>NC_090269.1:424855461-426137961 GCF_040414725.1 Anabrus simplex | reverse complement strand
TCGTGAAGGAGTTACAGCGGCGGAAATTTGCCAGAGATTGACTGCACAGTTCGGTGATCAAACATTGTCAAAGACGCGTGTGTATGCCTAGCATAAAAATTTCAAGGAAGGATGAGAACGTGCGGAAAATCAGCAACACGATCGCTGTCCTCGGACCAGTATTCTTGCGGTTAAAGATATTATTGACGACGATCGACGGGCGACTGTATCAGAAATTGCAGAAGAAGTCTAATCAGTTACGGGAGCTGTCAAGCAATCGTCACAATGTGACAATGCGCGGCCCCATACTGCAGCTCTAACTGTCTCCAAGCTACAGGGAATGCACTGGACTACACTTGATCATCCTCCTTCTAGCCCGGACTCATCGCTCTGCGATTCCCATTTGTTCGGACCGCTTAAAGAAGCTCTAGGAGGGCAAAGGCCTCAAGATTTCGAGAGGGTTGAAAATTTCGTGCGTAACTGGCTGGTGACACGACCTTGTTCTTTTTACGATGAAGGCATCAAAAAGCTGCGCGTGCAGTGGGACAAATGCATTTATATAGCAGGAAACTATGTGGAAAAATAAATTGTAATTGCCTTGTGTTTTTCAATAAATGAATTTGAATGAAAAATTCCCATTTATATTTGATCACCTCTCGTAATTAGATTGCTAATATATTTACAAGGTCTACAATTCATGAGCCTTGCCATTATTTTGTGGGTACACTGATTTTTCTTTCTATTTATCAGAACTCTTTATCTCCGCTGTGGGTGGAGTCAAAGGCTGCATTATTTGTACCCCTTGCATGTCGTAAGATGCTATTGAAAGGAGAACTACCAAAGAAACTGTACTCGTTCACTCGTCTTTTAAGTCCAAAGACCATATCCATTATAATACGCTTTTCGTGTAGCGGGGTAATTATACGAGTGTGAAGTTCTTCTTTCTGCCCTTATCGCTAATTATTTGGGTTTGATCCGGTTTTATGACCCGATGCCCTTCCTGATGCAAATTCTATACGAAGGAATGTATTCAATATTGAGCGCTTTTGTGATGCGAGGCTGCGGGTTAAGGTGATCACAAACCCGCAGTCTCAGAGCTCGCTAAAATTCCTGGAATCAAATCCGGACTCTCTGAAGTTCCTCGAATCGAACCCGAAGCTCTCTGAACAGAAGACCATTGAGCTGCGCAGGTGGACGTGACACTGTGATCCAGTAGTAACCGCTCATGCTGAGCAGGTGAGCTGTGCGATATTCTATGCCGGATTCATATAAAAGGGCTCCCGTTCTTTAACAAAAGCACCGATAGCAGGTGTTGAGTGCAGGTGAACCAGAAGGGGAGGTATCAGGTCTACATACCAGGCGGTAGTATAGAACCCCCTCCCTGGAACTCCTGTACTACCTTCACTTTATCCCTTTAATGTGTCCCCTATCATCAAGAGTTCCAAGTTGTTTCTTCCTACTGCGTTGCCTAAATAACGAAGACCGTCTCAATGATAATGTCGCGTATTCACTTTTCCTTGATGCTCGATGTATCTGCACGTTTCTCAGTCCGCGGGACACGTGACAGTCTGCGTTATCACCACTTTACAAAGGTAAACATTAAAACAACGATAGATAAATCATTCGCCATTGCTAAAGTCCAACAATGGTATCCCCTACCAATGGACGTCGCAGGCATTTCTAGCAGTTCAGCTTCCCTTTGTTGTCTGACGGTACTTTAAAGTACCACCTCATATTTCATGGCTTTGGAATTATTCAGTAAATCCTACCCTTGTATTTTCCTCATGGTACTTTCAAGTACGTAATTCTTGAAACAGAGATATTTCATTTTCGAGGTTGGTATTGATGGAAAACACGGGAGATCGTTTTATTCTTAGGAGTGTAGTCATGGTATTTCCACTGTAAGTGCATGACATTTTGAGTGATTATTTCTTAGCTCCTCTTCTTACATTCGACCTGCAAGTGATCTTAGTGCATGTAAGTATGCTTCTGTAATGCAATAACATACTCAAGTTGATGAAATTTGCAATTGGTGTGGATATATAGCTAGTAAATGGCAAGGTACTTAGAAGTACCGTCAGGCCATATGGAGGGTCTCATGTTAGTCATGTCCAAAACCGAAAGTAATGCTTTACTGATGTAAAATATTCGGCATTTATTAAGTTTTCTTCAATAATTTAAGAATATTTCTCCAAATATTAAGACATACCGCATCTCAAATAAAAGTACTAGTATCTATTACATTACAGGTTTGCAATATGTGTGACGAAGCAGCCAGGTTGACTGATGATTATATCATCGATGAGTCAATGATTTTGTTCAAGGGAAGGAGTAGTATCAGGTAGTACAATCCTATGAAACCAATAAAGAGGGGTTATAAACTGTGGTGCATTGCAGATCAGAGGGGGTACATTCTGAAATTTGACATCCATCAAGGGAAGAATCAGGCCCTAAAACAAGAATTCCAGAATTATGGGCTTGGAGAAAGACTTGTGCTGAGCCTATCAAAGGCATTCTTGGGACAACACAGAAAATTGTATTTTGATAACTATTTTACTTCTCTCCCACTTCTTGAAAGGTTGAAAGAGGGAAATACTCCAGCATGTGGAACCATTAGAATGACTAGAAAGAGAATCCCACAGAATTTTATGCCTGAAAAAGAAATGAAAAGGAGGTGTTCTGACGATAGAATTTCTCCGATGAACATAGTGTTTTTCTATGGAAAGACTGTAAAGGTGTGTGCTTAGCATCTAATTTCCATGGAACAGAAGCTACAACTGTTTCTAGGAAACAGAAGGATGGAAGTAATGTTACTGTTGATTGCCCGGTTGTTGTGCAAGACTGCAATGCACACATAGGTGGAGTGGACCATGCTGACAGACTTCGAGGCGTATATGATTTAGACCGTCGATCCAAAAAATGGTGGCATAGATTATTTTGGGGAGTGACTGAGATTAGCATTTGTCAATGCCTACATCATATACTGTAATCTACATGAAAAAGTCCCTCTAATGGCATTCCGGCGTAATGTGGCCCTAGGACTGATGAACCAGAAAGAAATTCCGCTTCCAGGAAAACTTTCACGTGATATGAGGTCACCAAAGTCACCAGAATAAACTTATCTACCAAAAAGGAGGAAAACAAAATATTCTGTGCCCAGTGATGTCAGACTAAGTAATCGTTGAAATCATTGTTGTTGTTTTTGTAAAAGACCGTGGTCAATGTGAGGTGTGTTCGAGAAAGAAGACGCAGCAAAAACACAAATAAAGTACAAGATGTCCAAAAAATATAATTAAACAAAATTTAACATTTGTTGTCATTTAGAAATTGTACAGGGATCTGGAAAAGAGTGTTAGAAACATTGTTGTACGAAATGAAAATTCTCGGACATGCTTTAGAGGTCTATCGGATACCGCGGAAACGTGACCCCCCCCCAAAGAGATCACCACAGTAGTCAACCTCAGTCGCTCCATATTATGTCCGACTCCTGAAATGAATATTACTCGTAACATTGACTGTCGAAAGAAACACAAAATACATGCAGACTAATAGAACTACTACGATAAATTAATAATATGTTATAACTATAATCTACGTATCTAACTGCTCTAGACTTCAACGGAGTTATGTTGTCTGGGTTGCCTTAGGCACAATTCTGTTACTGACTAGCATGTAACAATTCCTTTCCTTCCACCAATTTACTTTCCAACATTCCCCTAATAACGATGGATAATTTTGAAATTCTTCTCGAGTGTCTGCACTCTCTCATCAATAACTTTACAATCGTATACAGCTGATAATTCGTTACCAGTTTTTCACATATCCTCCTCATCAATAAATTTCTCCTTTTTTCCCCTTGTCTCTAAACAGTCATTCATAAGGTATGCCCATCCTAATTCCTCAGAACATATTAAACATTTGTTTTCACCTCTATTTTGTCTGCATGCTTTATTTTTGTGTGCAGATTCAAACTGTCATGTTTGCTTTCAAGATCTTCAATTTCCTTACAATGTTCCTCATCTGTCCATCTCCATCTCCTCAGAGTCCTTGGGATGTGCATATAACCCGCATCGTTGTTCTAGTTAACTCTCCATTGTTCCTTTAGCTAAGGAGTCTCGCTCTTAATTCATTTTGTTTATTTTCTGAAGTTGAAATTCCTATTTGATCACTTACATTTTCTTGAATTGCCTCCTTAAGCTCAAGGAATCCCTCATAACTGAGTATGATGATCATAGGTTAAATGAAATAGTGACGCCCGGCTGTATCGGCAAACCACCAAACGTTGAAGTTAAGCAGTATTGTACACCATAACCGAGTATGAAATATCCGGCAGAGTCTTTTTCATGTTCGGTCTTTCCTCTTAGTGTCACTTAAGAACCAGATCACGTAAATTCTATCCAGAAAGGAGAAAACCACATGCATTTGTAAAAATGATACATAAGTCTTAGGAATTTCTTGTAATGAAATAGCTTACCTAATTTGTATATACGTGTGTCCAGCAATTGTGCCGTTAACCTACGGGGTCGGGTATGAGGTGAGATTAATCTGTCGTGGCGGGTTTTTATGAACGGGTGCCCTTCCTGACGTTAAACTCATCAGACGAGTTAATAAGATGAAATGAATGGCGTAATATATGATAGCAGGAAGAGAGAGGGTGAAAACTGGTGCCGACACACAGCATACTCCTGTCGAATAGCACCAAGTCTTAACGTCCTCATTCAACGGACGAATCACTATGACCTCACTCCATTCCAATACTATGGAGAAGTTTGGAATTTAATCCAGGCTTTCGGCACGCATTCTACCCTCCCGGCCAACATTCTGACGGTGAACATTTTATTGGCCAATGGGACTTGAAGCGGCTAACCACGGTGTCAGACCATACAGACTTGGCCAACAGGCTTAGCTAATATCTACATGGATACGTAACAGAAGAAAACATAATTTCTGTATGTATATGTCCACGTTAACCACGCAGTTGCTGCGTTAAGTATATCTAAAGGAATCTCACTCGTCAAGGAAACATGAAGCATGTTGTACAATAGATCTTACTGGAAGACTTTCAAAGTTTGAAGGAGAGTAAGAAATTTTAGTTAATTTCGACCGAATTCAGAATACAATGGTATGGGTACTACGTGATATTTAATATAAGAACTTAAGACACAAAATATAATAGACAGCAGGCAATGGTATGTTGATAAACGGGGTTAAAAGTCAGGTAGTGAGTTTCACAAATAGGAAAGGTCCTCTCAGTTTTGATTACAGCGTTGATGGGGAGAAAGTTTATTATAGGGATCACTGTAAGTATCTATGTGTTAATATAAGGAAAGATCTTCATTGGGGTAATCACATAAATGGGGTTGTAAATAAAGGGTACAGATCATTGCACACGGTTATGAGGGTATTTAGCGGTTGTAGTAAGGATGTAAAGGAGAGGACATACAAGTCTCTGGTAAGACCCCAATTAGAGTATGGTTCCAGTGCATGGGACCCTGAAAGGATTACTTGATTCAAGAACTAGAAGAAATCCAAACAAAAGCAGCTCGATTTGTTCTGCGTGATTTACGACAAAAGAGTAGAGTTACAAACATGTTGCAAAGTTTGGGCTGGGAGGACTTGGGAGAAAAGAAACGAACTGCTCGACTAAGTGGTATGTTGCGAGCTGTCAGTGGAGAGATGGCGTGGAATGGCATTATTAGATGAATACATTTGAGTGGTGTCTTTAAAGTAGGAAATATCACAATATGAAGATAATGTTGGAATTGAAGAGGACAAATTGGGACAAATATTCGTTTATAGGAAGGGGAGTTAGGTATTGAAATAACTTACCTAGGCAGATGTTCAACAAATTTCCGATTTATTTGAAACCATTTAAGAAAAGGCTAGGAAAGCAATAGATAGGGAATCTGCCACCTGGGTGACTGATTGATTGATCATCCAGCCTGGTTATAATATTAAAACTATATATGAATGGGTGCTCGCAAAAACGGGCTAACCAACATTTTGTCAGAACAGAGATAAATCAACTTTTGCAAATGTCAAAAAAACAAAAATTATACCATAAAAATAATTTTTTTCATTATTTTATCTTGATGTAGTACCTTTAAATTATCAATACCATATATTGGAACTGTATTAAAATGAAAAATGCTTGGAAAAATAGGAATATAAAAATGGAAGAAAATTGACTTCTGCGTTGACCTAGCTATAGTTAATAGTTTACCTTAGATTCGTAACCAAACTTTATTTTATAATCGTACAATACAAAAAAGGTGTTTTATACAGTAAACTAGACATAAAGATGCTGGCCCCCGTGGTGTAGGGGTAGCGTGCTTGCCTCTCGCCCTGAGGCCCCGAGTTCGATTTCCGGCCAGGTCAGGGATTTTTCTCTCGACCTAAGGGCTGATTCGAGGTCCACTCGGCCTACTTGATTAAAATTTAGGAGCTATCTGACGGTGAGATGGCGGCCCCGGTCTCAAAAACCCAGAATAACGGCCGAGAAAATGCGTCGTGCTGACCACACGACCCGTCGTAATCTGCAGGCCTTCGGGCTGAGTAACGGTCGCTGGGCAGGCCAGAGCCCTTCCGAGGGCACGGCAAACTTATCACTTGTCATTTTTACTACTTGAAATGGCTTTCTTACTCTAGCTCTTTTTACTAAAACCATCCATTCATCTGGCACAAAGCACAAGAAACACCCACAGCCTCTAGTATACATGGGGATAAGGTTTGCTAACCTACATATACAGCAACGCCATCTTTACGGCCTCTTCCGTAAACGTCTGTTAGCCCGATTTTGCAATAACAAAATTGACCTAAATAAAATGGCATAAAATTCAAAGCGTTGTACCTCATCACACAGGATTACCTCATGTTAGCCCAACTCACAGAAGATACTTTGAACCTTCCGCAATTGATGGCAGCACATAACTCATTTTTTTCCAAATTTGTTGGTTAGCCCGTTTTTGCGAGCACCCATTCATATCAGCAATGGACGGCCCAGCGGTGTAGGGATAGCGTCCCTGCCTCTTACCCGGAGGCTCCGGGTTCGATTCTTGGCCAGGTTGGATCTGAGGATCTGAGGGCTGGTTCTAGCTCCACTCAGCCTACGTGAGTACAATTGAGGAGCTATCTGACGGTGAGATAGCGACCCCGGTCTAGGGAACAAAGAATAACGGCCGAGAGGTTTTGTCGTGATGACCACAGTGCCCTTCATCATCTGCAGGCCTTCGGACTGAGCAGTGGTCGCTTGGTAAGCTGTTGCGCCATGGGGATTATTTAGTTTTATATCAGCAATGACCTAAGAAAATCATCCGTGCTACTGCATTACACCAGATGGCCCGCTAGCACCCTGCTTTCTACTTTAAAATATCCCGCATCCACTAGTGAAGAATGGTATGTCTAATAACAGGGGCACTACTGCCTCCAGGAAGAATACGTCAGAATATGAAGAGATAACAACCGGACGGCTGCTCGCTGCATGTTCCTCGGTGCTACTCGTCTCCTAGGCTTGCGTTAGTAAGCCTTGTTTTCGAACGTTCAGTTGTAGACCGGTAATTGGTAGAGTAGCAGTACAATTGCTGTCAACAAATCGACAGTGGCTGATGCGTTCTGCAACGACGATCTATGGAGAATCTGTTCGGGATGTAGCCCAAGATCGCAGACGGTATGGGCAGGAGTTTCCGAATAGCCACCTACCTTCTGTACACGTATTTCGCTGAACAGAGTTGCAATTAAGATCTAATGGTTTGTTCAAGGCACATGCCAACATACAAGCAACTTTTTCGTAGAGGGTAAAGTCTGTATATGTATAAATTAATGAGTTTCCTGCATCTTTGGCATGTTTACAAATGCACCCTGTTGCAGAACGCGTGACTGCTAACGAAACGTTTTAGCGCTCCCTTGTAAACCAGGCATCCCATTCATCAATAGTGCATGCGGGACACTTATACGTAGAAAGTACGGAGCTGGAAGGCCATCTGATATATTACTGCCTAGTATAGAATGTATTACTTTAAAACTAGACACATGTTGCTCAAAGTAAAACAAAACAAGTACCTTATCCAATTATGGACATTGCGGACCGAGGCAGTGCCCCTAGCTAGTGTACGGTCTACTGACCAAATCATCCTAAGCCAGAGTTTTCTAGGGGTTGGGTGAACAGTTTCTTACCACTCCTGTTCTACCCAACAGCATATGGACACCCATCCAAGTGGTTGCTTCGCTTAGTGCTGCTTAACTTCGGAGATCTAATGAATCCAGTCTTTCAACGTGGCTATGCCCTTGGCCGCATTCGCTTCTCATAAGCAATAAAACGAAGAGTAATAACGAATGATTGGATGAAATATCGATTCATGTCAGGTTTTAAAAATCCCGTTTTTTTCATATATTTTGCATATGGGGTCACCCTAGTACAGAAGGAAGCGGGAGATTTCCCACCCTTCGAAAATTGAATATCACCTGGATCGTAAAATAATAATAATAATAATAATAATAATAATAATAATAATAATAATAATAATAATAATAATAATAGCTTGTATTTAATCCGTTTATCCTACCACGGCTAGTTTTTTCTAGGATTCAGCGAGGGATCCCACCTCAACGGCACTGTCCTGAAGCGTGAAACATTTGGTCGGGATACGACTGGGCAGGAGGACTGGTAACTCGCTCAGTAGGCCTCACCTGCTATGCTGAACAGAGGCCTTATGGGACATGGGGAGATTAGAAGGGATAGAAAAGGAAGAGGGAAGGAAGCGTTCATGGCCTTAAGTTAGGTACCATCCTGGCATTTTTCTGGAGAAGAAGTGGGAGACCACGGAAAATTACTTGGAGGGTGGCTACTCAGTTCATCTCCCGAGGCTGAGTGGACCACGGTGCAGTCCTCGTACAACATTCCTGGTAGAGGGAAGTAATCACATTAACCACTACACCACAGAGGCGGACATAATAATAATAATAATAATAATAATAATAATAATAATAATTTGATTACTTGATTCGAGAACTGGGGAAAATCCAAAGAAAAGCAGCCCGATTTGTTCTGGGCGATTACCCAAAAAAAAAGTAGTGTTACAAAAATGTTTCTAAGTTTGGGCTGGGAAGACTTGGGAGAAAGGAGACGAGCTGCTCCACTGAGTGGTATGTTCCGAGCTGTCTGTGGAGAGATGGCGTGGAATGACATTAGTAGACGAATAAGTTTTGAGTGGCGTCTTTAAAAGTAGGGAAGATCACAATATGAAGATAAAGTTAGAATTCAAAGGGACATATTGGGGCAAATATTCGTTTATAGGAAGGGGAGTTAGAGATTGGAATAACTTACCAAAGGAGATGTTTAATAAATTTCCAATTTCTTTAATCATTTAAGAAAAGGCTAAGAAAACAACAGATAGGAAATCTGCCAACTGGGCGACTGCTCTAAATGCATATTGATAATAATAATAATAATAATAATAATAATAATAATAATAATAATAATAATAATAATAATAATAATAATAATAATCCAGAAAATGAAGGAGATATGTGCTAGGAATGAGGCTATTATGATTCTGAAACCAATCCCTCGTTAGTCGAAAACCATTTTGGTTAACCTTCGTAGTCCCTAGTTGGCTCATTCGAAGAAATAAGAAGAAGAATCCTATATCCTCGCTACTGTGTGCAGGCATTTTAATTTGACGCCATCTAGGTTACCTGCGCGCCAATTTCGACGTTCTGTTTTTCACTACCAGATGGCGAAATAAACCAAATCTGTCTTCGACGATCTATGGAATCTGTTTCGTCATTTTAATTTCCGACTCCCTCTGCCTGGTGATCTTGGAACCCAGAGCCCAACACCGTGGGAGGGAGGTCAGAGGGGATATCCACACACTTCGTGAGCGTGTTGTCCTTGAGTGTGCCTTACTACGGCGGTAGCTCCACATATGGCTGCTTACCTTAATCACGGCTGTGCTGTGTTCAGATTCCAGGCATATCTAGCAGCGCACCTGCATGTCATTAAGAGGAGAAGTCAAGTGAACTACCTCGCAATTACTAGGGGACGGCTGACTCATCCTCCTTGTCCTTAGCAAATAGCAAATATTCACAGTAGAAACGCTGTAAGGCAAAAGTCACGCCATGGCCACAAGATGTTACGTAGGATACGTACTTCATGATAGGCCAATGAATGAATGACTGAATGAATCAATTAACCAATAATAAATAAATAAATAAATAAATAAATAAATAAATAAATAAATAAATAAATAAATAAATAAATAAATAAATAAATAAATAAATAAATAAATAAATAAATACATAAATAAATAAATAAATAAATAAATAAATAAATAAATAAATAAATAAAGCATTTTCCTGCATTTAGAGCAACCCCAGGGTGGCAAATTTCCTATCAAATGTTCACCAAGTGTTTTCTTAAATAATTTCTAACAACTTAGGAATTTATCGAACATTTCCCTTCGGTAAATTTTCTCCCATAAATGAATATTTGACCCAATTTGTCCTCTTGAATTCTAACTTTATCTTCATATTGTGATCTTTTCTACTTTTAAAAGCTTCCCTCAGGCTGTTGTATCACCGACCCAGAGTCTAAAGCTCCAGGACATTGCACGTGAGGCGGTAGAGGGAAAAAGCTACCCTGGAGGGTATGCAGAAAAAGAAGAAGAAGACTACTGTGCACCGGTATGGCTGAATGGTCCTTACACACGACTCATCGACACTTCGCTAAATGCTAGTATATCTGGCACAATCCAATCCATTCACCTTTACTAGCACCTGAAGAACAAAATGCTGTTAGAGAGTGCAAGAAGATCTGCATGAACTCTCAACTACCAGTTCCAGAAGACCTTCCCGCTCAAGTCACGTCACCCACAATTATGTGATGGTGCCAGAAGGGTTTCTACCAACTTTTGCCCCTTTGGAGGAACGGAGAGATCACAGCATAGCACGAACAGACTTTCTCTGCACGACGTCTTTTCTGATGAGCACATTCCCAGCGGACATCACCTACCGCGAAACATGTGGACCACACTGAACTGAGTGAGAACAAAACATGGATGATGCAAGGACCCCATTTACAGATAGAATTATACTTCAAAGCCAGAATGTGACTCACGGCAAACAGTTGTGCATATTATGAGTGAGTGCGGTGCTGTCCAGCTTTATGCAACCAACATCTGATGCTCAACAGTGGATAAAGAAACTGGACATTCAATTCTGATATCATACCTTGAGACTCATCTTCTTTTTAAGTACATATTTGTAGGGATGTAAATATAACCAATCCCCCGTCCGCTTCCGTAGCTGCCGTCCTTGGGGGCCCGGGATTCGATTTTTAGTACAGCCAGAAATTTAGGAATGGCGGGAGGGCTGGTATGTGGTTGAAATGGTACATGCAGCTCACCTCCAATGGGGGTGTGCCTGAAAAGAGCTGCACCACCTCATGATGAGGTCACGAATTTAGTTTTTACTTTTCGCCATACGCTAAATAAATAATGTATACACTTTCTTGGCATACCTAATTTAGTGTCTCCCAGTCTCAATTACCACCTGGGAGACTGATTACCTCGCATCGAGTTGGGATATTTCAGTCGCCTTGATAAAGAATACTGCAATGTAACTAAATGTATCCATGACTGCTTACCACGGCGTTATACCGACTGCGATAATATTAAGCTACTCGGAATATCTGGCCAGAGTTGGCGGTTCCAATTTCCGCAATGTAATTAGATACCGTCCCGAACAGAATATCGCGTTTGTGTGTGGGAGCCTTTAACTTGCGGCTCAACCATAATTTCTGAAGAATATTTCCAGCTTGGTAAGTTATTAGCGCACTCCTAGGAAATCTCCCTTTGAAGACTGTCCTGTGAGTTCAGATAGAACTGGAGTTCGATTTCCTCCACTTTGATCGAATTGATAAAATATGTTGAATGATTATGTTCAACACACGTGCCCTTTATATCTGCACACGAGGAGTTTTAGGTACACTTCCCCGTAATTCAGATGAGAATCAACTGCTCCTTCTCAGTACAGATAATCTGGTTCGCCTATTTACTTAGGGATTTACAGATAAGACAAGGCTTCAGAACTGTTTCCAGTCAAGCAAACGATCACAAATACGGAGTTCCTTAGAATGCTATCAGCAACCAGCAGGCTTGCTTCAAATCGATGTTCAAATTACCACCAAGAATGATAGGCAGTAAATACGAGGACGAATCAAGAAGTAGTTACACTTCCAATTTATAGCCACTTATGAAACCACCTACACATAGGCAACACGGCTACGACAACGTGCAATGTAAGTTCACTTTTCCACACAGTACCCAAGGGATTGTAAATATTTCTAGCAACGGTCAACCAACTTCTCGATTCCGGATGCGTAGAAGTCGCCTCCAGCGCTATTTAACTACCTAGAGACAACTGCTTTTACCTTATCGTTTCGAAATCGTCGTCCACCGAGATCCATTTTCAGCTTACCGAGCTCATGATAATCGCATGGCTCTAAGTCTGGACTGTATGGAGGATGTTGCCATACTTCCCACTTGAATCACTGCAGCAGTTCGGTCGTTTGGCGGGCCGTGTGTGGCGTTGCGTTATCGTGCAACAAAATCATACCGGCGCTCAATTTTCCCCACCGCTTGCCTTACGCAACCGGTTCAACGTTTGACAATACGAAGCCGAGTTGATTGTCGTGCCTTTCGGCATAAATTCCACGTCTACCACACCCTCCATGTCAAAGAACACTGTTTCCATCAACTTCCCTTGGCCTCCTTTCGTGGTTGTGATTTGGTGTGCACCCATTCCATCGATGTTCTTTTTGTTTCCGGGTTGAAATGATGATCCCACGTTTCATCTCCTGCGATGGTTCGCTGCAGAAACTTGTTACCCTCCACAGAACACTGTTGCAAAAATGCCAGTGACTACTCGAAACGTTGTCCCTGGTTAACATCGGTGAGCAGACGTGGGACTCATCTTTGACACAGTTTACGAAATCCAAGGTGCTGGTGAACAATAGAGAACACACTGCCATACGAAATGCTCAGCATGCTGGCAATTTCATGCAGTTTTATGAGCCGATTCTCTCTAATGATCCCATCCACACGGTCAACAATTGAAACGGTGCTGCCTACGCGATATTTGACGGTGAGATCCGTGCGTTCGGCGTAAAATTGCTTATACCACTTTACAATACCTGGGCGAGAAATTGCACGCTCACCATATACAGCAGTGATTTTATGATGAATGTCAGTACAATTGAGCCGTTTAGCCCATAGACATCTGATCGTTGCACGCACCTTCAATTTGGAGTGAGCATCAGTTGACGCGCCATAGAGCCTAGCCCGCTCCGCACACACAACACGACGGGATACCACATTGGGCTTGCTCCACATTGGCCATGGTCACGACACACAGCGTGCTCTAGCGGCGAACTAGTGTAAGTTACTTTATGATTCGCCCTGGTTGTACTCGTCGTCATGAAGCTTGCATTTTTATAGCAATGTGTAGATGCCGTTACCGACGAACACTGGTTGCTATGGTAACAATGGTGTCGGACCTCTTGGGAAACTGATGACGCTAATTCCAGATAGCCCCAGTCCTAAAGCATACAGTATTCATGTTCAAAGGACAACACTTGGCACCTGTCTTCATTAAAAGTACACATGTTATAAAAATCACTATATGCCACCCTATCCTTTGCTGACCTTTTCATTTCTACATAACTAATAAATCCTACATCTACACTAATCTGCTTGTCATATTCGTACCTTGGTCTACCCCTACCGTTCTTACCGCCTATACTTCCCTCAAAAACCAGCTGAACAAGTCCTGGGTGTCTTAAGATGTGACCTATCGTTCTATCTCTTCTTCTCGTCAAATTCAGCCAACTCGATCTCCTCTCAACAATTCGATTCAGTATTTCATTCGTGATTCGCTCTACTCATGTCATTTTCTGTAACACCACATTTCGAAAGCATATATTCTCTTTGTTTCAGAGCTAGTTATCGTGCATGTTTCACTTACATACAATGCCACGCTCCAGAGGAAAGTCTTCAAAAACATCCTTCTAATTCCTATATCAATGTTCAAAGTGAGCAAGTTTATTTTCTTAAAGGCCCATTTTATGTTTTCCTTAGTTCTGCCATCGTTAGTTATTTTACTACCCAAGTAACAATATTCATCTACTTCCTTTAAGACTTCATTTCCTAATCTAATATTTGCTGCACCACCTGCCCTCGTTCGACTGCACTCCAGTACTTTTGTTTGGGATTTATTTTCTTTCATCTTGTACTCCTTCAGGGTACGGTTTGAAAACGTTTGTAGTCAGTTAGCGAATTATGCCTATTAATGCTTACTGTGACTTACTATGTTAAAAACCTGGATGTTTAGTACATGTTAATTACGTATTTATGATATCGTGTTGTTACAAGCTAAACGTCAGAAGAACACACGATAGGTTTTGGATATTCTGGGATGGAATGGGCATAGCATTGAAAATGTAACGGCACTACTAAGCAGACTGCTGCCCTTCTAAATGTTGGATTGTCCTATTGCTCTCCGCCCCTGAGATAAAATAGCTAGGAGTCTGACGGAAGTCTGTTTCAGCACTTAGACTAGCCAAGAATAGAGTTTTCTAAAGGTACAGTCATATGAATCTGTGAATCTCGTGAAAATCCCCAACTTAAGCAGTATTGGGCTTTAAATGGAACGTTCTGTTGGATAGAGGAAGTACAGACTACCCTTTTCTAATTTGTATTTCCCCTGAATTTTGGTTTAGGATCAAGTTTTTGGCCCTGTTTTACGGCCAGATGCCCTTCCTGACGCCAACTCTATGTCGAGATATATTACAATACCTTAAACTGTGCTTAAATGTATGTAATTTTATAAATACTCGTATTACCTAGCTGTTAAGTCATAGCATACTTCAGTTCTTCATCATGAAGGTAAATCTTTATTGTAACTACACTAAAGGGAATACAATAAGCACTAACAATGACACGCCGATGAGAGGTGGTGGTGGTGATGATTATTGTTTTAAGATAAATTACCTCTAGGCAACCATCCTCTATTTAACACTAATCAGACGGAACAATGGAAGGAATGCGACACTTCGAAAAATAAAGATATCGGCCAAAGAAAGATAAAGGCCACGAAGGGAGTGAAAATGAAAGACTCCCTAGGCCTCGAACGGTCTAATAGTCAGGTTCGGAAAAGAACAAGAATTGACCAAGGGAGGTCGTACAGGATAGACGAAAGTTAGGAGGCTGCGGCAAGTGCATGGGAACAATGCCAGGCCTAAGGTAAGGGCCCTGTGGTCACCAAACCCGCACTCCCAAGTTTAGAGCCCCTGGAGCCCCTTTTAGTCACCTCTTACGACAGGGTGCGGATACCGTGGGTGTTATTCTACCGCCCCCCCCCCCACAGGGGGACACCCCGATGAGAGTCAATAATGATGAATTTGTGTGTAATAGGCTAAATATAGAGATTGGATGAAGGAAGGAATGAATTACAGAGTCGGTGAAGATGAGACGAATAAAGTTTTATGATCATCTCCTACCTGTGAATCAAGAAAGGTTGACTCGAAAGTTCCTTACACGTTTCGAAGGGAAAACAATTGACTTTGATACATACCGATGTGGAGAGAATGGGCATTAGTCAGGAAGACATTCAGAACAGGAAACACCTCCGATAGTTAGTTCACAGACTACGAAGGCGAAGTAGAAAATAAATCTTCAAAAGTGGTCTTTTCAGAGGAAATAAAGAAGGAGATAAGCCAACGAAAGAAGCTGTATTGGCAGAATATCAAAGCCAGTGGAGGGAAAAGATGATCCAGGATACTGTAGTTGATACTCTGTGGTACATAGTGGCCAAAATGGAACAGAAAAAGGATAAAAGAGCTCGTGGTAACTCTTAGCTTTCCTTTCTCGTATTTTATAAAACTCTTTATCTTCTGACAGGAAACTGGACGTTTTATCTTCCTTAACCTAACCTGGCTCATTCCCTTCATATTCTATTTCTCTTCCTATTGCTGTCTCCTCTATTGTACATACTGTAATATACTATACCATTACTAATGTGTCATATCTGTATTTATTTTACTAAGACTTGCTATAAGTTATTATATTCGTTTTAATTTCAATCTTTTATTTTCATCGTTCTTTTCCTTTGCCTTTATGTTTTATGTTTACTTTTGTCATTAGATCATTTTTCTTCTTTCATCTTTCATTTAATTTTTAAAGTTTGAGTTGTGCTACTCTGTTGTAAATGTGTTTCTCATATCAGAACTCTGTAATTCGGAATCTCGCTGTTTTGGTTTCCCAATTAAATAAATAAATAAATCCTAGAGAGAGAGGATAGAATAGCAGGTAGCTGCTTCACGTTGTGTGATATACGACGGCTCTTAATGAAACGAGTTCACTGTTTAGTTATATAAATCTTCGATATAACTGCCTTTCTTACATTTTAAACACGTATATAAATCTCAATCACAAGAAATGATTGTATGTAGTTGTTGCCACACGACCCAAGATAGCTCCCTGCTTTCCTCGGCACGGTCAGAAAAACTCTTTATATGAGAATAGAGATCTGAATTTTAATTTCACAGGTATTATTATTATTATTATTATTATTATTATTATTATTATTATATGCCTTTGCTGGCAGGACCTAGTGTTTACAGTGCACTATGTCTTCTGGTATAGGCTAGAACAATTTTGTTACTTTCATAGATCTGTCTCTGTCTTATCCTTGGCTTTGACAATATGAAAGTGACTGAGGTATGAGCGATGGTAGTAATGCCAATCCTTATGCAGCCAGTCCCTGCTATGAATGGTGTGAAAATGTTGCTCATAGGTTCGGTTGGTGCATGCATTTCAGTGGGCTTGGCAGACTGATATGTAACAGCAACTCTGGCTCGGTGAGGAAAGCAACGGGAAACTACCTCACTCCTCATTTCCCTAGTACGCCTCTTCAGTGATGCCTAGGCCATCTATGACAGCTGATGGCAGAGCTGTTGAGGATCCAACCAGCCTTAGGGCTGAGGACTCAACATACATACATTATTATTATTATTATTATTATTATTATTATTATTATTATTATTATTATTATTATTATTATTATTATTATTATTATTATCATATATCATATAGCAGTATTTGTGATCGTAATCCTCCGCTAGGATACTTCTGTATTTTACAGTCGGCTGTAAAGTTTGTACTCTAGAGGAATTTCAGTGTAGGAGATCGTGCTTGACATCGCAAAGTGTATTTTCATCAATATATGAGAGGGTGGGGCAGATGGAAGCACGTCCTGGCTCCGAACTTGAGCTCGATGTCTTCAGGTGGAGTACTGCATTGTCAGACTGTTGTTATATCTTGGCCAGCACCAACACTTTCGGTAGCCGCGCGGACTCGTGAAACTATTTCCATGACAATAGAACAATTAAGTTGGCTATCGTGACTCGTACTCATCCTCTCGGCTACGCCAGGTTCCGCTGGAGTGCCTCCCATAACTGCGTATTGTAACCGACAGCGTTGCCACGTTTTTACTATCAAACAAAACGTTACGGTATGGCTTTGTTCCAGCGTAACTCTTTGATTACTACGTCGGTACCGAGGCTTAGTGGGTGCCTCTCAACCTAGCCGAGTATTATTATTATTATTAACAGATACGTCGCGATTGGGAAATATCCCAGTGGCAATGGTCTTACAGTAGTGTGCTAAAGTTAAAACACTATTACCCAACAACCACCACAACGAAAAACTACATCAACAAGAATACAACAAGCAATTCTGTGGAAAGAAAATACAACAAGAAATACTGCTCATTTAACATTCCAAATCCAGCATCATCACATACAATTTCACACGCAACTTAAGTATTTCCAGTGCTTAATATTACGGCTTACAGTTCTATAGGCTGAGCTTACTACTAGCTTAACATTAAAGTGATGATAAAGAAAAGTTAAAAACAGAGGTAATTACCCAACAACAACAACATGATTACAACAAGCGATTCCATGGAAATAAAATATTACAAGAAAGTCTACTAGTTTAACATTCTAAGTCAAGCAAAAAAGCACAATTTCAGTGTCCGTCATTTACGACTTTTACTTTTCACTTTACACTAACAGTGATGATTTTGTTAAATGTCTTGATACCGGAAGGAAATCTACCAAAGACTGTTGCAGGTAAATTAGTCCAATCCCTTTTGGTTCTGTTTATAAAGGTAAACTTGCTCACACCAGTATGCTCGCTTCAGTCCCTAATTTTATGCTTTCGCCATAAGACCTATCTGTGTCGGCGCGACGTAAAGCCCCTAGCAAAAAAAAAATTATGCTTGTGATCATTTCTCGATAAGTACTACTAATCCTACACGAAAAAGATTTTTAATAAGAAACTCTAACGTTTTCCCGTTAATCTCCTTCAGTTTATAACAAATACAACACAACGCTAAAAAATTACGGCTGGGAACGGATGACGGACTGGGTTTTCCTAGCAACGTCACCCGACGCAACAGCAATGAAAGACACGTTGGCCCACTATACATAGTAAGAGTGTGGATGAAAAGATCTCCTGAATTATGCCAGCATCCTGAGAAAATCTCGGACACTATTAGAATCAGACGGTAGAGATTTTATAGCCATATTCAAAGAATGAACAATGGAGCACTTATTAAAAATATATTTAATGAGGTCTCCTCACTAAAAATCAAGAGTAACTAGATAATCGAAACTTAAAAATGACCTTCAATAAATGAACATAATATATGAAATTATACGGGACAGGCATAGCTTTAGAACGTCGGTGAACAAACATAATTTTACTGAAAAACCCAAGGTAAGGACCCCCACTGTATGGACGGAAGAACGGGAGAAAAAGCACAGTGCGATGATGAAGAAAGTAAATTCATCTGCTAAATATGTTCAATCACGCTCCTAAGCTGGACACATCGTTGTGAATAATAATAATAATAATAATAATAATAATAATAATAATAATAATAATAATAATAATAATAATAATAATAATAATAATAATAATAATAATAGCGACCTTTTTCGATTGAACCTCGGATGACACTGTGGTTTCATGGAAAAGCACAAATTGAAAGGAGGAGTAAACTGAAGAAAGAAAGGAAGCTCGCGGGAGACGAAAGCAGAAATGCTGAGCAAAGGTCAAAGACCAGTTGAAATGACGTGGAACATAGCTGACAGAATCGAAATAAATAAATAAATAAATAATAATAATAATAATAACCAGAGGATCCGCTTAATTCATTATAAATACAGTAGGTCAGATAACTCGTCTTGATATGCCTATAGTAGTCATATTCTTTTGCCTGCCTTTTCAATGGTTTCATGAATATTTATTACGAAGCGGGTTATGGTGTGCCGCAGTTAGTAGTCAGAATCCATCCATTCTGACGTCATCATTCCGTTTCGTAAAAATCTATCCATATAATCGATCTTTTATCCTGCAGTTCTTGATGTAAAGCTTGGTATTGTATCGTAGAAGGCAATGGTCTCCATAGAGCACTTGTTTCGTCAGCTCGTAGGTTTGTCTCGAAGGAGCTTTATTTTTTTTTTTTTTTTTTTTTTTTTTTTTTGCCAAGCGGAGGACCTTTTTAAGATACATGACCTTCACTCTTTCTATCTTTCGATAGGTATTGCCAGATAATGTGTAAGGGGTCTGTTTGTACGCAGACTTCTTTCTCTTAGCAGCATGTAATTAGGAACGCTCTGCCATCTGTTGAACATACTTGGAAGCTGGGAAAGTTTCGAGAATCAAAGAGTATCTAGCAGAGTGCAGTATTCTTCCGAGATCGAAGGACGTGTATACTCTCTGGCTTGACAGGTAGTAATGCAATAACATTACTAAGGATGAAAATAAAACATGTCAGAACCCGTGCTTCGATACAGTGTTCTATATTGTATACGGATATCGAAGTTAATTACTGTACATGCAGTGAATAAAATTTTTTAAAAAAAATTTCATATCTCTTAGCGTTATCCGAGAAACAGCAGGGGGAGGTTCCTATACGTTGTTTCCAATGTAAAGTGTGAGTTGCGGAGTTGTGAAGATAACGGCAGGTTCACTTGCCTACTGCCATTCACAATCGAGTAGGGATGTTTTTTTATTATAATGACAGGCCCCGTTACCTACTGTGCGGTCACAGTCGATTTGGGGAGTTTTCGTTACAATGGCAGGCACCCTATCTACTTCCAGACAGATTACAGTTGAGGATTTTTTATTATAATGACCAGTGACCTTCCCTACTGCTAGTCAAAATTGAGATGTGCTTTTATCATTTTAGTGACAGGCCCTTTTTCTTAATGCCAGTCACACGGAGTTGGTGAAATTCCATTTATAATACTAGACCACTATGCCTAATGCCAGTCACATTTTAGATTGGTAAATTTGTTTTTATTATTTTGGGAACACTTGCCTACTCCCAAACACAATCGGTTAGGGGAGTCTTGAACAAAGTTGCATGCTCCCTTGACTTCTGCCAGTCAAATCGAGAAGGGAATTATTCATTAAAATGGTAGTTCCACCTTACTAACGCCAGTTACAAAGAAGTTGGAGACGGATCCCATTACTACTGCCAGTCAAAGTCGATGTGGAGAGTAATGGTTATTATAGCAAACGCCCTCCTGCTGAGAGTCGCTATCAATTTGTAAAACATTAATTATAATAGCAGACACACCCTTTCTACATCGCTACCAAATCCACTACAATGAATATATATATATATAGATCGGCATACGAAGTATATGCATGCTTACAATATGACAAACCTTCATTTACAGATTAAATGCTGCTCAACGATACGTCATTTCGACAAACGGATTGTACCACAAAACGCCTCATTTAGCGGTCTAAATGGCTGCTCGTCTTATGATAATATCTCCTATCTCATCTATTTACTGGTAAGATTGAGTTAGAAACGCTGATTGGGTGAAATTAGGTTAAGGTTTTCTCACAGTGCATTACTTTTGGATTCTGATGTGACAGCTAAAACATAGAATTTGGCTCACATATGGTTACTGGGTGTAGAATTATATGGTTCTATCTTTCGTATAAGTGATTCAAACTATGAATTATACGTGTACTAAGCGCAAAATGTACGTACAATCGATAAAAGAAGAGACAAATCTAACGTATAAGGAATAGAGATACGACAAAACGTCATAGGACCAAAGTTGTAGGAAACCGAGATTGTGCCATCCGTTTTGTGATACGAGTTACCGTTTGTCCACGAAATACCTCGAAACGAAGATCTGCACCGAAATTAAAATTGCTCCAATATTTCCATATTTTTCGGGGATAAAAAGTGAAAAGTTTAAAGATCTTGGAAGCTTTCCATCGGTTAGAGGCTAAGGCATATAATTTTGCCAAATTTCAATATTCTGGCTTGTCTGGTGGACTTTGCCATAATCTTGCTTGGGGGGGGGGGTTAAAAATTAGGACTTTCAAGAAACTGAACTTAACAAATTTGTACATGGTCATTTTAACACCTGGATAACTCTACGAAAGTTTCGCCAAAATAGCCAAAAACGGTCGTTACGATTTTATTTATATAAATAAGGAATCTGCTCCACGTACAACACTTTTTGGCTATATCCGCTGGACTTGGCCTTCAAAACCGACCGTTCTTGATATCTCCATTATTAATACTCCTATCGAAAAAATGCACAAGAGAAAAAGGTTTAGAAATGGATTTCCATCAAGGTTGGTTTTATATGTGTTGTGGGAGAGTAAAATCACTGTTTTGGTTCCCTATAAAACCCCAGTTCATTCCAGGTATTCGGCATGGTAGGTACATATAAACCTGTCTCTGGACAGGTGAATGCTAAATGTGAATTTCGGTTGAAATACGAGGGTTGGGGCAAAAGTCATCGCAACTACTTTTTTTCTTGAAGATACCAGTCCGGTTGGAAAATGTGATATATACAGACGAAAGGACTAGGTATTAACTACCTGTGCGGACAATGAATAGCACTGAAATATCATAGCGCACTAATTTATTACGGTAGTATACAGGACAATATGGCCTTGCCGGTGCAAAAGAATGGCAACACAGTACACATAAAGTTGACAGGACAAACCTGGGCCTAAAGACTCTACGTGTTTCAAACCGCCTACCGCGTAGTGGTTCCTTAACCTTTCGAATGAGATCAAAGTCACAGGGCGAAATGTTGGGAGAGTACGGTGGGTGCTCCAATTCTTCCCATCTCCAACGTCGCAGTAGCTGCCCTACACACTCCGCTTTGCGTGGCTTTGCATTGTCGTGCAGGATTATTGAACTGTCCACAAGATCCGTACGTTTCTCCCGAACGCCACGTCGTATCTCTCGCACCAGGAAGTCCCTGTAGTACTGTGCGGTCATTGTTCTGCCATGTGGAACAAAGTGGCAAACCATGACACCCCTGACGTCATACGCCACGATCACCATCAATTTGACTGGGGAAGGATTCTGACGGACCTTCTGCCTCCTTGGTGATCCAGCATGTCGCCACTCCGCGGACTGACATTTCAGTTCTGGTTCGTATTCCCTGGCCAAAAATTAATCGATGGCGATTATTCGTGACAAGAATTGATCGCCGTCCTGTTGCCAGCGTGCAAGGTGGTCGGAGCATATTGCATAGCGCACCCACCTTTGAACTACCGTCAGAGCATGTGGTACCCACTGCGATGCGATTTTGCGCAGTTGCAGCTCATTACGCAACATCCTGTGGACGGTGCGTTTCTCGATGCCACTTGCCCTCTCTAACTCCAGTAGCGTCCATCGTCTGTCATTCAGGAGCTGCTGGATGACCGCACGTGCCACGTCGGTTACACACTGACAGGTCGTCCCGAACGTTGCTCATCACTGGTTGACACACGTCCATGCTGAAACTTTCCTACCCACTGTACGGTATGGTAGGGCTTTATTCCAAAGGTCTTCTACTAATTCACTGTGACATTCCATCGCATTTCTCCCACGGAGAACGGCTATTTTGCTGAAAGCGCGCTGCTCAACACGAGTTTCTTCCATCTCACACGACACTCACCAACTGACTGACTTCACAGCTACTAGCAGCTATCACAGAGCCATCTGTTGTTCTGCATACACACTATGCCTCCTTCAGAGCTTCCATACGACACATATACGTTTGTGATCCGTTCACATATTTATAAGGGAAAAAATAGTTGCCATGACTTTTGCACCAATCCTCGTATCTTCAGTACTTTTCAAGAAATACGCTTTACACGAACCCGCTCTTGAGTTAAGTCCGGTGGGACTTGTACTGAAAAAAAGGACCGTTAATGATATCTCCCTTATTAATCCTCATATCGAAATGATGCACATGAGACAAAAGTTCAGAAATTGATTTCCATTAAGGCAGGTAGATATATATTAAGTGTGGTTGTGCATACTTTCTTCTTCTTCTTCTTTTCTAGCCTATTTCAATCCACTGCTGGATATAGGCCTCTTCCATGTGCTTCCATCGTCTTCGGTCTTGAGCCACTTGGAACCAGCGTGTTCCAGCCAACAACTTTATGTCGTCGAGCCATCTCTTCAGGGGTCTTCCAATGCCTCTCTTGTGTCCCCATGGTCTCCAGTGAACAATCCTAGAGGTCCACCTGTTGTAGTCTTGTCGAGCTACGTGTCCTACCCATTGCCATTTTAGTTTTGCTACTATCTCTAGGATGTCTGTTACATTAGTTCTTCTCCTGATGTCCTCTGAACGGATCTTATCCCTAAGGCTGATCCCTAGCATCTGTCGCTCCATGGCTCGTTGTGTTCGCTGAAGCTTGCGAGCACTTTCCTTCGTCAGAGTCATCGTTTCCAGACCGTATGTTGTAACTGGCAGCACGCACGTATTATAAACCTTGGTCTTCAGGTTAATTGGAACATCCTTGTTAGTGAGAATGAATCTTAGTTTCCGGAATGCAGTCCAACTCATACCTATTCTGCGAGGAATTTCTGCACGTTGGTTGTCTTTTCCAAGTTTTATCTTGTGTCCAAGATAGATGTACTCATCGACAGCTTCTATATATTGGTTTCCCATTTTAAGTGGTCGACTCTCTGGGCTTAGTATTTTCGTTTTATTAATGTTCATTTCCAAACCAATCTTAGCAGAAGCAGTTTTTAATTCTTCGATCATGCTTTCTAGCTCATCTAGATTTTCACTTATGAGCACAATGTCATCGGCAAAACGCAGGTGGTTCAAATATACCCCGTTGATTTTTAATCCTTTATTATCCCAATGAAGGGTTTTGAATACATCTTCCAAGGCAAGGGTAAACAGCTTTGGAGAGATTGTGTCACCTTGTCGAACTCCTTTGCCAACTGGGATTTTATTGGTGTTGAGGTCTTCGTCCACTCTGACTACCATTGTTGCTTGATCATAAATGTTTTCCAGAAGCTTTATATACCTTGAGTTTATCATGGCATTTTGAAGTGCCTTCATGATTGCCCAGATCTCCACTGAGTCAAAAGCTTTTTTATAATCAATGAAGGCCAGATGAATCTTGATGTTGTACTCAGTGGTTTTCTCCAGAAGAAGACGAATAGTCTGGATGTGTTCAACAGTTGAGAAGCCTTTACGAAATCCCGCTTGCTCGGCAGGTTGATAAAAATCCAGTTCTCTTGTGAGGCGGTTGGTTACAATTTTAGTCAGGAGCTTATAAAGGTGTGATAACAAACTCACAGGACGATGGTTCTCAAAATTTTCCTTACCACCTTTCTTGAAGAGAAGTATCACTTCAGCATTTTTCCAATTTTCTGGTATTCTTCCAGAGTTAATACACTTGTTCATGAGTATTCTCACGGCTTCTAGCAGATCTCTTCCACCTAATTTCAGCATACTTTATGGGAGTGCAAAATCATGGTTTCGGTTTCTATAAACCCCTAGTCAGCTGAGGGATTCAGGACAGGCGGATTCTAAATATGAAGTTTGGTATAAATATATCCAGTAGTTTTCAAGTTATAAGAACTCAGACAAACAAACAAACAAACAAACAAACAGATAAACAGACACCAAAGATAATAAAATATGCAGATGGCCATTATTAAACCTGAAGTGGATAACTGAATGAAAGTTTCGGCAAAATAGTTCATGTACAGACACACGGTCATTACGATTTTATTTATATAGAAGATTAATTAAAGTGTTAATCGCTTAGCAAGCTGCTAAGTACGGAATGTATTGCGGGTTAGGGTGAGCCGCTCTGACAGCGTTATCTACAGCCGTACAGCACATGCGTGTACTCTATCATTTACTTGTGCCGGGCTCCTCACTTTCATCTTTCCTATCCAAGTTCTCCTTTTCCCACCCCGACAGTGTTAGGTTTGCTAGGTGTACGTAGTCTTTCATTTTCATGTGTTTCGTGGTCCTTTACTTTCTTTAGACGATATCTTCATTTTTCGATGTGACGGACCCACTCCATTTTTTCCTCAGATTTTGTTTTACGGAGTATGATTGTCCAGTTGTATTTCCTCATAAAACAATAATCACCACCAACAGATGATAAAGACAAAGGCAAAGTAAAGTCACTTCCGTACAGGCCACGAAGGCCACTGCAGGAGTGGAAGGTAAAGGCTTCCACTACCCGTACCCTCTACACTTGGTGGACTAGAGTGGTTAGCCCTACGCCTTTGCCCCCAAGAATTAACCTGGTACTCATTTTTGGTGTAGGCTGAGTGAACCTCAGGGCCATGTTCATCTCCGGAAGTGGAAATCTTATTTCGTAATATGCTTCGACTTTCTGACGGGGAATCGGACCCACGTCCTTCCGGATGAACCGAGCACGCCTCTAGGCTGCCCCTGGATGATAAAGGAGGAGGACCGCATTGCACGTGCTGAAACACCTTGCCTCATACTCCATAAACAAAAGAACGTTTCCCCTACTGAGGTGTAGAGGTCATAATAGTCGATCGTCCTTCACAATTACACCCTTGGATCTCTGCCACATTGAACACGTGCACAGCAATATTCTGTCATTAACGAAAGTAATTGAGTGTAGTCGAACGAAATCAGGTGACGACGGAAATATTACGTTACGAAATGAGGTCTTAAAGGAAGCAGACGATGAATATTGTTACTTGGGTAGTAAAATAAGTTACGATGGCAGAAGAAAGGAGGACATAAAATGCAGACTAGCACAAGCAAGAAAGGACTTTCTTAAGAAAAGAAATATGTTCACCTCGAACACTGATGTAGGAATTAGAAAGATGTTTTTGAAGACATTCGTCTGGAGCGTGGTATTGTATGGAAGTGAAACATGGCCGATAACTAGCTCAGAAACAAATAAAATAGAAGTTTTTGGTGTGACAGAAGAATGCTGAAGGTGAGATGGGTAGATCTAATCACGGATGCAGAGAATTGGTGAGAGGAGATCGATTTCGCTAAATTTGACGAGAAGAAGTGATAGACTCATAGGACTCATCCTACGACACCCAGGACTTGCAGGGGGTAGACCAAGGTAAATGGCAAGCGGATTACAGTAGATGTAGGAAGTATTAGTTACGTACAAAGGAAAAGGTGAACACAGAATAGGGTAGTATGGAGGGCTGCATCAAATCAGTCTATGGAGCTTAACCAGTCCCCGTGCGTGTTTGCTGTAATACTGCTCACTCCACCACGTTCTTTCCCTCTGACGGGCTCGTTCGCTGCCTTGACACCACCAATCAGTCATCTGCTACCAGATCCAATTATAGTGTCTACTATGGCGAGGAGACAACATATACATCATTTTAAATATCAGTTGAGTTGCCGATCATCTTAATGGCTTAATGTTATTGCTCCTCCACAACTCGCACCATTAATTAGAGTGTGTTCTTCTACTAGTGGCGTAACATGGGACGTCCGGCGTGCAGCTTCCCAGCACAGCGACCATCTGTAGCAAGTATTTATTCACTTCTTGTTTCGTTGAGGCCCTTAGACCACGTGGTTCCTAACTCTGGTTAGCTGCTATTGCTTCATCTCTGCGCTGTGGGTTGCTGTCTTTTCCTGAGTCCACTTCACTCCCATTTCAGGACACGGTGTTTTAGTAGACAGTGGCTGGAGAGTGTTGGATGTTCTGATCAGCATTATAAATTTAAATGAATGAATATATCCTTGGGATTACTTTTTTAAATTCTAGGTCTTTTCGAACCAGTTTCGTCTATTTAAAGTTTGTCCTCTTCCCTCTAAAATGGTGTAAGACATTTGCGGTCATCACAAAATAACGGACATTTGCGGTCAATGAGATACACTTGTGCTCACTCACAGAATTTCCCCAGTAGTCACAGGACATTTGCGGTCACTGCAGCAGGGGGTGGGCCTCATTAGCTAAATCTCGGGGTATCCTCGCTAACCTGCCTGAGCTCCTGCTCGCCTCTTGCAGATCAACATTTTTCTCTCGCGGACATTATTTAGAGACTCATACCTTCAGACACAAACACAATTCTATATCGAAACTTCCTGGAGTAAGTATTTAGTGTTGTGCGCTCTAATGGATTTGACAGTTACTAATTAGGCAAATGGTTGTATGTACAGGAAGTATAGGGAAAGACAACATAAAATCGTCACCTGGGTGTGTCTGAAGGAGAAGAACAAGTCATGCCATGTTTCGGTAACATACAATTCTGTAGATGATAAATAAATATATTCTATTCTATGTCCTATCAGGCCTCTCTTCATTAGCTCTTGTTCTCTTCCAACCCCCATGGTACGATGTTTGCCAAGCCCAGGCAGTCTTACATTTTCACGTCCTTCGGCCCTTTACCCTCTCTTTTCCTAAAAGAGAGTCGGACCTAT
Source organism: Anabrus simplex (assembly GCF_040414725.1). Lineage (NCBI taxonomy): Eukaryota > Metazoa > Arthropoda > Insecta > Orthoptera > Tettigoniidae > Anabrus > Anabrus simplex. The sequence goes on along the minus strand of NC_090269.1, from coordinate 426,110,195 downwards.
TCGACTTTTTTCTGGTTAGTTTTAAGGGAGGATGGTGGCAGCGTTCTACTTTCTCACAAAAACAGTAATCACCACCATCACGAAAAGATCATGTGGCTACCACGATATAAACAGTCACACAGATATACAAGCTCGTATATTTGATATTTAAACTCTAATACACCACAAAGTGATTTTTCATGTACAAACATAAGAGGCTAATTCAAAAAATAAGTTTCCTATTTATTTATCGTCGAATAATTAAAGATAGTGCGAGGTAAATACACTATTTTATACCGCACCAGTCCTTCATTTTTCGAAAACAAAAGTTAATCCATCATGTTATTTATTTATTTATTTATTTATTTATTTATTTATTTATTTATTTATTTATTTATTTATTTATTTATTTATTTATTTATTTATTTGTGGTAGTCTAACGTCACTCTAACATATTTTTCGGATAAAATGGGTTCGGAAAGAATTAGACATGCCGGACTCAGTGGCTCACACGATTGAGGCGCTGGCCTTTTGTCCTCAACTAGGCAGGTTCGATCCTGCCTACCCACGCTTCCAAGTTGTGAGCCCCCGGGGCCCCATTTAGTCGCCTCTTACGACAGGCAGGGGATACCGTGGATGTATTCTTCGTGGCTGAAGGAATCAATAAATAACGCCGGCGAGAGAAAAATATTGATATGCAAGGAGCGAGTAGGTGCTCAGGCAGGTTAGCGGGGAAACCCCGAGATTAATCTAATGAGAACCACCCCCTGCTGCAGTGGCCGCAAACGTCCTGTGACTGCTGGGGAATTTCTGTGAGAGGGCACAAGTTTATCTCAGTGACCGCAAATGTCCGGCGACCGCAAATGTCCATGAACGCAATTGTCCGGCAACCTCTAAAATGATGTTGAAGATTCAGACTATGTAACCGTAGAAGGTAAATCTCCTCATTCTCGTGGCTGATGTCATTTATTTATTTATTTATTTATTTATTTATTTATTTATTTATTTATTTATTTATTTATTTATTTATTTATTTATTTATTTATTTATATTCTTAGCTTATGCCAACTACATGGAATTTATGTTAATAATGAACTCATTCAGTCTGTCGAGTACCAGTGTGACATTTAGAACATTACAAAATACCTTTAAAAATAAACAATTAAAGTGGAATTATAAGTTTCGTTTTACAATAACATCCTCAGATTCTAAGAAATCGTTTTAAACCTTGCATATACAATATGGAAGAAAATAAAAGTTGCGTAAAGTTGTCAACGATTGGTAATTGGTGATATTAAGAAACAAATTAGAAGAATTTTTAATCTAGAGGACCTTTCTTGTCGTAATAGTAATAACTTCATCCTAATTCTACAGCAGCAAAATTGTGTAAAGCCTTAACTGATTAATTAGTCATGTGTAGTCTAGATTACTATCTTGTAGAACACCGTTAATGTAAACATTACACATCTATATGTCTTCCCTAAAGGTACAAAACATAAATATAAGTGTCTGTTCTTTAGTGGCATTTTTCAATTACCTGGAGCATACTCAAAATCTGATCTTGACAGCTCCTCTGTGGTCTGAAACCACATTGGTTTTCACCCAATCTACTCTTTACCATTGATCACAGCCTACTTCCAAAATGCCAGTGAACACCTTGCCTGGTAAACTAATCAATGAAATGCCTCGAATCCATTCCGCTCTCTTGATTATAGAAAGGTGCAATCGCTGCTTTCATCCAGTCAAAAGAATCTTACCCCTATTCAATATCAGTTCTATTACTCTATGAAGCCATTTGATCCTAGCCTTCGCACTATATATCACAATCTTGTATTCCTGCTACTTTATGACAGCGTGGTCTATTTACAAGTTTTTCCACTTCCTCCAGCGTAATTTCGCTACCTTAGTTGTTCTCCTCCCCATGAACTACATTCTTCGGTTCGTCAACAGGAAGATTTCCTTTTACGTAGATGACATTTAAAAAATATTTCTTCTATTTGTCAAATGATTCTCTACGATCTATAACGAGTTCACCATATTTACACAACTGTTCGCTTCCCTTTTCCCTCTCTTTCTGAGATTCTTTCTTACAGTCCAGAAAGTGTTCCTGTCACCTGACCGAGTCTTTCCACGTTATTACCTAAATCTTCCCACTCCTTCTTCTTTGGCTCTGTAATGATATGTTTCAGCCTGTTTCATTCGTCTACTTAAAGTTCTATATCTCAGTTCTTGTAGGGGGTCGTTTTTATAGGCCTTCTTTTTACGTTTACGAACTGCTTTCAATTCAACTTTCCACCAAGACGTTCGCTTTCTTGCATCTTTACTCACAGAGTTGTAAATAGGCATTCCATTGTCACTTTGCTACAGCATCCACGTATGCCATCCGTTCTTTTTTCTACATTCTGAACTTCCTAACCTTTGTCTGACTTCCTCGTCCTGAAGATTTCCTACCCTTATCCATATGCAGACAAAACTTCCTCTATCCTAGGCCAGGTCATACTTAGTTCACAGTAGTGGTCTGTATAAACAAAAAAACTAGAATACTAGCAACAGATTTTCTGAATTCGGTGTCAGTTATAATATAGTCTATTATGAATTGGATGCCCCTACCCTGCCATGTGTAACGGTGAATATCCTTACGCTTGAAGAGTGAATACGCAACTGCTAAACTAATGGCAGCACAGAAGTCCAGTAAACGCTTCCCATTCCTATATTTTTTTCCATATTATGCTCACATTTATCCATCACCTTCACATAACCTTCAATTTTATTTCCACTTCCCGTAACGAAATCTCCGAATCGCACTGTCCTATTAAATTTGTTGACCCAGACTACGATGTCACTCATTGCTTCATAAAGCTTACCTACATCATCCTCATATGCACCTTAACATCGTTGTGAACACACTGAGACATTTCTCGTCGTAATTCCTTCAACTGCTGAATCAATGCACAACATTCGCTCATTTACGCGCCTAACAGAAACTATATTGCGTGCAATGGTATTCATGATGAATAGCTCTAGGCTTGATTGAAATGTTCTGATCTCGGTACATTATGTGAAGCAGGATGCCACCATATTTACACATAGTCCCAGTGAGGATCTCTCCTCTAACGGGTTGGGGACCAACGATGGATTGCATTGTCCTAGCCGTCTGAGCACAAGGACGGCCATAACTCATAATATGTCCGAGATGCCAACTCCCATTCCGTAGCAACTGGTATCCCGCCTATCAGGACCATTTACCGGGCCACTCACCTCTTGTCTAAGACATGACTACAGTAACCGTCGGATTTTATCATTATTGTCCGTGTTTTGAAACATATTTGTACATGGACACAAAAGTCTTCACCTTTTTCAGCTATGGATGAACTAGTGGGCTACAGGGTTCGATCAAGTAACCGTGAGCTTGTATTCAGGAGAGCATGGGTTCAATGCCCGAAGTCGACTGACCTACAGATCGTTTTCTGTGGTTTCTCATTTTACACCAAGTAATTGCTGAGTCTGTACGTTAATTAAGGGCTTGCCAAACATGTCCCATTCCCATCATTGCCTGCCGGAGAGACTTTCAATGTGTTAGCAAGACGTTAGCTACGGCAGAGTTACCAAGATTTAACGAAAACAAAGCCGCGTTAGTGAGCATCCAGTGACAGTGTCACTCGGCTATCACTCCCCTGTACGTTAGGAGCAGTTATGACTGGTTAACCTCTATAATTCCTTAGCTACCACCACCAAGTTTTTTCCACTAGCCTATTGTTCCTTGCGTCAAAATTTTGGATTCCTGAAGTTGAAATTTGGAAAGCTCGTCCTTATATAATTCACGTTCACTCTGAGTTTTGTTGTCAGACAAGAAATATAGCAGGTGTAAATCTTCGATTTTGTATTTCTCAAAAAAAAAAGCTAATATTTTTTGTGGTTTTAAGAGTAGAAAACGGTATCAATATTCACTTGAACATAAACTTGTGTAGTAACTTATACATACTAGAGGGCTTGATAGAAGTTTCACGGGTATATACTGTAACAGTAAATTTGGTACTTCGGCAGAGATGAGACGCAGGGCGTGTACCAGTCGCTGAAGTGCATACAGAGGGAGAGGGTTTGTTTAAAAGAAATCTTAAAAACTTTTGTTTTCAGAGTTTATTAAAAGATTGAAATTAATATCACCTCTGTACAGCGTATACAGTCGAAAATTTTCCTCGTCCTATGGCTGGCGATGTCCTTGGATTCCGGCAGCTCCATTTTCCATAGCAGCGAACCACCATTCGTCCCCCGATGGAAGTTCTAGAAGATCTATTCGGTGCTTTGAAGATCCATGGCGTCGGGGTAGTCCTTGTAAATGGTGAACATGAATGAACATCGTTCAGCTCTGGGGCGAGTTAGTGCAAAGGCTGCTTCTGCACAGATGATAGAGTGTTTATAAATGCTTTTAACAAAGTCCAAACACAAATGTCTCGGTGAAATGTTACTTAACTTTATCACGTGTCAAGTGAAAGAAACATTCACAAAATAAAGTCCACTCGGAACTGATTTAAAGTTACTGAAAGTTTGTTGCACCTATGACAACATGAAGTAAGTTCATTGAAGCACTGTTCAATTTAAATGAAATAAAGATGTTCCGCTCGTGAATCAAACTCGTTCACGTGTTGAAACCAAAAGACGAAATTAACTGAGTACTGACAGTCCTTGGTTTTGACTGTTCGTAAACTAAATGTACACTGTTCATTAGAATGGAAATGCACTGTTTATAAAAATAGAGATGCGCTGTTCACACCTGCACAGTTCACAGTTCATGACCACAGCTTACGGATTGGTAAATTAAATTTGGATTAAACACAGTTTATAACTTAAAGTATCGAGTCCTCGGCAAGGAGTAATCAGATTCAAGTCCATAAAATTTCAATTTCGAACACTCGAAAATGTTTGCGGGTCTTGAACACTCGTATAGAGTAACAGTCAATAAATAATGTCCAGACGATACACAATTCACCTCACGTCCTATCGGAGTAAAAGGTTGTCACAATATAAGGAAATCTGAATAAGTCCACATTCAACGTGACTATATTAAAGTCCACGAACTTGAAACTTAGCAGCGGCTTCACGCTCGATTACCGCACCCGCGAACTGACGGTGCGAATACTACAGTCTAGTGTGCTTATAGAAATCCCGGCCACAAACTGGTATCACATTCTGCAGCGCACTGCTGCTCACTATAACATGCTGCAACACACACACTGACACTCCTCTGCTGAGCGAAGCAGCACGTATTTATATTTGATCCGAAACTCGTAGAACATTCTACATCAATCCAGGCTTCGTAGTGCAGCGAGGCATGCTGTGACGTCACCCGCTCACTACGTCACCCGCGCGCAGCTGTCGCTTGCTGTCGAGTTAGTTCTTCGTAAGCGTTCCGGAGCATAACACGTAAGTTTAAGATTTTCATAACGGGGACTTAGTCTGTACCGCCGTTACCGGTACAATACAGCGAGTTTCTCTCATCTGTTGGCCGGCTTATCTGCCTTCCGTTGACTCATCACTGCCCGCTCCGCGGCATAGCAACAAGGTTATCCAAGTTGTTGGCCATGGGATTCGTATCTTAGAGGTGAAGCTTCCACGGTGTGAAGAATTATTTAGTTTATTTTCCGGGTTGAACCGTGTTGTACTTGTCTGCACATCACGTACAGTTTGCCGACGTTTCGAATACATTGCAGTATTCTTTTTCAAGGCCACTGATTACCTCGGATCGAGTAGGGGTATTTCAGTCGCCTTAAAAAAGAATACTGTATTGTATTCGAAACGTCGGCAAACTGTACGTGATGTACAGACAACTAACAACACGGTTCAACCCGGAAAATAAACTAAATAGGTCATGGGATTAATTGTATTTGAACGAGTTTCGAGCAGGGAGAAGTGGATTGTAATGGAAATGAAATATTATGAGAATAGTTAGGAAGATGTTAAAGGCAGAGTAAGCCTGTATTTCATGAGTGATGTATAATGAACAGGAGGCTGAGAATAAGAGGCCCTGTTTTTCGACGGAGAGGATTTTTTGTGACAGGTTTATGTTAAGAGGTAATATATCTAAGATAGGCTCTGGAAGATGACTATGTCCTGTAAGCAATCCAGAACAGTTGATAAATTTAAAGATGGTTAAAACCAAGTGAGCGCGTTGTAACGCCTATTTTAATTACAAGTTGATGTTCTCCCACGATTGCTATTTTATATGAGACTGTAGGTTTTGGCAATTAAGTCCATGTGACGATTCTGTGTGGTACCAGCAAAGTGCATTTTGTAATAGCTGACCTCACGAACAAAATACGATCTGACACACGGTCAAGGTAAGATTTGATTATTGTAAATTGAATTCTATTTTGTAATTTTGCGAGACGAAATTATCGCTGACTAGAAACATTGCAGGTGTGAAAAATGAAGTCTATTAGAATGATAGTTCAGCTTGAGTAGATTGATGAAAAGTTACTTCACTGGATAGTTCGCGCTGACACATGTTTGGAACGTTGAGATGATAGGCCATTTGCAGCCTTACACTTGAGTTATGTCGTGGGATCGTGATGGTAGTGATTATTGTTTTCATTGATATTACGTAAAATCAAACGAGTGTTGAGTTTGTTTTTATTTATCGAAGTTCAATGCATGTGTTGAGATTGTAATTAGCAATAAAGTATTCGGGCTTGTTGTTTAATTTCGATTTCACGCTTATTGTAAGAAATGGACACAGTTATATTTCCAGCTTCGACTTCATTCTGTGGCGAGTTTTATGTCATTGTGTTAGAGTTTCAACGAGGATTAGATTTAAATATCCGGGATTGTTTTTGAAGTTTCAATTTCGCCTGACAGTGTAAATGCTGTGTAGATACCCTAACGTTGGCTCAACGATAGATTTAGGATGCTGCGTGTATTATATAACTTAAGGATGAGTAGACACCATGTAGGCTCAACGACAGGATTAGGGTGTCGTCTATATATAGATAAGTCATAGGTTAGTCATTTTTGCGAATCGACTTGAACGATGTTAGTGTTTACAGTAGTGAATACGGAAGTGAAGAATGTTAGCAGGTACTATTCAGGCCATGTTTCGGCATAATTCTTACTAGCCAGATGGTGCTCCCATAATATCGTTGCGTCAGTAATGGCATGAATGTAAGGGTTGTCCCACGTGGAAATGTAACTGATGGAGACTGATCATTACTGCTTAGCCGTGCATGTTCAAGTTCGATGAACTTTCCTATTCTATTTTACTCTTCCTTTACTTTTAGATTTATTTGTTCGGATGTCTGGTATATATTGATAATGCCGTGTGTTGACGCTTAGTTGATTTATGAAGGATTTACACTACGAATACCGTTCCGATCCATCAGCTGTTTATATTTTATTTTATTTTTCATTATTCAGCTCATTTTAGGTGAGACGCTGTAGTTTAGTTTAATGGGACAAGTGTAGGTAGACTGATTTGTAATGGTAGCCGTAGTTATAGAAAATTGGAAAAAATCATTTTGTTTGTTTGTTTGTTTGTTTGTTTGTATGTGGACTTGTACGTTAACAAACTTAACGACATAATTATTTCATGACCTGAAAGTTGCTTCTATAAGAATATTTTCTAGTGACTTATCACTTTTCTTTAACTTCAGTGTTTGGCATTTCTTCTAAATGGATAATGAATTAATGTTTTCCTGCATTTCGCAGTTTTGTTCCTTCAGTACGACGTAACGTAAGATCCCCTTGGATCAAGTTGTTATTGGTTCCTTCTGAACATCTGTTTGGGGTGATGCATGTTTCAATATCGGGATTCTTCTGTAGCTTAAGGGTGTCATGAGATGACAATATATGGTGGAATTTTATTTTTTAATGTGACAATTATTGTTAACTTCTAATGAACACCATGCTTTCTAGTAATATTTCGCAACCTATCCAAAGCAACTGATAGTCGATTTGGTTCGGTTAAGGGTCCATTCGGGAGGATGTTCCAATATCCGATAGGATAGTATGTAAATCTGGAATTCTACTTGTTGAAGGTCAGATTTTCCATGGATCGTGTGGATTAACTCTCAATTATCATTTGGATTAATGGTGCCCGATTTTCAGGTTTTATTCTCGTTTTCTGGCTTTTTCTGCCCACGAATTTTGCACTACATTTTCATTCTTTTATTAATGTTAAACAATAATAAAAGGATAACACTCATGTTATGTATTGTGACTGCGTTAAAACATATTGTAAAATTATTAAGTGATTTTTATGGTTAATTAAAAAAATATTTTCATCGTGATTTAATTTTAATAAGTATTTTATTCAGCACATTTTTGCTCCTCATTTAAGGTAGATGGGCTCTCTTCTGAATCCCATCGTTTGGTCAATGTAGTGACAGAAAAAATCCCGCTACGACCCCAAGATCTAAGAGTTCGATATTGCTCTATTGACACAGCCGAGGCCAACGATCAACGATGGAACGGTAACTACAAGGGTTCAATATGTCGGCCTAATTTAGAAAGTCCAAAAATATTCTCAAATTTATGTATTACAAGAGGTTTGAATATTATCCCTACTACGAATCGAACGCCCTAGTACACAGAGCTGCTAATGCTAGGGAACTATCACACAGAAAACATTGTTAGGGTATGTATTTCCTTTATAAAATAATAAATAACGAAACTGACGACAGTAAAATCAGAGAAAGAATTGACATGTATGTTCCAAAACGAGGGTCGAGTCATAAGTCATGGCAACTATTTTTTTCTCGTGAACAGGATACAACACGGAAATTCTAAGATATGCATTTGGATATATAGGGCAGGTACTTAAGCATAGTGCCTGACGACAAATTCTGCCTTCAGGGGATTCTCGTAGGAAAGTGACAGAACACAGGCCATTGGTAAACATTGTTTTATTATGGTATAGACAGCAAATACACAAGACTACGTACAAAGGACAGGTCTCCACTGGTTACAGACCTTCGAAATAATCACTCAAGGTTGGAGCACATTTCTGCCGCGGAGAACTCTTGTTTTAATAGACGATCGTTGCTCCTGTTTGTTGTTTTTCATTTTGTGACACTCTCACTCACACACTGAACTTGGGGCCATGCTTAGACCCACACTGTTGTTTACATACACCATCTAGTGGCATCATACGCAAGTACATGCCGTACGTTTCCAAATGCATATCTTAGATTTTCCGTGTTGTCTCCTGTTCGCGAGAAAAAAATAGTTGCCATGACTTATGACTCGACCTACGTATAACTCCCAATAGATTTTGGAATATACTCTGCGTACTGAAGACTAACACAGACTCACACAAGAACTCCCTTTTATAGAGAATTATGACTCAATATAATTTGGTTTGATACAGACATCTGTAGCATATCGGAATACTCGTTTGCTACTATATAGTGCTACAGTCTTTGTAAGATAAACGAGGTCTTGATGTAAAGGAATGTATCCAATATTAACAGCACTTTCCTCTTATTCTATTCTTTTCTTTGAAATTAAGTTCGGTTATTAGTTAAAACCATTGATTTACTGTAGTGAACAGTGTAATTGCGGAAACCTGTAATGTTCACAACAATGTTTTAATAAATAATTAAAAGAATGATTTTGAGAGGTAGCGAAGGGAGCATCTGCTTACTATGTCTCTGGCTGGACAGAAGGTAGTAGGGGTATGGTTGTCATAGAAACGTGGGTGGGCCCACTCCAGTCGCCATGGAGACCAGCCTGCTGCCCGCCTGGAGCTGCTTGGAACAGTCAAACCTTTCACTTCTCAGTTACATCTTGTCACATGATACAATAGGATACAGCGGTCTGAAGGAACACGAGAGCGAGAAGGAAAAAGTAATGTGGCAACACCGCGCAACGGCACTACAGTAGGCCCTCCCTTCTGTTCTAGCTGTCAGAACGCTTCTTTCAATGTTACTACTGTACTACTGCTACTCAGTATTCGAATTCCTCCCCTGACGAGGGAGGCGGGCCTCCTAGACCGTGACGTCGTCTCTGAGGCCGGGAGATTTGTATCGGAGAAGGTGAGGAGGTTGGCGACCGTGGCCTATGCTAGGAACTGTTCCAGAATTCGCCTTAGTGCACGAGAATTGAAAATCAGTTTAAACCGTTCTCAAAACAGCCGCCAGTGTGAACTAGCCCCTCTCCGTCTCCGAAAACAGAGGCGTAGAGCCACGGTAGAGTCGTAGCCACGTTCCTCTTCTCGGTTGGCTGGTCGAAGTGCAGAGCTGTCGAACCACGGACCAGCCGTGGCCACTTGTGGGTCGAAATCTACTCCGCTCCGCCGACCCTCGAGTATCATGTGTGAGACGACTGATGAGAGCAAGCTGACAGCCTCTGGTGGCAAGATCGTAATCTGCTTGAGATGTACTTGTGTTCCTAGGTTTGCAGTAAAGTGAGAATACCTTATTGGTGGGTGATTTCCTTTATTTATAACCCACACAACGTACGGCTATTTGAAATAAAAGTTCACGTTTTATTTCTTAATTTATCACAGTGCATGTCAATAAAAGTGAAATGGGGCTTATCACACCCCAGCAGACTATTGTTGAGTTATTATTGTTCAGCAGAGAGAGCCGCGCTGTGAGGAGAGTCACGCCTTCTGCTGAGAGCTCAATTAAGATACGCGTACAAACAGGGTGACAACTCATGTAGCAGAAATAGAAGCCTCGTGCAGGGTTTGTGTGTGGGGGACGACATGTTTGTCTCTATTTTTACGGGCGATGCCCGCTCCGGGCAGTTTACCGCGTGCTGGCCGCCTGCCATCTTCAACTCGCATTGTTCGTACATTCCTCAGCTGTAGAGAGAGGACACTGAATCAGGAAGAAGATGACTCGTAACAAGAAATGAAAGAGAACTGGTGACAGTTATGTCACCATCTACGTGCCAAGATGTTTCCACACTCAAGTAAACTGTAGGCCCGAGTGAGAGTATTTGTAACACAGTAGTTAAAGGAGAACAAAGTGTTAATGACCTATTCTAGCTGTGGTATATCACTGGCCGAATGCTACATATTAAAACTTTCGGACATGCTCTCTTGACGTAGAATACGTCATTCAAATCGGAATTAGGATTCTCCGGTGTAAAACCGATGTGATGCATTTAATGCAAGTAAAAAAGTTATTAGAGCTCAAAAAATATTACATATACAGAAATTGTTTATATAGGATGTCCAGAAAACACCGAAAACGCTTAGTATGCTGTGTGGGAAGGCAAAGAGATCCGTTTTCAAGAAGGAACCCATATCCAGAAACGCACGGCTTATACGCTGTAGCGCATCGAAATGTAAGATGGCTGTGCTTTCCGCATGTCGTCGAAAACCCAAAGTTAGTAGCAAATCGGGCTCATTACAAAGGGGTTCGAACTGTGTACCTCCTACGTCATTGAAGAGCCTAAATCGGCGGTTCTGAGCCTCACGCACATGACCCAATACGTGCGGTTGTCTTTGAAGAATTTCAATCGTTTCTTGGACTCGAGTAATAAGGTCCTCCTCTGACGTTTCAAGAGTGTCATACACCACACTCTTCGTACTACCTACGTGGAACTGTCCGGCTTCTCTTAGTCGTCTCTCGAACGTGGAATGATGTGGGGTACGTCTGTTTGGAAAGCTCTTGCAGCAGATCTACTATTGCGATCCGCTTTGCTGTATCCAAGCACCATGTCGGTCATTTCTCCACCTGTGTATTGGTACATGCCGCATTGCACTGGCAGACTACAGTAAACAAGAGTAATGCAGTAGGATGGGCACCAAGGACTGTGTGGAGGAATGTAGCGCATGCGCAGGAATGTTATTAGGCTGAAGTCGTCCATTCGCAGTACACAGATGTCTAAAGCGTTTCATACCTTCCGTAATAAGACTCCAAATCGGAACAAATTGTCATAACCGTTCTCAGACTTTGACGCTCTCCAGCGCCCAAACCGTGCATTTCCGGACAGGGACTCATTGAAAACAGATCAGTCCGCCATCCCGCACAACGTACTAAACCTTGTTGTGGACACCCTGTGTACTAGAGAACCCGCGCTGCTCCGCAACGTTCGTAGTATATAGGTCAGATAACGTGCCTTCATATGAAATTGTTCCACGCGATGCCCGGGTACGTTTTGAAAGTTTGCATTCAGAGTTTATATTGCCTGTTAATTATGTGTAAAGTGATTTTTTAAAGATTTCTTTATTGTGATGTTCATTGATATTATGCGAGCTGTTTAGTAGCTTTGTAGTATTGTATTATTTTGTTTCGCGTCGAACATTGTCCTTGTGGGGGCAGCCCATATTGCCTGAGAAGTAGTTGATCGTCCCAAATAAATAATATAAATAAGTAATTGTATGTATTGTCCAACTCTTTGGCTGAATGGTCAGCGTACTGGCCTTCGGTTCAGAGGGTCCCGGGTTCGATTCCCGGCCGGGTCGGGGATTTTAACCTTAATTGGTTAATTCCAATGGTCCGGGGACTGGGCATTTGTGCTGTCCCCAACATCCCTGCAACTCACACACCAATAACAACACTATCCTCCACCACAATAACACTCAGTTACCTACATATAGCAGATGCCGCCCACCCTCATCGGAGGGTCTGCCTTACAAGGGCTGCACTCGGCTAGAAATAGCCACACGAAATTATTATTGTATGTATTTATATGCCACCCCGTGGTGTAGGGGTAGCGTGCCTGCCTCTTACCTGGAGGCCCCGGGTTCAATTCCTGGCCAGGTCAGGGATTTTTCCCTGGATCTGAGGGTTGGTTCGAGGTCAACTCAGCCTACGTGATTAGAATTGAGGATCTATCTGACGGTGAGATAACGGCCCCGGTCTAGAAAGCCAACAATAATGGCAGAAAGGATTCATTGTGCTGACTACACGACACCTCGTAATCTGCAGGCCTTTTGGCTGAGCATCAGTCGCTTGGTAGGCCAAGGCCCTTCAGGCTGAAGTGCCATAGGGTTAGGTTAGGTTAGGTTAGGTTAGGTTATGTATTTATATGTCGCCCTATAGATATGATGTACACGGTTCCTAGTATCACGGGAACTGTCACATATTAACCTAGCGAAACCGAAAACTGTGAATTCAGCAATAATCTTGGTCTTCTAGATCATTTTTCTTGCGCGCGCAACTGTGAGCTTGCATCCGGAAGATAGTGGGTTCGAGCTCGACTGTCGGCAGTGCTAAATACTGTTTTCGTGGTTTCCCATTTTTCACACCAGGCAAATGCTGGGGTTGTACCGTAATTAAGGCCATGGACACTTTCTTCCCACTCCTAGGCCTTTCCGATTCCATCGTCACCATACGACCTATTGTGTCGCAAAGCCAATTCTAAAAATTAAAAAAAAACAGAACTCATTGTTACCCCTTCCGACCCGCATGCCGATGAAAGCTGAACTTGAACTTAAACTGTATCCAGACTGTCACAATTCACCTCAGTGACACCGAAGAGTATGAATTCAACAGCAATATAAATAGTTTTCGATAATTTTTACATATCACTACCTCCCCACTGCTCCGCTACGAGTGCTAAGTGAGTCTTGCTCCCACGGTATGTCTCTACGTAAGTCGCATGTGTACCAAGTTTGATCGAAATTGCAGGCTTGCTTATGGTTTCCGTCGACATCTTAAAGTAAAGATATTGCTCCTTCGCTGTACGCAGCCCACTAAGTACAGGATGTATTGCGGGCTAGGGCAAGCTTTCGCCTGCTATTTTTATTGGAGTGATCATTCAATGATTTGACTGAACTTTGAAACCTATCCGTGCCTCATGATTCACCGGCGCGTAATTCCGGAGAAAATAACACAAAAACGAAGCAAATCGGTCCAGTAGCTGCTTTAATAAACTTCGTTAATATATAGATTGTGAGAGGGATCATCCAAAAATGTGTGTAAGAAAATAGTGCCATGTTACAAAATGTAGGCTATGACGCGATGTTACCTAGCAACAGTACCTTGAGAACTGCAAAGGGCTGCGTGTAGAGTTGGAGTAGAGTAGATTATCGCCGAGTAACTAGTAAGGTTAACTCTGAGTAACGGTATTTCGTGAACGCTTGGAGTGAATTCAGAGTAACAGAATATGGCAAATCATTAAGTAAGGTTATTTATTTTACCATCACCTCATTTGCGAGGAATTTAATGTCTAATTTCCAGGTGAGTTTCTTCATAGCAGCGTGCTATATGAGTTGTTACTACTTTCCTCACCAAGTTATGCCTTAAAATAGTATCCGTTATTCTATATCTCGTAGAAACAATCTGATTAGGTACATTGATGATGAATAAGAATTCATCTGCTCCGCACTGGTGCACGATAACTGAATTTAAACAACATTTCTAAATGCCAGGATCAGCATTCGAACATCTACTCAGAGTCATTGGTCCTAAACTTTCTAAATCCAAAATCGGGGAACGAGGAAGACCATTGCAAGACCTACGAAATCAACTTCTGGTTCTATTTGGCTCTTAGCACCTGATTCGTACACATCTGTTTCGTAAGAGTTATAAATGCACTTCGTGGTATTTCCGATCATATAATTAAATGGTCTCATTCAGAAGGTCATCTAAAATAAAAATGTTACGTATTATACATTCACCGAAGAAATCTTAGAAATTCGAGGTTAATAATCCAGCTGATCATTCATAACATGGGTATTCTTATAAAAATTCAATCATGTTATATCCGCCGATTATTAAAATTGGTACCTATTTTTCATGTTTTAAACGAAAATACATAACGCCCTTCCTTGTCAGCAACTAGAAAATAATCTAAATTACTTGTCTTGTCAATATACTCTCATTTTAATATTTTGACCGTCACCAATGAATGAATTACTGCGCATGTCGAGTAAAATCTACCCACCTATTTACGCGGAGTAAAAAGAGTATACTCTGAGTTAACTCGAATGCATTTTCTGAACACCTTGTAGAGTTAACTCTTTACTTTTGTTTACTCTGAGTTGGAGAGTAGTATTTTGTGAACACAAGCCAGGCCGTATCTCATGTTCATCTACCAATACTTCACATTACAGCCTGCACGGTTGCTAGGTAACATCGCGACACACATTTTGTTGAAAGTGAAATTTGATATATACATATAAGTAGAAGGATGGTTGCACAAGACGTAAGGTGGTGGCTGATTTTTCTAATAGGATGCCCGGTATGTCAGCACTATCTGCGCCTTTCACGATTCCCTTGAGGTGAGTCTGCTGTAATTTAATTCATATCACACGTGTGAGAAACGTAAAGAATCCGGAGCCAGTGAACTACTACTCTCCGGTGGATGCGGAAGGTAGATTCCTTACCTGCTGTAAGTTGCGACTAAAAGGGGGGACCATACATTGGTGACCACGAGGCGTCTAGTTAACTTGTTCCAGACCGCTAGCAGGCCCGAGACCTATCACACCCTTCGTGATCGCAATTTGAATTTTTGTCAGTTCCTCGAATTATCCTGTTCGTTGTGAAAATAGAAGAAGATTGATGGAGTGGGGGGGGGGGCATAGACACTGATGTAGACAGCGAAGTAGGCCTTTGACTAGAGCTTTTCTTCTTCTTCTCCTCTTCCAAACGGGGCACCTGAGGAACACGATGTTCAACTTTTCCGCTTGGAGAGGAACTTGATGTTTGTTCGATACTCGCATATTCTCTGGCTATGATGTTTCTCCCTCCTTTCCTTTGTCCAAAGGCTGCCTATTTTCTTAACCCCTTTTCTTTGATTCGTCTTCTGAGAGGTGCTCGGTTTCTGATGTCGTTTTCAGTTACTCCAAGTTCTTATATATCTTTCTACACATCTGTTAGCCATGGGGCCCCGATCTTCCTGTTCTTCCAGTAGCTGATCCTAGTTGAGTTCATTCTCGTGGCATGTCCATGGAAAGTCAGACGCCTCATTCTGGCTACGTTTGTGATTTTTCAGTATGGCTGTACAGCTCCTGGTTTGGTCTCCTTCCTCTCCTGGATCTTCACTTTGCCCAACAATCCTTTCCTGTTCAGCATCAAGCATTGTGTGGCGTATAGGGCTTCTGGGAGGATAACTGTCTGGTAGTGCCTCAATTTGGTGCTACTAGAGAGACATTTCTTGTTATAAATGTTCTTGGATAGTCGATATGCTGACTCCAGTCTGTCAATCCGGGTTCTTAGTGCTACATCTTCTGACATGTTGAGTTCCAAACATTCTCCCAGGTACTTAAATCTGTTCAATTTCTCAGTATGACCAAGTTCCAGCTGCAGTTCGCTGGGAGTATCAGTGATGTTCATTTTATATTTTTACTTTTACCGAGGCGCCAGATCTGTAAAATACGGTGGATGTTCGAGAACAGTTACGCACAGACGTTGCGCACAGAGATCACTATGCGTGGGTGGGCGTTGTCATGGAGAGGAACCCACTTTCCAGTCCCCTATAACTCTGCCCGAATGCGTAGTAGCAAAAGCTTCAAAACGGTCTCCTAGAATGCGGCGTTGACAGTTTGACCCTCCGGTACCAATTTCTGGTGGATTAAGCCATTCCTGTCGAAAAAGGACATCAACAGTATCTTGATCCTGGACTTTTGGAGGCGACTCTTTTTGGGACTGGGGAACCCGGCGAACACTATGCAAGTGATGGTCGCTTGGTCTTCGGATCGATCTTATAGCATCAGTCCCCATCGCCTGTGATGATGGTTTTTGGGACAAATGGATCACGGTTGCGCGTGTCAATGAACTCTGCAGCGATTTCCACCGTGTTGTCTTCTGCTCATCAAATGACGTGCGCTTTAAAACGTAAATGCACGATTTTCCAGTAAACCATTTAACAGTCCGCACGTGAGGTAACACGAAAGTAATTCAACAGCGATACGATATCCTCTACCTGGCATTTCCTAGGTAAAGGAGTGTGGAGCAATACGACCTGCAGTGAAGCAACTTGTTCTCATACCGCCTGTTGATATTGAGGCGTTTAGTGCAAAATTCATGGGGCCTGTGGAAAAACTCCGTGTTTTATATGATTCACTCTCAAGGAGTTTACCCGACAAGACGTGACGGACAAAGCATGGCATCAGGTGGCAGCACAAGTCAGTTTGTCAGGCATGTAGCCATATTTTATTATAATCGTTTACATATTACATTATAGAAGACATGTAATAATATGACAAACATACCGCCCTAAAATACATATGACCTTGATCAAACACTTGACCATCCACTGGAACCCAGCACTTCACTGTGGAAAAAAAACTGCAGTTCATATTAGCGTAGTCGAGAAACCTATAAATATTTTTGTTCACAATTTTTAAAAAATATATTCATTTCTTGTGAATTTGCTCAGTTTTCTTATTTAAGAAACATGTAAAAAGTACAAAATACAAAAATAAAGTACAAAATAAAAATAATGCTTACCATAATGTAATTAAAATTCTTTGTCAGCACTGATGCACTCCCTCATGTTAGTGTTTTGATGATAGAGAGGGGTAATAATTTCAACTAGTACATTATATGACTCTTTCGATATTTTATAAAATGCAAGAAATTTGGCGTCACTTTCTTCCAGTTCTTTGGCTGGAACGAATATTCTGCGTTGTATATTTCTTTGATTGTAGGGATGAACCCAATACTTCCTACGGTTCCTTCTTCTTAGGATCTTATGTATCGGTAAAGGTACAGCATTTCTTCCTCGGTTGATTCACTCGACATAACGACAAAGAAGTAAAGATATCAGACCTCCAAAAACAATTTTTAAAAACTACCACAGCATTTTGTAGGTATTCTCTGTTTGTTAGGTTTGGAATGTGTTCGGATGCCCTGTTGCTCAGTGCACCGGTGTCGCCACCATCACCTAGTGAATTTTGTTGCTTTCTTGTTGCCTCCTGTGCGGACAGTCTTGAAGTCACGAAGACAAATTATATGATATTTCTGGTGGAAAATGTAATTCTATATCCACCGAGGACTAACTGTCCACTCATTGTTTTGGTTTATAGCAAGTTCAATACATTTCTACGTATAAATGACCTCCATCGTGAAGTAGCAGGAGAGGTAGGGAACAGTGGATTTATCGTGTGTTGAAAGTAGTGTGGAAGACGACTGAAGATTTTAAAAACTATTCATGTCACTGTGCAAAAGGCGTTTGAGAAGATTCTGGAGAATAGGATCAGAAAGGAAGTGGAAGGGAAGCTAAGGGAAGGACAGTATGGCTTCATAAAAGGAACATCCACAGTAGACCTTATATTTGCAGTAAGACAACTACAAGAGCATCATTATAAGTGGAGTAAAAATATTCTGATGGCCTTCTTGAACTTTGAGAAAGCACATGATCGTGTGTGTAGAAACAAGGTATGCGAAGACTTACAGAATAAAGGTGTCAAGAAACAGACAATAGAAATAGTGACGGAGATGTAGCATGAGAGTGTCAGTTGTGTGAAAGTAGGAGGAGACCAAAAATGTGGATTAAGACTAGGAAGTGCTCTATCAACTTTGGTCTTCAGTGTAGTAAGGGACAAGTTAATGGCAAGAGTGAGAGAAAAATCGGGGAAGAAAAAATGAAAGTGATGATGTTTGCAGATGACTTGTTAGTCTGGGGAGAAAAGGAAGAGGATATCCAAGAAGAGTTAGAGGTATGGGAAGATGAGGTGGAAAAATATGGAATGAAATTTAATACCAGAAAGAGCGAGATCATGATCAAAACTAGAAGGAAGGAAAGACCTACGAGAGGGATAATGCTTGGAGGAGAACAGCTTAGTATCATAGAGGAAAGCGGAAGAAATTATAAGGAAAAAATTGAGCGTGGAAGACAAGTAGGAGCGATCCTGGAAAGTGTCAGAAGATTGATCGGAACAAGAATGTCCCTCAGAGAAGCAAAAGAGTGATAAAGGATGTATTATGTACCTATTCTGATGTATACAGCTGAAACTTGGGTAGTAAGACAGACAGCCGTGACTAGGGCACAGGCAAGTGAATTGAAATTTCTGAGAAGCAGGAGAGCAGTGACAATAATGGATAAGATGACAAATGAGAAGGTTAGAGATATAATAAAGGAAGGACCATTAAAGAACAGGATAGAGGCATCGAGACTTTGATGGTATGGACACATGGTGAGAATGACATTGGAAAGTATACCAAGGAGGATGCTCGAAAAGGGAACAGGAAAATGACCAAGAGACAGGTGGATAAAGGAAGTGGAAGAGTGAGTACGTAGAAGAGAAAAGGGAGAAGTGGTGGGAAGACAAGAGGAGATAGATAGGCTTATGTTCGAAGGGAATTGGCCAACAGCTGGGAACTGTATATACCGGACGAGTTGGCAGTGCGCGTAGAGGCAAGCGGCTGTGAGCTTGCATCCGGGAGATAGTGGGTTCGAATCCCACTGTCGGCAGCCCTGAAGATGGTTTTCAATAGTTTCCCATTTTCACACTAGGCAAATGCTGGGGCTGTACTTTAATTAAGGCCACGGCCGCTTCCTTCTCATTCCTAGGCCTTTCCTATCCCATCGTCGCCATAAAACCTATCTGTGTCGGTGCGACGTAAAGCCCTTAGCAAAAAAACTGTATTAGATGATGATGATGATCTTGAAGCACGCCTAGATGTTGAAATGAAAATATTTGTATATGATAAACGAAACCGCCAACAACAAGCTTCACAGATTTCCGTTTGATTGTTCAGGCAATTCTTATATGAAAGACAGGCAAACGAACAGACCAGTGTTCGAATTTATATATTAGTAAGGATGGTGAAAAGAAGACCGCAGGGACATGTAATTGGAGGATTGACGATTTTAATGGGTTATCCAAATAGTCTTAAAATAACAATCAACTTGCTTTCAGGGGCTGCTTGGCCGAGGCAGTAAAGGTGTGCTCAATTCACCCAGACGGACGTGGGTTCAATTCCGAGTCACGAAGTAGAAAATTTAAAAAAGCACATGACCCTGAGATCCAGTCAGCCTACAACCGAAATGAGTACCAGGTTAATTCCTGGGGGCAAAGGCGGTCAGGCGTAGAGCTAACCACTCTGCCCCGTCAAGTACCGGGGTTACGGATAGTGGAAGCCTTCGCATACAACCCCTCCAAGGGCCTTCATGGCCTGTACGGAGACGACTTTGCTCTGTTTTAACTTCTTTTGCGATTTTAGGAGACGCTGACGTACCTAGATTTGTCCTGCACTGGAATTTTGTGTTGAGGATTTCCGAAAAAAAAATGGAATGGATAGGAGTTCTCGAATAGAGGAAAATACTTCTAAAATTCTTCCTGCAATTCGTGTTCTGAAATGGTACTAGCTCAATCGTACTGGTTACCTGTTTTTATTTATGTACTTCTTTCTTTCTTTCTTTCTTTCTTTCTTTCTTTCTTTCTTTCTTCCTTCCTTCCTTCCTTTCTTTCTTCCTTTCTTAATCCGTTTACCCTCCAAGGTTGGTTTTCCCTCGGGTTCAGCGAGGGATACAACATATACCGTCTCATGGGCAGCGTCCTAGAGCATGAGACTTTGGGTCGGGGATGGAACTAGGAAGGTGGACCAGTACCTCGCCCAGATGGCCTCGCCTGCTATGCTGAAGAGAAGCCTTATGGGAGATGGGAAGGTTGGAATGGATAGACAAGGAAAAGGGACGGAAGCTGCCATGGCTTAATTTAGGTACCATCTCGGCCTTTAACCTGGAGGAGAAGTGGAAAGCCAAGGAAAACCCCTTAGAGGATGGCTAACGTGGGAATGAAATCCCCTCTACTCATATGACCTCCCGAGGCTGAATAGACCCCGTTCAAACACTCGTAGTATTTTCAAATTTGATGGCAAGTCCGGGAAGCTAACGCGGGACTCCGAGGAGTGGTAGCTAATCACACTAACCGCTACACCACAGAGGCGGACACTTATTTATTTATTTATTTATTTATTTATTTATTTATTTATTTATTTATTTATTTATTTATTTATTTATTTATTTATTTATTTATTTATTTATTTATTTATTTATTTATTTATTTATTTAGCGTATGTTATTTGGTACCGGCAGTGTCGCGGGACATGTTCGACTCACCTGTTGCAGGTTTTTCTATTTGACCTCTTTGAGGGATATTGGAATAGAGTGAGGGTGGAACCCGGTATCAGCACGTAGTCTACTCGTATCGAATAACACCAAGAGGTCTGTTCAAAGCTTAAGCTTTCCATGTGACGAACGAATCACCGTCAAGAGTGTCATATCTCTACACCCCGTATGAACTCTGTGGAGAGGTTTGTAATTGAGCCCATGCTTTTGGCACGAAATCTAATGATTAGAACTTTTATACCACCACCTCCCTACCCTTGACTGGAGATCTGGTAAACAGCCATTCTTCCCAGTTGAAAGCACACGAACAGAGACCGCGAGCAGAGTGTGTGGTCCTCGCTGCTCAGGGAATATAAATACCCCTGACAGAAGACAAGGAACTTCACGGCAGAGTAGCTGTCAGTTGTTGGTCGTAGAATTCTATCGGCCTCGTGTTAGGAGAGGAGTTAAGAGTTCGATCCCCTGTTAGTTGCTGGTGATAGGTTTCAAGCGGAACTAGCTGACCATGAGGAAGGAAGTCACACAGTCTGTTCGTTTCTGTGGATAGACTATCACCAGACCAGTTCGATTCCAGGAAACATAACTTGTTTGTAACTGGCAATACGTATGTCTAGCAACAGCTTGATGGACACCGGGAAAGAAATTCGATACTCGATTCTAGTAATAGAATTCAGGAAGATCTTGTCGAGCATCGTGACATGAGTTCGATCTCAGATCACTGCAAATGCCTCTTGCTTTTTAATGTTGAAAATATTTCTTAGCAGAAAAACGTAATGTTAAGCAATTTCCTCAATTTTGCCGAAAGCTGAAAGGGCCCGGAAGGATTTCTAATTGTTTGTTTTTGATAGCTCACTCCCGGCTTAAATGCCGCCTGAAATCGCTTGTTTCGTTACTCGTTTTCTTTTTAATTCAAATCCTAGCCAAATTAACTTATTTACATAATTATTTCTGTAATGTGTTCCTTGATTCAGGCGTTTATGATTTTTGAAAAATGTCTACACCGAATGTAGTTATAAGGAGTTAAGTGAAACTGCATTGACTCACATTAGCGCTCGTAGTGGTGCTTAAGTGAAACTCTACATTGACTCACATTAGCGCTCGTAGTGGTGCTTATGTGAAACAATGCATTCACTCACATTAGCGCTCGTAGTGGTGCTTAAGTGAAACTCTACATTGACTCACATTAGCGCTCGTAGTGGTGCTTAAGTGAAACTCTGCATTGACTCATATTAGCGCTCGTAGTGGTGCTTATGTGAAAAAATGCAATCACTCCCATTAGCGCTCATAGTGGTGCTTATGTGAAACTCTGCATTGACTCACATTAGCGCTCATAGTGGTGCTTAAGTGAAACAATGCATTTACTCACATTAGCGCTCATAGTGGTGCTTAAGTGAAACAATGCATTCACTCCAACGAGCTAGTAGCTCGTTGATTCACTCACATTAGCGCTCATAGTGGTGCTTAAGTGAAACAATGCATTCACTCACATTAGCGCTCGTAGTGGTGCTTAAGTGAAACTCTACATTGACTCACATTAGCGCTCATAGTGGTGCTTAAGTGAAACTCTGCATTGACTCATATTAGCGCTCGTAGTGGTGCTTATGTGAAAAAATGCAATCACTCCCATTAGCGCTCATAGTGGTGCTTATGTGAAACTCTGCATTGACTCACATTAGCGCTCATAGTGGTGCTTAAGTGAAACAATGCATTCACTCCAACGAGCTAGTAGCTCGTTGATTCACTCACATTAGCGCTCGTAGTGGTGCTTATGTGAAACTCTACATTGACTCACATTAGCGCTCGTAGTGGTGCTTAAGTGAAACAATGCATTCACTCACATTAGCGCTCGTAGTAGTGCTTAAGTGAAACAATGCATTCACTCACATTAGCGCTCGTAGTGGTGCTTATGTGAAACTCTACATTGACTCACATTAGCGCTCGTAGTGGTGCTTAAGTGAAACAAAGTGAAACAATGCATTCACTCACATTAGCGCTCGTAGTGGTGCTTATGTGAAACTCTGCATTGACTCACATTAGCGCTCGTAGTGGTGCTTATGTGAAACAATGCATTCACTCACATTAGCGCTCGTAGTGGTGCTTAAGTGAAACAATGCATTGACTCACATTAGCGCTCGTAGTAGTGCTTAAGTGAAATTCTGTATTGATGCACATTAGCGCTCATAGTGGTGCTTAAGTGAAACTCTGCATTGACTCACATTAGCACTCGTAGTGGTGCTTAAGTGAAATTCTGTATTGATGCACATTAGCGCTCATAGTGGTGCTTAAGTGAAACAATGCATTCACTCACATTAGCGCTCTTAGTGGTGCTTAAGTGAAACTCTGCATTGACTCACATTAGCGCTCATAGTGATGCTTAAGTGAAAAATGCATTAAACTCGCATTAGCGCTCGTAGTGGTGCTTAAGTGAAACTCTGCATTGACTCACATTAGCGCTCATAGTGGTGCTTAAGTGAAAAATGCATTAACTCGCATTAGCGCTCATAGTGGTGCTTAACTGCAACAATGCAGTGACTCATATTTGCGCTCATAGTGGTGCTTAACTGAAACAATGCAGTGACTCACATTTGCGCTCATAGTGGTGCTTAATTGACAAATTCATTGACTCGAATTAGCGCTCGTAGTGGTGCTTACGTGAAACAATGCATTGACTCACAATAGCGCTCGTAGTGGTGCTTAAGTGAAAAATGCATTAAGTCGCATTAGCGCTCATAGTGGTCCTTAAGTGAAACAATGCATTGACCCACATTAGCGCTCGCTGTGTTAGAGAAAGACAAACTGCTAATCTAATCGATCGGATAACAATGATTAAGAAAAGAGTTGTAATTTTTAGGAATAAATAAAGAACATATTCTCACACTTGATTGTATTTTTGTTGCCTAAAATTCGTAGCTCATATCCCCAGGATGTTTTAACATTGAGTTGCTTACTTGAAGGGCTTGAAGTGTGGATTTTTTTTACAAGTTGCTTTACGTCGCGCCGACACAGATGGGTTTTATGGAGACGACGGGAGACGGAATGGCTAAGAGTCGAAAGGAGGCGACCGTGGCCTTATTTAAGGTACAGCCCAAGCTGGTGTGAAAATGGAGAACTATGGAAAACTATCTTCAGAGCTTCCGACAATGGGGTTTGACGCACCATCTCTCGAATGCACGTTGATAGCTATGTGACTCAAGCCACGCAGCCACTTGCTCGGTGCAAATGTCTGAAAGGGTCTGATTGACCAGTGAGACAGGAGGTGAGTCTTAGGTCATAAGAGCTGTTTGATGCTAGGGACACTATAGGTATTTTGCCGGCTGCCGAAGCCTGTCGCACTCTTCTGGGGCAATGATTAATGATATTCTTTACAGTCATTAAACAATTGTAAGTTTTCTTCTATCTTCTCATAAAATGATCGATACGTATCTGTGGACTGGAATTAGGAGGAAAATATTTCACGCATATAAAATATTTCCTGTTATTAAAGAATGTTTGATCATTCAATCAGTCAAAACTGATCTGCATTAAGGGCAGTCGCCCAGGTGGCAGATTCCCTATCTGTTATTTTCCTAGCCTTTTCTTGAATGATTGCAAAGAAATTGGAAATTTATTGATCATCTCCCTTGGTAAGTTATTCTAATCCGTAACTCCCGTTCCTATAAACGAATATTTGCCCCAATTTGTCCTCTTGAATTCCAACTTTATCTTCATATTGTGTTCTTTCCTACTTTTAAAGACACCACTCAAACTTATTCGGCTACTGATGTCATTTCACGCCATCTCTCCACTGACAGCACAGAACATACCACTTAGTCGAGCAGCTCGTCTCCTTTCTCCCAAGTCTTCCCAGCCCAAACTTTGCATAGAGATTCCACATGTGAGTATAGCACGGACGTTTTTTCAGAATGCAGTGTTTTGTATAGGTATCAGTACACTTCCCCGTCCTTTCAAAAGTCGACTTAAAGTCTCTTATCATTTCTATATACCAGATGTCTACCATCAAAGAATTCAGAATTATTTACACCATTCACTAGCCATATTTCAGATAAGCGAACGATATAATAATAATTTGACAGCACTCTTAACATATTTTATTTGCTTTTGTTCTTAGTCCTCTGATATTCTGGTAATAAATTATTAAATCATTCACCTTATGGGTATCCATGCATGTTAGGTTTAAACTTTGTTGAGATTCTCTTCGTTGCTGATATGAATCACTTGTGAGTTGTCGTGCTTCCCCATTATTATTTTCCTCTTCCTTGTCCAGAGGTACTGAATGTTATTCTGACGTTTCACTTCCCTTGCCTTGGCCAGTACTTTTGCGTTCGTGTTTTAACTAGGGTGTCCATGAGTTGGGTCACAAATTATATTTCTAATGTAAGGTTGTCGCAACCATGGATGATGACGACGACACGGTTTTTCGTATTTAACATTCAGTGGCACAGGATTTCTTTTCCAGATATTCGATTCGGATCAAATTCCAACAATATTTGCTTCGAGATCATAAATGACGGGGCAAGTGATGTTTATGCTGTTCACTGCATTTGAGAATACCTGGCAGACGCTGCTCATTTTTATAATATTGACAATAAGACGTCCCTTCTTACTCCATTTTTGCTCCCTGACTAATACTGGCACACAGTTAATAACTTCCTGAATCACTCACTCGCCGTATTGATCTGTGCACTTGGTTATACGATGCGCGTATTTAATAATAATCAAGCCGCACTCGCTTCAGTTATTTACGTGGTTTAATACGCAACCTCCACATCACACGGACAACTATACTCACAATTTCGTGCCGTTTTTATAAATTCTCTAGCGGAAAACTCTATGTGTATCGTACATTCGAATCACTTCACTACACAGTGATCAATCTCACAGCAAACCACAGATAATCATTAGATCACCATTCTACACTACGTACAATCTGAATCACAACTTGACAAAGAACACGGTCAACTGTAGCAAAGCACGCGACAAGTAGCAAGTGGATGGGGTAAGTGGATGAGATCTGCCTTAAGGCTCATTATGTTATAAGCAAACCGCCCTGGTGCGGGAAGAGAGAGAAGACCACGCCCCTTTGCCAAAGTTTGATCCGCTAATACGTGACCCCCGATATTGATTGAGGTTTCAAATTAAAGCTTATACGCTCCTCTTCTTACTGATAGAATTTCATTACGATCGCATCGTAGGTTTGTCTGCAATCTTCAAAGCGTCATATGATATTTTCCAGTGGGCGGCGCTAAGCCAGTGGGCATCCTAGAGCTTGCTCGTGTTGTCAGAGCTCGACATCTGTTTCTCATTAGGTCGCACCCTTGTTTACTACGCATTTATTGCTAATTCAATTATTATGTAAAGCACTTCTTGGCAATATAATTTGGCATAAGATTTCCTGATTCGGAGGAATGTTAACTTGTAAATATCCATCATATACTTCTCAACTTCAGTTATTATTATTATTAAAAACAGCTGAAGACTCTGAGTTGATACCAATGAATATGCAGGGGAAATCACGGAGTTATGCTGTTTCATACGTTGAGACGACTTCTTGAGTCCCGCTTGGTGACCTAGATTCTTAGTCACGTGAGGCGTACCTAGTCCGAGCTCTCTCGCACGAAAAGAGAGCGTTGTCCAAGTACAGGCGCGTGTACTCACTTCTCCCTCTAATTACGCGCAAAGACACTTCAGTCGCGAGAGCCAACAGAGAGCCACTCGTGTCCCGGAACAGGTAAATAGTGCTAGTTTGGTCACTATTTGTCATAGAATCGCGTGGGAAACGAAATATTCCATCCTCAGGGTATAATGACATGCTCTTGACGATGTTGTGAACGGTCCCAACATATATATATTAAGGAATAGGAATGGAAATAGACGTGAATTTATGAGAAAATTCCAGGCAATTTAGAAACTTGAAACTTGGTACCAGAGAGATAATGACTTCAGGATACATAGAAAAAATTCTCAAAATCCTCTGAGGGGCCAGCTGGGAGTTTCAAATTTGGAGATCAGCGTAAGAACACGGTAGGATATATTTATCCAAAACGGGCTTATAGCCTTCCTGAAAGCCTTAATTATTAATTTCCTCCTCAAAATCATGATGGCGGCACAATCTGCCAGACGAGCTAGAAAATTGATAAATAGAAAAATTATAGCTTTTAGCCTGTAACCGACGGAAACATTACTAGATGTTTAAATTTTTCATTTTTTACCCACGAAAAATATCGAAATATGGAGGCAATTTTAATGATGGTGCTGACACTCCTTTCGAGGTATTTGGTGGCTAAGCGGTAAGTCGTATTACAAAACGGAATGCAAAATCTCTGCTCAATCTCTAGTGATTTACAACTTTGGGCCTATGATATTTGTCGTATCTCTACCCCTTAGCGTTAGATGTTTCTCTATTTCTCGACTGTGCGTGAATTTTGCACTTTTTTGATAGTTTGAATCATTTATAAGAAAGATAGGATCATCAAATTCTACTAACATTGGCCCAATTAGTATCCATACGTGAGCCAAATTGTATGTTTTTAGCTGTCATATAAGTATCCGTAAAGTAATGCGCTGTGAGAAAACCTTATCCAAATTTCACCCTATTCACCCTTTCTAACTAAATCTAACCCATAAATATATGAGAAACGAGAAAATATTTATAGGACCAGCCATTTGTACCGGTAAATGAGGCGTCTTATCGTACAATCCATTTGTCCACGACACACCGTTTAGCAACAGATAATCTCTAAATGAAGATAAGCATGCATATATTATCGTATGTAGATCTATATTTAATCACTGAAGTCGACTTTTCTATTTTAAAAAGGAAAGAGGTAAAATTTCCAAATTCGTTATGTTAAATGCTGCTCTAAGTAATTCCTTGCCCAGCCATTCGACCCAGGTGCTTCCTATTCCTCTGTGAGCCACAGAACCTCCGTAGCAGCAATAATAATAATAATAATAATAATAATAATAATAATAATAATAATAATAATAATAATAACAATTGTACCGGGAGGTACACCTCAACCCCGCACATTTAAAAGAAGCGCCTTAAGGAACTGTATCTATCAAACAAGACGTGAAGCAGCTACTGCATGAAGTTGGGACATTACTCAGAAAATGTCACTCATAAATAACAGAGTATTGTGTTATGTTAAAGTTTCCTAAACTGACTGGATTTATTTGCTTTGTTTTGGTGAACAGCAAGAAGTTTGAAATGTTCTCCATAGATGTCCTTACAAAAACTATGGTCATGCACTCTGGTACACGGTGGAAGGACTAATGATTTAAAGAAGTTTTGTGTTCTTATGTATTCTCAACTAAATTAACTTTAATTTATTTTGATATTTCAAGGTTTGCAACACTTCCTTCTCGTCCCGCCAGCTGGCCAACAGGAAATTTTCTGTAATTATTTTTCAGCCAAGATCACAATATGAAGATAAAGCTGGAATTCAAGAGGACAAACTGGGGCAAATATTCATTTATAGGAAGGGGAGTTAGGGATTGGAATAACTTACCAAGGGAGATGTTCAATAAATTTCCAATTTCTTTGAAATCATTTCGGAAAAGGCTAGGAAAGCAACAGATAGGGAATCTGCCACCTGGGCGACTGCCCTAAATGCAGATCAGTATTGATTGATTGATTGAATAATAGGCTTCTTGTAACTTTTAAATTATCCAATAAAAATGAGAGGGTGTGTCCGTATTTAGTCCAGAGCCTTCTCGAAGCATCCCCTCGGGTATATAAGCTGCGGCTTTGTCAAGCTACCTTGTCTTATTGATCGTCGAAATACTGAGTGTGTGTGTTAAGACAGGAGGCGGGGTGCCTCATCCTTCGGCAGGCAGTACATCAGCCCAAGTAATGGCCACCAGTTTTCTATCTCTGTAGCTATCTCCGCAACATGCCCGAGGGGAAGTTTCTAAGCTTTAACTATGTAACATTTTGATTTCAAAAATGTATACGGTACTTCTTCCTGTTCATGTAAAATTTCATAAAGTCTAAAACTGTAAATCGAGGATAGAGAGTGCGTTACCCTCTCGAGTTGCCCTTCAGTTTATCTTGAGGTGACTACGATTTTGTAACTGTTTCTTTTCCTGTAATGCATTAAATTAACCTTACATTGTAGTCACCTCAGTAGCTTGGGATTAACCTCTGTATCATCGGACCGCGAGCCCAATTAGGATTTTATACTTCTGCCACTAAACATATAGAGGTTTTGCAAGAAATATCAGAAAAGGCAGGACTGCGTATATCCTATGAGAAAACTAAGTACATGGACAATGAAGACCAAGTATGGTGATATAAAGAGAGTCCAGAGATTCAAATATCTAGGGGAGATTCTGACTCCTAACAACAACGAGAAGGCATTCAGACTATGCCAGGAAACTTATAAGTGCAAATCCCTCTCCTATCAAGCCAAACTCAGACACTATAATGCCGTGGTGCAACCTGAATGCCTCTATGCAGCAGAGACAATTGGCTGAAAGGGCATCACCGAAATAGGAAAGAAGGAGAAATTTCTGAGGAAAGTTCTGGGACCCAAGATAGCAACAGGAAATGGGTTTACCTTCCGTTTTAGATCAAATCAGGGCTGTATGAAAGATGCGAAACCATTTCAACCTCGATAAGCAAGACATTCTATGGACACCTGAGAAGAATGGAACCGGAACGCCTAGCAAATAAGATCCTCATCTTCCAGGAAAGAAAAAAGACACAAGTACTATGGCTGAAAGAAGTTCATCAGGATCTTAAGAAATGTGGCATTGAGGAGGGAGATATTGCAAACAGAACAGTGTTCAGAAGGAAAATAGCGGAGGTATTCGTAGAAAAATCCAGGAGAACAACGAGGGTGTTCTCGGATGAGGAATGAGCAAAAGCGACCCAGAGAATGGAGTGTTGGCGTAAAAAGAAAGAACATCAACAGTCAAGGAAGATGTGTAATCGCAACCCATAAGAGGTTGAAACGATCCTAAATAATAATAATCTGAGTGGCTACTGCAGTTTAAACTCTTTATATGCCTTGATGGCAACGTGTTTGAAGCCGCTGCACATGTTTTGACGTCTTCTCCGAGCAAATTGCCCGTAGCAGTGACCTTGCATTCGGGAGAGAGTGGGTTTGAACCCCACTGTTGGTCGCCCTAAGGATGAATTTCTATGGTTTCCCATTTTCAGGCCAGGTCAATGCTTAATTAATTAAGGCCACGGCCCCTTCCCTCCTACTCCTAGCCCTTTCCTGTCCTATCGTCGCCATATGATCTCTCCGTGTCGGTGCGACGTAAAGCAAAATGATTAGACCCCGGATGTCCAGGCGGTGATAGGTTAGAATGAAAATTAATTTGTTTATTAGGAAGTGTCGACTAGGCCGCTGTCCCGTTATGTACCATACATTCCAGGAATTCTAATGTGCTGTATACCTAATGTTCGTGTAAAACTCGTAGGATAACCGTTGTGCAGGATAGACTCCACTTCTTACTCGTAGGATAACCGTTGTGCAGGATAGACTCTACTTCTTACTCGTAGGATAACCGTTGTGCAGGATAAACTGTACTTCTTACTCGTAGGATAACCCTTGTGTACTTACTCGTAGGATAACCGTTGTGCAGGATAGACTGTACTTCTTACTCGTAGGATAACCGTTGTGCAGGATAGACTGTACTTCTTACTCGTAGGATAACCGTTGTGCAGGATAGACTGTACTTCTTACTCGTAGGATAACCGTTGTGTAGGATAGACTGTACTTCTTACTCGTAGGATAACCCTTGTGTACTTCTTACTCGTAGGATAACCGTTGTGCAGGATAGACTGTACTTTTTACTCGAAGGATAACCCTTGTGCAGGATAGACAGCACTTCTTACTCGTAGGATAACCGTTGTGCAGGATATACTTTACTTCTTACTCGTAGGATAACCGTTGTGCAGGATAGACTGTACTTCTTACTCGTAGGATAACCCTTGTGCAGGATAGACAGCACTTCTTACTCGTAGGATAACCGTTGTGCAGGATATACTTTACTTCTTACTCATAGGATAACCCTTGTGTACTTCTTACTCGTAGGATAACCGTTGTGCAGGATAGACTGTACTTCTTACTCGTAGGATAACCCTTGTATACTTCTTACTCGTAGGATAACCGTTGTGCAGGATAGACTGTACTTCTTACTCGTAGGATAACCCTTGTATACTTCTTACTCGTAGGATAACCGTTGTGCAGGATAGACTGTACTTCTTACTCGTAGGATAACCATTGTGTACTTGTTAATCGTAGGATAACCGTTGTGTACTTCTTACTCGCTTCACTAGGTTCACATGTTAACCTCTTCGTACCCAAAAATTTGGACTCTAAAAAAAAGATATATAAAAATAATTTTCATATTCAAACGTGAAATCGCTCTGACAGTGTCTGTCTGCTATAAGCAGAGCGGGACGGCAGATTGAGAATAATTGATTAGTGTGCGCTTTCTAAAACTAGTTTGTGAAATCTTTTTTCTTAAGTAGCCACTGAGAAATGTACAAATTTTGTGACAAAACGAAGTGAGCCATTTACATCCTTTGAATTGATAAATAAGAAAAATGTTATTGTACAATAAGACTTGTTTAAAACATTGATTTATTTCCTGGAATGATAAGCCACAGACGGTTAAGGCGCTGGCCTTCTGACCCCAACTTGGCAGGTTCGATCCTGGCTCAGTCCGGTGGTATTTGAAGGTGCTCAAATACGTCAGCCTCGTGTCGGTAGATTTACTGGCACGTAGAAGAACTCCTGTGGGACTAAATTCAGGCACCTCGGCGTCTCCAAAAACCGTAAAGGAATAGTTAGTGGGACGTAAAACAAATAACATTATTATTATAGTTTTCAAGTGCTACCTGTCGAAATTATGAAGCCATCTAAGTTTGTTCGGCACTTGGAAGCCAAAAAACCCAGTTTTAAAAACAAACAGTTACAAACTTTCGAAATAATAATAATAATAATAATAATAATAATAATAATAATAATAATAATAATACTTATTTTGAAATATTTATTAAGTTTATATTTTCAAAGCAAGTCCGAGAGACAACGCAACACTTGAATCGCCCTGTCGCGTAGTTAAGATGAGTAAGCACCATAAGACTGCAGCAAACTCATCCGTCACACTAAAATGAATGGGATGTGGACTGGAGTTTTAAAATAAGTACGTTTTTAGAAGTATGTTCTTATACTTTTTAAACTATCATTCCTATTAAATGTATTTTAATGTGCGTTTGTTTTTCTCAATAAGTTTCCTTAAAAAAAATCCTCGCCATGTAAGCGCGTACACTAAGGGTACAAACCTACGCTATCCACCCTATTAATACTGCAGGTAGAGATGTTTAGTTATTTTATTACTGTTCGGTTCGATACAGTGTCACTAACCACACAATTTAGCGACCCTACTTTACTGCTCATCCCGCATGATGGCACTAAATAGTCATACTTTTGTCGTGACCTGCGAATTGCCACTGACGTACTGTCACAATCACCAATGTTACTTTTGCGAATATAAGAAAAGTATATTTTCTTTTTCTCTGGGATTATAAATCTGTTTGGGTAATACGAGGTAAGCCATGTTCGAATAAAGTAATTGCCTTTAAATGATGAACAAAGTATTTTATCAATACCGCCTTATTTCTCCACATCGTATGTACAGAATTTGCTGCGAAAACGAACGAAACGTTATCTCCTCCTGAACTGGAACGAAATAATGTTATCAACGTCTTGTCACGCCTTTGCTACAGTTTACAGACTTTGTGTATTGACTTGCGGCACATGAAAATGTAGTATATTTGCTTTTGTGTATTGTTACAGAATGGTTTCACTTCATTACGACAAGTAATCGCAAAGTTCAAGAAGGGAACTGAGTTATTTGCACGAAGAAAACTTCGGAGAATACGGTTATTGTAATACATAAATAAAAATACAGGCAGAAATATAAACATTAAATTGAGTGAGGCTTAGAGAGAGTGTTTCTCATTTTAGTTCCTCATTGAGCTTGAAAACCGACTTAATTTTGAATATCTTGAGTGCTCATACACTTCGGTAACTAAACCTCCTTTATTGATACTTACACTGAAGAAAATGGAAATTGCAACACCCAGAAGGAGTGGTGCTACATTGCTGCAATTGAACATGCACGGCAAGTGTTCGGTTGTGATGCGATGATTATACTTTCAGCTCCCTCTGACCGAAAGTTTGGACAACAATCCAGGATGTGCCCACCACGAGCTGCAATACATTGATGAATTCGTCGAGGCATGGAGTCAACAAGGCCCTGGATCGCTTCCTGAGGAATTGTGGTCCATGCTTCCTGCACTGCACGGGTCAGTTGTTCCAGAGTTGTGGGTGGCTGAGGACGGTAGGCCAGTTGTCAACACATCACGTCCACACATGCTCAATAGGACTGAGGTCCGGGGATCTGGCGGGCCATTCTAAAGTTGTTATGTCGTGGAGAGCTTCTCTGGAGATGATTGCACTGTGAAGCCGGGCATTGTCCTGCTGAAACATCCCATTAGCAATGTTCGCCATCATAGGGACAACCACTGGATTGAGTACGCTATCAACGTACTGTCGAGCAGTCATAGTGTTCTCAACAAGCATTAATTGTGATTTCACATTAAAGCCAATAGCTCCCCAGACGATAATGCTTGGTGTTGGCCCTGTGTGCCTCGCGACAATAAGATCTGGGCGGCCCCTCTCCCCGGTACGTCGGCGCACACGATTCCGGCGATCACTGCGGGCAAGACAGAAGCGCGATTCATCATTAAAGACGACCCTATGCCATTCGTCGACCCACGTCGATCTTTTTCGACACCAGCCCAGCCTTACACGTCGCTGTTGTGGGGTCAATGGAACACCTTCTGCAGGACACGGGCTCGTAAGCCAGCTGCACGCAGGCGATTACCAACTGTTTGTTGTGTAACGTGGGGTGCCAGAGCTGCTCGAATTTGCGCTGCTGTTGCATGGGGTTCCATCCGGGCCATCCGAATGATGCGGCGATCCTCTCTCACAGTTGTCTGTCGCGCTGGGCCTGTGCCAGGTCTACGAGTGTGGGTACCTTCATTTGACCACTGCTGCCACACACTTTGTACCGTAGATGCCTGTCGGCCTACATATGCAGCGACAGTCCTTAGCGATAATCCAGCCTCACACGTCTCAATTATCCGAGCCCTCTCACACGACGACAGTTGTTGATAGCGTGCTCTTCTCTGTCGTCGAGGCATGTTTGACGGGGAACACTTCACTGCACAGACTGCAAGTCAACTATGCTACACCACAGTCCGTATACTGGAGTTGATTCCTCCGCGACCATTCACGTGGGGAGACCTGTAGCAATAATCCAATGGGTCTGAAACTTTCATCGTTTACATACCTACATGGCATCGTTCCATATCTTGAAAATCAACACAAACGACCTATGACTTCATGGTGTTGCAATTTCCATTTTCTTAAGTGTACAGTATAATGAGGTTAGTTTATTGATGGTTATATCTCGTGATTTCAATATGTGACTAGTCAAGTTGGCAGCAGGTATAAGCCATTATAAAAGACAATAGGGCAGTGATATTTGTTTTTAAGTTTACAGCATTATGTGCCGACTATTATACATGTTACTGTTGGAGGAACACAGTCATTGTGTTCACACGTGCGAGGGTGTGGGCTGACTAGTTTGATACTGTGACCTCTACTTGAGGTAAAACAATGCTGTGGTCGTCAGGTGTACGCAGAGCTGCACTACAATGAGTGGGCGGAGCACGTGAAGCAGTCTGCTGACTCACAGCACAGCGCTGGCTTTCTCTCAGTAAACGGTCCGGACGCTAAAGAACAATTCATGAAATATCAGTCAATCAATCACCACTGGTCTGCATTTAGGGCAGTCGCTCAGGTGGCAGATTCCCTATCTGTGGTTTACCTAGTCTTTTCTTAAATAATTGCAAAAAAATTGGAAATGTATTGAACATCTCCGCTGGTAAATTATTCCAGTCCCTTACTCTCCTTCCTATTAATAAATGTTTGCCCAATTTGTCCACTTGAATTCCAACTCTGTCTTCATATTGTGATCTTTACTACTCTTAAATACATAATTCAAACATATTCGTCTACTAATGTCATTCCACGCTATCTCTCCACTGACAACTCGGAACATACCACTTAGACGAGCAACTCGTCTCTTTTCTCCCAAGTCTTCCCAGCCCTAACTTCGCAAAATTTTCGTAACACTACTCTTTTTGTCGGAAATCACCAAGAACAAATCGAGCTGCCTCTCTTGGCATTTTTTCCAATTCTCGAATCAAGTAATCCTGGTGAGACTCCCATGCACTGGAACCATACTCTAGTTGGGGTCTTACCAGAGATTTATATCCCCTTTCTTTTATATGCTTAGTACAATCCACAGATACCCTCATCACTTTGTACATGGATCTTTACCCTTATCTTACAGTCCCAATGATGTGATTACCCCAATAATGTTTGCTTATATTAACACCTAGATGCTTCCAATGATCCCCATAAGGAAATTTCACCCCATCAACACAGTAAATAAAACTGACAGGACTTCTCCTCTTTGTGAAACTCACAACCTGACTTTTAACCCCGCTTATCATCATACCATTGGCTACTGTCCATCTCACATCATTATCGAGGTCATTTTGCAGTTGCTTACATCTTGTAACATATTTACTACTCTGTACAGGAATATCATCCGCAAAAAGCCTTACCTCTGATTCCACTTCTTTGCTCTTATCATTTATATATATAAGAAAACATAAAGGTACAATAATACTGCCTATTGAAAATTCCCGCTTAATAGTTACAGGGTCAGATAATGCTTCACCTACCCTAATTCTCTCAGTTCTATTTTCTATTAAGGTAGCCACCCATTCAGTCCTCTTTTGTCAAATCTAGACCATTTTTACCAGTAGTCTTCCTTGTGAGTCAGTGGCAGTTGGTGACGTTCTTCAATGGATACCAGCCTTTGCGTTAATAGAAATGTATATAAATGTAATTGACAAGTTATGTAGCATAATATTCTAAACTTATGATAAAAACTCTCGATGCAGAAAATCCATTCTTATGTCCTAGGCAAATATGTCGATAACTTTCCCGTTAATGTTTTCCGGATCCTTAACAAATTGTTGGTCAATAGACAACATTGCCAAAACTTGTCTTCCAGACACGTTTACACCTTACTTGGTCGATTTCAACCAAAATTTAAATCATGTTATCATGTAAATATGTGGCAATGCTTAAGTTTGAAGTCCAGAACTTCATTGGTTCTTGAATTTTTAACATAATCTTTAATGGTGTCGACCTCCGCTGGGTAGTAATTAGTGTGATTAGGTGCCAAACCCCGGAAGCCCCATTTCGATTCCCGGCTCTGTCACGAAATTTGAAAAGTGGTACGAGGTCTGGAACAGAGTCCATTCAGCCTCAGAAGGTGAACTGAGTAGAGGGGGGTTCGATTCCCTCCTCCGCCATCCTCGAAGTGGATTTCAGTGGTTTCGCACTTCTTCTCCAGGCAAATACCTGGATAGTACCTATCTTGAGGACACGGCTGCTTCCTTCAGCATAGCAGGTGAGGTACTGTTCCTCCTCTCCCGTTGTATCATTTTCCCAAAGTCTCAAGCTCCAGGAAACTGCCCTGGAGGCGATAGAGGTAGGATCCCTCGCTAAGTGAGAGTGGAAATCAACCCTGGAGGGTAAATGGATTGAATAATATCGGCAGCCATTGATATAAACATCAACCACAATTACAATTACCGCAATGGAAGAAGATGTCAAAAATTCAGAAATTTTGATGTCAATGAAATGTTTGTTTACATAACTAGTGCAGTTTTTACCCACCTGGAATCGCTACATGTATACGAAAACTGGAAGGCAGAAGTGTGAATTCGGTCGTATTTGATGGCGATAGAAATCAGAAACTACATTTTTCTTTTAAAGTTGTTTTAGGTCTCACCGACACAGATAAGTGTTATAGCGACGATGGGACAGGAAAGGGCTAGGAGTGGAAAGAAAGCGCTCGTGGCCTTAATTAAGGTACAGCCCCAGCATTTGCCTGGTGTGAAAATGGGAAACCACAGTAAACCATCTTCAGAGCTGCCGACAGTGGGGCTCGAACCCACTATGTCCCGGATGCAAGCTCACAGCTGCGCGCCCCTAACCCACACAGCCAACTCGCCCGGTGAAACTATATTTGGCAGCTGTCAAAGTGCCACGCCCCCTCATGCAGTTCATATATCAAACATTGTTTTGACACACTTGTAATTCGAATAAAGCCAAATCGTTTCAGGACCTACGTTTAAGCACTCCAAAATCTGAATAGCCATTAAAAAGTTTTTGAAGTTTTAGAGTGGACTCTCCCCTTTATGCTGAGAAACGCCTCTGAGTTTCTCCAGGTGTTACTGGTATAGGCACAAGAATCTTCAACATTTTAAGACTTTCACAGGATGTGCATTTTACATTGTGTCCAGTCAATAGAACGCCAGTATAAGAGCAGTCGCTAAAATCTAACGCGTGTAACCCCTGTGTGTGTCGGTGTTAGAATAATATCACGGTATCCCCTGTCTGTCGTAAGAAACGACGTAAAGGGGTCCGGTGGGCTCTTAACTTGTGAGCGTGGGTTGGCGAACACGAGGCTCTTAGCTGAGTCCTGACATCGCTAACACTTAATTGTGATAGGCTCCTTACTTTCATCTATCCTATCCGACCTCCCTTGGTCAACTTTCGTTCTTTCCTGACCACGAAGCTATTAGGTTTCGGGGGCAAGGGGTCTTTACGCCCTTTGTGACCCTTGTCATCCTTTGGCCGTTATCCTCATTTTTCGAAGTGTTGGACCCCTTCCATTTCTCTGTCTGATTAGTGATAATAGAGGATGGTTGCCCAGTTGCACTTCCCCTTAAAAGATAATCACCACCACCAGTTACGCATGTAAATTATCTGCAGCTCAATTCGAAGTCTGGCATACGACGTATTAATGGGTAAGCTTCAATAGTTTTCTTGCCGAGCTCCGTGGCTAAATTCATAGCGCACTGGCCTTTGTTCCAGAGGTTCCCAGGTTCGATTTCCGGCCGTGTCTGTGATTTTATCCTTCATTGGATAATTTCTATGGCTTGGGGTCTCGGTGTACGTTCAGATATCTACCAGATATAAGACATAGCCTGCACGGTTGCTAGATAACACTGCCTGATCATTCATCCACACTTTACATCACTGTCTGCACGGTTGCTAGGTAACACTGCCTGATCATTCATCCATACCTTACATCACAGCCTGCACGGTTGCTACGTAACACTGCCTGATCATTCATCCACACTTTACATCACTGTCTGCACGGTTGCTAGGTAACACTGCCTGATCATCCATCCACACTTTACATCACTGTCTGCACGGTTGCTAGGTAACACTGTCTGATCATCCATCCATACCTTACATCACTGTCTGCACGGTTGCTAGATAACACTGTCTGGCCATCCATCCATACTTTACATCACAGCCTGCACGGTTGCTAGGTAACATTGATCATTCATCCACACCTTACATCACAGCCTGCACGGTTGCTAGGTAACACTGTCTGATCATCCATCCATACCTTACATCACTGTCTGCACGGTTGCTAGGTAACACTGTCTGATCTTCCATCCATACCTTACATCACAGCCTGCATGGTTGCTAGGTAACACTGCCTGATCTTCCATCTACACCTTACATCACAGCCTGCACGGTTGCTAGGTAACACTGTCTGATCTTCCATCCATACCTTACATCACTGCATGCACGGTTGCTAGGTAACACTGTCTGATCATCCATCCATACCTTACATCACAGCCTGCACGGTTGCTAGGTAACACTGTCTGATCATCCATCCATACCTTACATCACTGCCTGCACGGTTGCTAGGTAACACTGTCTGATCATCCATCCATACCTTACATCACTGCCTGCACGGTTGCTAGGTAACACTGTCTGATCATCCATCCATACCTTACATCACTGCCTGCACGGTTGCTAGATAACACTGTCTGGCCATCCATCCATACCTTACATCACAGCCTGCATGGTTGCTAGGTAACACTGTCTGATCTTCCATCTACACCTTACATCACAGCCTGCACGGTTGCTAGGTAACATTGATCATTCATCCACACCTTACATCACAGCCTGCATGGTTGCTAGGTAACACTGCCTGATCATCCATCTACACCTTACATCACAGCCTGCATGGTTGCTAGGTAACACTGTCTGATCATCCATCCATACCTTACATCACAGCCTGCATGGTTGCTAGGTAACACTGTCTGATCTTCCATCTACACCTTACATCACAGCCTGCACGGTTGCTAGGTAACATTGATCATTCATCCACACCTTAC
The DNA here is from genome assembly GCF_040414725.1 of Anabrus simplex. Classification (NCBI taxonomy): domain Eukaryota; kingdom Metazoa; phylum Arthropoda; class Insecta; order Orthoptera; family Tettigoniidae; genus Anabrus; species Anabrus simplex. Next base: position 426,070,870 of record NC_090269.1, on the reverse strand, counting down.
ATCACAGCCTGCACGGTTGCTAGGTAACACTGTCTGATCTTCCATCCATACCTTACATCACAGCCTGCACGGTTGCTAGGTAACACTGTGTGATCATCCATCCATACCTTACATCACTGCCTGCACGGTTGCTAGGTAACACTGTCTGATCATCCATCCATACCTTACATCACTGCCTGCACGGTTGCTAGGTAACACTGTCTGATCATCCATCCATACCTTACATCACTGCCTGCACGGTTGCTAGATAACACTGTCTGGCCATCCACCCATACTTTACATCACAGCCTGCACGGTTGCTAGGTAACATTGATCATTCATCCACACCTTACAACACAGCCTGCATGGTTGCTAGATATCACTGTCTGGCCATCCATCCATCCATACCTTACATCACAGCCTGCACGGTTGCTAGGTAACACTGTCTGACCATTGTCTGTACATTGATTTGCTACGGTTAAAATATGCTTCAACCTGCCTTCACAGCCTACGTTATATTCATACTTCGAACTACTGTAATTTAACCATTAATTCCCTAAGGTGTTAATGCTTTCCCAATCTACATCATTTCATCACATAAGCACTGGAAGTACAGCTAGTAACTAAATAACTATAAAATATCATTCCAGGTTGAACTTCAAACGATAATGCTAGTTTTCATAGTAATTTCTCAAAGGGCAGCCGGAGTGTGTTTAACACATTAGTAGAAAGAATTTGTCATCCATAATTCAGGAGCTCAGGCAGGAAAAAATGAAGGGAGAAGCCTGGCAAAAGATAATGGAAGCTACACCATGTTCAGCCTGTGGTTTACACTTCACGCTTGATGTTTCACCCGACAGAACTGGGAAAGAACAGTAGTTGATGAAGGAAGGTTGCACAGGATGTCACGAGCAGGTGAACCTGCTAATATTAAGCAATTAAAATTTACACATTGTATAATGAGAACAAGATTTTTGTTGACAACGTATTTAAGTTGTAAATGCCGATTCACTTTCCGTTTTCATTTGAATCACACACCACACCAGCTGATCATAACCCCGTTGTGAACTATATAGTTGCATAGCTAGAGCTTGAAGGGGCAATGCTGTGGGTATGGCGAATATGAGCACAATTCCTGTGTGATCACGGTCCGCTGGCCCGCTTCCAGTGCCTTCTCCCATAGTTCGTCTCAAATTCCAAAGGTGGCAGCTTGCATCACGTACTCCGCTGCAGTGGGTAAGACACAGGATTGCCACCAGGAGTGGTTAATTGACCAACCACATGGCGCAGTTCTTATCAGTTGCACAATGTTGCTTAAATAATCAAAGAGGCTTTTAGTTAACTAATTGCTTACAAAATGCATTTGTACTTTCCACTTGGGTAGTTGAAAATATTAATTATTAATTACAATTCTTACAACTATGTTGGCTGCCCTTCAGTAGTATGTAAGTATAAATTCCTGGTGTTAACTTCATATTTGTATTGAAGTCTGCTTATTCTATAATATTATTGACAACACAACATAAACTAACTGGGCTCTCGTTAACGTACAAACCAAGTGCGGAGCAACTTGCACTATAGATAGGTTTCTTTTGATCTACTGTCTGCTCCGTGTGCACACCCAAAGATTTTTTGCACGTGACGCCATTGAAACCTAACCAAGTTCATTAACACACTTGTCGAGAAATTCGAGCGACGTTTCCGTTTCTAACAGAGATTCATGAAGCTACAGTCTCCACTTGCTGCTTCTCCGAGTTTACATTGGTAATCAGAGATACTGAATGATGAAACGCGACGTTACGTATCAATGAAGTGCTAGCACATGCGCCAGGCTGTGGACGACCGTCAGGAGCTTAAAACTACTCTACTAGAATAACAGTAGTACATCAAGGGCAGGAAACTACTAACGTTCGGTGGAAAGGAAAAGTGAAAGGTAACTTTTTTTAAAGGGAAAGACAACCATAACCTGTTAACAGTAATCAGATGACAAAATTGAGATTTAGGAGCTTTTAAAGAATGAAGGTACAGACAAAGAGCCAACAAACACCTGCAAATAAAGGACTTCCTAGACTCCAGATGGGGTCTGAAGGCAACAAGTGTTGACCAACTGAGGGGTGACGGGTGAATGATGAAAGCGAGGAGGTTGGCCCAACGAAGCGGAAGCAACGTCACTCGGATAGATAGCAACCCACTTGAGAGGAAGGTTACCAAGTTGTACTTTATCCTAAAACCATAATCACCGCCACCACCACTTGATTGATTAAAAACAATAACGACCAGTTCCTCCGAAAACAATAATCACCACCGCTTCATTATATAAAATGCAACAATCACCACTTCCTCTTAAAACAATAATCACCATCACTTGATTTCATAAATACCATAGCCAGCACTTCTTCTTAAAACAATAAACGCCACTTCCTTCTAAAACAATAATCACCACTTCCTCTAAAAACAATAATCACCACCACTTCATTTTATAAAAGCAACAATCACCACTTAAATAAATAAACACCACCACCACTACACAATCTCATAAAAATAACCACCGAGCTGTAGGCGCTTAAGTGCGGCCAGTATCCAGTATTCGGGAGATAGTAGGTTCGAACCCCACTGTCGGCAGCCCTGAAAATGGTTTTCCGTGGTTTCCCATTTTCAGACCAGGAAAATGCTGGGGCTGTACCTTAATTAAGGCCACGGCCGCTTCCTTTCCACTCCTAACCCTTCCCTGTCCCATCGTCGCCATAAGACCTATCTGTGTCGGAGCGACGTAAAGTCAACTAGCAAAAAAAAAAAAAAAAAAACAAACAATAATCACCACTTTCACTTAAAACAATAATCGCCACTTCCTCCTTAAAAAACACCACTTCCTCTTCAATCACCACCACCACCACCACATCATGTTATAAAAAGCAATAATCGCCACTTCCTCTTAAAACAATAATCACCACCACTTCATTTTACAGAAAGCAATAATCACCACTTCCTCTTTAAACGATACACTACTGAACAAGGTATTCATAACATGGAAATAATAACTATTTTTAGGTAATTTGTATGTCTTGATTACGAATATGGCGTTGCAAAATTGCCTACACGTTACATTTTTATAAACTCATATTTTTTAGTTAGCGAATCGGATAAAAATGTGTTAAAACCTACCCACTTTGAAAGAGGTTATGTTCTTCAACTTAGGTCTTTTATACAAATACGTATACTTTCCGTCCGCCTCTGTGGTGTAGTGGTTAGCGTCCGGGTTCGATTCCCGGCTCTGCCACGAAATTTGTAAAGTGGTACGAGGGCTGGAACGGGGTCCACTCAGCCTCGGGAGGTCAACTGAGTAGAGGTGGGTTCGATTCCCACCTCAGGCATCCTGGAAGTAGTTTTCCGTGGTTTCCTACTTCTCCTCCAGGGAAATGCCGGGATGGTACCTGACTTAAGGCCACGGCCGCTTCCTTCCCCCTTCCTTGTCTATCCCTTCCAATCTTCCCATCCCTCCACAAGGCCCCTGTTCAGCATAGCAGGTGAGGCCGCCTGGGCGAGGTACTGGTCATTCTCCCCAGTTGTATCTCCGACCCAAAGTCTGAAACTCCACGACACTGCCCTTGAGGCGGTAGAGGTGGGATCCCTCGCCGAATCCGAGGGAAAAGCCAACCCTGGAGGGTAAACAGATTAAGGTAGATAGAAGACGTATAATTTCCGTTCTTTTAAAGTACCACTTGAAACATACATTCTCTATTGTGGTTTGAATGAGTGTTACCCTTCGCGGTGGTTTATTGCTCTGTTACCCTTATTACACGTCTGCACGGGGGATAGGCACATCCGGCTATAACTGACTAATGGAAAGTAAAAAATGGTTGCTTGCCGTTGTATTGTGAAAATACGGTCGCTTGCTGTTTGTAAGGCAACAAACGTTTAGTTATGATCGTGGAAGTGTTGCGAGTCATTCTGCAATAGTGTTAAATGGATCGCAATCGTCGTTCATGTAAAAATTCTCCAAATAGTGTCTGCTATGTTTGTGGAGAATCAGCTTTGAAATCACAACGTCGATCAATTACAGACAATGTATAGAAAAAGCATATTACTTGTATTTTGGCTGTAAAGTAGGTGATCAAGATAAAAAGTGGGCACCACACGTGTGTTTTGTAACGTGTTATGTGAAATGAACAGAGTGGTTGCGGGTGTAAAATAACAATATGTCTTTTGCCTGTTTCAATGATTTGGCGACAGGCTATCAGTCATCTGGAAAATTGTTACTTCTGTATTGCCAAAACAGAGTGATTTTCAAGGAAAACTAAAGGTAACATTGTGTAACCTAATCTGCCATTAGCCACAAGACCCGTCCCTATCCCTCACTCCACTGGGGAAGAATATGTCATTCCAAAGGAACACGAACAATCAGAGCAGACTACCCTTCAACTTCAGCTAGCTGCCTCTGAGGATCAGTGGTAGAGTGTCGGCCTCCGGATCCCAAGATAGCGGGTTCAAACCCGGCAGAGGTAGTCGGATTTTTGAAGGGCGGAAAGAAAGTCGATTCGACACTCCATGTCGTACGATGTCGGCATGTAAAAGATCTCTGGTGACACATTTGGTGTTTACCCGACAAAATTAATTAAATCTCAGCCATAGACGCCCAAGAGAGTTTCGGTTTACTCGGTCTGCCATCTAGTGGGCCTAGAGTAAAACGGAACGTCGAAATTGACGAGCAGACAGCCAGATGGCGTCAAATTGAAATGTCTGCACACGGTAGCTGAGGCCATATTATTATTATTATTATTATTATTATTATTATTATTATTATTATTATTATTATTATTATTATTATTATTATTATTATTATTATTGTACCGGGCGGTACACATCCACTCCGCTAATTTAAAATGTGCGCCTGTTGAAACTCCTCTGCTGGAGGAAGTCTGAACTTTATTGACAGTATTAATTTTCTACCGTCTCAGAAGATGTCACCACGTGGAAAATTTTGAGTTTTTGAACTGTGTCATTTTTGATGTGTTTTTGTTTCGCTTGAAGTAAGAAGTGTGAACTTTCTCTTCTAGAGGACACTACTGAAGATCTACAATAGTGCAACCTAGTGCGGAGTCAAAGAACTATTTTTTTGGAGAAAATTTAATTTCAAGAGTTTGTTCTTTGTTAAATTTCTTTCTATCATTGTTTAAGTTGGCAATATTTACCCCTTTCTTCCCCTTGTGTTGAACCTAACCAATCCCGAATTTCTTAAATTAATTTCTATCCAATCAGATGTATCTTCCCCCAACTTTAATCTGTTGCGGGGTCCTATCCAATAAAGAGTTTGTGGGAGGGTGTTTTCTTTCCCCTAACGCCTAGAAACTTCCGCGAGAGTATTTAAACTGCTGATTTGTGGGTCTCTAGGCCACTTCTGTTCCATCTTTCAGTGTGTTAAGTACATAGCGGGGGGCGGGAAGCGCCTCTTTCTTCTCCTGCCGTTCAACACAAGGTAATGGCCGATTAATAACTTCTTTCTTTGCTAGCTCAGCAGTTTAACTTTCGGGGCGGGTTCTAAGCGTTCAGCCATGTAACCTTTTCCTAAAATGTAACTACTCCTTTCATATATTCTCTTTTAAAACGACATATTGGGATAGAGAGTGCTAACCCTCTCGAGCTCCCACTCACATTGTCTTGAGGTGAACTTATTTTCTCAACCTATTTTTCGTTAATGTAAAACAAATTGTTCTTTTCTTAAGTCACCTCTTTAGCATGGGATTAGCCCTTGTATTAACGGCCTAGTGCCAAGTAGGTCTTAATCAAAGTGTATTAGGAGTGCAAGTTCGCCTCCTCTCAAATTGTTATTTTAGAGGTCATTTAATTAACCTGCTTTTCTTTTAATAGACCTCAGTAGATTGGGTATTTTACCCCTGTGTTTATGTCCGTTGAGGACAACTTGAAGGTGGAGTTTGGTGTGGCCTGGGAGAGGCTTAAATTTTGAGAGCGAGTGGCTCTTTTGAAAATTCTGGGTTGTATGCCTCATGGAGGTTTTTCAGTGTAATTTGGAGCAAGGGCTCCTAGGTATGAATGGGGTTTTCTCCCCCTCTGTCAAAACTTGTGTTTGAGGTAAAACTGAGCTGATTGCCCAAGCATTGTGATGTCAGGGCGCGAAGCCCAAATTCTGTAAATATTGTAACTAACCCCTTTTGAATTGCTACTTTGTACCTGCCATGCTTGTTATTTCTTTGTTTTCAAAAAGAAAATATAACCTTGTTAACTTTTAAATTAATTTTACATTGCACTATAATTTCGTAGCTTGAAACCCATTCACACCCGCACCTTCTTTCACCTCTACCTACCACGGAAAAGTCCGTAACAATTATTATTATTATTATTATTATTTAACTTCAGCTGATCCTACCTACATTCGCGAACATCATAAAACACCTCATCTGATACGACAGGTAGACCTTAATGATCTAGTTAAGGATTTAGTTCTTTCCAAGCAACATGCTGAAATATTAGGTTCTAGATTACAAGAATGAATATTATTCGCAAGAGATACAAAGATTTCAGTGTTAAGAAAACGAAATGATAAGATGACTACTCATTTTACAATGGAAAATTCTATTTGTGCGTGCAAAATTGTGATCGGGTTGATGGATGAATTAGAGATTGAATACAATCCAGAAGAATGGAGACTGTTTCGTTAAAACTAAGCTTAAATGAAGTTTTATTGCATAATAGCAATACAATACCTTCCATTCCAGTGGATCATCCAGTCCTGTAAAATAATCTTATGAAAATATGTCACTAATTTTGAAAGCGGTAAATTATAATGAACATCGCTGGGCAAGTTGTGACGATTTCAAAGTAATAGCTTTGTTGCTTGGATTACAAGGAGGGTTTATTAAGTTTTGTTGCTTTTTGTCTTTGTGGGACGGTCGATCAATAGCACAGCATTATGTATCCTATCAGAAAAGGTTATATTCCTGGTGAACGTATATTAAATATCCTCCACTAGTGCAACGTGAAAAGGCACTTCTTCCGCCTCCGCATATAAAACTAGTGGAGAAGCCTTTCAATACTTAAAGACTCTGTTCCCTAAAATCAGTGATGCTAAATTAAAAGAAGGCATATTTGTCGGTCCACAAATTAGAAAACATTTGAAGGACAGCAATTTTTATAAAACGTATCCCTAAGGAATTACGAGCATGGCCACATTTTGCATCCTTTGTCAAAGGTTTTTTAGGGAATCACAGGGAAGAAAATATCGCCAATTAATAGAGATGTTACTAAGAAACTACAAATAAATGGGCTGCCATATGTCACTGAAGATCCACCTCTTCCATTCACATTTGGACTTCTTTCATGCCACAGAGGAATACCACCAACGATATTTGTCTCTTCTGTGGTGAAAGAAGTACATGCGTGACATTGCCCCACATGGGTGGGTAAGGGTACGCAAAACCAATGGCTATATTTTGTTACAAGACTCGGGAACTTTACTACTTGTGTACTTGTATTTCACACTCCGTATTCCTAACTATATTTCCTATCATACTGGAGTATTGTAGAAATTTTGGATCCAACATAGTACCTTATACAGGTGTTTTGCCTTAGATGGGTGCAATTGCCCCTCTCTCCCCTACTACGCCTCCGAAAACATCGAATATGTCACGTTAAAACAGAGGCTACATGTGTAGTAGAGGTGTGAGGTCTGTGAACTGCGGAGGCCATCTCGTTCCCTTAACTTCAGACCGAATGTTTTATGAAAATTTGCAGCGTTGCCATATGCGCCCAGCTCTCGCCCTAGCCGCTGTCCATAGTCTATTCTGTCCCGAGTTCGAAGTCATTCCACTCACCACGACAATGAGTGGACATTAAATTGTCATAAAGACCTAACCAGGGGCAATTATTCGCTTTCAGGAACAAAAGAAATGTAGTCCTGTTTCCAAAGATGACGTTATACGGTATGTTTTACGGCCGGATGCCCTTTCTGTCACCAACCTCAGTTCAGGAGCTAATGAGGATGAAATGAATGAGTGTGAGTACAACTGGGTAAGGAGTTGGAAGAAATCGGCTGTGGCCTATAGGAACTGTCCCGTCAATTGCCTGGGAGTGACCGTGGGAAACCGCAGTAAACCATTCTCAAGACTGTCGACGATGGGGTCCGAACACACTCTCGTCTCCCGAATACAGAGCTTGGCTCCATAGCCGTGGCCACTCCGCTCGATACTTTATTATTAAAATTATAACAGTTCTATTGTGGCTTACATTCGGGAGATAGTGGGTTCGAATCCACCGCCAGCAGCCCTGAAGATTGTTTCCCGTCGTATCGCAGGTAAACGCTAGAGCTGTACCTCAATAAAGGCCACGGCCGCTTCCTTCCCAATACTAGCCCCTTCTCATCCTCTATCAGCAGCCAAGCGCTCTGCACGCATCGTAGGAGCGCTCTTTAGCCAGGCCTGTTATCTTCTGTAGCCTTATTTTCTCGGCAATAAGGCATGAAGGGTACAGGGAAAGAAGGGGATCATTGCATTTTTTTTGTAAAATTGCTATCTTCACTCCGTTTGCTGATGTTCACTTGAACGTCCTAGTGGACAACTCCATTTGTGTAAGAAGGAGTTCCATCCAGATAAATTAGCTCAATGAAAAGGAGCATACAGGGAAAGAAGGCGCTCATGGACATACCTTCAGGGGAAGAGTGTACGAGCAGCAGTAGGTTAGCTAAGCAGAACAGAAATCAAAACGTCATTGTGAATCGTAGGCGATTTGCTTCGACTGTGAGAGAAATTTGGCTGTTCCTAATATCTCCACGAATTATGTCTACTAAAGGAGACAGATATGACGATGTATGCTCCTTATTGCAACCATTCTAACGTAATACACCTGAGTTTGTTCTGTGACTCGTGTAGTGGACAAAAGAAGAACTTCGCTTTCGTTCGGTTCCTCTTCAACATGGTGAACGTTGAGTAAAACCCTAACTTTCTCAGTACGTACCCATTCCCATCTTGAGAACGATAAAAATATGGGTTTGGTGAATTCAGATTCCAGGCAATTGTTCCTAGTGACTGGATCTCTATCATCAAACCCGTTTGTCACAGTTCGACGTTGTAACAGTTGAGCACTCATTGTTTAGGAGTTGGAAGAACTTCTTGGGTGAAAGATATGCGATAAATCACCATTCCCACCCCTGCCAGTCACACAGAGGACCGTTGTTGAACTTCTGGACCACTTACAACGGAGCTTGGGAATCCGTCCCCATAGCAGCGAAACAGAAGAGACACGATGCTTCCAATCGTCCTGATTGGCCATTTTGACCTGCCAGAGAAAGGTAAGCGCGCCATTACCTTTATGATGCAATTCTCAGTTTCACTCAACTAACCCAGCATAGCACAATGCTTTTCTTTCCTCATAGCTTTGTCCATATCTGCCCAGAAGTTCATAGATTTACAAGAGTTACTGAGATTCTTTGGTAGTAAGTGACAATTTTTCAAAAATTCCTCACGGATAGTGAACTGTAGCCTGTGTTACAGCATATGGTGGACATAATCGTAAGTAAAATAATTGGTAAATTGTTATAAATATTGTAAAATATGTTTGTGGTTGTGAGGGACTTGTAAACTATTCATTAGTTATACCTATATTGCTCTTGTTATTTTAATTATGATAATAAAAATAAATAATACAGGGACTTAAGATCTTAGTTCGGTGCCTTGAGTCTCGTGGTTCCTACACATGTACGTAGCAAGAGAGTATTTTAAATTTTTTGTCCTTATCATATTTTAAAAATCCATAATGAAAATAAAGGCTAAGTTAGGAACGAACTCGATGGATGAAGCTGTACGCATAAACCGGCTTCGGTGGTGGGGTCATGTGAGGCGAATGGAGGAGGATAGATTACCTAGGAGAATAATGGACTCTGTTATGGAGGGTAAGAGAAGTAGAGGGAGACCAAGACGACAATGGTTAGACTCCGTTTCTAACGACTAAAGATAAGAGGTATAGAACTAAATGAGGCCACAGCACTAGTTGCAAATAGAGGATTGTGGCGACGTTTAGTAAATTCACAGAGGCCTGCAGACTGAACGCTGAAAGGCATAACAGTCTTTAATGATAATGTATGTATGTATAATGCCTTTGCTGGCGGGACCTAGTGTTTACAGTGCACTATGTCTTCTGGTATGGGCTAGAGCAATCTTGTTACTTTCATTGATCTATCTCAGCTTTATCCTTGGCTTTGACAAAATGAAAGTGATTGAGGTATGAGTGATGCTAGTAATGCCATTCCTTCTGCAGCCAGTCCCTGCTATGAATGGTGTGAAAATATTGCTCATAGGGTCGGTTGGTGCATGCATTTCAGTGGGCTTGGCAGACTGATATGTAATAGCAACTTCTGGCTCGGTGAGGAAAGCAACGGGAAAGTACCTCGCTCCTCATTTCCCTAGTACGCCTCTTCAGTGATGCCTAGGCCATCTATGACAGCTAATGGCGGAGCTGTTGAGGATCCAACCAGCCTTCGGGCTGAGGACTAAACATACACATACATGTATGTATAATGAAAATAAGTTACACATTTATAATAATGTACCACGATCGGTGAATTTCTGGACTTGAAAATCAGTAATAGAATAGGTTCTATGAGGTTTTGAAGTTTAAAATGCTTCTACTGGAAAGTTAGTAAAATGTTAATGAGCCCCTTCTTTCCCTGTACCCTTCACATGTCTTGGCACTGACACACATATGAATCCTTCTCTACGCGGTTCAAGCAGGTGGTCGTATAACCATAATCTCAGCCTATCCAAACACTATTCTGCTCAAGTATGTTCGATGGACTGACAACAGTAAAGAGGCAGCACCTAGAAATTAGACTTGAGAAATATTCTGGTCGATACAGGCTTGTATAATCCATTTTTCCGTTATACTGTAAGGTGTTTTGTAACCGCCAAGGTTCGCTGTGCTAGGTAAGAATATAAAGGAGCTCTTACATCTCATCTCTGCGTGCGGAAATCATTGTTATGCAAGTTGTCACCATACTCCATGTAAATGATTCCGTCTGACTTCCTGTATTGAAATATGTTAGGACAAGGGACTCAATCAAGAGGCCTCTGTTGAACATGTGCATCCTGGGTTGCAACAAACCAAATAATATATTCCTCCGAGTTCTAAAGTTAGCGAATTTTCGGGTCGCAGATGAGACATTTACCACGCCAGGCTGTGTGATATACAGGTAGGCCTACCCCTCGGTCTGCGCGATTGTTTCGTTCCTAGGAATCATCGCTTAATACGAAAACGCGTTAACTGAATGTCTTGTAATATGTGTTAGTTTTTAATGGCGTTTGGCTTCCAAGGAGACCTGGTGCAAGTCTTTCGAGCTGAAAACGTCACACACACCCAACCCCCGAGCCATCGGAATTAACCAATGAATGTTAAAATCCTCGACATAGCCGGGAATCGAACCCGAGACCCTCTGGACCAAAAGCCAGCACGCTAACCATTGAGCCATGGAGCCGAACAATGTGTTAGGAAATAGGGATTATTTCAGGGGGAAAATGAAAATCTGATGAGTTTTACGTTTTAAGCAAATGGAAGTTTTTTATTCATGCCATTAGTACAGTGTGAAACTCTATGTAGAGTACGTACATAATTTTGAGAGTCTTCCGTGATTTTCTCCATAATTGGTTCTCTTATATGTGTTATCTTGGATGTCGTCATTCTGGTCGCACTTTTGCAGCCTTCTTTAATTTCTTCTGCTTGACTTATTATGGTTCTCAGGGTTGATTCTGAGATTCCTGCATCTCTGACAAAATTTACAGTGTACTCATTGCGTTCATATCGCTTTAAAACTTCCAGCTTTTCTTCCTTTGATTTTTACTTTTGGAAGCATTTTGATCACCTTATCACGTTTTTAGAAACAATAAGACACAGCTTGCTAACTCAGTCCTGACCACATGCCCCCAATCAACGCAGCTACTCAGTGCTCTCTTTGAGACTGCCTACACTCTGCCTTGAAGCGCTGCATACTCGGTCATGAAATCGTCCACAGGGTGATCGTCAATTCGGAACCTAAATATCTACAACAAATATGCATATTTTTTTAAATCACGTTATAGCGGAAACGCGTAAAGTGAAAACGCGTATAGAGTGGAATAACTGTATTCGATATCCCAGTAGCGTTAGCTATCTCAAGGGCTCAGCTGAATGGCACAACGATTAATTTAGCGCGATGTTACGACCTCTCCCAGCGGGGCCCCCCTACGTCAACACCACATTCAGTACACTTCGAAGCACCGTTGCGAGCGAAGCCGTCAATAGATTACAAATATCCTGGTCTCGTTTTGGTTACAAATATTTATACTAAAATAACTGACCCCCATCTGTGGTGTAGTAGTTAGTGTGATTATCTGCCACCCCCGAAGGACCGGGTTCGATTCCCGGCTCTGCCACGAAATTTGAAAAGTGGTACGAGGGCTATAACAGGGTCCACTCAGCCTCAGGAGGTCAAATGAGTACAGGTGGGTTCGATTCTCACCTCAACCATCCTGGAAGTGGTTTTCCGTGGTTTTCCACTTCTCCTCCAGGCAAATGCCGGGATGGTAGCTAACTTAAGGCCACGACCGCTTCCTTCCCTCTTCCTTGTCTATCCCTTCCAATCTTCCCATCCCCCACGAAGGCCCCTGTTCAGCATAGCGGGAGAGGCCGCGTGGGCAAGGTACAGATCATTCTCCCCAGTTGTATCCCCGACCCAATGTCTCACGCTCCAGGACACTGTCCTTGAGGCGGTAGAGGTGGGATCCCTCGCTGAGTCCGAAGGATAAACCGACCCTGGAGGGTAAGCAGATGAAGAAGAATATAAGTGACATGAGAGCGAAAACAAAATGCCTGCATGGCTCAGCGTGCCGGTCACTCTAGATGAGATTTGTGCTGGACAAAGCGGAGATGGGACATGTTTTTCTTCGGGTACTTCGGTTTTCCCTGTCATCTTTCATTCCAGCAATACTGTCCAATATCATTTCATCTGTCAGTCATTAGGCATTGCCCCAGAGGACTGTGGCAGCCTTCGGTAGTCGGCACAATTCCTATCCTAGCCGCTAGATGGGGGCTTCTCTCACTCCATTCCTGACCCGGGCGAATGACTTGAAACAGGCTGAGGATTCTAATTTTCAAGTCCCATGTACAGTTATTTGGGATACACCGAGTTTCCCAGTGCTGCAACGAAATGATAGACGTATTACGCGTCAACATTGAGAAAAGCTAAATATGTATCAAATCGATTGTGTAGAGGAGGCGAGTCATGATTAGCGAAGTTGTTTGTACTGAATGAGTGCTCTTTGTCTCGTGTCGACTGTACAGTACAAACTCGTGTCCTCATCCCGAGGTGCTGCAGCTCTTTTCAGTGTAGGCCTCCTGCCAATCTTAAATTGCCGGGAATCGAACCCGGGCCCTCGAGAACAGCAGCTGATTATGTTGTATGTCCGGCGCTCCCTTTCTCGCTCCGCCAGCCAGCTGCACGCGCGCCTGTGTATCATTCTGCTAGCTTCGACGCGCAGCCCTCAGTGCGCGTGCCTGACCATCGAGTGTACTATAAATAGGAGCTCCCTGTCTGCTCACTGGCCCACTTGCCCCGGTGTCCAGCTCCAGAATACACCCTACGTCGAGCACGGAGGCTACTCCTCTTGAAAATGTGCTTCGACCAGGTGGACTGAATTTCTGGCAGTATGAGGTCTCACCTCTGGTCACCGCTCCCTTACCTGTTTCCGCTGCCTATGTTCCGTAATTCTTTTACAAGCCATTTTCATTCCCTAACTTATGCAAGCTCCCTTAGTTTCGCTAGGTGGAATTTCTTCAATCAATTGAACTTGCTTTTTAGGAATTCAGGCACTTCAACAAACAAGGACTCTCATGAACATTGATGTTAGTGTGCCAGATAGTTCTCGACTATCAACGTGTCAATTCACAAAGACTATCTTTTCAAGATAGAAGTGTATATAAAGACTGCAAACCTGTACATATTGTATAAAGACAGACTTTTCTCAAGATTCAATATTCCTTTTTGCTTCAAAATAAATTTCAGTTATTTGTGTAAATATTATAAAGTGAAGCAAATAAAGTTGTGTTCTGTAAACTTCAACCTTGGTTACAACACAACTCTATGGCGACGAGGTAAAAAGCAACAAACCACAATTCTTCGGTCCCAGTTGCCAACTCTATAGCGACGAGGTACACACGAAACCACCACTACAATTCAACGGGCCCGTTGTCAACTCTACGGCGACGTGCTAAACAACAACGACACTCCAACCAGTTCTGACACACCGCTTACCTTACTATTTCTTGCACGCATCTCGCAATGGCTACTGCGGAACAACTCGCTACGATCTTCCAAGCCTTACAGCAGCAACAACAACAGTTTATGCAACAACAACAGGCAGCATTAATTCAGGCTATTCAAGCTATTTCTGTCTCTACACAGCCATCAGCTATTCCTCCGTTCTCTGCTTTTGATCCGGCTAAGGAAGAATGGTCAGTTTATTTAGCCCGCTTGCAACAGCATTTCATCTGCCATTCTGTCACAGACGATCAACGCCGCCGCGCACTATTTCTTAGTTCGGTTGGCAATGCTACGTGTGAATTACTACGTACATTAAGTCCAGAAGAACACTTATCTGAGGTACCCTTCACGCAGCTCTTGGCCCGTCTCACGGAACACTATGCCAAAGCTCCTCACATAGTGGCTGCTCGCTATAAATTTTTTCAGAGCAGAAAGCAACCCCATCAGACACATACTGAATGGATAACTGAATTGCGTGGTCTAGCTAAACCCTGCCAGTTCATCTGCTCCAAGGACGGTTGTGGTTCATCCTACACTGATTCTCTCATTCGGGACATGATAATTTTACATACTCCTGAAGACAAAATACGTTTTGACGCTGTCAAGCAGAGTAACCCTTCTTTAGAAGACGTCCAGCGTATTGCTACGGTTTATGAGCTTACTACCAAGACTGCCGCAGCCATAGCTTCTCCACACGAAGTTGCACAAGTCTCGCCTCAGGCCCGCAAGTCCTCTGCTACAGTGAACCGTAC
This sequence comes from Anabrus simplex, assembly GCF_040414725.1. NCBI lineage: Eukaryota > Metazoa > Arthropoda > Insecta > Orthoptera > Tettigoniidae > Anabrus > Anabrus simplex. Next base: position 426,055,843 of record NC_090269.1, on the reverse strand, counting down.
GGATAAGGCGCTCTCCACCAAGCATTCTCGCCAGGTTCCCTCTCGTAATGCTACACGGAAGCCCAATTCTAAAAGCACCTCGAAACTCCTGCCTTCCTGCCGAGGTTGTTTCAAGCATCATGAACGTCGTGACTGTCGTTTTTTCAAAGCTACTTGTGAACGATGTCATAAACTTGGACACATTCAGACTGTCTGTCAAAGTTCGCTCCGCCCTGCTAAGACTACTGCAGCGCGCCGGAAGCATATACAGCCCCGCAAAGACATGGAAGTTGATCAGATCAATCTTATTCTTCCCACAAAGGATTCTCACAAAATCATCATTCCTCTCTCATTCTCTGATCGATCTGTCGATTTTCAATTGGACACTGGATCACCTGTCTCTATTATTAACCTGACTACCTACCACGACTTCGGTTCACCTTCATGCTCTCCAGCTGACATCCAGCTCGTGACATTTAACAAGAAGAAAATTGACATCAAAGGTCAAATTAAGCTTCAGGCTAGTTATAAAGGAATTCAGAAGGCCATTCCTCTTCTCGTAGTTAACAACTACACTGCATCAAACATTATGGGCATGGATCTATTTAACTTATTTGGTTTCCAGATACATGACAACGTTAACGTCGTATCTACATTGCATCCTACTTCTGACGTTACCGCTCTCCTAGCGCAGTTTCCTGAAGTCTTCGACTCTCAGCTCGGAACAGCAAAAGACTATACAGCTCACATACAGCTGAAATCCGGAGCTAAGCCTCGCTTCCTCAAAGCCCGTCCAGTACCCCTAGCACTTCAAGACCAGGTCACGAAAGAATTAGAAAGATGGATACAAACTGGAATTGTAGTACCAGTTACTTCTAGTCAATGGGCTACTCCACTCGTGGTAATCAAGAAACCTGATGGTAATGTTCGACTTTGTGGCGATTTTCGATCTACAGTCAACGCACAACTCGAAACCGATATCTTTCCTATTCCACGTCCAGAAGACTTATTCCGTCGTCTCTCTGGTGGACAATTCTTCTCTCGAGTTGATCTTAAAGAAGCATATCTCCAGCTACTTTAGACGAAGAATCTAAGAAATTTCTCACACTCAACACTCCTCTCGGACTGCTCCAGCTCCAGCGGCTCCCATTCGGTGTTTCATCCTCAGCGGCTATTTTTCAGCGCTATTTGGCTCAACTCACCGCCTCAATTCCCGGTTGTGCTAACTACCTGGATGATATTATTGTTACTGGAAAAGATCATCAGGAACATCTCACCAATCTCCGCCTTCTTCTCCAGAAATTGAAAGACAATGGCCTACGAGCGAATCTCGCTAAATGTACCTTCTTTCAGCCTCAAGTTCACTACCTCGGACATATACTTGATAAGAATGGAATTCGTCCTAGTATGCAGAATGTCTCCGCGATAGTAAACATGCCAGCACCTCAGAACCTCAAGCAGCTTCAGTCCTTCATAGGCAAAGCGAACTATTATAATAAGTTCATTCCACGCTTCGCTACAGTGGCAGCTCCATTAAATGCTCTACGTAAAAAAGGTGTTAAGTTTCAGTGGACTCCGCAATGCCAACAGGCCTGGAAAACAATCAACAATGCCTTAATTCAAGCTATACAACTCACTCATTTTCAGCCCGACAAGATCATCACGCTAGCTACTGACGCTTCAGACTACGGTGTCGGTGCAGTTCTCTCCCAGAAGGATAGTCATGGACAAGAACGCCCCATCGCCTTCGCTTCGAAAACACTTAATGACCATCAACGTCGATACTCACAGATAGAGAAAGAAGCTTTAGCCATCATCTTTGGTATTCGCCGTTTCAATGAATATCTTTATGGCAACCATTTCCTGATCATTACCGATCATAAGCCTCTCGTACACTTATTCCATCCTGGTAATAAGATCCCAGAGAATTCCCTCAGAAAGCTTCAAAGATGGTCCATGTTCCTTTCTGATTATTCCTATCAGATTGTATATCGAGCCACATCCCAGCATTGTAATGCTGATGCCCTTTCCCGCTTACCCGTTGGTCCTGATACTGCCTTCGATTCTCAAGAATCTGAATGTCTTCAGTTGGACATAGAACTTGAAGATACTGTATCCAGTTTTCCTATTGATGCTACCTGCATAGCTAAAGCTACGGATAAGGACAATACACTTGCTACTGTACGTACTTACATCCGCAACGGTTGGCCTCTTCAGAGCGCACTTCCTGCCCACCTGGCACCTTATCATCGTATGCAGCATCGTCTCACGACTCGTGCCGGAGTTGTACTACTAGAAGCAGGCACCATCTTCCGAGTGGTTATCCCACTTAGCCTACAGAAACAAGTTCTCGAATTATTACACCAAAGCCATTGGGGTATATCCAGAACAAAGCAACTCGCCCGTCAACACTGCTACTGGCCCGGTATTGATGCCGCCATCGAAAAGCTAATACGTCATTGTGAGCAATGTCAAACGAATCAGAACGCCCCGTCTTCTGATCTTGCTTCATGGCCTCCTGCTACTACTCCATGGGAACGAGTTCACATCGATTTCGCAGGTCCTTTCCTCAATTCCATGTGGTTAATAGTCATCGATTCACTGTCAAACTTTCCATATGTCGTGGATATGCATTCGACTACTACAACCGAAGCTACCATTCGTGCTCTCCAGAAAATCTTTACTACAGAAGGTTTACCGCAAGTACTCATTTCGGACAACGGACCTCAATTTACAGCTACTGCTTTTCAGAACTTTTGTACACATAATGGCATTCGTCATATCCTAGCACCACCTTTTCACCCTCAATCTAATGGTGAAGCTGAACGCTTCGTACAAACATTTAAAAGAAGTATGAAGAAAGCTGTCTCTTCAGGCTTAACTAAAGACCAAGCCTTGCTCCAACTCTTAAACACCTACAGAACTCTACCCGGCGCTGATAATATCACTCCTGCACAGAAGCTCCATGGACGACCTCACAGAACTTTACTTTCTCTGTTACAGCCTCTTCCGGCCCAGCATAAGACCTCACCAACGAAGTTCTCCCTCAACGACAAGGTCTACACCAGGACATTCAAATCCAACCCACTCTGGATACCTGGAGTCATCTGCAGATCTTTGGGTCATCGTCTCTACGAGATACAGACTACGGAGAAACGTATCTGCCGCCATCAAGATCAGATACGTCTGCGCTACCGCCCCTGTCCAGCTATTGATGCTATTGCTAAACCAGATAAATCTATTGCTGAACGCGCTTTAGATCATTTAATAACAATGGGTTCCTTTCAGGACGAGACAGCGCCACTCCGCCCAGTTCCAGCTCCGGACAATACAACAGAGATATCAGCAGCTCCGCCCCAGCATCGCAGTCGCCACCAGCGCCGCCGCCGTTTCACGCCGTACCGGCGTATTTAGGAGGGGAGGGTGTTGTATGTCCGGCGCTCCCTTTCTCGCTCCGCCAGCCAGCTGCACGCGCGCCTGTGTATCATTCTGCTAGCTTCGACGCGCAGCCCTCAGTGCGCGTGCCTGACCATCGAGTGTACTATAAATAGGAGCTCCCTGTCTGCTCACTGGCCCACTTGCCCCGGTGTCCAGCTCCAGAATACACCCTACGTCGAGCACGGAGGCTACTCCTCTTGAAAATGTGCTTCGACCAGGTGGACTGAATTTCTGGCAGTATGAGGTCTCACCTCTGGTCACCGCTCCCTTACCTGTTTCCGCTGCCTATGTTCCGTAATTCTTTTACAAGCCATTTTCATTCCCTAACTTATGCAAGCTCCCTTAGTTTCGCTAGGTGGAATTTCTTCAATCAATTGAACTTGCTTTTTAGGAATTCAGGCACTTCAACAAACAAGGACTCTCATGAACATTGATGTTAGTGTGCCAGATAGTTCTCGACTATCAACGTGTCAATTCACAAAGACTATCTTTTCAAGATAGAAGTGTATATAAAGACTGCAAACCTGTACATATTGTATAAAGACAGACTTTTCTCAAGATTCAATATTCCTTTTTGCTTCAAAATAAATTTCAGTTATTTGTGTAAATATTATAAAGTGAAGCAAATAAAGTTGTGTTCTGTAAACTTCAACCTTGGTTACAACAGATTACACTAACCGTTACGCTAAGGAGGCGGACAAACTGTAAACTAAATGAACACCTCTTGTGTACACTAAACTGCTATTGTTTCTAGTGTAGACGGCTGAACAGCAAATGCCCCCTGTTTTCATACAGTGAACTGTAATCACATAACGGGATTGTCAATAAAGGGTACAGATCTTTGCACATGGTTATGAGGGTATTTAGGGGTTGTATTAAGGATGTAAAGGAGAGGGCATATAAGTCTCTGGTAAGGCACCACCTAGAGTATGGTTCCAATCTATGGGACCCTCTCCAAGATTACTTGATTCGAGAAGTGGAAAAATCTATAGGAAACCAGCTCAGTTTCTTCTGAGTGATTTCGGACAAAGGTTCAGCGTTACGAAAATGTTGCAAAGTTTGGGCTGGGAAGACCTGGGAGAAAGGAGACGAGCTGTTCGACTAAGTGGTATGTTCCGATATGTCAATGAAGATATGGCATGGGAGGACATCAGTAGACGAATAAGGTTGAGTGGTGTTTTTAAGAGCAGGGAAAATCACAATATGAAGATAAAACTGGAATTCAAGAGATTAAATTGGGGCAAATATTCTTCTATAGGAAGAGAATTTGGGGATTAGAATTATTCACCATGAATTTCAATAAATTTCCAAATTCTTTGCAATTATTCAAAAGAAGAATAGGTAAACAATAGATAGGGAATCTGCCACCTGGGTGACTGCCCTAAAAGCAATCAGTGGTGATTGATTGATTGATTGATTGATTGATTGATTGATTGATTGATTGATTGATTGATTGATTGATTGATTGATTGATTGATTGATTGATTGATTGATTGATTGATTGATTGATTGATTGATTGATTGATTGATTGATTGTATTTGACACATGTTCTCATACAGTACATACTGTACTGCCGGCCAGAGTGGCTCAGACGGTTAAGGGACTGGCCTTCTGAAACCAACTTAGCAGTCCGGTGGTATTTGGAGGTGCTCTAATATGCCAGTTTCGTATTGGTAAATTTGCAGGCATGTAAAGGAACACCTGTGGGACTAAATTCCGGCAACTCGGCGTCTCTAAAAACCGTAAAAGTAGTCAGGGGACGTAAAAAATAACTTTATTTCAATAGAGTGACGGTACTGTATATGACCACCTGTTCTGGCACAGTGACTGTACTGTACATGACCACCTGTTCTCGTGCAGTGACTGTACTGTACATGACCACCTGTTCTGGCGCAGTGACTGTACTGTACATGACCACCTGTTCTCGTGCAGTGACTGTACTGTACATGACCACCTGTTCTGGCGCAGTGACTGTACTGTACATGACCACCTGTCCTCGTGCAGTGACTGTACTGTACATGACCACCTGTTCTCGTGCAGTGACTGTACAGTATATGACCACCTGTTCTCGTGCAGTGACTGTACTGTACATGACCACCTGTCCTCGTGCAGTGACTGTACTGTACATGACCACCTGTTCTCGTGCAGTGACTGTACTGTATATGACCACCTGTTCTCGTGCAGTGACTGTACTGTACATGACCACCTGTTCTCGTGCAGTGACTGTACTGTACATGACCACCTGTTCTCGTGCAGTGACTGTACTGTACATGACCACCTGTTCTCGTGCAGTGACTGTACTGTACATGACCACCTGTTCTCGTGCAGTGACTGTACAGTATATGACCACCTGTCCTCGTGCAGTGACTGTACTGTACATGACCACCTGTTCTTTTTTTTTTTTTGCTAGGGGCTTTACGTCGCGCCGACACAGATAGGTCTTATGGCGACGATGGGATAGGAAAGGCCTAGGAGTTGGAAGGAAGCGGCCGTGGCCTTAATTAAGGTACAGCCCCAGCATTTGCCTGGTGTGAAAATGGGAAACCACGGAAAACCATTTTCAGGGCTGCTGATAGTGGGATTCGAACCTACTATCTCCCGGATGCAAGCTCACAGCCGCGCGCCTCTACGCGCACGGCCAACTCGCCCGGTACCACCTGTTCTCGTGCAGTGACTGTACTGTACATGACCACCTGTTCTCGTGCAGTGACTGTACTGTATATGACCACCTGTTCTCGTGCAGTGACTGTACTGTACATGGCCACCTGTCCTCGTGCAGTGACTGTACTGTATATGACCACCTGTTCTCGTGCAGTGACTGTACTGTACATGGCCACCTGTCCTCGTGCAGTGACTGTACTGTACATGACCACCTGTCCTCGTGCAGTGACTGTACTGTATATGACCACCTGTCCTCGTGCAGTGACTGTACTGTATATGACCACCTGTCCTCGTGCAGTGACTGTACTGTATATGACCACCTGTCCTCGTGCAGTGACTGTACAGTAAATAAACAGACGAACGTTACTCTCTGAAATGGCCGGGCCGAGGCATTAGAGCGGAACACGAATGTGCGATCCAGTGAGTGGACCGGATATTGAGACGAGGGGACGTAGGGGCCTAATGAGTCTACTTCCTTCTTACAGGGCGGCTGCTTCTGATGGGAGAGCGAGATTGAAGACAGGTTGCTACAAACACTGATACAATGGCAATAATAGATTACGCCTAAGCTAAACAAATTCTGACATATTCTAAATGGTTGCAGTAAAGTGTCTTGTCGGCCTCTGGATCACAAGAGTATGGGTTCAAACCCGACAGAGGTAGCCGAAATTTTAAAGTCCATTGGACACTGAAATGTTCAGATCTGTGGGGAAACATTTGGTATTAATTACAAATCAGTCGTAGGTCGTTCGCGGGAGATCTGGTCCTCGGCCACCTTAGAGAGTGAGACAGATTGGCAGGCGGACTGGATTACGTCAAATAAAATAAATGCTCTTTTTTTACAACTGGCTTTACGTCGCACCGACACAGATAGGTCTTATGGCGACGGTGGGATAGGAAAGGGCTAGGAGTGGAAAGGAAGTGGCCGTGGCTTCAATTGAGGTACAGCCGCAGCATTTGCCTGGTGTGAAAATGGGAAACCACGGAAAACCATCGTCAGGTCTGCCGACAGTGGGATTCAAACCTACTATCACCCGGGTGCAAGTTCACAGCCGCGCGCCCATAACCGCACGGCCAACTCGCCCTGTGAGGATAGCTGATGTCACAACGTTCTTCTTCTTCCCCCTTTCTTCTGCTCTTTATTATTATCAGTACTAGCAGTTCCCGCTGGCGCCAACCGTTGTTCGTTAATACTTCCGCGGATGTACTTGTAAAGTTCCGAGATAAAGAAGGTAATACTGTGGTTATAAAATGCAGTATCTCGTATATCCTGTAAAGGAATGGAGAACTACGATACGTACGATTGAAGCAAGTACAGAAATCCAATCTACCACTATTACGAAGTCTGTAGAGGTTGAAATAAACAGACTTAAGGAAATAGTCTGAAAAATGTGACTTCTTGGCTGAATGGTCAGCATTGAAACCTTCGGTACAGAGGATCCCGGGTTCGATTCACGGCCAGATCGGGGATATTAATCGCGTTTACTTCTTCTGCTCGTAGACTGGGTTTTTTGTTTGCCCAAGACTTTGCTCTTCATATTCAGATAACACTACACTCCCAACCACTACAGAGACATGTAATAGTTATTACATCTTTCCACTTCGGGTTGGCGTCAAGAAGGACATCCGACTGTAAAACAGAGCCAAATGTACATGTGTGACACACTCAAACCCGCTACGCCTCAGGTGTGGGAAAAGCAGTAGCAGAAAAAGGAGAAGAAGAAGGAAATGCGTCTGAAAGCAATCACTCAATACACATTCCAAACAATCAATTTCAAGGTTGTATTGTGACCGTATCGATCATGCAAATAATTAATTAAAAATTGATTTAGGCAGTGGAAACTATTTTCAAGCTCCTTTGTCCATATTGGAGTGAAGTTATATCAGGTTGCATCAGTTTCCACAGCACCTCCCACTTGGTGGTGCAAACACGAGTCCGTCATAGCTGGAGAAATTTCCAGAACGAGAGCGAGCTATGAAAAGTGACAAGGAAGTAAAATATATAGCAATAACTCCGCCCACTAAAAATGGCCCAAACACGGTAACGCCAACGTGTAAGCTTGATTTGTATTGTAAGATTTCGAGATTAGTATATTCATTAGTAAAGGAAACCTCGACATATGATTTTATAGTAGACCTCTGCCAAAATTATAATCGTTTATAAAATGTAAACGTGTTGAAAATTACGCCACCAGATGATTATATAAGGACCAGTAGCGTACCCACGCTTGCTGAGTACGCATACTGCGGAAGGGGGACCCAGAAAAGGCATTATTTTGATAATAAAAATTACAGATAAACCGCCGATTGATTTGTTTTCCGCCCGTAACCAAATTACTTAAAAGTCTGAGTCACACTTTCGAGCGCATTGCCGATGTCACATAACTCGTAGAACCACTGATATGCAACAAGTGGTGGGGACTGTTCGCCGTCTATTGTTGGTGCAGGGGTGAAATTATATAAGGGCCCTCGTTGTTGAGGGAGGTATTACGAAGTATTGAAGGCAGACACGCGGTCCGCTGGTGTCCTGGCCGTCTGGTCGTCTCGCCTTGAGTGTGTTTAAAATGAGTGATCTCAGGCCAGCCATTACAAGGCATGGCTTTGCGTTGTATGATTTATGGTTTTGAAAGGGTGTCCTAGTCCACCCTCGTAAGGAGGGACTCTGCTAATTGTATTGTTCAGCCTGCGCACCAAGATGGAAACCTATAGGATTCACAAATATACGATCGCATTTAGAATTTTTTTTAACTCTTTCATGATTATTTCTGTAAAGAAAATGAAAACGGAACGCCAGTATTGTATTGTTTGTTGATCTTATGAATAAGTGGACAGGGAATCTTAGAGACCCATTTGTCGGTGGCATCCTGGAGACAACCGGTTCGAAGTCCAAGGCAGACCCTGGATTTTTGTCACACACAAGTTTTTTGTTCCGCGAAAGACAGCCAGTCGTAGGTGTTTATTGCTTATACTTCTGTTTATAATATGTGTACGTAATTTTTTAATATGTTCTTTGAGATTTATTTCATGTTTTTGTATGAATTCGAGATCGGGTTCTGTCTCGTCATTTTGTCATCGGGTTCATTGCGACGAGGGTTCGATTCTAGACCAGACATCTGTTTAATTTGATTGCCGGTTGTAATAGTATCAACTAGTGATACCTTATTATTATGTTTATTAATTAGAAGTATAGTTAATTAGTTAGGGGACCACTCCAAGTTGTCTCCGATTTTTTAGTAGACTGTGTGTTTCTTCTAATAGTGAAGAAAGCCTGTAAAGAACCGTATCATTTACAACAAAATTCCTGCAATTAACAATATTACAAAAAATTTAATGTTTGAATTATCAAGGTGTATTCATAGTCATGTCATAAAGGAGACGATCGACCAACTGATTAAATTATCAAAGATATTGCATTATTAAAATTCTCAATGGACGGAGTTATATCACCGAGTTTCTATTTAGTCCATCAGACATTGTACATTTTGTTTTATTATCGTAGTATTATTCAGGGTTGCATTGAACTAATCATATGTTTATCAAGGTATAATAAATAGAATTTAATATTTGTTTGCCTATCATTTACCGTAAAAGGGCATCCTAGTTTCCTCCGTTCACTTATACCTTTAAGTTAGTTTTGTGTTGTATTTAGATCTTATGCTGCGAACGCTCCATGGCCCTGAGAGACCGGAGGTTTGATTCTATAGAACGGAGGAAATTCAGTTGACTCTTGCACGGTCTAAAGAGCTTTTGTACACCTATCAATTTATAAAGCTTACTTTTATTCGATTTCTAGATGAGGTGGCATTTGAGTCTAGACTGAACAGGTCCTATACCATTGAACGTCTTGGCGTATGGTACTGAATGGCGGTAGCCTGGTTTTGGGGGCAATGATGCTGTCGTATAGTTCTATGGGGAAGGGCGTGGGTGGTATGGTTGCAGTATCATAGAACAAAATCTGCTACTCATAAGTAGTCATGTGTTACTCATTCATGTATGGAATTTAGGTTAATCTTCCATGGAATAATTCGCTAGTTTGTATCATAGCTATTCCTTGCTATTGTAAGTTCCATGCCATTCGCTTTTTCAGTGTATCCGTTAAGAGTTTAGGTATCAACTACTACTACTAAAACGCTTCCATTTTCCCCCTGAAGGGGGGAGGCGGCCTGTTAGACGGCGACGGTGAAGGAGATTTGCGGAGAAGGTGAGGGGGTGGGCGGCCGCGGCCTATACTGGGAACTGTCCTGGCATTCGCCTTAGTGCAGGAGAATGGAACACCACGGAAAACCATTCTTAGGACAGCCCACGGTTGGAGCCAGCCGTGAGATCCAATCCTGTCCCGTCTCCCGAATGCAAAGGCGTAGAGCCGTGGGCAACCCTCCTCTGCTCGGTTGGCCGGTCAGAGTGCAAAGCTGTTGGAACCCGGACCAGCCGTGGCCACTTGAGGACCGAGACCCGGTCTGCATCTACCGACGAGGTATCAAAAATGACGTCAACAATAAATATTTCTGCCCATACGTGACATATTATGACCAGTTTCCTTTTATAACATCGTCGACAATATAATTACTTCTAGGAGTCGTCCGGGTGCCTCGTGAGCCTGGTACTGATCAGTGGAGGCACGTAGATTTGTATGATGAACAAACAAACTTACTTTTGATTTTATAGATTGCTAGTGGACTCCCACTGATCCACAGGATCAATTATAAATAGGTCAGATAATTCGTCTTGATATGCCTGTCGTAGTCATGGTGTTCGCGTGCCCTTTTCGATAGTTTGGTGTCCGGCTCTATGGCTAAATGGTTAGCGTGCTGGCCTTTGATCCAGAGGGCCTCGCAGTTCATAATAACTAATTCATGCGTAATGTAGTTTATGCTCGACGATGCCGAAATATAAATATTACATGTCAGAAAACTGAATCTTAATGAGGCTCATCATAGTTCCAGTTTCATTATGATTCAGGTTCTCCACCAATCAGAGTTCAGATTTTCATTATGATACAACTGTTTGACCAATTAGGTAAGGATAGCATCGCACCTGCGCTCAACTCACTAGCTTCGCACTTCTTTCCAAAATAAAACATGTCGAACACACATATTAACAACAATGCACCTTCTTCTTCTTTCTTCTACTTTTCCTACCACTTTTCCCCACACCTGTGGGGTCGCGGAAGCGAACTGCGTCGCACATGTGAATTTGGACCTGTTTTACGGCCGGATGCCCTTCCTGACGCCAACCCTATATGGTGGTATGTAACCATAAAGCGTGTTTCTGTGGTGGTTCGTAGTGTGACGTGTTGTCTGAATATGAAGAGGAGAGTGTTGGTACGGACACATTCACCCAGTCCCCGGGCCAGAAGAATCAATCAGAAGCGATTAAAATCCCCGAGCCGGCCGGGAATCTAACACGGGACCCTGTGAACCGAAGGCCAGTACGCTGAGAATTAGGCCAACGAGTCGGACTAACATCAATGCACATTCTACTTCCAATATTCCACAACCACACGTCATATTCCCGAAAATTCACTTCAGAAGCTGTACAATAAACAATTTGTATTTGAAATAAAGCTAGGTTATGATAATCTTCTATCAAACCTTTGAAAACATATGATATTGTCAAGGTCTCTGATCCACTCACGGAAAATCAATAACCCAGCGCATTCGCTCTGCGCTCTGTTCAGTATACTCAACTGCCAAGCGACGTCTCGACCGAAATTTTTGAATATTTAATCAATCAAACAATCAATAAATCAATAACTGCTGATCTGCATTTAGGGCAGTCTCCCAGGTGGCATATTCCCTATCTGTTGTATTCCGAGCCTTTTCTTAAATGATTGCAAAGAAATTGGGATTTTTTTAACATCTCCCTTGGTAAGTTATTCAAATTCCTAACTCCCCTCCCCAATTTGTCCTCTTGAATTCCAACTTTATCTTCATATTTTGATCCTTCCCACTTTTAAACACACCACCCAAAATTTTGTCGAATTTTTCCAGTTCTTGAATCAAGTAATCCTGGTGACGGTTCCATACACGGGAACCATACTCTAGTTGGGTCTTACAGAGATATATATGCCCTCCCCTTTACATCCTTACTACAACCCCTAAATACACTCATAACCATGTGCAGAGACCTGTACCCTTTATTTACAATCATATTTATGTGATTACCCCCAATGAAGATCTTCCCTTATATTAACACCTAGGTATTTACAATGATTCCCAAAAGGAACTTTCACAACATCAACGCAGTAATTAAAATTGAGAGGACTTTTCCTATTTGTGAAACTCACAACCTGACTTTTAACCCCACTTATCAACATAATATTGCGTACTGCCCATCTCACAATATTATCGAGGTGATTTTGCAGTTGCTCACAATCTTGTAACTTATTTATTACTCTGTACGGAACAACATAATCTGCGAAAAGCTTTATATCCGATTCCACTTCTTTACTCATATAATTTATACAGTATATATAAGAAAACATAAAGGTCCAATACACTGCCTTGAGGAATTCCTCCCTTATATATTACAGGGACAGATAATGCTTCGCCTACTCTAATTTTCTCAGTTCTATTTTCTAGAAACATAGCCACCCAATCAGTCACTCTTTTGTCAAGTCCAATAGCATTCATATTTCCCAGTAGTCTTCCATAATCTACCGTATCAAAAAGCTTAGATAGGTACATCGCAATACAGTCCATTTGGCCTCCTGAATCCATGATATCTGCTATGTCTTGCTGGAATCCTACAAGCTGAGCTTCAGTGGAATAACCTTTCCTAAATCCAAACTGCCTTCCATCGAACCAGTTATTAATTTCACAAACATGTCTAATATAATCAGAAAGAATGCTTTCCCAAAGCTTACATGCGAAGCATGTCATATTGACTGGCCTGTAATTTTCAGCTTTGTGTGCATCACCCTTTCCTTTATACACTGGGGCTACTATAGCAACTCTCCATTCATTTGGTATAGCTCCTTCAACCAAACAATAATCAAATAAGTACCGGTACTTCAGAGATGGAACTATATCCCAATCCATTGTCTTTAGTATATCCCCAGAAACCTTATCAATTCCAGCTGGTTTTCTAGTTTTCAACTTTTGTATCTTACTGTAAATGTCATTGTTATCATAGGTAAATTTTAACACTCCTTTAGTATTAGTCACCTCCTCTATCTGGAGATTATCCTTGTAACCAACAATCTTTAAATACTGCTGACTGAATACTTCTGCCTTTTGGAGATCCTCGCATACACACTCCCCGTGTTCATTATTGATTCCTAGAATATCCTTCTTGGAACCTGTTTCTGCCTTAAAGTACCTATGCATACTCTTCCATTTTTCACTAAAATGGCTGCCAATTATGCTTACCATCATGTTATCCGTAGCTGACTTCTTTGCTAGATTCAATTTCCTAGTAAGTTCCTTCAACTTCTCCTTACTTCAGCCATTTCTAACTCTATTTCTTTCCAACCTGCACCTCCTTCTTAGACTCTTTACTTCTCTATTATAATATAGTGGATATTTACCATTCCTTACCACCTTTAAAGGTACAAAGCTATTTTCACATTCCTCAACAATTGCTTTAAATCCATCCCAGAGTCTGTTTACATGTTTGTTTACCATTCTCCACCGATCGTAGTTACTTTTCTAAAACTCCCTCGTGCCTGTTTTATCAGCCATATGGTACTACCTAATAGTCCTAATGTTAATATCTTCCTTTCTTTCAGATTTATTTTTAATTACCACAAAACAGCTTCGTGATCACTAATACCATCTATTACTTCGGTTTCTCTATAGAGCTCATCTGGTTTTACCAGCACCAAATCCAGATTATTCTTCCCTCTATTTGGTTCCATCACTTTCTGAATCAGATACCCTTCCCATATTAACCTATTTGCCATTTGTTGGTCATGCTTCCTGTCGTTCACATTACCTTCCCAATTGACATTTGGTAAATTGATATCATCCGCTACGATCACGTTCATTTCCTTATCGTTTCCCACTTAGCTGATTATGTTATCAAATAATACTGAATAGCGTCTGCGCTACCCTTTCTCGATCTGTACAGTCTAAAGTCATCAAGTTGCCTATTATCTTTAGAGATGAACCTTACACCTACAATTTCATGTTTATCATCTTTAACTTTTGCGTAGCTTACAAATTCTTCTTTCAGCAGAATGAATACTCCCCCCTCCTACCATTCCTACCCTATCTCTACGATACACACTCCAGTTCCGTGAGAAAATTCCTTCATCCATTATATCATTTCTCAGCCATGATTCAACTCCAATGACAATATCTGGTGAAGTACACTGACTGAGCAAATGTCATGGGATAGCGGAGCAGTGATGCGCAGGTGTGTTGTCTGCGCACCACACGCCCCCTGTGTCAGCGGTAGTTGTATAGGAGACCTTGTGAGCAGTGACAAGTGTAAAATGTAACGTCGTCGTGAGCTGACACCGTTCGAACGGGGTATGGAGGTCGGTGCCCGACGGATGGGAAGTGCGATTTCGGAAGTGGTGCGGGAATTCGGCTTCACACGATCAACCGTGTCCAGGGTGTATCGTGAATGGTTGAATGCGGGTGTCACCGTCTACAACAGACGAACGACCAGCCATCCAGCCACCCTCGATGATCGGGACCGGCGGCATCTGAGACGGATTTTCAATAGTGACAGACGGGCAACCGTGCAACAAATCACGGCTCAATTCAACACAGGCCGTGCTAGACACGTCTCCCAGTGGACAATCCGTAGGAACATGGGTTCTATGGGGTACGGGAGCCGGCGCCGCACACGGGTGCCACTGTTAATCCAACGTCATCGGGAACAACGACGCGCATTTGTCGCCAGTCAACAGGGATGGACACTGAAACAATGGCGTAACGTGATATGGTCGGACGAATCACGATTTCAACTGCACCATGCCGATGGGAGGCACCGTGTGTGGCGCTGACCACACGAAGCGATGGATCCCGCCTGCCTCGAAGGTGTGGTCCAGGGCTCTGGTGTCTCTGTTATGGTCTGGGGTGCATTTTTCTGGTATGGAATTGGTCCCCTAGTTGTTCTGGAAGAGACTTTGAATGGTACGCGTTATGTTGAGCTGCTCGGAGAACATCTCCGCCCATTTTTGGCCTTCCAGCGCCCAGACGGTTCTGCGGTGTTTCAAGAAGATAACGCGCCGCCACGTCGCTCCCACGTCATCCGGGAATGGTTCCAGGAACATGCAGCGGAGGTCCAATGACTGCCATGGCCACCCAGGAGCCCCGATATGAACCCTATCGAGCATATCTGGGATGTCCTGGAACGCAGGCTCCGTCTCGTGGATCCTGCACCCACGAGCAGACCAACATTGGCGGCCGCTCTGCAAACGATTTGTTGTCAGCTGCGTCCAGAGGACTACCAGGGACTTGTAGTCTCACTACACTTCGCAGGGTCAGAGGAGGCCCCACACGCTATTAGGTGACTAAATCAGTGTAGATGTTTTCAGCAAACGTTCTAAATATGTAGATTATTGTTGTTATTATTGATCAACATCGTAACCCGGCTCCTTGGCTTAGTGATCACCATACTAGCCTTCGGTTCAAAGGGGTCCTGATTCTATTCCTGGGACGGACCGGCGATTTTGGTTGCGTCTGGCACCGGGACTGTGGTTTGTGTTAGTCTTCACGTAAACTGCACTTCCAACCTCCAAGGAATAGATGAAATGGTGAGATATAGTCGAAATTCAGGGATGAAATGACTTTACAGATTAATAACATTATTAACGAATGTTGTCAGATAGCTTCAGACTGGACGAAAGCTGTAATTGAACCTACAAGGGGACAGGAAATGTTGCGACAACTATCGAGGTATTTCATTGATCAGTAGACCAGGCAAGGTGGTCACGGGCATTTTTAAACAAAATCACGGTCAGTGGTTGAGAGTAAGTTGGATGAAAAATAATGCGTAGGCTGAATGTACCTGAAGATCTTATACGTTACTAACATTCTTAACTTTTTGACAAGCCGGGCTGAGACGGTCCAGGCGCTGGCCATCTGACCCCAACTTAACAAGTTCGATTCTGGCTCAGTCCGGTGGTATTTGAAGGTGCTCAAATACGTCGCCCTCGTATCGGTAGATTTACTGGGACGCAAAAGAACTCCTGTGAGACTAAATTTCGGCATCTCAGCGTCTCCGGAAACCTTCAAAGTAGTTAGTGGGACGTAAAGCAAATAACATTATTTAATACTTTTGCAAAGGAAACGAAACTATATCCTTCATAATGTTGGATAAAAGAACTCCGAAATAAATTATTGTGTGGATGTATAATGGCTTAAAAAGAAGAATATTCCTATATACACGGATTCTTCCAAGGAATATTTGATAACCATTTTATCTGTTGTTCTAAATCAGGACGAGGACATTGGCATCAGTTTTCCAGTGTACTTTGAAATATTTGTGATAATGTGTAGTGTTGTTCTGTTCCAGTAACTCTGAGCTTTTCTGTGGCCTTATTATGATGTAAGGTCTAATAAGGTCGTATTAAGGGATCGAGTGTGTAAAAATATCAAGAAACTGAAACTCAGAGTGAATAATTCCGAATCCAATTTTCATGATTTGCTACAGACCGTACGGCTACCGACACAGGTGGATATGTCAAGCTGAAATTATTGATTACATTTTGATGGCATTTGCAATGGTCACTGCTCAGCATTTATGACATTTAAGAGGTCATGTAATGTTACGTACTGTATGCGCAATAAGATGATTACACTACTCGGTGAAATAGCTCGCCTGAGAAGCCAGCAACCCACCTATCACGCGAGTCAAGTAGGTAGAGTGAGGCGCGCCTAGGGTGTTCTCAGACTGCCAGAGGCCATCTCGGGCTATTCCAAGCACAGATGACAAATCGTTTGTTTCAAATCAAAGTGTTGCTTAAGCGGAACTCGACACCAGAAACTACTCAAAACTTTAATTATTTTGAAGTGGACTTTCTTAAAACTATTTCACTTGATTTTCACAGAACGTGGTAATCCTATTAAGAATCGTACTAATTACAACCTTTCCTTTACTGTATGATTGATGCAACGTTTTAATCGAGGAATGTTAAAAAATTATTTAAAAACTCAAATGAAGAAATTGCTTTTACGTACAAACTTTGGAGGAAGTTTTTCATGAAGCAAGTGTACTTCTTTATATTATCGTTTACACCTAATTTCACTCTACCACTTTTATTAATTCAGAACCATAAATCGTGCCAAATTTCAGCTTGAACGTATTTTTACACTATAAATATAATAAGACTTACTAGATAATGAAATAGGTTTCGCTGTGAGCTTGCATCCGGGCGATAGTGGGTTCGAATGCCACTGTCGGCAGCCCTGAAGATGGTTTTCCATGGTCTCCCATTTTCACACCAGGCTGTACATTAATTAAGGCCACGGCCGCTACCTTCCACTCCTAGGCCTTTCCTATCCCATCGTCGCCATAATATCTATCTGTGTCGGTGCGACGTAAAGCAACTAGCAAAAAAAAACATAGATTTCGGCACAGAAAACATAAAATAGTCCACCTCTGTGGTGTAGTGGTTAGTGTGATTAGCTGCCACACTAGAAGGCCCGGGTTCGATTCCCAGCTCTGCCAAAACACTTGAAAAGTGGTACGAGGTCTGAAACGGGATCCACTCGGCCTCTGGAGGTCAACTGAGTAGAGGTGGTTCGATTCCCGCCTCAGCCATGCTCGAAGTGGTTTTCCGTGGTTTACCACTTCGTCTCCAGGCAAATGCCAGGATGGTGCGTAATTTAACGCCACGGCCGCTACCTTTCCTCTTCTCGCTTATCCCTTCTAATCTTCCCATTCTCCACAAGGCCCTGTTCAGTATAGCAGGTGAGGCCGCCTGAGCGAGGTACCGGTACTCCTGCTGCGTTGTATCCCCGACCAAATGTCTCACGGTCCAAGACACTACCCTTGAGACGGTAGAGGAAAGATATATCGCTAAGTCCGAAGGGAAAACCAACTTTGGAGATAAACGGACTACATAAAAAAATAAAAAATAACAGTCCACCTCAGTGGTGTAGAGGTTAATGTGATTAGTTCCCTCGGAAGCCCGAGTTCGATTCCCGACTACGCCACCAAATTGTATAAGCGGTACGAGGACTGAAAATGGAGTCCACTCAGCTTCGTGACATCAACTGAGTAGAGACGTGAGTTCGATTCCCACCTCAGCCATCTTCGCAGTAGTTTTCCGTGGTTTCCCAGGTCATCTCCAGGCAAATGCTGGGATGGTACCTAACTTAAGGCCACACCCGCTTCCTTTCCCTTTCCTTGTCTATTCCTTCCAATCTTCCCATCCCCCACACGGCCTCTGTTAAGCAAAGCAAGTGAGGCATCCTGGATGAGCTACTGGTACTCCTCCCCACTTGTATCCCCGACGCTCAAGGGCACTGCTATTGAGGTGATAGAGGTGGAATCCCTCGCTGAGTCCAGGGTAAGAATCAAACTAAATCATATAAAATGTTCATGTCTACCTTCTTCAACAATTGTATTACATTATCAGAAACATGTTCGGGAATAAATGTACCTCTGTCTGGAAAATACAAATTCTACAAGGAAATAAAAAATTTAAATATACGACAGTATTAACAGTTCAATAAACATAAACCAAACCAAACCCCATGGTGCAACAGCCTACCAAGAGAACGCTGCTCAGCCAGGAGGTGTGCAGATTATGAGGTGTCGTGTGATCAGCACAACTAATCCTCTCGGCCGTTATTATTGGCTTTCTAGACCGGAGCCGCTATCTCACCATCAGATAGCTCCTCAATTGTAATCACGTAGGCTGAGTGGACCTCGAACCAGCCCTCAGATGCAGGTAAAAATCCTTGACCTGGCTGGGAATCGAACCCTGGCCTCCAGAGGTGGCAGATAATCACACTAACCACTACACCACAGAGGCGGGCTAAAGTTTTCAGGTTTGATTGCAAATCTGTCCGCTGGAACTTCATGCTCTAACAAGGAGAAACTACGCGTGTGTCATCTGGGATACGGTTCATTTTTTGTGGGGTTATAGAGAACGCCAGTCCCCACCATTTTTGAGAAATATCGATTTTAAAATTTCGCTTTGGTTTAAATAGACTAAAAGTTACACATATGTGTCTGAGTATGCTCAGCGCTTGTGGGAGCGCGTTCTTATCCTATCCCGGCGACCTGGGTTCAAATCCCACCATCGACGTCTTTTTATTTTTAATTTGTTTTTAAAATTGATAAAAGTCTGTATGCTTATTATGAATGTTACAACTAAACTCAATGACATTCGTATATATGTCGACATGGAAACTGCAAATAGACTGCCAGTATATAAAAAGAATAAAGTAACAATCACAAATGAGATGGGAAAAGAGGAAGAAGAATGTGTCAATGATGGGACTTGAACGCAGTACCTCAAGTGTTTCAGTGTTTCTTTCCTAATTAATTCTATAATAATAATTTCGTGTAGCTATTTCTAGCCGAGAGCAGCCCTTGTAAGGCAGACCCTCCGATGAGGGTGGGCGGCATCTGCCATGTGTAGGTAACTGCGTGTTGTTGTGGTGGAGGAGAGTGTTATGTGTGGTGTATGAGTTGCAGGGATGTTTGGGACAGCACAAATACCCAGCCCCCGGGCCATTGGAATTAACCAATGACGGTTAAAATCCCCGACCCGGCCGGGAATCGAACCCGGGACCCTCTGAACCGAACTCCAGTACGCTGATCCTTAATTAATTCTGATTCCTAGATACTTCCATTGAATTTTTGACATTGGCTTTTCTCAATGATAATAGAATACAACACTCTGGGTGACGGGAAAAGGCACATAAGTCAAACAATCTCATTTTTCTTTTATTTCACCTATTTCATCTATAGCATCAAGGCCACATTGTGGTAAAAGCCCATATGTCAGTCTGACTCCTAAAAAAAAATATTTAGCTGAAAAACACAATCACCTGTTTCAGAACAGTGGATATATGGCCGAAGAAAAACCACCTAAGTCAACTTATGTTATTGTGCTCAATTTGTTGAGTCTATCTTGCTACTTGAAAAATCACTTAAGTCACCTAAGTACTTTTTGCTTCCCTTTTGCTACAGTTCTGTGTGACTTAAGTGGTTTTTCACTATTTGCTTAAGAGCCATAATATTATTTGCAATGTTATTATTTAGGCAAAAATTACTGAAATATTCTTAAGAATATAATTTTATATCCGTTGTTTACACAGTGTTTAAATGTATAATCATAAAAACATTCCCAGTCCAACAGTTGATAATACTCGATAACCTTCCCGCCAATTTTGTCTCCTTAGAGTGGTTTTGTGGCAGCATGCAACATGTGTTCAAGGGGCTATAAACCGATGGAACTAGCTTTAGATAAGCTGAAAGAAGATAACCTTAAAGTATGGAGTACATATGCAATCAAAATGTATTGAAAACTTATTTTATCGGTGTGGTTACTGCTGGATTTAAATAGTAATATAGTTTTATACCAGGTACAGTACAGTAGGAGGTAGCCATCCAACATTGTAATGTGCAACTGAAATCCTGGTCATTATTAACTTGCAATATGTAGTTGTAATTTATGTACGGTACTAGGCAATGTGTTTTAATGAAGTGTTTTCTATACAGGTGTTCCGGAGCCTAGAAAGTCACAATCTCAACCACGTGTTAGGAAGTGAGGATGTTACACATACCTGACTGTTACCCTCCAGCAGGAAAATTCCATTTTTACAGGAATCTACTGTGTACGTCCAGGTAATCTACCAAATGAGATGTAAAGTAATTGAAATTATACTTGATAATAGACCGCAATTTGCATCTTAATATGAGTGTGAACAAGTTACTAGCCGGAAAATGTCACATCTGATGATAATATCGAAACTGAAGAGAATGCTAACCAACATCAATGTTACAATATATCTATCAATGGTAAGTAGGCGTTAAGGACGCTCAGTACTTCTGTACACGGTGGAGGTCAGTCGAGGATGTTGATTGTAATTTACATTTCAAATGTACATGAAATGTATTGTGGTTTCACAGCAAAACACAATAAGTTAAAAAATCTTATTTCTATGAAATGGAAGTTTGTGAGTTTTCATTCCCAATGTCTGCTGCCAGAATACGAAAATTGCTCTTTAAGATTGTGTAATGAGTTCATTAGACTAGCATAGAGCTGTGTATATGGAATTGTATTAATTGCTTTACCTGAATTAATGTAACTTCTCTCTAGAGGCTTAGAAAGAAAATGATAATTTGTAAAGTCCATAACATAAAATGATCTCGTACGACTTAAAAAAATAATACCAGTGAATACAGTGGGTAATATCACGTAGGATAGTGGGAAAATGTCATCTAAATGTGTGTTATTTGTAAACTCACGAGTTAGTTCTGAATGTTTTTAGAGTTGGTGAACTACTACCACTAATTTTATGTACTACTAATGCTTCAGGCGACGACTACATAAGTGCATTTGGTGATGTAACTTCATTCTGTTTCAGATAATAGAAATCAAATTTAGTCGTCTGATAAACATACCCTGTGGAGTCCACGTCAGTCCAGTTCATTGAGAACATCTGCTTCTATGAAACAAGTGACACCAAACAAGGAACTATTACCCAACAAAATTTTGTGCTGTGAAAAACGCACGTTAGGGAACGACACTCCTGATGAAGATTCACCCTACAATGCGACTTCAAATTGCAGGAACAGTCCAAAAACAGAGTCGTTCCAAAAGAAAAATTAGACAGGAAAACAGAAACCTTGGAAGAACGTACACAACGGACAAGGGAAAAATAATCAAGGCAAGATGTATGAAGGAACTTCCTGATGCAGAAGTAAATGTAAAACAAAAATTGATGAAGAATACTGGCAGTTGGGAACTTATGACAGACGGTGTGCTTATGTTTCTTCCCTGATGACAGCAGTCGAAAAAACCACTTCCAGGCCTCGAACAAACTCGCCTGATAAGCAGAAATACAGGACAGTCACATACGAATACTGTATTGAAGTCGATGGTAAAAAAATTCAGTGTGTAGGCAGTGTTTGCTGAATACTCTTGATGAAAGTAATAAATTCATTAGGACATTTGGCTTGAAAAAGCGTTCCTCCAGGTGTGGAATTCCTTCTTTAGACTCCCGAGGAAAACGTACACCACCAAATAAATGGTCTGAAGAGAAACTCGAAGAAGTCAGGAAGCATTTAAGGTCATTTCCTGCATACGAAAGCCACTACAAACGACAGGAACATGATAATCTCTATCTGCCATCTCACCACAGCAAACATGTACAAACTCTATCAAGAAGCCAGTTTCTAAGAAGCACTATGCCGACGAGTTCCATTAAACGAAACTAAAGTTCAAGAAAGCCCACACGTTGCAAATGGTGATACAAGAGTCTGGTGATCCAGAGACAACACTTGCAACGAAGCAAGAAGGGGATCAGCACCACCTCGAACGACAAAAAGCATATGATGAAAAGAAAAAGGATACGTTAAAAGCAGCAGAAAACAACAATATGAAGTGTTTGATCTATAACAGTGTCTTCCAACACCCTCTGTGAGTTCATCGAGAGCATTTTACAGTTCACGATAATGTTACTGGAGAAGGTACACGAAGCTGTTGCAGGTCGAGGTGCCAATCAGGTTGCCTCTTGTTTATATAAGCATCTTAAAGGACTGTCTTCACATGTATCACATGTCATTCTGATACTTGTGGAGGTCAGAATAAAACTCCACACGCAACAGCCATGTTTACAAAAGTACTGCAAGAGTACCAAGCATTCTCACTATTGACCACAAATTCATGGTTCCTGGACACAGCCACATGGAGGTAGATTCAGACCATTCTATAATTGAGAAGTAGAAGAAGAAGAAGAAGAAGAAGAAGAAGAAGAAAACAGAGCAACAAGTGTACCATCCACATGACTGGCACCAGCTGGTTCGGTCAAGCAGTACAAGATTCACTGTTGTGGAGCTGAAACAAGAGGATTTTCTGGAGTTTTCAGCGCTTTTGAAAGGCCCACTTGTGTTGCGAAACAAAGATGTAAAAGGAAATGCATTCAAATGGTAAAAGGTTAAGTAGTTCCGTTACGAACCTAATTTTGGAGAAGTGAAATTCAAGACGACACTTGAAGAGGAAGACCAGTACGAGCGAGATTTGCGTGAAACAAATCACAGATAAACCTGTCCCAATTAACCCATTAGTGCATAGCATCCGAAAAACCGGACGTCATGAAAAATGAAATTGAATGATATTTATGCGTTGTTTTAAGCCCATGATACTTTCTTGTGCTTTACAAAATACTGTAGCTAACAAGAACCAAGAATACATCATTCTTTATCCTTATCTTTCATTGTTGAATCACACTTACTGCGCGCATGGCAACATGATAGTACGAAGTTGTGTGCAACAGTCAAGATTTGTATTTATGATTTAACAAATATTTCCAATAATTGTAAACTTTGGTATGGACCATATTGTTAACACTGCCATGAATCTACTGACACACAAAGATATCAATTATGTCTTATTATTGACATGTCAGAGGCTTGTAAACATAGCTGTCTTGAAAATCGGACGCTATGCACAGGGAGTCCTACTGTCTCAGACATTTGCATTCCCTTACTAGTTTGATGGTGAGTGAAATACTGGAAGTTTTGGAGGAAAAACCGACATTTGGAGAGGAGCAGCACATCAAATCTGATGACGGGTGTGAAATGGTTGATGATAATGACAGGTGAGTATGTGGGTAATCTAAATTACATTAGTAGAAACCTACTTCTGAGTAAATGCGAAGGGAAAATTGCTTGAAAAAGTATGAAAAGGGAAGGCTGGGTCCAGTGGTAGTCGAAATATTACTGAAAGTTTACAGATGGAACTGAAAAACCGGAAAACTGTGTAAAAGGAATCTGTCATACGAATATAAAGAGTCATTCATAAGATCGGGCCAGTACCCCTGTTTCCGTTATCCCTGATAGAAAATTCAAAAGCATTAGTAGGTCAAATTGTAACACAAAAGGAGCAACTCCAAAGTGCACCAGATCACAATCTACATCTTATTTGGTGACTGGCTGTTTTCCTGTCCCTCCCCCCCCCCCCCGTCCCAATCAGATGATGTTCAAAATTGTGAAATTCTGCTAGACTTCTTTCTCTTCCAGTGGCTATAGGATACCTTTCCAAGTGAATACAGCAATGTAAAATGAAAGGCTGACACAATTTGGACTTGCAGGAAGTTAAGTCCTACCTCTCGTTGATGCAGGTGGAACTGAATCAAACATACAATATTCTTTGATAACTTATTAACATTACTGAAATATGTAAGACATCCAGCTTCAAAGGGAGTAAGTGAAACAGGGACATTTCAAGAAAACCAGACAGAGAAGTGCTTCCTTCAAAGAAAGGCGGGTATTCGGGAGATAGTAGGTTCGAACCCCACTGTCGGCAGCCCTGAAAATGGTTTTCCGTGGTTTCCCATTTTCACACCAGGGAAATGCTGGGGCTGTACCTTAATTAAGGCCACGGCCGCTTCCTTCCCACTCCTAGCCCTTCCCTGTCACATCGTCGCCATAAGACCTATCTGTGTCGGTGCGACGTAAAGCAAGTAGCAAAAAAGAAAAAAGAAAGGCGGACGGGAAAAACAAAGAAGGGGATCATACGACTGCAGGAATTGCTGGTGCAATGGAATGACAGCAGTGTTGTCACTGCTGGTACGAACTACAAACAGATGGAGATAAGCGGTTCATCAAGGTGGTCCAGCGTAAAAAAATATGCAAAGTGTCTGTACCGCAATGAAAGCTGTTCAAGTCCTATAGTGGCATCCGAAGAGTAGATCAGCTTGACCAGTTTGGACTTCCCCTGAAATGCTTCTGTGGATATAATAATCAGTAAATTCATAACCGTAAATAGCATATAGGCCTACAGTATTGTGACATGTCTTTAGTGGAAATTGTACGACTACTTTACAGCGTAAATTGGATAAGATAATCCAGCTCTCCAACACTAGCTAGCTTGCAACATTATTGTACAATATAATGCTGAGTAACTAGTGTTGTTGTACTGACCTGAGTGCATAGCGTCCGATATATCGGGCGGCCTGTGTAAATACAACTAGCACTCGTATGAATTTTCTTATTGTTGAAACGTGTTTCTGCAATTATTAAGAGTGGAAATGTGTAGATAAATTGCAATAAAACACAAAAATTAACTTTATGCACTAATGGGACAATGCACATAAGAAGAAAGATATCATTGCTCGGCTCTCTCTGATACCCACCTTGTTTCATCAGTTTTACCACAATCTACCTACTTCTAGCAAACAAGATGCAGACCCTGACTTGGTAGAATTTTGTGATTAGATTGACATTGGCCTACTAGCAGCAAATAATAATAAGTATCACTTCAGCGTGATGTTTGTGTACGCTTTTTAACATTATAACAGAGAGTTAATGAGAGAATAATAACTTAAGTCAGTGATAATTGCTGTACAATATCACTTAATTCACTAATTTATTTGTAAAATTAGCATTCCTTTTAGATCGTATGTTTAAATAAATTTACTGTACCTGAAGACGATTAATATGTTATCTCTGTACCTTTCCCTTGTGCATTCCTTGTAAGAATTAGAAAAATGTGTCTCCGGAAAAGTTGCACTTTTTGACTTACGTGCCTTTTATAATACGTAATGTAAGAAATATTTGGACATATTGCTCGCCGTGTAATGTAATAATGTAATATCAGTATAAAAATTACTGAATAAGAAGAAGAAGAAGAAGAAGAAGAACGTAACGTGGTCCTGCGATTATCAGCTCTGTTTTATCCTCTTCGGTAATTCCTGGAAAGAATGCGTGAGTTAGGCCGGAGACCTCCCAGCCGACCTGAGGGCAAATGACGACCTCTTCTTGTATTGTGCTTTTCGTCTGGTGCCTCCGTGGATTTTGTGGAGGGCAAAACTATAACACGCGCCCCGAAAATACTGGAATTTCATTATCAGATATATAAAAGCAGGCTCGCCACGAACAGGAGTACAGTTGTTGGAGTGTTGAGTTGTAATTCAGTTGGTGCCGTGTTGCTCTCTTGTCGTGTTAAGTAGTTCATTATGTGGAGCATATTGGTCTTGTCTGGAGACGACAGTAGTCGTGCCATGTGTAGTCCACTGGCTTGTGTTCGAGCTCTTGTGTGAAGTGACACAAAGCGAAGTGAGAGGAGAAATATGTCAATCAAGATTACTGAAGGATCGATGTTCCAGACAAAGACTGCCCATCCCGAGACATGCAGTGAAGACAAAGTACTTTAGTAAATAGCCACAAATTAGTGAACTGTTATGATTCTATGTCAAGTACAAGTATGTGTGTACTGGTAGCGTCATCCTGCATCAAATTAGGCCAGTAAAACAGACAGTTTTTCATTCGTAAAATAGTATTAATGTAAGAGAAATGTATACGCAAGGATAGTAGTAATTTGTGCTGTGCTGATTAGAGTCCTCTCTCTTTTCGAGCATGTGGAAAATGGTAATATTTGGAACTGTCTCCGCACAGTTTGCACACACACTGTGTACTAGCTTCGTGATAGCTCGTTTTCTTACAGAGTTCGTGCTGGAAACTGTGCATGCTATACCTTGTCATTCCACTGTGCATTGCCTGGTTTGGGTCGCTTTGTCATGGCGTCTGTTGTGTGAAACTGTACCAAGATTTTCCCCCGCTTCTTCGTTCTCGTCAAGTCATGTGTGAGGAAGCTTTCCATAATCAGGATATACGCTACTCTAGAAGGTGCTGTTTTATTATTCCTAATCATCTTTCCAGAAATCTTGCCTTTAATTCTTCCTGCATGTTTAAATACATCTATGTGAGTTTTTTTCAGACGACTTCCATGCCGTATATCGGTACATCAAGCGGATCACTGTAAGCACGAGGTTGTATAGGAAGGTTAGAGAACTCTTCATACGGTTATGAGAGGATTTAGGGGTTGTGTCCGACGGGTATTTGTGTATGTACCAACACTATCCTCTGCCTATGAATACAACACACCACACTACCAATCACTACAGAAACACGAAATAGTGATTACATCCCTCCATTTAGCGTCGGTATCACGAAAGGCATCCGGCCATAAAACAGGGTCAAATCTACATGTACGACGCACTTTGCAGGCGCGACCCCACCGAATTTGTAAAAGCGGTATAAAGAGGCGACGAAGTAGCCTACTTAGGGGTGGTAAAGGAGAAGACATATAAGTCTCTGTTAAGACACCAATTAGAGTGTCGTTCCAGCGTGTGGAACCACCACGCAACTGGAAAAATCCAAAGAAAAGCAGCATGATTTGTTGTCGGTGATTTCCGACAAAAGAGTAGCGTTACGAAAAAGTTGCAAATTGTAGGACGGGAAGACTTGGGAGTAAGGAGACGCGCTGCTTTACTAAGCGATATGTTCCGAGCTGTCAGTTGAGAGATGGTGTGGAAAGACATTAGTAGACAAATAAGGTTCAGTGAAGTTTTTAGAAGTACGAAGGATCATAATATGAAGGCAAATTTGGAATTCAGGAGGAAAAATTGGGGAATGTATTCATTTATAGTCGGGCTGAGTGGCTCAGACGGTTTAGGCACTGGCCTTCTGACCTCAACGTGGCAGGTTCGATCCTGGCTCAGTCCGGTGGCATTTGAAGTTGCTCAAATGCGTCAGCCTCGTGTCGGTAGATTTATTGGCACGTAAATGAACTCCTGCGGGACAAAATTCCGGCACTTCGGCGTCTCCGAAAACCGTTAAAAAGTAATTAGTGGGACGTAAAAAGAATCACATTATTATTATTATTATTATTATTATTATTATTATTATTATTATTATTCATTTATAGGGCGAGGAGTTAGAAATTGTAATAATTTACCAAGGGAAATGGTCAATAAATTTCCAAGTTCTTTGATAACGTTGTGAAACGACAAGGTAAACAACTGATAGGGAATCTGCCACCTAGGCGATTGCCCTAAATGCAGGTCATTGATGATTGTTTGATTTATGATGTGATATTTAATAGTATGTAAGTATTTGACTTTTCACCTTAAAGAGAGTTTAAATGCTCATGTATCAGACTGTACTACATTCCTACAAAACAGCATACCAAGCGGGCCCTGCATTTCAGTAACAATAACACATTTAGATCATTGGTGATGGTCGTGGCTGGGATTCACATACTGCAGAACGCTTGATATTCAGGACGCGCAACCAGCATTTCTCACGCGCTACGCACATTGCATAAGCCGTGGGAGACTAAAAAAGGCTTGTTATTGTGAAGGCGTTCTATCAATAATGTTCTCTATAGAACGATAGCGCCGGCTGGAGGTCGAAGACCTGAACTACTGGAACAAAGGGACTGGGTTCCTCTACTGTCACTTGTAACAGCAAAGTGTATTCCAGTCGGCAGCCTAGTGTATATCTGCTTTGATTACGACTAAGAATATTAGTTAGTAATTAGTAATGTTTTATTTTACCTGCCAAGATTAAGGCCTTCAGACCTTCTCTTTCATCTAACCATGCACTGAAATATATATATATATAACATACTTTACAATAATTTTACAAAAAAGTTAAATTAATAATAGTACAAATATGATGAGTGATGAAGTTAAATTCAGTTGCAATAAATTAAATATAATAAAAGGAAACAATTCAAAATTAATAACCTACATGTAAAAAATATGTAACATTTGAAAAATACAACTATTGAGAATTGTTAACTAATCTGTTGAGTAGCAGCATCAAGTTTACATGATGTTCCTTATTGGTGCATAAAATATCGCCAAAGTGTTTCTTTGAAAGTGCGAATAACACTTAACCCATTGATACTTTCGGCAAGGAGGTAATTACTGTGAATGAAATGAAATGGCGTATGGCTTTTAGTGCCGGGAGTGTCCGAGGACATGTTCGGCTCGCCAGGTGCAGGTCTTTCGATTTGACACCCGTAGGCGACCTGCGCGTAGTTATGAGGATGAAATGACGATGAAGACGGCACATACACCCAGCCCCGTGTCAGCGAAATTAACCTATTATGGTTAAAATTCCCGACCCTGCCGGGAATAGAACCCGGGACCCCTGTGGCCAAAGGCCAGCACGCTAACCATTTAGCCATGGAGCCGGACACTGTGAATAAATTATCGTAAGTGGCAGTTCTATGGGTAGGTAAAGCAAGGATGGAATTATTAGTAGATATAGTGTTAAGACTGTGATAGGATGAGAGGTATGTGAAATATGAAGTAAAATGGCTGTGAAGAATAAAGGATTTTACGCAGATGGCATGCGACGGATTTCCAGTCGGGGCCAAGATAGATGGTTATATGAAGGAGTTACATGGTCATAGTACCGTAGTTTACAGAGTTATCTCACATGTGCACTTTGACCACCTTGCAATCTGATCAATAACATGCGCCCAACATCTCGATAAATCGCGTCACAATAGTCGAAATGGGAGAAAACCAGAGCTACCAGCATAGTTTTTCAGGAAATAAGTATTTATGCGGATAATGTTTTCTAGGTGATATTCGTAATATGCGTCTTCAATGACATGTCATCATCAAAAGTAACCCCCAGAACTTGGTAAATGGTCATTCTCTTGTCAAAGCTAAAAGTAAAACAATGTTTAGTAGTGCAAATTACATTTCTGTAGACATAGCTTTGACAGCGTTTCTCTCTCTATTCGATTATCTGTCTGTTGCAGGAGTAAATGTTCACATCGAAGTGATAATTTTTATCCTTTCTTTCTTTCTTTCTTTCTTTCTTTCTTTCTTTCTTTCTTTCTTTCTTTCTTTCTTGTGAGACTTTTAGTCGTATTTGATATGAATTATGTCCTCCGAAATATTATTCTGAAATGCAACGTCAAGGTAGAGGGTAGTATCAAAAACATTAATAATCATGAACCCAACCGCCTAAATTAATACATACATACATACATACATACATACATACTGCACCCTTGCAGAGCTCCTTCGGTGTAGATTAGATGTCAATGTTGCCTCGGCTGCCCTAAAAAAAAATATACTTACCGAAGGCGGTGAGGTCCTCTTCTCAGGCGCGATCAGTCCCTGTCGTCGAATCAGGATGCATAGGGATAGTGCATTCGGTAAAACTATTGACTACAATAATTTATGACTCAGACTGATTTGAGTTTAAATATGTATATAAAATTTTATTGATAAATCAAAAGAGAAAAGTGAATAAATTTTATAAATGTAAAATAAGTTTTGTTAATGTTACATTATTACCTTCTGAGACTGTACACGAATTCTCAATAATGACACACATGACTACCTCATTAATCCCTAAAGAATAATATTTATAATTTTCCATAAAATTTGTTTAAATGATGTTTCCCATATTTGTTCATCCAATTATATAATGTCTGTGTAACTGTACACATTTACTAGGATAATGTTGTTTATAGACCAAGTGGATCAATTGAATAACAATATACTCATGAGAACATTTAGTGATGATAATGATAATAATAATAATAATAATAATAATAATAATAATAATAATAATAATAATAATAATAATAATAATAATATTGATGTGAATAAATTTTTATACAGCCAATTCAAGTTATTCATCAAAATACTGCTTGCCATCAGTCAAAATAATTATAATAGATAAAATTGTTTTATATAGATATAAAAAAATAAATAAAGTATCGATTAACTAATTAATAAAATTGTTTTGATATCACTGAATTACATTGTAAATCAATTAATAAAATACAGGAAAGTCTCCACAGTGTATCCCAAATGCATATCTGAAGTTTAGAAAACCAACCTAAAATGTAATACAATAGTAATAATAATAATAATAATAATAATAATAATAATAATAATAATAATAATAATTGAAATAATACGACGATTCTGCGCAGATCAAATCTAGAAATTGTCACTACTAATCTCTCAAATATATGAAATAAGTTTGCAAACAAACATACCAGAAGTTACCATAATATAATAATTAATTAAATTACTAATTTTATTGCACTCAAATTTATTAATCATATAATTAACTGCTTAACTAACCACTGGAAATCATTGTCTTGTGACTCAAATCCTCCAATCTAGTAATATTAATGAATTTACAATGCATCGAGATGATAATAATAATAATATTGTAATAATAATAATAATAATAATAATAATAATAATAATAATAATAATAATAATAATAATAATAATAATTGAAACGACAATAATAATATCATTTAATGAATGTTATTTCTATGTTGGATATCATAAAAACTCCTAAAGAAGTAATATTCGCCTACCAAAATCCAATACTGTTGTCAACCAAATCGTAGACAAATTGAATAAAATAAAAAAATGTAAAATGTTAATATTTAATTAATTAATAAATCCATAATTGACTGACACAAGTGATTAACATGGTATTCATCAAGACTCCCTAATTGCTTGTGAAATTCATTGGTAAAATGTTAAATAATAATATCCAATATTAATAATAATAATAATAATAATAATAATAATAATAATAATAATAATAATAATAATAATAATAATAATAATAATAAATAATAATATCTTAACATGACCTGTAATTATGGTACTCTTGATCCACCATCCTGATAAATTGTAGTATGTTTATGTCAGTTATCTTAGAACATTCATTTGCCATGCATAACACCATTGGAATATAATCTTACTTAACAGTGCTTATTGTTTTTCTTTTTCTATAAAACCATATTTGCCATAATTCAATGAAATACCTAATCCACTGTGTAAAGGCGTAACCATGAAATTCTCATAATAGAGTTCACCAATATTAATAATAATAATGATAATATTTCTCTTATCAAAACTGTTACTGAGTTCCCATAACTTCAATATCTTCCTTCCAGGTGCAATAAACAATAATAGCTTTAACCTGAGAATTCAGTAACTTTAACTCACATAATGGACCTTGGTTGTTGTTGCATACAAAAATCTAAAGCTTTGCTTTCATATATGCGAGTGACCCTTACCTAGATATCGTAAATCAATCTGGAAAAGACAAACTCTCCTACTTTAAAGAAACATACACTAACTTATACTAATATGTACACCAAGCGAGGTAACGCAGCCAGAAATCCTAACCTAATACCTAAATTTCCACTAATATATACATATATGAACCTTGTCATCAGCACATACCACACTTTTGGCTTGTTTCAGCGTCTCAACACATTTTAATTCGCTGAAATATAGCCATGACCCATTGCAAATGTTACTGTGGTTTCTTCAGAATCAAAAATGCATAGACAATGCACAGACAATAAAAGAATGTACCTAAATGATGGCTAATACGAGGCAAATAAAAATAACACGTATATTTAATATTAATAATAATAATAATAATCTGTTAAAACCAATAAAATAGTTCCTACTGGCAAGCATTCACACCAGCCCAGTTGCGTGATCCATGTTACCAACTTAACTTTGAAATATCATTTAAATGCGTACTATAACTTTCTCTGAATAGAACGATATTGCGTCACGGCTAAACCATTTATATGTATCATCTGGTCTTTCTAACTCGTATACCTTCTTTAACTGGCTTATTTATTTCCTCACATTTATTCATTTACGACGTCATCATCACTTCTTATTCTGCACGAATTCTATTACCTCTCAGCTATCACGCTGATACTTATATTTCCATTTTATTAAGAATATGTTCACCATACTCTTTGTTCTCCATAATTATCTTCAGGTAAATAACCCCATGTGTTACCATATACTCTCAACTACGGACCTTCAAACATTTCAAATAAATTACCGTTGCTCAATATCGTTCTTATCACTTGACAACACCTTGTTTTACCTGAGCCAAAATAAATCCTTTTATTTAGCATTGTTCACTTAACTGTCTAACCGCGTTACTTGCCATAGCAACCAATATGTGGATGTATCAGTGTTACTGTCGTCCCAACAGAATTCTCGACAGTAACTATTAAATATATACATATATATATATATATATATGTTTTATTATCGTTAATTGACTTCATCACTCCTCCATTACGGTAACTGTGCTTGCGTCAAACAAATAAAATTCCACCTAAATAAAATACTAACAATGCTACTAATAATAATAATAAAAGTGCACGTATATGCAAATCACTCATTATAATTGCCTCGAAAATATAACTTGGTCAATACAGAACAGTACACGCACGACTAATAATAATAATAATAATAATATTTACACTACTCATAAACAGAATTATCCTAATTTTCTGGCTGTGTACTCGGGTTTATAGTTACATCATCGTCACTCGCATACCTATCTAAATAAAGATACCATTACCAAAGGAAAGCTTTAGATTTTAAATCAAACATGAGATTGTGTACTCACATTTGGCACTTCGGGATCGCCAGGACTAAAGGCAGCCATGTTGTCTTACAGATTCATGACCAACATGTTGATATCACTGACCATTCTTGCTGTATCCGGCATTGGCGTATATTATTACTTTCCACTCTCGCTTGACACTTGCACACGTTTATTTCCTACACATAATATTAAACACGATAACTTGTTTTAAAACTAGACATTACACTGTAATACATATATACACACATACGCAGTACTCAGATCTTTTGGAACTTAGGCCGGATTTTTACGTACTCTGCTTAAACACACTGTTGCTTCTCACGTAGCAAAGTCCTTCATCGGCTCAACGGTTTCTTTTGTACAGACCAGCTGAGGGAGAAAGTTTTCACCCCCACTCGACCTAGATACTTATAGAGAGGGAGAGTATTTCCTCCGCTCAAATGTTTCCAACATACTAACAGCCCCGCTGTAGCAGGCTAATTGTTCTCCACTATTTACGGCTTACACATATATTTATAACTGTCTGCGTTGCTCTGCAGGCTACATACTCAAACTGCGTCACCTAAGATGCAATTACTGCATAATTCAGAGTTTCGTCTTCGCCCTACATAGATTGAACACTCGTAAAATCTGTCAATTTAATACTCCACTCACTTGGGTGGTTTTAAGTACCTTAACAACTCAACTACCGTTTATGAAGCATATTTCCACCTCCACTGTAGTAATAAATACACACAATTCTGGGCCTTTGTACTTGAATACGGAGCAAAGTTAAGACACGTCTGACCCCCACAAGACTCTTGATGATGACTGACTCGTGAGAAGCCACTAGTCGGGGAATATTGGCGCACTAAATCGGCGTAGGAACACTAATTCTTGCCACTAAAAATCCCAACCAAAGGAATGCTGGGTACCTCCCAAACAAAGTTGCCAAAAACATGAAATGCCTTGTACACACAGACTGCATAAATTCTTGTTATTGCCATGATGCACCCTGACTCTAAAATTGTTCGTAATTTCTTTTACAATACAGTAGGCGTTAGTTGGACTATATCTTCTGCCGCGCTGATAAACCACTCTCCACGCTGGCAAGGGGTTCCCACTGCCGGTGATAACAAACATCTGGATACACAATGTTCCAATCCATTTGCCACAAACCAATAAGTTAGTTCAAAATTACTATAATAATTACTGACATCTCCTCTTGATATAATCTTCCTTAAATACTGACAGGGATCAATTACAAGCCACATGTCATTTGGTCGCGCTAATTTTGAAATTATTTAAATGCAGCAATCTGATTGGAGCACATACTCCTCTGTTCATCTATATGGACGAGTTCATTCCAAAATAAGGGGATTCGGGTATCTAGAAACATGATTTTCCATCTCACTCACTCCTGCCAGTACTTTTCCACTCTAACTACGCAGTTCCAAAAGATGATGTAATAACAGGTGTCCCAATAATTTATTTTTAGCAGAGAAAGAAGCGTGTGTTCCTATCAAGGCTTCATTCTCACGAGCTAGCTATCAGAAATTTCCAATGCTGTCCCTTTGTTTAAGAACGCTGGCTATTACTATTTATTATCAAATATAATTATTAAAATGTTGCCAATCAGACTCATCCGATGGGTGCAACACTCTCCCACTTAAAAAAAAATTTTGAGAGTATCGAGAAAATTTTTCCACCTCCATATTGATAATGTAACTTGTGTGCATCACTTGCAACCATCTGTGAGTCTGCACTATTTTATGCTCTATTTGCCTTAAGCATGTTACTCCGGAGCTCTTGATTCTCTTGAAGAAGACGTCTCTGTTCCTCTATTAACTGTTCTGCTATATTTAGTAAAACTTTCCTCATTTCTACTTGTTCTTGCAGACATACTGGACAGCAATCTCTTCTCTCTTTTCCCTGGCGTTGGGCCGAAATGGTGTTGTCTTCTTCCTCAGAAACAAGGGATGTCGCCTCCTCATCTGATGACGGCTCCGTGTCCTCCGCATCTTCTTCTTCCTTCTCGGAACAGACGTCATCTTCTTCTGATGATTTTCCCCACTGTTCGGCGATGTTAACTTGTGGTGGAACCTCGTGTCGTGGCTGTCTATAGAGTTTCAAGTTTGAAGCATTGAAAATGACTTCGTTGTTCCCGTCCAGATCCGTTATCTTGTATGCATTGTTGTTAAAGGTTTGAGTGACACGATATGGGCCTATGTAAAGTGGTGCGAATTTAGCATAGTATCTAGCTGCAGGTACTGAAGTAGCTGGACGTCGGATCAATACAAGTTCTCCCACTCTCAGCGGACGATGAAATCTTCTTCCCTGAACTCTCCTCAAGCGACGCTGCGCTTGTTGTTGCAGATGTTCGGCTACCTCTCGTATTCTTATTTCTGGTGCAGGTTGCGCATCCACTGGGCTATCCACGACAGCGTGCCAAGGTCTAGCGGGATATTGATTCAAATGAACCACTGATGGTATAGATCCTGTTGCTTCATGGATTGTGTTGTTGATACAGTCAGTAATCACTGGCAAAAGTTTCATCCATTTGGCATGCTCATTAGGGATATAGATCCTACAAAACTTCGAAATAACCTTCATAACCCTCTCAGATGGGTTACTCTGAGGATTTCTAATAGAACTCATAACATGTTTAATGTCTAGCTCCTGTAGAGTCGCTTTAAATTGAGCTGCTGTAAATTGGGGCCCATGGTCAGTTAGTAAACTTTCCGGTTTTCCCATACCAGGAATTATACTCCGAGTGAGGCATCTTACAACAAGTTTAGTGTTTGCCTTTTGCATGGGAAATAAGGTGGTAAATTTTGAAAATACGTCCATTGTCACCAAGATAAACCTGTTTCCAATAGTGGACTTCGGAATTGGACCAAAAATATCCATTGCGTACAACTCCTTGGGCTTACTTGGCAACAACGGAATAGGCATTTGCCTAATAAGGTATGAATTTGCCTTAACCCTTTGGCAAATGTCGCAGGTAATAATTGCTTCTCTTACAGATTTTCTAAGGTTTTTCCAAATAAAGTTCTCTTGAATGGTAGCCACTACTTTGTCAATTCCTCCATGTCCTGTAATCCGGTGAACGTGCCAAATAATCTCTTCCTGGAGTTGAGATGGAATTACCACCCTTAATTTTGTATGATCCTTGTCCAAATATCTGACCAAAAGATTATTTACAATTAGGTATTCCTCGGCCTCTTTCTGAATTTCTATATAGTTAGGATCCCCTTGCTGAATTCTTCCCTGGAGAAAGTCAATTAATCTACTCAAAGTAGCATCTGCCTGTTGATAGCGAGCTAATTGACTCAAATGAAGCAAAACTTCTTGGTCTTCCTGTACGAGGTCAACATAATTTGCTTGCTCCTCTTCTTCATTAGGGTTTCTGCTGAGAATATCTGCAATGATGTTTTCTTTACCAGGACAGTGTTCTATTGTGAAATTAAACTGCTGCACATATAGAGACCATCGTGAAACTCGTTGACTAGAAACAGCCGTTTTTAACATAAATGTGAGTGCCTTATGATCGGTCCTGATCTTTACTGGAAAACCATATACTATCTTCTGCCAGTGTTGCAGCGCTTGAACTATGGCCAACATTTCCAATTCTGTGGTGCTATAGTTGACTTCATGTTTCCTCAACTTTCTACTGTAAAATGAAATATATCTTTTGGCATTTGGTGGGTGCTCTTCTTCTTGAAATAATACCGCACCAATTCCAACATTGGAAGCATCCGTTTGCAGTACAAATGGCAACTCAAAGTCTCGATAAGATAACTTGATACTTCTAGAAAGCAACTCCTTTGTTCGCTGGAAAGACATCTCCGTTACATCCGTCCATCGCCACTTATTATTCTTGTGCAACAGGTCTTGCAATGGAGCCACCACCTCAGTATAATTAGGACAGTGGTCCGCAAAGAATTGGCACATACCCAAGAATTGCCTGATGTGCTCAATCTTCCTGGGCCTCTGAAAGTTATTGATGGCCTCTAATTTTATTGGGTTGGGTCGGATTCCTACGCCATCTATGATATGCCCTAGGAACAGTATTTCAGTTTGGCAAAAGTGAGATTTCTTTAAATTGACCTTAAATCCCGTATCAATTAAATTTTGGAACAATAGACTGACTCGTTGCAAATTTTCCTCAAATGATGTGCTTGGGATAATGATGTCATCAATAAACCTGGTTGTAAATTCTTTGACAGCGTCAGTCAGGTTCCTGTCCAAGGCTCTTATCAATGCTGCGCTGCTATTCTTCAGGCCAAAGGGTAGACGTTCAAAGGTGTACGTATGCTGGTCAAATATAAAGCCAGTTAGTAATTTTGACTTCTCCTCTAGTTGGATGTGATGAAAAGAAGAGGTCAGGTCTACCCCCGTAAACATGTTCATCCCCTTGAAACGACGGATGATATCCTTAATTGGAGGTGCTTTATCATTTTCTGGAATGAGTTTTTCATTTACTTGTCGTGCATCCAAGCAAATGCGCAGCGACCCATCTGGTTTGACAACTGTGACTAAATTGTTTACAAAAGGTGTAACCCTTTTAGCTATAATCCCATTTTCTTCCATTTCCCTTACAATCCTTTTTACTTCCTGATAATGTTTTTCGGGAATTGGGTATGGCTTCCTCTTGTATGGACGCCAATCTGTTACATTGAGAGCATAGGCGAAATTCGGAATTTTTCCCACCTTTGAATCGAAAACTTCTTGATACTTTATCAGCATATCCCTCAGCTGTTGTTTTTGTTCCTTCGTACCACTAAACTCAGCCACCTTGACATTAATTAATTCTTCTAGTTCCGATTGAATCTCACTATTAAAAATATCCTGAAAAATTTCCTCATGATCCAAAACATGCTCTATCTCTTCAAGTTCTACACTAGCCTGATCTACACAATTAATTTCCTCATTCCTTCCGACCTCTTGACTCATTTGTATACGTTCGTTGCCATCTATTTTGCGAAATTTAACAGTGTTCCGTGCCAAATCTACTACAGCATTAGTTTCCCTTAAGAAGTCTGCTCCCAGGATGACATTGTAATTCATCCGCGACATGATGACAAACGGATGTGTAAAGGATGAATTTCCAATCTGTATATCTAAAAGTGTTTGTGACTTGCAAGTTGTAGTTTTGTCCGGCACGATTCCTCTAATTTTTACAGCCGATACAGGTATTTCTGGTAGGTTGTGCCTTTCTTTCAAATCCTCAAATAACGTTCTGGAAATAATGCTAATAGTGGCGCCGGTGTCAGCCAATGCCCTTGCCTGTGTGCCATGTATTCGAACATTAATAACAGGTAATTTCCTAACTTGCGTTGCTTCCCTTTTAATTGGATCCTCTAGCAGATCTGATGGTTCAACAACCCAAGAGTCTACTTGTGCTACCACCCATTCACTTGCATTCTCAGCCACTAAGCCAGTATCCTTCCATTTAGATGCATTTAGCAATTCAAAATTGACGTTTTTTTTTTCTTGACTGCTACCCCCAGGTGGGTAAGCTTGAGCCATTGGATTAAGCGATTGTTGGCGTCGACCATCCTGCTCCCTTGCTCGCTGAAATTCTATACTCTCTGCTCCAGTGAGATCGGGATTTAAGTCTTGTCTGTCCAACGCTTGCTTCCACTTTTGTTGCTCTTGCTGTTGCTGTTGCTCCCGCAGTTCCTGCACATATCTTTTCTTCTCATAATTGCGGTATTCCGGATTCCTGTAGCCTGATCTCTGCGATGGATGATCACTCCACGTTCCTCTCCGACTGTACCGTTGATATGGCTGACTTCTATTCCTATTTTGGTATCTATTTTGCTCCTTGTTCCAGTATCTTCTCGAATATGACCTGGGATAATTGTAGTTCTGTTGATACTGCCGATGTTCATAAAATTCTCGACCACTTGGTGTATTCCTCTCATTCGGTAGTCGTCTTGAAATTGTACCAGTGACACGTCCCTTCTCGTCTTGTTTATCATTTGCCTTCACCGCATCAACTACAAATGCCCTGTGCTCTGTGGCCTTGGATTGCCTCGGAGTGCTCATATTTACAGTGTTGTCCAGCTGTCGCAAAATTCCTTCCGCTTCCTCAGGACTTTGTACTTTGGCGGT
Source organism: Anabrus simplex (assembly GCF_040414725.1). Lineage (NCBI taxonomy): Eukaryota > Metazoa > Arthropoda > Insecta > Orthoptera > Tettigoniidae > Anabrus > Anabrus simplex. Next base: position 426,016,308 of record NC_090269.1, on the reverse strand, counting down.
AATCATCATCCTTTGTACATCTGGAGGAAACTGCTTTACTATGGCTTGAACCAGCTCCTGTTGACAAGGAGGATTATCTAGCTCTTTCATCTTAACCAGCTGATTCAAAAAGTAATCACTGTATCTCGTGGGCATGCTGGAATTGTACTTTCGGGAATACAACTCAAGCCTTAAATTTTGTTGAGCGTCGCTTCCCCAATACCGATTCAGAAATGCCTTTTCAAAATCTTCGAAAGTTTCAAATAAAAATCGGAAACCAATAAACCATGTTTTAGGAGAGCCCTCGAGATATCTTTCTGCGATTCTCAACCTCTTTTCTTCAGGTACTTGCATTTCCCTAAAGTAGGCCTTAAGATCTTTCAGAAACATTTTTGGAGTTAACGACCCACTCCCGTTAAATTTTCTCGGTTGTTCGTCAGTAATCTTAAGCACATTTATGAGACTTGCCGGTGCAGCAACTGTCTGTCCACCTCCAACTGAAGTTAAAGGAGTATTGGATTCCTTGTTAATCAACAAATCCCGGAACGGATTAGCATCTGTCACTACCTGTGGTGTCGCGGTTTGAGCCAGCTGTTTCTTAATTTCGCCTTGTTCCTCTGTCACGAATTTTATTAACGTTGCCAAGTTATCACTTTGTACTTGCAACTGGTGTATTTCCTTATTTAGGACTTCTTTCACCTCTTCTCTAACCCCTTCTTCACTAGAGATCAAGCCTTTGTCTAACTGTTCCCATTTATTATTCATGTCCACCTGCCATTCGACTATGTCTTCTTTCATGTCAGCGAATTGTTGTGTCACCTTTTCCTGGTCTGCTACCCGGTTGGCCTCGACCGTTTTGAATCCCTGGTCCAACCTTTCCATGGTTTCCTGCATTTTAGTGCTAACCGCCGTAAGGTTATCACGTGTCTCCGTCTCCACCTGACTGACCCTATCTTCGATCATAACGATCTTTTGTGACATCTTTTCACACTGAGCTTGCACTTCTTCTTTGGTTTCTTGCAAACTTTTTGTAAATGATATGCTTACATCGCCTATCTGCTTAATTAATTGCTTATGTGCAACGGCTAAACTGTGCAACTCCTGCTTAGTGTGTGCCCTATTAGTCTCGCAGAGCTTTAATAACTTTTCTTGGTTATCTAGGAATTCCTTTCTCAGTTCGCCCTGACTACTAACAATTTTATCATCGAGTGTCTCCAACATAGCCCGCGTATCCTCTAGTTTCTGGGAAAAACTTTCAGTTACGTTCCTAGTGATTTCATCTTTAAGCACTGCCTGACTACTCTCTAAGTTTTTAGTAATTTCGTCTTTGAGTACTGTTTGACTACTCTCTAAGTTTTTAGTAATTTCGTCTTTGAGTACTGTTTGACTACTCTCTAAGTTTTTAGTAATTTCGTCTTTGAGTACTGTTTGACTACTCTCTAAGTTTTCCGCTAAGTTCCTAGCAATTTCGTCCTTGAGTACTGTTTGACTATTTTCTAAACTTTCTGTTAAGTTCTTGGTAATTTCGTCCTGTCCTTCCTTCATCTCACTCTGTACAGTTTCTACCTTGGTGTTGAGCATATTAATGCTCGCGACGAGCTGCTCCCACTGCTCCTGTGTTATAACCATTATGCATAAAAGTCTGCCTCTATGCCTAGGTGACCTTACGTGCTATATACAACAACAACAAATGTCCCATGTTTTACATAAATAAACATTAATAACATATATTCAATATGTGTCACATATATGAAATTCCGCCTTTTACACAGTGTTCATTTTACTACAAGTTCAATGAATGTTCTAAGTTTCAGTCTGGTCATTTAAATCATCCTAACATTGACTTATCGTTCCCTTATAGACGACAGTCAGGCCCCATCGTTGGGTGACCATTTTATCACTTATTCCTGATTACCTATGCACCCTTGCAGAGCTCCTTCGGTGTAGATTAGATGTCAATGTTGCCTCGGCTGCCCTAAAAAAAAAATATACTTACCGAAGGCGGTGAGGTCCTCTTCTCAAGCGCGATCAGTCCCTGTCGTCGAATCAGGATGCATAGGGATAGTGCATTCGGTAAAACTATTGACTACAATAATTTATGACTCATACTGATTTGAGTTTAAATATGTATATAAAATTTTATTGATAAATCAAAAGAGAAAAGTGAATAAATTTTATAAATGTAAAATAAGTTTTGTTAATGTTACATTATTACCTTCTGAGACTGTACACGAATTCTCAATAATGACACACATGACTACCTCATTAATCCCTAAAGAATAATATTTATAATTTTCCATAAAATTTGTTTAAATGATGTTTCCCATATTTGTTCATCCAATTATATAATGTCTGTGTAACTGTACACATTTACTAGGATAATGTTGTTTATAGACCAAGTGGATCAATTGAATAACAATATACTCATGAGAACATTTAGTGATGATAATGATAATAATAATAATAATAATAATAATATTGATGTGAATAAATTTTTATACAGCCAATTCAAGTTATTCATCAAAATACTGCTTGCCATCAGTCAAAATAATTATAATAGATAAAATTGTTTTATATAGATATAAAAAAAATAAATAAAGTATCGATTAACTAATTAATAAAATTGTTTTGATATCACTGAATTACATTGTAAATCAATTAATAAAATACAGGAAAGTCTCCACAGTGTATCCCAAATGCATATCTGAAGTTTAGAAAACCAACCTAAAATGTAATACAATAGTAATAATAATAATAATAATAATAATAATAATAATAATAATAATAATAATAATAATTGAAATAATACGACGATTCTGCGCAGATCAAATCTAGAAATTGTCACTACTAATCTCTCAAATATATGAAATAAGTTTGCAAACAAACATACCAGAAGTTACCATAATATAATAATTAATTAAATTACTAATTTTATTGCACTCAAATTTATTAATCATATAATTAACTGCTTAACTAACCACTGGAAATCATTGTCTTGTGACTCAAATCCTCCAATCTAGTAATATTAATGAATTTACAATGCATCGAGATGATAATAATAATAATATTGTAATAATAATAATAATAATAATAATAATAATAATAATAATTGAAACGACAATAATAATATCATTTAATGAATGTTATTTCTATGTTGGATATCATAAAAACTCCTAAAGAAGTAATATTCGCCTACCAAAATCCAATACTGTTGTCAACCAAATCGTAGACAAATTGAATAAAATAAAAAAATGTAAAATGTTAATATTTAATTAATTAATAAATCCATAATTGACTGACACAAGTGATTAACATGGTATTCATCAAGACTCCCTAATTGCTTGTGAAATTCATTGGTAAAATGTTAAATAATAATATCCAATATTAATAATAATAATAATAATAATAATAATAATAATAATAATAATAATAATAATAATAATAATAATAATAATAATAATAATAATAATAATAATAATATCTTAACATGACCTGTAATTATGGTACTCTTGATCCACCATCCTGATAAATTGTAGTATGTTTATGTCAGTTATCTTAGAACATTCATTTGCCATGCATAACACCATTGGAATATAATCTTACTTAACAGTGCTTATTGTTTTTCTTTTTCTATAAAACCATATTTGCCATAATTCAATGAAATACCTAATCCACTGTGTAAAGGCGTAACCATGAAATTCTCATAATAGAGTTCACCAATATTAATAATAATAATGATAATATTTCTCTTATCAAAACTGTTACTGAGTTCCCATAACTTCAATATCTTCCTTCCAGGTGCAATAAACAATAATAGCTTTAACCTGAGAATTCAGTAACTTTAACTCACATAATGGACCTTGGTTGTTGTTGCATACAAAAATCTAAAGCTTTGCTTTCATATATGCGAGTGACCCTTACCTAGATATCGTAAATCAATCTGGAAAAGACAAACTCTCCTACTTTAAAGAAACATACACTAACTTATACTAATATGTACACCAAGCGAGGTAACGCAGCCAGAAATCCTAACCTAATACCTAAATTTCCACTAATATATACATATATGAACCTTGTCATCAGCACATACCACACTTTTGGCTTGTTTCAGCGTCTCAACACATTTTAATTCGCTGAAATATAGCCATGACCCATTGCAAATGTTACTGTGGTTTCTTCAGAATCAAAAATGCATAGACAATGCACAGACAATAAAAGAATGTACCTAAATGATGGCTAATACGAGGCAAATAAAAATAACACGTATATTTAATATTAATAATAATAATAATAATCTGTTAAAACCAATAAAATAGTTCCTACTGGCAAGCATTCACACCAGCCCAGTTGCGTGATCCATGTTACCAACTTAACTTTGAAATATCATTTAAATGCGTACTATAACTTTCTCTGAATAGAACGATATTGCGTCACGGCTAAACCATTTATATGTATCATCTGGTCTTTCTAACTCGTATACCTTCTTTAACTGGCTTATTTATTTCCTCACATTTATTCATTTACGACGTCATCATCACTTCTTATTCTGCACGAATTCTATTACCTCTCAGCTATCACGCTGATACTTATATTTCCATTTTATTAAGAATATGTTCACCATACTCTTTGTTCTCCATAATTATCTTCAGGTAAATAACCCCATGTGTTACCATATACTCTCAACTACGGACCTTCAAACATTTCAAATAAATTACCGTTGCTCAATATCGTTCTTATCACTTGACAACACCTTGTTTTACCTGAGCCAAAATAAATCCTTTTATTTAGCATTGTTCACTTAACTGTCTAACCGCGTTACTTGCCATAGCAACCAATATGTGGATGTATCAGTGTTACTGTCGTCCCAACAGAATTCTCGACAGTAACTATTAAATATATACATATATATATATATATGTTTTATTATCGTTAATTGACTTCATCACTCCTCCATTACGGTAACTGTGCTTGCGTCAAACAAATAAAATTCCACCTAAATAAAATACTAACAATGCTACTAATAATAATAATAAAAGTGCACGTATATGCAAATCACTCATTATAATTGCCTCGAAAATATAACTTGGTCAATACAGAACAGTACACGCACGACTAATAATAATAATAATAATAATATTTACATTACTCATAAACAGAATTATCCTAATTTTCTGGCTGTGTACTCGGGTTTATAGTTACATCATCGTCACTCGCATACCTATCTAAATAAAGATACCATTACCAAAGGAAAGCTTTAGATTTTAAATCAAACATGAGATTGTGTACTCACATTTGGCACTTCGGGATCGCCAGGACTAAAGGCAGCCATGTTGTCTTACAGATTCATGACCAACATGTTGATATCACTGACCATTCTTGCTGTATCCGGCATTGGCGTATATTATTACTTTCCACTCTCGCTTGACACTTGCACACGTTTATTTCCTACACATAATATTAAACACGATAACTTGTTTTAAAACTAGACATTACACTGTAATACATATATACACACATACGCAGTACTCAGATCTTTTGGAACTTAGGCCGGATTTTTACGTACTCTGCTTAAACACACTGTTGCTTCTCACGTAGCAAAGTCCTTCATCGGCTCAACGGTTTCTTTTGTACAGACCAGCTGAGGGAGAAAGTTTTCACCCCCACTCGACCTAGATACTTATAGAGAGGGAGAGTATTTCCTCCGCTCAAATGTTTCCAACATACTAACAGCCCCGCTGTAGCAGGCTAATTGTTCTCCACTATTTACGGCTTACACATATATTTATAACTGTCTGCGTTGCTCTGCAGGCTACATACTCAAACTGCGTCACCTAAGATGCAATTACTGCATAATTCAGAGTTTCGTCTTCGCCCTACATAGATTGAACACTCGTAAAATCTGTCAATTTAATACTCCACTCACTTGGGTGGTTTTAAGTACCTTAACAACTCAACTACCGTTTATGAAGCATATTTCCACCTCCACTGTAGTAATAAATACACACAATTCTGGGCCTTTGTACTTGAATACGGAGCAAAGTTAAGACACGTCTGACCCCCACAAGACTCTTGATGATGACTGACTCGTGAGAAGCCACTAGTCGGGGAATATTGGCGCACTAAATCGGCGTAGGAACACTAATTCTTGCCACTAAAAATCCCAACCAAAGGAATGCTGGGTACCTCCCAAACAAAGTTGCCAAAAACATGAAATGCCTTGTACACACAGACTGCATAAATTCTTGTTATTGCCATGATGCACCCTGACTCTAAAATTGTTCGTAATTTCTTTTACAATACAGTAGGCGTTAGTTGGACTATATCTTCTGCCGCGCTGATAAACCACTCTCCACGCTGGCAAGGGGTTCCCACTGCCGGTGATAACAAACATCTGGATACACAATGTTCCAATCCATTTGCCACAAACCAATAAGTTAGTTCAAAATTACTATAATAATTACTGACATCTCCTCTTGATATAATCTTCCTTAAATACTGACAGGGATCAATTACAAGCCACATGTCATTTGGTCGCGCTAATTTTGAAATTATTTAAATGCAGCAATCTGATTGGAGCACATACTCCTCTGTTCATCTATATGGACGAGTTCATTCCAAAATAAGGGGATTCGGGTATCTAGAAACATGATTTTCCATCTCACTCACTCCTGCCAGTACTTTTCCACTCTAACTACGCAGTTCCAAAAGATGATGTAATAACAGGTGTCCCAATAATTTATTTTTAGCAGAGAAAGAAGCGTGTGTTCCTATCAAGGCTTCATTCTCACGAGCTAGCTATCAGAAATTTCCAATGCTGTCCCTTTGTTTAAGAACGCTGGCTATTACTATTTATTATCAAATATAATTATTAAAATGTTGCCAATCAGACTCATCCGATGGGTGCAATACATACATACATACATACATACATACATACATACATACATACATACATACATACATACATACATACATACATACATACATACATACATACATACATACATACATACATACATACATACATACATACATACATACTGAACCCTTTGGTCCATATTGAGGGATACCTACCTTTCTTACCTATCAGCAAAGTTCATGAGATCTGTCTCTTGGGTCGTATCGGGTTCTTCGTCACTTGCTGAGGTAAAGGTAGGGTTCAGTAATTCTAATCTATCTACTGGAATGAAAGGTCTGTTTAAAAGATTCCTATTTATTCAGGAAATTCTGAAGCAATCTGATACGTCAACGGTATCATAGAAGTCAATTGTGTCCACTGGACACCACAATCATTTTTACATAAAGGTCAGAACACTGGTGTGAGACTTTAACGTAACTGCCTGATGGGCATTCTTACTAGAAACCATTGTCTCAATTATTAATTATTTAAGAAAGGAAAGTCTGGAAATCCTTAAATTCGGCTTCCATGTGAGACCACATGTACCATCATAGTGATTCGTTATGGTCCAGCCCTCGTAACACGAACTCTGGACTCTGGGTATAATTAAGGCCGTCCAATCGGTGTGTGCCACACAGTGGTTCTACGGCATGGACCCTTAATTGAATCGGTGTGACCTGCGTCTATGTCATGGACCGACATCTAATCTTCTAAGTTACTTTAAAGTCATTGTGGATGATGACCGCAAGGAAATGATGCTACAATGGCATATGGCCCTAATCTAAGTCACTGAGGTTGATGACCCCCTGACCATCCAAGTTTCTAGGCTGAAGGCTAAACACAATTAAGTTACATCGGTTGATGACCAAAGTTTCCACTTTACTATCCCCAGCGCATTCACTGCTCAATCAATCAAAGTTCAATAGTTACAACAATAGCAATGCTCACAAACTTTGTGGCAGTAAAATCCATTTCCTTCGGATATGTCTCCTTAATCGTTACTTTACATTTAAATATTCCCCAGAAAACAAACTAAAATTTCCAGAATGCATCTCCAAGTTATTCGCTTGATTAAAGTTATTTCAAAATGCGGTTTCACTGAATTTAATAATTAAATAAATTTAAATGATTTAACGAAATGTTAAAAGAACAGTAAATTTTATCTCCGCGGACTCTGGTTTCTTTACAAATTCCTACGCAGCTGTGATATAAATTCAATCTTGTGATATTTATCTGGCTGGAAAAGAATTGTTACATAATTCATTTCCAGTTATATATCTTGTCTCATGATCTCACACTTTAAAATCTAATCTAGTCCTAACCGTTATTAACACTTGGATATCCTAATAATCTACGTACAAACCAAACAACTCGCCATATAATTACGATGCCATATTTCGTCATACCATTTATGAATTTTGCACACCCTCACAGACAAACCAATCATCACAACCATCGCTCTATATTTTGGACAACCCTGAATTTGGTTACTCCGTTCCTTATACTCAAAGTTCGTGATTTCAAATGTTCATTACGTCCCCAATTAAACAAATTTTACAGGATTTCACAATACTCAGATTATTACCGGCTATGAATTTCAACTAAATCCAGCATTTTAACGTTCTCCCCAGCCGAGAATACAATCATCAATTCCACGCCTGTCCCGTTATCATATGGTGTACCCTCACAGCTGAGGCCTCTCGTCCCCAAGTTCGCTTGGCAGTAACATGAAACACCTGGTTTGTTCCAGTTGACTGGCTTCTCAAAATGCTCACCTTTAAACTCTGCCGACATAATTAAACAAGTACGATATTCTAACCAACAAAATGCACAGATTATACTTCAAGATGCCCACACTAATTATACGCGTCGCAAATTAATACCGCTATGGATTTCTATGTATTTCTTTCCATTCCCAACATTATAAAATATACCTCGGGCTATCGTGTCCCGGCTTCAATGACAGGACTCTAACCTGATTCGCACATCTCATCTCAACTCATATAAAACATTCCTCGGGCTTCCGTGTCCCGGCTTCAATGACAGGTCCAACCTGATTCACAAATTTCATATCAACAAAACTAACCTCTGTTTCCCAGCTCCACAATTATCATCGACAAAGAACTGGAATAAAATCCTTACTAGAAATCTCGACGTCTGATATCGCACAATGCATTAATCATGAATAACTTCGCATAAAGGATATCGTATTTAATAACTTGAATTTTACGAAAAATGACTGAAACATTCTACTAGATCTTTTTATTGTCAGTCAGACACAGTTTAAAATGGGCCTAGAAAACGTTTCTCTCCGTGACCAAATTCATCACCCTAGATTCTCACCCGACAGCGCACTTCCACTCGATTGAAAATAAGTAACCATGGATTCCTACATTATTAACGTCAAATTGCAGACAGGAAAAATTTACGTCGAATGAACATCTTAATTTTACATCACAAAATATAGGCAGTACACTCACACGGATGACGATCTACATTGGACGTGATATCACTTCGAAACCCTATTCAACAACTTTTTACAACATTATACGGCACTCGCAAGACTTCAAAAATTTTATCCAAGTGGAAAATAAAACAAATGACTCTTTTAGTCGTATTCTCACATTTACAAAACTTAGTAGGGGTGACCACTGCGTCATATATCCCCATTCAAATACACTTTTAGAGATCATGAAACAAGATATAATAGGTAGTAAGATGGAAAGTCACATTACCTTATGTAGTCACACCATTGTTCGTCATAGGGCTCACCTGCGACCCTGGCATTTTATTTAGCCATTTTTACATTCATGGCTTTCCATATCATTTTCATATTTCTTCAGCTTTCCTGGAATAAAGCATTAAAAAAAGAAAATACCCTTCACTTGTTTGCTGAGCGCACACGATGGACTATAATTATTTCCGCACACGAATTACTTAATCACATTAGAATTTATTCATTACTTTGACCGTCCTATCTGGTACAATTATTTCACTCAAGAAAACTATCTCCTCATGGAGTCAAGACCTAGCCACAATGGCTAAAATCTGTAGTTGAACTCAGTCTACTTTTGTTGTTTGATTTCGCAGAGCAGCTCAACAATTTTACGTCCGCTTTGTATCACAAATGCCTGAGAAGGAGACTTCGTCATGGCGTCCCTTCATATTTATAGCAGTTACCCCTTCTCTTCGGATACCTCCTTTTGCCGCCAAGAAAATTTCTATAAATTTTCTGACTTAACTAAACTGTAATTTCAAGAGTTTTGAAAGTGACTACATGCTTGCTACATTTCTGGCGGTAGTGTTCATGGACATTTAAAATTTATACGGGTTCGATTTGTGAGATGATTGACCCCCTTTGATAGGCACTATATTTTTTTTGACTTGGCTTGGGTCACGCCATGTACACGCGCTTTGAAATAGTTCACAAAAATGACTTGAGATTCTTCCACCGTCGACACGTGTGGCTGACGTCACGTATCCCAGAGCGTGGGACCGAAGGTAATCACCTCCTCGTCACGTGTCAAATCCATGCTATCAAGAATCCAACTTTTAAATGATTGTCGATTTATGCATAATGTTCTTAGGGCAATAAGGTCATGGGTTCAATACATACATACATACATACATACATACATACATACATACATACATACATACATACATACATACATACATACATACATACATACATACATACATACATACATACATACATACAAACATACATACATACATACATACATACATACATACAAACATACATACATACATACATACATACATACATACATACATACATACATACATACATACATACATACATACATACATACATTATCATTATAGACTGTTATGCCTTTCAGCGTTCAGTCTGCAAGGCTCTGAGAATTTCCTAACGTCGCAACAATTCTCGATTTGCAACCAGTGTTATGGCCTCATTTAGCTCTATACCTCTTATCTTTAAATCGTTAGAAACCGAGTCTAATCATCGTCGTCTTGGTCTCCCTCTACTTCTCTTACCTTCCATAGCAGAGTCCATTATTCTCCTAGGTAACCTATCCTCCTCCATTCGCCTCACATGACCCCACCACCGAAGCCGGTTTATGCGTACAGCTTCATCCACCGAGTTCGTTCCTAAATTAGCCTTTATCTCCTCATTCCGAATACCCTCCTGACATTGTTCCCACCTGTTTGTACCAGCAATCATTCTTGCTACTTTCATGTCTGTTACTTCTAACTTATGAATAAATATCCTGAGTCCACCCAGCTTTCGCTCCCGTAAAGCAAAGTTGGTCTGAAAACAGACCGATGTAAAGATAGTTTCGTCTGGGAGCTGACTTCCTTCTTACAGAATACTGTTGATCGCAGCTGCGAGCTCACTGCATTAGCTTTACAACACCTTGATTCAATCTCACTTACTATATTACCCTACCATCCCGGGAGAACACACAACCTAAATACTTGAAATTATCGACCTGTTCTAGCTTTGTATCACCAATCTGACATTAAATTCTGTTGAATTTCTTACCTATTGACATCAATTTAGTCTTCGAGAGGCTAATTTTCATACCATACTCATTGCACCTATTTTCAAGTTCCAAGATATTAGACTGCAGGCTTTCGGCACAGTCTGCCATTAAGACCAAGTCGTCAGCATAGGCCAGGCTGCTTACTACATTTCCACCTAACTGAATTCCTCCCTGCCATTTTATACCTTTCAGCAGATGATCCATGTAAACTACGAACAGCAAAGGTGAAAGATTACAGCCTTGTCTCACTCCTGTAAGAACCTGAACCAAGAACTCATTCTACCATCAATTCTCACTGAAGCCCAATTGTCTACATAAATGCCTTTGATTGATTTTAATAATCTACCTTTAATTCCATAGTCCCCCAGTATAGTGAACATCTTTTCCCTCGGTACCCTGTCATATGCTTTCTCTAGATCTACGAAACATAAACACAACTGCCTGTTCCTCTCGTAGCATTTTTCAATTACCTGGCGCATACTGAAAATCTGATCCTGACAGCCTCTCTGTGGTCTGAAACCACACTGGTTTTCATCCAACTTCCTCTCAACGACTGATCGCACCCTCCCTTCCATGATGCCAGTGAATACTTTGCCTAAATTAATATAATTAAATAAGATTTTAGTGTTAGTTTTTTATAAGAATAACATAAGTTGATTTGAGGAACGTTCTTGTCGTGGACAGGGTATTTCGTGTCAAATGCCGTTAAGCAACTCATCTTATCTTATTTTTCCTAGGGGCTCTTTCGATTTGACGCCCGTACGCGACCTGCGCATTGTGTTGAGGATGGAACGATGATAAAGAAGACACATACACCCTGCCGCCTTGCCAGTGGAATTAACCAATACATTTTTTAAGTTATTCAGGAAATAATTATAATTTATACCCACGCAGCATGTGCGATGCAGAAAATGTTTTCTGAGTGATGTCCTAGATTGGACATAGGAGTCCAATAGGATTAATAATAATAATAAAAATAATAATCATCCTTACCATCATCATCTATAGAATGTGTCAGTTCTTGCTGATGATAGTCGGGCTCAAACTTTATTCTACGTCGACATGTTTGAATTGCATTAGGCTGTTGGAATATACAGTTGGTCGTCGAGACAATTCACTTTTTGAAGCGGAGATATCTTTTGGGAACAGAGATTATCAAGAAGCATTAACTGAGTAGTTGAGTATCACGCAATCTGTTGACGGTCGTTCTCAATACCGCTAGGATACTTTACGGATTAATGCCTATTGATGTTGACAGAAATTTGATGTATTCGTTACTTCTAATGACCTCACGCTACCGAATAATTCGAATTCGATTTGGTTACACTCTCCGGAAATTATTCTGACGAACATCTTGACTGTATTTGATTCCAGTCACAAATTAATTGAATGACTTGATTAGTATTTGATACTGAGATTTAAATTGATCTGCGATTTAATACGCCTTTATTTAGACGTCATATCTGTTCACTATAATAATAATAATAATAATAATAATAATAATATAGAAAATTTTGTGTATTATAATGTGATATTGTTTAGTGACTGAGTGCTATGTGTAATTTATTTCAACACGTCATGTGATTTGTATTTTGTAATTTCAATGCTTACGCCCATTTTTGCAATGATGAGTTTGATTTTTTGTTGTAAAAAATGCCGTTCTTATTTTATTTCGGCGTTGTATTACATTTCACAGGGATGGAGAGAGCTGTGTTACGTTAAAGGTATTCTCAAGGAGTTAAATTTTGAGAACTTTATTGCAGCGAGGTTGAAACATTTCTTTTTTCTTTTTCTTACACTTGGTTTTACGCGCACCGAGACGGATGGGACAGAAAAGGGCTAGGAGTGGAAAGGAATCGTCAGTGGCCTTATATAAGGTACATGCCAGCACTTGACTCTTGTGAAGGTGGAAAACCACGGGCTGGCAAGAGCGCGGTTCGAACCCACTATATCCCGAATGCAAGCACATAGCTGCGCGGCCCTAACCGCACGGCCAGCTCTCTCAGCAAACATTTTGATGATAGTTATGTACTTCATTTATATTAAATGAGAATATAAATTTATTTTTACTTGAGGACTGCAGCTTAATACCTTATTATTTTCTTAATACAAACAACCATTAGAGATGAATAATTCTCTGTATTCAAGAATAAAATACAAATTTACGTTTACAATTTGTACACGACACAATGTGTTTTTAACAACATACCTGGAAAACAATTAATTTTTATTTCTGTGATTGAATAATTTAATCGGGATTTGAGTTGTATTTTTATTCACTGTTACTTTTATCAGTTCATCTATCATTGAGTAAGATTTCGGTTTTCAAACATTTAATACTTCATACCTGTTTATTCATTACTTTATATTTTTTAACCTCATCCGTTGTTCACCATGATCAGTGATGAACTCTCAATCCATGTGGAACCTCATAACTCTATTCAAATACACGGACATCAGTAACTACCTACACCTTCTACACTCTGAACATTTCTGAATGATATTGGAAGACATGCATATTGTGTCCCGTAAAGTACTAGTAATAATTAGTCCAACAGAATTTCAAGAATAATGCACTCGATCCTCGAGAGTAAGATGGAGACGAAGACGACGATAGCTAGACTCAGTTTATAATGAATTAAAGATAAGAGATATCTGCTATCACAAGCATATCTCAACTAAATAACATTTTTAACTTTCATCACGTTCATTGTTAAGACTCGCAATCCTGTTTTTAAGAACAATACTGAATCTGACACGTTGAACTACCTGGGTATACCTGAGCTGAGAAGCCGTTCACAGTTCTCCGATCTTTATTACATAAAATAATCAATAGCTATGCCAAATGCAATACTTTTCAAACGTACTTCCCTATACATGTTCCTCCCTGCCCAACACGCAACCAGCATACTCACCATGTGTACCGTCCACGCGTAACCTTGCCACAACGCTCTGTATTGCACCGTATCTCTACCCCTGGTAACTCATTAGCCAATATCGACACATTCACCCCTTTGCGTCATTCAGACACACAATAAAAAGAATCCATCCATCCATCCATCCATCCATCCTTCCTTCCTTCCTTCCTTCCTTCCTTCCTTACTTCCTTCCTTTTCCCGTAGTTGCTTGAACCGATACGAGCATTCTAAATCAAATCAAGATATTCTTATATTACTTATTCTTCTCCCTAGACTTTTCCGAATTTTTTGGGGTCGGCAATTGATATTGTTTCGGCCCAGTTTTATGCGGATGAAGGGAAGTGTTTTATGACAAACACAAACAAGCAAACCCCGAACCAGGGGATTTCTAAAATCCTGGATCTGGGAGGGAATCGAACACGGGGTCCTCTAAAGCGAAGGCCAGTACGCTGACCACTCAACCAAGAAGTCAGACATTAACGTAGTTCTGCCCTCTATGCCCATCTTGCGAGTTAAGAACACTCTGGGGTATTCTGATAATAATAATAATAATAATAATAATAATAATAATAATAATAATAATAATAATAATAATAATATTCTTTATCTGTTTACACTCCAGGATCGGTTTTTCCCTCGGACTCAGCGAGGGATCCCACCTCTACCGCCTCAAGGGCAGTGTCCTGGAGCTTCAGACTCTGGGTCGGGTATACAACTGGGGAGGATGACCAGTGCCTCGGCCAGGCGGCCTCACCTTCTATGCTGAACAGGGTCCTTGCGGTGGGATGGGAAGTTTGGAAAGGAAAGACAAGGAAGAGGGAAGCAAGCGGCCGTGGCCTTAAGTTAGGTACCATCCCGACATTTGCCTGGAGGAGAAGTGGGAAAACACGGAAAATCACTTCCAGGATGGAATCGACCCCCATCTACTCAGGTGACCTCCCGAGGCTGTGTGGACCCCGTTCCAGCCCTCGTACCACTTTTCAAATTTCGTGGCAGAGCCGGGAATCAAACCCGGGCCTCCGGGTGTGGCAGATAATCGCACTAACCATTACACCACAGAGGCGGACATGGCAGACCTTTTCATTCCCTAAAAACCTGTATACACGTCTATATCCATCTCGTCAGGCCCAAAGTAAAACATGCAAGCGTTGTATGGAATCCAGCAAACAAAATGTACAGTATACTGTATTGCACACATCCAAAACTCCAACAGAGATATTTAAAATACATTTTTTAAACAGATATTATCCACATATAGCTTATAACGAACTTTTCCTTAAATTTGAGATAGAAATCTTGGAACTGAGGAGACAAAAGGATGACATGGAGTTTCTGTACAAAACTGTAAATTCTATTATTGACAAGCCTGACTTTTTATGCCTCTTAACGCCAGGGCAAATGTAACATTTCGGAATAAAAAGTCAGATCAACCGATCACAAACATGTCTCACTCTACAGGCTATGCAATGTCTACAACAGTGCAATTCAAAAAATAATTCTACAGACTTCTGTGTACCTCTTGACCGTTTCTACAGCAATTCACCGTGTCCGTCAAAACTCTGCAAATGACCTGTAATGCTGGTTTCAACCTCAAAATGTACTCCAAACCTTCTACTGTACATTAAGTCCTATCCCTTAGATACTATCATAATTGTTAGAACTAGAACAAAATAATAATTTAGATATGAAATTACGTTTTTTTAATTTGTTATTTTACTGTTTCTTGTAAAGCTTGAATTAGATTAGATATGAAACAGCGTTTCTTTCTCATACTAAGTATATTAGAATAGTTTAGATACAATATTAGGTTATCTGAGCGAGTTGAAACATTGAAAAATATATACACGTAAACAATTGCCACTGTAATTGGGACTAAGAATCCTGTAGTGCGCAATAAATAAATAAATAAATAAATAAATAAATAAATAAATAAATAAATAAATAAATAAATAAATAAATAAATAAATAATATATATTCTGCAGCATTGTTAGCTATAGTCACCAGCCAACCAGACTCTCAATTAGGTGAAAAATATCAGGCTGGCTCGGGCTAATAGATCTTGCCCAGCGTAATCACAAAATCTCAAGACCATCCTCATCTACAAGAGTCGAAGATTAAATCTCTGTATAGTTGCCTTAGTAGATTTTAAGAAAGCATGTGACTCAGCGGACAGAGCGACCCTTTTCTTTATTTGAAAACACCACCACCAGAAGGATGCCCGCGGTCAAGTACCTAGGAGAGTGGATCTCTGAAAACCAGAGTAAGAAGCTAGCCATAGATACCAGGTGCACCAAGTTTGACAGGGCATATCACTCCTGCAGAGACATCTATGTATCAAAGTACCTCTCCAGGAACCTCAAACTCAGGCCCTATAGTGCGGTAGTAAAACCATCTGTTCTCTATGCCACTGAGTGTCTCATGATAACCAGTAAAGGTCCTCTCAGAAAACTAGAACTCAAAGAAAGGAAGATCCAGAGGAGAATACTGGAACCCGTAAGAGAAGAGGAATGCACCTACAGAATTCGGCGCAACATCACAAAGACGTCGTTCTTTGTATAAGAAAAAGGCGCCTGGTGTTCTATGGGCACCTAACTCGCATGAAACCTGCAGACTTATCAACAGAATCTGCGCCGTGGTAAGTAGAGGAAAGGCAGCCAGGAACAGGCGGATCTCTTCGGTCAAGTCGCATCTGGAACAACTGGTTATCCGCCATGAGTCCATACATGATCGTCCACAGTTTTGGCAAGGCATGCAGCGGGAAATTTTCCCAACGTCACTTACGGGTAAGAAGAACACAGGAATCAGGAGACCTATGTGGACGGAGGAAGGGAAGCTGGCTCACAGCCAGAAAATGAGGGAATACAGGAAGAGGAGAAAACAGAAGGCGCAAGTGAGGAGAAGATACGAGCCTCGTGGTCCTCAGTAGACCCAAACGACAAAGAAGAAGAAGAAGATTTTTTTACAAGTTGCTTTACGTCGCACCGACACAGACAGGTCTTATGGTGACGATGGGACGGGAAAGGGCTAGGAGTGGGAAGGAAGCGGCCGACGCCGTAATTAAGGTAGAGCCCCAGCATTTTCCTGGTGTGAAAATGGGCAAATATGGGAAACCATCTTCAGGGCTGAAGACAGTAGAAGGAGAAGAAGAAGAATATGTACAAGAAAGTTTACAAATATGTAAAATGTAACGCTAGCATACCAATAGCAGAACGACATTTTCAGTGGTCTACAAGTAATTTGTTATTACACAAGAATCTGGTCCGCCCACTCCAACAATTGTGAGCAAGTGAGGTCATTGTCGGCGACCAGCTGCTACAATTATTCTGGAACGTAAAATCCTAGCAGAGTCACATAGAAGCCGAGTCTAGTCATTATTATCGACAGCGTCACCATATTTCACCGACAACAGCGCAATTAGCAAGGTTAACCACGGTACGTACAAGGCGAGACGGCCACATTTGATGTTCTTGCTAAGAACAGAGATTTATACTACTCACTCGTATTGGAGAACCTGTCTTGCTAATTTTAGACAATCCCAAGTAACAATACATCATCCCGTCGTGTGTCGGAAGTGTTTGTTCTGCAGCGAAGTTCTTTATTTCCGAACTGCGATCATCTCCACCTGAATGTCACCTCCAAGTGCCTAGTTCGAGTCTCACAAATAAGAGATCGAAAAGAAAGGGGTGCGATCGGATTTACTTCTAATCTAAAGCACAACGTCTAATAATAATAATAATAATAATAATAATAATAATAATAATAATAATAATAATAATAATAATAATAATAATACTCCTGACACATCAACAACCAGATTGTTGTTGTTGTTGTTGTTGTTGTTGTTGTTGTTGTTGTTGTTGTTGTTGTTGTTGTTTGGGTCGTCAGTCCATAGACTGGTTTGATGCAGCTCTCCATACCACCCTATCCTGTTCTGACGTATTCATGTCGACGTAACTACTACATTCTACATCTGCTCTAATCTGCTTGTCATATTCAAACATTGAACTAACACTACCGTTCTTACCGCCTAGACATCCCTCAAAAACTATCTGTTCAAGTCCTGGGTGTCTTAAGATGTGTCCTATCATTCTCTCTCTCTGCTTCTGGTCGAATTTCGCCAAATCGATCTCCTCTCGCCAATTCGATTAAGTATCTCTTCATTTGTGATTCGATCTACCTATCTCACCTTCAGCATTCTTCTGTACCACAACATTTCAAAAAGTTCTATTATCTTTCTTTCTTGCTTGCTTGCTTTCTTTCCTTCTTTCTTTGCGAGCTACTTATCGTCCATGTTTCACTTCCATATACTGGCAAACTCCAGACGAAAGTCTTTGAAAATATCTTCCTAATTCCTATATCAATATTCGAAGTGAGATCATTTCTTTTCTTAAGAAAGCTTTTTTTGCTTGTGCTAATCTTCATTTTATGTCCTCCTTACTTCTGCCATCGTTAGTTATTTTACAACCCAAGTAACAATATTCATCTACTTCCTTTAAGACTTCATTTCCTAATCTAATACAGTATTTCCTGCATCACCTGACTTCACACGGCTGCACTCAATTACTTTTGTTTTGGACTTACATATTTTCATCTTGTACTCCTTCCCCAAGACTCTGTCCATACCATGGAGTAATTCATCTAGATCTTGTGCACACTAAGATAAAATTACAATATCATCCGCAAATCTCTGTGTTTTTATTTCTTCTCCTTGGATTGTGATTTCCTTTCCATATTACTCTTTGATTTACTTTACTGCCTTTTCTACATAAACATTGAAAAAGGAGGGGGAGGGGGGATGAAGCCTTGCCTCTCTCCATTCTGGACTGCTACTTCTTTTTCAAAGTCCTCGATACTTTTGAAATTCTGAATGTGATCGCGATTGGATACCGAGAAATAAGAATTATAATCTGTACAAAAATCAGTCTGCAGCAATAAGAATCGACTTACTCTTTCATCCATTGTTCTATCCACCGACTCCCCACTCCACTGACAATATTAACTATAGTTTTAGAGCCCTAGAGGTAAAAACAATGACATTTTTGTTATTAAACCTCTTCGTGTGGTCAGTTTGTTTTAAATCTTCAGTCACGGTAATTTTACGTTCTTCCCTAACATATATATTTGCTGTCCAGTTAGATATTCAGTGTTGAAGGACTTCGCAAAATGATATCCGAGATTTTATTGATAATTTTGTCGGTTAAAATCGTAGGCTGCCACTTGATGAACTGAGAACCCAGAGTCTGATATCGGAATACTAATTAGAAACGACCAACCACTCTTCTCGTGATTTCCTTATAAGATCTCTCGCGTCACGCTTCTTAGAGACTCAGCTCTTGGAATGGCGTACGCGATGTTCGTATGACGTCTCTAGACTCTTGTGACTCATAGCCGGAAAGGTAAAACATGACGAACGCTCTCGGAGTTACATTCGAAACAGGTGATAACGACTCCGAAGAGGCAGTCGATTAACGGTCGTTATAGACGATAGTCACACATCTTTTCGTTGCTAAAAATCTGACATCTCTTAGTTTTAGTTTTCACACTTTCTTTCTTTCTTAATCTGTTTACCCTCCAGGGTCGGTTTTTTCCCTCGGACTCGGCGAGGGATCCCACTTGTACCGCCTCAAGGGCAGTGTCCTCGAACTTTAGAGATCGGGTCGGGGGATACAACTGGGGAGGATGACCAGAACCTCGCCCACGCGGCTTCACCTACTATGCTGAACAGGGGCGTTGTGGGGATGGGAATATTGGAAGGGATAGACAAGGAAGAGAGAAGGAAGCGGCCGTGGTCTTAAATTAGGTACCATCCCGGCATTTACCTGGAGGAGAAGTGGGAAACCACGGAAAACCACTTCCAGGATGGCTGAGGTGGGAATCGAACCCACCTCTACTCAGTTGATCTCCCGAGGCTGAGTGGACCCCATTCCAGCCCTCGTACCACTTTTCAAATTTCGTGGCAGAGCCGGGAATCGAACCCGGGTCTCCGAGGGTGGCAGCTAATCACACTAACCACTCCACCACACAGGTGGACAGTTTTCACACTTACATGGGTAATAAACATAACAAAGTTACATTTAAAAATACATAAGTGAAATAAGTACTGTGGTACTGAGAGGAATATTTCTTCTAACGTTTACACAGTACGAACAGCAATTAACTTATATTTCAGCAAAATATAAAATTTTAAGTGAGGAAAGTAGTAGTTGTAATGCAAATTGATCAATAATGTCGCACACGATCTTGGCTATTAAATGAAGTGTTCTTTCTCTCTGTCCTTCCAAACTGTAGAGACTGTTAGGTGTGGTACACAATACCTTGGCGACGTTGACAATATCTTCCATATTTTGTAATCGCCATATTATCTTTGACTTTTATTCAATGTTGAACACCTTCCCTTTCGTTTGCCAGATTTTCAAAGTGATCCTTGCTCTGAAATCTACAATCTCCTTAAAAGAAGAGTTTGAAATACAAAGTAAAGCAGAGTGATTTTTCTGGGTGATTTCCGACAAAAATATTGAAAACTTTGGACTGGGAAGACGTGGGAGTAAGGAGACGAGATGCTTGGCTATGTGTCATGTTTCTAGCTGCCTCTTGTTAGTTGGCGTAGAATGACATATGTACAGTAGAAGAATAAGCTTTTTTTTCACAATTTGTTTTACGTCGCACCGACACAGATAGGTCTTATGGCGACGATGGGATAGGAAAGGCGTAGGAGTGGGAAGGAAGCGGCCATGGCCTTATGTAAGTTACAGTCCCAGCATTCCCCTAGTGTGAACATGGGAAACCACGGAAAAACACCTTCAGGGCTGCCGACAGTGAGGTTCGAACCCACTATCTCCCGAATGCGAGCTCAAAGCTGCGCGCCCCTAATCGCAAGGCTAACTCGCCCGGTAAGAATAAGCTTGAGTAGAGGTTTAAATGTATGGAAGATCATAATACGAAGATAAAGTTGGAATTCAAGAGGACAGATTGGGACAAATATTAATTTATAATTCGAGGAGTAAGGGATTGGAATAAATTATCAAGGGAAATTTCCAAGTTCGTTGAAAATATTTAACAAAAAGCTGGTAAACAATTGATAGGGAATCTGGACTTATTTTCATCTTGTTGTCGTTCCCAAAGACCGGGCAAGATGGCTGTGGGGTTAGGGATGCGCAGTTATGAACTTGCATGCGGGACATAGTGGGTTCGAACCCCACTGTCGGCAGCCCTGAAGATGGTTTTATCCCTGAATTCTCATTTTCACATCAGGCAAATGCTGGGACTGTATCTGAAATTTAAAGCTTAGTAAAAAACTTAGATCCAGCAAAAGCCTCGTAGCACAAAGTGTAAACAAACAGGTTAGGAAACATGACAGCTACCGGTACAGAATGCGTGAGGTAAGCGCCATGGAACCCTGAGAGGTAATGAAATGTAGCCTTTCGATATGAAAGAAAACGGAGAGGGTAATTGCCCTTGGATTACAGCATTTATGTTTTTAATCAGAAACTCATATTTGAAGGAATTTTTCAAAGGGAAATTAAGGAGTTATTAAGCACGCCTGCAGACATACGCAGTGCGCTAAACGAAATTTAATCACCGATTTTGAATCAATTGAAACGCTAATCCGACGATGCATGTCGACTAAAATGATGGCTAGTCCCGATCTACACAAATATAGAAATAAAACCCAAACACAGAGGTACAGTAAACTTGCATCACTATCTAAAACTCTTCAGGTAATGTGCACAGATGTTCCGTACATCAGCGAGGTGACACCGAAATACCGGGAGTCAAACACGGAGATAATTACGCTACAACATGCAGTAACACAAAAGTTAAGAGAAAGGGTATTGCTTCCAAACAAGTAGTACATGATCTTAGCTGAAAAGTTTTCAAAAAACTGAAATAAAGGTAGAACCCCTGAGTTTGGGTTTCCCACGAGGGATCAAAGAACGAACACATCCGTTCGGTAAAATAGTGGTCAGATGATCAAAGGCACAGATCCTACCTCGATCCCACCGAAGAAGCGGGGTAAGCTCGAGAAAGAGGAAATGGTGCAACCACAACCAATCAGAATACAGAATTCACCTTCGACTTTCACATTCACCAGTTACATTTACTTTCATTTTCTACAATGTAAAGTCTTCTCTTTCTTGCTGACACAGTGATAATAAATTTTCGAGAAAAGTCTTCGTTTACGCAACAAGAAACGCGCTTCCAGAACTGCGCAAGTAGTATAGTACGTTTCACAAATTTAGACAAAAAATATTAAAATTCACAGATAAATTAAAATTTTGATACATCCCATAAATAAGAGAATCTAAAACAGAATTTAAAATGATCTGGATAGATCCAGTTTATGAAATCGAAACAATTCTTCCAAGTCCAAAAGTCTGAACAGAATAAAATCTTATACAACAAAAAATAATTTTTAATACAATAAAATAAGAAATTTAAATCCATTCCCGCTGTTGTCTTTATAATGCCACAAGAATTATTCAAGAAGTATAAGGGAGGGTCTAGAAGGAAGCAATTGACATCACAGAACTCTGTGCAACGTGTAAGTACTCCAGTTCCTGCGAATAATTAATATTTTAAATGTAAACGACGTTAGGTCAAGAGACACTATTTCTTCAAAACCTACTGTACACTCTGTCTGTCTGTCTGTCTGTCTGTCTGTCTGTCTGTCTGTCTGTCTGTCTGTCTGTCTGTCTGTCTGTCTGTCTGTCTGTCTGTCTGTCTGTCTGTCTGTCTGTCTGTCTGTCTGTCTGTCTGTCTGTCTGTCTGTCTGTCTGTCTGTCTGTCTGCCGTAGCCTTCCAGATTCGTAACATTCTCCAAGTTGTAATGACATACTTTAGCGATATGTCTTGTAAACATGCTGTTCTTTGGGGAACCATTTTACACTACATCTAAACGCAGGCCAATTATCCAATAGATATTACAATAATAAAACATTAAATATTAATCATTAAAAATGTTTCCTTTTGAATTTGTACTTATGCAGATACGTATTAAAACACCGCTTTAATGCGTTAGTATCGCTGTCGTGTTGGTTTCCTGTCCATTGGAAGATCCCTTAAGACACAGTCTTTCTGAGGATGTAAAAACGCAGGTAGAGAGTGACTGTCTGCCATTATAATGAAAACTTCCCTTTCGGTTATGACTGGTAGTAGGCAAGGGGGCCTTCCGCCATAATTAGACCTGGGATTTTGAGGCAAATGCCTATTTCGTTCCTTACGAAATAACATGATGTTTTAAAATATGTTGACGTTTCATGATAAATCCCTTAAATTAATAAAGTTTTATAGTGCCCTAAAATGCCTATTTGGAGCCTATTTTACTATTTTAGTGCCTAAAATACCTATTTTCTATATTTAAAATCAAATACAAATTCTGTAATTTTTACAGTCACACAATGGACATCCCTGGAACGAGCAGAACAGCAGAGGGTGGGTTTTTTCACAGAAATGTGCTCTTCCCAGACAACTCTCACCAAAGGAATGCTGAGTGAAGGGTGGAGGTGGATTATTAGCACCGAAGAACAACGAGCGTGTAGTAAAGGACGTACTGTGGCGAGTGACGGAGTGAG
Organism: Anabrus simplex; assembly: GCF_040414725.1. NCBI lineage: Eukaryota > Metazoa > Arthropoda > Insecta > Orthoptera > Tettigoniidae > Anabrus > Anabrus simplex. The sequence continues at coordinate 425,992,408 of NC_090269.1, read as the reverse complement.
GGGGAGGATTATCTAGGAAGAACAAGGAGCAGGTAGTAAAAAGGGACATACTGTGTCAAGTCGCCAGTGAAAGAACATCTGTTTAAGTGAATATAGTTCATCATGCCTAAAACGAAATCTTCTAAGAGCGCGCTTATATAACAATGGCTTGTACAATTTCCAGGGATTTTTTGATGGCAAGATTATTTTCTGCCAGTACTGCAATAAACAGGTATGTGCATATATCTTAAATGTCATATTAATCTAAGACTAAGGTTTTGATATTGGCCCCCCTAATTAATTGTAGAGTAAAAATCTATGAGGTTTGGAACGGTGTTGACCCAGCATCGTGAGGACAATTGAGAAGCTACAGTGGACAGGGGTCACGGAGGCAAGGCAATACGGCTGAGGGATGTAACGTGCTGACCACACGCCACCCAATATCTGCAGGCCATGAGCTGGGCAGCAACCGTTATTGAAAGCCAAGGCCCTTTGGGGACTGTAGTGTTCTTGTTCTTAATTAACTTTAGAGTAATAATGGCTTAATTTAAATAGTTCAAAATTACAAATTTTATTCAATAGCTCACCTTTTCTATTCCTCATCTTAGTCTCTAATTGACATCACTTTATTGTGTTTTAGATTTCACATGAGAAAAAATGCCACCTTCAGCAGCATGTAGATACTGCCAGTCACACAGCGAAAGCAGCCATGATAAGTAACATTAGACAGGCTCTGCTCACACAAACTATATCTTCTACAACCCATAATGGTTTCTATGCTGATATGTATAGAGCCCTAGTTGCAGCAAATATTCCCTGGAATGCTGTGCATAACCCGGTTTTCAGAGATATTTTACAGAAATACACCAAGCATCACATCCCATCAGCATCTACATTAAAGAAAAACTACTTAGATATTTGTTAGAATAAGGTAATTTTGTCAGTCAGGGAGGATATTGGGAAATCTTGCATATGGTTGTATGCGGACGAAACCACCGACTCTTTGGGTAGGTACAGTGCTAACCTTATAGTAGGAAAACTAGAACCCAATCAGGCATCTACCGCTCACATTCTTTGCTCTAAACAGCTTGAGAAAGTCAATAGTCAAAGCATTGAATACTTCATCAACAAGGGGTTGCAATTGTTGTATCCTGGGAGTATTGATGATTCTAAAGTCCTTCTCCTTGTCTCCGATGCTGCTTCCTACATGATTGCCACTGCACCTCTCCGCAAAACTTTCTATCCTTCTTTAATTCATGTTACTTGCATGGCCCATGCCTTGCATACACTCGCAGAAACAGTTAGGGCCGAGTTTCCTGCAGTAAATACTCTCATTTCAACAATGAAGAAAGTGTTCTGTAAGGCTGCATTAAGAATAGCCATCTTTCGAGAGAAACTCCTCTCTATTCCCCTTCCACCACAGCCAATCATCACCCGTTGAGGTTCCTGGATGGAAGCTGCCCTGTATTATGCAGAACATCTTGAGGAAATCATGACTGTGATAGACAATTTGCCTTTAACGGACAACTCTGCATGTGTGTCGTCTGTCAAAGAGCTGTTAAATGATTGTTCCAGTGTTCAGAGAGACATTGCGTATATTCAGGCAAATTTTTCATTCCTTCCAGTCACCATTACAAAAATGGAGGAAAAAGGAAAATCTCAAACAGCAATTTTCCATAACTGAGGAAGCTGAGAATAACATACAAAGTGCTAGGGGAAAGGTAGAGGATAAAATAAGAGACAAGTGGTCTAGTGTACTGCAGAAGAACCCAGATTATTCAGTGCCGAAAAGGGCACATCAGGTAATGGATGGGGAAAAGGTAGACTTATCAAGTGAAATTGAATTGAAAAATGTAGGTAAATTTTCCTATGCCCCTCTAACATCTGTGAGTGTGGAGCGTTCTTTTTCTGCTTTCAAAATGATTTTAACAGACAAAAGACACAGCCTTACTGTGGAAAATTTGGAGAAGATTATTGTTATGTACTGTAAAGCAAACTACGAATGAAAGTACTGTAGGAATGTTCCTCACAAATAATAAACACATACTCCATTCGCGTTTACACCGTTATTGGATGCCTACAGTGCTGTAATTGTGTACAGTGATTTTAGTATTAAGGTTTTAGATCAGTACTGATAATGATATATCATATAATCCATAACTTTTTTTGACACATGACTTTCTTATATTGTTTTTGATAAATGTCTTTTTTATTATGTCTTAATTTTGCAGTTATTTCGGTTAAGAATAGGGATACCACGTTTGTTAAAGTAAAAAAGTATCACGTTACAGTTTAAGTGTATATTGTAATATTCTAAAGTCTATTTCCTGCCTACCCACACATTTTAAAAACATATTTTAAGTGCCTATAATCTTTTAAAAGCCTATTTACTTGTTTTAAAAGCCTATTTTAGGCGCCTAAAACTAATTTTTAGAGCCTAAAATCCCAGGTCTAATCATACTGAAACTCCCCAACTCGATTGTCACTGGCAGTAGGCAAGGGGGCCTGTCATTATAAAGAAAACTCCCTAACCCAGTCTTCACATGAGAAACGACGTATGATGACCTCCCATCGTGTTTGTTGGGTAACGCTAAGAGTTATAGAATTGAGTAAAATCTTACTCACGTGTACACTACTTCACCTGTGATTATGTATGCAATGTAGCATCCCGTAGAGAAATGCGGGTACATCATCTAGTTCAATATAAATATTAGAGTACACAGGTTTGAGAGTAACGTCTATGACAAGAAACCTGTAAAATGGATATCTATTCTAATATTAAATTTCATCATCTGAGACCACTGTGTGTTAGGAAATAAAATATATTTTGTCTCACTTCGTATACTCTTGGGCGTGAAGAGAATAAGCACACTGTATTAATCACAGTGTGTCTCAGGTCGAAGTTTCTACAGACATTGACAAACCTCTACACATGGCTCATCTCTTTGTCTTGTATGAAGTTTCTATGTTCCCAGACACGCACTCCGTACCAAGACAAATAATACAATTACATGGTTGCGTTGTTCCTCCCTCCCAAGGCGAGTCCCGGAAACTGCCTATCAATTGTTATTACGTACCAATAGTCTTGTCGGAGGCGTGTCTGTACCTACATAAAGTGTGCAATTATTTTCGCTATGAATGCAAATGTAAGTCAGTAACGAATACAGTCCAAGAAGGCTGGATATTTTCAAGTTACAGTGTTATGCAGTACTCTGACTAGTTGACAAACACTGTAACTGAGCTAGTTTCAGACTGAACAGGGTTCAGCAACGCGGCGCCTTCTTCACAGAGTTCAGGCTTCCGCCATATATTTTGTAATTTTATACATTTTATTTTAAATATTTTCGTTTGATAAATTTCGAATTTCATCTCGTTGAAATGTAAACTAAGTGATGGAAGATTCGCCTTGCAAGAAAATCCCCAAGGGTATGAAATAAATGTAAACACTTCTCCGTTCGTAGCTCAACTTGTGCGACTCGTTGGCTGAATGGTCAGCGTACTGGCCTTCGGTTCAGAGGGTGCCGGGTACGATTCCCGGCCGGGTCGGGGAATTTAACCTTCAGTGGTTAATTCCATTGACTCTGGGGCTGGGTGTTTGTGCTGTCCCCAACATTCCTGCAACTCACACACCACACATAACACTATCCTCCACCACAATAACACGCAGTTACCTACAAATGGCAGATGACCCCACCTTCATCGGAGGGTCTGCCTTACAAGGGCTGCACCCGGCTAGAAATAGCCACACAAAATTAATTATAGCTCAACTTGAATCTCAACAGAAACAACTCATTTCAGTGAAAGGATGCAAAGACTTTTCTCTACCGAAACGAGTACTGACACGTTTATCTAGCCCTCTTTCGTGATATGATTCATTGTATTTTGGGATTCAAACAAGGGTCAGATAGGGAAATGGATTCATTGTCCGCCTTCAAAGTGTGTTCTTAATAAAGTGATTGAATCATGAATTTTTAAAGGACCCTCCATTGAACCTAGTTCTGAGAAAAACTGTTTTTATCCTGCATTATTGCATTACGGGAGCAAAAACTTATTGCAATAAGTTTAACTACTTCTGAACGACCCATATAATTCCAAAATGAACATAAAGTTCACTTTTTATACATTTTGTTATGTTCAAAGTGTATCGACTTAAGTCCTTGTAACAACTAATTCGGTTTTGCTTATTGCACTTGCATTTCAAAAGTGTCGTTCTTTGAAAATTAGCCTTTATTTGTGATATTAAACTGAGTATTTATTGGTAATTGTAGTATATAATGCATTTAAATTAAAAGAAACACAGCCAGTCTCTGAAAATTTTTAAAAATATATATTTTTGAAAGTATGAAGTAAGTCAACAAGTGTTTACATTATCACAGAAAAAGAAAAAAAGAAAAGTCATCTCTGTACAGGCCATGAAGGCCCTTGGAGGGGTGGAAGTAAAGATTTCCACTATCCGTAACCTCGGATGGTTAGCTCTACGCCCGGCCGCTTTTGTCCCCATTTTTGGTGTAGGCTGAGTGAACCACAGGGCCATGCGCACCTCCGGAAGTGGAAATATCGTTTCTTAAATTTTACGAATTCCTGACGGGGATTCGAGCCCACGTCCTTTCGGGCGAACCGAGCATGTCTTTACCGCCTCGTCAAGGCAGCCCCTTACATTATCACATACTAATACTAAAACATCACCAGAAGAGATAGAAAGAAATCAAGAAATATTAACAATAGCCAATCCTCCTTAATACCAATACAGAATGTTTTTAGTGTTACCCTCTTTATTCTTTTAAAAATCGCCTTCAAAAGACTTTATAGTATAATCAGTCTTCATCACCCTAACCCTTCAAAACATTCACATTGTTCCATTTTAGAATATTGTACCGGTTACGACCTGTACATGCATATTTTTAGAGTTAATTGTATTTAATCATCACGCGTATTACTCCGTGCAAGCCTGGTTTGTTTACATTCAGCAGGACGAACGAGCAAGCTGAGGACAGCTGTATGTGTGACGTAGCTGCAGAGGCTAGTTAGATCACCCGCCTGTCATGCCACGTGCAGCTGGCCTGAACTCGTATGTTCTAGATTCAAGCGTCACACCTTCCCGAACAATCGAGGGAGGAAAAATTTAAAACTCCTATAATAATTATGGTAGCGACTTGAGCAACATGTCATTTTAAAGGGAATCACATAAACGTCGCAATGATGATTGAATTTCAAGAAAATCCGTCGAGGGATTCAGGAGATAACCAGCTTCACGGCATATGTGACGTAGATGTCCCCAAACCGAATATAAGGAGGGCTCAATATAGCCTGATATCTCAGTCAGTCAGTCACAGTCGAGTAGTCAGCGTGGCTCTACTCGCTGCCATAATCGTCGGAGGCCATCTTCGTGTGGTTATAGTCTCACTGAGGAACTCTGAATTTCCTCGAAGTCTTTATTTACGAGTGTTGAGGAACTCTGAATTCTTCTAAGTCTTTATAAATGGGACTTGTAATATTTACGAGTGTTGAGGAACTCTGAATTCTTCTAAGTCTAATAATATTTACGAGTGTTGAGGAACGAATTCTTCTAAGTCTTTATAAATGGGACTTGTAATATTTACGAGTGTTGAGGAACTCTGAATTCTTCAAGTCTTTATAAATGGGACATGTAATATTTACGAGTGTTGAGGAACGAATTCTTCTAAGTCTTTATAAGTGGGACTTGTAATATTTACGAGTGTTGAGGAACGAATTCTTCTAAGTCTTTATAAGTGGGACTTGTAATATTTACCAGTGATGGACTCTAAATTTTCTCCAGTGATTTTTCAAAGACTTGTAATATTTACCAGTGATGGACTCTAAAATTTCACCAGTGGTTATTAAAAGACTTGTAATATTTACGAGTGATGAACTCTAACATTATTCAAATGTTTCATGACCATAGACTTGTGATTTTCACCAGTGATTTTTCAAAGACTTGTAATATTTACCAGTGATGAACTTTAAATTTTCGCCAGTGATTATTCAAAGACTTGTAATATTCCCCAGTGATGAACTCTAAATTTATTCGAAGTTTTCATGAGCATAGACTTGTGATTTTTGCCAGTGATTACTTAAAGACTTGTAATTTTTGCCATTGATGAACTATATTAAGTCTTCATGAACATGGGCTTGTCATTTCCATGAGTGTTAAACAGTGAATTCTTGAAAGACTTTATGAACATTGACTAGTGATTTTACTAGTGGTGAGAAAACTAATTATTCAAGGTTTTCATGAACTTTGACTTATAAATTCTGCGAGTGACGAAGAACACATTTTCTGAGTTTTGTGGGCATCATCCTCATTGTACTTGGGTAATGTGATTACCTGCAACATCGTCAGGAACCAGCGGAGGTCATCACGAGCATCGGGGATTTGAGGCGTATTCCATGCAAGCAACCTGGATGGTCCGTCCGCATCTTGACGGAGTACTTGGGCATCTTCTGAAACGTGCTCCAGCCGGTGCGGCCTGGTGAGCTGGAGACTCGGGCCATTTAAAGGACAATGTGGAAGACAACGCCTATCTACCATGAGGTGATGTGCAATTTAATATGCATTACATGAATAAACTCTTATCAAATCAGATTCAAACTTTTCTTGTAGATAGGACCCTGCCTCCTGTACCAAGCCCTAGCTAATATTCATCCAGTTTAGCCCTGAGAACTATTCCATGCTTACGTTGAAAATAAATCTTAAAGTCGGGCTCTTTTACGGGTACAATATCTTCATAAAAATCGTCTTCATCCTCATCCTACGGAATATATGGTAAGAGCTGCTCAATATCCTTCAACATTTTAGTGTGGATGGGAACAGGACCCTCACGGCAGATCAAGTTATGTGGTAACGTAATGGCTCCTACACCTGGCTGAATCAGCGTAAATGTGTGTTTCACAAAACTCCCAACGTAGGGTGCAACAACAACACATCCAGGACTTACTACCTTTTAATACTCTATGAAAGAACTGACTACTCCGAATAAGCTCGAGATTGTCCCAGATTTAATGTCTTTTAACACTAAAAGATGGATAAAACCCAGAGGAACATATTCATATATTTAAGTGAAAACCGCTAAAAATGTGGACTTACGCCCTTTTAACAATTTACGATTCGATTAGAAAGTGGCGCCTCAAAACGCAAGGAATAGGTGGTGTATGGCTGGGATGCTAGAACAAAGGAATTGGAGTTGACTGCTTAGCCTTTGCAGATGGCACTGTGGTTCTGTCAGAGTCAACAGAGGAGGCACGGGACCACATTGTCCAACTCCAGGAAGAAGGAAGCAAGTCAGGCCTATGGATGTCCTTAGAGAAGACACAATACATGACCAACATCAAAATAGTACCCAGATGGATGACAGTTGCGGAAGTGGAGAAATTCAAATATCTGGGAGACTGTCAGAGAGAGAGAGAGGCACTGTTATCGAGAATCAACAAGATGAACTTGGCATATAAACCAACTATGAACACTTCAACAAGAAGATCTCGATCAATACAAAACTCAGACACTGCCAAGCAGTGATCCACCCGGAGGCTTTATATGGAGCTGAATGTTTGAACATGATAAAAATAGGATTGGTCAAGCAGTCGGAACTGGTAGAGATAAAGATTCTGAGGAAGATACTGTGACCCCAAAGAACAAGGATGGAACATACAGAAAGAAAGGAAACCAAGAACTATATCGCAAGTTAGAAAATATCTCAGATACCATCCAGAAGACGAGAGCCATGTTCTTCGGACATATCTACAGAACGAACCCGGGAAGACTGAGCAATCAGATAATACGATATTTTGAGATCAGGAAAACTACGGTGCGCTGGTATCTGGAGGTGAAGAAGGACGTGGAAGGAACGGAAATCACCTTACAAGACGAGGATCAATGGCACCAAGAGGTTTCAAGAAAAGATCCCGTACCTAAGCACCGTTCACAGAAGAAAGGAGGAGATTGCAGAGTTAAATGGTGAAAGAGTACTGAACGAGGATCAGAGCCCAGAAACAGATGAAGCTGAATTCAAATTAACATGCTTGACAGTCGGCCAAAACGAAAGAAGAAGAAGAAGAAGCCTTCGTAATGGCATCATTCTAAAATCTCATTGCAGTAAGAATAGGCTTTAAAACTTGGCAGATAAAATCTCTCATTGGACGTTCAAAAATTGGGCCTTGAAACTCCACTCCCATCGTGCATCAACTTACATTGTGAATACATGTTCTCAAACTTGAAGGATCATAAACAAAACACAGATCAAAGTAAACTCTCTGAAGCTGAGATAGTGGATTTGGTCTAGAAAACAAAGAATAACGTTCGATAGGATTCGTCACACTGAACACGCGCCACAAAATCTGCAGGCCTTCGGGCTGAACAGTGCTCACTTGGTAGGCCGAGGGCTGTCTTCTAAGTTTGTTATTGTTTCACTAATCTAAGTATTTATACAATGAGCATGATAAGAAAATTGTCTGTCGAAAACTAAAGTGACGTAAGTAGGTAAGCAAACTAAGGGAATTGAATGTCAGGTTGGGAATACAAAGTTGGAGGGGTGAATCATTTCAAATATTTAGGATTTGTTCTCCCAGTATGGTAGTGCAGTGGCGTAACCACACGAGAGTTACAGACATTGGAAATCGGAAACCTTACAATAGTTTGCTTTCCAGTATATCACAATAGTAATCTCCAGTGTTCTGTTAGAAGGAAGTAAATCGTGTTAATAGAGGATGGTTGCCTAGATGTAGTTCCTCTTAAAACAACAATCACCACCACCACCAACTAGCTCAGCCTAGAATTGCTCCCGCTAACTTACCTCGCTTTTATATTATCTGTCTGACCTCCCTCGGCCAAAGTTTCCTCTTTTCCGATATGCATGATATTAGATTTTTAAAGCCGAGAGAACCTTCCATTTTCACACCCTTGAATAAGAAGAAGGGATCCGCGTGTCAAACACAAAGATACGCACTTTTTACTTGTCTTTGAATGCCTTAACAACAGTTTTACAAACATTGAGCACAGCAGAAAAATTGGAAGTCTGTACGTCACTTCTGTCAGACAAATCTTCGGATGGCCCTCAGTCATCTCAAAACAACGTTCACGCACTCTAAGTTGTCATTTTTAAATTGTATATACTTATCTCAGTGGTTCGTTACATTTAGTGGGAACCAAACAAAATGTAAGTACTTTACACCAGGGCCTCTCAGAGTGCTGGTGCATGCACTATGCACTTCGCTTGGTTGACCAGAGTGCAGACCCCCCACACCTCGATTTGGAACAATTGCGCTGTCTCTCTCTTTCCCCACGCCTGTCTCGCTCGCTCCGCCTGTCTCTCTCTTCCTCACTTGTTCCGTAGCGCTCCAAATCCGAGTTGAGCCGAGTTGAGCCGAGCTTAGCCGAGTAGCTCAGAGACGAAGCGTTGGTCCGAGCCGAGCCGAATGGGACCGATGCACTGGACACAGGAACTCTGCACCTCAATTATCACGCGTGAGATTTTGGGCGTTTGAGAGGCCCTGCTTTACACAGTAGGAAATATACATCAAGGCTTTGTGATAAATAAAGCTTAAACACTTTATCTTAAAACATACGGAACAATTCACGAAAAACGGAACAATATGCATTGCGTATTTTAGGGAAATAAGGGCCAATCCCGTAAAAATCAAGGACGTCTGGTCAACCTATCTTAAAACTATAATCACACCTCGCGTTCACTTCAGCACATTTTTGCTAGTGGCTTTACGTCGCCCCGAAACAGATAGGTCTTATGGCGACGATGGGATAGGAAAGACATGGGAGTTGGAAGAAGCGGCCGTGGCCTTAATTAAGGTACAGCCCCAACATTTGCCTAGTGTGAAAATGGGAAACCACGGAAAACCATCTTCAGGGCTGCCGACTTCAGAACACGAAATGGCACATGGCTTTTAGTGCCGGGAGTGTCCGAGGACATGCTCGGCTCGCCAGGTGCAGGTCTTTTGATTTGACGTCCGTAGGTGACCTGCGCGTCGTGATGAGGATGAAATGATGATGAAGACAACACATACACCCAGACCCCGTGCCAGAGAAATTAAGCAATGATGGTTAAATTTCCCGACCCTTCCGGGAATCGAACGCGCGACCCCTGTAACCAAAGGCTAGCACGGTAACCTTGCTAACCATTTAGCCATGGAGATGGACATTTCAACACATAAACAATACACTGTCAAAGTTTCCACTTTGCGAGGGCAGATAATTCCCTTGTAAACTTGTTATTGCGAATGTAGCAACTTGAAGAGCGAGTAAAACTCAGATATCAAGCTAGTTGTACTTGAGTACTTCTTAAAGGTCGTAGTGCACGATAAATGTCGGCCTTAAGACACGCTTCACGCGACGCCAGTCATCTGATACTGGGCTACAGTAACACGAGAATTTATGGAACTTGAAAAACGGAAGCAGTAATTACTGTGCCATTGTCCTTGCATACTTATATAAATCTCCGACATATTTATTTGTTTGTATCAACTTGGTTTTTCTATTCGCCGTCACACATGTAAGCCGGAGAATCCTGGATAAGGTCACTAACAGAACGTGGATTGATTCTCGGCTGGTACAGTACATCTGCACCTGTAATGTCTTGTTTTGATGCAGAATATGTCTATAGTTTCGTTCCTGTACCAGGCCCCTCCGTGAAAGTCAGTCTGCATCAAACATTGTATACCGGACTTTTTTCAGTAATTTAAAAATACAAAAAGCATGAAAAAATACAAAACTGCCATGAAAAAATAATATAATAATGTTATAGACCTTACGACCCTCTAACTACTTTTGCGTATTTTGGAGACGCCATGGTGCCGGAATTTGGTCCCTCAGGAGTTCTTTCACGTGCCAGTAACTCTACCGACACGAGGCTTACATATTTGAATACCACCGGACTGAGCCAGGACCGAACCAGCCAAGATGGGCTTAGAAGGCCAGAGCCTCAACCGTTCAAGAGTGCATTTTAAGGCCAGATGGCGCAATAAATTGTACCGTGTGCACCCGCCTTTTCTTGGTGAAATCGGCGCTAGGAATGTGCGGACACTATAACTTGACACAGACCTGGACAACACTGAGGTCCACTGGCACAGCACGTTCTAACACCTCACTTGACGAACTAAATAGGATTATAGTAATGAATGGCATCTTGATCTTACGCAAACTTTCGGTTGAAGTCGCTATGAAATTGTTCCATGCAAAACTATCCCCAATAATGACGTACGGACTAGGATCGATATGGGAATATCTCACCAAAAGAAATATTCGGGACAATGAAAGTGTAAACGCAATGTACATGGAAAAGTTATTATGTTTGTCCAAATTCGCTCCTTCAAGACTGTGTTACGAACTGACAAGAGAACTCTTCTACACAGAAGAACTGCGACACAAACTAACAGCTGCATTCAACCCGTTACAAACAGAGCTGCAAACCAAGAAGAGAGATGTATGGGAAACATTTAACACCACAGAGACTATGAGTACTACGAGTTGGATGAAGGCACATAGTGACTATATTCGCAAAACACGGTTTTCATCACCGCGTGTGCTAACAAAACTTTCACACCCCGAGAAAGGAATGTATATGTGTATTGTGAGAGAAGATTTGCGATTTATATCTTGTTGTGACGTGTACTAGAAAACACATCGGACTAACCAAATTCTGTTTAATGTAATTATTCATGTAAACATACTTTAATGGCCATTCTCTGCAATACAGTCTTTATTATTAAACTAGGATAATCATCATGCTTAAAGAGATAAGTTCAATTTTCGAACTGTCAGTAAGAAGGACTTCAAGCATGTGCTAATTCAATTAAATCTAACGCAATATGCTCTGACAGTATCTCCATATCATTAATTAAAACTATTTTAAGGTGGTGGCAGGGTGGTAGATAAATAAATACACGATGGGTAGCGTTTACCCTGAGTTTTATTAACTACCAACAATTTCTATACAACTACACAAACATACAATCACTCTAGTCGGCGCTCTCTCCCTCCGTTCTCGAAGTTAAGTCACACTAGTATTTCACTCTGACACCTGTGGGATGAAACACTCCTATAACCGTCACTCAAAAGCCAGGGCAGTTCACGAATATACACTCTAAACAACTTGGTGGCCACATAGCCCACAGTTTATGCGCGTACAGAACACTTACACAAATCTGTATACCTTTCGGAGTTCACACACACATGCGGCAGTCTTCTATCACTACCTCGACTTCCTCAGCTGCTCTGTTCCGTCAGTCCACATGCAGCCCTCTGTCTACACTGAGCCAGTATTCACTGTACTACACAGTTCTCAGCTGCACTCCACTGAATCTGTGTCGTCCACTGACTGAGCTCAAACTGAACGCCTCAAACTAGTCTACCAAGCCTTTTATAGGGAGGCTGGCCTTTCCAGATGCTTCACGAAAGAAGAAACCCCAGGATCTCTCGGGAAATCGAAGGCTCTGCTTACAACTTCTGCTTTATTCATATACCAACGGAAAGCAGGTTGTGATAGTAGATGGGCTGGCCAATATGCACTTGACTCGTCGCTGACTGGTTGCCTGTAGCGGAAGAGAGGACGGGGCTGTACTACGTGCAGTTACTCACTATTGTAAACCAGACAGAATCGCTCCCCAGAAGGCTTTGCCGTGCAAAATGCTGGAAACGCCACATTATCGTCGAGATCGTGCTGCCATTACTCACTCATATCTTCAACCCTTGTTTAAAAAGTGGTATATTTCCCGAAATTTGGAAAGACGCTGAATGGCTCCATATCCAATTATCCATTCTTCCACCAATTTTAACGGTACTTGAACGACTAGTTCACTTAAAACTTACAGAATATCTGACGAAGCACGCAAAATTGACCCCTTTCAATCAGGCTTTGAAGGAAGACATAGCTCTGCGACAGCCTTATTCCGAACGATAAACGATACCAGACATGCAATAGATGAACGAACTGCGACATTACTTTGTTAGACTTCAGTAGGGCGTTTGATACTGTTAACCAACAAATACATCTGTATATGAATGGAAACCTCAATTTTAATACAATTAAGCTACATTTTTTTGCTCTTATTTCATTGGCCGGCGGTAACGAGTGACAGTGGAAGGTATCACTTCTGAACTACGAAATAAGGTATATGGCTCCCCACAGGGTTGTTTTAGCTCCACTACATTTTTATCAATAACAATTACATTAGTGAAGCATTAAAATTTACTCAGTACTACCTTTATGAAGATGATCTACAGATACGCCAACACATTTGTCCAAGTGGCATATGTGCAGCTATTGAACGAATTAATTCTGACCTCCAGTAACTAACACCCGAATTGATTCCTGGCTTCTAACGGAAGGTTTGTCCTAATTGCTTCTTAAGTTTTAAGGAGGACTACGTCACAATTGCTTCCACTACTTTCCCTTCCCATTAATATGGTTAAAAAGTGTGGCTTTCTAGTGTTTATCAATATTAAAAAACATCTGCCAGATAAAACAAAAATTCCATTACTCAAACCATAGAAACTTGTAGCATGTTTGTAAAAGTTATGTCAACTAATACTGAACACTTGTCAGGTTTTCCATATCGTTTTTATGAAGTTCTCATTATCACACATATTTTCGATGATTTTTTCTCCTAGTTACTTCACAGCTTTAATGATTCTTCAACAGTTGTGTGCTTCAGTGAAAGTAAACGCTCCTTTAATGGGTTTATTAACTGTAAATATACCTGCGTGCACAATTTAGTATTATAGTGAGTATGCAATGTATGTACATTATAAGATATGGTTTGGCAAAATAGGAAACTTCATAGTTTGAGCCATGCCATGGAGATAAAGAAATAATAATAATAATAATAATAATAATAATAATAATAATAATAATAATAATAATAATAATAATAATAATAATAATAATAATAATAATAAGTAGTGGACCCCAGCATTCCTTATAAATAGGTCAGATAACTCGTCTTGATATGTCTGTCACAATCATATTGCTTTGCCTGTCTTTACAATGAACATCTAATCCAGGTACATAAGAACTAAGTCATTTGTAATATATTTTGCAACACTTCTTTCCGTACAATATTCTCTGTGCTTTGACCATACTGGCGTATCTGGATGTTAACATTGCCCGAGATAATACAACATACAAGTTGGCCGTGAGAGAACACTGGTTCGGGTAAGCAGACACCCGCTTTTTCAAGAGTTTGTCCCTGCACTGTATTAATGATCGACCGAGCTGAGAGGCACTGGCCTCAGACCCCAACTTGGCAGGTTCAATCCTGGCTCAATCCGGTGATATTTGGAGGTGCTGAAAAATATCAGCCTCGTGCCAGAGGATTTACTGCCACATAAAAGAACACCTGCGGGGCTAACTTCCGGCACATTGGCGTCTCCGAAAACTGTAAAAGTAGTTAGTTGGACGTAAAAACAAATAACTTTATTATTATTATTATCATTATTATTATTATTATTATTATTATTATTATTATTATTTTATTATTATTATTCGTTTAGGCCTACGATGGACCACGTGGTTCTTAACTCTGGTGAGATTTTTCTTCCTCTTAGCCCAGTATTCCTTCATTCTACCGCTATGGATGTATTTTCTTTCTTGAGTCCATTTCACTCCTACTCCTGCATGCAGTGATTTAGCTGTTAATGACTGGAGAGTGTCAGATGTCTTGATTAACTTTCTCAACTTATCTCGGTTGTAAAAGTCAATGCGATCAATGTTTAGGTATATTATTATTATTATTATTATTATTATTATTATTATTATTATTATTATTATTATTATTATTATTATTATTATTATTATTATTATTATTATTATTATTATTATTATACGTAGACTGTTTCTCTTAGCAGCATGTCAGTTCTTAGGAACGTTCTGCCATCTGTTGAGTATATTTAGAACTTCAGGAATGTCAGAGAATCAAAGAGTGTGTAGAAAAGAATAGTATTCTTCCATGATCAGAGGAAGTGTAAAAGTTAGGTGCATGCAGTGATATTACTAAGGATGAAAACACATATATTGGAATATTAATGAAAGTGCTAGTCGCTTAGTAACCTGCTAAGTACAGAATGTATTGCGAGTTAGGGTAAGCCTTCACCTGCAGTTATTGTAGTGATCCTTTAATGATTTGATTTTATGATTATTTAATGATGTCTAAACTTAGAGGCCTATCAATGTCTCATGATTTACCGCCAGATAGTTCCAGATAGAATACAACAGAAATGAATCAGATGTCTCCAGTTAGTAGACTCTTTCAGTATTAATAATTGTCCAAGAAATGTAAACGTGCATGCACAAATTATCTGGTGGAAAGACAAAAATAGCAAAAGACAGTCACTTTTCTGCTTCCTCGTCCTCTTCCACCCGTCTACTTTATCCATCCTCCGTATCTTTCTCAACTTGAGTGGAAACTGAAGTATGAGTGTAAGTTTTATTCCACTCTATTTTGTTTCGTAATGCTCTTTTTATTTGTACAACTTTAGTATTTATGTATATCTTCAAAACTGCAAACTTTTCTGTAATATTGAGCTCTTTCCCATGACTTTTGTAACTTTTAATGTACAAGTAGTTACTGATAGCTGTAGTTCAGTAGTTCTATATAGTTTAAGTTAGGGAATGGCTACTTTTTTAACGATTTGTAATTAGTTATTAATCTAATCCTGTTACTGGTTAAGTTTAAGAAGGGGAGAGCTGTGTTTAACTTTGCCAGATAAATAAAATATCTATCTTTATAATAATAATAATAATAATAATAATAATAATAATAATAATAATAATAATAATAATAATAATACGAAAAACCATGTCGCAACACATTGTTATTCAGTACATATTTCGGCTGTCCACTCACTTTTTGTACACTGAAATATAAATATAAATAAAACTATATTGATGCTTTCTGATGGTTATATGACAACCAACTAGAGTTCAATGACGCGCTTTCATTTGCTCAGTTTGTACATAACCGGGCGAATTTGCCGTGTGCTTTGGGACGCGCTGCTGTCGGCTTGCATCCGGAACTTTGTGGGTTCAAGCCCCATTGTCGGCAGCCCTGAAGATGGTATTCCATCGTTTCCCATGTTAACACCAGGTAAATGCTGGGGCTGTGCTTTAATTAAGTCCACGGCCGATTCCTTCACACTCTTAGCCCTTTCCCATCTCATTGTCACCAATCTGTGTCGGTGCGATGTAAAACAATTCTAAAAGAAAGTTTGTACATCCACTGACATGGTACGTAAAAATGTTTACTACTGCTACATTGCTCTTTTTTAATTTTTTTGTTTCGAAATCCACTCATACACTTCACTTTTTAAGTATTAGTGTATGTAGTACAATAGTAACTGTGGGAATAATAATTGTACTCGTATTGCTAGGCAATGAAAACGTCGTAATTGTATTAACGAGAAAACCTTGTTTCTCCATCTGTCTTGTGAAGGCTTGCCGCGTTGTGTGAGAAGGGAACAGAAGACTCCAACTGTTGAATAATTGGGTTATGATCAAGCAATAAAAATGTCAGGAACAGTTCTCCGGCCATTGCTGACCGCTCAGATTTAGACTTTGCCTGTACTCTTTACTCCGAGGGAGTTACGAGCTTTCCTTTACAGAGAGACGATGTACAATATATACAATACGTTACTGTTATTATTGGGTACAGCTTGGTGTAGCGTCTTAGTTGCTTGTCTGTCATCCAGGCGACCGTGGCTTGATTCCTGGTGTTGCTGGGGTGGGATTTTCAGTTGAAAATGCTGTGGTGTCAGGAAGGGTATGCGACCTTAAATCTCCGGCCACAACACTTTCGTGTCTCAGTGCGTGCAGAGACCCTGAGCAAGCTGTATAAGATGCGGAAGATGGTGATGATGATTATAGTTAATATTATTTGACATCCAGAAACTATCTTTAGTTATTTCTGGTATAAACGCAATATACTCAAGAGTGGGAGATTGGGGGTCCGAAGGCAAATTTGTGTTTGCATCTGTCCCGTATTTTTTTGGCGGGACGCCTTGTGCTTTTTAGTTCCCTCAAATCCAAATTTGAATTTGCGCCTGTAATGAGATATTTTGTCGCGAAGCCCTGTTTCTTGGCGGTTTTTCGAGTTTCCACTATGGTATTGGAAGGGTGTTGGCGGTTGCATACCCGGCAGGCGTTCGTCGTTGGCTCCTGGGTGTGCGAGATGGCGGCTGGGCGGGAAGCTGTTTTCCGCAGCCTCTAGCATCGGTGCTAGCAACGCACACCACCATGGCGGAAACTAAAAGAACCGCCAAGAAAGATGGCTTTCCGCCAAAAAATCCCTTATCAGAGGCGCAAACTTCAATTTGAATTTGGGGAAACAATACAAAAAAAAAGGCGTCCCGCCAAAAAATTCCCGGAGATATGCAAACTAAAATTTGGCTTCGGAGCCCCAATCTCCCACTACTATGCTCATACTACGGGGATACGGAGGTAAAACAGTTAGATTTTGGGTGTACGCCAACCATAAATTTTGAATACCACTGCTCTGCTTTACTCTGATAGCTAACAGAAAAACCGAACTTGTTACGTGACTTATTACTAGATTTTAATTAACTTGTCAGCTGAACACCAAATGTTTGGCCAGAGATGTTTTACGTTCGAATATCGAGCAACATGGCTGGCCTAATGGACTTCTATCATCTACGGTGAATTTGCGGCCTGGAGGGCGTTCTGTTAGGAAATGAAAGTGGGCGACATTTCTAACGTTTTGCACTTCGTTTCACAGCAAATAAAACGTTCATATTCAAAGCTCATTCTCCTCCCATCTCAAACAATCTCAGTTCAAGTTGTTAGATTTAAAATGGAAATGTTAACACACTCACTGGAAGTCAATGAAATCCTTGTGTTGACATTCCGTCTGAACTTTGTCCTGTGATAGAGCCCCGAGGCGATCGTCAAAAAACTTGGAACACAACTTGTTACACAAATAGAATATATCGTCGACTCTGCCTATTAGGGATGGAAATGTATTCTCTTTCCTCTGAGTAGAGTTTGCCACTTGACAAAGTGTGTATGTACGTATGTTGGTATTCAGTCCGGGGGCTTTCTGGTTTGAACCTTACGAGCTCCACCAGCACTTCAGAAGAGGCATACTAGAGAAATGAAGAGTGAGGTGGTGGTCTTAATTATTGTTTTAAGAGGAAGTACAACTAGCCAACCATCCTCTATATAACACTAATCAGAGAGAAGAAATGGAAGGAATCTGACAATTCGGAAAATGAAGGTATCGGTCAAAGAAAGACAAGGGCCCTGAAGGGCGTGAAAATGGAGGACTCCCTAAGTCTCGAGTGGTCTAACACCATCGAGGTCGGAAAAGAACAAGAGTTAACCAAGTGAGGTCCGATAGGATAGTTGAAAGTGAGGAGCCTGGCACAAGTAGGTGGAAGCAATGAGAAGACTCAGCTAATGGCCCCGTGGTCCCCAACCCACGCTCCCAATTTGAAAGCTTCTGGAGCCCCGTTTTCGCGTCTTACGATAGGTAGGGGATACCGCGGATGTTATTCTACCACCGCCACCCACAGGGGGAAATGAACAGTGAGGTAGTTTCTCGTTGCGTTCCTCACTGAGCCAGAAGTTGCTATTACATATCAGTCTACCAAGCTCACTTTAATTCACGCACTAACTGATCCTGTGAGTGACATCCTCACACCATTTATAACAGGGATTGGCTGCCATTACTAGCACCGCTCATAGCTCAGGCACTTTCACATCGTCAAAGCCAAGGATGAGACTGAGACCAGTCACTGCTCTAGCCCCTAATGCACCGTAAACACTAGGGCCCAGTAGACTTAACACATAATTTTAAAAAAATGGCCGTGTCATCCAGAAGTGGTAACTCTAACAGATTGTTAATACTTGTGTTAAATTAACATGGCAACAGCCCTTAACAGCTGTTAACATTTCAAAAACGTAGCATGTAAAAGTTTGATGCTTTACTGCTGTATGAACACTATTTATAAACTGAAGAAGGCAAAGGACGACCCATACTAAGAAAAAACTACTTTTTATGGTTGTCAGAACAAAGTTTTCTACAAAGATACCTAATTAAAAAGACTATAATCGACAAAGTACTAGAAAAAATTGAAAATATGTTACAGTTTCCCACAGACTGAAACTTGTCGGCGTCTCCAGTCCAGCATTTGTTTGTAGTTCTTAGATATTACGCTTCAGACTCTTTTATGTAATTGGAGGCGACTATGTTCAGGAGTGAAAGACAAGAAAATGTAGAACTCTGCAAAGAATTTCTGCTGCCATTGCAGTATTAACAAGGAATTACATTACTTTCCCCGCAGTAAAAGAATGCCCAATAATCATTCAAGACATATCAATTATCACATTTTCCCGGTGTTGTAGGAGCCTTAGATTGCACTCATATAAGAATATATTGAACGTTGTCATATACTGTAATAGTGCGTTTTTTTTTCATTTTTCAAGCACATTCGCATATTTTCAAATAGAATCTATAACAACATTCAACTCGCAGTCATCACATTAATACTTTCGTTACCTCTTACTTCACATGCTTACGGTATCCGCTAATCACAACCTACAGCCAACCATGCGTGACAAAGTACATTTTCAACACACAGCTAGGAGCGCTTTATGAAAAGAATCAAAAGACGCTCACTGCCAAATCCGTTCAAAAATCTCATGAAAACGTGTTCATTTGTCTTTAACAAAGGTTTCGTAACGAATGTTGGAAATATGTTCGTGAAACAGGGGACTTTTAACCGAACTGTTAAATAATAACAATTGTTAGTTAACAGTTGTTACGTAAAATATGTTCGTGAAACAGAGGACTTTTAACCGAACTGTTAAATAATAACAATTGTTAGTTAACAGTTGTTACGTAAAATATGTTCGTGAAACAGAGGACTTTTAACCGAACTGTTAAATAATAACAATTGTTAGTTAACAGTTGTTACGTAATATATGTTCGTGAAACAGAGGACTTTTAACCGAACTGTTAAATAATAACAATTGTTAGTTAACATTTGTTACGTAAAATATGCCATACCATGTTGAATACACAGGTTCTCGTCCGATCACCGCAGTTAAGCAACATTGGGCGTGGTCAGTACTTGGATGGGTGACCGCTTGGGAACACCACGTGCCGTTGGCTCAATTCCTTTTGTAGCAGGTAGGGACCCTCTTCAGAGGTAACCCTACCCAGGGAGTGGCGCCCCTGCCTATGTGAGTCCCAGAGCACACTGGCCCGGTGTGTAACATCTGGTAAGGGTCCCAACTCAGGGTTACGAGTGAAGACCTCAACGGAATCTTTAACGGAGAAGATGGACTTCGGAACCGTGGAGATTGCGGAAGAGGCAGCCCTGTACTTGGGGATTAATACGAGTACAGCCTGCTGCCTTGCAGGTTGATAGGGGACTATCAAAGGCTAAGGGAGAAAACCCCGATAGAAATATCCTCTCTCGCCTTAATTGGCTCTTAAAGGGCACTCTTTTGTCCTTGAGTTGGGAAACTGGCTTTAAAGGCGGAGGAACCACAAAGGTGGTCAACGGCATAAGGATGTAGAACGCACTGGACAACGACTACATTAAAGGCCTGATGGCAAGTCCTAGTAATCATTATGGATATGCTCATGACGAAATTATCATCATCCGGAGTAAGTTCCTCAGTCGGATCTCCGGGAGGAACAGTAGTGAGTACAGGCATGAAGAAAATCAAGTGGCAAGAAAAAATTAAAGTGGCAACCTGGAATGTGAGAACAATGAGCCAAGGAGGAAAAATACATAATACGATTAAAGAAATGGATAGGATGGAGTTAGATATACTTGGTGTTAGTGAGATGCGATGGCCGAATACGGGAGATGTTTCCATAAATAAACAAAGAGTGCTATATTCGGGTAGAGCTGATGGAACGCATGAACATGGAGTCGGTGTAATGCTTTCAGCGGAAGTAGTAAGATGTCTCAAAAGTTTCACACCCGTATCAGCCAGAGTAATGATGTTACAGCTGAGTGCTAGGCCTATTGACATAAACATAATACAAGTGTATGCGCCTGCAATGGACAAGGAAGATGAAGAGGTAGAAGAATTCTACGAAAGCATAAATGGGATTTTGAAAAACCTTAACAAACATGATCTGACAATTGTGATGGGAGATTTCAATGCGAAAGTGGGGGAAGGTAGGACATCAGACATTGTAGGACCATTTGGACTAGGAGAGAGGAATTCCAGAGGGGATGATCTTGAAAGTTTTGCGATGTCAAATGATTTAGTGATCATGAACACTTGGTTTAAACTCCCACCTAGAAGACTATATACATGGAAGTCTCCAATGGACAAACCCGGGAAATGTGTGAGAAACCAGATTGATTTCATATTGGTAAATAAACGTTTCAGGAACAGTTGCACCACAGTGAAAACCTACCCTGGTGCAGATGTCAACTCAGATCACACACCACTTGTTGGAGTTTTCAAAGTCAAAATGAAGAAAGTGAAGAGGAAGAACAGGCAAAACTACAATTTGAGGAAAATCAAAGACCCAATAATGAAAGAGAACATGCAAGTAGAACTTAACTTGAAGATTATCACAGAGGAAAACATCACCAGCAATAATGTCAAATTAGAATTAACTAAAGTACAAAACGCCGTTCAGCAAATAAAAGAGAAGTACATGAAACCAGAGGAGAAAAAGAGAAAGTCATGGATGACAGATGAAATACTGAACCTAATGGAGAAAAGAAGAGTCAATAAAGGAAAACCTGCAGAATACAGAAAGATAAATGCAGACATCAGAAGAAAGATCAGGGAGGCAAAAGAAAAAGAAAAAGTGGAGCAATGTGAGGAGATTGAGTTATATCAAAGTAGGTATCACAGCTTCAATGTACACAGGAAAGTAAGAGAAGTAACAGGGAAATACAGGAATGGCACTGGTGGAAAGTTAATAGATGAAGCCGGGAACTTGATGGTGGATTTAGAAGACAAGAAAAAGATCTGGAAAAAATATATAGAAGATTTCTTTTATGACACTAGATGTGCTTTTACACAAAATACAAATGAAATAAGTGGCACAGATATATTAGAAGAAGAAGTTCAAACAGCCATCAATCAGATGAAGGACGGAAAGGCAGTGGGACCAGATAAAGTAGAAGCAGAGTTCTTAAAACTGATGGATGAACATCATGTAAAATGGTTGACCAAAATTTTCAATCGAATTTATGTATCCGGGAATATTCCATCGGAATGGCTCAAATCAGAGTTCATCACCTTGCCAAAAAAGCAAAACGCAAACCAATGTGGAGATTACCGCACAATAAGCTTGATGAGTCATCTCTTGAAAGTGTTCTTGAGAGTGATACACAGAAGAATATACAGACTGTGTGAAGATCAGATAGCCCCTAATCAATTTGTGTTTATTAAAGCAGTAGGTACGAGAGAAGCCTTGTTCAGTGTGCAGGTCCTCTTTCAGAGATGTAGAGATGTAAATAATAATGTATTTGCTTGTTTAATAGACTACCAGAAAGCCTTTGACTGTGTAAAACATGAAAAATTGATGGATATTTTGAGAAATATTGGAATGGAGGAAAGAGATCAGCGAATCATCAAGACGCTGTACTGGAATCAAACAGCGGTGTTGCGTGTTGAAGGAGAACACACCGAAGCAGTCAAAATCCTGAGAGGAGTGAGGCAAGGATGTATCTTGTCACCTATACTATTTAATTTGTATTCAGAATACATATTTAGAGAAGCCTTGGAAGATATAGAAGAAGGAATTTTGATAAATGGAGTGAGATTAAACAACATCCGGTATGCTGATGATACAATTGTATTTGCTGATACTATCCAAGTGCTACAATCATTAATGGATAGAATTGTAAGAGTCAGCAGCCAATACGGGCTTGAAATAAACACCGCAAAGACAAAACTCATGGTTATAAGTAAGGAAAATATTTCCGGAATAAACTTGGTTATAAATCAAAAGAGTATAGAAAGAGTAAAACAATATACATACCTTGGAACCATAATAAATGAAGACTGGGATTGCTCACAAGAAGTCAAGGTACGCATTGGAAAAGCAAGAAGTGTGTTCCAGAAAATGAGTAATGTGTTTAAAAGCCACAATCTAACTTTAGGGACTAAAATCAGACTTCTGCACTGTTATGTATTTTCTGTTCTTTTATATGGTGTAGAGACATGGACCTTAAATAAAAACACAGAGAAGAAGCTGGAGGCCTTTGAAACATGGCTTTATAGGCGGATCCTGAGAATATCTTGGACCCAGAGAATTACAAACGTGGAAGTAATGAGAAGGATGAACACAACACCTCAGCTGATCAAGATAGTGAAATGCCGAAAGCTGCAGTATCTGGGACATATCATGCGCAACACAGATAGATACAACCTACTCCAAAAAAATACTCCAGGGGAAAATCAACAGCAAAAGAGGTCCTGGAAGAAGAAGAATATCTTGGCTTGACAATCTTAGAGGCTGGTGCAATATGTCATCAGTTGAACTGTTCCGCTCTGCCACAAACAAGACGAAAATAGCCATCATGATCGCCAACATCCGAAACGGATAGGCACCGAAAGAAGAAGAAGAAACAGAGGACTTTTAACCGAACTGTTAAATAATAACAATTGTTAATTAACAGTTGTTACGTAAAATTTAACACAGAGTTTCACCAGCAAAAGCACTTGACGAAGTAATTAGCTTCTGAATATGCCAGTTTGTATAATTTTAAATATGACTTGTACTATATCATGCAGTTATCTCGAATATTTCATTATTGTCCATTTCTAATGAGTGTTGCAAGGGTGGGAGGCATGATAAAATTTTGCCCATGCGTAGGCATATGTTAAATCTGCCACTGCTGCTAATAATGCCCAAAAGATCACCCAGCTCAGTGATATGAGAAGGTAGTGGGGATTTCCCCCAGAGGAAACACCATGACACACGAGTGACTTATCAGCACATCAAGTTGCAGTATTTAGTGTGCACGTAGCCTTGGTGTAGTTTCCGGTGTCTGATATCATTGTTTTGTGACCTTGAAACCACTAATGACTGTCTGTCAAAACTACGTGCACCTGTGTGAGATCAGCTCGCGTGCTCAGTGACGTAATACAGCAGCAAACAACAAACATGACACGATGATCTACTATGACTGTTTTGGTACCATGCTAATAGCCTCAGGATATCGCGTTTTATGTGTCTGTTGACACCAGGCTAGTAGTCGCAGGACTTCCAGGTTTATGGGCTGTTGACATCACGCTAATAGCCTCAGGATATCGAGTTTTATGTGTCTGTTGACACCACGCTAGTAGTCGCAGGACTTCAGGGTTTATGGGCTGCTGACACCACGCTAATAGTCGCAGGACTTTCAGGTTTATGTGACTGTCGATATCGTAGTGTTAGCCACAGGACCTCCAGTTTCATATGACTGTCCATATCGTAATCACAGCCACAGGACCTCCAGTTTCATATGACTGTCGATGTCGTAATCACAGCCACAGGACCTCTAGTTTCATATGACTGTCGATATCGTAATCACAGTAACAGGACCTCCAGTTTCATATGGCTATCGATATCGTAATCACAGTAATAGGACCTCCAGTTTCATATGACTGTCGATGTCGTAATCACAGCCACAGGACCTCCAGTTTCATATGACTGTCGATATCGTAGTGTTAGCCACAGGACCTCCAGTTTCATATGACTGTCCATATCGTAATCACAGTAACAGGACCTCCAGTTTCATATGGCTATCGATATCGTAATCTTAGCCACAGGACCTCCAGTTTCATATGACTGTCGATATCGTAATCACAGCCACAGGACCTCCAGTTTCATATGACTGTCGATGTCGTAATCACAGCCACAGGACCTCCAGTTTCATATGACTGTCGATATCGTAATCACAGTAACAGGACCTCCAGTTTCATATGGCTATCGATATCGTAATCTTAGCCACAGGACCTCCAGTTTCATATGGCGATCTATATCTTAATCTTATCCACAGGACCTCCAGTTTCATATGACTGTCGATATTGTAATCTTAGCCACAGGACCTCCAATTTCATATGACTGTCGATATCGTAATCTTAGCTACAGGACCTCCAGTTTTATATGACCTTCGATGTCGTAATCACAGCCACAGGACCTCCAGTTTCATATGACTGTCGATGTCGTAATCTTAGACACAGGACCTCCAGTTTTATGTAACTGTTGATATCGTAATCAGAGCAACAGGACTTCCAGTTTCATGTGACTATCGATGTCGTAATCACAGCAACAGGACCTCCAGTTTTATATGACTGTCGATGTCGTAATCTTAGACACAGGACCTCCAGTTTCATTAGACTGTCGATATCGTAATCTTAGCAACAGGACCTCCAGTTTCATATGACTGTCGATGTCGTAATCTTAGACACAGGACCTCCAGTTTTATGTAACTGTTGATATCGTAATCAGAGCAACAGGACTTCCAGTTTCATGTGACTATCGATGTCGTAATCACAGCAACAGGACCTCCAGTTTTATATGACTGTCGATGTCGTAATCTTAGACACAGGACCTCCAGTTTCATTTGACTGTCGATATCGTAATCTTAGCAACAGGACCTCCAGTTTCATTAGACTGTCGATATCGTAATCTTAGCAACAGGACCTCCAGTTTTATGTAACTGTTGATATCGTAATCTTAGCAACAGGACTTCCAGTTTCATGTGACTATCGATGTCGTAATCACAGCAACAGGACCTCCAGTTTTATGTAACTGTTGATATCGTAATCTTAGCAACAGGACCTCCAGTTTCATTAGACTGTCGATATCGTAATCTTAGCAACAGGACCTCCAGTTTCATATGACTGTCGATGTCGTAATCTTAGACACAGGACCTCCAGTTTTATGTAACTGTTGATATCGTAATCTTAGCAACAGGACTTCCAGTTTCATGTGACTATCGATGTCGTAATCACAGCAACAGGACCTCCAGTTTAATATGACTGTCGATATCGTAATCTTAGCTACAGGACCTCCAGTTTTATATGACCTTCGATGTCGTAATCACAGCAACAGGACCTCCAGTTTCATATAACTGTCGATATCGTAATCACAGTAACAGGACCTCCAGTTTCATATGGCTATCGATATCGTAATCACAGTAATAGGACCTCCAGTTTCATATGACTGTCGATGTCGTAATCACAGCCACAGGACCTCCAGTTTCATATGACTGTTGATGTCGTAATCACAGCCACAGGACCTCCAGTTTTATGTAACTGTCGATATCGTAATCACAGCCACAGGACCTCCAGTTTTATGTGACTCTCGATATCGTAATCACAGCCACAGGACCTCCAGTTTTATGTAACTGTCGATTCGATATCGTAATCACAGCCACAGGACTTGTAGTTTTATGTAACTGTTGATATCGTAATCACAGCCACAGGACCTCCAGTTTTATGTAACTGTCGATATCGTAATCACAGCCACAGGACCTCCAGTTTTATGTAACTGTTGATATCGTAATCACAGCCACAGTACCTCCAGTTTCATATGACTGTCGATATCGTAATCACAGCCACAGGACCTCCAGTTTTATGTAACTGTTGATATCGTAATCACAGCCACAGGACCTCCAGTTTTATGTAACAGTCGATTCGATATCGTAATCACAGCCACAGGACTTGTAGTTTTATGTAACTGTCGATATCGTAATCACAGCCACAGGACCCCTAGTTTCATATCACTGTTGATTCGTGATGATAGTTTCAGGACCTCACAGTTTTATGTGACTGTTGATATGGTGATCATAGCCATAGAATATTAAGTTTCATGTGGCAGTTAATACCGTGGTGACAACCGTAGGTCCTCCATTTCTTTGTCTAGTCCTTTAGTTGCGGGTCAGTGGCCCTCTCTCGCGGTGGTGATGAGGCCGACGTGGCGCACTTCACGATTCTCTCACCAATGCGTTCCTCCTGCCGAGCTCTCTTCATAGTGTTGAATGATTAGCGCGAAAAAACTTTGGTGCAAATTTTCAACGTTCACAATCACTCATTCACGAACTGTATTTCTAATCATTATAATGACACTTATATTTGTTAACCAGCCTAACTGCAAACAAAACGAGACTAGAATCTTTTAAAACTTTCGGGGTTGGCACATGTTTTAAAAGATTGTTTAGAGACAGGGGAGTTGGAAAAAAAATTTGGATGATGATAATATGAGGAAAATTGAAAACGAAACTGAGATGTGTACGATTGTAATGTTTTTGAACAGAAAGTGGATGCTTCTTCTTCTTCTTCTTCTTCTTCTTCTTCTTCTTCTTCTTCTTCTTCTTCTTCTTCATCTTCTTCTTCTTCTTCTTCTCTAAAGTTGGTGGGTAACATGCCTGCCTTCCAAGCGTTTCCGTTCTTTGGCCTGCTGCTTCAAGTGCAATAGTATGCTTGCCTTTCACGTTGTCCATAAATTGCACCACAGGTCTTCCTTTGGACCTTCTACCTTCCAGTTTCCCTTCAAATAGTGTGGTGCAGAACGACGAAGCAAGTAGCAAACGAAGCTATTTGTTATTTTGTTCAAGGTTTCGTCCAAGGTGCGTGTCTCATGTGCTCTTTTGAGAACGTTCTAGTTTGTGACTCTATCAGTCCAGGGCATTTTTAATAGTCGACGCCAGTACCACATTTCAAAGGCATTGAGTTTCATCACTTCCGCTTTTCATAGAGTCCATGTTTCCGAGCCACAGCTTACAACACTCCATACAAAACTTTTCACGAAGTGTTTTCGCACCTCCCTGTAGATGGCCGTCTTAGAGTGGATGCATCCGGGAAGAATTGCAAAATTATTCACTATTATTAAAGGGACCGACAACCGAAATTTCGTGATTTCCTTAAAAAAATCTATTTTTGGAATTATTGTTAAACAATAACACCAATGCTTCTATTATCAGAAAATGGCTTAATATTTCAAGTTGCCGGGCTGAGTGGCTCAGTCGGTTGAGGCACTGGCCTTCTGACCCCAACTTGGCAGGTTCGATCCTGGCTCAGTCCGGTGGTATTTGAAGGTGCTAAAATATGTCAGCCTCGTGTCGGTAGATTTACTGGCACGCAAAAGAACTCCCGCGGGACTAAATTCCGGCACCTCGGTGTCTCCGAAGACCTTAAAATAGTAGTTAGTGAGACGTAAAACAAATAGTATTATTATTATTAATATTTCAATTTCCTTCATTTTTAAAGGCAGTACGGACATTTTGATGGGGTGCCGTGTGGGTGTCTCTGCCACGTCCACCTCGCACTTTATCCCATATTTTGACAGTATTTTGCCGTTTCAGTTTGACTTTGGCTCCAAGGTTTGAGAAATGACAGTGGCATGGTGTCAGCGCTTTAGTATGTTCCACTGTTCACCTCCTAATCTTTTCTCACCTTTCATCTCTTCCGTGCTTTGCTTCATGGGCTGCAGTTATTGTCTGATTGCTATGAAGCTTTCTCGAGTTATAGTAATATCTACAACTAACAAGACATACGTATCAACAATTGACTGGAAGCAACGTCACATGCATTTGATTACGACTGTATATTATTTTTCTATAGAAATTATCAAACCAGAAATCCAAACACTTTTACTCTGATGCATATTGAAGGAGAAATACATTTTTAAAAGTAAGTTATGTTTATATAATTAAGTACGTAAATACCATTATCAAATTTTGAAGTCACAGACACCAACATTGCCTCACAGGGAACTTTTTTCAGTAACTCATAACCAAATATGAAAAAAAAACTGAAGATGATGGAATCAAGCCACTGCTTTGAAACTTTAGTATAATAGGTAATGTTTACTTCATGGATGTGCTCACAATATTTCATGCTGATATTTGCAAAATTCTAGAATTTGAAGATTTCAACCATCGGCCTCCTCAAGGGAATGAGGGGAAGTAAATTAATGGAAGAAAAAGAATTTGTAAATGCCACTTAGTGGCCGAAATGTGCTTAAAGCAACCGAGACAATGTGACTTTGTTGAAGTCCAGAGCAATTAGTTACGTAGATTATGGTTATAGCTAGGACTCGCAAGTTGAAGACCGATACATTGCCTAAGGAAGACATGTAAAAAATACTTTAAAACATCCAAGAAAGGCCCTAAAACTGGAAAAATAGACGTAAAAGTGCGATCCAAACTCATTCATAATTTTAGTTTTGATTACTTACTTAGTGAAGGATTATAATATTTAAAATGTAAAATTCTGGTGGTACGTAAGATACAGCTCAAGAATTGACGTCTGAAATACTTTTTCTTTCAGACTTTACGTACTTTTAGATTAACATAATTTAAAAAAGAATTCCGTGTTTGTTAAAAAAAGTACTTGCAGAATTTAAAATAAATTCAGCGAACCCGCAATGGATATCCTGGAGAAAGAAATTCAAATTAGTATAACTGGAATCACATTTGGCTTAACTACTGTGGAGTTACAAAAACTGGAATTCGGAAAATTTACCTCACTGACTTTTCAGTACATCACAGTAGTGATCTCCAGGTTCTTAGCTGTAAAGTATCGTCATCTTTCAGACAGCACGTTGCGAAACATCGAGAAACTTCTTTCCACATCAACGAATGTTAAGGGTTCATACCTGAAACAAAAGTGATCTTACTCTTTAAATACACTCACATGAAACTTTTCTCCTTAAAAAAATTAACTTATCTTCTACATAATTTGATATCCCTGGTTTTTTCAAGTATTAGTTAGAATTATCATTTCATTTTCACTATTACTGCAGAAACGATGTTTAAGTAATGGATGCACTAATGATGATTCGAACTGAGAATGGGCTGTAAAAATTTAGTCGAAAGAAGGTGAGGTTGCAAAAAAAACTTCAAGACCAAAAACAGAGGCTAGAAGGACCAATAAGACAAAGAAACGCCGAGAAAGGCAAAAATAACAAATAAAATCCAGCACTTTCTGGCCTGCAATGACCCAGAATAAACAGTCTAATACTAATATTCACTTAAGACTTGAGTTGTGGGACTTGGTATGGAAGACCTTGGTGGGGGGTCACGTTTCCGGGGTATCTGATGGACCTCCGTAGCATGCCCCAGAATTTTGATATCCTTGCATTAGTTCCTTTATTACTTACTCCTTTCATCCGGCTCAATGGCTAAATGGTTATCGTGCTGGCCTTTGGTCACATGGATCTCGGGTTCAATTCCTGGCAGGGCGGGAATTTTAACCATAATTGGTTAAATCGCCTGGCACCGGAACTGAGTTTATGTGCCGTCTTCATCATCATTTCATCCTCATCACGACGCGCAGGTCGCATAAGGGAGTCAAATCAAAAGACCTACACCAGGCCTCTCCGGATGCCACCTGGCATTTCATTTGATTACTCCTTTCAATCATTATTTCTCTGTTGAATTTCTAGTCACTTACAATTGTTATCTTATATTATCTTATCTTATCTTATCTTATCTTATCTTATCTTATCTTATCTTATCTTATCTTATCTTATCTTATCTTATCTTATCTTATCTTATCTTATCTTTTGGGAGATGGAGTGGCAGGCCACACCTCTGCCATATAAGCTGGAAGCGATGAAAGGAACAACGAAGGTACGAAGGACTTCCTTCGGGCTTCTCGGAGGAAAGCAGTCGTATTATGTCCTCTTCGGATCGGCCACGGTATAATAACGCACTCCTATTTACTGAAGGGATAATCCCCTCATGTGTGTGCTTCGGGCGGTCATCTTGCCGTGGTACACATCTTTATGGAGTGCGTGGAGCTGCCCGATCTGCGCCATAGTCTAAAACTCCCGAATACCGTCTCCCTCATCCTACCAGATGACGAGCAGTCAGCAGACCTGGTTATCCGTTTTATGAGGGATAGTGGGCTGTTTTGTCGTATACTAGCTGATGTACCCGTGCTTCGCTACGGGATTCTCATAAAGGCTGACTTTGTGGTTTTCCTAAATTAAGTCAATATAGGTCATTACAAAAACGTCAGTAGGAATGTAGCGATTAAGAGCAATGGTATCATATAAAATACTCGATCAAATGAAAATCCGCTAATTTTCTCACTTTTAACGAACGGTACTACGGTGCCGATCTAACAGCCCAACGTTCCAGAGCTGGAATGACCAGGCCACAGACAGCCGTTAACACTCCTCTGCCCTTATTCCATTAAAAATGTACACTGCTCATTCCAATCAGTGCCTCAGGGTAGAAAATAAATAGCTCGAATGCTATGATGAACCAACGTGTTACGTACCAGTAGTATCAGAAAATTTATGAACCAGAGGAATGGCATGCTAAAGAAGAAAGTTATCTAACTCACCAGTTACTTCCGCCAATATTTAGACAGGCTGTTACACTCGGTACGACCAGGCGAGTTGGCCGTGTGGTTAGGGGCGCACAGCTGTGAACTTGTACCGGCAGATAGAGGATTCGAACCCCACTGTCGGCAGCTCTGAAGATGGTATTCCATGGTTTCCCATTTTCACACCCGGAAAATTTCGGGGCTGTACCTTCACACACCTGGGCCATCCCATCGTCGCCATAAGACCTATTTGTGTCGGTGCGATGTAAAGCAAATTTTTAAAGAATACTCGGTACGCAGCAGTAGTCCTATTTATCAGAGATGAGTGGCAACAGAAGACAGAAAGCATATCACAACAAACAACGGTCAACGTAATGTTATTGATGATCAATTATATGAGTTGTTTATATTATAGGCCTTCACATTTAGTTTTCTTTCGACTCTTCGTTGCGTCTTATAAAATTATTTATAGCGTAGACTCTAGTTCCTTATTCTCTGACTTTACATACCGATTTTCATTCAAATCTGTTAACCCATTTTCTCGTGACTCGGCGCTGATATGGATTTAGTAACAAAAATCCAAATTCATGAATATCTCTGTGATCATAGCCGGTACGGTAAAAATTGATAAGACACAAATGATCGGAAATTTAATACTGTATAACTTTCATCGATACGACCACTAATAATAAATATTTGAGAATTAAATGTTAGTCCTTCCCCTAAACTACCATTTCACTCAGCGTGAATAAAATTATTTATGGCCTAGATTATAGTGACTTATTTCGTGACTTTTCATACCGATTTTCATTAAGAAAGGGCCACTAATAACATAAATATTTGAGAATTAAATTTTAAGCCTTCCCTAAAGTACCATTATATTTAGCGTGAATAGAATTATTTATAGCCTTGATTGTGGCGACTTGTTTCCCGAATTTGGCTACCGATTTGCATTAACATGCGACCACTAACAACAAATATTTGAGAATTAAATTTAAGGCCTTCTCCTAAACTACCATTTCACTCAGCGTGAATACAATTATTTATAGACTATATTATATTGACTTATTCCCCGACTTGGTTTACCGATTTTCATTAAGATACGACCACTAATAACATAAATATTTGAGAATTAAATTGTAGACCTTCCCCTAAACTACCATTTCCCTCAGCGCGAATAAAATTATTTATATCCTAGATTGTAGCGACTTATTTCCCGATTTTGCATACCGATTTTCATTAAATTCTCTTTAGTCGTTTTCTAGTGATGCATGCACATACAGACAGACAGACAGACAGACAGACAGGAATTACGGTAAAGTAAAATGTGCATTTCCTTGTTACTGTGGACATGTCCGATGCAGAAATACCATTCTTTTCGAATTCTGAGCAATGTACAGACAAAACTCTTATTTTATATATATAGATGAACATGGTATTTCCTAGCAGTCTTTATATTATTTTTACTACGTTTTATTCTATTGACTCTGTTTTAGACTGTGTTTGTATATTTTAATGTATTTTTATATTAATTTGAATACTATTTATTATTGCATGCCAAGTCATAGCCTTATTCTACCGTAACCTATATTTTCTACCATTTAATCAGAGAATAAGGCATTGTGAATTAGATCATTTTTATCATCGTTTGTTTTAAATTCTAGTCAGTGGATACATTTTAAGATTTTAATTGTCATGTCAGTTCGTTTCACCTCGTACCATTAGGGGCCGATGACCTCGATGTTAGTCCCTTTATTATCTTATCTTATCTTATCTTATCTTATCTTATCTTATCTTTTAAAACAATCGACACATTCACTCGCTACCGCTTTCCCGAGAGGTCTAGCGATATCAGAATATCGAATGTGCCGCATCTGTTCAAAATATTTTGGCTTACGTAACACTAACTTAGCGAGCATGAAGTGTTCTGTTCTTTTTCTTTCCTGGGATAAACTAGGCCTACAAAGGCATCTTGCCTCCTAGAAAGAAATCAAGTATGAATGTTTGTGGGCAAGTAAATATCGTGTTGGTGGCCGTACTATTTACATTTGTATTGATCTCAGCTGTCGACAATATTCTTACAGTTACAGCCATTATCTTCGAGACTCAATAACACACTTCTTGAGGTGATTGACACGGCCGTCCGAATTTCATTTGAAATAACAACAAGTAGTAGGCTTCTCTTTGTTGTGATTTATTTCCTCTTGAAGCATTATTTAATTTATGTTGCTTATTTCCCTAAGTTTGCACGTTTGTTCTATATTCCGTTATATATCACCAGTTTCTTTCTTTCTTTATTAGCCCTCACGCAGATCATGTTGGGGTGCTGTTAGCTTAGTGACACCGTCACTGACTTCTTTAACATAGTTTCATAACAATGATCGCGATATCAACACACACATACAACTGGAGATCCCGAGGCTATGATCCGATATTAGGCCTAACAGTTTACTAATACTGGAAATCTCCAGTTCGGGTGGCATGGTCTTGGAGAGAAAGTACAAGATGAAAAAGTAAATCCAAAACAAATTTTGCAGAATGCATAAATGATTAGAATAGGAAATTATGTTTTGTTACAAATTATTTTACGTCGCAGCGATACAGATAGGTCTTACAGCGACGATGGGATAGGAAAGGGCTAGGAATGGAAAGGAAGCGGCCGTGGCCTTAATTAAGGAACAGCCCCAACATTTGTCTGGTGTAAAAATGGGAAACCATGGAAAACGATTTGCAGGGCTGCCAACAGTGGGATTCAAATCTACTATTTCCCGAATACTGGATACTGGCCGCGCTTAAACGACTGCAGCTACCGAGATCGGTGAAATTAAGTCTTAAAAACAGTATTTTAATATTATACATGAGTACTATAATAACAAAACGATGGCATAAGTAAGGAGGACATACAATTTAGACTAGCACAAGCAAGAAGGTGTTTCCTAAAGAAAATTTCCTCACATTAAATATTGATGTACAAATTAGAAATATGTTTCTGAAACATTGATCTGGAGCAAGCATTGTAAGGAAGTCGAAGTGCAGAATACATAGCGGAGAAAGAAAGAGAGTGGTGTTACAAAAGAATGCGGGAGGTGAGTCGTGCTGTTGAGGAGAGAACGATTTTGTGAAATTTGAACAAAAGACGAGACAGAACGATAATACACATTTTAAGACACCCAGGACTTGTACGATGTAGTGGCTGCGTAGAAATGAAAAGGTAAGCACAGAATGGAGTATGATATGGGGAGATGCTGGTGGTGGTGATTACTGTTTCGAAGGGAAGCATAACGGGGCAACCAACCTCTCTTGAATGTAATCAGGAGAAAAATGGAATAATTCCAGCCTTCAAACAATGAGACTAACAGCAAAAGAAGGACAGGACCACGAACGACGTTAAAATCAAAGACTCGCTAGACCTCGCAAAACTAACATCGTCCAGGTGAGTAGTGAACGAGAATTAACCAAGGAAGGTCAGATAGGGAAGACGAAAATGAGCAGCCTGGCACGAGTAAGTGGAAGCATAGCCAGACTGAGCCTGGGGCCCGTGGTCGACAAACCTCGCTCCCAATTTGAGGGTCCCTGGAGGTTCACTCTTAGTCACAACAGGGTTCTTTTGCTGTTAGTTTCACCATGTCCACCCACTTGAGGGCGGGAGGCTTTAAATAGAACTGCATCAAACCATCCATGAACGATTATCAACAACTACAACAACAAAGTAGTAATAATAATAATAATAATAATAATAATGTCCGACTCATTGGCTGAATGGTCAGCGTTGAGGCCTTCGGCTCAGCGGGTCCCATGTTCGATTCCCGGCCGGGTCAGGGATTTTCATCGCGTCTGATTAATACTTCTGACCCTGGGCCTGGTTGTTTGTGTTTTTTCCAACACTTTCCTCTTCATGTTTAGATACCACACTACACTACCAACAACCACAGAGACGCACAATGGTGATTACATCCCTCCCTATAGGTTTGGCGTCAGGGAGGGCATTCGGCCGTAAAACAGGGCCAAATCCACATGTGCGACAGAGTTAGCACGAACGACCCCACCGATATGGGAAAAGCAGCATAAGAATAAGAATAAGAATACATAAGGATGGAGACAAAGGGGATAGTCAACATTTAGTTCCATTCTTATTTTTGTTTAACGACACGTTCGAATGTTTACATGGGGTCAGTGGAGAATAGAGGGCTATCTGGGACTCGGCGGTAGCTTTAAGGCTACCACACTGGTTCAACTCATGAAAACACATGGTGCTCTGAGGGGCACTGGCCTACCAAACGGCTGCTGCTCAACGCGGAGGCCTGCAAATGGCGAGGTGAAGCGCGTTCAGCTTGATGAACCCTGTTGACCGTTGTTCTTGGCTTTCAAGACGCGAGGTTCGATTGAAAATCTCACCATAATTATCCAGGATCACACCTATGACACTTGGTGAGAGCCCCGTCAGTTCCGAGGTGAGAGTTCTTTCAAGGCAGTGATAACAGTGAATGGTGACCTCACACACGAGTACAGTTGTAACTTATCGCACTGGGCAGGTCGATGTACCTGCGGTCACTCCTCAACAAACACAGAGCCATTCCTCTGTTGGCTCCTTCACTTTGTCGAAAATTAAACCAGGAAAAATTAAATTTTAAAAACGCCTGGAAAAGAAAACATTAATTAAAAACAAAATTGCATGTTTCGTTCCTGAGAGAACATCATAAGATCCTATCGAATAGCAATTTATTATTATTATTATTATTATTATTATTATTATTATTATTATTATTATTATTATTATTATTATTATTATTATTATTATTATTATTATTATTAACATACACATGAAACAAGACTTAGGCATAGAAATTATTTTCAGATCATCAGGTACTACAACAAATATGAATCCTTACAGGGCGAGTTGGCCGTGCGGTTAGGGGCGCGCACCTGTGAGCTTGCATCCGGGAGATAGCGGGTTCGAACCCCACTGTCGGCAGCCCTGAAGATGGTATTCTACGGTTTCCCATTTTCACACCATGCAAATGCTGGGGCTGGGGCTGTGCCTTAATTAAGGCCACGGCCTCTTCCTTCCCACTTCTAGGCCTTTCCTATCCCATCGTCGCCATAACAGCTATTTGTGACGGTGCGACATAAAGCCTATTGTAAAACAAATATGGATCCAGAACAGTACAAGTAGTAGTTCCTAAATTTTTAAACAAATTCCCCTCAGAATGACACACTTGACAATAAAATATCAACTATAAACATTTGAAACTATGGATCATAGAAAATAAAATTAGTTTAAATATTGCTCATGAATGATTTCTCTATTTTGAATAATACTTTCAGGCATCGGTGAAAACCCACACTACAGGACGAAATGGCCGTACTAATTATGCTAATGTAAATGTACAAATTGTATTAATGTTGAAAACAGTAAGGATTGCATAAATGTATGAAAATATGAAACAAATACGCTGGCAGATAAGCACATTAAGTGCTTTGCAGGTGTAAATAATTGCGAAGATAATGTATAATATCCTACTACACATTTGCAAATGTATGTGGGAAGGAAGCGTCCGTGGCCTTAATTAAGGTACAGCTCCAGCATTTGCCTGGTGTCAAAGTAAGAAACCGTGGAAAATCATCATCAGGGCTGCCGACAGTGGGGTTCGAACCCACTATCTCCCGAATACTGGACACTGGCCGCACTTAAGCGACTGCAGCTATCGAGCTCAGCAAAATGTATTTTATATTTTACATCTAGATACATCATACACAATCATTATGGACCATTATGCCTTTCAGCGTTCAGTCTGCAAGCCGCTGTGAATTTACTAAACGTTGCCGCAATCCTACATTTGCAACTAGTGCTGTGGCCTCATTTAGTTCTATACCTCTTAATTCGTTAAAAACTGAGTCTAACCATCGTCGTCTTGCTCTCCCTCTACTTCTCTTACCCTCAATAACACAGTCCATTATTCTCCTAGGTAACCTATCATCCTCCATTCGCCTCATATGACCCCACCGTCCAAGTTGGTTTATGCGTACAGTTTCATCCATCGAGTTCATTCCTATCTTAGCCTCCTAACTTAGTCTTTATCTCCTCATTCCGAGTGCTCCCTTGCCATCGTCCCACCTGTCTGTACCAGCAATAATTCTCACTACTTTCATGTCAGTTACTTCTAACTTATGAATAAGATATCCTGAGTCCACCCAGCTTTCTCTCCTGTAATGTAAAGTTGGTCCGTAAACAGACTGATGTAAAGATAGTTTCGTCGAGGAGCTGACTCCTTTCTTACAGAATACTGTTGATCGCAACTGCGAGCTCACAGCATTAGCTTTACTGCACTTTACTTCTTACACTACCAACCTAGGAGAACACACATCCTAAATGCTTGAAATTATCTACCTGGTCCAGCTTTGTATCACCACTCTGACATTCAGTTCTCTTGGATTTCTTACCTACAGACATCAATTTAGTCCTCGAAAGACCAATTTTCATACCATACTCATTGCACCTATTTTCACGTTCAAATATATTAGACTGCACTCTTTCGGCACAATCTGATATGTCGTCAGCGTAGGTCAGACTGCTTACTACATTTAAACCTAACTGAATCCCTCCGTGCCACTTTATACCCTTCAACAGATGATCCACGTAAACAACGATTAAATTAACTAAAAATTATTATTATTATTATTATTATTATTATTATTATTATTATTATTATTATTATTATTATTATTATTATTATTATTATTATTTAATTTCGTGGAAGTACCTGGAAAATAGACCTTACTTTTTTTCTTAATTTCTGAGACTTCTGGATCATTTATAGTGTTTTATACGTTTTTCATCCTTCTGGTGCAGAATTTGCTGGTACTTGTTTCTCAAGTGACAATTATGATTGTGTACATGTGGATTTATGATTCAAAATTCGTAACTATTAGAAAAATGCCTTAATGTTCTAAATTAGTCAAATAAAGAATTTTTTGTATGTTCACTGTATTTTCATTGTGTTAACAAAAACAATAATATTAACAGAATCAGTCATTGCTAAAAGGCCATTTGTCCCAAAAAGTTAATTTTTAAAAAAACAACAAAACAACATTTTTATCAAATACAAATTGACATAGAGAAGTGAATTTTCATTTACTTACAAATATGTATAATGCTTTAATGAAGCACTATTTTCACTTGTTTTTGCAATATTGTTAATTGATT
Organism: Anabrus simplex; assembly: GCF_040414725.1. NCBI lineage: Eukaryota > Metazoa > Arthropoda > Insecta > Orthoptera > Tettigoniidae > Anabrus > Anabrus simplex. The sequence continues at coordinate 425,953,936 of NC_090269.1, read as the reverse complement.
TTCAGAAAACAAGGACCTTTTAGCAATGAGCAACAAACTGTTACAATTTGTAATGAAAACACCAAAGTTATTTGCTTTGGTTTATGGGATATTTTGAGCAAATTTTGAAAAAAAGGAACTTTCTACAATATGGGATCAATAAATTAGAATAAAAACACTAGTAAATAATGTTCACAGCCACAACCCATATCCAACAGTATCTGCACCTACAGATTTCTAAAACCAGATGGAGACACTGCTTCGAGATAAGTACAATCCTAAAACACCCTCTGTCACGGATTAAGGGCATTTTTAGCAAGAAATGAAAACTTGGACACGCTGCTATGGCTCTACATGTACGCTAGAGAAAAGTCCATCTAGTACAGACTGTGTATGCCTACATAAGAATGCTGAATCCATGACAACTTCATTCTTACAAAAATGTGGACAAAACACCTTTTAGCAATGACCAGTTCAATTAATCATCGCATTTGCAGCCACGCTTCTGTAACTGTTTTGGACATTATCAAAGGCAGAAAGGATCACACACAAACAGACTGAGCCAGATCATACAAATACAGTTGTAGTATACAATATGCTTCACAGAAATGTTTGCTGGTTTGCCGATACAGCCGGGCATGGTCTCCACGCTCGGTCAGGCAGAACTATTTTCTTGAAGTGATAAAAGTTATTTCGTGGGGCCCTCTCTCACGCCAGGGAAGTTTAGAGCGGTGGAAGAGATGCTCGAAGAAAGTGAGGTGGTTGGCTTGTACTAGGAACTGTCCCGATGTTCGCCTTAGTGCAGGAGGAAACCACGGTAAACCATTCTCAGGACAGCTGACGGTAGGGATCAGCCCCTCTCTGTCTCCCGAATGTAGAGGCGCAAAGCCACGGTAGAGCCGCGGCCATCCCTCCTCTGCTCGGTTGGCCGGTCACAGTGCAGAGTTGTTGGACTACGAAGTAGCAGTGACCAGTTGTGGGCCAAGACCCACTCTGCTTCCCCGAACCTGCTATTTCTAGCCTGGGGCATCCCTTGTAAGGCAGGGTGCTGTGTGTGTGGTGTACGAGTTGCAGGATATAAGGGACAGCACAAATACTCAGTCCGCGCTGATCATTCATCCAAAGAGCCGGTGTTTCGCAGTGAACAGTGAATATGATATCACCACGACGCTCAGCTCCGGAACTGAGTTACTGAGGCAATATTTCTCAAACACATAGCTCTGTCAACAACCCGCTAAGTGCTTCAATCACATTACCTTCCTACTACGTTCAAATTTCGTCTGCTTCCCGAGTAAACATCCACTCTACTCAACCGTCAAGAAAATTCTATTCTAGTCATTCGTTCATCCGGGAGGAAGCAGAGAGAGCAACGCCAGAACCAGTGAGCACGTCTCTCGCCTTCACGATAGGTGGCCAACGAATTGGGAGTTTGTAGTTTACAAGCTTACGTACACCTAAAAAGCAAACGTATTGTCAATTCATAAATTCCACTTTACTCTATCTCTTCTTTAATATTTACTCTGAAAGGGTATTTTCTGAAACAGTAGAAGGAAAGCAGGAGGGCATCACAATAAATAATATTTGTTCTGCTTGCAACAAGTGCTGAAGTTCTATACACGTTACTAAACTGTGGGGTCGAACACAGTGCTGCAAAAGGTCTGCGTTTAAACACGAAAAAGTAAACATGTCATTCAACCTGTTAACTTGACACTAGCTGGCACGTCACTGGAGCAAGTCCAGCGCTTTAAGTATCTCGGCAGCGTACTTGATCACAGCTGGAACAATACTTTTGAAATTAGGTCTCGGATTGAACAGGCAAAAACTGCTTTCAAGAGAATGAGCAAACTTCTCTGTAACAGTTGAAGATCAATCTCCGTCTCGGTTTACTTCAGTGTTATGTATTTTCTGTTTTATTTTATGGTGCCGAGACTTGGACCCTAACAGAGAACACCCCCGATCCTTTGATATGTGGTGCTACCGACGCCTGCTCAGAATACCATGGCTTGACAAAATACGTAACACGGAAGTACTCCAACGCCTGAACAAAGAGCTAGAGGCCAGACAAAACATCAAAGAGAAAAAACTTGAGTACTCTGACCATATCATTCGAAATGATGAATATAGTCTCCTTCAGTTTATCTTACAAGGTAAAACTGAAGTAAAGAGAAGTAAGGGAAGAAGGAGAATATCTTGGCTATAGAATCTAAGAGAATTGTACGGGCTCAGTACCCTACCCTTTTCCAAATTACTGAGGACAAGAACCAAATCGCCCTGATGATAGCCGACATCCAATGAGGATAATGTACAAGAAGAAAAGAAGAATTCCAACTTTATTTTCATATTGTGATCTTCCTACTTTTAAAAAACCACTCAGACTTAGTCTACTAGAAGAAGAAAAGAGCGAGTTAGTAGTTGAGTGCGATTCTTGTGGACGAGTAAGTTAGAAATAAGCACGTATGACGAGGCATTGTTTTCCTTTACAACTTTCCTTTACGCAGATAGGTTATTTAGCGACGATACGAAAAAAGGTTTAGGAGTGGGAACAAAGTGACCGTGGCCTCAATTAAGGTACAGCCGGAACATTTTCCTGGTAATAATAATAATAATAATAATAATAATAATAATAATAATAATAATAATAATAATAATAATAATAATAATAATAATAATAATTTCGTGTGCGGCTATTTCTAGCTGAGTGCACCCTTGAGGGTGGGCGTAATCTGCCACTTGTAGGTAACTGCGTGTTATTGTGGTGGAGGATAGTGTTATGTGTGGTGTGTGAGTAGCAGGGGACAGAATAAACACCCAGTCCCCGAGCCAATGGAATAAACTTATGAAAGTTAAAATCCCCGACCCGGCCGAGAGTCGAACCCTGGACCCTCTGGACAAAACGCCAGCACGCTAACCATTTAGCCATGGAGACGGACAATATTCTGGTTTGAAAATGGGAAATCACGGAAAACCACCTTCAGGGTTGTCGACAGTGGGGTTCGAACCTACTATCTTCCGAATGCAAGTTCACAGCTTCCCGCCCCTAACCGCACGGCAACTCGCTCGGTACATTGTTTATTGAGGGACGGGGTGGAATTATGTCTTAATGAACGCTAGGCAGTTCTACCGATTATTTGCACAAATAGCTCTTGCTTGTCGACTTGGAAAGTATAAATGCAATACCTCCTCCAAAGAATACGTGGTCTACGTTTTTACATTGCCGCCCACTAAGCGGTTGTTCCACACTGGAAAACTTTACACATCAAAGTCGCATAACCATACTTTTGCAGTCACTATTTACCGAGATCGATAGCTGCAGTCGCGTAAGTGGGGCCAGTATCCAGTATTCGGGAGATACTAGGTTCGAATCCCACTGTCGGCTGTACCTTAATAAAGGCCACGGCCGCTTCCTTCCCACTCCTATTCCTTTCCCGTCCCATCGTCGCCATAAGACCTATCTGTGTCGGTGCGACGTACCTCGTAAAGCAACTAGCAAATTCAAAAAATGCAGTCGTCATTTCATCCAGCTCCTCAGTTATACCTCCCGAACTAGTGCCGGGTGCTACTCAGTAGAAAGGGTGCTCTACCTTGTCCTCTGTAGGCGCTTTCGGTGTGATCCACGAAAGAGATACACGCAGCAACGCAAATTCCGAGAATTTACTGAAATTTTGAAGGGCTCCAGACTACCGGAGAATTCAGATTTCTGAAACGCCGCGTGAGGACCATGTGCACCGCTCAGCGCACAAATAGTTCTAGCGCGTAGGCTGAAGATTCGCTCAAGTGAACACGGCTAGTATATGAATGACGAGCTTATCGATATGCTGACGAAATTTGGAGTGTCATCGCAATGCGAGCTGCACCTTCACAACAATATCCAGACAGATGACTTCCAAATCGCAGTAATGGCGCACACTCAACCCCAGCAGCGATACATTTTCTTATCATTTCGTAGAACGTTTCTTTATCAAGTTAAAAAAACTGCTACTGTAAGTCAAGGCAAGTACAGTTTTACGGCAGTCCAGGTGTCTCCGGCGCGAAAGAGAGCTATCCCAGCGAAACTGATGCATGAGCTTCAAGCTTACGCCATCCGGGGTGGCGGAGTGCTCCCTCGAGATTCACAGCATCTTGCGGCAGCTAGCTTGGGTAAATGTTACTTGTTACAGTTAAAATTCGAAGTGTTCAGAGCCACTCAGCAGAGGCTACAATAAAAGAAAACAGTATAACCACTTGCGGATATTCCTGCTAATAGAAATAGCCATTTTATAAAATCAATGGTAATAAAGGTATTTCTTTTATTTTTTGCATTTCAGCATGTATGCAGTTTTTGGTAGCGATTCATTTATGGCACGTGTAGAGTATATTTTCAATGCACGCGAAAAAATGTTTTGCATTTGGTTTGCCTGTAATGGTGATACAGTTATACTGTGAATTTTTGAGCTTTCCTTTTGGATTACAGGTGAGTTTTTGGGAGTTCTGTAGCATTCTTCTTGAATTTAACAGTGGTATACGTCTTGAGGAATATTTCCCCTCGTTTGTCGTTGCTGTACCTGTCCGACTCATTGGCTGAATGGCCATAGTTTAGGCCATCGATTCTGAGGGTCCCGGGTTCGATTCCCGACGGGGTCGGCGATTTTAATCGCTTCTTATTAATACTTCTGTCCCGAGGACTGGGTGTTTGTGTTTGTCCCAACACTTTCCTCTTCATATTCATACAACACACTACACTACCAACCACCACAGATTCACGTAATAATGATTACATCCCTCCATATAGGGTTGGCGTCACGACGGGCATCCAGCCGTGAAAGAGGGCCAATTCCACATGTGCGACACAATTCGCACCCGCGACCCCACGGGTGTGGGAAAGGGCGGAAGAAAAAGAAGAAGAAGAACAGGTTTGTCATTGCTGTACGTATGCTCAGTAAGCGAGTGAAACTGTAAAACTTCGACGACGGTAAAATACCTGCTCACTCAGTTTAGGTTAGGCTTTTAAGTTAAAAAGCAAAACGTTAGTCCCAGGATATGTTTGAGAAAACCATGAATATCTGTGAAACTCTCAAGTACATTTTAAAAATTCTGTTGTAGCTTAAATTACGATGGTGCCGTCACTGCCCTCAATACGTGCGAGATATGCGGTTGAAAATAGTCTCATTCAAGTGAGTCATCTATATAAATAAACTCGAAGCGACCGCGTGTCTGTACATTGACTATTTTGGCGAAATGTCCGTGTATTTATCTGTTTCAGGTGTAATAATGACCATTTGCATATATTTTAACTTTGGTGTCTGTTTGTTTGCTTGTTTGTTTGTCTGTTTGTCTAAGTTCTTATAACTTGAAAACTAATGGACATATTTCCACCAAACTTCATATTTAGAATCCATCTGTCCTTGGGTAGGATCTAGGGCCAACATTGTCTCTAAATTCCTGAAATGACTGGGGTTTTATACCAAACCGAAACTGTGATTTTGCACACCCAAAAAATATACACAGCCAGACTTAATGGAAATCTATGTGCCCTAATGGAAATCAATTTTTAAACCTTTCTTCTCATGCGCATCATTTGTATATGAGCATTAATAAGGGAGGTATCATTAACGCACCGTTTTTCGGTACAAGTCCCACCGGACTTACTCAAGAGCGGGAGCGTGTAAAGCGTATTTCTTATAACTTGAAAACTACTGGAGACATTTCAACCAAACTTCATATTTAGCATCCACCTGTCCAAAGGAAGGTTTTTACACTGACTGACAGAGCAAATGCAATATCAAGAAGGAGTGGTTCGAAAGGGATGAAAGTTGGGGAAAAAACAGAGACGGCACGGACGAATAATTGATGTTTATTTCAAACCGATATGCAGGTTACACAATGCGCACGGCATCGACTCAGTAGGATGTAGGACCACCGCGAGTGGCGATGCACGCAGAAACACGTCGAGGTACAGAGTCAATAAGAGTGCGGATGGTGTCCTGAGGGATGGTTCTCCATTCTCTGTCAACCATTTGCCACAGTTGGTCGTCCGTACGAGGCTGGGGCAGAGTTTGCAAACGGCGTCCAATGAGATCCCACACGTGTTCGATTGGTGAGAGATCCGGAGAGTACGCTGGCCACGGAAGCATCTGTACACCTCGTAGAGCCTGTTCGGAGATGCGAGCAGTGTGTGGGCGGGCATTATCCTGCTGAAACAGAGCATTGGGCAGCCCCTGAAGGTACGGGAGTGCCACCGGCCGCAGCACATGCTGCACGTAGCGGTGGGCATTTAACGTGCCTTGAATACGCACTAGAGGTGACGTAGAATCATACGCAATAGCGCCCCAAACCATGATGCCGCGTTGTCTAGCGGTAGGGTTCTCCACAGTTACTGCCGGATTTGACCTTTCTCCACGCCGACGCCACACTCGTCTGCGGCGACTATCACTGACAGAACAGAAGCGTGACTCATCGGAGAACACGACGTTCCGCCATTCCCTCATCCAAGTCGCTCTAGCCCGGCACCATGCCAGGCGTGCACGTCTATGCTGTGGAGTCAATGGTAGTCTTCTGAGCGGACGCCGGGAGTGCAGGCCTCCTTCAACCAATCGACGGGAAATTGTTCTGGTCGATATTGGAACAGCCAGGGTGTCTTGCACATGCTGAAGAATGGCGGTAGACGTGGCGTGCGGGGCTGCCACCGCTTGGCGGCGGATGCGCCGATCCTCGCGTGCTGACGTCACTCGGGCTGCGCCTGGACCCCTCGCACGTGCCACATGTCCCTGCGCCAACCATCTTCGCCACAGGCGCTGCACCGTGGACACATCCCTATGGGTATCGGCTGCGATTTGACGAAGCGACCAACCTGCCCTTCTCAGCCCGATCACCATACCCCTCGTTAAGTCGTCTGTCTGCTGGAAATGCCTCCGTTGACGGCGGCCTGGCATTCTTAGCTATACACGTGTCCTGTGGCACACGACAACACGTTCTACAATGACTGTCGGCTGAGAAATCACGGTACGAAGTGGGCCATTTGCCAACGCCGTGTCCCATTTATCGTTCGCTACGTGCGCAGCACAGCGGCGCATTTCACATCATGAGCATACCTCAGTGACGTCAGTCTACCCTGCAATTGGCATAAAGTTCTGACCACTCCTTCTTGGTGTTGCATTTGCTCTGTCAGACAGTGTATATCCATACCATGTCATATTCCCGGAATGGACTAGTGTTTTATAGGGAACAGAAAAAGTGATTTTACTCTCCCACAAGACCAACCTGAAAGGAAATTGACCAACCTTGATGGAAATCCATCTCTAAAACGTTTTCCTCATGAGAAGTTTTTCGATAGGAGGATTGACAAGGTAGATATCATGAACGATCGGTTTTAGACCAACGCACATACCCCAAAAAGTGTTGTACGTGGAGCAGATTCCTTATCTAGATCAATAAAATCGTAACGGCCGTGTGTCTAAGCACTGACTATTTTTGCGAAATCTTCGTACAGTTGTCTGTTCCAGGTGTAATAAAGGCCACCTGCATATTTCTTAGCTTTAGTTTCCTGAAATTCTCACTTTTACCACCAGCACCCCCCCCCCCCTCTCCAATTCAAGATTGCGGTACAATCTGCCGGACGAGCTAGAATATTGAAATTTGGCAAAATTATATATCTTAGTCTGTAATCGACAGATAGCTTCCAAAATCTTTAAATATTTCACTTTTTACCTCTGAAAAATATCGAAATATTGAGGCAGTTCTAATGTCTCGGTACAGAGCTTCGTTTCGAGATATTTAGAAGCTAAACGGTAAGTCGTATCACAAAACGGATGGCACAATCTCAGTTCAGTATGGAGTGATCTACAACTTTGGTCTTATGACGTTTTGTCGTATCTCTATTCCTTATACGTTAAATTTGTCTCTATTTCTCGATTCTGCGTCCATTTTTCACTTTGAACACGTATAATTCATTGTTTGAATCACTTATACGAAAGATAGAATCATGTAATTCTACACGAACATCGGCCCGCTCAGTATCCATATGTGAGCCAAATTCTATGTTTGTAGTTGTCACATAAGTATCCAAACATAATGCACTGTGAGAAAACATTACCCAAATTTCACTCTATTCAACGTCTCTAACTCAATCCTAGACAAAAATAGATGAGATAAGGGAAAATATCATAAGACCATCCGTTTAGACCGATAAACGAGGCGTCTTATGATACAATCCGTTTGTCGATATGACGTATCGTTTAGCTGCAGTTAAATCTGTAAATGAAGGTTTACAATATTGTAAACATACATATATTTCGTATGGCGGTATATATACATTGAAGTCGATTTGTAGCGATGTAGAAAGGGTGTGTCTGCCATTATAATTAATATTTTACAAATCGATAGTGACTCTCAGTAGGAGGCCGTCTGCTATTGTAATCATTACTCTGCACATCGACTTTGACTGGCAGTAGGAATGGGATCCTACTCTAACGCACGCCACTGCAGGAATGTAGAGAAAAGACACTTCCTACAGCAACTCGTCCAATGAGGAGCGGTTAAATGATCCGACGGAGCTGAATGTGGTGACAGAATCTCATGCAAGAACTAGAGGTGTGACACAAAAATCGACAAAACATCATGTTAAACATAACCTGCTCTGAACGGCACACAACTCAGCGCCTGTAACCCGACACCGCCTTAAGCAGGTTTGGTTTACCAAGCTATGCCTCCAGGATCGCCCGATTTAATCTCCATGGAGTTTTTTTACGGAACCACTTGTTTGATCGAATTTATGTAACATTGCCTGCAAAACCAGCGACCTTATACATACAATTCTTTTTCTCCTTCTTCTTGTCCTTATATTTCTTCTTCTTCTTTTACCTGAAATGGTGGAATATAGGGGGATGGCAAGGATGAAATGGCTTCATAGGGTAAAAATATTAGCATGGAATGTTAGTAAGGTTCTCTCCGTTGGATGAAAGCAGTGATTGCAGTTATTGATAAGCAAAGAAACAGAAAGGATTGCAACCACTATCGAGGTATTTCATTAATCGGTATACCAGGCAATGTATTCAGTGGCATTTTGGAAGGTACGGTGGGATCAGTGGTTGAGAGTAAGTGAGGGTCAGTTTTCGGCATGCATCAGATAAACTGCTACAAGAGGAATAGACAGCTATGTTTATGTTTCGTAGATCTAGAGAGGCATATGACAGAGTATTGAGGCAGAAGTTGTTCGCCGTACTGGCGGGGGGGGCTACGGAATTAAGGGCAGTTTACAAACAGCAACTGAAATGGTTTTGTGATGACGATTGGGCTGCAGTTAGAATAGATAGCACAGTGAATTCTTGGTTCAAGCTACTACCAGGCTTAGAAAAGGCCGTAATCTTTCACCTTTATTGTTCACAATTTACATGGATCGTCTACTGAAAAATATAAAGTGACAGGCAGAGATTCAGTTAGGTGTAAATGTAGTAAACAGTTAGATCTATGCCGACGTCTTGATTTTAATGACAGATTGTACTGAAAGCCAATTTTCTTGGAACTTGAAAATAGTTGCAATGAGTATGATATGTAAATTAACCTTTCCAAGATTAAATGGATGTCAGTAGGTAAGGAACCAAAGAGAAGTGAATATACAACGCTGGAACAGGTAGATAATTTCAAGTATTTAGATGTGTGTTCTCCCGGGATGGTAGTACAGTAAGTAAGGTGACGTAAAGTTAATGCAGTCAGCTCCTCGATGAAACTATTTTCATATCGGTCTGTTTTCAGACCAACTTTGGTTTACGTGAGTGAAAACTGGGTGGACTCAGGATATCTTATTCGTAAGTTAGAAGTAGCAGACATGCAAGTAGCGAGAATAACTGCGGGTACAAAAAGGTGGAAACAATGACAGGAGGGTACTCGGAATGAGGAGACTGGGGTCATGTGAGGCGAATGAAGGAGGATAGGCTACCTATAAGCATGGAATCGGTCATGGAGGGTAAGAGAAGTAGAGGGAGACCAATACAACGAGGGGTAGACTTAGTTTCTAACGATTTGAAGATAAAACATATAGAACTAAACTAGACCTCAGAACTGGTTAAAAATTGACGTATGTGGAGTTGTTTAGTAAATTCCTAGAGGCCTGCAGTCTGAACGTTGAAATGAATAACAGTCTATAATAAAGACGTATGTATGTATGAGTCCTAGTTGCTGTTGTGTCTGAATGATATATATTTATACTCTCACGATGAATACTGAAACTCTAGGCCGCCATAGCTCAATTGGTAGAGCAACCGACGCGTCGCGAATACTGAAACGTTGGCCGTCAAGATGTCAGTTCGGCGGTTGAACAAGAATACCTTACGAGATATGTTCAGTGGTCCTAGGGAAATGAGAGACAGTTTACGTAGAACATCTCTAGTAAACAGGAGACTACTTACGTACTTATAAAAGGATAAACAGCTCCCTTGGTGTCAATTTACATCGCCTCAACCAGTTCACATTTTAATTGCACAGGACTGATGGCCATGAAGCTGAAACAAGTTTCCTTTTTCAGTTTGCTTTGCCTCGCACCGACACATAAAGTTCTTATTGCGACGATGGAGTAGGAAAGGGCTTGGAGTGAGAAGGAAGCGACCGTGGTCTTAATTAAGGTAAAGCCCGATTATTCGTCTGGTGTGAAAAAGGGAAACCACGGAAAATCATCTTCAAGGCTGCCTACACTGGGTTTCGAACCCACTATCTCCCGAATGCAAGTTGACAGCTATATGAAACAAGTAAGTTGGACTGTAAAGGAACCTTTCCTCCACCACGTACAGATGGAGTTGTGGAGCTGTACACAGTAATCGAGGAAGTTGCTATCTATTCGAGGTCTCCGTCCTAATTTCCTCTTCTTTCTGCAGGTAAATCACATCTGCTGCTGTTCCAGCTGTTACGTGAGATACAGAAGATTAATTGAAGTGTTGGCTCAGATAACATCGGCCTTGGTCAAGGCAGGGTCTCATTGTTTGTACACCTGTGTCCGCAGTTCTTCAGGTCCGGTCACGAGCTGGAACAATTAACACAGTAGTGGCTACAACAATAGAACAGGTGCACTGGTGCGCTGACCCGTGACGGAACACTGCCCATTACGACTATTCGTCACGCTGAAAACATCCTACTGCCGGAAAATGCAAGCTTGTTGTCCTCTTATAATACTTAAAGTAAAGCACAACCATGTTGTCGTAAGAGTTTTTGATTATGTAGTAATTTTTACCGAGCCTTCGTGGTTCAGACGGCAGTGCGTCGGCCTCTCACCGCTGGATACCGTGGTTCAAATCCCGGCCACTCCATGTGAGATCTGTGCTGGACAAAGCGGAGGCAGGACAGGTTTTTCTCCGGGTACTCCGGTTTTCCATGTCATCGTTCATTCCAGCAACACTCTCCATTCTCATTTCATAGCATCTATCAGTCATTAATAAATCACTTTGGGAGTGTCATCGTACTAATAGCCTATATCTGCTTCATTCATTACATCCCTGACCCGGTCAATGACTGGAAAACAAGTTGTAGGTTTTCATTTTTCAGTAATTTTTACCGATAGTGAACATGAACAAACTGATTAAAAATGAAGTTCCCAGGAATACACCAGGCATTTATATAAGTGGAGAAAAATATCACCCCGACTGGTCCGTCACTGCATTGTATTCCAGTGCTGTCTCAACGGCGCGCTAGCTACGAGCGTCTTGGAAAGGTGAGGTAAACCAATTGCTACTGCTACACTGGGGCGAAACGCTGGTAATTTAGCGATTTAGATAGGTCTTACGGCGACGATGGGATAGGAAAGGCCTAAGAGTGGAAAGGAAGCGGCCGTGGCCTTCACTAAGGTACAGCCCCAGCATTTGCCTGGTGTGAAAATGGGAAACCACGGAAAACCATCTTCAGGGTTGCCGACAGTGGGGTTCTAACCGAATATCTCCCGGATTAAAGCTTACAGCCGCGCGCCCCTAACCGCACGACCAACTCGCCCGGTATTTAGCGATTCGAACAGCCTAAAGAGTTCGAGTTCATGAAAGGCTGTCCAGTTTACGAAAGGAAGACTTGCGAATAAGGAATTTCACGCTTCAAGAGATGAACGGCTGTTGGTGTACGGTATTCACAGCGGTTCATCTCACCAGGCTCAATGAACCCGTTCCAATCCTCAGTTTTTATTAATTTTGTCGGTTGGACCCCAAATGTGCACGACGACATCGTACGCCATGGAATGTGGTATGGACATTTTCATACCCTTCCGGAAGTGGAAATCTCGTTTCTTAAATTTTTTAGACTTCCCGACGGGGATTCTAACCCGCGTCCTTCCGGGCGAACCGAGCACGCCTTTGCCGCCTTGGCCAGGCAGTCTACACCATGAAATAAACCCTAAAAGAATTATCTTTCTCTCCCCTCAAAAATTACTAATTTGTTGGTTACGACCTTATTCCAGGGAGGTCTTCTATAAATTAGAGGATGGTGCTAGGATTGTTTTATACAAGAACTGGGAAAATCTAAAGAAAAGCGCCACGATTTGTTCTGTGCCATTTTTGACTAAAGATTAACGTTACGAAAATATTCCAAACTTTGGGGTTGAAAGACTTGGGAGTAAGGAGACGAGATGCTCGTCTAAGTGGTATGTTCCGAGCTGTCATTGGAGAGATGGCCTGGAATGACAGTAGACAAATAAGTTTGAGTGGTTTCTTTAAAATTAGGAAAGATCACAATATAAAGATAAAGCTGGAATTCAAGAGAACAATTAGGGAAAATATTCGTTTATATGAAGGGGAGTTAGGGACTGGAATAACCAAGGGAGATGTACATTACATTTCCAATTTCTTTGCAATCAGTTAAGAAAAGGCAAGGAAGATAACAGATAGGGAATCTGCCACCAGGGCGACTGCCCTAAATGCAGATCAGGGTGATTGATTGAAAGGTAACGACCCAGAATTTGCCTAAGGATGAGAATGATAACCCACGGAAAACTATCTCAAGGATGGCCAACGGGTTGGATGGACCCCTGTCCCGAGTACAGAGCTAGCAATGAATGTGTCACAAGGTTCATTAACACAAAGCGAGGTTTTACTGACAATTACTAGCCGGAACACGGAAGTCAACTAATTATTAACAACATAAGTTATTCGTTCCCAGACAGAAGTGACTGATGTGTATCCACAGGAGATGCACTTGACATGCGCACACTTCCCGACGGAAAAAGCAATTGCCTGAAAATGTTAAGTCCCTGCTTTCAAGCATGTTCTGGAGTAACATATGTTGTAGTGCCTGATGATCTGAAAATACCCTGCGTACCTAAATCTTGTTGCATGTGTATGTTCGTTTAAAATTCTATATTCTGGCTTCCAAAAATTTTCTTTAATTAACTTAACTCTCAATAACCTTTCCTTTTAGTACATCCTTGTTAACATATCTTCACTTAAAGTAAGCATTACGTTGTATTCGTACTAAAAGAATGTGTTGACAATACGATTTTATAACATTTTGCAGTGACGACGATTAGAAGGGGTCGAAGGGGACAGTCGCTCTCCCCCTGCTTTTGGAGAAAAATTAAATTTTGATTCCATTTTAACCACCTATAAGTAGGAATTAATAAAAACAAAGTCAATTTTAAAAACCCTGTTATCTATTACCTAATACATTTCTTCAGTTTCTTTAATTATTAAAAAATACTTAGCGGAAATACGCACAAAACCTAAGTCGACGCAGCAGACAGCGCCACAGCTAGTACAGTAGTGGAGACTCGCACGGCAGCGTGTAGAAGCGCGATTAGTATCTGATGGCACAAAAGCTTACTTGTGCACATGTGTTATTGTTCCTTTGGTGAAAGGTTTATTGTATAGTATAGAATAAAACTCTCAGAAAAAGAACTATTATTATGGCAGTTAAGCTGGTTAACTGTCAACCTTTAATTCTCCGTCGAAATTCACTCAGAGAGCGTTACAAGTTAGGTTAAGAACCTCCAAGATGGCGGATGTGAGGTTAGGCTCGCTCTCTTAGCCAGCATAGCAATGCGCTGGAGCCCTCCGTGGAGCGACCTGCAGTAGCGGAGGCCTCTCCCGAGAGCCTGTGGAGATGGAGCCGGAGGAGGCCTCTGCAGAGGGCCGGTGGAGGTGGAGGCTGCCGAACCGTCCACTTATACTACTGCCGTGGCCTTAATTAAGGTACAGGCCCAGCATTTGCCTAGTGGGAGAATGGGAAACCACGGAAAACCATCCTCAGGGCTGCCGACAGTGGAGTTCGAACCCGTTATCTCCCGAATACTAGATACTGGCCGCACTGAAGCGAATGCAGCTACCGAGCTTGGTATCATATTGTCTAAATGTATGGAGATCGGCTTCTTTTACAGGCGTAAAAGTGGCACAAGTGTAATTCGTAGCGGCGACTGGAAATAAGAAGTGCGGGCACAAACAATACTACCGTAGAGCACAGAATTTATACTCTTTGTGCTTTTAAAGAGTTGTAAGTACGTGGGCGTGGATTTTAAACTTCGGGTGCTGACGCAGCATACCACGTGACCGTGACGTCACGACAACGTGCTCTTGTTTGTAAACAAAGCCACGTGCTTTTTTGACAGCTGTCATCTTGACGGACCCTAACCTCACTTTTAAGGACAACAGAGCATCGTTAACCTCACTGCTGCCATCTTTACGACGCTAAACCTCATTGCTGACACCTTATGCACGTCGTAGCGCAGAATTTAAAAATCCATGTGCATTTTTAACGCCTCACAGCTGCCATCTTTAACCACGTAGGCACGGAATTTTAAACAGCAGAACATCGCAAACTTCAGTGCTGGCATCTTGACGGGACTAAACCTCACTGTTGCAACCTTAGGCATGTAGTAGCGGGCAATTTAAAATCCACGTGCTTTTTAACAAATGTCTGTTACTATGAAGGTAGTAAAATCGTAGCCATAATTAAGATATATCCCAGCGTTTGCTTCGAAAACCGATTGTAGGAGGGCGTACCTTAAACTGCTGTAAAGAAAGCAGCTTCCTCCTCCTCCTCCTCCTCCTCCTCCTCCTCTCACAGGGAAGGGCGTACCTTATACAGCTGTAAAGATGGCAGCTTCCTCCTCCTCCTCCTCCTCCTCCATATTAGGCGCAGTTTTACAGACAGATAGGCAGTTGTTATTTTGCAGATGTTGTTATTTTCCGGTTGCAGTGTAAAACTATACATCATATCTAACTGTAAAACATCTATTATGTATATATGTGATATTTGTAGTGTGAGGTTTTCAAGGCTTGACAATCTTGAACGACATACAGCTGTAAAGCATAACTCCGAAATATATGCATGCAAACAATGTACTGCTATATTCAACAGACGTGATAATCTCACACGACATGTAAATTCTAAACACATTTGTTTAAAGAAGCGTGACCGAAATGATATAACATCGTCACAGCTTACTATAACTTCTGTTACTAATCTCACACCACCAGATAAAGAGGAGATGCATAAGGAAGAAAAACAAGAACACAACGTTTCTTTTCCATCGGAGCTTTATCATTCTACTTTATTTTCTAACCCAGCAACATGTTCTGTAGCTGTGAAAACATCTCAAGAAGAGAAGCAAGGTGCATCAGTATAAGAAAAAGAAGAAGATTTAACCGCTTCTTTTCAATCAAACCGTGTTCAGTTTTTATCTGCTGATAACATTGCAGAAGCACATACCGCATCAAAACAAGTTCTTCCCTTTTCTACACATCAACTGTCTACACGTATTAGCAAAACTCTGTTACCCTATGCACACGTAAGATACTGTAAAGACGTTAACTTACTCGTTGAACGATTACAACTCCTAAGAGCGACACTACTTTTTTAAACGTAACATCTGTTAAGATAACAGCTTCCTCCTCCTCCTCCTCCTCCTCCTCCTCCTCCTCCTCCTCCTCCTCCTCCTCCTTCTCCTCCTCCTTATCGCAGTTACTAATGTTAACTCAATCCCCCCTCCTACGGAATAGTTCTTTATCATCAACATTAGTGTGTGCTTCGACATCGTACGCTATGGAACAGAACAACAAACAAAACTGCCAATGTGCATGCTGTTCGCATGTTCATACGCAGCATCTTATTTATCTCACACGAGTAAGTAAGGCTATTAAGATGTTCTATAAACATGGAACCTTGATGCCAAGACATCTGATTCAATGTTTATCACCAGGATTTTTATCTACGTACGCTGCTCCTTTCGTAAATAATTTTCGAGACATCCTTCCTCTCCATAGTAAGATGTTAATCGATGTAGCTTTATGCAGAACCAGTCAACGTCATTACAAGCATCGAGCGGAAAATGGTGATGATGATTGGGATGGATCAAATCAGAAGATTGAACACTGTACACAGTGTATGGATAAACTTTTTCTAGTACATGATGATGATTCAGAAAAGGAATAACAATAAGGTAAGAAGTGCATTATCTTCTTTGTAATGTTTTGTGTAATTTCAATGTTACGGCCGTCTAATAGCCTATGAATAGCAGCCATCTTGCGGCCGCCATCTTGCGTCCTTAGGGCGTCTCATAAGAGCCTATGTATAGCAGCCATATTGCGACCGCCATCTTGCGCAAGCACCCTCAAGGCGTCTCATAAGGAGACATGTGTAGCCGCTATCTTGTGGAATTAGATAGCCGCCATCTTGCGCAAGCATCCCTAGGGCGTCTCATAAGAGCCTATGTATAGCAGCCATCTTGCGACCGCTATCTTGCCCAAGCACCCTTAAGGTGTCTCCTAAGGAGCCATGTATAGCCGCCATCTTGTGGCCGCCACCTTGCGCAAGCGTCCCTAGGGAGTCTCATAAGAGCCTATGTATAGCCGCCATCTTGCGGCCACCATCTTACGCAAGTACCCTTAAGGCGTCTTATAAGGAGCCGTGTATAGCCGCCATCTTGTGCAACTGGCGTCGGGAAGGGCACCCGGCCGTAAAACTGAGGTTAGGCTCCTCCATTATGTTAGAGTAGCTCTCTTAAAGGTTAAAGTTAGGTTAAGCCCCTCCAAGACGGCGGATGTGAGGTTAGGCTCGCTCTCTTAGCCAGCATAGCAATGCGGTGGAGCCCTCTGCGGAGGGCTGGTGGAGGTGGAGGCTGCCGAACTGTCCACTTACACTACTCACGGCCACTTCCTTCCCATTCCCAGGCCTTTCCTATCCCATCGTCACCATGAGACTGATGTGTGTCGGTGCGACATAAAACAACTTGTAATAAAAACACAATATAAGTGACTCAATAAGTGAATAATGATGATGATGATAATAATAATAATAATAATAATAATAATAATAATAATAATAATGAAAATGTCGGACTGAGTGGCTCAGACGATTGAGGCGTTGGCCTTCTGAGCCCAGTTTGGCAGCATCGATCCTGGCTCAGTTCGGTGGTATTTGAAGGTGCTCAAATACGTCAGCCTCGTGTCGGCATGTAAAAGAACTCATGCGTGACAACATTCCGGCACCTCGGCATCTCCGAAAACCGTAAAAGTAGTTAGGGAGACGTTAAGCAAAATAACATTAAATAATAATAAACTGAGGCCAGTAGACAGCGTATGAAACGGGAACATTGGACAGGATAGGATAAGTTGGACATGAAGAGAGAAAGAACAATGCTAAGAAACATTCTGGGCCCTGATGTAAAAAAAAAAAAAAATGGAAGAGGAGACTAAAATCTAACAAAGAAGTGTATCAAAGAACAGAAGAAATGGTTAAACTGAAGGGGAAGAGAAGGTTACTGTTTATGGACACTTGTTGAGGATAGACAGTGACAGAAAGGCCTGGGAATGGGAAGGAAGCGGCCGTGGCCTTAATTAAGGCACAGCCTGGTGGGAGAATGGGAAACTACGGAAAACCATCTTCAGGGCTGCCAATAGTGACGTTCGAACGCATAATTTTACGAATACCAAATACTGGCAGCACCGAAGCGACTCCAGCTCCCGAGCTCGGTATCACATTGTGTAAATGTATGGGGATCGGCTTCTTTTACAGGCATAACAATGGCACAAATGTAGTTAGTAGCGGCGATTGGAAATAAGAAGTGCGGGCACAAACAATACTACCGTGGGCCGGGGGAATACAGTGGGGGGTAGACAACAAAACCGAAACAAAGTGGAAAAGTAAAGGTTCACCGTTTACCAACTTAACTGCTGTAATAATAGTTTGTTTTTTTCCTCTGAGAGTTTTATTCTATATTATGCATTAAAATTCTCACCAAAGGAACATGTACTCTTGTGCCATCAGATACTAATCGCGCTGTGCGATCTCCACTACTGCACTAGCTGTCGAATGACATTGAGAGGCCCAAAATCTCACGCATGCAAACCGAGGTGCAGAGGCTCCGTGCACTGTGCATCGGTCCGACTCGGCTCAGCTCGGCTTGACTCGGATGGTGTTAGTGCGCTGAAAGTGACGAAGCGTTCGGTGATAGATGACTTGTTTATTATTGAAATAGATAAGCGCAAGACAACAACATAATGTCACTGACGAAGAGAATATTTGAATTCTTCAGGAAGAGGAAGAGAGAGGTGAAATGGTTTCGAGACGTGAGGTTCGACTTCACGAAGATGGACAGGGATCAATTTAGACAACTCGTCAAAAAGTTCCGCAGTTACCAGGAAACTGGGGAAACGCTGAGGCTCTACACAGAAAAGCAGAAGAAGGAAGTAAGAGAAAGGATGACAAGATACTGGCAGAGAGAGAAGGATAAAAATACTGCAAAGTTTATCAAATTGTTCCATAGACGGCCCAAATAAAAAATTTTAAAAGTATATATTTCAGCCCCACTTATCTTCCATGGCAGCTAAACATCAAACATTTATCTGTCTGGTTTAAATGTCGGCGGTAGCAGTTTGCGCGAGTACGTGTTCGTGTAGCGCGGGACACTGTCCTTTCAGGAACCTCATTATTTCAGACTTTCTCATGTCTCACCGTAGGCAAATGTTTGCGTTGCACTTGGCGGAAAGTGTCAACACGATGTCACACTGCAGATTACAACTGCTCGTACTTACTAGCAGACGAGTGACGGGACAGCAAGAATCAAGTCTGGCTCCCACTGCAGACTAATGTTGGAATTGTACCTTGTTTCACCATACAGTTAATTACAGTTACTAATATTAGTACGGGCACTAAATTAGCACAAGTCATTTCCTTTCTTTAGCCCCCAATTTAACAATCAGAAATTTTGAAGATAAAACGCCGTAGCTAGAGTGAACTACAGACATCTCCCTCCTCCCTTAGTGCTACGAAATTTGATCGCTTACTTTGTAGACTCTCAATCATCATCAGTCACCACTGAACTGCGTTTAGGGCAGGTGGCAGATTCTCTATCACTTGTTTATCTAGTTTTCTCTCCAATGTATCGAACATTTCCATTGATAAATTATTCCAATCCCCAATTCCTCTTCCTATAAATGAATATTTCCCCAATTTGTTCTCTAGAATTCCAATTTTACTTTCATATTATTATCTATCCTAACTTCAAAACGTCCACTCAAGGGTATTCGTCTACTGATGTCGTTCCACGCCACCTCTCTACTGACAACTCGAAACATACCTCATGGTCGAGCAGCTCGTCTCCTTACTTCCAAGGCTTCCTAGCCCAATTTTTTAATCATTTTCATAACGCTACTTTTTTGTCGGGAAACACCCAGAACAAATCGTGCTGCTTTAACTTTCATCCTTTCTAGTTCACGTGCCGGGCTGAGTGGCTCAGACGGTTGAGGCGTTGGCCTTCTGACCCCAACTTGGCAGGTTCGATCCTGGCTCAGTCCGGTGGTATTTGAAGGTGCTCAAATACGTCAGCCTCGTGTCGGTAGATTTACTGGCACGTAAAAGAACTTCTGCGGGACTAAATTCCGGCACCTCGGCGTCTCCGAAAACCGTAAAAGAGTAGTTAGTGGGACGTAAAGCAAATAACATTATTAATTATTATCTAGTTCACGTATCAAGTAACGTAGTCTTGGTGAGGGTCATATTACGTACCGTATTTTACATGGATTGCTGTAAATTGGCTTAATGAGATTGTCCTGGCCATTGCTTACCATAACTAGTGTCTTACGTTGCACCGACACAGATAGGTCTTATGCCAACGATGGGATAGGAAAGACCTAGGAATTGGAAGGAAGCAGCCGTGGCCTTAAGTAAGGTACCGGCACAGCATTTGCCTAGTGTGAAAATGGGAAACCACGGAAAACCACCTTCAGGGCTGCCGACAGTAGGATTGGAACCTACTATCCCCAGGATGCAAGGTCACATCCGCGCGCCCCTAACCGCACACCTCCGATGCCATAACTAGTACCCGAATGTTTATATAATATCATAGTGCGAAATACCGGCCCCGTGGTGTAGGGGTAGCGTGCCTGCCTCTTACCCGGAGGCCCTGGGTTCGATTCCCTGCCAGGTCAGGGATTTTTACCTGACCTGAGGTCTGGTTCGAGGTCTACTCAGTCTACTTGATTAGAATTGAGGAGCTATCTGACGGTGAGATAGCGACCCCGGTCTAGAAAGCCAAGAATAGCGGCCTCAAGGATTCATCGTGCTGACCACACGACACCTCGTAACCTACAGGCCTTCGGGCTGAGCAGCGGTCACTTGGTAGGCCAAGGCCCCTCAAGGGTTGTAGTGCCCTGGGGTTTGTTATAGAGCGAAATATTTACATTAAAATGTAGTATCGGTGAAATACGTAATATTTATAAAATATGTAGTAGTATTATTGCACCAAATTTACAAAAATGTTCATATATTCAATTTGTTATGATATCAGACAATAACATTCTTACCTCCATATTTTAGGACAAAGTCATCGTTGTCGCTTTACATAATTTATATAGTCTACTGCTTTCTGATTTTAACAGTATTAAATAAATAAATCTCTCTCTCTCTCTCTATACATTTATATAAATGAATGTATATTTGTATGTATG
The DNA here is from genome assembly GCF_040414725.1 of Anabrus simplex. Taxonomy (NCBI): domain Eukaryota; kingdom Metazoa; phylum Arthropoda; class Insecta; order Orthoptera; family Tettigoniidae; genus Anabrus; species Anabrus simplex. Next base: position 425,933,078 of record NC_090269.1, on the reverse strand, counting down.
TCTCGAATGGACTCAAAAGCTACTAGAACGATCTGGATGAAAATTTTACAATTTGTTCTTGTTACTCCTGGGAGTGTTCAGGAAGTGATTTGAACGAAATCTGAAGGGTAGGGGGTGAGAAGGGTGGAAAAAAAAGAAAGAAAATAGTGGAAGGTTGTAAACCGCATGACAAGTCTGATCAGTGGGTTGCCTAACCAACAGTATATGAATGATGATGTGTTTCTTAAAACTCATATTGTTCTTCTTCTATATACGGTATGTTAGGTCACCAGCCCATAGGCTGGTTGGATCCTCAAATAGCACCACCAAATGCCATTCAGTTATAGGGAAACCACCAAAACCAATGGCAGCACCAAAATGAGGTGTACTAGGCAAGATGAAGAGTGAGGTAGTTTGCCCTTGCTTTCCTCACTGGACCAGAATGTGCCACTGCAGCACGACTGACCCTATGAGCAACATCTTCCATAAATCAGACGCACTGGATGTGCTCCGAATGTCATAACGCAGAACCACCCATTACCCAGCAGCTTCCATATTGTTACAAGCCACGGATGAGACAGGGACTTCGGTGGAAGCTACACTTCGCTCTGGCCTGTGCCAAGAGATGTATGCAAAAGTACTGCATCCATAAAGAAATGGCAACAGGCGGAATATACGGTATATAAAAATGAAAAGTCCAAGTTCAGTTCCCACGGCATTTGGGGTGAGAGGTGTGAAGAAAGAAAAATGTAGAAAATGTAAACATCCTAAAAATGACCGGTATTAGTGGCGAATTCATAATCTTAGGGGTAGCTGAGATGAACTGTGACACTCTGGGTTCCGTTTGAGTCAAAGTTAATTCCCATTCGGGAAGGGGGTTAGAAGGAGAGAAAGGAATGTCCATCATGGATGTACGTGTGCATGATACTCATATGACTTACTGTTTGTGAAATAAAACTGTAGGGTAAAACATCCCTACGCGCGGGGGTGGAAATGGGGTGAAATATTAAAATAATAGAAAACGACCAATATTAAAAGTTAAAACGATGTATGTTAATAAATATAGATTTTGCATTTAATTACACGGTTTAGAAACGGTTGAATTAATAAACGCGGGCGAAGCCGCGGCCACCTGCTGGTATACAGATAGATATATAGATTTATTTATCATCAACGGGTTATTTGCCCAATTGCAGATGATTCAATAAAACATTATATACGACAAATACACATTAAATAAATAACACTAATTTCCTAAAATAATAACCAAGTTCAAAGTAAACTTAGAGACCTTTATGTATACATATTTACAGCACATTAAATAAATAAATAAATAAATAAATAAATAAATAAATAAATAAATAAATAAAAATTGATCTGCTTAAATAATTGTGCGAGTCGGAGCGTGGAATGTTAGAAGTTTGAATCGTTGTGGTAGGTTAGAGAATCTGAAAAGGGAGATGGAGAGACTTAAATTAGATGTAGTTGGTATAAGTGAAGTACGTTGGCAGGAAGAGCAGGATTTTTGGTCAGGCGACTACAGGATTATCAACACAAAATCAAACAGGGGAAATGCAGGATTTGATTTAATAATGCATAAGAAAATAGACCAATGAAAGGATTATTGTTGTCAAAATAGACACTAAGCCAGTGCCCACCACAGTAGTACAAGTCTGTATGCCTCCTAGTTCAGCAGATGATGAAGAAATCGAAAGAATATACGAAGAGATAGAAGATTTAATACAATATGTAAAAGGCGTCGAAAATCTAATTGTGATAAGAGACTGGAATGCAGTGATAGGCCAACGAACAGAAGATATCATAGTAGGAGAATTCGAATTGGGACAAAGGAATGAAAGAGGAAGCCGGCTGATTGAATTCTGGTTTAAACACTAAAAACGACAGCTGTATACATGGACGAGACCTGGAGACACTGGAATGTCTCAAATAGACTTAATTATGATTATGCAGAGATTCAGAAACCAGGTGTTGGATTGCAAAACTTTTCCAGGAGCAGATGTGGACTCTGAGAAATGCCATCTGAAGTTGAAGAAATTGAAGAGAGGAAAGAATGCAAGGAGATGGGATCTAGACAAGTTGAAAGAAAAGAGTGTGAGGGATTGTTTCAAGGAAAATGTTGCACAAGGACTAAATAAAAAGGCTGAAGGAAACATAGTAGAGGAAGAAATGGACAGTCATGAAGAATGAGATCAGTAAGGCTGCTGAAGAATAGTTAGGAAGAACGGAAAGACCAACTAAGAAACAGTGGATAACTCAAGAGATATTATACCTTATTGATGAACGACGAAAGTACAAGAATGCAAAAAATGAGGGCAGAAAAGAATACAGGCGAATAAAGAATGCAGTACACAGAAAGTGCAGGAAGCTAAGGAAGAATGGCTGAAAGATAAGTGCAAGAATGTTGAAGGTTGGAAAGGTAGATGTGGCATACAGTAAAATCAAGGAAACCTTTGGAGAAAGGAAAACTAGGTGTATGAATATTAAAAGCTCACATGGAAAAGATGGCAGGAACATATCAAACAGTTGTAACAAGGTAAAGAAGTACACGATAGTGTTCTGGAACAAGAAGCGGCTGTTGATGGTGATGACATGGGAGACCCAATTTTGAGGTCAGAATTCGACAGAGCTTTGAGAGACCTAAGTAGGGACAAGGCACCAGGAATTGATGACATACCCTCAGAATTACTGACTGCCTTAGGAGAAGCCAGCATGGAGAGGTTATTCCGTCTAGTGTGTAAGATGCATTATACAGGAAAAGTGCCATCTGATTTTCGGCAGAATGTTGTTATTTTTATTCCCAAGAAAGCTGGTGCTGACAAGTGTGAAAACTACCGCACCATTAGTTTGTATCTCACGCCTGAAAAATTCTAACACGTATTATTTACAGAAGAATGGAAATACAATTTTAAACTGAGTTGAGAAAAGATCAATTTGGCTTCGTAAGAAATATTGGAACACGTGAAGCAGTTCTGATATCAGGTCTGATCTTAGAGGACCGAATAAGAAAGACAAGCCCGCGTACATGGCATTCGTAGATCTAGAGAAGGCATTCGATAATGTTGATCGGACCAAGCTGTTTGAGATTCTGAAGGTGATTAGGATCAGATACCGAGGGGCGAATTATCTACAATCTATACAAAAATCAGTCTGCGGTGATAAGAATTGAGGGCTTTGAAAAGGAGGCAGCAATCCAGAAAGAAGTGAGGCAAGGCTGCAGTTTTCCCCTCTCTTTTTCAATGTTTACATAGAACAGACGATAAAGGAAATCAAAGAGGAATTTAGAAAGGGAATCGAAGTGCAAGGAGGGGAAATGCAAAACGCTGAAATTTGCCGATGATATGATTTTATCTGACTCTGCAAATGATCTGGAGAAATTGCTGAATGGTATGGACAGAGTGTTGGAGAAGTAATACAAGATAAAAATGAATAAGTCCAAAACAAAATTAATGAAGTGCGGTCGAACAATGTCAGGTGATGCAGGAAATATTAGAGTAGGAAATGAAGTCTTAAAGGAAGTAAATGAATATTGATACTACCGGGCGAGTTGGCCGTGCGGTTAGGGTCGCGCAGCTGTGAGATTGCATCCAGAAGGTTGTGAGTTTGAACCCCACTGTCGGCAGCCCTGAAGATGGTTTTCCGTGCTTTCCCATTTTCACACAAGGCAGATGCTGGGGCTGTACCTTAATTATGCCACGGCCGCTTCCTTTCCACTCCTAGGCATTTCCTGTCCCATCGTCGCCATAAGACCTATCTGTGTCCGTGAGACGTAAAGCAAATAGCAAAAAAAAAAAAATATTATTACTTGGGTAGTAAAATAACTAACGATGGCAGAAGTAATGCAGACTAGCACAAGCAAGGAAGAGCTTTTGTAAGATAAGAAATTTGTTCACCTCGAACATTGATACAGGAATTAGGAAGATGTTTTTGAAGACTTTTCTCTAGAGCGTGGCACTGTATGGAAGTGAAACATGGACAATAACTACCTCAGAAACAAATATAACAGAAGCTTTTGAAATGTGATATTACAGAAGAATGCTGAAGGTGAGAAGGATAGATAGAATCACGAATGAAGAGATACTGACTCGAATTGGTGAGAGGAGATCGATTTGGCTAAATTTGACCAGAAGAATAGATAGAATGTTAGGGCACATTTTAAGACACCCAGGACTTTTATAGTTGGTTTTTGGGGTTTTAAGAACGGTAGGTTTAGACCAAGATCCGAATATGACAAGCAGATTAGAGCAGATGTAGGATGTAGTAGTTATGTAAGAATGAAAAGGTTAGCACAGGATAGGGTGGCATGAACAGCTGTACCAAACCAGTCTATGGACTGACGACTCAAACAGCAACGATACTGGATTTAGAATGTTGAAGTAGTAGACTACTATTTCTTGTCGTATTTTCTTTCCATGGAATTGCTTTTTGTGCTGTTGTTGTTATTGTAGTAGTAGTAGTAGTAGTAGTAGTAGTAGTAGTAGTAGTAGTAGTAGTAGTAGTAGTAGTTGTTGTTGTTGTTGTTGTTGTTGTTGTTGTTGTTGTTGTTGTTGTTGTTGTTGGGTAATTATGTTCAGTTTACTCTCTTATTACAGTACTATAAGTGACGATTTCCACAGGGATATTTCCCATATGTGATGCATTTGTTAATAATCAATAATAATGTCTTTTAGCGTTAGCTTGAATAACCTAGACTGCACGGAGTACGTTAGAAACTCTGACCAATGAAGGGCACCTAGTGATCTCAGATTCTAAGAAAGGATTAGTGCTGCTGTATGTAGTTGAGGCACTCGAAACTACTGCGCTTCACATAAAAAGCGTTAGAAATCGAGATTTTAAAGGAATTTTAAAGCCAACTTTATCAACTGAAATGTATTCTATATCAGATGAAATTCACCAATTATTTTATTACAGTCTGAAACTCAAACGAGCTTACGTTTTTAAAAAAAATAATTGCCTACATATGTTCAAAACTGTTAGACAATTTGTAAAAAAAGTAATATTGCTAATAATATGTAAAATATGTTAAATTAAACAATATCAGTACCACAATTCGCCTATATTTTTCATTTTCAGTTGCGATTAACAGTATTTTCTAAGAAGGAAGTCAGCTCCCGGACGACACTATCTTAACATCGGACTGTTTTCAGAGCAACTTTGCTTTACGGGAGTGAAAGCTGGATGGACTCAGGATATCTTATTCACTTGTTAGAAGTAAGCTAGAATGATTTCTGATACAAACAGGTGGGAACAGTGGCAGGAAGGTACTCGGAATGAGGGGATGAAGCCTAAGTTAGAAATGATCTCGATGGTTGAAGTTGTACGCAAAAACCAGCTTCGCTGATGGGGTCATGTGAATCGAATGGAGGAGGACAGGTTACCTAGGAGAATAATATTAGCTGCAGTCGCTTAAATGCGGCCAGTATCCAGTACTCGGAAGATAGTGGGTTCGAGCCGTACTGTCGGCAGTCCTGAAGATGGTTTTCCGTGGTTTCCCATTTTCACACCAGACAAATGCCGGGACTGTACCTTAATTAAGGCCACGGTCGCTTCCTTCCACTTCCTAGGCCTTTCCTATCCCATCGTCACCATAAGACATATCTGTGTCGGTGCGACGTAAATCAAATAGCAATAGAGAATAATGGAGTCTGTTATTGAGGGTAAGAGAAGCAGAGGGAGAGCAAGACGACCATGGTTAGACTCAGTTTCTAACGATTTGTAGAAAAGAGGTATAGAACTAAATTATTCCACAGCACCAGTTGCAAACAGAGGATTGTGGCGACGATTAGCAAATTCACAGAGGCTTGCAGACTGAACGCTGAAAGGCGTAACGGTGTATAATGATGATGTGCGTATGTATGTACAATTAAAGTCATGGAATATATAATTACATAAGTATCCGCTCCGTGGATGTGGTAGGAAAATAAACTAGTACTTTTTCTCATGTATCCCTCTCAAGCTTTACTGATGTATAACATCTCCCTGGATTTTTCACATCTATCATCCATATTCATTTTTCTGCCGTGATAATAATATAATAATAAGGTGACTGAACCGCACATACATAGTTTTTAGCTAGAGACCGATCGTACAGTACCTAACAAAATGTAAGACCACCAGCGAAAATCGGTTATTAAACTCCTACTCGTATATTTATGGTACGAATTGGACTGCTAACATTTTTTTGGCTTACTCGTGTTGATATACAACTTATGAAAACGAACCGTTGAAATATTGAATGAAGTTTATGAGTTATAATTTTTGAAGCATTTTGAGAACCTATAAAAGTAGCTCAGTTTTGGCTGTATTCTCGTTAATACTGGTGCTTGTTATCAATTGAGAGGTTATTTTTAAAGTTGCCAAAAAGGCTGATCCGTTTCTCCTTGGCAACTTTTGCATAGCCGGCTTCTTGTAATCATCCTTCCTTCCTATGATCAAAACTTTAAAACTACCAGTACCACAATTATACTGTCAAGTTAGCCGCGAAAAATAAAGAATTAAAATTAGAGTATTATACAGTTTGCCCATGGAATAAACTTGATCGGATTACTCATTCGCAAAGACTTTTCACTTTGGGAAGAAATTGAAAAGTAAAACCTAGATCACGGTGGAACAGAAAGACTTTGCAAGAATTGAAAAGTGAAAAGTGCAAAATTGAAAAGTTGCAAGTTCGTTCGTGGAACAGGCCCCAGGTACTATATAACACAGAATGTTGATACGTTTCTGACAACTCGCAATAATACTATGCTATAGATACGAATACACCTAGAGATGAACGACTTGCCTATTCAAGCTAGAGTGATACGAGACAGATATTTCTTTCCAAGGTTACAATAATTGTCTGGTCGTGGTGATAACATTTTATCACCATTAATTCTCTATACATTTTCAATTGTAAAGTGATAATGTTATACTTGGTAATTTTAACAAAGGTTCTTAAAAGGCAGGATTGATTCCCTTTGTTAAAATAACATTATTTATGTTTTATTATATACATAAATAATATGCCAAAGAAGTGGAAATAGAGATAAGGCATTTTGCGGATGATATTATTCTGTATAGAGTAATAAATAAGTTACAAGATTGTGAGAATCTTCAACGTGACCTCGATAATGTTGTGAGATGGACAGTAGGCAATGGTATGATGATAAACGGGGTTAAAAGTCAGGTTGTGAGTTTCACAAATAGGAAAAGTCCTCTTAGTTTTAATTACTGCGTTGATGGGGTGAAAGTTCCTTATGGGGATCACTAGAAGTACCTAGGTGTTAATATAAGGAAAGATTTTCATTGGGGTAATCACATAAATGGGATTGTAAATAAAGGGTACAGATCTCTGCACATGGTTATGAGGGTATTTAGGGGTTGTAGTAAGGATATAAAGGAGAAGGCATATAAGTCTCTGGTAAGACCCCAAATAGAGTATAGTTCCAGTGTATGGGACCCTCACCAGGATTACTCGATTCAAGAACTGGAAGAAAGCCAAAGAAAAGCAGCTCGATTTGTTCTGGGTGATTTCGGACAAAAGAGTAGCGTTACGAAAATATTGCAAAGTCTGGGCTGGAAAGACTTGGGAGAAAGGAGACGAGCTGCTCGACTAAGCGGTATGTTCCAAGCTGTCAGTGGAGAGATGGCGTGGAAGACATCAGTAGACGAATACGTTTGAGTGGTGTCTTTAAAAGTAGAAAAGATCACAATATGAAGATAAAGTTGCAATTCAAGTAGGCAAATTGGGGCAAATATTAGTTTATAAGAAGGGGAGTTAAGGACTGGAATAACTTACCGAGGGAGATATTCAATAAATTTCTTTGAAATCATTCAAGAAAAGGCTAGGAAAACAAGAGATAGGGAATCTGACACCTGTGCGACTGCCCTGAATGCAGATCAGTAGTGAGTGAGTGATTGATTGCCATGTCCATATTAGTGTTACAGATAATGTGTCCATTGTTAAGTGTTAAACAGCAAAACTACAAGAATATATTCTGCCATTGAAAGACCCGACACGCAAACAATGAGAAATGCAAAAATAAGGAATTAAATTGCCCCGTAATCTCGCGAACTTGATGCTTCCACCGTTGAAAAAGGAGAAAGGTTGATGAAGATAAGTCTGGCATATACTGTGACAGTTGTGAGATAGTGACTGTCTCTGATAACAAATCACAGCGGTGATGGGGAATACCTACTGTGACCTTTCCTGGAAGACGAGGTCATCACACACTGACGCAATGTCATTACTCATCCCTCCATTTACCGAGGAGCGCTGCGACTCTATTTGGCGCAAAGAACAAACTTCCTGGTCGAGTGACGGCTTGTTTGGTAAGCGCAAACAATAGGCAAGGGCAAACGTCTCTTTGTGCGCTGGAAACATAATGGTTACAGAATACAGTTCGATATATAAGGGAAACTTAGGTAATCCTCAGCATTAAGGCAAGATTGGAAGTATGACGCATTTTGAGAATGATCATCAAACTATTAGTAGTAATAGTAGTAGTAATAATAGTAATTTAAGCCCACTAGGGAGTGCTTATGACTAGTTCTTTTTTGATACTCGCATTCGTTCCCAGTAGGCCTACCTCTTGAACCCTGCTATTTGTTTTTCCTTCCCTTCCTGTGAAAGAGGTTTGCTAGATTTAACAACGTTATTATTATTATTATTATTATTATTATTATTATTATTATTATTATTATTATTATTATTATTATTATTATTATTATTATTATTATTATACCGCGAGGTACACCCGCCCCGTTCATTCAAATGAAGCGCCTTGAAGGATGCCATCTTCAATATAAAACTTGCAACAACATGTGCAAAAAGTTTGTACTTTTCTCTACAGATGTCTCTACCAAAAAACTGATGTTATGCCCTCTAGTGTGAAGAGGAACGATTACAATCCTAAAGTATTTTTTTTATTTTGATTGATTTTTTTTGTTTTGGTATGTTAAAGTTGTCAATACTTCGATCTCTTCCCGCCAACTTAAGATGTTGGCAATTAGAAAATGTTGTGTATTTAATTTTCAGCCAATTACATTTATCGTGTAACTATTTAATTATCCAATAAAATTGGGGGTGTGTCGAGCCTTAGCCCAGAGCACTCTAGAACCTTCCTCTCGGTTTTAAAGTTGGCACATTTTTCGATCAGGTTGTCTTATTGATCGTCCAGTTTACTGAGTGTGTGTGTTAATAGAGGAGGCAGGGGCATCTCGCCCTTCATCGAGTATTCCAGCAGATTAAGGTAATGGCAGCCATTTAATAACTATGTGATAGTCTCTGAAAGCTAACTCGTGGGAAGGTTTCCTATCTTCAATAATGTAACCTTAAATTTCTAATCTTCTGTTATGTATATTTCCTCTTCGAATGTAAATTTTAAAAACTATCCTAAGAAACTTAGCCGAAATTCGGGAATAGAAAGTGTGACGTCCTCTCGCGTTCCCTATCAACTTGACTTCGAGGTGACTATGACTTTGTAACCGTTTGCTGTCTGTAGCTTTTGTAACTTAAATTAGCTCCATCTTGTCACCTCAGTAGTATAGGCTTAGCCTCTGTAACTTCGGGCCTGAAGCTCAAATAGGGTTTTAATCTCCTGTGCAAATTTCAAGGAGTGCAAATGTCCGCCTCTGCATTATTTTGATTTTTGGGCCAGTAACCTTAACCTGTGTTTTGTTTCCTTCAAAGGCCCGCTAGAATGGGTATTCAATACTCCTGTAAAATTCAATCATTTATGTTAAGTGGTTAAACTGCGGAGTGTTTGAGTCAGTGAATACTGTTTGAATTGTAAAATGTAGGTTGTGCCTCGAGAGGCCAGGAAAGTATACATTTTATTGAGCAATGATGCTCTGGTAGTAAATGTAAACGTTGAAGGTTGCCTTGAGAAGGCAGTTAGGGTATAAGGTTCGGAGCGCAGTCTCCTAGACAAATTTATAGAGCATAGATGGATGCTCTTTCTATTCTTGCAGAAGTGTAAACATTGAATGGTGCCTTTTGGAAGGCGGTAACGTTGTGTAGCAAAAGGAGCTCTTGGAAGATTGTACGTTGTGAATACTTTGTAAATGAAATCTGAGATCTATCCCCTTGACTACTGAGTGGATGGAGCAAGAATGCACGAGCAACCTTTGTAAAATTGGGAGCTTTGAACTCAGACTGTTTATGGGCGATTTTGTTGATTGTTTTTTCTGATTTCTCCAAGCTAACAAGCTAGTACTGTACCTGGAATCTTGTGCTGTCGCTGAGCGAATTGTTTGTTAAAACTTCATATCTGAAAAGAAACAAAAGAGGAGAAAATAAATATATCTTTAATTTTAGCTTTTTAATTAATCTTTTGACTGTCGTAGATAGGCCCATTCACAAAAACACGGTAACAATTATTATTACTACTACTATTACTTCTTTATGCCCATTCATAGAGCGCGTTGGAACTTGTTCACTGGCTGATGACTTTCGCCTTCGTATTCTTCCAAAAGCTCTTCATGAACTCACTCTGTTGTCACTTTCGTCCTTCTGGCCACTTTGTACCCGTCCTGCAGCTAGTTTTGACCACAAATGTGTGTTTATTTACTGAGGCGCTTAAGACTTGGCGATTTTTCATTACGTCTTTTTTTTTGCTAGGGGCTTTACGTCGCACCGACACAGATAGGTCTTATGGCGACGATGGGATAGGAAAGGCCTAGGAGTGGGAAGGAAGCGGCCGTGGCCTTAATTAAGGTACAGCCCCAGCATTTGCCTGGTGTGAAAATGGGAAACCACGGAAAACCATTTTCAGGGCTGCCGATAGTGGGATTCGAACCTACTATCTCCCGGATGCATTCATTACGTCTTGCCCGATGTTCAATTCATTCAGGTCTCCTCTTGTTTCCTCGAGCCAATTTATTCTCTTGCTTTGGGTATTTATTACATTGAATAACCATTCTGTGAGTCTATTATTATCCATCCTCAAAATGTGTCCAAGAATTTCAAACGTTCCCTCCACACAGGATTGATAAAACTATCTGTGTAACTATAGAGGTCTGCAGTTCGCGTTTTGATCGAAATTCAAATTTCTTGTATGGGGCTGAAAATTTTTCCAAGAATTTTACAATCTTATTTTTCAATATCTGCAATTTTAGAATGACCATCTGAAGTTATTATTATGATTAATAACTAGCAAATGTACCCGTGCTTCGCTACGGCATTCTACAAAGTATCGAAGTAAATACTGTACGTGCAGTAAATAATATTGTTTTAAAATTGCATGTCTCTTAGCGTTATCCGAGAAATAGCATGGTGAGGTGCCTATACGTTGTTTCCAATGTAAAGTGTGGATTGTGGAGTTGTGATGATAACGGCAGTCTCACTTGCCTATTGCCATTCACAATTGAGTTGGCAAGTTTACATTGTAATTGCAGGCCCCATTGCCCACTGCGCGGTCACAATCGATTTGGGGAGCTTTCGTTACAATGGCAGGCCCCGTTTCCTACTTCCAGACAGATTACAGTTGAAGAGTTTTTATTATAATGGTACGCAACTTCCCCACTACCAGTCAAAATTGAGTTGCGCAGTTATCATTATAATGACAGGTCCTCTTTCCTCCTGCCAGCCAGCTTGTTGCCAGTCACACAGAGTTGGTGAGTTTCCATTAAAATAACAGGCCACTATGCCTAATGATAGTCACATTTTAGAAGGGTACATTTGTTCATAATGGCGGGCACCCTTACGTACAGCCAGACACAATCGGGTAGGGGAGTTTTGAACAAAACTGCATGCTTCCTTGCCTTCTGCAAGTCAAATCGAGAAGTGAATTACTCATTACAATGGTTGGGCCTCCTTACTAATGCCAGTTACACAGGAGTTGGAGAAGGGCCCCATTCCTACTGCCAGTCAAAGTCGGTGAGGGGAGTACTGATTACAATAGCAGACACACCCTTTCTCGATCGCTACAAGTCGACATCAATGAATATACATAGATCCACATACGAAAGTATATGCATGTTTACAATATTGCAGACCTTCATTTACAGATTAACTTCTGCTAAACGGCACGTCATATCGACAAAGGACTGTGCCATAAGACGCAGTATTTAGTGGCCTAAATGGCTGGTCCTATGATATTTTCTGCATCTCATCTATTCATGGGTCAGATTGAGTTATTTGTGTAAGATTACCTTACATTGCATTACTTTTCGGATAATTATGTGACATAGCATTTGGCTCACATGTGAGTACTGGGTGGGCCAATATTCGTGTAGAGTTGGATGATTCTATCCTTCCTGTAAGGGATTGAAAGTATGAATTATGCATGTAAAAAGTCCAAATTTACTTAAAATCGAGATAGAGAGACGAATCTAACGTATAAGGGATACAGATACGACAAAAAGTCGTAAGAACAAGGTTGAAGGTCGCTCCAAATTGAACGGAGATTGTGCCATGCGTTATGTCATAGGACTTCCCGTTTATCCCACGAAATATGTCGAAACGGAGGTCTGCACCATAATTAAAATTGCCTCCATATTTCGACATTCTTCGGGGATAAAAAGTGAAATATTTAAAAATCTTGGAAGTTTTCCGTCCGTTACAGGGTAAAACGTATAATTTTGCCAAATTTCAATTTTCTTGCACGTCTGGCAGGTTATGCCGCAATATGGTTTTTGGGTGAAGGGGGTAAAGGGGGTAAAAATGAGGACTTTCAGGAAACTACACCAAAAAAATATGCATATTGTCATTATTACATTTTAAACGGGTATCTGTACGAAAATTTCATCAAAATAGTCGATGTACAGACATTCACAGTTGTTACGATTGTATTTATATGGACAGACTAGTTGGTCACATATGTGACGTATTAATTTATAGATTGATACAGTATTATAGTGTAATGTTAAGTAGAGATAGTGCGAGCTGTGGCATTTTAAGCATTGAGTTAGGTGCGAGGGGATGGAGACGTTCATGCGACACACTGAGTGGCGATTTATATGCAGTTGCACCTCTCTTTGGAACTCACATTTAAGCGGGGCTATACAAGGAAATTTAAGCTGAGATAAATTGAGCGGTCGGAGAATTTTGTTACGCCGTTGCTGGACGCAGTAAGGGCGCACATGATATCTCCCTTATTAATCCTCCTCACGGTAGCTATACTAGACTTAACTAAAGTTGGCGTCTGCCAGGTAAGGTTGGAGGGAGGAGCACTGCACGTGCCATTTCACGATGTTGCCACATTCCAGCATTCCTTTCTACATGCTCTTACCTCTCGTTTCCGGCTCACTTGTTCCCTCCTTCATTCTGACCGCTGTGATCTGTTGTAGACTACCTGGCCAGGCGGTGTCGTCCCATTTGCGATCACTCTTATACAAACAATCAGGTTCTTATCAGTGACAGTGACAGGTTTGGCAACTCCCAGCAAGACGAGCTGCCCTGAAGTTTTATCTCCATGGCAACCGCAGTCGCCCCACCCTCGTTTCCATGGCAACCACACAGCCACTCCCTTTATCCCGCCTCGGCAGACAGTAAACGGACCTCCCTCTAAGAAATGTATAGAAGAGAGACGGCAGTTGTCACGCGCAGCCGGCCAGGAGCGTGTGACGTCAGCGGACCGTGGACCGGCTGCCAGGCGCTGTAACTTACTACAAATCAGTGTGCGGAGCGCGCGGCTTATCTTCCTTATCACAAATACGTTTACGTTTTAATATGATTTTTTCACACGAAAACACTAAGATATTGCCTAAAACTACTATTTTTATTGTTTTGTTTGTGTGCTTTCGTAGATATTGCAGACCTACTTTAAAACCCAGAATAGTTTAAACATCATTTTTAAATGCTTCAATACACCGGAAATGTTAGAATTTACAGTTCCCAAGCACTTGAAAGAATTTAACGTATGTACCCTATACACGTACAGATTAAATAAACCAAAGCTTAACAATCAAGAAATGATATTAACCGAAAAAGTCTAAATAAAGTACACAAGAATAAATACTGCATGTTGTTACTTTTCCTGAAAATGGTAAGTACTGTACTGATATCATTGCTTTTTTAATACTAACAAAAATCAATAATAATAATAATAATAATAATAATAATAATAATAATAATAATAATAATAATAATAATAATAATAATAATAATAATAATAATATTGACTGACTGGATCTCGGCTTTGTCTAGAGGAGGCCTAATGAATCCATGTCCCCCCCTAGTTCGACACTGTTCGTAAACTAGAAAGAGATTTTCAAAGGTTCCACAGAAATGGTCTGAGGAATTGCCCAAGAGTGGTGAAGGAACTGATAAATATTATCAGATCTAAGTATATTGAAGTCGACGACTTCACTGTTACGTGTTTTGTGAGAACTCGTTCATTATTATTGAATATCCCGTACAATATGGAGCCCTATTTCACAAAAGTATATTAAGGCTGTAGTTTATAACCACAAAATATTTCAAAACAAAAGATTAAGAGTCCAATTTCTTAATAATAATAATAATAATAATAATAATAATAATAATAATAATAATAATAATAATAATAATAATAATAAATCTACTTAACAAAAATAACATTACTACTAATTTAGGCCTAACTTTCATCTTCGATTTTTTCCGTGCACCGTCAGTTCTCACAAAAGACGTAACAGCGAAGTCGTCGACTTCAATATACTTAGATCTGATAATATTTATCAGTTCCTTCATCACTCTTGGGCACTTCCTCAGACCATTTCCGTGGAACCTTTGAAAATCTCTTTCTAGTTCGCAAACAGTGTCGAACTACGAGGGAGATGGATTCATTAGGCCTCCTCTATACAAAGCCGAGATTCAGTCAGTGTTCCTAATATTAACACATTTTCCAGTTTTTACTCCATAGATGAAGCTAGTGGTGGTTCCTTTTTTCGTAACTCGGTATGCAATATACCCCGCCAACATTTTCAATTAGTTCTTATTTTCATTATGTAAGCAATCTTTGAGATTGTGCTGCTCAGTAAACTGATCTATTAATGATTCAACTATACAATTACCGGGCGAGTTGGCCGGCTGTGAGCTTGCATCCGGGAGATAGTAGGTTCGAATCCCACTATCGGCAGCCCTGAAAATGGTTTTCCGTGGTTTCCCATTTTCACACCAGGCAAATGCTGGGGCTGTACCTTAATTAAGGCCGCTTCCTTCCAACTCCTAGGCCTTTCCTATCCCATCGTCGCCATAAGACCTATCTGTGTCGGTGCGACGTAAAGCCCATAGCAACTATACAATTAAATTCTTCATACTCTGAATAATAAATTTCCAAGTTAGTTTCGACTGATTCTATGGTGTCATTAGTAACAGCACAGTCTACTCCGTCGAGGACATCTACAGTTAGTGTTTCACACTCTTCCCTGTTGCAGTTTGCAGTTTTAATTATGTCATATGCACTTTTGCTCACTAATAGGGACTTTATTCTCTGAGTAACCGTTGTGGACAGGGGTTGGTCATATAAAATATACGATACAGCCTTAGCCACAGTGCCAGAGAGAAGTTCAGCAGCTTTTCTTACGTTTTGTCGTTCACAACCAGTTACTAGTAAATGATGTTCGGTTATTTTATGAGAGAATTTTAAGTCCCCAATTTTCCGGTACTGTACTAAGTCTACAAAGATGTCTTGCTTGAGTGCTTGAGTGAAATCACTGACACCAAAGATATTATACAGTGATATTAGCGCGCCAAACAATGCGTAGTGTAATGGGAGGGACGGGTCAGTAACGTCACGACCACGGCAGTCCACTGCGTATCCGTCTCGTGACACCTACCGTCTCTCTTCTAGCTACCGTGATCCTCCCGTTGAAAAAATGCACATGAGAAAAAAATTAGAATTGGATTTCCATCAAGTTTGGTCGATTTCCAGTCAGGTTGCTCTTGTACTTTACATATTGTGGGAGAGTAAAATCACCATTTCGGTTCCGTATAAAACCCCAGTCCATTCCAGGAATTGGAAATGCTATTGACCTTAAAACCTACCCTTAGACAGGTGGATGCTAAATAAAAGTTTGGTTCAAATAACTTCAGTAGTTTTCAAGTTGTAAGAAATACGCTTTACACGCACCCGCTCTTGCGTTAAGTCCGGTGGGACTTGTACCGAAAAACGGTCCGTTAATGATATCTCCCTTATTAATCCTGGTATAGAAATAATGCACATGAGAAAAAAAGTTTAGAAATTAATTTCCATTTAGGCAGATAGATTTCCATTAAGTTTAGTTGTGTATATTTTGAGGGAGTGCAAAATCACGGTTTCGGTTTCGTATAAACCCCCAGTCAGTTCAGGGATTTAGAAACAATATTTGCCCTAAAACCTACCCTACCGAGCTCGATAGCTGCAGTCGCTTAAGTGAAGCCAGTATCCAGTAATCGGTAGATAGTGGGTTCGAACCCTACTGTCGGCAGCCCTGAAGATGGTTTTCCGTGGTTTCCCATTTTCGCACAAGGCAAATGAAGGGGCTGTACCTTAATTAAGGCCACGACCGCTTCCTTCCCATTCCTAGGCCTTTCCTATCCCATCGTCGCCATAAGACATATCTGTGTCGGTGCGACGTAATACAAATAGCAAAAAAAACCTACCCAAGGACAGGTTCATTCTAAATATGAAGTTTAGTGGAAATATATCCAGTAATTTTCAAGTTATATGACAGACAAACAGACAGATACCAAAGCTAAAAATTATGCAGATGGTCATTATTACACCTGAAACGGATAACTGTACGGAAATTTCGCCAAAATAATCATTGTACAGACACATGGTTGTTACGATTTTATTTATATAGAAGATAACATTATTACTATTATTTTGATAAGTTATGCCCAACTAAGGAGCACGTGTGAACTTATTTAGCACAACGTTTCTTCTTGTCTTCCCAAAATCTCTTCATCCCTTGGCTGTGCTTCTTTTTGCGTTCTTCCGTCCATCCTGCATCTTGTCTTTTAGGTTGATTAGCAATTTTGTGTTTGTTTATGAGATTTCTGAATTTTGTTCTGTCTTGCAAGATTTCTTCATTTATATCAATTTCCTGAAGATCTTTGTTTATTTCTGGAAGCCAAATGTGATTGTTTAGAGATACTGCGAGATTTAGTATTTTCTTGCTTAGCCTATTGTTATCCATCCTGATCGGGTGACCATAGAATTTTAATAGTCTTTTTCTAATGGTATCTGTTATTTTTCTCTGTTACTTGAGAGTTTTCCTGTGATTTCCTTTTCATCCAAATACCATTTTCGCATTCAGGTCCTAGAATTTTCCTGAGAATTTTTCTCTCTTGTTTTTCAATATTTTTATTTGTGACCTGCCACCAATTATCAGAGTTTCTGATGCATAAAGGGCTTCTGGTTTGACAGCTGTGTTCTAGTGTCGTACTTTTGCGTTTTGGAATATAGGTTTCATGTTGTAACTGCACCAGACAATTTCGCATGCTTTTTGTAATTTCGTAATTCTTTCTTTGTTTGCTTGCTGATTTATCCCGTTTGGTTGTATAATTTCGCCTAGGTATTTGAATTTATCTACTTGGGAGATTTTTCCACATCTGGTGATTAGAGGATGATTGTTAAATCCTGATTTTGTGCCTCCCATGGTCTTTGTCTTATCATATGAAATTTGCGGACCTATTCTTGCCGCTATTTCATGAAGTTTTTCTACGGACTGGAGTGCTTCTTGTTTGTTGTTAGAGAGGATTGCCAAGTCATATGCAAAGACGAGGCAATCAAGGTGAATTTTGTTTTTTAGAAGTCTACCAATATTGATCCCTTTAGTTTCATTTTTCTATTCTCGGACCCCTTTTTCCAGAACTAGATTGAATAGTAGTGGTGATAATCCATCGCCTTGTCTGACCCCTGTTGTAATTTGAATGGCTCTGAAATTTCTTTTAAAATTTAACTTTCGCTGTTGTGCCTGTTAGAGTTTGCTTAATCAATTCCCTTGTTTTTCTGTCGACTTGAAATTCCTCAAGTATGTTGAATAGAGTCTGTCGGTCCATTTAAGTCAACAAAGGTAATTATTATTTGTTTTGTTTTACAAATTTGTAAAATAGTTTTTAGGTTTACGATTTGTTCTGGGCATGATCTTCCTTTTCGAAACCCTGCCTGATATTCTCCAACGAGGTGTTCGGTTTTGTTTTTTCTAATCTATTCAATAGGGCTTTAAAGAATATTTTGTAGACGACTGACAGTAAGGAAATCTCTCTGTAATTGTTTATATCTTGTGGAGTGGGTGAAGTAGTGAACATTTCCAGTCTTCTGGAAGTATTCCAAATGTTGTGTATGATTTCATGAATTTCATAAGCCTTTTTCTCACCACCTGTTTTCAACATTTCAGCAAATATCTCATCTTCTCGTAGTGCTGTATTATCTTTCATTTCTTCAATTATTTGCATGATTTCTTCTAGAGTGAGAGGTTCTGAGCCTGGATTTGGTGTAGGTTTCTCAAAGGTTAATTTGTTTTGTGGACTTTCACAATTTAATAGACTTTTAAAGTAGTCTGCAAGAAGTTTGCTGTTTTCTTTTTTATTTGTTTCTAATGATCCGTCTGGACGTTTGAAGCAAAGACCGGACACTTGATAATTTTTGAGTTCTCCTTTAAAATAAATATAAATATATAAATATAAATAAATATAAATATATATAAATAGATATAAATTCTTGTAGTAGTTTCTAGAGTTGTTTTTCTGGAAGTCTAGTTCTATTTCCTTCAAACAGGTTTTGTCTTGTTTTCGTTTTGTGCTCGAATAATTTAGAATGTTTCCTTCCGTCCTTTAAGGAATTCTTGTCATTTTTTTCAGTTTTATGAGAGTTCCGTATTTGCCATGTTCTTAGTTATATTGCTTTGTCACATGTGTCATTCCACCATCTGCATTTCCGTTTTCTAAGGCGGTGTACCAATTTTCTGGGATGCCTTGCATACTATATATTTTAGATTATTCCAGTCTGAGGGGACATTTGATGATACATTTTCAAGGAAAATATCGGAACTGAAAAATTCTGGGTCAATTTTTGGCGTTTTCAGTGTTCTCGTTTTGGACCTGTTAGGCTGAAACTTCTATAATTGCTTTTTGACTTCAACATTCATTACATCTTTAGGTTTTGCCTGGTGATGGCTACATTTCTGGGTAGGGCCAAGAAGTGTGTTGTCATTAGTTTTAGCTTGAAGAATTTGCAGTCTATTAATTTTTCTCCATTTCTGTTTGTTCTGTTATGTGCTGGATATCTTCCTACTATGCTGCTAAATTTCTTTTCTTTTCTCCTAACAGTATTTTGAGATAGTGTTTTGGTACCTTATTTGAAACTTACTCCAGCAGTTTCCAGAATTCATCTACTTTACATGGATCTTTCCAATTGTGTTTATTTTTGGGAGCATGGGCATTGATTAATGTGTAAGCTTTGTTTTCCGATTTGATCGAAAGGAGTGAGATTCTTTCAGAAAGAGACGTGAAATTGAATACGCAATAGGTAAGGCTTTTCTCGGCTGCAAAGGCTGCGCCGAACTGCAGTGGAGTTTTGGGGAAGGATATTGCTGGATTCCTTTCATAAATTCTGTAGTTCCCCAATTCCATGTGTTTTCGTCTGCATGTCGAGTTTCTTGCATTTCAAAGATTTGAATGTCACATTTGTCTAATATGTCTGTCGGTTGTTTTAATTTGCCAGTTTTAAGTAATGTGTTGATGTTCAAATTATCTATGAAGTGTTTTCGCTTCGGTGGAAGAGATTTGGGAAGCTCTGATTCATTCCCGGATGATGTTCCTCTAGAATCCGATGACCGAGATAAACTAGTACTTGTACTCGGGCCTGGGGCGATTGTTTTGTCAACCGATATTTCCATCATGCTAACAAGCTGAAGAAAGTGGGGAGATTGATCGAATTCGTTGTCAGGGATACAACTAAGGTATTGCGCCTTAGAGGTTGCCTCAAGATGTTTCCTGGCTGTTATTTTACGGCTTTATTTTTATTATTATTATTATTATTATTATTATTATTATTATTATTATTATTATTATTATTATTATTATTATTATTATTATTATTATTAACAAATACATCGCAATTGGGAAATATCCCGGTGTCATGGTCACTTACAGTCGTGTGATAATAAAGTAAAGGTAAAAATTACCAACAACAACAACAACAACAACAATAACAATAGTACAAGAAGCAGTTCCATGGAAAGAAAATATTACAAGAGTTATTAGTAGTTTTACTTTCTAAATCCAGCTTCATCATATACAATTTCACACACACCACGAGTTTACCGTTTCGCAAAATGTGGGGTGGTCTGAGGGTCTGAAACATCAGTGTCAGGAAACCTAAAGGAAACTAAGTATATTTTTAAGTTTTCTAGCCACATGCTTCCAGTCTTGTAACTTTTGTCCAATGAGAAGGTCCTTCGTAAGGCTGGCCTGCCGTTGTCCATTCTCAGGTGCTTATAAAACTTTAGTCCCGTATCGCATGCTGGTGTTAGGCGTTTCCAGCTCTTGGTACAGTTCAGAGTTCGAATTCAGTCGGTAGGTTCCATCCGGGAGTACTACTGACCCAAGAATTTTTCGGAGGATACGTCTTTCGACTTTTCACAGATCGCCCAGGTTGCCTTTCCAGTTCATCAGTAAGGTCTCCGCAGGGTCTGATAACAGTCTCGTAATGGCATATTTTGGCGTTCATCGAAATGCACTTCTTGTTGTAACGGTTTTATGACAGTCGCTATGCTGCGGTGAGTTTGGCACATCTGTCTAAGATGGACGTTCTGTCTCTACCATTGGGGTGGACCCAGTATCGAATGACTTTTCCAATTTTTCTACAAATGGTCGTGAAAGGGGTTTCCCCGGCGTGCTTACTCTCAAAGTACTTGGTCTTTTCGTGTGATGTTCGTAGTCCTGTCTCAACCGCTGTCTCGTGTAGGCATTGAACAGAAACTGCAGCATCCTTAGAGTTGTTGGTTAGGATCGCGATATCATCTGCCAAGACCCGGTCCTGGTTTCGACCTTCCGTGTTCCGGCTCCTATGGTAACCAGTTTGATTCCGAAACTCTTCAGTGTCCCAGGTCTTTATGACTTTATAGAGAACAAACGAGAGGCCATCTCCTTACCTGACACCAGTTGTGATCTTGAAACTCCTACACAGATCTCCTCTGTACTTTTACCTTGAAGGAGGTGTCTATGAGGGTGCGTGTCTCCACTCCTCGTTTTTAAATCCTTTTTTCTGATTTTCTTATTTTTCTCATTTACTTGTTTTTCCTTTAATTTACTTAAGTGCGGCCAATATCCAGTAATCGGGAGATAGTGGGTTCGAACCCTACTGTCGGCAGCTCTGAAGATGGTTTTCCGTGGTTTCCCATTTTCACACCAGGCAAATGCTGGGGCTGTGCCTTAATTAAGGCCACGGCCACTTCCTTCAAACTCCTAGCCCTTCCTATTCCATCGTTACCGTAAAACCTATCTGTGTCGGTGCGACGTAAAAAAACTTGTAGAAGAAATTCTTTTATTTTCTATTTATGGACAACACACACACACCCAGCTCCCAGTCAGTGGAATTAACCAATTAAGGCTAAAATCCCCGACCGGCAGGGAATCGATCCCGCGGCCCCTTGAACCGAAGGCCAGCACGGTAACTATTTAGCCATGGAAGTTTCGCAGCACTGAGAAGAATGTCTGTCGGTCAATAGACTCATAAGCATTTGTGAAGTCGACACATATCACGGTAATGTTCACGCCCCTCATATGTTTCAATTGCAGAATAGTTTTTTTTATATTTTCTTTGTTGTTGTTTACGTCGCACCGACACAGATAGGTCTTATGGCGACGATGGGATAGGAAAGGCCTAGGAAGTGGAAGGAAGCGGCCGTAGCCTTAATTAAGGTACAGCCCCGGCACTTGCCTGGTGTGAAAATGGGAAACCACGGAAAACCATTTTCAGGGCTGCCGATAGTGGGATTCGAACCTACTATCTCCCGGATGCAAGCTCACAGCCGCGCGCCTCTACACGCACGGCTAACTCGCCCGGTAAGAATAGTTTTCAGGTTGAAGATATATACTAGAACAATTTTGAGTTATGCTGTTTTTATTTAGTACTTCAAGCCAATATTATTATTTACTTTATCAAGTAATTCACTTGATTGAAACTCTAATACTTTGACCAAATCGACAGCAGTCCTGGTAATTCCACAGCATGGTGCGGCTAATTCATCAGTAGCTCCTCATCAAGACGCGCAGGTCGCCTACGGGAGTTAAATCAAAAGACCCGCATCTGGCGAGCCGAACTTGTCTTCGGACACTCCCGGCACTAAAAGCCATACACCATTTCATTTCATCAGTGGTCTTGAATTCATTACCAATGACAAACCAAATACTCCTAGGTGAAAGTAGTAATAAATAATGTAGAAGTACTCATGTCTTTCTAACACAGTAAACTTGGTGCTACCACAAAAGAGATACAGCCTTTACCATCAGAGTACAAGTTGAGGGTACAGAGGCTGTAATGAGACCTTCTCCTTACTCTGGGGTAAGGTTATATTTCAGTTACTGAGTATTTAGCCGAACTTACTCCATGCACGTATGCATGTATAATGTGTGTGTGTGTGATACTACTTTATATAAATATAGGACAATAAAAGTAAATAACCCGTCCTTATCAGACACATTTCTCTATTTATTTTAATTCCCGCGGAATACCTGGTAAAAATGACCTAAATACCAAGATTCTAAGAGGTCATGCATCTTTCTCTGTTAATCTAAAATCCATATGCTTTCCATACAAATATAAGTTAGAAATGTGTAAGTGCATCAGAATATCAATAACATGCTGAATTTTTAATCTCACTATGCTACAAAACGCTATCATTGCGCGTCTGCTTCCTACAAACATACGTAATTCTCTTTTTTTCTTTTTTTACTTGCAATTAAAATTTTAGTAGAGAGAACCATGAGCGCAGTTGCTTAATTGCTGGCTTTACGAATAAACGGTGGAGCTTCGAAACCCAGGTTCAAACATTCTCCCAAAAAAAATCACCTTGTGACAGGAATGGCACAAAGTCTTGCCCTCGGTCTTAACCAATCTGAGTGAGAACAGAAATATCTGGTCTTAATAATCAGCCGTAACCAATGTGAGTGAGCACAGAAATATCTGGTCTTAAACATAGGCCGTAACCAATCTGAGAGAGCACAGAAATATCCGGTCTTAAAACTCGAACATAACCAAACTGAGAGAGCACAGAAATATCCGGTCTTAAAACTCGAACATAACCAAACTGAGAGAGCACAGAAATATCCGGTCTTAAAACTCGAACATAACCAAACTGAGAGAGCACAGAAATATCCGGTCTTAAAACTCGAACATAACCAAACTGAGCAGCACAGAAATATCCTGTCTTAAACCTCGGGTATAACCAAACTGGGAAAGCACAGAAATATCTGGTCTTAAACCTCGGATATAACCAAACTGAGAGAGCACAGAAATATCCAGTCTTAAAACTCGGGTATAACCAAACTGAGAGAGCACAGACATATCCAGTCTTAAAACTCGGGTATAACCAAACTGAGAGAGCACCGAAATATCCAGTCTTAAAACTCGGGTATAACCAAACTGAGCAGCACAGAAATATCTGGTATTAAACCTCGGATATAACCAAACTGAGAGAGCACAGAAATATCCAGTCTTAAAACTCGGGTATAACCAAACTGAGAGAGCACAGACATATCCAGTCTTAAAACTCGGGTATAACCAAACTGAGAGAGCACCGAAATATCCAGTCTTAAAACTCGGGTATAACCAAACTGAGCAGCACAGAAATATCTGGTATTAAACCTCGGATATAACCAAACTGAGAGAGCACAGAAATATCCAGTCTTAAAACTCGGGTATAACCAAACTGAGAGAGCACAGAAATATCTGGTCTTAAACCTCGGACATAACCAAACTGAGCAGCACAGAAATATCTGGTCTTAAACTTCGGACATAACCAAACTGAGATAGCACAGAAATATCTGGTCTTAAACCTCGGACATAACCAAACTGAGCAGCACAGAAATATCTGAGGATATAAAATAGCGGCTCCTTAGCTGAATCGTCAGCGGTGTGGTTTTCGATAAACAGAATCGCGGGTTCAATTCCTTGACGAGCTGCGGATTCGCCACCGTTCGTTGATTTGTGTCATCTTAAATCAAATCTTGATTTATACGCAACGCATCACTCTACCCATCAACACACAGACACGCATAGAGTATGCGTCAGGAAGGGCATCCCCCAGTGGAAACTGGGCTTAATCCACTTTAATGCCATTCCGACATAGCTGGACACGCAGCCGATCGGTAAAAATATAAGTACTCTCTTGCATCTGTGCCTTCCTTAAAGGATGATAATATGATGTCCTCCGTGTATCTCAAGCAACGTGACCCTTAAGGCGTGGTCTAGTTTGCTGACCCTAGCCATAAGAAACACCTGTACAGAATGGAGAACACCTGCGAATATTGCGTCATGTGCGGGAGCAACGCCCACGCCAGTGGCAGGCCACAGTTCGATCCCCGCCCATGGCCACTGTTCCGAAATTAGCTCGACTTTTCCCCAGCAAGGAATACTGGTCGTTCGTCTAAAAATCTTGTTGGCAATCTTATTCCAGTGGGATGTTAAAAAAACGTGTCTTTATCAGCCCCATGTAGCATTATAGAGCATTGACAATGAGATTTCATGATGACCCACAATAAATAAAAATTAACAGGAAGGATTTATGTGCAGCCTATCCTAGATCATATCCTAGCGGGGTGGCAATTCCTCGGGGTCCGCACAAAACCGAGGCACTAAAGAATCGTCTGCTTAGTGTTTATACAACTTCTTATATCAAAATATACCAGCCTACGTATATTGCAGACCTTTCGGGAATAAGGATGTAACCAACAACTCAGTAAATTTGCAAGTGAGAGGAAAATTATTTTGGGGGTTTATTTCATGGCATACACTACTTGAATCAATTGCATATACAAGTGCACACATCTATTATCAACAATTTTTATTGTTATACTGTAATTTAAGGTTTTAGAAATAATGTATAATTGGGAGTGATACAATGGAAAATAATCTACAAGTATGTCTTACGGTTGTATATACCAGAAGAGAGCTCCCGTACATGCACTTGAAACAAAAACGACGGAAAATAACGTTAGTGTAATAATAAAAACAAGAACACTAATAATAAAAATGAAAAGAAAATATTTCAAAAAATAGATGTGATTTCGTGTATGGCCTTTTTTAAATATGCTTTTACACCTGGCGATAAACCAACTCAAACACTAACCACCATCTTGACTGATGTTCCATCCTCACACCACGGAGAACAGAGTCATTCACCCTGGTGATTATTCCTTCACCCAGGGAATTTTTGAGCGTAGTGAGGTTCCACAAAGAAATGCGTTATGAGAGGAAGTATATTGCGCAAGGCTTATTCTGTTTTGTGTCAACACTACTGTACTGCCAACGGCTGTAGCCGTGTTGAAACACCGGATACCGTGAGATCTCCGAAGTCAAGCAACATTGGGCGTGGTCAGGAGTTGGATGGATTGCCACGCGCTGTTGGTTGGGGGTAAAGGAATGGAGGAGCGGAAAGGAACTGGCCACCCTACCGCACGTAAACTCCGGCTCAGGAACACCCCTGCGAAGGTTCAGACCTGCCTTCGGGCAGAATAACCCTTACCTTACCTACTGTACTTACAAGAGTGAGATTACTGGGAACAAGTTTTATGTCAGGTTGTCAGCGTCATTAAGAACGTTGTGTTCGCGGTTTTTCATTTCTCGGTGGGCAAGACAATGAAATGTTTAATTCAAACAAAAACGGAAATTTTATCGGACTTTCAGAAATCATATCTAAAAATAACGAGTTTTTGGAGAATCACATCAAAACACATGGTAAACCGAGGTGGGAGAAAAGGAGTTATCTGTCAAAAATTTAATGTGAGAAAATGTGTTGAAGATAATAGTGCAGGAAATTAAGATATCCAAGTACTAGTCGATTACGGTGGAATCAATGGCTAAATGGTTAGTGTGCTGGCGTTTGATCACAGGGGTCCTGAGTTCGATTCCCGGCAGGGTCGGGAATTTTAACCATCATTGCTTAATTTCTCTGGCACGGGGGCTTGATCATCATTCCACCTTCATCACGACGCGCAGGTCGCCTACGAGCGTCAAATTGAAAGACCTGCACCTGGCGACATTCCCGGCACTAAAAGCCGTACGCCATGTCCATTTCAAATCCTGAAACTACAAATTATCACCTTGCTCCTATACTCAAGTAAGTCTGTGAGACTGGAAGCTCTGTAGAGAGATTCATAAGTCATAACAGTAATGTGACTGTCTGGTAAAACTTGAGAAACACGTTCTGAACATTCTTTCATCCGCAAACATTCCCATAAAAGACATGAGGAAACAGTGTTATGGTAATGCACCAAATATTACACGATATTATTCAGGATTGCAAAGTACAATTCACTCTCACAATCCATTAGCCTTTTTCATACCGTGTTCAGCATCAGTCATTAAACGTTGTACGTACAGCAGTAGCCAGCATTTGCCTTCAGGCAACAAAATTTGTCATGTTTCTTCAAGAAATGTATGTATTTCTTAATGGGTCTCCTTCACGTTCAATCAATCAATCAATCAATCAATCAATCAATCAATCAATCAATCAATCAATCAATAAATAAATAAATAAATAAATCAGTCAATACTAATCTGCATTTAGGGCAGTCGCCCAGGTGGCAGATTCCTTATCTCTTGTTTTCCTAGCGTTTTCTTAAAAGATTGTAAAGAAATTGGAAATTTATTGAACATCTCCCTTGCTGAATCATTTCAATCCCTAACTCCCCTTCCTATAAACGAATATTTGCCCCAATTTGTTTTCTTGAATTCCAGCTTTAAAAACTTCAAAATAACGTAAAACAGAGTGACAATGCTGTAAAGGTTCTTCCTAAAATATTACCAACTATGTTTGTAAAGCAAAATTATTCGGAACTGGAGACAGGGTAACATTTTATCACCAGCTTTATTCAATTTATATGCACAATTGACAATGAGACGTTACCGCGATCATGATTTTGATTTCGAAGGGAAAATTGGAGGCAGAAATTAAACAACATCCGATACGCCGATGACGCAAGACTTCTTTCTGAACAGCTTATTCTTAAAGTCAAGAATGAAAGTGAAAACGTGCGTCTATACCTAATGGTCTAGAAAACAAAAATCCTGACGACAGCTTTGATTAGTACCTCAAATTGTCTGGTATACCGATTTGCCCCAGATATTTACGCATTCCTGGAAACACCTCGACCTTATTGTAGCTTTAATGAAACTCCATGTTATTTTCTTATATCGCTCATCAGTTATCCTGAAGATGTGTCCGCAGAATAGCAGTTGTCTTTTCTTCAACGATACTCTGATTGGTTCTATATTGCTGTACAAGTCTTCACCTGTTCTCAGTCGCACTTACCGTATGAACCCTAGAATCTTCCTAAATACCCAACTCTCTTTCTCTCTCTCTGTATTATAAAAATATAGTTAGTGTGTTCATAAACCTGTATTTTATTATAAGAAGATGCTACATAAAGGGGCTTTCCAGCCTCAGTGGCATGTAAATCATAATCAATAAATTCAGTTCAATTCAATTCTCTCTCTCTTTTCCATCTGGTCGGCTTGCCTCTGTCTACCCATGGTGAAAGTTTCTAAAGTACATTATAATTCCTGTGTGTTGTAGGTCTGAACTTGGCCTCTACACTCATTCATATTTTGTTGTAGATGTTCTTTGTCGGTTCGTACACCCGGTCTAACTTCCTTATCTTGACGTTAATTACTTCCTCATCTAATCCATTCTGCTGGATCACTTCACCGAGATATCTGAAATTCTTGACTTGTCCCATCTTCCCATGACTGGTCATAATCCATTCTTGCCCATTACAGAGGTTGTACGTATATGTCTTCTTTATTATTATTATTATTATTATTATTATTATTATTATTATTATTATTATTAATACGGAGATTCCGTGGATCACAGGGGAATAAGGAAACGCCTGGGCTGAATGGCTGGACAAGGGAATACTTAGAGCAACTTTTTATTTTAACAAATTTGGAAATTGTATTTCTTTCCGTTCATAAAATTGCGAGAGAGAAAAATTTAATCGTATAACAAAGAACAATCGAAAATATTAACAACGAGCTCGTCATCTCTAACATTGACTTGGACTTAGAAGTCCTAAATCAGGTACAAAATAGATTGGGAGAAACTCCCAGTCGTTAAATTACATATGAAAGAGCACAATTGCTCCTGACAGATACAATATTATACTGTCTGAGCTCCAGAATACATGGAGGCTAGCCTCAATCAAGCAATCGGTTGCTATTTACATTTTCAGTTACACTAGTAACCAATTGGGTCACCCCAACTTCGTCTTGTTAATACAGGTTGCCCTATGGTGGGCTTATCCATTACAAGGTTTCGCAATCAGGTTAAGTACTTATCCCAAAGGGGAACCAAAACGCAGCCACAGTTAAACTAAGAATTATGAAGAATGAACAGGGGCATAATTACCCATACCACAAGGCCTTAAGAATAAAAAGGAAAGGTTACACACAACAGGCCATTAGCAAAAGTCTAAGAGGTGAAACACCAGCACTCCTTAAAGAACATTCTGGAAAGAGAGAACCTAAGTGGGCTTAAGATCCAATGACGCAGAGGCTAATCCCATACTGTAAAGGGTGACTAAAGGGGGAGAATTTAAAAGTCGAGACAAGATTTCCAAAATTTAGAGGTTGAAAATTTTAGTCACCTAACTCAAAAGTTCAAGGGGAAACAACTGAGGGTCACCACTCGTGCTCCCTTGTAGTAGGGAACAGGAATAGGGTCCTAAGACTGCGCAGAAGGTCCTACATTTCAGCCCCAGAAAGAAAATATTACATGTTAGATGTTAAGAAAACAGCTGAAACCTTCCTCTCGAAGTACTCGCAGGCAGATCACCTGTTTAGGTAAATTCTGTCATTACCTTGTAGCGCTGGATCTTCAAGCCGTCCGCCCCCTGCCTCCCTATCCCTCTCTGGTCTCCGTCAAGTCGCACTCTAAAGAACTGGAGCAATTCAGACAAGACGTCCCTAAAGTGCCCTCCTTAAATAGTTCCGTCGGGAATAGTTCCAGACTAAATTAAAATATAGTATTCTGATAGCCTGAATTTCGATACACGCCCCCCGGGTTTGATTGACTACAGAACATAGTTACAAGCATGTGATAGGCAGATTAAAATAGAGGAGGAACCAGCTGAAGTGTTGACAACTTCGGTACATTATTGAACCCATAATTCTACGTTGAGAAAATTATTTTTTTTATTTCCCAATATTTATTTCAGCTACAAACTACTTTTTGAGAGCAGCCATGTTTCTATTTCAAGAGTCTGGCTGTCTCGTGGGAACGAGCTCCCCGTGTCTGAGCAATCTCCGAGATCGTGAAACGCCGGGACACTTCGGTGGACTTCGAATATTAACCAAATTATCAAAATTCAAGAAGTTCTTCGTAACAAGAGATTTCGGTGACATAGTAAATCCAGAAATAAAGAATCTAAATTATTCTTAAGCCCTATCTGAAGATAGAACCTCAGGGTAAAAATAAATGCATTTAAGCCTAGAGAAGAATTTGCGCCCGGCTCCCGAACTAGCGACACGTGCCAAGGCCGATGGATGAAGAAAACCCGCGAAACGCCCGGGCAGAAATAATTCATTTCGTCTGTTGCGAGTATGGGAAAAATATGAAATTAACACGGTAATAAATCGTAAGTCTGTCCGAAGTTATCGAACAAATTTCAGGAAAATTGGTTTATTGGATGCGGAATTAGCAGATTGTGCAATCAAGCTTCATGGTGTGAGCAGCATCCCTCCATAGGTTATAAAAGAAATCTCCCTTCGCATATTTCGCATTCTTTGTCTGGTTGTTGGAGCAGCGAAGCCCACGTCACTCGTCAGCAGAAAGGTGTGGGAATTTATTCTCCCAGTAACTTATTACATGTCCGTGACTATGGTTCAAATATACAGTACTGTTAAAGTGGAAGAAGATAGCAATTTTCTGAGCTGCCGCTAATGGGAAATTTGAAGGTTTAGATATGTGGGTGAAAAGTAATTGAATTTCTCTCGGTATTCAGCGTGTGTTTGTTAAGGAGGAGTCTGGAAGTTAGCTGCGGGGTCTGGTTTCTTATTTGTTGGAACACCTGGACCTTAGTAGGGTGAGAGGGAACAGAAGTCTTGCGAACACCGTGGACGTGGCCAGTTGAGAAGAGTGCTCGTCGCCTGTTAAACGTTCTGAAAGTGCGTTGTAAAGTGTTGTGTAATTTAAGTTATATGTATATCTATAAGAATACATCCAAGATAGCCATGGGAGGCTAGATAAAGAGATCTGCTAGCTAGATGCAGCCAGAATCCAGGATGGTGGCTACGATTACAGGTCTGTGAATATTTTGTATCAATGTTGTAGTTAGAATGTTGTTTGTCCCAACCAATTTTCATTGCGTATGTCGGGTTGATATTTAATAATGATCAGACGAAGGTATTACATCTCTGATCGTCGTGTGAAACTCTTTAGTGTTGTAAAATGCACGTCGAAAAACAAAAACATGCGAAGTATAAATATTGTGTTAATATTCTTTGAGATATTGTCCAAATTGAGTAAAATTTAGGAAGATGATAACGATAACGTAGTAGTGGTGAATGTCTTAATTTCGAATAACGTTTGAATTCAGAAATTTTTGTTGTCGAAATAATAATAATAATAACAATAATAATAACAATGTTTACCGCGGGATAAAATTTTCCTATGTTAAAGGTGGATTTAACACGTATGTTCTACAAGGTTTGCGGGTGTCTAGAAAATTCCAGTGAAATCCGATAAAGTTATGTTTTATTCATGGAAGGTAAAATTTTGTGACATCGTGTATGTCGGTAATATGGAAAATCACGGTGTGTTGTTGTATTCTTGAGGTCCGAAAGTTGTAGTAACAATAAAAAAGGTATATTTTTATAAAAGTTGTTTGTCACGAGAGGATTGAGGTTTGAAAAGTCTTGAAATATAAGAAAATAGATTGATGGCGAAGAATTTATATATGTTGAGATAAAAGTTGTATAGGTGTTGAAGGCAAAGGGAGCCTGGATTTTACGTAAAGCCGCCGTGAGAAGGCGATGAGAATGAAATTTTGAGACAGGCTATATTTGCTAATGGCGAAGAATTTTTGAGACAGGCTGTATATTAAATGTGGTGGCAGGCTGTAGTAAATTCCTCTAACAATCCGAAAACTGAGACCTGGAGAAGGTTGGTTCGAGATGATTATTGTGTGAGGCATAGTAAAATTTCAAGTTAAGATCCCAAGTGAAAAAAATTCCTGGTGAAGATTGTAACTCTTGTAGTAAAAATCAAGTAACTAGTTACGTAAAGTGAGTATGATGAATATTATAGTAATGTGACCTCAAGGATAGAAGGGCATTCTGAATACACGGATGGTGTTATTTGAACGTAATGACAAATTTCCAGTCAGTAAAGTTCATAAATTACGAGTTCATAAATTAAATCGGAAACATTGTGGGATGAGATATTGAACGTTTTAAAGCGATATGTTTGGCTGTGTAAATTTATTGAATTTCGTTTCACTGGATAGTCATGGATATGAATATTTGGAAAATGACGGTAGGCGATTTGAGGGCTTCACCCTAAAATTACAGTGTGGATTTTTGCGGTGGTGATGGTTATTGTTTTTGGACGACATCCGCTTAATGTGAGACGTGTGTTGAAAGTCACTATTATTTTTCCAAACTTCACTGCGCATGCTGAGATCGTGTTTGAGTTGTGGATTGCTCACCACGGGTTTATTTATTTTCAATTTCACGTTTTAGTAACAAGATAGGGACTTAGTTGCATTTCCCGACTTGCGTTCATCCTGTGGCAAGATTTGTTTCGTTGTGTGTTATTAGTTTCGACCAGGTTTACAGCCGAAATATCTAAGAGTGTGTTTGAAGTTACTTTTTGGCCTGATATGCTAGAGGAAGCGTATACGACCCAAGTTCCGCTCGACAATAGATTTAGGACGTCACATGTTATCCTAGGAGTATGCTGATGATGAGACGTCCTAGTTCACGCTCAACTATAGGGTTAGGAAGGTATGTGTACATAAAGGTTAGTGTTAGGGTGTGCAGACATTAGGTAAGCCCGACGATAGGTCTGGGATGTCAGCTGTACATACTCAAGTCTTAGATTAGATGTTTTTGCGAAGTGACTTGTGCGATGGTAGTGTCTGCAGTAATGTATGCAATGCGAAGAGTGTTAGCTCAGTAATAATGATGCCAAGCTTGCGTGCAGCCCTCAACAGCTGGAAGGTGTTTACCTAAGATTATGGAATCACTAATGGCCTGAACATGAGGGTTGTCCAATATTGGGTACTGACTTAAGGGTGATTGAATATTTACTGCAGTTCGCCATGCATGTTTGCGTTCAATGAACTTCAGTACTTTATTTATTTTACGGACTTATTTGTTCTGTCGTTCTGACGTCCGTTTTTCATTGATATTGTGCGTGTTGACACTCAACGTATTAGTGTGAGAATTGAGTTACGAATGCGGATTCGATTCGTCAGCCGGTAATATATTTTATTTTCAATTCTTGTCGTTCTTTCATTATATACGTAGTTGAGTTTGGTCAATTGATAACTTTGTAGGTATTGTGTTGGGACAAACAATAAGTAGATGGATCTGCGATGGCAGTCATTGTTAAATAGGAAAGAATTCTATAATGTTATTTTATTTTACCATGTCGACTTGTAATTTTATTAAGCGTAACGTAACCATTCACAACCTGAAAGTTGGTTTTATAATAATATTTTCCAAGTGATTTACCACTTTTTATTTAACTTCAGCGTTTGGCATTTCTTCTAAATGCGTGATGAATAAGTGTTTCCTGCATTTCGCAGTTTTGTTCCTTCAGAACGACGTAACGTAAGGTCCTCTCGGATCGTGTTGTTGTTGGTTCCTTCTGAACAGCTGTTTGGGTGATGTACGTTTAGCATCGGGATTATTTTATAACTTAAGGGTGTCATGAAATGACAATACATGGTGGAATTATGTTTTTCAATTGTGAATACGGCTGTTAACTTGTAGTGAACACCATGCTTTCCAATAATATTTCGTAACCTATCCAAAGCAACTGACAGTCAATTTGGTTCGATTAAGGGTCCATTCGGCTGGTGTTTCCTTATCCGAAAGGGTATTCGACTGGTGGATAACCTTAATTAAGAGTAAATCAGGCAATCTACTTCTTGAAGGTCAGATTTTCCACGGATCGTGTGGATTAATTCTCAGTTATCGTTTGGATCAATAGGTGCCCGATTTTCAGGTTTTCTTTTCACTTTTTCAGTTTCGCTGTCCACTAATTTATGAGGTTCTTACTTTCCCCGAAGAAAATTATTCGATATTGTAAACAAAACTATATTAACGCTATGCAATGTGACTGCGTTTGAAACATTTAATAATTAATAATTTTTTGATGAAGGATTTACACAAATATTTTTTGTGCAATTAATGATTCGATAAAAGTTAGTAAGCACATATTTGCTCCTCATTTCAAGTAGTTAGGCTCTCTTCTGAACCCCATCGTTTGGTTAAGATCGTGACCGAATTATTCCCGCAACGACCCCAAGATTTAAGAGTTCATTATTGCTCTACTGTAGCAGCTGAGGCCGACCAACGATGGAATGGTAAGTTAAGGGTTCATTATAAACAACAATCCTCAGAAAAATAAATTTACCAACAGCAAAAACAAAATTTCTTCCACCATTAGTTTGTGTCTAGCGATAAGACGTCGCTAGTAAATAGATGGTAGAGCCATCTAACCGTCGAAGAAGAAAGTGTTTGTAAGTTAGTATTCACTGACATAGAGGACCATAGGCTAGTGGCTTTACGTCGCACCAACACAGATGGGTCTTATGACGACGATGGGATAGGAAAGGCCTAGAAGTTGGAAAGAAGCGGCCGTAGCCTTAATTAAGGTACAGCCTCAGCATTTGCCTGGTGTGAAAATGGGGAAACCACGGAAAACTATCTTCAGGGGTGCCGATAGTGGGATTCGCCTTGCGGGTGGATGGGAAGATTGGTAGGGATAGACAAGGAAGAGAGAAGGAAGCGGCCGTGGCCTTAAGTTCGGTACCATCCCGGCATTTGCCTGGAGGAGAAGTCGGAAACTACGGATAACCACTTCCAGGATGGCTGAGGTGGGAATCGAACCCACTTCTACTCAGTTGACTTCCCGAGGCTGAATGGAGCCCGTTCCAGCCCTCGTGCTACTTTTCGAATTCCGTGTCAGAGCCGGGAATCGAACCCGGGCTTCCGGTTCTGGCAGGTATTCACACTAACCACTACACAACAGAGGCGGTTTAAGCAAGGTACTGCCTAAAAAGTAACTACATTATAATTCTAAACTGCTTTCAGACGAATCCTAATTGAATTTGCTTGACGTCGCACCGACGCAGATAGGTCATGGCGACGATGGGATACGAAAGTGCTAGGAATTGGAAGGAAGCGGCCGTGGCTTTCATTAAGGTACAGCCCCAGCTTTCCTTCTTCCTCTTCTTCTTCTTCTTCTTTTACTTCCCCTTCTTCTTCTGTGAATCCGTCTTGTGACAAGTATCATCTGGACAGCCTCCATGATTCTCTGTCCCGAGCATCTTGCTTAGGTTGCTCATAGCTTCTCCCTTGCTTGACATCTGTTAATCTTCCAAACCTTCTTCTTCCTCCTCCTTTTCTTCCATCTATTTTTCTCTCCATCACCTTCTGTTGAAGACAATTTCTACGTAGTATGTGACCCAACCAGGATATTTTCCTCTTTATTATCGTCTTCATCAGGTGTCTCTTCTCACCTACTTTTCTTAGCACTTCATTATTTGTCACTTTATCTGTCTACTTCACTTTTTCCATTCTTCCCCGGCATTTGCCTGGTGTGAAAGTGGGAAACCACGGGAAACAATCTTGAGGGCTGACGACAGTCGGGCTCGAACCCACTATCTCCAGAATACTGTATGTATGTATGTATGTATGTATGTATGTATGTATGTATGTATGTATGTATGTATGTATGTATGTATGTATGTACGTATGTATGTATGTATGTATTGAACCCTTTAGGTCCATATTGAGGGATACCTACCTTCCTTACCTATCAGCAAAGTTCATGAGATCTGTCTCTTGGGTCGTTTCGGGTTCTTCGTCACTTGCTGAGGTAAAGGTAGGGTTCATTAATTCTAATCTATCTACTGGAATGAAAGGTCTGTTTAAAAGATTCCTATTTATTCAGGAAAATTCTGAAGTAATTTACTATGTCAACGGTGTCATAGTCAATTGTGTCCATTGGACACCACAATCATTTTTACATAAATGTCAGAACACTGGTGTGAGACTTTAACGTAACTGCCTGACGGGCATTCATACTTGAAACCATTGTCTCAATTATTAATCATTTAAGAAAGGAAAGTCTGGAAATCCTTAAATTCGGCTTCCATGTGAGACCACATGTACCATCATAGTGATTCGTTATGGTCCAGCCCTCGTAACACGAACTCTGGACTCTAGGTATGATTAAGGTAGTCCAATTGGTGTGTGCCACACAGTGGTTCTACGGCATGGACCCTTAATTGAATCGATGTGACCTGCGTCTATGTCATGGACCGACATCTAATCTTCTATGTTATTTTAAAGTCATTGTGGATGATGACCGCAGGGAAATGATGCTACAATGGCATATGGGCCTAATCTAAGTCACTGAGGTTGATGACCCCCTGACCATCCAAGTTTCTAGGCTGAAGGCTAAACACAATTAAGTTACATCGGTTTATGACCAAAGTTCCACTTTACTATCCCCAGCACATTCACTGCTCAATCAATCAAAGTTCAATAATTACAACAATAGCAATGCTCACAAACTTTGTGGCAGTAAAATCCATTTCCTTCGGATATGTCCCCTTAATCGTTACTTTACATGTTAACAATCCCCAGAAAACAAACTAAAATTTCCAGAATGCGTCTCCAAGTTATTCGCTTGATTAAAGTTATTTCAAATGCGGTTTCACTGAATTTGATAATTAAATAAATTTAAATGATTTAACGAAATATTAACGAACAACAAATTTTATCTCCGCGGACTCTGGTTTCTTCACAAATTTCTACGCAGCTGTGATGTGAGTTCAATATTGCGATGTTTATCTGGCTGGAAAAGAATATTACATAATTCATGTCCAGCTACATATATCCTATCTCGTGATATCATGCTTAAAAATCTAATCTAGTCCTAACCGTTATTAACACTTGGATATCCTAATAATCTACGCACAAACCAAACAACTCGCCATATAATTACGATGTCATATCTCGTCATTACCATTATGAATTTTGCACACCCCTCACAGACAAACCGATCATCACGACCATCGCTCTATATTTTGGATAACCCTGAAATTGGGTTACTCTGTTCCTTATACTCAAAGTTCGTGATTTCAAAAGTTCATTACATCCCCAATTACAGTATTTCACAATACTCAGATCATTACCGGCTATGAATTTCAACTAAATCCAGCATTTTAACGTTTCCCCTGGCCGAGAACTAC
The DNA here is from genome assembly GCF_040414725.1 of Anabrus simplex. Lineage (NCBI taxonomy): Eukaryota > Metazoa > Arthropoda > Insecta > Orthoptera > Tettigoniidae > Anabrus > Anabrus simplex. The sequence goes on along the minus strand of NC_090269.1, from coordinate 425,896,477 downwards.
AGTACAATCTCAACTCCACTTCTTTCGCGCTATCATAGCTGAGGTCTCTCACCCCATGCTCGCTTGGCAGTTACATAAACCACCCGGTTCGTTCTACCTGACTGACTTCTCAAAATACTCCCTTTAAACTCTGCCGACATAATTAAACAAATACGATATTCTAACCAACAAAATGCACAGATTATGCTTCAAGATGCCCACACTAATTATACGCGTCGCCAATTGATACCGCTATGGATTTCTATGAATTTCTTTCCATTCTCAACATTATAAAATATTCCTCGGGCTATCATGTCCCGGCTTCAAATGACAGGACTCTAACCTGATTCACACATCTCATCTCAACTCATATAAAACATTCCTCGGGCTTCCGTGTCCCGGCTTCAATGACAGGTCCAACCTGATTCACAAAACTAACCTCTGTTTCCCAGCTCCACTATTATCATCGACAAAGAACTGGAATAAAATCCTCACTAGAAATCCCGACGTCTAATATCGCACAATGCATTTATCATGAATAACTTCGCATAAATGGTATCGTATTTAATAACTTGATTTTTACGAGAAATGACTGAAACATTCTACTAGATCTTCTATTGTCAGTCAGACACAGTTTAAAATTGGCATTAAAAAAAACGTTTCTCTCCGTGACCAAATTCATCACCCTAGGTTCTCATCCGACAGCGCGCTTCCACTCGATTGAAAATGAGTGACCATGGATTATTATTATTAACGTCAAATTGCAGATAGAAGAATTTTACGTCGAATGAACATCTTAATTTGACATCACAAAATATAGGCAGTACACTCACACGGATGACGATCTACATTGGACGTGATATCACTTCGGAACCCTATTCAATAACTTTTTACAACACTATACGGCACTCGCAAGACTTCAAAAATTTATCCAAGTGGAAAATAAAACAAATGACTCTTTTAGTCGTACTCTCACATTTACAAAACTTAAGTAGGGTGACCACTGCGTCGTATATCCCCATTCAAATACACTTTAAGAAATCACGAGACAGGATATAAGAGGTAGTAAGATGGAAAGTCACCTACCTCATGTCTTCATGCCAGTATTCGTCTTAGGGCTCACCTGTGACCCTGGCATTTTATTTAGCCATTTTTACATTCATGGCTTCACAATTTATTATTATTTCTTCAAGTTTCCTGGAATAAAGCATAAAAAAAAGAAAATACCCTTCACTTGTTTGCTTGAACGCACACGATGGACTATAATTATTTCCGCACACGAATTACTTAATCACATTAGAATTTATTCAGTACTTTGACCGTCCTATCTGGTATAATTATTTCACTCAAGAAAACTATCTCCTCATGGAGTCAAGATTTAGCCGCAATGGCTAAATTCTGCAGTTGAACTCAGTCTACTTTCGTTGGTTTGCTTTCGCAGAGCAGCTCAAGAATTTTTCGTCCGCTTTGTATCACAAATGCCGGAGAAGGAAAGTTCGTCATGGCGTCCCTTCATATTTATAGCAGTTACCCCCTCTCTTCGGATCTCTCCCTTTGCCGCCAAGGAAATTTCTATAAATTTTCTGACTTACCTAAACTGTAATTTCAAGAGTTTTGAAAGTGACTACATGCTTGCTACATTTCTGGCGGTAGTGTTCATGGACATTTAAAAATTTTACGGGTTCGATTTGTGAGATGATTGACCTCCTTTGATAGGCACTATATTTTTTGACTTGGCGTGGTCACGCCATGTACACGCGCTTTGAAATAGTTCATAAAAATGACTTGAGATTCTTCCGCCGTCGACACGTGTGGTTGACGTCACGTACCCCAGAGCGTGGGACCGAAGGTAATCACCCCCTCGTCACGTGTCAAATCCATGCTATCAAGAATCCAACTTTTAATTTAATTGTTACATTATGCATAATGTTCTTAGGGCACAAAGGTCATGGGTTCAGTATGTATGTATGTATGTATGTATGTATGTATGTATGTATGTATGTATGTATGTATGTATGTATGTATGTATGTATGTATGTATGTATGTATGTATGTATGTATGTATGTATGTATGTATGTATATATTGTACCAGGAAAAGTTGACTGTTAATAGCATGAGGTCTTTCTAAGGGGTACTGAGTTCTTAGGAGATGGTACAGAGAGAGGATGGCAAGGCGAAATAAGAGATATTACGTCTTTCATTCCTTTACTTCATTCTTTGGAATACCCTCCTATTGTGTCGCCAAATAATGAATATTTAATTGAAAATAAATCCTCATTCTCCCCTTTTTTTAACAACAGAACATTGAAATTAATTCAAATGAAATTCAACTGAATAATATTTCCCAATTTGATATATCCATCATATTCTTCATGTCATAAATCAAGAATGTTGTAAATAAATGAGAAATCCTAAAGTCTCTCTCTCTAGGGGTATTTGCGATTTCATATTTACACTTCTTACATAAATTGAGTAAAGCAAATTTCTTCTCGAGAACACGTTAAACTTGAAATCAAATCTAGACTTTTAAAGTTCTGACCACACGTTATGAAAAATATGGCAAATTTGGAGTTTATGTTATACTTTCACCACGAATAGTGCACTCAAATGATACCTCAAAGTTCTAATAAATGGAAGTATATGGGAGCACTTTGTTGTTGAAAGTCTTTCTTGACTTGGAAAACGTTAATACTGTTCAAGTAGAATATTAATTAAGTAAACTCTTTAAAGTTCTTTGTCCGTAATGACTTAGTTCATAAAGTTCCTGCTTAAAGTCAGAATTTAATGGAAAAGCACTGACATCACCTGATATACGCCTTCTCGAACAGTGGAAAACCACTCTGCGAACAGCAATCTGGGATTCGGCTGTCGGCAGGCCCCAAGCTGCTCCATGGTACCACGCCCCTGGAACCATTCCCGCGTAGTACCAAATCTCCGTCGATCTCCGCTGTTCTACGTCGATCTCCGTCGTTCTACGTCGAAAACGTGCACTATTTGATTTTGCACAGTTATCACTGGTGACTGTTTCACAATTTATCACCATTCACTTCGATGAGAAATACGTCGGAGCGAGTCTTTTATCGTCTATCACGATCATGAGAAATATCGTTCACGGCACAGTTCATCTAACCACTTACTGCTCACTGTTCGTAGCGTTAAATTAACTTACATTTGGAACACAGTTTGTAATTGCTCAACTTCACAGCAAAATAAATCAGCGACTCTCTCTTGTAATACCTCAATTATTCAAGTATAACTCCTATACTTCACGATAACACTGGGTACACAGTTAGTCCACATGAATTAATTTTAAATAGCACAGCCTGTTATGATGACGCACGAACAGTTCTTCTACACTAATTACAGTGTTCTAGGCTCCCAAGACAATCAAAGTGTTATAACCTACACTCATGAAATTCAAAGTTCAAATAGTCCAAGATCATTACCATGCGAAGTATTTATGTTAACCCCAAGTTGGTTACGGTTATTCACACGTCAACTAAGATATTTACTAAGTGTCAAGTACCACTGTTGCTGAATACTATAAGTCTTTAAGACTTTGAAATTACACACGTTCATTTTCTAAGTCTGAATATCAGACGAATTACAAGTCCCACAATGTACAGGTTACTCACTGGTATCGCAGAGACTAAGTATCAACTAGCCATCGAAACTTTCTAAGTACGGCGAGGTCCGGTCGCAGGAATACTTGGTTCGACGCGCGCAGCGTGATATACTAGCCAGCTGTGAAGGAATGTAGACTTGACGCGAACTCGATGTGAAATTGGTGCGAACTTGGTGCGAACTCGACGTGAACTGAATTGCTGTGGCCTGGCTCTTTGCTTATATTCAGTACGGCTCAAGGCTGCTTGCTACGTCACAGAGATGAAATCGGCTTATATCTTTAGAATGCCTTGACGGAATTTACTGAAATTAATATATGTTTGCATTTGGAACATGAGCTACATGATGATACATGTCTCATGTTCGAAACTTAAGCGGCTAAAAAATTAGGCCTTTTCTTTCTAGCACCTACGATGGAGAGGCATGTAACATGTGATATTGACGTCACCTGCAGACTCGTTGCTCGTGACGTGTCCAGCTCGCTACAAGGAGCTTCGCCTTGCGCTAGCACAAGATGTCGGACGCACGAACAGATATTATTGCCGTCCCTTTTTCATATGTTTCGGCAACAATAAAACAATGTACAGGGCTGGAACAGTTCCCAGTACAGTATGTATGTATGTATGTATGTATGTATGCATGTATGTATGTATGTATCTATGTATGTATGATTTATGACATGAAGAATATGATGGACATATCAAAATGGGAAATATTATTCAGTTAAATTTCATTTTTTTATCTCCCTACTCTCGTTCACAAGAACCCTGTATGTATGTATGTATGTATGTATGTATGTATGTATGTATGTATGTATGTATGTATGTATGTATGTATGTATGTATGTATGTATGTATGTATGTATGTATGTATGTATGTATTGTATGTATGTATGTTCAGTCCGTCAGCGATTCCGCTGGTGTGATCCTCAACAGCTCTGCCATCAGCTGTCATAGATGGCCTTGGCATCACTGAAGAGGCGTACTAGGGAAATGAGGAGTGAGGTAGTTTCCCGTTGCTTTCCTCACCGAGCCAGAGTTTCTACTACATATCAGTCTGCCAAGCCCACTGAAATGCATACACCAACCGACCCTATGAGCAACATTTTCACACCATTCATAGCAGGGACCGGCTGCATAAGGATTGACATTACTAGCATCGCTCATACCTCAGTCACTTTTATATTGTCAAAGCCAAGGATAAGACAGAGACAGATATATGAAAGTAACAAAATTGTTCTAGCCTATACCAGAAGACATAGTGCACTGTAAACACTAGGTCCTGCCAGCAAAGGCATTTAATACACATAGGCTGACGGAATATTTTCTGTACAATATCCCTATTCAATTAACAACATCAAAATATGGCACACGCACTGCATATTACAGCCCTAGTTCAACTGAAAAGATAGACACAGAACCACGTTATAAAGTAAAATATGTCTGTCTTAGCTGAAGAAATGCTCTTCAACATAATTCAACTGGAAATATACAACCGCCTTTAAGATGTGTCAGGAGAGTTAAGACAGGGCTCGGTCAGGGGTACTTCAAATGTAATCTGACTAAGGTTATATTTATATGTGCAAAAGAGCGTGTGCGAGTAGCAACACAGGTGGCGGCGTGTTGTTCCAATGCTCACCTGAACCCAGCAGGTGTGTGGAACAGGGCGCCTCAGCAACACGTACCTCTCCTTAGCATTAGCCTACAAAAATACGACCAGAAGATGTCATCTGAATGGCTAATGATCAACAACCTAGTCCCGTCTATCGCTTCCGCCGTCCTCAAGTAAGAAGGAATAGGCCATTTAATCATACGTCACAAAAGGGGAGAAACAGAATGTTAAAACAGAATTGAAAATTGTAGCAACAATGAATGGGCTCTCCTCAGTACCATATAGCAATGAAAGAGAAAGGAAGCTACCGGGTTTGGCTAAGAACGCACTGACCACCAACAACTGAACACATTAAAATAGATTTATTAAGGAGCCTCCATGGCTCAGACGGCAGCGCGGCACTCTTTCACCACTGGTTCAAATCCCGGTCACTCCATATGAGATTTGTGTCGTTCATTATGTATGTTGAAAAGTGGTGAAGGAGAAGTATGGAGAAATGATGGTGTAGATGGCAAGGAAAGCGGGGAAAGGGTGAGATGGACTCACCCGTAAGAAGTCGGGGTGGGAAGGGCCCATGACTAATATACTTATGCTGGACATGACATGAAGACACTGAGGATGGCTACTGGGTGGCCCTATCTGAGGGGGTCACATATCCGGAGTATACGACGGACTTCATGGCATGTCCAAGGGGTACGATTAAGGAGTGGAATGGTGAGAAGGAAAATATTGACATCTGGTTAGATCTTGGGGCCTTCAGGAGGTCGCCACGGGAAGGGCCGGCCGAGTTATCACTGGGAAGGTGGCCTTCTTCTCACCAGGGGTGATGACTCGGCCGGACGGTAGGTTATTATGTGGTGTTCTTTTATTTTTGTTTTTGTTTATAAACTGTGGTGTTCTTTTATTTCTTTTTATGTATATTAACTATGTCTGTTTTAAAGTTAGTAGTAGTTTGTGTGTGTGGCTTAAGATGAACGCTGTTATTTTTCTCATTCAATGGATCGATTGGGTATTTGTTTACTGTGATCTAGAGAAAAATAATAATAAAGAATAAAGAATATGAGATTTGTATTGGACAAAGCGGAGAAGGGGTGGATTTTTCTCGAGTACTCCGGTTTTCCCTGTCATCTTTCATTGCAGCTACACTCTCCATTATCATTTCATTTTATCTGTCGGCCATTGATCATTGCCCCGGAGGGGTGCAACAGGCTTCGGCAGCCGGCACAATTCCTATCCTCGCTGCTAGACGGCAGCTTTATTCATTCCATTCCTGACCCGGTCGAATGATTAGAAACAGGCTGTCGATTTTTTATTTTAAAATATATTTATTATGCAGTAAATATCGGTGTCGTCCGCCTCTGTGGTGTAGTAGTTAGTGTGATTAGCTGCCACCCCCGGAGGTCCGGGTTCGATTCCCGGCTCTGCCACGAAATTTGAAAATTGGAACGAGGGCTGGAACGGGGTCCACTCAGCCTCGGGAGGTCAAATGAGTAGAAGTGGGTTCGATTCCCACCTCAGCCATCCTGGAAGTGATTTTCCGTGGTTTCCCACTTCTCCTCCAGGCAAATGCCGGGATAGTACCTAACTTAATGCCACGAACCCTTCCTTCCCTCTTCCTCGTCTATCCCTTCCAAACTTCCCATCCCCCCGCAAGGCCCCTGTTCAGCATAGCAGGTGGGGCCGCGTGGGCGAGGTACTGGTTATCCTCCCCAGTTGTATCCCCGACCCAGAGTCTGAAGCTCCAGGACACTGCCCTTGAGGAGGTAGAGATGGGATTCCTAGCTGAGTCCGTGGGAAAAACCAACCTTGGAGGGTAAACGGATTAAGAAAGAAAGAAATATGGGTGGCGTTTTGTAAGTCATGGCAACTTTGATGTATCCTCCAATAAAGTTGCAGCACTGGAATGTGCTCCTCAACGCCAGCAACAGATTGGTTCCGGTATAGCAGCTACTGGCAGGGGCACGTAAATAGAAAGCCTTGTTTTGTTAGGCATAAAATGAACTCAAAATTGCACCCCATCCCACTAACAAAGTAGCTAATTTCGAGTTAAGATTAGATTTTACTATTTATATAAGATCCATCAACTTAAGACACCCAGGACTTTTTCAGTTAGTTTCGAAGGACGTGTAAGTGGTCAGAACGTTAGGGGTAGACCAAGGCACAAATACAACAAGCACATTAGAGCAAATGTAATAGTTACGTAGAAATGAAAAGATGATCACAGGATAGGGTGGCATGGGAGGCTGCATCAAACCAGTCTATGGACTGTTGACTCAAACATTATTATTATTATTATTATTATTATTATTATTATTATTATTATTATTATTATTATTATTATTATTATTATTATTATTATTATTATAAGAGCCTCCGTGGCTCGGGCGGCAGAGCGCTGGCCTCTCACCGCTGGGTTCCGTGGTTCAAATCCCGGTCACTCCATGTGAGATTTGTGCTGGACGAAGCGGAGACGGGACAGGTTTTTCTACGGGTACTCCGGATTTCCCCTGTCATATTTCATTCCAGCAACACTCTCCAATATCATTTCATTTCATTTCATCTGTCATTCATTAATCATCGCCCCAGAGGAGTGCGACAGGCCTCGGCAGCCGGCACAATTCCAATCCTCACCGCTAGATAGGGACTTCATTCATTCCATTCCTGACCCGGTCGAATGACTGGAAACAGGCTGTGGATTTTATTATTATTATTATTATTATTATTATTATTATTATTATTATTATTATTATTATTATTATTATAGTATTTACTTTACGTCTTACCGACACAGATAGGTCTAATTATGGCGACGATGGGATAGGAAAGGGCTAGGAATAGGAAGGAATCGGTCGTGGCTTTAATTAAGGTGCAGCCCCAGCATTTGTCTGGTGTAAAAATGGGAAACGACGGAAAACCATCTTCAGGTCTGCTGACAGTGGGGTTCGAACCCACGATCTCCCGAATGCAAGCTCACAGCTGCCCGCCCCTAACCGCACGGCCAACTCGCCCGGTATTATTATTATTATGAGAGGTCTTGAACATCGTACTTGGTGCTAGTTGAGACGGAAGATCCTGTTAAATTACTGAACGTTCAACGAGATGGTAAGCTAATCATGTCGTCAAACAAGAGACTAATTAGGTAAGGGGATACGGCCACGTGCTGAGACATCATCTCGTCTCCGTGCCCCAGACAAGATGTCACATAATTGATTTTAAAATGCGGGATCAGATCGCAAGACCAGCAGCTCATTTTTATCGAAGTTGTGTTTAATAACTAAGGGGCGTTTGTTTGTGAAGAGCCTGGAAATAATTCTATGAGATACTGGCGAATGAACCCGTGCTTCAGTACGGTATTCTACCTCGAATACGGATTTCTATGCAATTTACTGTGCAGGCAGAGAGTAAGATTATATTAAATTGCATGTCTTTTAGCGCAATCCGAGAAACAAAACGGGGAGTACCACATACATTTTTCTGTGTAAGGTGTGTATTGGGTAGTTTTGATGATAATGGCAGGCCATATTTTCTACTGCCATTCAAAATCGAGTTTGGGAGTTTCTACTATAACAGCAAACTCACTTGCCAACTGCCATTCACTATAGAGATGGGGAGTTATCATTATGAAAACAGGGCCCACTTTCCTAATGCCCGTCACAATCGAGTTAGAGATTTGATTATAATCGAGCAATGCACCTCTGTCTAACGTATAAGGAATCGAGCTACGACAAAAGGTCATACGACCAAAATCGAAGATCTCTCCAAACTGAGCGGCGATTGTGCTATCTGTTTTTTGCGCCTTAGTGCTATTCAAAGACGATTGTAACCTCCAACGGTATTCCGCAAATATCCCGCAGAATGGCAGCTTGACGTCTCTCTCGTCTTCTACCAAAGGTACAACCAGGAATTTACAAGAATGATGACAAAAATGGCATAACGTTACTCCCCTGCTGGCAAGGAGCCAGAGACGTTGCCATGGTATCCGGTAGCTTCGTAGTCGGTCTGTCGGTCACTCGGTGCAGAGTATGAAAGCCTCATAAAATAGTAGTTTTCTCCCTCATTTGAAGAGTAAGTGAAATTATGTACATAACAAAAGTTGTTTAAAATGAAGGGACATTTCACATTTAGTCCACGGATTTTTCAGAAAATCAATAGTATAAGAGAAAATTGAATAAAACTGTTTTGGTTTTCCCATAAACCCCAGTCTGTTCAGTGATTTTGAAATCATATTCATATCTAAACCTTCCCTTGAATGAGTATACTCTAAACATGAAGTTTGGTCGAGATGCATCCAGACGAAATTTAAAACTGCTAAACGCCTTTTTGACGATAATAAAGTGAGTGAAGTATGAGCGATGTTAGCAATGACGTTCCTTATGCAGCCAGTCTCTGCCATAAATGTTGCTCATAGAATGATGATGATAATGATGATGCTTGTTGTTTAAAGCGGCCTAACATCTAAGGTCATCGGCCCCGTTGCTCGTAGGGTCGGTTGATGCATACATTTCAGTGGGCTTGGCAGACTGGTATGTAACAGCAACATCTGGCTCAGTGAGGAAAGGAACGGTAAACTACCTCACTCATCATTTACCTAGTACTCCTCTTCAGTGATGCCTAGGCCATCTATGACAGCTGTTGAGGACCCAACCAGTCTTCGGGCTGATGATTGAACATACACACACTTTAGTGACAGTGATGGAATCTCTTACTTTAGAGGCTTAATGAACTTTTGAATGCGGCAAAGAAATATATTTTCAGCTGAAAGCTAAGGAAATTCTGTCGTTAAATAATGTTTTAGAAGGGTTAGATTTGCATTCAAGCAGTGATACATTCACTCTGGCTCTACTAATCTCAAAGCACAGAGCCCTCACGACTTCTGAAATAAGCGAATTACTGCAGGTGCCACACCGTAAGAATAGCGGAAGGGTTCAAAATGACACTCACCTTCAATTTTTCATTAAAAATGTGCGCACTCTTATATCGTTTCTCCTCAAATATCTCGACTTTTCATAATTTTTTGTCCTGTTTACGGTGATGTATCCCACCCAGCAAAATATTTTTAATTTAATAGATTTTTGATATGACATATCTTGGACAGTGGACGGGATCATTCTGACACCTATACAATAATTCTTTATTACAACGCAACAATTCGCATTGTCAGACAGCAACGTGTACCTAGTCTTGATTATTACAATTGTTGAGCTCTTACTGTCAGATGATCGTTCCAGTTAGCGGGTTTATTGTATTCACCTCATCATTTAGAAAGTGTTTTTCTTACAGACACGTCGTGTTACGATCGTATTTCTACTTGTGAGATGTCTCTTATGCTAAAAAATCCAGATGTTGGATCTGAAAATGAACTATCCGATGCATATTATGATTTTTCAATCAATCAATCAATCAATCAATCAATCAATCAATCATTCATTCAATCAATCAATAAATCAATCAATCACCTCTGATCTGCATTTAGGGCACTCTCCCAGATGGTAGACTCCCTATCTGCTATTTTCCTAGCCTTTTCTTAAATGATTGCAAAGAAATTGGAAATTTACTGAACATCTCCCTAAGTATGCTATTCCAATCCCTAACTCCCCTTCCCATAAACGAATATTTGCCCCAATTTGTCCTCTTAAATTCCAAATTTATCTTCATATTGTGATCTTTCCTACTTTTAAAGACACCACTCAAACTGATGTTATTCCACGCCATCTCTCCACTGACAGCTCGGAACATACCACTTAGTCGAGCAGCTCGTCTTTTTTCTCCCAAGTCTTCCCAACCCAAACTTTGCAACATGTTTGTAACGCTACCATTTTGTCGGAAATTATCCTTGCTTGAGACAAGTGAGACCAGACAGAGGACAAATTATCAGCAGGACAAGTCGAAAGTGCTAATCTGCCTCCGAACACACCTCAAATGTCTCATACTCGGTTAGGTGTTTCATTAGTGACGAGACGGAGCCGAATGAGGGATCTTGGATTCGAACTCTTCATCTGGAAGGTTGTCTGCAGTGAATGTCCTAGAAGATCGGGGAGGTACCACTTTATGCTTGCCATCGAGTTGATGACTCTGTAATTAGTGCATTTCGTATCCTTTATGATGAATCGATGCTTCGTCTAATGAAACGACACACAAAATCAAACGTTCAGAAGGAATTCAAGAACACAAACTGGACCGTATCGCTCGAGGAGTTGGAGACTATGATTGCCATCATGTAAACGCGGAGTGTTCTGTGTTCGAAAGGTGTGTCTGTGAATGATCTATGGACAGCTGTTTACTAAAGATAAATGTCCTGGAAACACAGTAGATGACCTAGATGTTAGGCCCCTTTAAACAACAAGCATCTTGATCATCATCACCAGAGGTCTTGGTACACAATTTTAACCGGGTGAGTTGGCCGTGCGGTTAAGGGCGCGTAGCTGTGAGTTTGCATCCGGGAAATAGTGGGTTCGAACCCCACTGTCGGCAGCCGTGAAGGTGGTTTTCCATGGTCTCCCATTTTCACACCAGGCAAATGTTGGGGCTGTACCTTAATTAAGGCCACGACCGATTCCTTCCTATTCCTAGCCCTTTCCTATCCCATCGTCGCCATAATGAGACCTATCTGTGTCGGTAAGACGTAAAGTAAATACTATAATAATAATAATAATAATAATAATAATAATAATAATAATAATAATAATAATAATAATAATAATAATAATAATAATAATAATAAGGGGATCGCAACAGACTGCTTAGCATTTGCCGCTTCTTTCCCACTGCTAGCCCTTTCCTCTCCCATCTTCGCCATGAGAGCTATTTGTGTATGCGCAACGTAAAGCAAAATTAGTATAAAGTTTCTAATTACTTGACTGCGTGTCAAAAGCCTGGGTTCAGTTCCAGAATTCTTCGCAATGTTCATATGGAGTGAGAGCATATTAGTGGAGGTGGTGTTGGTTGTTGCTTTAAGAGGAAGTACAACTAGGGAACCATTCTCTACATAACGCTAATCAGAGAGGAAAAAATGAAAGTAATCAGACACTTCGAAATATTAAGGTTTGGGCCAAAGAAAGACAAGGGCCACGAAGGGCGTGGAAATGAAAGACTCGCAAAGCCTCGAATGCTGTAATACGGTCGGGGTCAGAAAAGAACAAGACTTGACCAACGGAGGATAGATGAAAGTGAAGATCCTGGCACAAGTAAGTAGAAGCAATGCCAAAACTCAGCTAAGGACCCCCGTAGTCGCTAACCCACTCTCCCCTGGATAGGAACCGTGCCGGCTACCGAAGCCTGTCGCACTCCTCTGGAGCAATGATTAATGAATGACAGATGAAATGAAATGATAGTGGAGAGTGTTGCTGGAATGAAGGACTACAGGGAAAAGCTGAGTACGCGGAGAAAAACCTGTTCCGCCTCCGCTTTGTCCAGCGCAAATCTCACATGGAGTGACCGGGATTTGAACCACGGAGCCCAGCGGTGAGAGGCCAACGTGCTGCCGCCTGAGCCACGGAGGATTCTTAATTATGATTATCATAAATGATTATTCCCTCCCTAGTTGATGGCCATCTACGACTGGGAGAGAAGAGTTTTGTATTCATTCATTTATATTTCCTTTACTGAGAAATTAACCATGCCTCCTCTACTTAATGCAGCAGTTGGATAGTTAAAGGCACACATCAAAATTAAGAAACACATTAAGAAAAGCAGAGAAAAACACCTCACATTACATACAGTAAGCTATGAATTGTCGTATCTCTTACTACTTATTCGCTGTAATTTAGAAACGACCTCCAATTATAAGAGAAAATCCCTCTAACCTCAACTTTTCTACAGTTAAGTATTTCTGGATCTCCTTCACTGCAAATAAACCTACTCTGTATTTCACATGTCGTATTTCATTTCGTTCACTGTCATTTAAAATGTCACTGTTCCAGTGAAGTGTGGCAAAGTTCCCTGTTGTGATTCGATGCTGACAAAACCAGTTCTTATTAAACTCCTTTTATTATGAGAATAATAATACTCTTCCAGCGTGATAATTCTTTTATTAAATATTTTATTTTTTCTTGTCCCGACTGCCGTGTATGGTTGCTATTCAGTTACAGCGCTGTTGATGAAATTCAAATTACCGTGAACTGATAAACATTCATTTAATAGTCATTCTGAACAAATTCTACATCTATATCGATCTGTGACCTTTTATTGATTATTATTATTAATAATAATACTGTATTGTTTGCAATTTTGTTTTAAGTCGCACCGACACAGATAGGTCTCTTGACGACGATGAGATAGGAAAGGGAAGAGAACGAACGAGGCGTTGATTAAGGTACAGCCCCAGCATTTTTCTGGTGTCAAAATAGAAAGTTACCGTAAACCATCTTCAGACATACTGACAGTGGGGTAAGTTGACAACTACTTGACCCAAACCGCATAGCCATTCGCCGGTAAATAATAACCTAAGATCAAAAAGACTCCTTCAAAGAAACAAACGAGGGACCAACGAGGATTAATATGTTCGATACAGAAAATCCAAAATCTAGCCCAGATTTCAGACAAAAGCCGGAATTCCTAGATCCTAAGAATTGACAACAACTGAAAAAGACCTTGGTTGAAACTGCTGAGGAGTCAGTTCCCTTAACAACATCGAGGAAGCATGCCGAGTGGCCCCAAAAAGGTGATGAAACAAAAAGCAAACACAAATTTCCATGCAGAGATGGAACACCTCGAAGGAACAAAACAACAGGAAGGACTTCTTGGAGGCAAGAAAACAACCAGCCAAAGTCATCCACGGAATTGAACGTGACTTCGACGAAACCCAGCGCTTCTACAGATTGGCCAAATTTTCAAGAAAAACAACACCCAAGATTTCTGTAACACTTTTAAAAGTAACCTCACCAAACCTGCACTTTAAGCGCCCTGTCACTAACAAGGACAATTGTCAGAATCTGCCAAAGTACCTTGAGTGCCTCCTCATCTGCGAGGCTCCAAATCACAATTTGCCTTCGAAGAAAACACACCCATCAACACCGATCCATCTACACCCTCTAGAGAAGAAATCCGACAGATCATCCAGTCACTCAAGAAAAAGAAAGCACCTGGTGAAGATTCGACAATTGCTGAGCCCTGGCAATAAGCAGGTGACAAAACACCAAACCAGCTGAGATTATCCGCGAAATTTGGGAAACAGTGAAACTTCCAAGTTTCTGGATTTCAGCCATGATACACCCTCTTCATTAAGAAACGATGATAAAACAGACGCGATTACTGCCGAGGCGTCTCACTACTCTGAATTACGTACAAGGCCCTCTCGAAAGCCCTCCAAATTAGGGTAAAGAAACAACTAAATCTCCAACTGGGAGACTACCATGGAGGGATTAAGAAAGAACGCTCCAGTGTTGAACAGATCGTGAGCCTTAAATCCATCATTTCGTGTCTGAAACTTAGGAATATGAAACCCGTGGTGACGTTCGTCGATTCACCTTTGTGAGAAGCCAGTGAATGTGTCCAGTAAGACCAGTTCTCCGTTCTTTCATATTTCATTCACAATACTTTCCATCACAATGTATGTAAACGAACGAAGCCATATTTCACAAGCAATGTATAGAGCAGTATACAAGTTACCAAATATAACGAAAATTCTGACCTCTTTGTGAATTAGAAGCGTAGCTCATCTTCTGGAGTTCACTAACTCTTGCTGCCCAGTCGCCTAGATATTTGAAGTTCTTCGCCTGCTTCATTCTCCCGAACTTCACCGTTAGATCTCATTGCAAATAATAGTATATTGTTGAATTTCTCATTTGTTGTTCTTTTTTCAGATTATCACTTTCAACTTAAATAAAAGATACCCTATCACCTACCATCATATTCAACGTTCCATATTGACGCTAATATAATTAGAAGTGGCCTGTCTGAAAACAAGGTCCACCACATACTGTAAGCTTAGGAGGAATTTTTTTCCATCACTGTTTGTTTTTACAACCGGCATTCCTCAACAGGAGACTTAAAGGAAAGTTCAATCAATCAATCAATCAATCAATCAATCAATCAATCAATCAATCAATCAATCAATCAATCAATACTGATCTGCATTTAGGGCAGTCGCTCAGGTGTCAGATTCCCTATCTGTTGCTTTCCTAGCCTTTTCCTAAATGATTTCAAAGAAATTGGAAATTTATTGAACATCTCCCTTGATAAGTTATTCCAATCCCTAACTCCCCTTCCTATAAATGAATATTTGCCCCAGTTTCTCCCCTTGAATTCCAACTTTATCTTCATATTGTGATCTTTCCTACTTTTATAAACGCCATTCAAACTTATTCGTCTACTAATGTCATTTCACGCCATCTCTCCGCTGACAGCTCGGAACATACCACTTAGTCGAGCAGCTATTCTTCTTTCTCTCAATTCTTCCCAAACCAAACATTGCAACATTTTTGTAACGCTACTCTTTTGTCGGAAATCACCCAGAACAAATCGAGCTGCTTTTCTTTGGATTTTTTCCAGTTCTTGAATCAGGTAATCCTGGTGAGGGTCCCATACACTGGAACCATACTCTAGTTGGGGTCTTACCAGAGGCTTATATGCCCTCTCCTTTACATCCTTACTACAACCCCTAAACACCCTCATAACCATGTGCAGAGATCTGTACCCTTTATTTACAATCCCATTTATGTGATTACCCCAATGAAGATCTTTCCTTGTATTAACACCTAGATACTTACAATGATCCCCAAAAGGAACTTTCACCCCCATCAAAGCAGTAATTAAAACTGAGAGGACTTTTCCTATTTGTGAAACTCACAACCTGACTTTTAACCCCGTTTATTAACATACCATTGCCTGCTGTCCATCTCACAACATTATCGAGGTCACGTTGCAGTTGCTCACAATCTTGTAACTTATTTATCACTCTATAGAGAATAACATCATCCGCCAGTGACGTATTTATACAAGAACTTTCGGGACTATCACAAACATAGCATTTAGGCTTTTAAAAGTATTTTTAATGTGTTAATGTCCAAAAAGTGTATTTTATCATGTTTTATTGTCGAAATTATTTTATTCTTGAATTTTAAGATGTGTTGCCCACAGTTACTAATTGAAAATGACCCAATAAGACAGTGTCGGATTTGCAGTCGCTTAAGTGCGGCCAGTATCCAATATTCGGTAGATAGTGGGTTCGAACACCACTGTCGGTAGCCCTGAAGATGGTTTTCTGTGGTTTCCCATTTTCACACCAGAAAAATGCTAGGGCTGTACCTTAATTAAGATTGACGCAAGTGTAATAGACTAATATAACTTGGAAACAATATTCTTTAACCCATGGTAAATAATGCAAATATTGATTATTATTATTATTATTATTATTATTATTATTATTATTATTATTATTATTATTATTATTATTATTATTATTATTATTATTATTATTATTATTATTATTGCTTGTGAGGTATGGTTATGAAGAGTTTACATCCATTTACTATTAGTATTATTATTTACGTACCGGTAGTTATGTCCGGACTTTATTTGGTATTAATCACGATCGTATTATTTGTGAGGTTATGTCATAAACATCTGCTGTATATATATATATATTAATATGAGTTTATTTAATGTAATAACACATAATTAATGGTATATAATTGATTTTTACCTGTATATATGATGTATAATACAATGTAACATTGTGCAATGCACTGTAATATCCAGAATAACGTATCTTCGGCGCTAGATAGCTGTAGAAAGTTATTTACATTGCAAGTAAGTTATTGGAAACTATCGAATTTACGAGAAAATATGTTTTGTCATATTCTTCTAGAAGCCTGGCCAGGCAGTCTTGTGAGTGAGAGTTGAGTTGTTTTGATGAGACTTGTGTGGAAGTCGTGTTAGCGAATGTTTCGAGTCCAGTATGTGAATTAGTTTTATTGGGTTGGTAGTTGACATGCATCCGTTGCAGTCTTCTTATTCCTCGTGATCAGTTGTTCAAAATTGTGTTTATTGATGTGTGCGTAATGTGTAAATAAATTGTAAATAAAACAGTGTACACCATTGATAGCATTTTGTGTGCGTCTTCGTGAATACATCAAGGTCACGGACGGTTCCTTCCCACTCCTAGCCTCTTCCTGTCCCATCGTCGCCATAAGCCACATCTGTGTCGGTGCGACGTAAAGAAACCTGTAAAAAACAAAAGCACATTGCCGGATTACTCAGTAGGCAGTGTAGGCTGCCGCCAATGGGCTCCAAGATAGCAAATTTAGTAAGTAATGTGGCTGTGTCAACTACGGATAAGTTGACCAAAACATTTGTGAGTAGTTTCTGAATTACTCTTAGTTTCTTTAAAATAATTGTTGTTGTGCGAATAGCACTTGCCTTTCATACAGTTCGTGAAGGATGCAGCTCGACACCTGTTATTATAGTTGAAACATAAGAATGCCCCTACCGACCAGTTTTACTTTTAAAATGTCCTTCGATGTGCAATCAAAATTTCCTTTCTTTGGTATTTGCTTTACGTCGCACCGACGCAGATAGGTCTTATGGCGATGATGAGATAGGAAAGGGCTAGGAGTGGGAAGGAATGGGCCGTGGCCTTAATTAGTGCACAGCCGCAGCATTTGTCTGGTGTGAAAATGGGAAACCACGGAAAACCATCCTCAGGGCTGCCGACAGTGGGGTTCGAAAGCACTATCTCCCGACTGCAAACTGATAGGTATGTGACCCAATCACGGAGGCAATTGCTCGGTAATCAATATTTCCAAAAGCCATGACGGATATACAGGAGTCTCATGATAACAAATGCTTCTGCTGAACCGACATGTTTCAATGAAAACTATTTAAGGGGTGTCATCGAACTTCAGTGTTACAAGAACAACTAAATTCTCTTGTCATTATTTCTACTGAATATGATACCTTGCAAAAAATCAAGATAATCTGAATGATTTCATTGCAAAAAGGTAAGGAAAGAGAATGTTTAAAGTGATGTTAGTTTGTTTATACAGACAAACCCGTTTATAGCGACATCGCTTATTACGACACATGGCGATTACAAAATAGAGAAACAGACGTCAGCATGGCGAAGGAATTTGGAAGAACAGGGAGAACATATAATTTATTAGGCAAGACCATTTATTCATCAATTTACATCGCTGCTACTTCTTTCCTCACATATTATTTTAAGTTTTGTTGACATATTATTGTTGTACTTACTGCGTAAACATTAGAAGAGAAATTCCTCCTAGTCCCACTGCACAAATACTGCACTACAAATACAGTACTTATTTCACTTATGTTTTTGAAATTTTAACTTTTTCTGTTAATTAACCATATAAGTGTACAGTCTGAAACTTACAGATAAGACACTTTTAGCAACAAAAAATAATTGGTTTTTAAGACTATCGCCTATAACGGGCGATATTTTGCGGTGTCTTCGGAGTTGTTATAAGCTATTTCCACTGTATTCAACATATTCTTTTCTGTTTTGTAGTGCTGTATTATATTGCTTAAATTTGTTAATATTATGTAATAGTATTTTCGTGGAAAGTAACTGTAATTTTACTGAAAATTTAAAAATGCGATACGTAGGATTACCACCTGTCCCGAGTTGCGAACTGTTGTCCCGTAAAAACGAGCGTTTGTCTTTTCTTGTCTCTAAATATTTTACAATCGGTATTTGATTTGAGCGCCATTGAAATTCAAAGTAGGTTCTTTATACTTTTTCTCTTTGGAGGCTCAGAAGACGGAAATCTCGTGATATCTCGCCATTTTATGGTAAGACTGAGCATGCTGGGTTATTTACCTCGTCGTCTGTCGCGTACGTCCGTAGACTTCCATTCCAATTTCCAACGTGATTGTTCATGCTGTATGAGGCTAAATTTACGTAGGCCTACAGTGTAAAATTATCAAAGCTCATGGTAGACATCCGTGTTAAGATGTCAGATGCGTTGTACTGTATTTACTGTTAAAAGGGTGCAAGTTTTTTTCTTTTACGAATTTCAATAATTATCTAATTCTGTTAATAAAACTAATTATAATCTAATTGAAATTGGTACCTAACGTTGATTTTCTAGTACTCATGAACTGTCCCTTACTTTTGTGAAAAATCCCGTATTTTTAGGTAAATCGTTTATTTCTTATCTCAAAAAATGGCAACCCTATGTGATAGTTTTTGACTTTGTTGTTTTTATTACAATTTGGGGGTAAAATTAAATGTATGTTAGAAAGTAATTGTTATTATTAAAGAAACAGTGAAAACTTACACCAACATTTAGACCTAAGTATTCCGGTTGCTATTTCTTCCACAAAACGACAATTTTTGTAAACTAGAGCTTATAAAGAACTACCTAGGGAATATTATGACCCAAAACAGACTCTGTGAACTCAGCCTGCTCAGCATTTACCGTGTCATACTTGAATAGAATAGAAATAGACAATGCCTTTGCATCTCACAAAGTTCGCTGCAGTTTCTTTAGAATCTAATGTGAGTACAGTCGGAACGATTACGTTGTCGCCAAATTTTGTGTGTCTTCTCTTTTCCTCTCTTCTTGTGACGTCTTCACAGCGATTCTTGCCTTCAGTATTTAACAGGTTTATATTGTTGTCAGCAAATCCCAAATAGGTAACGAACAAAAATAAACATCGGACGTTATCGCCGACACATTTCTCCGTAAATGTGACAAAATACACTGTTTCATGCTATATGTCTTAATAAGCGACCTCGTACTAAGCGATTTCTAAAATACAGTGTTTATATAGGACTTGGATGGCACCGATAAATTTCGCCATCATATCCAACACGTCGTTAAAAGCTATGTAACAATAAGCCTAAACGGTTTTGAGTGTACAGTGAATTTTCAAAGATATAAAGACAAAAGATAGGAATGTTTATTTATTTATTTATTTATTTATTTATTTATTTATTTATTTATTTATTTATTTATTTATTTATTTATTTATTTATTTATTTATTTATTTATTTATTTATTTATTTATTTATTTATTTACTTATTTATTTATTTATTTATTTATTTACGTTGTATTTCAATCCCTACAACATATTTAACTTTCAAAATAGAATCTATCAATGAATTAATTAGTTTTGTAATTTTATAGTAAGTCTCTTGTATAAATTAAATGGAAATAGTCTACATTAAAGTATCTGCATTAGTTAAATGTATATGCGTTATTGATTGGTTTTATTCAGTTTTGAGGGGACCCAAATTTTTCCTGCAGACGGCCCCATATCATATCATATTCTTCAAAAATCAAAAAATCAAAATATCTTTATTTGCAAATGAGGTGTCTACCTCGGTGGCAAATGCTACACCAAAATACATTATTGTCATTAAATTAACAAGAAGAAAATTCCTATAATACAATATTATACAATTTACGCTAACAATTTTTTCTATTAAACACACAGGTCATCCTTAATAAATTTATATTGTTTACAAAATTCTACTTATAATATCTCCTGTACTACTTACAAATATAGTCAACTGATATACAGTATGTGGAATTACTTCAAATGATACTATACGCCTCTGCATAAAACATACTGTCATTCCTCCGTTGTAGAATCGAATAAGAAAGCACTAGCTCTATGTCTTAAACGGTTATGGAGTTAGATGTTTCTTTTTTTTTTTCATTTTTCCTGTAGGGCTTTCGAGAAACCCGACATTTTACGACTTGTTTTGGAATCTACTTAGCTAAAGTCTCCGAGTGTCATAGAAATGGTTCAAATCACTCGTGCAGAAATCTAGAAATAGGCATTAACGTATGAAGCCCTAACCTTTTATACAGGCTGTACCTAAATCCCTATCACACACTTGAGGGCTTGTAGGGGACACCGGGTAGATAGGAACCCAAGTCCGGACTGTCCGTCTCAGATGAAGTTCTCGGGTTGCATCTCACCACAGTCCGGGTGTATTTGAAGATGGTCAAATACACCAGCCTAATGTAGGTAGAGTTGCTGGCACGTACGAGAATTCCAGCACATCGCGACTCCAAAAATTGTAAAACTACTAAGTCAAATGGACTGCACCGCTATTGACCTAACCAAGGCTTTTGATAGGATAGCTCATGGGAGATTACTGGCGAAAATGAAAGCTATTGGACTAGACAAGACAATTGTTGAATGGGTGGCTAAATTTATTAAAAATATAACTCTGAGAATTGGAGTAGGTGAAGCATTATCCGATCATATAATGATTAAGTGGGAGGGGGAATAGGACAGTATTATTGAACCTTTATGTTTTCTTATGGACATAAATATTTTTCTTATGTATATATAAATAAATATGAGGAGAGAATTGAAATCGCAGATTAAGCTTTTTTCGGATGATGTTATACTTTATAGGGTAGTGAAGAAGTTACAGGATTGTGAGGGATTAGAAAATACCTAGATAGTTCTGTGCGATAGACATCAGACAATGGTATGTTTGAAAATGGGTTGAAAAATCACGTTGTCAGTTTTACCAAGAGGAAAAGTCCTTTCGGTTTTAATTACTGTGTTAATAGGGTGAAAACCTCGTTGTGGGGTCACTGTAATTACTTAGGTGTTATTATAAGGAAAGATCTTCATTGGGGTAATCATATTCTTGAGGTTGTTAAGAAAGGTTACAGATATCTGAACATGGTTATAAGGGTATTTAGAGGTTGTAATAAGGATGTAAAGGAGAGGGCATGTAAGTCTTAAGTAAGACCCCAACTGTAGTATGGTTGCAGTGTACGAGGACTGGAAAAGACACAAAGGATAGCATCACAATGTGTTCTGGGTAATTTCCAACGAAGGAGTAGTGTTACAAAAACGTTGCAAAGTTTGCGCTGGTAAGACTTGGGAGTAATGAGACGAGCTGCTTGACTGACTGGTATGTTCCCAGCTGTCAGTGCAAAGATGGCGTTGAGTGACATACGTAGACGAATAAACTTGAGTGTAACTTTCAAAAATAGGAAGTATCATAGTATGAACATAAAGATGGAATTAAAGAGGACAAATTGGGGAAAATATTAATTTATAGGAAGAGAAGTTAGAGATTGGAATAATTTATCAAAGAAAATGGTCGAAATTTTTTTTAAGAAAATGCTGATAGGAAATCTGCTGCCTGGGCTACAGAGCAGTGATGACTGACTGGCCTAATACCAAAAGTTCTTCTTCCTGGCTTTTACCAATTTCCTGGCGTCGGCACTTTGTGTGTGGATTTGGCCGAGTGTTCTTCCTTACTCCAACGCTATCTCAAGGGACGTGTTCGCTGTCCATGATTTTATTGTGGTTAGTAGTGTAATATGTAGGATGTAAATCTACGCATGTACCCAGTCCACGAGCTAAATGAATTGACAATCGGCAACCCAGCCGGGAATCGAACCCGATGACCATTACGTTGACCATTCAGTAAAGGAACTACCGTGTACGCAAATTTTAATTTGATGGTATCTAAACTCACTAGGTGTCAATTTCCACCTTCCGTTTCACTCTGCATCATGAAAGGGTAACAAGGACCTCCCTTGCGCGACCTATGGGTGACTTGTTAAAATTAATGTTGTTAGGTAAACACCAAATATGTCACCAGAGATATTTTACACACCAACATCTTAAGAAATGGAGTGGTGGTGGTGTTGATTATTGTTTTAAGAGGAAGTACTACTGGGCAACCACCCTCTTATACGAAATGGAGAGAAGAATGGAGAAGTTTACGCCCGTCTTTCGAAAATCCGACTGCCTCCACAGGGTTTGAACAGCGGCGTTGTTAGGCGTAGGCAAATTAGACAACTGCTCAGGGCGGCATATTTGAAGGGGCGGTTTTTTAGCTGTTACTATTAGTTTCTAAATATATTTGTAAATATTTATTTCATAACTCTGTAAACAGAAACTAATAATAACATGGAATGGAATGGGTGTGAGTAACATATTGGAAACATACTTTGTTGCAACAATCACCTCAGTCAAACAGTAAGGTAGAGCTGTACGAACCAGCCCAGTATGACACAACTTTTGAAGCAAAGGAAGATTTCCGGGTGAAAATATTTCTGATTGTTATACACACGTTGATCTCTGAATTGGAGGAAAGGAAAAAATCATTGGAATAGTTTTATAGCAAATTCAAGTTCATACGTAATTTACAGATTCTGAAGGTGATCGGAATCAGATACCAAGAAAGAGGAATTCTTTACAATCTATACAAAAATCAGTCTGCAGTGATACGTATCGAAGGCTATGAAGAAGAAACAGCAATCCAGAAAGAAGTGGGCAACGCTGCAGTTTGTCGCTCCTCCTTTTCAATATTCATATAGAACAGGCAGTAAAGGAAATCAAAGAGGAATTTGGAAAGGGAATCACAATCCAAGGAAAAGAAATCAAAACACTGATGATATTGTTATGATATTATTATTTTATCCGCGACTACAGGAGATCTCAAGAAATTGTTGAATGGTATGGATACAGTCTTGGGGAAGGAGTACAAGATGAAAATAAATAAGTCAAAAACAAAAATAATTGAGTTAGTCGAACGAAGTCAGGTGATGCAGAAAATATTAGATTATGCAATGAAGTCTTAAAGGAAGTAAATGAATATTGTTACTTGGGTAGTAAAATAACTATGATGGCAGGAATAAGGACATAAAATGCAGACTAGCACAAGCAAGGACAGCCTTCCTTAAGAAAAGAAATCTGCTCACTTCGAACATAAATATAAGAATTAGAAAGATGTTTTTCAATCAATCAATCAATCAATACTGATCTGCATTTAGGGCAGTCGCTCAGGTGGCAGATTCCCTATCTGTTGCTTTCCTAGCCTTTTCCGAACTGATTTCAAAGAAATTGGAAATTTATTGAACATCTCCCTTGGTAAGTTATTCCAATCCCTAACTCCCCTTCCTATAAATGAATATTTGCCCCATTTTGTCCTCTTGAATTCCAACTTTATCTTCATATTGTGATCTTTCCTACTTTTATAAACGCCATTCAAACCTATTCGTCTACTAATGTCATTCCACGCCATCTCT
Source organism: Anabrus simplex (assembly GCF_040414725.1). Taxonomy (NCBI): domain Eukaryota; kingdom Metazoa; phylum Arthropoda; class Insecta; order Orthoptera; family Tettigoniidae; genus Anabrus; species Anabrus simplex. The sequence continues at coordinate 425,872,281 of NC_090269.1, read as the reverse complement.
CCGCTGACAGCTCGGAACATACCACTTAGTCGAGCAACTCTTCTTCTTTCTCTCAATTCTTCCCAACCCAGACATTGCAACATTTTTGTAACGCTACTCTTTTGTCGGAAATCACCCAGAACAAATCGAGCTGCTTTTCTTTGGATTTTTTCCAGTTCTTGAATCAGGTAATCCTGGTGAGGGTCCCATACACTGGAACCATACTCTAGTTGGGGTCTTACCAGAGACTTATAAGCACTCTCCTTTACATCCTTACTACAACCCCTTTCGTCTGGAGTGTGGCACTGAATGGAAGTTAAAGATAGACGATAACTAGCTCAGAAAGAAAGAGAATATAAGCTTTTGAAATGTGGTGTTACAGAAGAATGCTCAAGGTGAGATGAATAGATAGAATCATAGCAAAGATATACTGAACTGAATTGGTGAGAGGAGGTCGATGTGGCTAAATGTGACGAGAAGAAGGTAAGGACGGTAGGAGTTAGAGCGGATGTAGGACGTAGTAGTGACGTAGAAACGAAAAGGTTAGCACAGTATAGGGTGGGATGGGGAGCTTATGGACTGACGGCTCAAACAACAACAGCAACGAGTAATCTACCTGGGTGCGACAACACCAAGGAGTATTACAAATACGACTTGAAAGAATTCTTGAGCGGTGAAACTATTCATTTCAAAGCATATATTAAGAGCAAAGAAAAAAATATCCTCCGTAAGGAGCGGTGCTTGAAAACCCACATCCGACAACTGTTTCCTAATTTAGAAATTGCATTTTGAATATTCTTGTCAAATACTGCAACGAATTGTTCGGCCGAGCAGCCTTCCTCATTCCTCTGAAGTCTCAAGAATTATTTACGGTCGTCTATGACTCAAAATCGAGTTAACAGTCTTATCATCCTCTCCAGAATTATGACATTACCCATTACAAACGAAGGTAAATGAAGATGCGGTCAACGAATTAGCAATAAAGAAAGCGCGACGTTGCCTATTTGAATTATGGGACTTTAATATGTATTTTTTATTTTTACTATTATTATTATTACATGCGAATAACCCCATTAGGACTATGCAAAGTACTTATAGGCGTGCATTTACCTTCGTTTGTGCTTATATTTCTTTCATTCTTTTACTGTGGGCTTCCCTTCTGTCTTCAGACCAGATTGTTCCAGTCTTCTTCTTTGGTTTTTCCTCTTGATCAATTTGCCATTTGTGAATTTTGGATCTGAAGATTGTCCTGCTTTGGACATGTGGTAGTGTGATTTCTGCCTGTTACAAATCGGTTTTGATTTCACCAATCCATTTCATTGTGTGTGTTTTTGCTTTGATCCTGTTTTCGTAGAATTCAACTATTTGCTGTGTAAGTCTGTCTGGATGCATTCTTTTGATGTATGTGTTTGAGTCATCATTCGAAAGACTGGTTTTATGCAGCTCTCCATGCAACCCTATTCTGTGCTAACCTTTTCATTTCTACATAAGTACTACATCCTACATCTGCTCAAATCTGCTTGCCATATCCGTACCTTGGTCTACCCCTACCCTTCTTACCACCTGCACTTCCCTCAAAAACCAGCGGTACAAGTTCTGGGTGTCCTAAGAGGTGTCCTAACATTCTATCTCTTCTTCTCGTCAAATTTGGCCAAATCTATCTCCTCTCACCAATTCGATTCAACATCTGTTCATTCGTGATTCTGTCTACCTATCTGACCTTCAGCATTCTTCTGTAACACCACATTTCAAAAGCTTACATTCTCTTTCTTTCTGAGCTAGTTGTCGTCTATCTTTAACTTCCATTCAGTGCCACACTCCAGACGAAAGTCTTCAAAAACATATTTCTAATTCCTATATCAATATTCGAAGTGAAAATATTTTTCTTAACAAAGGCCTTCCTTGCTTGTGCTAGACTGGATTTCATGTCCTCCTTACTTCTACCATCATTAGTTATTTTACTACCCAAGTAGCAATACTCATCTGCTTCGTTTAAGACTTCATTTCCTAATTTAATATTTCCTACATCACCTGCCTTCGTTCGACTGCACTCCATTACTTTTGTTTTGGACGTATTTATTTCCATCTTGTACTCCTTACCCAAGACTTCGTCCATACAATTCAGCAGCTTCTCGAGCCTCTCTAAAGAACCAGAGAAACAAGGAAATGCCATTTGGTCCTTGTTTCAATGACGGTGAAATCCTGAGATTCACCTCCCCGCGGTAGAGAGGGGGCAACGACTCGGCTAACGAATGAAGGGACCGATTATCTCCCGGTATAAGGAGATCTGCTATATCAAGTGACAACAGTCTCTTTGAGAGTGGATGAGCGGGTATGGGTAAGGGCACTCTATTGTCCTGGGGCAAGAAATTGTTCCCAGAGGCGGAGGAACCAGTTTGGTCAACGGCATTAGGATGTAGAAGGCAACGGGAAACCACTGCATTAAAGATCCTCAGAGATATTCCAATAAATCCACATGGTATGGCTGCAACGTCAAGATCGGAGCTGGCCGTGTGGATCGTCTACCTCCGTCTGGAGACGACGGCTTAAGAAGAAGAAGCTTCTCGAGATCTTCTGCAGTCTCAAATAAAATATCTTCGGCAAATTTCAGGATTTTGATTTCCTCACTTTGGATTGTGATTTCCTTTCCAAATTCCTCTTTGATTTCCTTTATCACCTGTTCTATGTAAACAATGAAAAAGAGAGGGGACAAACTGCAACCTTGCTTCACTCCTTTCTGGATCGCTGCCTCTTTTCAAAGCTCTCAATTCTTATCACTGCAGACTGATATTTGTACAGATTGTAGGTAATTCTCCTTTCTCGGTATCTGATCCTGATCACCTTCAGATTATTTCGATATGTCCATAGAAACCTCCATTTCCTAATGTCACTGTGAATATTTGTGTAATGTTTGATTACCAGTCTGTCCCTGAGTCGGTATTGTCCGTCGGCGAATTTTGGGCCTAGAATGTTTCTTATGATTTTGAGTTCTTTCCTCAGAATTCTTAGTGTCTGCTTTCCTGTTCAAAAGTAGCGTTTCTAACCCATAAGGACATTCTGGCTTAACGACTGTATTGCAATGTCTTAATTTTGTGTGCTTGGAGATATGAAGTCGGTATGAAGTTTCCATCTTTTGACATCTAATTTCATTGCCTCTTATTTCAAGTATATCTTCCTGAATTGTTTTGCTAAGACACTTGAATTGTGATACTCATTTAATTTTTCCATATTTTGTCTCCGTGGATTTTTGTGCGTATTCTGTCTTTTCAAAACATGTCAGAAAACTGACTTTTTCCGCAATTTCTTTCATGAGTTCGATCTGATTTTGGGCTGTTGTAATTATTATTATTAATTTTATTGCTATTTTTCAGTGATTTTTGATGTAGTTTACTTGGAGGGTAGCTGCGCGGTTAGGATCGCGCAGCTGTGAGCTCACATCCGGGAGATAGTGGGTTCGAACCCCACTGTCGGCAGTCCTGAAAATGGTTTTCCGTGGTTTCCCATTTTCACACCTGGCAAATCCTCGGGCTGTACCTTATTTAAGGCTACAGTCGCTTCCTTGTCACTCCTAGGCCTTTCCTGTCGCATCGTCGCCACAAGACCTATCTGCGTCGCTGTGACATGAAGCTAATTGTAATCAAAACAAAAATTATTTGGTGGTAGGTTCGTGTCAAAATAAAAAGTGCAGGGGCACCAAATAGCTAAATTTACCGCTGGGTGTGAACCCCGACCTTGGAATCCAGAGATGGACACTACGACTAATCCTCAGAGTAAGCTTATTAGGAAAGTTTTTTATAAAACTCTCCCGGTGTCGCCTTGAGAAAAGAAGTCACGTCCGTACAGGTCAATTTAAGAAGCGTTGAGCTTGTAGCACCCCTGGTCGCACGGAATGTGGTTTTGTCTTCTCGATTGGTGTGTGTGACGTCACGAATGGAGCTGAAGGTCGCGGTGAAGGTCGATCGTTTCTCCTCTCGCTGGATGCAAGGCGGTCATACGATACTACCTGCACTCGCCCACCACAAACACCGTACTCCTCGCCTGCATCAAGCTCCGCGCCAGCTCTGGGCGAAACCACGATAACACGCACACACGTCCCTGCACATCTCATTAATAAAGACTCAACATAATGCATTTATTTATTTATTTATTTATTTATTTATTTATTTATTTATTTATTTATTTATTTATTTATTTATTTATTTATTTATTTATTTATTTATTTATTTATTTATTTATTTATTTATTTATTTTATCTATGATCAGCAACAGCACAGCGCTAAATCACAAAAGTTAGTAATACGTACAAACGTTAATAACTTAAAAATTAGAAGTTAAAAATTAGGAAGGACACAAATACGCAAATACACATAAAATAAACAGTATTCAAAAATTAATTAATTATGAATGTTTCACCTATTCAATACTAAAAATCGAGCTTTTAACAGTTAACAAGTCATACCTACCTAAAGTACAGTAGAACATGTTTCGGCCTTCGTGCAGCTATCCTCAGCTAGATTCAATTAAATATTTTAATCACATTACAGCGGCACGTTAAAAATAGGATATACACATTAAAACATTTTTGTACAAATTAAACTAAATGGGCACATTATGAGGAAATGCCTCTGACAAATAATTGAATGAATTTATTTTTTACAATTAATTCAAAAGTACAAATCACAACTTTTAATCCGTTCTCCAACATTGGCACGGGGATGAGAATGGGGTGAAGGACATACCCCATCACAGCCTAGGAGTGGAAAAGAAGCGGCCGTGGTCTTAATTAAGGTACAGCCCCAACATTTGTCTGGTGTGAAAATGGGGAAACCACGGAAAACCATCTTCAAGGCTGCCGACAGTGGTGTTTGAACCCACTATCTGATAGCTACGTGACCCTAACCGCGCGATCACTTGCTTGGTCGAATTATATACAACGTACAAAGGGCCTAACTTACGGCATTAGCTGATCGCATGTCTTCAACGTGGTGTTTCCCCTTTTTTCTTTTTGAGAACTTCTAACGTACGGCTAATATCAGTCTCAGTATATGACTCTTTCATACGGACGCAAGCTAATACTGACAGCAGCTTTGGAAATATTGAGAACATTTGTAGTGATAGTCATGTGTGCCATAGTTTGAATATCGAATATTTTTAATTTTTTTAAGAAATGTTGAACTCTCTCTGCATCAGATGCAGACAATGGAAGGAGATAAAAACAAATGAATGTACTTCACATTTCATGTATGAGAGTTCGGGGACGGGCAACACTGCCATCCTTTGGTGGTCTTTAGAACTCTCCACAGTTTTCTCTGCACCCAGTAGCGTACCCAGCATCCGCCGACTTACAAAATGCTGGTTACAATACAATGAAGGTCCGTGTGTGGTGCGCGCTTGCATGACTTGTCTATATAAGGACACTGATACATTTGTTGATATTCAGATTGCACTACACTACAAAGTCGTACATTAAAATACAGAACAAGAACAAGACGATCAAAGTGAACAGTTTTACAGCGAATGGTATATTCAGTTTACAATCTAACATCGAACTTTCGAGCCTTCTTAGAAAATAGGTTCGATAGACCTGTTGATTCTACAATATTATGTCTCTGAATGTCTGTTTACTTTATTTTCAGTCTCCATTTATTTTATTTTTGTAAAATTTTCATTTTTATTATTATTATTATTATTATTATTATTATTATTATTATTATTATTATTATTATTTCTTAATCTGTTTACCCTCCAGGGTTGGTTTTTCCCTCGCACTCAGCGATTGATCCCACCTCAACCGCCTCAAGGGCAGTGTCCTGGAGCGTGAGACACTGGGTCTGGGGATGAAACTGGGAAGGAGGACCAGTACCTCGCCCATACAGCTTTACCTGCTATGCTTAACAGGGGCTCTGTGGGGGAATGAGAAGATTGGAAGGGACAGGCAGGCAAGAAGGAAGGAGGCGGCCGTGGCCTTAAGTTAGGAACCATCCCGGCATTTGCCTGGAGGAGAAGTGGGAATACACGCAAAATCGCTTCCAGGATGGCTGAGGTTGGAATCGAACCCACCTCTACTCATTTGACCTCCCGAGGCTGAGTGGACCCCGTCCCAGAACTCATATCACATTTCAAATTTCGTGGCAGAGCCAGGAATCGAACCTGGGCCTCCGGGGGTGGCAGCTAATCGCAATAATCACTACACCGCGTGTTTAAAAATTATTGCGTGTTATTTGTAATTATATCCATGTAGGCCTATATATTCTGGAAGGTTTAAGTTTAAGAGGGCGGGAGCCTATAAAAATAAAGGAATTTTTTATCTATCTATCTAACTAACTAGGCATATGCTAATAGATGGTGGCATTAAGGAGTAGCACAGTTTGGCTAATACTTTTTTGTTAATTGCTATAATAATACTTTTGTAAACTTTCAATAAGTAAATTAGAAGTTAACTGCTTAACTTTTCGCCGTTTCTTCTTCCAATAACATAATACCTGTGTGGTCTTACAGCCAAGAAACATACATTTAATACCTGCCATTCTCAACTCCTTTCAAAATGACAGTTTTGTTTCTTGAGAAATCGCTACTGGGTAACGGTATGTCGGCGACCCCTTCCCTGTTACCGGATTGGTTGTCTGACATCTACAAGTTAAATTCGGCGGGGACTTCGTTATGACAAGAGCGTTGCTCTGCCGTACTGCATTGCTTGACTCACGGCTCAAGACGAACATGTCTTTGTTCGGAGAGTTTATTTTAGTTAGCAGGATATGAATACTCTACTTTTAGTAATTTTAAATATTACATGTAAGGTGTACCATATTGTACAGTTATTTCAAATACTTGGCTATTGTTGTTTTCTGTGGTTGTGCTGTGGAGATGGTGGGGGTGGGGGGGAGGGGAGTGGAGTGGAGTGCATGATAAAATTGTACCTACGAAGGACAGAAATGTTCAATACAGCACTGGATAACACACATATTGGAACAGGTGCGCAAAATGGAGCATCAGCTGGAATGGCACTTCAAGCACGAGGTCAGAGGGATCCTTAACTGGATTCTTCAGATATTGATAGTAAAATAACGACGATGAATGGAGCAATTCCAGATCACGTCCAGTTTGATCAACGTAACACAGGCTTGATATACTGATCGGCAAGGAAAGTCATCAACTGTGAGGTGAATTACGGAGATTATTTTCAATCGTCTGTCTTCAACTGATAAAGTAAACTCGTGTCCTCACCCCGAGATGGTGCAGCTCTTATCATGCACACCCCCAATGGAGGTGAGCCGCACGTACAATTTCAACCACATACCAGCCCTCCTGCCATTTTTAAATTTCTGGCAGTACCAGGAATCAAACCCGAACCCCGGAGGACAGCAGTTAATAACACTAACCGTTACGCCACGAAGGCGGACTTCAATTATTGATTATATACGTTCCTACAAGAAGCCTTTCCCAAAACAGCGGATCCCTTACAAACCCGAGATTCACCGGCAACTTCTCCGACTTCTTTGTTGTGCGGGTATCCGCCAATAAGGGGCTTGGCTACCTACGATGTGTCGCGATGACAGAAATATTTCAGCTTAGTTCACGTTCACCTGTGTACACCTTTACTGCTCTTCGTACGATTGAAAATGAAAACCTACAACCTGTTTTTCAGTCATTGACCGGATCAGGGATGTAATGAATGAAGCAGATATAGGCTATTAGTACGATGGGGTCGCCACTCCCAAAGTGATTTATTAATGACTGATAGATGCTATGAAATGAGAATGGAGAGTGTTGCTGGAATGAAAGATGACAGGGATAACCGGAGTACCCGGAGAAAAACCTGTCCCGCCTCCGCTTTGTCCAGCACAAATCTCACATGGAGTGACCGGGATTTGAACCACGGTATCCAGCGGTGAGAGGCCGACGCGCTGCCGTCTGAGCCACGGAGGCTCTCCCATTCCTACGATTAATAAAAGTAAATATAGCTAGATTTCTGTAATGTTGTTGTTCTTTTTTTTGTTGATGTTTGGGTCATCAGTCCATAGACTGGTTTGATGCAGCCCTCCATGCCATCATATCCTGTGCTAAACTTTTCATTTCTACGTAACTATTGCATCCGACATCTGCTCTAATCTGCTTGTCATATTCATACCTTGGTCTACCCCTACCGTTCATACCGCCTACACTTTCTTCAAAAACCAGCTGGACAAGTCCTGGATGTCTTAAGATGTGTCCTGCCATTCTATCCCTACTTCTCTTCAAATTTAGCCAAATCGATCTCCTCTCATCAATTCGATTCAGTATATCTTCATTTGTGATTCGATCTATCCATCTAACCTTCAGCATTCTTCTGTAACACCACATTTCAAAAGCTTCTATTATCTTTCTTGCTGAGATAGTTATCGTCCATGTTTCACTTTCATACAATGCCACGCTCGAGATGAAAATCTTCAGAAACATCTTTCTAATTCCTATGTTAATGTTTGAAGTGAGCAAATTTCGTTTTTTAATAAAGCTCTTCCTTGCTTGTGCTAGTCAGCATTTCATGTCCTCCTTTCTTCTGCCATCGTTAGTTATTTAACTACCCAAGTAACAATATTTATCCACTTCCTTTAAGACTTCATTTCCTAATATAATATTACCTCCATCACCTGCCTTCGTTCGACTGCACTCCATTACTTTTGTTTTGGACTTATTTAATTTCATCTCGTACTCCTTACCCAAGATTTCATCCATACCATTCAGCAGCTTCTCGAGATCTTCTGCAGACTCAGATAAAATAACAATATCATCGGCAAATCTCAAGGTTTTGATTTCCTCTCCTTAGATTGTGATACCCTTTCCAAATTCCGATTTGATTTCCTTTACTCCCTGTTCTACGTAAATATTGAAAAAGAGGGAGGAGAGGCTGCAGCGTTACCTCACTCATTTCTGGATTGCTACTTCTTTTTTCAAAGCCCTCGATTCTTATCACTGCAGACAGATTTTTATACAGATTGTAGATAATTCTTCGTTCTCGGTATCTGATCCCAATCACCTTCAGAATATTAAATAGCTTGGTCCAATCAACATTATCAAATGCCTTTTCTGGATCTACGGACGCCATGTATGTGGGCTTGTCCTTAATTCTATCCCCTAAGACCAGACATAAAGTCAAGATTGCTTCACGTGTTCCTACATTTCTTCTGAAGCCAAACTGATCTTCTCTCAAATCATCTTCAACTTGTCTTTCCATTTTTCTGTAAATGATACGTGTTAAAATTTTGCAAACATGAAATACTAAACTAATGATGCGGTAGTTTTCACACTTGTCAGCACCGGCTTTCTTGGGAATAGGTATAACAATATTCTGCCGAAAATCGCATGGCACTTCTACTATAACAACTAAAATATATGGATTTTCAAGAGAGGGTCGTCCAGCTTTCCCAGACAGAATGAAACAGAGCAATAAACTTTAGAACTTTCTTACTATTCGACACTGACTGTTGTCACTGAATTATACTCTAAATAAGAGGGGGATCAACGTTTCTCAGAACCGCAGGATTTACCTTCCCATTACCCTGCACGTGTCCCCCGGGTGGTGCTAAGCGAGCAACAACCAGTTTATCCTAGGATCTCCTGGCTATCAAATTATGTCAAAGATACTATGTGGAAACAGCTCTTCTCGGAGCTCTTTAACAGGAAGCATTGGTCCCACCATTCGTATTTTCTGACTGTCACCTCTTCGCACGAGCTCGCAAATCAGCACTTCAGCAATTTTGAGGAAGTTGGAAAATACCTCGACGAGTGGTTTTTCGCAAAATACAACCAGTTTTTCTGGCATGGTATTCATAACTTACCTGAAAGATAGGCGAAGTGTGTAGAAGCCGATGGACAATATCTTGAATAAACAACAAATTAATTTTTCTTGAAAATTACGAATTTCTTTATCACAAAAACCGCCTACACCTGGTACGCCTGAAGTTCAGTGTGAGCTGGCCAATTCGAGGAAACTAACTTATAACCAGAGATGGGAAGAGTACAAGAGAAAAGTAACTAAGCTCGATTACAGTTCCTTGAGAAATACTTTACTTAATTACGATCAAATATTACTTTTTTTAAAGCAACCAGTACAATCGCACTTGCAATTACTTTACAGAATGTTAGTCCTAAAGACATCATTGATTTTTTGTCGCACCGACACAGAGAGGTCTTACGGCGACGATGGGATAGGAACGGCCTAGAAATAGGAAGGAAGCGGCCGTGGCCTTAATTAAGCTACATCCCCAGCATTTGTCTGGTTGTAAATGGGAAACTACGGAAAACCCTCTTCATGGCTGTCGACAGTGGGGCTCGAACCCACTATCTCCCGGATGCGAGCTCTCAGCTGCGCGCCCCTTAACCGCACGTCCAACTCGCCCGGTCAAGTAATTATCTTGAATATTAGATATTTTTTATACAATCACTTAATATATTGACAAAATGTAAGAAAAATTAAAAGACAGAAAGCTTGAACTAAAACTTAATTTAACGGGTTGTTTCCCCTTCTGCAAACGTTTTTAGGATGTCCTCAAAAGAAAGCTCTGAAGTTAACTTGTGCTCTATGGATACGATGCTCAGGTTGATTAGTCATTGTTGTTCTGTTAAGTTTCTGATATAATTTTTTACTATCTTCAGTTTGCTAAAACTCCTTTCATTTTAGGCGAATGAAACTGGTATTGTGAGGACAATTCTGAACACTGTCGTTATGTTGGGGTACGCATCTACAAGTCCGTTCTCGTATATTACGTCAGACGAACAGATGGTGTGGCAGTCTTCAAATTAAGGTTTAAATCCAAGACATTGTACTTAGAAATTTCCACTCCTGTCGGCAGCTCGTCTCTAAGTCGTCTTTATAACGTCATAGGTTTGTCAATTCTTCTCCATTCATTGTTTCAAACTGAGCTCTATCGAGAAAGCCAAATAAACTGTTCATGTCTTCAATGGCTTGAAACCTTTGCATCATTTCGCGTATTTTCTGGAGCTACAGATGGACTTGCTGAGCTACAACATTAGTCACATTCATCTACTGTTTACTGCCGTATCCATCCTTTCCTTCTTCACTGACATCAGACTTATACACATACAAAAATTAATATATTCTGCATTCAGCTCCTTTTCTAGTTGTTGGTCTTTGTAGTCTACTTGTTACCGAGCTCGATAGCTGCAGTCGCTTAAATGCGGCCAGTATCCAGTATTCGGGAGATAGTAGGTTCGAACCCCACTGTCGGCAGCCCTAAAGATGGTTTTCCGTGGTTTCCCATTTTCACACCAGGAAAATGCTGGGGCTGTACCTTAATTAAGGCCACGGCCACTTCCTTCCCACTCCCAGCCCTTCCCTGTCCCATCGTCGCCATAAGACCTATCTGTGTCGGTGCGACGTAAAGCAACTAGCAAAAAAAAAGTCTACTTGTTCTTTTCCCACTTTCTCCCCACACCTGCGGGGTCGCATATGTGGATTTGGCCTTGATTTATGGCCCGATGACCTTCCTGACGCCAATTCTATGTGGAGGAATGTGATCATTATACAAAGTTTCTGTGATGCCTTTTGTGATAATGAAGAATAGAGTGTTGGGACATATCGAAACAGCCAGTCCCCAAAGCAGACGAATTAATCAGACGCGATTATAATCCCCGATCCGGCCTGGAATCGAACTCGGGTTCCTCTGAACCGAAGACCTCAACGCTTACCATTCAGCCAAGGAGTCGGACTTTTTGTAATCTACAAATATGTTTTATATCATTTTTCATACCTAAATACCTGTACGTGTCCAGTTTAGCCTCCCTCCCCCCTCCCACAATTACCTCCCTGGTGCTAACCGCACGTTGTTGGGGTTTTTTTGTTTGTTTATTATGCCAGAAGGGCGTACCGGTCAGTACCGGTCAGCGCCGGCCCAGCTATAGCTCAGCTGTATCTGCCGAAAGAGACGCCACTACTCGGCAACACACCGTCTCACTCGCACATGGCTACCATTGAGTCTGTAGGAGATCCGCATACCATACAAGGTCACAGCCGTGAGACAGCGGTTTAGCAAGTGAAAAGAATTTCTTTAGTTTATAATGATAATAATCACCATGGCTAAGGGAACAGGAACATGTGACTGTTTGAATTTACCCATTAATTTGTACCTAGCGGAATTCATCTGCAAACCACAACTAGACTTGAACAGTTGAGAATCAGTATGCAAGGTCTTCTGGGACAAGTTTATTAACCGCATCCGCAACCAAACAAGTCCACGCAGTCACTTGAGAACATCAGGGTGCACAAAATATCAAGTACACTGTCAGCGGCTTTCAGGCCCCAATTTAGGGTACGGCCCTGTGCATTCTCATTTAACTGTATGTTGGATAGTAATAAGAAGATATATGTATGCACATGCGCTCTTAAAACCATCAAATTATGCAATAAAAACTTAAACAACCCGGAGTAACATCGAATTGCTTGACGCTTTAACCTGACAGCCGCCTCTGTGGTGTAGTGGTTAGCGTGATTAGCTGCCACCCCCGGAGGCCCGGGTTCGATTCCCGGCTCTGCCACGAAATTTGAAAAGTGGTATGAGGGCTGGAACGGGGTCCACTCAGCCTCGGGAGGTCAACTGAGTAGCCATCCTGCAAGTGGTTTTCCGTGGTTTCCCACTTCTCCTCCAGGCGAATGCCGGGATGGTACCTAACATAAGACCACGGCCGCTTCCTTCCCTCTTCCTTGCCTATCCCTTCCAATCTTCCCATCCCTCCACAAGGCCCCTGTTCAGCATAGCAGGTGAGGCCGCCTGGGCGAGGTACTGGTCATACTCCCCAGTTGTATCCCCGACCAAGAGTCTGAAGCTCCAGGACACTGCCCTTGAGGCGATAGAGGTGGGATCCCTCGCTGTGTCCGAGGGAAAAACCAACCCTGGAGGGTAAACAGATGATGATGATGATGATGATGATGATGATGATGATGATTATGATGATGATGATGATGATTATTAACCTGACATCGTAATGTCACTCCTTATACTCGTAAAAGACTGAAACCGTAATGATTTGTAGAATAAATATTTATACAAGTGACTTCAGGAACGAATTTATTTCTACTTCATTAACCAAAAACGACAAACTACATTTCCGAGTTTTGGGAGTACAATCTACTGATTCCTGGACTCAGTCTGATTGTATAACTGCACAACAATCATCTTTCCAAGACTGCACGAGTCTCCCATCTTAAAAAGAAATACTCAAATATGAACAAAACCATCACAAATCAAGGGACAGTGTTTTAAAAATGGTATCAAATACAATCGCTACTGGTCTGCATTTAGGGCAGTCGCCCAGGTGGCAGATTCCTTATCTGTTATTTTCCTAGCCTTTTCTTAAATTGTTGCAAAGAAATTGGAAATTTATTGAACATCTCCCTTGGTAAGTTATACCCATTCCTATAAACGAATATTTGCCCCAGTTTGTCCTCTTGAATTCCAACTTAATCTTCATATTGTGATCTTTCCTACTTTCAAAGACACCACTCAAACTCATCCCTCTACAAATTTCATTCCACGCCATCTCACCACTGACAGCTCGGAACATGCCACTTAGTCGAGCAGCTCGTCTCCTTTCTCCTAAGTCTTCCCAGCCCAAACTTTGAAAAATTCTTGTAATGCTGCTCTTTTGTCGGAAAGACACTTATGTTTCGCGTGACGACCCATTCCTATCTACTTATTGAAGAGAGTTTCTTCGCAACCATCCAATACGAAGGAAAGATTGTGAAGAAATATTAAAATATTAATAAAGAAGTAAAGGCCATTGATACTGTTGAGAGAGAAACCTTAGACAAAACAATACGGCATTTGGAGGGAAATCTAAAATAACAAACCTATCACGAGAAAGTTACAGACAGTTTCAAAAGTAAAATTTATTGTTGAAATAGCAAAACCTATCAAGTTAAACACAGGTGTACGACAAGGTGATGGCTTATCGTTCGAATGTATCCTAGAGAAATGTGTAAGCATTTGAAATGAAAATTAAAATAACGTAACATTTCGTCAATAACTTTGGGGAGAAATGAATTGCGTAGCCTTTTCAGACAATTTTGCTATACATTCAGAGACCCTGGCAGATGCAACAACACAAATCCTGGAAGAAATAGCCAACAAAACAGGTTTGAGAAAAGAAAAGAAACTGCAAACATAAAAAAAACACTCCAAAATTGTTGACAACACATATTAGTCGAATAGATAATATTCATGCACCTGCGAGAAATAATTCAAGAAAATGGTTTAGAACAGACGTCATCACATAGTTGCTCCAGGGAGATGGTGTTACCTGCTCCGCTCTGGACGGCCGTCCGTCACGTGACAAGAGAGCAGCGGACAGGCGGGTTGCATATCGTGGCCGTGATGTACTTGCCGCTCGGAAATGTCACCATATAAACAAGAGGTGTAATAATAATAATAATAATAATAATAATAATAATAATAATAATAATAATAATAATAATAATAATAATAATAATAATAATAATAATTTGGAGCATGGATCATGTGAGACAAACGGGACACAGATTATACAACAGTACAAGAAAATTATTCATTGACAAAGGAATATACAGCAGTGTGCAATATGTCCTGAATAAATACATTTTCACGATTAACTGAAGCTTTTGGGACACGTACATTTACCGAAAGAAAATACTATTTGTATGATTTGTACACATTCCTTGCACTCTCATTAACATACATTTAATATTTTAATGGCATTTATGACTATGTCAACAAATTAAGCACAAGAATTGAAACATATCACTGGTGAACTGCTCTTTCACAGGACCTTTGTGCTCGTTTAGATAGTTGTATCAATGGTTTTTTTTTGTTTTTTGTTTTTTTTTGCTAGGGGCTTTACGTCGCGCCGACACAGGTAGGTCTTATGGCGACGATGGGATAGGAAAGGCCTAGGAGTTGGAAGGAAGCGGCCGTGGCCTTAATTAAGGTACAGCCCTAGCATTTGCCTGGTGTGAAAATGGGAAACCACGGAAAACCATTTTCAGGGCTGCCGATAGTGGGATTCGAACCTACTATCTCCCGGATGCAAGCTCACAGCCGCGCGCCTCTACGCGCACGGCCAACTCGCCCGGTGTATCAATGTTTCGTACTATCGTTTGCGTACTGGCAAGTCGTAAAGCACATTTCAAGTTTTCATCGGTGAGTCTACTTCTGTGTCTAGATTTACAAATCTTCATTAACGAAAACATCTCTTCACAAAATAATTTGATCTGAATATACTTAAAACATGTGCATAAAATTTGTGCAATCTAGGAAATCTCTCCCGTGGAAAACGAACATAAAATTCAGTAAAACTGTTTGTGTTTGCAAACTTAACCCTCTACTGCATGAATTATTTTTCGTTTTCGTTTGGTGAAGAAAATTTCAAGCTTTAATGTTCAACATACGCTCAGTGTTTTAGATGTACCAGCAATTCTTAACTGGGGCTAATAGCTTAACACTCATATGTGATGTGGATTGCCATAGTTGAATATATATACGATTTTTCACAATTTTACGCTAAGCTTTTAACATTCAAAGACCGAACATTACTACCTACTGGCCATGGGTACGTACTGCAAGGCGCAAGTACAACTTGCAGAACCGTAGGTCGGTAATGTCTTTGAGGTTGAGCCAGAGGTACTCCTGAAGCTGTGGTAATGTGATGGGGAGGGCCCACGTAAAATAAACGGTGGTTGGTTCGCGTGGATGTTGACGGGGTGGAAGGAGTACCTTTGGTTGTAGGGCTGTTTTGTCTTATGTTATGTAAAAAAAAACAAGGCATCACTGGGATATGTGTTTAATTGATTGTACAGTTGAAGGTGTGCCGTAAAACGACCTCTGTCTATGATATTTATCCATTTATACAGGTGAAAAGTTATTTGTTGCCAAAAGGCAACAACATGCAGTAGAGGGTTAACTTTCGTTTGGGTATCGCACTGTAAGTCAATCAGATCTAGCTGCAGTTCTGGTCCAACAGTTTGCACATCCACTGAGAAGGGCGTAGCGAACACCTGCAGATCCTTTTCTGATGCCTGAATATCGTGAAAACCTACTCTCAAATTCCTTATATAGCGACATTAAAACCGACTAGGCTTGAACACCGTGTGATGCGAGGAAACGCACTACTGTCACCTCACATGAGTTTACGCGTATCTTGTCCAGAAAGATGCGCTATACCTTCGAGCCACTGGCCTTCAGTGCGTGTTACGTCATGCACTTCCCCTACTTGCTCGCTAAGCTGCTCTCTTTCCTCGGATGCGGGGAGCAAACCGGTTCCGAATCATTTTGCTCTCGATTGACGATGCCTGGTTTAGAATAATCTGTTATAGAAGAAAGGTTACATAAGATGGAAAGAGCGCATGACGTCACGAAGAATTTTTACAACAAGAAATACTTATGTAAAAATCTTAAAATTCAACAATTGCTTATGAGGCGGCTTACGTGCACTTGAGCAAGATGGCGGATGCTCTTATGAGACAGCTATAGGTGATTGCACAAGATGGCGACTATAGATGGGTTCTTATGGAGAAAGATGATGGCCATGGACGCTTGCGCAAGATGGCGGCTATACACAGTCTTATATGGAGAAAGCTACCTTAGAGGCTACTGCGCAAGATGGCGGCTATACACAGGCTCTTATGAGGCTAACTTCTAGAACGTGGGTCAGAGGTTACTGTGCAAGAGAGCTGCTCTTAGGAGACGGCTTAAGGGCGCTTGCGCAAGATGGCGGCTATACACAGGCTCTCATGGAGAAAGCTAGCCCAGGGGCTACTGCACAAGATGGTGGCTATACATAGGCTCTTATAGCCTCTTCCTCCTCCGAAGGGACACAGCCACCTTCCTCCTCCCCATCTGTATAGCAAAAGGTACATCCTCCTAGTAAAAGAGCAAATGGGCAAAAATAACACTTCCTCCTCACCTGTAGGGCAAAAGGCTCCTTGGCAAAAGGGTAAAAGTGCACCTCTTCCTACCAAAAGGGCAAAAAGAACACTTCTTCCTCATCTGTAGGGCAAAGGGGCTACTCTTCCTGCCAAAAGGGCTCCTTGGCAAAAGGGCACCCCCTCCTAGTAAAAGGGCTCCTCCTCCTCCTAGCAAAAGGGCAAAAAGAACACGTCTTCCTCATCTGTAGGGCAAAGGGGCAGAAGGGCTCTTCCTCATCTGTATAGCCAAAGAGCTCTTCCTCCTGGCAAAACGGCTAAAGGGCTCTTCTTCTTCGCAAAAGGGCTCTTCCTCCTGGAAAAAGGGCGAAAGGACTCTCTCTTACAGTTACTGAGGTTAGCTCCACCCCTCCTCTTACAGACAGATGCTTTCCTCAGTTAAACGTTACAAACAAATATACTTACGCTATATAGCGTTGTCCTCGTCGCATTGAGAATAAAGCGGTAGGAGGAGGAGGCGGTAAGGAGAAGAGCATGCATGCTGTATTTGACAAGACAAAACAGGTTCACTCTAGTTACAGAATGCAATTGTAAAAATATAGAATCGACATGCTGTATGTATGACAAAACATGTTGACTATTAAACAGAAAACTCTTATTACTACTGTGCTATATGTTTCTATTCGTCAAGACAATGTAGAACAAGACGAAACATGTTGGCTATTAGTGTTAAAACATTATAAGATTAATCTCTCTGTTGATACAATCACACTCTTATGCAAACAGCACTCACACGTAGAATTGCAAATGTTGTATGCCTCCATCCGATATACTTCTTCTTAATGACTGAAGATAAAATGATTACTACATAGCAGAGGATACTTTTGTCCTAAGGAGATGGATTATGCGGGAACTGTCGAGAGAGAGCTATTACTCAATAATACCTGCACGACGTATTTCTTGCTCTATTTTAAAAATAACTGCTTTATACTCTGTGTAACCAGCATCTTGATAGGCTCTCAGTAGTTGCAAAAACGTTTTACGAGTACGTTGGGGTCTTTATAGAATCTTATGTTTACATGGGGTAACAGAGGCTTGTTGTGAACTTTGAGCCTATATGCAGAGAGTTGATATGTAGGGACAGATGTACCAATCATTCAGCCCCACGCTGGGCGCCAATTGTAATAAGTTGATGACTACTGATAAATATAATCATGAATAAAAATATATAAATAAAATTACTCAAAACTTAATAAAATTAATAAGCATAATTAACCGAAATGTCCGTAGTATGGGCGCCAGAGTTCACCAGAATGGATCCCTCGAATTTAGATAAGAGCATGATAGACTTTATATCCCAGGGCGTGTACATAATGCTGCGTACTGGTACATCTGCTGCAGGCCTTACCTAACCTCCTGAAAACGACTAATTAGGTAGGAACTGCACCTAGGTTTATCAGTAACACTGATTCTAAAATAGCTAACTATATTCTGAACAAATTCCGTGCATGAGCACCTCATCAACATACAACATTATACATATAATACACACATAAAATATTGCTGGAAGACTCCATATTTACAACAACAACAATAATGAAAACCGTGGGAAAACAAACTTGAGAACTAAGCTATCATTTGTAGATGGTCCGATGAACAATGTACATGTATGAAGATAAATACCCTTCACTGTCTCTTTATCAATTCGACTTACCGATTCTCATAATCGGCAGTTATCACATCACACAGATACTGTACCTTGCACTACTGTGTTCACATATTTTAACACTTGTAAAGATATATACACACGTCTGTCGATCCTCACCATAAATTATGGAAAGTCTGAGATAGCTTTCACCAACATATAATGCTTGGCCGCCACAAGTGCTACAATACTTAATGCGCAAGCACTCTCCACAATCAGCCACTTATAACAAGACTACGCTCCACGAACGTTTGAAGTCCAGTCCATTGCTGCCGTGTCACTCCAGTACCGTGTATCAGCACCACTTCCTTCCCGTACAGTGCGTCAGTTGTAGTTGTAGTTGTAGTTGTAGTTATCTTCCTTCTCGTTCCTTTACAATCACCTCTACAATCACCCTTACAATGTTTCTCATAATCCCCGGTTGCCGCCGTATCATCAACCTTTATAGACATCAACATCCCCCTCCTCTCAGATGATACGTCTGGATTGGTGCTTGCCAGCCAATCATGGGTGGTCCTCTTCTCAAGACATGCCCTGAACTTCTCCTTTCTCCCAAGAGATAAACAAACACTCGGGAGTTTTACATGAATCACCAAACTTTCCTAATACAACAACAAGTTCATCTCATCAGGCTGGGATATATACATGACTCATACGAACTTCCCGACGACCACAACAAATACATCTCATAAAACACTGGGATATTCATATGACTCATTCAAATTACCAGAGTTATGAAAGCAATGTTTTCCCACTCGTGCAAAACAAATTACTCATACCTACATATGTGGATATCTTCCAGCTTACCAATATAAATGGCAAAGTATACCAATAAATACTGATAACAATAATAATAATAATAATAATAATAATAATAATAATAATAATAAAATAAATCGAATACTGACAATTATATCTCTAACTTCTACATATAATTCGGGGGTGTGATATATGTACTATCACATAACGCCCCCTTGGTGAATCGATGATATCATATATTATGATTCACCATAAAACAGAACTTCATACATAACTGTTGTATGTCCGGCGCTCCCGTCTCGCTCCGCCAGCCAGCTGCACGCGCGCCTGTGTATCATTCTGCTAGCTTCGACGCGCAGCCCTCAGTGCGCGTGCCTGACCATCAAGTGTACTATAAATAGGAGCTCCCGGCCTGCTCACTTGCCCACTTGCCCCGGTGTCCAGCTCCAGAATACACCCTACGTCGAGCACGGAGGCTACTCCTCTTGAAAATGTGCTTCGACCAGGTGGACTGAATTTCTGGCAGTACGAGGTTTCACCTCGGGTCACCGCTCCCTTACCTGTTTCCGCTGCCTATGTTCCGTAATTCTTTTACAAGCCATTTTCATTCCCTAACTTATGCAAGCTCCCTTAGTTTCGCTAGGTGGAATTTCTTCAATCAATTGAACTTGCTTTTTAGGAATTCAGGCACTTCAACAAACAAGGACTCTCATGAACATTTATGTTAGTGTGCCAGATAGTTCTCGACTATCAAAGTGTCAATTCACAAAGACTATCTTTTCAAGATAGAAGTGTATATAAAGACTGCAAACCTGTACATATTGTATAAAGACAGACTTTTCTCAAGATTCAATATTCCTTTTTGCTTCAAAATAAATTTCAGTTATTTGTGTAAATATTATAAAGTGAAGCAAATAAAAGTTGTGTTCTGTAAACTTCAACCTTGGTTACAACAATAACCTTATAATGTCATAACTGAACACATAATTTACTGTAATAATGATATATATATTGCGTCTACTGCATTGTATTCGCACACACGAAATACAATTTGTCCAAATAATAATAATAATAATAATATGGCTATATACACACAACTGTGATTGTTTCATATAGCATTGAACACAATCCCTTCTTACTACAGTACACTTAACTCAAAATTGATAATATATACATCGGAGGTGCAGATCCTATCTCTTATATCTGCGAAGGCTATAGAAATTAAATGTCCCAAGGACCTTATTTTCAGCGGTTAGGAGCCTATAAGCACACTTGCCTATTCTACTGTCCACAGTATACGGACCCTGATACAATTGAAAAAACTTATGCATAGTTTTCTGATCGGCATTCGACAAATGAGGAACTCTGAGAAGCACCTCGTCTCCCACTTCAAACTCGTCCTGTACTTTCCCCTTTTGCTGGCGAATTCTCCTATTACCTGCCTTAATTAAATTTTCCCTAGCCAGCTGGATACAGATATCCCTGGGTACCGCCTCTCCTGTAGCTAAACCTAGTATTCTAGCGAGTTCGTTGGTAGGCTTCCTACCTAATTGAACCTCAATCGGAGAATGTCCAGTACTGTCGTGCTTAGTGACGTTAAACCACCGCTCAATATCGTCCAGGCGATTAAACCATGAGCTGTGTTTCTCGCTCACATACGACCTGAACATCCTGCCGAGTTCTCTCATGACTCTTTCAGACATATTCCCTTGCGGATATCGTATCGACGAATAAATATGCTGGATCCCAATTTCCGCCAATTTGGTTCTCCAGATTTTTGAGGAAAATTGTGATCCATGGTCTGATAGTATCCTGAGTGGCTTACCAAACTCAGGCACATACTTGTCAATGATCTGATTGACACACCCTCTCCCTGTGGCTTTCCTCAGGGGATACAACTTGACGTATTTGCTGAAGGCATCTAATACGACAAATATAAACTGGTATCCATACCGAGAAGACACTAACGGTCCATACAGATCCACGCATACAAGCTCTCCAGGCGCCTGCGTCAAAACTACCTGTCTAGGACCCTCTAAATGCCTGTTGGGATGCTTGCAGCGCTGACACAAGTCACAAGTCGCTAGAATTTTCCTAACGTCCCTTCCCATGTTCTTCCAAATGAAATTGTACTGCAGAGCACATAAAACCTTGTCCGGACCGAAATGTCCCAACTCCTTATGATAAAACCAAACAATCTCTTCTACCAAAGACTTGGGAACTATCACACACCACACATGGTTATAACACTTCTTAGCCAGTAAATCACCTTGTAGTCGGTACCACGTGTTACCTTTCTGAATCTGTGTATCAGGCTCACTAGCCTCCAATTCACAAATTATCTGAATGAGGTCAACATCCTTCCTCTGTTCCAGATTAATCTTACGCAAACGTAACTTCTCCTCCTTGCGATCATAAAATTTAGCAGTACATACTAAAATTCCTCCTGACTGTTCGGCGACAATGTCTTCACGAGATACCTGAGGGTTTCTACTCAAGAAATCTGCTAAGACATTGTCTGCCCCTTTGACATGAGATATGTCAAAGTCGTACTCTCGTAAGGCCAGAATCCAACGAGACATACGATTAGACGTTAAATTACACGTCTGCATAAAAATCAGAGCATTGTGATCCGTCATAATCTTAAATTTAGTACCTAACACATACGTTCTAAATTTACCCAAGGAGTACACAATGGCAAGCAACTCTAATTCAGTAACAGTATACCTCTTCTCAGCTAAACTAAGTCCCCTACTAGCTAGAGACACAATCCCAAGGTTACCCTCATCATCCTCTTGAAATAACACCCCGCAATCCCCTTATCGCTAGCATCAGTCATAACTAAGTATGCACGGTCTGATCTAGGATATTTTAGCATGACAGCTTCTCGAAAACCTAACTTAAGTTGTGTGAAAGCTGTATCATGCTCCGGACCCCAGTTCCACCTAGCATTACTCTTAAGGAGTTCCCTAAATGGCTCTACAAGAAATGAATATCTAATTACAAACCTCCTAAAATAATTGCAAACTCCCAAAGAGGACCGAAGTTGTTTGACGTTACGTGGTGTCCTGGTGTTGAAAATGTGTTCTAATTTCATCTGTTCTGGAGTTACACCCTGCTGCGTGATAGTGTGACCTAGAAATGTTATGTGTTGTGCACAAAATGTAGATTTATTCAATTTCAAGGTGAAACCCCCATCCCTCAACTTACGAAAAACAATCCCTAAGTGTCTCATGTGTTCCTCGAATGTATGTGACGCAACGACCAGATCATCAATATAACTGGTGGTGAAATCCTCCGTTTCATGTCCCAACACAATGTCTAAAGCCCTGATAAGTGCGGCAGATGATGTTTTTGTGCCAAAAGGGACGCATCTGAACTGAAATAACTTATTCTTATAAAGAAATGCGGTGAACTGCCGATCTTCCTTCCTTAAGGGAACTTGCCAGAAACTAGAGCTTAAATCTACCGCCGTGAGCCATTTCCTACCATCGAAACGTTGGATTAGGTCTTCTGTAGTCTCAGGTCGTTGTTGATCGGGTGCAATGCGTCTGTTCATCTGTCTGGCATCCAAGCACACACGAACACTCCCATCCTTCTTGGCTACAACCACTAAAGGGTTCACATATTGACTACTTGAAGGTTCAATGATCCCATCCTCCAACATTTTCGATATAACCTCATCTACAGCTCTGGCATGAACATGTGGAATAGGGTACCGCGGTCCCACAAAACTCGAGCGATCAGTGATGTCAAACTTATGTTCATAAAGGTGAGTTCTTTCAGGCTTACCACTAAAAACGTCGCTATACTCTACTAACAAAGAAAATAAGCAATCCTTCTGCTCCTGTACTAAATTCGTTCTGTCCACAGCCTCGAGGAACTGGTCTTCCTGACCAGTCTCCACAGACATGTGACACAGATTTACCTGTGACTCTCTATCAAAAAATTCATTTACTTCAACATCGTAAGCCACCTGGATACAACTCAACTCATGAACAAAAATTCCCTCATCGATCTTGTACTCCAATTTCATCAAATCACGAGAACTACCCCAAAAGAATCGAACCGTCGCACTATCATAATCCAACTTAACACCTTGACTACCCAACCAATCAGCCCCAAAAATCACCGGATATACTAAATTAGGCACTAATAAACATACCTGAAAAACAGTCTCATTGCCTATCTTAACTGGAATAGCCACTTGACTCTTAATTCTATGTGATTTGCTGCCTACCGCAGACAAGATGAAAGTGTTACTAACAGGAATTTCCTCTATGACATGTCCTTTCCTCTTAGCATCATCATAAAACTTAAGATTAATACAAGACTTCTCACTACCTGAATCTAATAAAGCCTTGACCTTATTCTCCCAAATCTCAACTTCAATCACAGGCGTAATCATAATAGCTTCAGATTCCTCCTGATCACAAAACACTTGGTCATTCAATAATTCCTCTTTCACGTCTAAATCATAACTTACCTGTTTCATCACGTGAATAGGAATTTCGGTATCGGACTGCCTATCTGACCCAAATAAGAAGTCCGATTCCGGTTTAAATTACTTGACGTGGACTGTTCACTATTATCATGTCTCGGCACTTGATCTGGAGGTCTTTGATCCGTACACCCCCCTACTTTCTGATTCCCCTTGATTAGGTCTTCTGCCAAAATATTCCTGGTGATTAACTCCCTGATTAGACTGTATGTTTCCCCTTCCGGAATTACCACCCTGATTCCCTTGCCTAGAATGACTGAAATTCTGATTATTCCTATCTCCCCCTTGCTGATTACCTTGTCTCCCATTATTCCCGTAATTTCTACCTTCACTTTGCCTAGTCCTCCCCTGCCCTTCCAAAGCATCAAACCTCTCTAACAGCTGCTCTAATTCCTTAATCGTAACAATATTCTGCATACATGCAGCTAATCCGACCTTCTCAGGAAAATGCCTCAACATCTGGCGGACTGTATCTCTCTCCGATGCTAGACCTTCAATATTCTGGCTGATCAGAACATGCGCCAAGAAATATTCCGTCATAGACACACCTTCCTGAGGTTTATACTTGCCAAATAGCACGCGATCTCTTTCCCTTCCCTGAATAGCATCACTCCAAAATTTAGAACTAAATTTCTCCCTAAATTCCTCCAAACTCGAAATACCTTGTCTATAAACTTGAAACCAAGATCTCGCTTCTCCAACAAATGCAACATCCAACAGCTCATCAACCATACTCCACTCAATCAAACCATCGTCAAGATTCTTGGAAAACCGTTTCTCCACTGTTTTCAAGAATTCCATCGGATTAAACTGCCGACCATTAAACTTGGGTAATTCAGAGTCCTTCGTACAAGATACGTACCTATTACATATGCTGCTACCTACTTGGATTTGACTGATCTCCTGCCTTAACTTTACATGACATGCTTTAATTCCTTCTTCAACTACCATTCTGGCATTTCCTTCTACTGACTTGAGATCTTTCTCCAATTTCTCAGTCTTTTCATCTATTCGCTTCGCTAAAACATTCTGGCTGGTTTTAATTCTATCTATTTCTTCGACTTTATCTTCTACTATTTTTATTCTCTTATCACATTCCTTGCTGTTTTCAACAAATTCCTTCCTTACAACATTAAATCGGCATTCGATTTTCACAGTCAATTCCAAGCATTGAGATTCAACCTTATTATTGACTTCCTGAATTTCCCTGCTTTGATGGTCAAACTTCTGGTTCAATTCATCTATTCTACCATTCACAGCACTACTTAAACTATCAATTTTACTAGACAATTCAACACTCACTAAATTTAACTCCTTACTTTGATTCTCAATCTTACTGGACAGTTCCGTACTAACTGAATTTAATTCACTATTAATACTGTATATTTCATTACTTAAAAAACTCAATTCACTCTTCAACTCTTTACTCTGACTATCAATCTTGCTAGACAATTCAACCTTATTATTATCGATTTTACTGGACAATTCATCACTCTTACTATTAGAAACAACACTCTGATTATCGATTTTACTAGACAATTCAACATTATTATTATCGATTTTACTGGACAATTCACCCTTCAGCTCATTAAGTAGCGATTTAATCATACAGAGCATTGAAGACTCGCCTTGATCCCCTACATTCTAAGTTTGAGACGGATTACTCGGTTCCTCACCCATCGTTGACAATAGATCCTTCCTACTATCAGCCATTTTGCTACTCTCACTTAAATTAGATAAACTCAATGTGGTGGAATTCTTTTGCCTTCTCTTCTCCTGATTCTTAGTACCAGCAACTTTAAAAACCTCTCTACTTCTCAATTTTATAATACTGGACTCGCTACAACATTTCTTCATACTCCAACATACATATCACGTACATATAAAACACTTCACTGACATAGTTTGTAGAATTCCATCCACACCTGACAAGTGCACCTACGCTTATAAGCCTAACAGATGTACCAATCATTCAGCCCCACGCTGGGCGCCAATTGTAATAAGTTGATGACTACTGATAAATATAATCATGAATAAAAATATATAAATAAAATTACTCAAAAACTTAATAAAATTAATAAGCATAATTAACCGAAATGTCCGTAGTATGGGCGCCAGAGTTCACCAGAATGGATCCCTCGAATTTAGATAAGAGCATGATAGACTTTATATCCCAGGGCGTGTACATAATGCTGCGTACTGGTACATCTGCTGCAGGCCTTACCTAACCTCCTGAAAACGACTAATTAGGTAGGAACTGCACCTAGGTTTATCAATAACACTGATTCTAAAATAGCTAACTATATTCTGAACAAATTCCGTGCATGAGCACCTCATCAACATACAACATTATACATATAATACACACATAAAATATTGCTGGAAGACTCCATATTTACAACAACAACAATAATGAAAACCGTGGGAAAACAAACTTGAGAACTAAGCTATCATTTGTAGATGGTCCGATGAACAATGTACATGTATGAAGATAAATACCCTTCACTGTCTCTTTATCAATTCGACTTACCGATTCTCATAATCGGCAGTTATCACATCACACAGATACTGTACCTTGCACTACTGTGTTCACATATTTTAACACTTGTAAAGATATATACACACGTCTGTCGATCCTCACCATAAATTATGGAAAGTCTGAGATAGCTTTCACCAACATATAATGCTTGGCCGCCACAAGTGCTACAATACTTAATGCGCAAGCACTCTCCACAATCAGCCACTTATAACAAGACTACGCTCCACGAACGTTTGAAGTCCAGTCCATTGCTGCCGTGTCACTCCAGTACCGTGTATCAGCACCACTTCCTTCCCGTACAGTGCGTCAGTTGTAGTTGTAGTTGTAGTTGTAGTTATCTTCCTTCTCGTTCCTTTACAATCACCTCTACAATCACCCTTACAATGTTTCTCATAATCCCCGGTTGCCGCCGTATCATCAACCTTTATAGACATCAACATCCCCCTCCTCTCAGATGATACGTCTGGATTGGTGCTTGCCAGCCAATCATGGGTGGTCCTCTTCTCAAGACATGCCCTGAACTTCTCCTTTCTCCCAAGAGATAAACAAACACTCGGGAGTTTTACATGAATCACCAAACTTTCCTAATACAACAACAAGTTCATCTCATCAGGCTGGGATATATACATGACTCATACGAACTTCCCGACGACCACAACAAATACATCTCATAAGACACTGGGATATGCATATGACTCATTCAAATTACCAGAGTTATTAAAGCAATGTTTTCCCACTCGTGCAAAACAAATTACTCATACCTACATATGTGGATATCTTCCAGCTTACCAATATAAATGGCAAAGTATACCAATAAATACTGATAATAATAATAATAATAATAATAATAATAATAATAATAATAATAATAATAATAATAAAATAAATCGAATACTGACAATTATATATCTCTTACTTCTACATATAATTCGGGGGTGTGATATATGTACTATCACAATATATGACGGTGCAATGTGAACTGTGTCTAATTGTACGCGACAACTTGAAGACGATGTCCGAAACGCAACTTAAGTCGTGGATGTCGGTTATTTTTAAGAGATGGCACATAGCACAGCCCACTGTGTTGCTTATTCAAAAGAAGTAAAATACATCGGCAGATATACGTCTGGGATGATCCGGCACTTACAAACGCGTAATATCAGTGAAGAAGAATCGTCACAGAACACCTCCGGCCCGATCTGAATCACAAGAAACTACACTGCCGACAACGATTGTGAGGCATCCAGGTAGGTTTACATCCTAAAACAATTATTAACAAATTATATGGGTTATTCAGCTAAGAAATCCACCTGACATAACTCGTAAACAGTTTAAGATACTGGCATTCTGTATTCACTTTCGTTAATGGTAAGGAGCTAATAGTTCAACATGCAGTGCTTTCCTAGAATTTTGACAAAATTTATAGTCACACACGTTTCCATATGAAAACTGCTGATGATAACTATCAAGCTTACACTCGTAGTTACTGGAACGTCGCACAGATCGCAGCACACGAGAATCGGTCTCGAGAGCGTTGCCCATCACCCCTTCTGAAAGAATTGGAGCAAAGCCGGGCATTTTAGATTACACGTTACACTCATGTGTAATGGGGGTTGCGTATGTAGCAAAGCCCATCTTCCCCGTCTCAGATTCGAATAATGCACGCCCCTAGTATGCAAGTAGGTGCACATCCTATCTACAGTTATTCACAAATTATGCAGACTGCGCATTTAATAACATATGACCACTGCTTGTGTTTACCGATATTTTGGGGACGAAGGAAATAATTACTTACAATGATGTAGAGTATTCGCGTCATAATTAGGTAGGTACTTCAATATTCATCTAAGATGTCCACCCCAAATAAGTCGTGAACAGTTTAAGATACTGACATTCTGTTTCGACTTTCGTTAATGGTATTAATGAGTTCATAGTTGAATATGTTGTACTTTTCCAGGCTTTTGACAAAATGTATTGGCTCACACGTTTTCATATGAGAACGTTATTTCACGCAATAACTGCCAATGATATACTATCAAGTTTACAGTCGTAGTTACTGGTACGTCGCACAGCTTGCGATACAGGAGGATCGGTCTCGAGATCTGCGACGTCAGTCTTGAGAGTCTCGAGCGAGAGCGTTGCCCATCACTACCCTGTCGTTTTGGGCGTTGAAAGTCTCCTCAACACTGAAAATGTTTTCATCCGTAAACAGGATTCGACGATGACCATTAGCCGCGTAACGCTTAAGTAAGCACTTTGTTTTCAGGAGCCTCTGGCGCTTCAGTTCATTTGTCAAGAGATGTCCTTTGCGTCGTTTGCAAGTATGGAGTCCCAGGTCAATGCTTAACGTGCGAGACATAGATATTTTTGATATCTGTAACTCACGAGCCATCACTGACTGTCTCCTTACCGGATTTCGTCGCACACGAACCGCCACTGCTTTGATGAGTTCTGGCGTTTTTACTGCGCGTGGTCTTCCTTGCCGCGGGCGATCTCTCACAATTCCAACCTCAACAAATCGATTTATAGTGCGGTAAACACATTTCTTACTAATTTTCACGTCTGGAGGGTTTTGAAAATCTCCCCTGGTGATTGCCCTACCTTGTGTAACGCTATCACGGCCACACGATTCTCATACTCCGCCCATTCCATCTTGAAAACTTCAAACCGACAACTGTACACTTCTGCAGCTCAACCAACAATGACTCATGCATCACGATACCGGTTTGGTAGCCGCTCCCTCGTTCAGGCGGAAGTACAGCCACCCTCAAAAGTTGGGACAGTATTTATGGTAAGGCTGGGTAACATTGAAGTTACAAAATTCTGGCCTTTCTTGGCAGTTATTTCATCATATACATTCATGCTGACCATCTTCGTCCTCATGTCATGAATCCCAAATATATAGTGCCTCGGTTGACGGGCACAAAAACCTCACAACTATTAATGAAGTAAAGGAAGGTTTTGCATGATATCAAAAGAGATGCAGGTAACCTTGTTCCTCTGAGCCAAACATTTGAACTTTCTCCTCAGTTCAAAAAACTTATCAGCTTTACATACTATACGCGAACCTTTACTTGAGCCCGATTTTTACGGGTTGAGTAAAAAGGGAGAGCTGTCAGTTCCGGTTAAACTGCCAACTGGATGGAAATGAAATCTGAATTGAATCTATAATATGTTCGATCGATATGAATTTTCTAAACATTTATTATCTTACGTCAACAACTGTGCCACATACATTATTTAACATGATATAACATTTTTCAATGCGAATCTTGTCACTAGCATGAATGATATAGTTTGGCTTTGCTGTGTAAACAACAACAGTACTAGTTCGTAAAGTGTACGCCAGATGTCGCACAGCGATGAATAAGCGATTCATAGTTTGTTTCAAAGGTTGCCAATATGGATGTCGAAGATAACCGAGGTCTACCGATTCAGCACTAGGGAGCTCAGGGCTCAAGAAAAGGATCGCGTATAATAGGTGGACTTGCGTTTCAACCTTGTACATGTTGACCTCATCTGCAGTTTTAGCCGAATCAATCTGCAGCTGCAGTGAATCGCATGTTGAACATGTATCACTTATAGGTAGGCCAAATGAAATACTGAATTTCTCTTTAAATACTTTTAGGTAAATGAGATGTGAAACATTCAGTCTATGGGATTTCAAGAAGAGTTTGTGCATTGCTCTCACAGTCAGAGTTTCAGGAAGATACATTGGGCCGATTGCAGAAACGGTATTTAGACGATGTCTAGGGTTAAATAATGTCTAAGCATGGCTGCCGCATTTCAGAGACGTTATTTATCACTTAGACACTGTCTAAAACCAATATTCAACCGGTCATGTTTAAACACTGCCGAGAGCACTGTTTAACCTCAAATGAGAGGAGTGAATCACAATCAGAGGTTATGTACCATGAAATATAATTTGTATTATCATGTTGAGACGATTCCGGAAAGAAAGGTTAGTCCGTCGGCCTCTCTGTGGGTCGCCCGCTGCTAAATCACAGCAATTCGTTTGACACGTACGGGGAGATAGATCTTAAAATAATGTCTCCCTTTTCGAGACACTTGTTTCTTGAGACTGACAAAGGGACAGTCCGGTAATAGTCAACTTGAATACAGTTCTTGGCAACCGATATACCATATTTTATTATATACATGGGGTAATTTCCATGGAAGTATGGGTCACTTCGACTACATACATATCAGAATTGTGTGTCCCGATCGTCAGAGGGCTGTCACATACATCAACCGGGAGGGATTCACATATTTACTGCCAAGTAAACACACATAACAATGAAAACTATAAAATAGGTTGTATGGGGTTTATATATATATAAAATCGTAAATTTTCGGCAACTATCAGATAGGAAAAGGCAAGTGGTGGTGATTGTTTAAAGAGACCGGGGAAGAACAGTTGAGTCCATAATAACAGCCCTAGTACTAGCCTGGTGTAAAAATAGGTAAAGTACGGAAAACAATCTTCAGGGCTGCCATTGAGTTTCGAACCTACGATCTCCAGAATGCAAGCTACATTGATATAGCCCGTACAACACTCTGTTACACATTACTATTGCTTCATCCTCTCTTCATCGAAGCTACTGTATTTATGAGTAGATTACACTGACCGTAACAACGCCATAATCAAAGCTACACTTCCCCGTACGGTGGCGTGTCGCTTAGTGTCGATATTATGAGATTTAATTTCCACCGAAAGTGATACTCTTATCTGTGAGCAAGTCATTCTCATGTTTAGCCATGTTGGCCATATTTGAGTAATGTGTAGGAAGACAAACAGCACCGACGAATTTCATTGGTTGCGACGTGCAAAGAGTTAATTTTCGAACCAATATTGAAACTTTAAGCGATGT
The DNA here is from genome assembly GCF_040414725.1 of Anabrus simplex. NCBI lineage: Eukaryota > Metazoa > Arthropoda > Insecta > Orthoptera > Tettigoniidae > Anabrus > Anabrus simplex. The sequence continues at coordinate 425,841,039 of NC_090269.1, read as the reverse complement.
CTAGTTAAACATCAACTGAACATTGTTTATGCAATGAAAGACCATGCTCGTTTTAGACGTCGTTTAGGTAGATGTTGTCTAAGTCTTAAAACTGGTTATCGTTTCTGCAATCGGCCCATTCTGTTAGGATTTCTTCTCCTAGAATAATGAGATTGTCGTACTTTAAAAGGTTGGATGTGATTAATAACACTGGGCAACAAAATTTAAATTTTATTTTGTTAAATGGAAGTGAAAGGGTGTTTCTGGTACACTTTTTTCTGCTGATTTCAAATCTGTTTTCAGAATTTTTCTATCGCGCACAGTTTTTGAGTAATTTTCAAAAAATTAAAAAAAGTTCCTACTAAAATTTATTATCTAAACTTAAATTTCATTTACATACCTAAAACGTATGAGAGGTAGATATTCGGCTGAACTTAGCTTGAGGAACATCCATTTTGAGCGACCAGCAGTAGTCAGCCAGCATATTTGGACCCCATTTTCCCTGGTAACTGCTTTCAAATTCGACGATGTCTTGATGGAAACGTTCCCCCTGTTCGTCTGAGACAGCGCCGAGATTTTCAGGAAAAAAGTCAAGATGCGAGTCCAAGAAGTGTATTTTAAGAGACATTACATCCCATGTGTTTATGGTTTTGTAGAAGTTCACTAATATGTTCCCTGTAATTCTCTGACCTGTAGTTTCCGAGAAAGTTTGTGACCACCTTCTTAAATGATGACCATGCAGCTATTCGTATGTTTTTAACTTGCTTTCAAACACTGTATCTTTCATCAGTTCTTTGATCTGAGGACCAACAAATATGCCTTCCTTTAGTTTAGCTACAGATATTTTTGGAAATTTGGTTTGGAGAAATTGAAATGCATCCGTACTATGATCAAGTGCTTTTACAAAATTCTTAATAAAACCTAGTTTTATGGGGGCAGTATGATTTTGTCAGATGCAACAAGAGGCTGATGAATGACATTTTCCTGTCCTGGAGTAAATGACTATCTTTTTGGGCAGTTCTTTTTTATATAGTGATTATTTCTATTTCGACTATCCCACTTGCATAAAAAGCAGCAAAATTTCGTATATCCTAACTGCAAACCAAGTAAGAGAGCTACAAATTTCAAATCTGAACATATCTGCCAGGAATACTTTTCATACTGGATAGCAGATAGTACCATTTTCATGTTCTCATGCGATTCCTGTAAGTTAGCTGCAGGCTACAGGAACTGATGGAAATGTATTTCCATTGTTAAGCAGTACCGCTTTCAAACTTCTTTTTGAAGAATCAATGAATAAACGCCATTCTTCTGGATTATGCTGCTGCCCTAGTAACTCGAAGAGACCTGTAACATCATTGCAGAAAACTAGTTCTTCCTTTTTAGAAAAAAGATGCTCAAATTCCTTTTGACGTTGGCGGATGAAGCAGACTTTGGTATCTTTCTCTATAAGGTTCCAGCCTTTTAGTCTTGAAGCAAGTAATTCTGATTTGGCTTTAGACAAATTAAGATCACGAACCAAATCATTTAGATCTGATTGTGTAAGTAAATGAGGCTCAGAAGAAGCAGAAGAACTTTCTACAAAGGGTTGGTCATCATCCATTTTATCATCACATAACTCTTCACCAACATCAACTTCTTCATCTCCATGCATCAACGATCTATCTGGTGGAGAAGGTATAGGAAGCCCTGGACCATGTAGAACCGGTCTGGTTGCTGATTTCAGAGACGGATATACAACTGTATGTTTTGACTTTGAAGATATACCAGAGATACTAGTCACACAAAAATAGCAATCGGCCAAATGATCCGTAGGTTCCCTCCACTGCATCGGAATTCCAAAAGGCATATAGCGAGTCCCCTTCATCCATCCAGTCAGTAGAGTTACACATGAAGCACAACATATGTTAGGGGCCCAATTCAGATTTAGATCCATCTTGCAACTAAAATACAACTCATAAGCTTCCTTAATTACAGTAGTAACACTTCGCCTCTGCACTTTAAGGGTTAACTCGCCACATATATTACAGAAACTATCTGGTTTATTTTTACAGTTGCGAGGCATTTTTCACACAATAAAATAAAACACTACTGTATATTGAACACAAACTATCTCCTTTCAATAGACTTTGGAAGCACAACTCTATGCAGACAGTCGCATGAAAGAAATCTCTAATTCAACTGACAACTCTACTGCAATGTTTTAAAGTTTCTAATTGTTGTGGCAACAATGAATAATATGGAATTCTGTACATTCTTAAGAGAATAAAAAGTAAAAAATATAGTAAGAGTATGATAAACCAACAATTATAATAGTTTATTAATCTTTGTTAATGGTAGCATGCTAACCCGTAAATATGAAAACAAAGGTTTGAAATTACAAAAAAACTGTGGGTGATGGAAAGTTCCTGGTTTCATATTCGTAATGAGCACACAAAAGTACATAAGAATCACCATAAATTATACATTTAACAAAATCATTGTTGACCAGTGTAATCAGGTAATTAACTGCTGGAGGAGTCTTTCTAAAACGGTTATCATGCCTTCCTCTCTTATCCTTGGGTGAACATCCTGTATTAACCAGTAACTGTTGAATCCTTCGCACCCGTCCACGTGTGACTCCAAAAATAGAAGCAAACGCCATAGCACAAACAGGAATCTCTTTGATGCTCGAAAATTATAGCAGAAGCTAGCACAATTTTTGTTTTTCTCACCTATATCTGCACAACCTTCACTATCCGCATAATCAGATTTTCGAGATGATCTGTACGGAGTATGAAATGATATCAGACCACTCAGATGAGAATCTTGTTCGTCTTTAGTTGCTAGTTTGTTGAACAGAGTTAAAATATTGGCCTTTCCTTCGGCCTTGATTTTAACAAAGCATTGCAATCTCAAACACCCACAAACAGATAACATGTATTGCTAGCTTTATGACTCAAATCGTTATGTGTAAAGTACGGCTATGTCTACCTGCAATCTGGTTCAGTTGTTCGCACAGCAAACTCTCAGCCTTGGTTATTAATGTGTGCTTCAGATACTTCCTCCTTTTTGATTACATCTTCCTTTTTCTCCTGTTTAGCCCTTTTACGCTTCCAAGTTGTTGAATTTGCAGGATCAGTATACACATCACTATGTCAGCCATTTTGAAGTCACTGCTTACTAGATAACTATATGACATGAAGATTTTTCTGGACATTGGCACTTTTTGTAACAAAGTCAAAGGACAATGGTTGGTTTTGTAAAACAGGGCCAACCTTAACATATATTTCTAATGGAACTATGGACGTTTTTATGAAGTATTTGAATGAGCAACGGTGCAGCATGTTGCAAAGTACAGAGTGGTGATCTCCGTTAAAAAATCCAATTTTTGGACTGTGGCTGTTTTTGTAAAAGATTCTTCAATTCTGACGAGTGATACAGTAAAGGGTTAATGAATGTTCGTACCTACGGATTAGGTACATAATCGCATGAAGTTCATTTGCGTGGTGTATATTTGTCTTGTGATAGTCCAATTATGGATACTGAAAAGGTCGTGAAATCACTTACTAATGAAGACAAAATTAAAATCCATAAGTGGACGGGCATCCGCATCTTTCAGTAGTGCGCATAGGTTGAAACTCGCACCTTCTAGTTTTGACTCAAGTCGATCGAAGTGTTGTCGCATTCAAGATGGCACTATCAAAGGGTAAGGAAAGGATCATTTGGTTAATAGTCTATATATAAAATCAGAGTTGTGTCTGTATATTGCTCAGAATTTAAAAAGAATGGTATTTCTGTATCAGTCATGCCCACAGTAACAAGGAAATGCACTTTTTTTACTTTCCGGTAATTTCTGTCTGTATTTATGTATGTACATGTATCACAAGAAAACGGCTGAAGAGAATTTAATGAAAATTGGTATGTAGTCGGGGAATGAGCCACTACAATCTAGGCTATAAATCATTTTATTCATGCTGAGAGAAATGGTAGTTAAGGGGAAGGCCTAAAATCAAATTTTGAAATACTTTGGTTACTAGTGGTCCTATCAATAAATACTGCATAACTGAAGTTATATAGAATTAAATTTTTGATCATATGTCATACAGAGATATTCATGAATTTGTATTGTTGTTGCTAAGTCCATATCAACGCTGAGCCACGAGAAAATGGGTAAACAGAATTTAACCTTTTGCACTCCTATGTCGAGTGCGGTTCAACATTGAAATATTAGGCTCGTGCTCCAATGTTGAGCTCCACTCGACATGACAATTTCTTGTACTTTCAGCTCTCGTATGACAACTGTGCCGTGTTCTGGTGTTGTAAAACTATCTGACGGTCTCTGAGAGAACACTTTTTCCTATTTAAAATAGTTCGCAGAAATTGTGGTAACTTCTTTAAGCTCTGTTATTCTCGAATGTTTATGCAAGCTCACATTTGTTTGAATGTAAACATGGCTTCTGCTTTGTCTTCACTCACGGGACAGGATATTTTAGAACAATTAGTGGACAGTGATAGTGACGATGATGAACCAACAACTGACTTGGATGATTTATTACTGAATAATGTAAGTGAAAGTGAACAAAGCGATAGTGATAATGAAACCGGAGATGGTGATCTTGATTTACCTGCTTTCTCATTCGATGAAACAATTTGTGGATACAAAGCATCAGGTAGGAACTATCCCTCAACACTTTACAGACTTTTTCAACTTATTTTTAGTGATGAGTTATTCAAGCAAATTGCCGACGAGTCCAACAGATATGCTAAAGTCAAAATTCAGAAAGTGAGAAAACCTGGTCTCCGCCCAGAAAACTGTTTTGAAAAGTACCACACAGTGAAAACATACAAGGATTAATGTATTTTGTGTGCCTAATTGTAAACATATTCATGTAACATACTTATATTTTGTGTTAGATTCGTTTGCATTGTTCACATCCTACAGCTGTTCATAGTGCACAAAATAATTACGAGTGGAGCAAGAAGCATACGCTAAGGGTAATGGAGTTCAAAAGGTTAATGAAAATTAGTAGATAGAGTCGGGGAATAAGGAACAACAGTCTAAGCTATAAACAATTTTATTCAACCTGGATGAAATGGTAGTTATGGGGAAGGAGCCTAAAATTTAAGTACCTATGTTACTGGTCCTATCGAAAAGTACTACATAACTGAATTTATAGAGAATGTAATTTTCTATCATTTATCCTTTATACAGTTTTACCATACCGACTATGATAACAGTGGTATTTGAGAGTCTGAAGAAAACTAAATGTGAAGGCATACAATATCAAAGGCTCATAAAATTGATCAACAATAGCATTATGTTGACCATTGTTTGTTGTGATCTTTGTCTCTTTTGCTGCCATTCATCTCCGATAGATGGGATTACTGCTGCGTACCGACTATAAGTGTCTGAATATTTGCGGGAAATAGCAGGGGAGTTAGATAACTTTCTTCTTTACCATGTCATTCCTCTGGTTCATACATTTTCTCATACTGTACTGCTGGTACGTAACTCACTGGTTCATCATAGTATTCCAGCTATTCAATCCCTACTCGGAGGCAATGATTGGATTGATCAGTGTGCACACTTAAGAGAATAATGGCAGAGGCTCAATTATGACCTGGTCTAGAATTACAATTTTGGCCTATTCCAAATTATTAGCACCACAATTCACTAACTTAAAATTCAACCCTGAAATGAGCCATTTCACTTTAATTCCACATTCATTTTATTCCAAATTAGCAGCCAACAAGATATTTCTCCTTTGGCTTGGAGGAAAAATTTGCAAAGTCAGATTTTTCCCCGCCAGTGTAGTGAATTGAGGTTTTCCAACTCATCGAGTACTCCTAGGAAACAGAGTAAAAGGGCGTAGTTTTTGCCCTGGGACTCTCCACACTTCGCACCCCTCAACCCTCAAAAATAAAGTGTTCACACCTGACGGCTGTCTGCGGCCTGGTCATTCCAGCTCTGGAATTTTGGACTAGTAAATCGGCAGCTTAATACTGTCCGTTAAAAGTGAGAAAATGTGTGGTTTTCATTTGATCGAGTATTTCGTATGATAGCACTACTTTTAATCAAAACATTCCTACTAGTGTCGTAAATACCTATATTTATTTCATTTGGGAAACCCTCTAAGGCAGTCTTTCTGAGGAGTAAAAAGGCAGGTGGAGAGTGAGAGCCTGGCATTATAATGAAAATTTCCCAACTTGATTATGACCGATGGTAGGCAAGAGGGCCTACCATTACAATGAAAATTTCCTAAACCAGTCTTCACATAAAAGACACTACCTAACCTAGAATTCCGTAGCGAAGCACGGGTACATCAGCTAGTGTTCAATATAATTGGTACTACTTTAGACCCCACATCTTCAGCCATGATCTAATTGGAAACCTATGTTTACATACAACCAATAATAAAGAATATAATTATATAGGACATTATATTAAGCTAATAGTATTGAATAGGTGGACCTTTTCTACCCTTTGATAGTGATCAACTGTAAATACGAACCATAATGAAATGCATAACTTATGAGTTTCAAGATAGCAGTCAAAGTAATTTTTCGCACACATGGCCAAGTTTAACCTCCGAATGATTCATGGTCTAAGAGTGTGACCTGAAAACAATGTTTAAGAAACCACGGGTCCAAAATATAAGTCTACAGCTAACAATGATTTCAGAAAAAGTGTGATCTACAATAATATGCTGATACTTTTATTTCATAGGCCTATTTGTTGTCTGGTGTCACACCTGTTTAATACTGTTATTTAATAAGCACCAATGGAAAAGGTTCCCATATTTGTCATCTCATCTTTTTCACATCTTTTAATACTCTTATTTTTAGAAACTGCAGATAGCCTATTTATTTCCCTGTACACATACATACACCAAATATAATACTTGCATGTCGAAAGCACTTCCATATACCTGTTGGATAGATTTTTATTTGTGTATTCAGTAGCATGTTTTTCCTCGCTTATACGTTCTCTTTCCTTGCCGCTGCAGAAATGTTGTAAAGAGGCTTTTACTGTACGAGATACCTTTTTAAATACAGACTGGGAGGAAGTAATACCGTATAATCCCGAATACCACCCGCACTTTTTTCCCCAAAATATTGGGTGCGGATCGTATTCAAGCCGTTCATTCTCGTAAATATTTACTGCTTTTACAGGGAGTATTGAAATAGATTTGAATACAGTTACTGTACTCAATATACCTCGTGTAAACAGGCATTCAGGTCTTATTGTGTTTTAGTTGCATCCTAGAAAACAAGATCGATTTTTTTCTCAATACGGGTACAGTGGCATGTAAATGCAAAATGTAAGGTAATGAAATATGGTAAATCAAAGAATATGGGTATATATGCAGTAAATATGAAAGCCGCTGCTGCAGATGCTTGGTCGTCATTTGTTTCACAAATGTTGCTGGCATGCTGGGTGTGCGAGTAGCTGATCTCGCAGGACATCGTACTTTGCGAGAGTCGAGGCTGTTAGTTACGGAAGTCTACCTCCCTCACATTCGAGTTCCGTATCCGTCCCGTGAAAGTGCTGTCTCGATAGTAAGCGATAGATTCAAAACTGCGTCTCCGGTCATTTACTGTGCATGAAAACTTAAAGTTGTAAGCAAAGCTGAAATAATGATGTAGATGTTGATTCCTATAGGGAACCTAAAATATTTGTCCTGAATGAGTGAATTTATAATACCAATATAATGGTCCATTATTGGACATTATAAATTTTCCAGCTAACTCATTCCTGGTTGCCTGCGTTTCGCCCTCGTGTGCTAAGTTAGGCTCGTCAGTTGGGACTTAGCACACCACCCAAGACGCAAGGCTAGTGCATACCGTGGAGGCCACTGCATAGGCTATTTGAAGCCACCAGCAGTGCCAATGCACTATGAGAGCTATGTCTCATTTCCAAAAATAGATGCCTGCCTGGCCATCAAATGATGTAGATGATTCCCATAGGGAACCTAAAATATTTGTCCTGAATGAGTGAATTTATAATACCAATATAATGGTCCATTATTGGACATTATAAATTTTCCAGCTAACTCATTCCTGGTTGCCTGCGTTTCGCCCTCGTGTGCTAAGTTAGGCTCGTCAGTTGGGACTTAGCACACCACCCAAGACGCAAGGCTAGTGCATACCGTGGAGGCCACTGCATAGGCTATTTGAAGCCACCAGCAGTGCCAATGCACTATGAGAGCTATGTCTCATTTCCAAAAATAGATGCCTGCCTGGCCATCAAATGATGTAGATGTTGATTCCCATAGGGAACCTAAAATATTTGTCCTGAATGAGTGAATTTATAATACACTCATGAGACATAGCTCTCATAGTGCATTGGCACTGCTGGTGGCTTCAAATAGCCTATGCAGTGGCCTCCACGGTATGCACTAGCCTTGCGTCTTGGGTGGTGTGCTAAGTCCCAACTGACGAGCCTAACTTAGCACACGAGGGCGAAACGCAGGCAACCAGGAATGAGTTAGCTGGAAAATTTATAATGTCCAATAATGGACCATTATATTGGTATTATAAAGCTGAAATATACAGAAATCGTGCTCTTGACAGAAAATACGATATTGATGAATCGTGTATTCATGATTGGCGGAAAAAGGAACAACCTCTAGAAAGTAACGACGATCGCAGAGAGTTCTGCAGGCGCAGTACAGTGTTTCTGGAAACTGAAGAACACAAATTTGTGATACAAAAACATGAATTAGGATATGGTGTTAGTGAAATGTGTCAATTGAAAGCACTAAGAGATCTCAAAACAGTTTTACTGCAAGCCGCGGTTGGATCCGAAACTTTTATCGGAGAAAGGGATTGTGCAATCTGAGACGTATGTCTATTTCACAACTTCTCCCTGGGGCATATGAAGAAAAATTAACGGCCTTTCAGCCTCACATTCATTTGAGGAAGCAAAATTCTTAACTGTTGTCGCAAATTGGGAATGCTGACCAGACAGCCGTCTATTTTGAAATGACGTTGGAAAATACAGTAGATACGAAGGGTTCTAAAAGTGTAACCATCAGAACAGGTGGTGACGAAAAGCAACAATGCATGGTAATATGCGTATTAGCTGATGGAACCGAACTCCCCCCATGTGTGGTTCTGAAAAAGAAAACACTTCCGAAAGGAAACTTGCCGTCCGGTGTTGTTAGAACACGAGTCCGGCTGGATGTACAGTGCGTTAGTTGAGGACTGGGTGAAGTGCGTTTGGCAACGTCGCCCGGGAGCTTTGTTACAAAAATAAAATATGCTTGTGCTGGACAGTTACCGAGGACATACAACTGACGCCGTAAAAGATATGGAAAAACTGATTTTGCAATAATTCCTGGAGGACTCGCTTTATTCTACAGCCGTTGGATATGTGGCGTGAACCAGCCTTTCAAAACTGCAACGAAACAGTTGTACACCGAATGGATAATTGAAATAATAAAGAGGTTCAACCTATTCAATACCAAAGAATAAGAAATGCAGTGATTACATTCTTATTTAATAATAAGTAGAAGTGCTACCGGTTTCGACCCTAGTCCAGGTCATCAATACTGAACAATGAAATTTTTATCTTTAAATGGATGTCTGATTGTGATCATAGATTAATACCAACCGGACGAGTGAAGAGGCCTGAAGTGGGACTAATATGCAGCTGGATCAAGACCACATGGGCGCGCATCCCCAACGATCTATTGCCCAAAAGCTTTAAGAAATTTGGAATTTCGAATTCAGTGGACGATAATGAGGATGACTATTTGTGGAAAGATGCAAGTTACGAAAGTTCCTATGGTGAAACTTCAGATGAAGACTCTGAATTGTGAATGATCTGAGTACTGGACAGATTTTATTTACGATTTTTGTAATGATTTTATTAATTGTAAGATGCTTAAATTTATATTTGTGGTATATTTGAAGAAAATTAAATAGGAATGTAAGTTATTTGACTTTTTATTTTTTCTTATTTTGCCGTCTCAAAGTTAGAGTGCAGGTCTTATTCAGTGGTGGGTGATTTCGGGATTATATGGCATATCGTATGTTTTCAATAAAATGCAATTTTTCTTTCATTAATGTAAATTTGCATAAATTTGTTTCATTTGTGTTATGTCATTTGTGTGCATGTACATTATTTTGTTTAGTTATTAGATGTTTTACATTAAGGCTGAAGATGGTCAGCCCCAGCTGGAACTAGTCCCTATTAACCGACAACAAACAAAAGAACCCTCGGCTACTTCGGTTCGCACAGCTTCTTCGGTTCATCCCGATGTTACCCAATGAATCAAGGACAAGCACACGCGCAACTGGCTGACAGACATGCCGGCTGTCAAGCTGGCGTTAACACATACAGCAAGTAGCTGCAGTCAGGCTCTTCGATTGAGGTTATCTTTCATTAAAGCCGGAAACGCAATGCAATTAAAAGAACGAAAGTAAATGTAAAGTGGCCAAAAGTATTAAGCATTGAGTAAATGGAACTACTTACAATACCCAAGCTGTAAACCATATTTTTTAAAATAAAAAATAAAAGTAAACTGTTCCAATAAGCGTACACACAGAGGACATAATATGAACAACACAAAATAACCGTCGAAGATACTCTCTGCTACAGTCAAGTATCTTTTCCGATTTTAACACACGCTTCGATTTGTCCAGTGTAGGTACAGTTTTTTCATCACGTAAAAGTCGCTTATTTTCCGACGTATCACATCTTTTGTGAAGTCATCTGTTTCGATCCTTTTCTTGTGGACTGTTTTCTTGCCATCAGGTGTAGAAAAATGCAAACAACCCTTGACTATTGACGTCTTCCCTTCCGCTAAAATACGTTTCACCAGTGACTTTGAAACCCCTGTTGCTTCACTTGTTGAAGCCACTACATTATAATTCAGTTTATGAACTGTTTTCTGTTCTCGTAAGTGAGCAGCTATGTTATATACTATTTCTCTGGCTTGTACCCTTAGAGGCCGTCCAGATTTGCTACCAGACTTCGAAGTAGCAGCCATAACTACTGTACATTTAAATGACGCTCTCACTAGAATAACACGGTACACAACACTAAATAGCTGAAAGACTGGGCTGCCGTCAATTATTTCGCTGCTGAGCGGCTTTAGATGTGTGCGTTGGCATACCAGTTGCGCAACTGCCGATACTTCTAATTCTGTTTTTTACAGAGTCAAGAATTTAGTTTATGCACCTGGTTAATGTGCTCCGTAATGAGTAATGACCCCTGAAGGTCGCTAGGTAACACTGTTCAACACTATATACGTAAAAACATTTACCAATACAGTACACGCTACACACGAAGGAATTATAGGACTATAATACAACTAAAGAAAGAAATGCGAATTAAACTGACAAAACAACAAGAGCGCTAAAACGGATACAGAAGTGACCGCTCTTCACAGTGTGCACAGTACGGTGGCCAGGCAGCATGTGACCCCCTCCACTATTCCCTATGATGTCAGACATCCACTCGGAGAGAATGCGCGGAGAAGTGGGCTTTGCGCAGGTTCTTTTGTTAGTTGCACGGTAATAATTAATGTAATTTAGAATACTGCATTTTATAGTATTGAAAGGTACACCATTACTACAGTAATTTAATAATTATATTGTAATTACAATTCAATACGGATCAGAACCATGAGGTTTATAACCTATGATATTCTTTCCTAGGGTCCATACAGGAAGCTTTGCAGGGCAATTAACAGTGAAAAAACTGAAGGACTGTTTACTTAAATAAGTAGGAATACTTCTGGAACACAGAAAGAAATGATACTTCACCAGTGGCTGAAAAGGACTAACTTTATCTTTGGATCATCTTTCATTGTCAAGGAGATGGGATGAACATGGAACACTATGGTTACAACTTTAATGTGCATTTTTAAACAAATTTCAGTGAGAACATTTTTAGATTTTATGAAACTGTGTAGGTTTGTTTACTCTTGTCCTAAACGGAAACTTTTCCTTTTTCAGCTGATGATCTTCTCCCATTGGTAAAAGGTATCAAGTTTCAGTATGGAAAAGAATTACAATATTCAGAGTCGACAGACCTCAAAGAGGCATTTTATTTCTTTATCTCTAGCACCTTACAGAAATATCAGTTCTTTCAACCAGGTAAAGCACACAATGGCAGTACACCAAGGATATAGGAGCACAACACTGCTGATCCCTGGTCATAAATGTTTCCCTTCCCATCCATTGGAATGTAACTGCACCAACACTCCTACTTTTTCATAAAAATATATATAAAATTTCACAACACTTAAACAACCTTAAATAAAGATTACGTAACAACCCGTTAAATATCTTGTATTTTACATTTAACAAAATACTGAACTACCGCTATACGTAAAGACATCAATCACACAATGACAGGAAAGAGATTGAGAAGGTCAAAGAAATACAGGACCAAGTTCTCTTTGACCTTTCCAATGCCATTAAGGATCGGAATTACTACTATTACTTCAATCGAGGGATAACCCTACACCACTTCTAAGATTACCTTTCATTCAAAAACACACTCCATTAAATATCACAAGCATTCCAGAGAAAGTCTTATTTTTAGCTTTCAATACCAAAAATTGTAACAAATGAGTAAAATCCAATCAGGAGACACATCTTTAATCTGCAGTAATAAAAAATTGCATTTTCTGAAAATTCAGTAAAAGTTGATAACAATGAAAATGGCATCCACAACTTCTTCATACATACACACATACACATGGGAGAACAGTTCAAGGTACACAAGCTTTGTATAAAATATTTTGACCCCAAAGAAGAGTGTTCAAATTAACATCTCCAATGATGCCAGTAAAACTGTATTCCACAGAATGGTACTCTCGCATTACAATAAAACGTAATGTCATGATTGCACAGTCGTAACAGATACAAAGAAGGAATGGAACCGACTAGATGTAAACTACAAACCAAATAATCACAGATAAAATAATCTCGAATTACATGGATGTTGTGAGGAAGAAAATTTAAACTTCGATCACATTTTGTACAAGTAAGTCACTGGGTCAGTATACATCTGTGGAATAAGAGTAATTCTAAAATACACTATACGATCTGACCAAATGATTCTCCCAAGTTCATCAAGGCCTATCACTGCCTTCTCTAACATAAAAGCGTTGAAGATAAAACTATATAAATATACAAGTACAGTACATCCAGAAAGAACATCCAAAATTATCTTTAACTTTATGCAATTTTGAATTGCCAAAGCTTCTTGGTCCAGGGTTATAAATTTATACACGATTATTGAAATATGGTGCTCCATGCAAGAGAAAACCAATGTGGAACACATGATTCTGGCTTCATTAAATGAAGTACACATTACTGTAGGGGTAGAGAGTGGAGAGGCAGTTGGAAAGCCTCTTGCCTAACAAGTCACAAAATAATATAACACACACATACAGTATCTACCATAATCTGGGCTGTAAGAGAACTCCAAAACCTGAGAATGACAAAATTACTGTATTCCCAAACAAAATAGCAAATGACAATATCTTTCATTTCAACATACAAGTTGAATTAAAAGCAAGACATCTTAAACCAAAACTTCCCAGATCAAATACAATTAAAACACTGAAAGTAATAGTTTTTGCTGGATGTCTACCATGCACTACAACTACCCACCCTATTTTGAAAAAATTCAGGCTTCTCAAATCTCAACTCCTAGCAATTTAGTTACCACATGTTTACCAAAATAACATTCTTTAAAATGTCTTTCTGTAGCAACTTCAGAGTGATTACAATCACATTCTATAGTTGAGGTGACTTAGGATTTTACTGGAGCCACAGTCCTCCCTGAATGAAACCAAAGATTTTCAGTGCAAAAGATCTGATGGAGCACGAAATCCATCAATTGTCAAAACCGGCAGAGCGTTTCGCTTTCCTCTGTCGTGGACTCTGCTTCGGTGCACGAGGAGATTTTTCTGAAAAGCAAAATAAGTTTCATCAAATACTACAATTTCTCAAAAATGAAAATATAAAATAATTTGTGAATGACAAACAACAAATCAAATAGAAATGAATGGTACATACACTACAGTATTCAGCTATCAAAAACTAGAACACCAGTCACATATAGAAATGAACATAAAGAACATGCATCAGGAATAAGGAAGGTCAGTGCAGAACACATGAGAAATATTTTAAAAATGCAAAAGAACAAGGACAGTCTCCACATCTTCATACACTGGGGTCTTCAAACAGATAGGCTCTCTCCTCACTGATCCCAGTTCTACATCCATTTCCTCTCAGCCCTTGACAAGTTCATTTCTGTTTCTGAGCTTCATCGGGAAGGTGGGCTTGAACACACATTGAGGGCCACCATGACAGCACTTCAGTCTTGATGTAGGAAGAAAGCCAAATAAATATAGGAAAATGGAATAGAAGAAAGGAGGTGAAAGACGATCACAGGATAAACACAAAAAAGGAGAAAGGGACACCCAACGAGCCCATGTAAGGAATGGAAAGGAATAAACAAGTGTAAATCGAGCCGTATATACAAAGATGGGAACACACAACAAGAAAAACAATGACAGATCAGTTTTGGAAGAGGGAGAAATAAAAGTTGGACACAAAAGGACAAGAACAAACCCCGTACCTTTATAAACTAAGCCCTCTCATTTTGTACTTGTTCTGTATTCCTAGTCTTACTACCCGAACTGATCTTAATCTTTTTTTACTCTTCCTTTTACTTGAGTTTTATCTTATCCTACCCCTGTCACATCAAGATTGAAGATCTGTCAAAATGGCCCCTCAAAGAAAGTTGTAGCCCACCTTCATGATGAAGCTGAGAAGCAGAAATGACCTTGTTGAGGGCTAAGAAGAAAGTGATATAGACCAACCGGTATTGACAGGGAGAGAAGAGGCAATGTATTTGAGGATGGCATGTTTGAAGATTTGGAGATTGTCCTTGTGGGTTATTTCTTTCTATTTCTCCTCTTTCAACACTGCTTTGCTACGGTGTTTTATGCATGTTGTTTAAAGGGATAAAACATTAGTTATCGGCACCTAATGGTACGAAATGAGATTAAATGTAATGACAATTTTAAAGTCCAAAATCATCCACTGACCAGAATTCAAAACGATATGACGAAGAATGAATGATTATGAATTTAAAACAATCAATGGATCTGACCCGCAATGCCCACATTCCCAGAAACTAGCAAAGAACAATAGTTTTACTGACCAGCGGACTGCTTCTAAAGCACAATCCCGAACTGATGATGGATGTCGTCTGATGGGGTTCAAAATCCAGGTCATCGAGCCCTCACAATGGCACTTATCGCTAGCAAAGTAGAAACATGGTACTGGTATTTGTCATGTTGTGGTACTAATCAAACGTAGCGTAGACTAGTATAGTCGTACTAATCACAGGCAACGCCCAGACACGTGGCGTTTCTCACATAATGGTACTAATTACAGGCAAGCACTAATCACAGGTACTGTAAACCCACAATTAACCACTCTCTGCTGCTACTAATCACAAACCTATTGTATACATAACATAGTGGTACTGCTCGCAAGTAACTGCAACCCATGGTGTTCCACGTGCGATTGTTAGAGTTCATGGTTTATAGCATTTAAAAATCAGATTTAGCATTTTGATTTTCAAATTTAGCGTTTTTCAGCATCTAAACTTCTCAAATTTAGCGTTTTGTAGCAAATTGGTTAAAAATAGGCATAATTTGCTAAATTGCACACACAACGGTTGGGAGTAAAATCATACTGTTTAATCACACATTGCTCGTCACGCAGTTTTGAATTCACTATGGAAAATAAGACAAACATCAACATCAGACTGCAAGAAGTATTAACGAACACACAGGAATATGCTTATTTTCAAATTTACAAACACAATTTCAAAGTGAAAAATACTATTCTGAACGTATTTATCACAGTACAACACACCTACAAGGAAGAGGAATTTCAATGATGATTAAAGTACAACCTGCCAATTGTTTAAAAGGTGTCCTCCTTCATTTGAGACCGCCTATCAGTTACAATTATGTTTTACTTGCTAAAAAAAAAATTGTACATCAACACCGTTCGTAGAGGCCCAAATGGACAGAAGTGCTGCCAAGGCAAAAAACATTTTTTTCTTCAAGTTTTTGATTGCAGAGTTGGCACATCAATATAGGCCATCTGTATCCTTACATAAAAATGTCCCGATTTGTGACTTTCGGCGTGCTGTTTGATCGTCACTTCGCTTCCACCCATGGCAAACAGACAAAATAAATCGCTACCGTACTTTTAAACAGAACTACTACTTAACACCAATGTCAAGAATAACCGACTAAGATCAAGGGTCAACACACAAAGAGAATGAACGTGGTGCTTGAAAGTGTATTTGCTGTTTGATTGACTGGTCTTTGCAGTGCTCTTTAGGCAGTGAAAGAAATTCCACACATTGAATGATTTAACCCTTTGGCCTACTTGTGAAAGGAAATATTCCCTTACATACTATTTATTTTTTCTTCACTTTAACATAAATTTGATTAATCACATAAGAATACACGAAGCAAAGTGAGCTTTTAGCTCGTCTATGGTAACAGGAAACCAATGTTTTTGTTCGTAGGGAAGCAGATAAATTAGCAAGAAATGTACAGGCATAGGCATTGGTTTCCTTAGTAACGTGATCCCAGAACTGTGGGGTTAAAATTCATTCCCTAAGTCCATTTCTTTCGGATTATTACCCAAGCCCCTCCTCACTATAGAGTGAATTTCAAAAACTGGTTTACATGTTACAGAAAGAGGCTTATTGTCAACAACATAATTCCAAGTATCATTTTACTAGACGTCTCAACAGGCGAGTTGGCCGTGCCGTTAGGAGCGCGCAGCTGTGAGCTCGCATCCGGGAGATAGTGGGTTCGAACCCCACTGTCGGCAGCTCTGAAGATGACTTTCCGTGGTTTCCCATTTTCACACCACGCAAGTGCTGGGACTGTACCGTAATTAAGGCCACGGCCACTTCCTTCCCATTCCTAGGTCTTTCCTGTCCCATCATCGCCGTAAGACCTATCTGTGTCGGTGCGACGTAAAGACCCCCCCCCCCAAAAAAAGGAAAACTAGACTTCTCACTCGCTCTTGTTGCATTCTGGTTTTGTCACGTAGTTTCAATTGGCACTATCATCTCAGAACTGAAATCGGAATCACTTTCATCACTGTCATTTGAAGAAGAAGTATTTTCACTCTCCAGAGAATCTTTTCCACCTTCAACATCCTATTTTCAAGCCAGTTACGAAAAAACTCATCCATGCCGCGCTTGGATGCCGCCATGATTGTTTACAACGAGCGGCAAAATGAGGTGCTTTTAATTTTCCGTATTTCAGCTCAGAGTTACTATTTACACAGAGAAAATAGCGTCAGGTATCATCTGACATCAATCGGTTAGGCTGCAAAACAAAGAGAATAAATCTCTCCGACCAGCTAACTGCGATAATGAACTTATAGATGTTCCGTGCACCAAGACAGAAGTGTCCGTCAAAGCATGTTACCGCTTTACAATCGCAATGGGCGCCGTAATAATTATTTCTCCTGAAATAAATAACATTTTTATCTTATTTTTAAGAAAAATGCATCGTTTTTAAAAATATATATGTTTATTTCGTATAAAACAGAGTTTCGCATCTATTTCGCATAAATTGTATAATTTCACATTTTGAACCAATTTCGCATTTTATCGCGAATTCAAAACCGCTAAAAACCACCCGTACGGGTCATATAAGATGAAGGCACATACAATGACAAAGTTTCGGCATATTTCGCATTTATCGCAAATGCTAAAAATCACAAACTCTAGTGATGGTACTAATTACAAGTAGTCTCATGGTTCTAATTCGATCATCCCTTGATCGCCCCTTTTAGTCGCCTCTTACAACAGGCATAGGAAACAGTGGGTGTATTCTTCACCTGTGTACCCCACCCAGAGGGGGTTGAGTGTTAGGTCAGTGAGAGCTATTTTATTTCGCTGAAGTCCGCCGGCAAGCCGGTTAGGACCTCCCCTATCTGCCACCCAGGAGTATCACCTCTCCCCATGTTACGCCAGCGTAGTAGGTTCGTGGGCCATGGTGTTTTCCCTATTATATGCTCCTTCCAAAGTAGCCATCTCTCTCTATATGACTTGATTAGCATTTCTTCATTTCAACCCATTACATACACTAGAACATTTTGAAAAAACTAGCCGAGACTACATGGGGAACAGATGCATACCTGCCAACTTTCGAAAAGAGAAATCCGGAAGATCATTAAGCAGAAAATTTTTAACACACGCATGCGTAACTGTCTTGAGACATAATGAAAAGGGACGGGAAGGGGGGATTAAAAGCAATACTAATACAAGCCAAATACCGTAGAAACTCGATGCATGGTTCCCGGAACTGTCGTTTACCCGTATTCATCGTTGAATTCATTCGGTCCAAAAAATGTTCCATATAAACCAATGTTGAACTTCCCCGTATCTATCATTTCTCGAACTATCATTTTATCGCATCAATCGTCAAAAAAGTACTTGTCCTCGGTCACAAATTTCCCGCAATGATCGATCGTACGTAAGAAAAATATACGCAACATTTTTTTTTAAATTTAGAGGGACGTCTCAATAGTCTTAGCATATAATAGCGGCAACCAGTTACGCAAGAATGTACGAGCGATTCTGAGTTGCTGGTCTTGACCAAGGATCTTGTAGGCTGGAGCGGTGTGCGCAGGTTATTCACGCGCAACCTCGTTACGAAGCTCCTGGTGCGAGCGCTTCTCCTCGACCCACTAACCGACCCATAGAAATATTCTTATTTACAAGAATTAAAACAGACAGCATAAAACTGAAATTTGCCACCATTTTTTGTGTTGGTATAGGCTGCCTAGGGCTGCCAACTTCGTTGAGAAAAAAAGAGAAAATGATGCAGTGCGCCAGATTCGTTTAAATTACTCACGGGGTGATTATTCGCGTCGTACCTTGTGGAGTGTGGGATGCTAGAGGCCTGTTGACCGCTTTGTTGCCTCGGCTCAATCTTGTTACGCCGGACCTAACCAAGCCAGACCAATAATCTTTTCTCATAGCCTAATCTTGTAATAACTTCCTAAGTTGGCAACTTCGCACAAGCCGCTGTGACATTATTCGAGATGCGCCGCGTTTAATTTCTAACCTCTGTGACATTGAGCTGTGCTGCGGGAGGCGCGCCGTGTTTGGTACCTAACCTACCGTTCACAAAGGGTCTACAGAATCTTTTACTAAATACAGGTTATCGCCGTAATATCCACGTATATCTTTAATTTGCAATAAGGGAACTAAACTTAAAAAGGTTTTTCATTAATACAAAACATGTACAGAAAAGCGAAAACAAACGGCACAAGTCACGCTTTTTATTTACACCTCGTAGGCCTATATCATGGTTGCAATATTTTAATACCATTATGTATTGTATGGGCTATATGGTTAGCAGGTGTTGGCCTTTGGTTCAAGGGGTCTCGACTGGGTCAAGGAATTTAACTTTCCTTGGTTAACCCCAACGGTTCGGGGGCCGTCTGTCTGCCGAATTAAACATCATAATTCATCTTAGGTAGGGCTGCATTTTTCATATGCGCGTAGAGAGTCTATCACATGACAACTCGAAAGCCCTACACCCGGCTCGAGGCCACGCGCCATTATTGTTCTTATAATAACAATATATTTACATAACGAAAATGTCCCAATAGAGTACCTGTATTTTATTATTTTGTTTCCCCCCTATTTTTTATATTGCCCGCATATATAGTTTTCCTGCATCCGTAGTCATTTCCCCCTGACCCCTGAAAAATGATTCGACGTTTTACTGTTTATGTTATGATCAACCCTGAAATTAAATACTTACACAAAGTTACATCTTGATGAGCGCTCATCTGTTTTCACTTAACACTGAGAGTTTCAGAACTACCGCCAATGTCACACGCGCACAAACAAAGCATTTCAGCTGCTACGAAACATGACGCAGTTACTATAGTTGTTTAGGGTTTAGGGGTTGTAGTAAGGATGTAAAGGAGAGGGCATATAAGTCTCTGTTAAGACCCCAACTAGAGTATGGTTCCAGTGTATGGGACCCTCACCAGCATTACCTGATTCAAGAACTGGAAAAAATCTAAAGAAAAAGCAGCTCGATTTGTTCTGGGTGATTTCCGACAAAAGAGTAGCGTTACAAAAATGTTGCAAAGTTTGGGTTGGGAGGAATTGAGAGGAAGAAGAGCTGCTCGACTAAGTGGTATGTTCTGAGCTGTCAGCGGAGAGATGGCGTGGAATGACAGTAGTAGACAAATAAGTTTGAGTGGCGTTTATAAAAGTAGGAAAGATCACAATATGAAGATAAAGTTGGAATTCAAGAGGACAAATTGGGGCAAATATTCATTTATAGGAAGGGGGGTTAGGGATTGGAATAACTTATCAAGGGAGACGTTCAATAAATTTCCAATTTCTTTGAAATCATTTAGGAAAAGGCTAGGAAAACAACAGATAGGGATTCTGCCACCTGGGCAACTGCCCTAAATGCAGATCAGTATTGATTGATTTATTTATACTTTTCACGGATTTCTTTTCTTCAAAATCGCAGCCTGCTACTTGTTTGGGAAAATCTCATTGAATGAAGTAGCAGTTGAGGTCGAACAGGTAACAAGTACGGTGATAATCGATAATGTGACTATCGATACATTTACCAGTCGAATTTCAAACACATCATCTCGAATTACCAGCTACTATCGACAGTCAAACAAATCCGGTTGGACCATAGAAAGCGAAACCAAGCGCAGATATTCAAAATCTGTACAACAACGTTGTTCATTTCATTTCACCGTAAAACACACTCAAAATCCATACATTTTACGGAAAAACAGGAGTACTTGGCAGGTATGCAGATCCATCCTCACTATGCACCGCTGCCCTCATATGGTTTATCCAGTGGCTGAATACTGTGCTCCAGTGTGGAAACATGGCGCTCATACAAAAAGATAAACGTCCATCTAAATTAAAGTATGAGAATCATAACAGGCACATCAAAATCCACCCCAAACCCACCGTTACATATTAGTAACATACCCCCTCCAGAACCGAGACGACAGAAAGCAACTATACGTCAGTGGAGATCCTAATCATTCACAGGATACCCCACTCCATAAGATTCTTAACGACCTACCCGTTTCTAGTCTTAAATCAAAGAACATAACTGGCTTCAACATCCAGGGGGGGGGGGGGGGGGGGGAATGGCATGAAAGCTGCAACTCTGATACAATTATGTTATCGAGACCAGAACAGATGTTGCACCTTTCATACATAAAGCCATGGGAGGTCTTGGGATTGCCTATTACTGTTTTGTACATAAAGCCATAGAATATCTTGGGATGGCCTATTAATGTTTCGATCCTAATATAAGACAGGGAATTTTACATTTTGTGTTAAAATGTCCTAATGCATTGTGTCCAAGTACAGTACCAGACGATATCAAACAAATTATCACACAAAAGAGCATCAAAATGTAACATATCTTTGTTTCTTTACGATTGTTTCGGGAATAGAATACCATACGTGTGTCAAGAACTTGTTAAAAGTTGGTATAGATCAGGGGCTTCCAATCTGTAAAGGATCGAGTGCCATATTGGAAACCTCCCTTCTGAAGCCAGCTTGGCAGGTTCGATGTTAGATCATTCCGAAGGTGCTCAAATACGTCAGCCTCGTGTTGATTGATTTACTGGCACGGAAAAGAACTCTTAAGCGACAAAATTGCGGCACCACAGCATCTCCGAAAAACATCAATAGTTAGTGGGACTAAAAACTAATCATTATCAGAAATTTGGATTTTAATTTTTTTAAATGAAAAATAATCCATTCAGATCAAGTGAATTTTTAAAAAGAGGAAATAACATAAAAGAATGAACTAGTTCTGACTTGGGTCTATCATCATCATCATCATTTCCCTTTATCCAGCTGTAGCCGGGTAGGGGCAAATATGGTTCCTCTCCACTTTCTTCGGTCTTTCCACCACTCCTCCTCCAACACAGTGTCCCAGTCCAGGTTTCTTTCTATAATGCTGCGTTGGATGGTATCCTTCCATCTCAATCGTGGTCGTCCACGGCCTCTCCTTCCTTGGATTTGCATTTCCATCACCTTTTTTGGCATTCTTAGATCGCTCATTCGCTTTGTGCCCAAACAATCTTCTCTATTCTATCATTCATTTTTTCCACTCCAATTTCTTCCCGGATTTTCTCATTCCTTATTTTGCCTCTTCTACTCTTCTGTATCATACTCCTCAAGAATTTCATTTCGGCTGCCTGTATTCGACTCTCATCCTTCTTTGTCATTGTCCAAGTTTCTGCTCCGTAAGTTGTTATGGGTACGTAATACATCTTGTACATAGTATCCTTTGCTTCCATTGGCACATCTTTGTCCCGTAACATGTTTCTTACACTATGATAGAAATAACTTCCAGCTTGAATCCTTTTACTAATCTCAGCATCCAGTCGAGCATTCTCCATTAATTCACTCCCCAGGTCTTGGGTCTATAAAGAATATAAAAATTAATACGTTTTTGAACGATCTATAAAATATTTTGGAACTATTTGTCACATTTATTAAAATGCTCTCGCGGGGCGCATTATATGGCTTCGCAGGACACATGCGGCCCGCGGGCCGCCATTTGGAAACTCCTGGTATGGATTATGGAAGAATAAACGTTACTGATATCCTCTTCCAACAATTCACGAAACATCAAAGTGCATGCAAGCCGCGGAGATATGAGCTAAAATTGTCCAAACTGCAGAGAATGTGTTTGTATGTGGACCAATCTGCACAAGAAAATACAGTACATTACGTACTATTACAGTTCACTTTATTCACGAAGACTGGAAGCTTAAAAATTGCGCTCTCGTTACTATTCAATTTATTGACAAGACAAAAACAGGTGCACACATACAAGAGGAGATAGAAGAGAAGCTTCGGAGTGGGAAATTTATGATATAGATGTTGATTCCCATAGGGCACCTGAAATATTTGTCCTGAATGAGTAAATTTATAATAATATAGTTGGTCCATTATTGGACATTAGAAATTTTCCAGCTAACTCACTCCTGGTTGCAAAACGCTGACAACAGACCAACTACAGCAGAACCCCTATTTAACGTTTTTATAGGGACCCGATTATTTTAAACTTAAATGGGGGTTTTCGTAAAAAGAACACCTTTCCTGGAGATCTTTGCCTGCATTAACATAAATTGAACCATCATA
The DNA here is from genome assembly GCF_040414725.1 of Anabrus simplex. Lineage (NCBI taxonomy): Eukaryota > Metazoa > Arthropoda > Insecta > Orthoptera > Tettigoniidae > Anabrus > Anabrus simplex. The sequence goes on along the minus strand of NC_090269.1, from coordinate 425,817,830 downwards.
CATTTTTTACACAGCGACAGCAATAAAAGAAGATATCTACCCCACACACTGCACTGTAGTTATGGCTTGCGCTTCATTTTGACAAATTTTTGTCGGTGAATGTAAAACCGCTTTGGCTGAAAGGTTGTTCTTATAACGTTCTATGATTTTCCATAAAAGTCGGGAAAGATACAAAACTCGCACAAAAACGCATTAAAATCGGTATGAAACTGCATTCCGTTTGTTTTAACATTTTCGCGGATGTTTTCCAAGCAGCGGCTTACTCGTTAGCATGTATGTACTAATTACAATAGTCTGAACATGCACATTGAGTTTAATTCTTAAAAACTGTAATAGCATCACTCCAGAGGCTTGTGGCAAACATTCCCATTTTCTTATATCAAATGGCGTTACCTAACCTAGGTTTACGGCGCATGTATTATGAAAACATATTTCAAATTCCCGGTAAACTAATAACATTGTAACTATAAATTTACATGAGAACAGCCTTTCCGAAACTTTAACAAGACATGAAAGTACAAAACCTAACCTCTGAAATTAGTTATGTACACTACTATATCTTGAGAAGAAGTATTACATTCTTATTTTATTTCAGTACATAGTATTAAAACGATCGCATTCAATATAAACGCTAGAGTGGTGTATGATAACGGATAAAAACTAATATGCCTGAATTTGCCCGTAATAACGTACGAATCAGTAAAAGGGTTCTCATGGTAACCGAAGAATATTGCAAAAATTAATACAGGAATTTTCAAAGGTTATAAAAAAAATTGTCATTGAAAAGCGGGTTCTCTTCTACTGTACTACAGCGGCCACAGTCAGATGTGTATCCAAGTCACCTCACTAGCCCTAAGTGCCCGTGCTCTAAGTTTCTCATCTGCCTTGAATCATCCTTAGCAAGCTTATGACGTCTTTTTCGTAGGTTTTTAATGTCCCATAACCAAAATGAATATAAATATTTGAGAATGTTAACATTTCCGTAACGCTAAATGCAGGTTTTGCCATATTGTGAATTACGTTAAATCGAACATAAAATTGCATTGCTCTTAAGGCAACACTCCGGAGATAAAAATCAATATTTTGGTCATTTTGGCAACAACAAAAAATTTATGACTGAAATTGAAAGGATTGAGTCTTCTTTCTTGTCACAAAGTTATTTTGTTGAATTCAAACAATTTATCACTTGAATAATGCTTTGTTTGCCAGTCTGCAAACAGCAAAAATGGGAATGTCATCTGCTGCACTGCTTTGTTAGGTAATGGCATTGTCATGTTTCCATTCCATCAAATATGCCTGTTCTTTGCAACTACGCATCCATGGGATGGTCGAACAGACCGCCCACCCCTTCTCCCGATATATTTATACAGATTCAAGCTGCAAGATCTACCATATTTCTGAATGAATTTAAAAAGCCTGTTACGGACTAATATTTCAGTACTGGACTGTCACTGAGCAATATTTTATGCTTGTATTGGTATTCCTGATGGTACTACAATAGTGCCGACAATTATATAAGTTTTGTTATTTTTGTATGTTTAATATCTTTTTGGTGGGTTCTGTGCTGGAAGCCAGTCTGTTTACTTTTGTGAAGTACACGTGCAAGTTACGTCTTGTAGTTGCGTATCAAGATAATGTTATTACTGAAAGACAGTGTGCTGTAATAATTGATAGCTTTTATCCAAGGGAATAAACAATATGCGTAAACATAAATCAGCTTTAACTAGCAAGGAACTGCTGAACTTTTGATAGAAAACAGATGGGGATCTGCTATAACCAAAAAGGAGTCTCCATTGAAGAAATCAGGGACAAAAGGTCAAGAAATGTTATCGAATCAGATTGTTCTCATCAGGAAAGTGTCGCATCAAATTCAAGCCAGGTAAGTCCTACCCCTATAGGCAACAATCATGACATGACAAACTACAATCCCCATAACTGACTCAAAAAATTGTGAAAAACAAAATGCAGGTGAATCATTTTCCATTCTTTGGAGAAGAAAATACAAGCTTCCAGAGTTACCAGTATTCGTACAGAAGCTGCTAAGAAAGGAGGGGAAGGAAAAACATGGTTCTGGTGACTCTCAGGTAATTAATCAGGAAGAAAAAGTCACTAACTTTGCTTTAATTTTCCCACCAATTGTAATTTTTACATTTAAATCCCGTTTTTCTTCCATAATATTCAGCCAATTGTAACAAAATTTGTATGGTGTATGTAGCACAGCTATATTAAGAAACCTGCGTAGTAGGAAATTTTTTATTGCCAAATTTTTTCACGTTGTACAGATTTTTAAGTCCAAAATTTTAGAACGTAAAAATTATACAAATTTTAGTACATCCCCTTATATAAATTATGTACAGAAAATCTATATGTAGGTCTTTTAAAAAGAAGTATTATCTAATTACAAATTTACATTAACATGTTAATTAAATTGCATGAAAAAATGGAATTAAAAACAATTTTTTTTGGAAAAACTTAATTGTATATGAATGAAATGTTAGTGATATCTACTTTTATGTATGAGACATTCCCACAAAGTTTCGTGAAAATCCATGCATTAGGTAAAAATATCTTCCAATCTCCAGAGTGTCGCCTTCAGGGATAATTCTCTGGCTTCCGTCAGCATTACAACACAATATAGTCACTATCCCACCATGGCGCTTCTCTTGTAATTCAGGAATGTCAACTCTTGCCACGTCCCAAAGTATTCTAAGACCCATTAACGCATGCAATAGTGTTCATTCACAGTTTAAACCTTTCAAATGCCATGGAAAAAAACTACATCCGAAATGCAAGGTTAATTTACAATGTTCAAATAATGCACTTGGATAAATCACTGGCAAACATAACCTCACGTGACGAAAGAAAAAGATACACCGTTCAAAGATGAAGACAAAGTATGCTCGCTCCCCTGTGCACATGTTTTATTTTTTGGATTGCTGTACTCTTTCATTTTTTAGATGCCTTGTACTTGCACGGTAAGTGCCCGACGCCCTTACAACATCGCGTTTCTTTGCAATGTGTTTCCTCAGTGTAGAAAGTACTGACATGTAGTAACAGTAGTGTGAGGGCGAACTGCATGCTGGTAAATCATTATTACAGTAAAAATTGTGATCACATAAAAATCCGCTTTTTTCACATGTTTGTTACAGGTAGGAAACTTATCACGGAAGCTACACGAAAAAAATCAGTCTCTGTCTTTGTTGATCAGCCCTCGTAAATTCTGTGAATCACTACAGAAAGGAAATTATTACTTCATGTAACTTCTGGTTGAAGTATTTTTCCATATATAATAATTATAATCAATTCGTACGCTATGATCAATATTGTCAATGCCAACGAAACTATTTTTTATGCCTAGCCTAAACGGACTTTTCAAAAGGTGATGGGGTCAGTCCTGTGTTGCAATGCAGACGGAAGCAAGATTTCCTACTTCCTCCCCTCGTCACAGGAATGTTCGATAAACCACAATGTTTTAATCGCAACGGGTACTTTTCATACAAGTACAAGGCATCTAAAATGCATACAGTACAGTTATTCAATGAATAAAGTACTTGCACAGGGGAGCCAGTATAGACTTCTCCTTGTCTTTGAATACTTTTCCTCTTTCGTTGCCTGGTGTCATGTTTGCCAGTTAGTTATCCAAGTGCATTATTTGAACACTGCAAATGCACCTTGTTGGATACATTTTGGAAATATTTCTTATCCATGACATTTGAAAGGTCTGAACCGTGAATCAATGTTAAAATGCAGTAACGGATCTCAGAATCATTGTGACGCGACACGGGTTGGCATTTCTGAAGTATGAGTTGGCGGTTAATTCGAAAACATGTAATTCGAAGACTGATTTTTGCGTCCCAATGACTTCGAATTAACGAATTTTTACTGTATCACAAACTAACAAACAAGTTTGCAGGTGTGTCTTACACCGAAGTGAGTAAGTGCGGAAAGCTACCCCTCCACGTTCCAGAACACTCGTTCTGTCACGACGCTGATAAATTTTTTAATTTAAATTACTCTGTAAAGTATTATTGTTTTAAAATGTAAAGGCAGTTTCGAATTAAAAGTCTGAATTTTGCTAATGGGGCCAACATTGTACTTCGAATTACGAATTATCCGTATTTCGAATTAAACAATTTAAATAACATGCAAAACCGTATCTCGTGTTTCCGGGAATGAGAGCTTCTTCGAATAAGGTGGGATTTTGAATCAACCGATTTTCAATTATCGAGGTTCTATTGTATACACATCTCCACCATTAGACGGAGTAATAACTGATTTCAGCCATCTTCAGTCGTGCTGGCCTTTGGTCACAGGTGTCCGGGTTCGATTCCCGGCAGGGTCGAGAATTTTAACCACCCTTAGTTAATTTCTCTGGCACAGGGACTGGGGGTGTGTGCGTCTTCATCAACATTTCATCCTCATCACGACACGCAGGTTGCCTACGGGCATCAAATCAAAGTACCTGCATGTGGCGAGCCGAACATGTCCTCTGACACTCCCATCACTAAATGCCATATGCCATTTCATTTTTTTTTTTTCAGCCATCTTCAGTGAAAACATATTTCCGGAATGATTCTAATATCTTGTAAAAAAAAAAAAAAAAGATCGCACGTGAGAAGTGTTTTACACATGGAGTGTGAAGAATTTGTAAGTATTCTGAGAGAGGACTCTACTGATGGAAGAGACAAAGAATATTCCGATCCACAGCGAATCAAGCCGGTTGCAAGTTCAGATTAATGAAATACCTGTCACGAAAGAAGGCCTATTTGCCACTTATCATGGCAAATATACTATATATAGGGACCTGAAAAATTAGCACCTATTTGTTTCCAAATTAGCATCTATTTACAAAGTTAAAATAATCGCATGGTATTATCAATTGTAACGATTCCAAGTTTATGAAGTGCAGTTATTGTCGTTGGTTCACACAAAATACAAGTTCATTGTTCAAACGAAAGCATTGTCAGCACTTCGGCATAGCTTTTTTTCAAATCGCACCGTCTGTCTGTAACCAGTGTGTTGTAATGAGACAACATGCGCTCGCTATCTACATTGTTCATTGGGGTCCACAACAACTCAAGACAGTATTTAGCAAATATGCTGAACTCTGAACTGCAATTAATGCAAGCATGACATCACATTTTTCACTTTCTTTCATCTGGGTTTGAATTGCATGTTTCAGAGAACAGTAACCAGACCAGATATCGTTTCGTGAGAGATCTCTTACTCCAAAGAATTTCTCAAGCTCATCTAATTTATCAGTGATATTCAAAATTATATTTTTTGGATGCAAAGCTTGAGAAATTGACACAAAATGCTTATGGTTGGGGTCTTTAGCTTTCAATGTGGCTAGCTTGCACAGTGAAGAATGAGCAGCTTTGACAAATGTGTGTCTACATGCAGCCTGCTGTAGAGGAGTGAGCTTAATCAAAGCATCATTAGTTGCCGCAGAAAAATTCCCCTCCCAAATTAAGGTAAAACTGGCGTCAAGGTTCTGCAGTTTGGGGTAAAGGAGATGAGAGGTAGAATACAGAGACCCTTCAAGTTCAGTAAGGAGGTCAACCAATCCAGCTGCATGATCTGTGATAAAAACCATGAGGGAGTGAAGCCTATTCACTTCTCGGTCACTCAGATCAGTCAGGTACTTAATACCACAGTTGTTGATGTCTTTCATGTCAGACATCTTGAAAAATGTAACATCAGTAAAGCACTCAATTAGAAGACAGCCTGAAACCAGCTATTCCATCGGGTTATGACAGGTGCAGGAAAAAGCTTTGCTGCCTTTGAAGTACCATACTTCGAGGTTAAGAATGGTAAATAATGCAGACTTTACCATCGCAACCACATGATTTAAATCTGTCACCACTGCGACCCAACTATTGCCAACCAAGCTGATCTTATGTGCCCAGCACTGTACATGCATTAACACGTTGGGTGCCACGTACCGCCATATGGCGTCACGGTGGTCTATAAATTTGAGATGGCGTGACGCCATACACCGTTCTTGAAATCAGAGTTGGCGTGACGCCATATGGCGGCACAGTTGAGTTTTAGGCGATGCGCCGTAGATAATCAGCTGTGACATCTATGCGCGTAAAATTGGTACTACGTGAAGGGCGAATTTCAGGGTCTTTTCCAGCTATGTATTTTTACTGTATGCCACCATGTGGCGCCACAGTATTCTTCCGAAGCCACTGACTGGCCAGTGGTCTTTGTCACAGGTGAAAGCGCGCCAGGCTTTGTTTATTCCTCGTTTACGTACGTATTATCACTCAGTTTATATAGTTGTGCAAAAATATAAAAAAATGGAAGATATTGGTAATAATCTTACGAGGGAACACATACATGTGTTACACTCGGATTCGGTTGAAATTTGGTAGGAATATTCGTGGGAGGCAGCAGAATGCCAAGGTGAAAACTGCATGTACCCAGCGCAAGTTTAAACGCCAAAATTGAGCAAATAAATAGTCATAAAATTAGAAGTACCACTGGAGTATCAGGGTGTGCGGAGAGGTAGGGAGGAGCGAAGCATCGGACGTGAACCAACCGCGCTGCGTCGAGCTGCGCCAGCAGCCAGGTAGCGTACAGTTAGCGCGTTTTCCTTAACTTCCCGATCAGATGTGCAAAACGTAAATATGAAAACAGCACATGAAACAAGTGTACAAAGGACGATGTTTGAACAACGATGCCAATAAGGTTTGAAAAATTACAACGAGTAACGAGAACTCGGGCATGCCGAGACGCATATTTTCATTGTTTAGAGTTATCAGAAAACTGTTCACAACCATATGTAATGCAATATAAGTATTTGTTTTGCATTTTACTAGGTTTTCATAAATATTGCGTTAATTTGAATTAGGAAATAAATATCCCGCATTGGAAATTCGTATTGAACATTCCATGTCAAAAAATTCTGAGACACCATATGGCGTCACGCTATATTTTATCTTTCCTAAAAATTGATGTGACACCACGCATGACCATGGTATGGTGAGATAAAATTTACTTAGTACATCATATAAATACATCCCAAGATTATATAAACAGTCTACAACGCGTATAATTGCTTTGGCACCAGCGGAATGAAATTCAAAAAAAAGCCTGGCACCAGTGGAATAGTGTGCGACAATCGGCTCGGCACTCAACGTGTTAAATGATCCCCTATGACCAGACTAATGTTTCATAACACCGGGTCATGTACGGGGCACTGTCACTAACAAACACATTAACTGCATCATATGGTACACTATAACTGCAAAAAGCTTCTAAAACAGCACGAGAGCAGTTTGTAGCATTCCCTGCATCAAGATAGTTCACAGAAACAACATGCAGCTCTTTTCGATCCGGCTGGGACTTGGAATATGATGATAAAAACACAATGGCCCATTCTATCTGTAGTTTCAGAGTATGTTGACGTTCTCCCCCACTAGAGCCTCTGCTGTTCTTTTCTGGTGGTCAGATGCAACTTCTAGAAAGGAAGAAAGACATCAAATTATAACAAAATTTAAAATTACTGGGTCAATTGCGTACGGGTAAGATAGTTCGACATGGAAATCGCACTCAAATTCGGTATCCTTCAATTTTGCGTGTGGTTTCGATGTCGTAATACCTAAACTGTACCCTATCAATGAAATCGAAACTTACCCGGTAAATATACTTCACGTAGAGTTCTCACGCATGGCAGCTCTTCATATGAAAACTCAGTGATCCAGGCTCTTAGCTCTTTGTTTTCCAGCTTTTATACAGGTATATTTGCTTTGGCAAATACTTTAACTGTGTGTTTCGAGAAGTTATCTCTGAAAATTTTTTGTCTTTTACAACTATCTAACTGTGCAAGCACAGAAGATTGCTTTCTTTGAGACGTACTAGCAGCAGGGATTGAACTTTCATTGTCGCGTCGCTTACCCACGTGTTTTTCAGATTTAACATGCTTCACAATGCTATCCTTTTTTTCCCACCCAACTCGGCAATTACAATACTTGCAAAACACTGTCGTTGAATCTGTGGCATATAAAACCATCCTTTGCATATTGCTGAGCCCTTTCGTGCGCAGTTTTTGCCGTGCGCCCCATAACCTAAACAATAGCTCGACTTTCTACTCTTCACTAGTTTCAGTTTTGAACAAAAGAACAGGAAAACAACACTGCATCTCTCTCATTTCCGTGACACTCGATTTACATTTCGATAATAATCGATACAGATCTTATTCCCCTTGCTATTCCCATTGTAAATATCGATTAAAGTCAGCAAGCAGCAATCGATCGGCTACTTTTCTTCATCGATCGGAGCGGTCGAAAGATTTACCGTATTTCACGGCATAATCGTCGCACTTTTTATACCAAAATTTTCGAAAACAATTGTAGGGTGCGACCATTATACGATGAATATTTAATACCAGTATTTGTATTACTCAAAAAAAGTGTTTATAACTAAACTGTATTTGATACAAATTTAAGATGCACGTAATACTCGCCTTTATACATCAAAATAATTAAAATAGTCTAAAACAAAATGCATAATTTTTCGCAACAATTCGGCGAACGTTTTTCCAACCTGAAAATAAAAATGAATGTATTAAGTTAATTTGTCATTAATTTGAGTATTAATGTTAAAATATTACACTTGCAAAAAATTATCGCTTTGTTGTGAAATGCGGACTTACCGGTACGCAATTTAATCCAAATCTTCGGTGTCGCTATCGCAGGTTTCGCTATCTGATGCGCCGTCCTCGCCTCCGTTAATACGGTACCAGTATCAGATTCTTCGTCTCCCTGCCACACTGCGTCATCTTCGGAACCGTCTAGTGCATTCGAAATCCCAGTCCTTTTGAAGCTCTTGGAGACTAGTTCAGGTGGTATAAGATCCCAACTCTTCTTCACTCACGAGCATAACAAGTCCAAGGGTGGACGCCTGATATTTCCGGCGGGCGCCAATTGCTGATCGCCGCTCATCATCCACTCGTAAAATCGACGTAAGTGGTCTTTAAAGGGTTTATTAACACATACGTCTAGTGGCTGCAAAACAAATGTTAGGCCACCAGGAATGACTATCTGTCGTGTCTTATTTGTAGAGAGAATTTGCTTCACCTCGTTCACGATGTGACCTCGTAAACTATCTAAAACAAGCAGAGCTGGTTGTTTTAGTAGTGGACCAGGTCTTCTATTCCACACAGTTTTAACCCAGTCCAGCATGAGTTCTACGTCCATCCAACCCTTTGGTTGCACTCGTACATGAATTCCACGGGGAAACTGTATATTCTTAGGCATCGTTTTCCTCTTGAAAATGATGTAAGGCGGCAACTTTCTCTCGTCAGCTGTAACGGCTAGCATTGCCGTGCATCGCAACTTTTCACTACCGCTGGTTTTCATTAATACACTCCGTGATCCTTTTAGTGCAATAGTGCTGTTGCGAGGCATCTGATCGCCATTACCGATTTGAGAAAGCAAGTACGAAGTTTCCTTGCGCAAACGTATGACAAATCGGTGAAAATTTACAATCTTGTCCGTGTAATCAGCAGGCAACTTTTGGCTTAGTGTTGTTCTCCTTCGCACTGACAGATTGTGTCGTCGCATGAACCCCTTAATCCACCCCCGAGTCGCCTTAAACTGAGTTACCGGTATGTTGTGTTTGCGCGCTACCTCCTGTCCCTTAATTTTTAACATTTCATATGATACACTGCAGCCATTGTTACGTATTTCACTGATGTACCTAATCACTTCTTCGTCAATTATAGGAAACTTCCCTGTTTTAGGACCTCTAAACGCGCGTCTAGAAGGGTTTGTGCTTTTTAGCTTGTTTTTTTACTTTCCGCCAGTCACGCACCAACTTTTCACTCACAGAAAATTTTCTTTCTGCAGCTCTGTTCCCGTGCTGTTCAGCGAAGGCAATTACGCTTAGCTTGAAGCCCGCAGAATAGTTTCTATATTTACCCATAATCGCTTATAAATGCTTCACACGTTAATGTTTTGCGATATAAATGACTTTCCGTAACTGTTCACTATTAAAACAAATTATTTCTGCAAACACCCAAAACACAAATTAAAAACAAACTCACGCACACATGTCTACAGTAATCACATAAATCTGAAACAAATAAATGCATCTGTGATCTGTCCATTCCAGAGCAGCCAATACTGTTAGGCAGCAAGGAAGCATGCAACAATTTATCAGTTTAGCTCGTTGGTTGCGACACACTACTGCACTTGCGCAAAGCTCGCAAACCGGAGCTCTAGCTAGCGCGGTGTATATCTACTGTATAGCTGACTGTATTCCGAGACGTCAGTAACAAACATTCATTTTTTTCAATTTCTTTTAAACATACGGTAATTAGGTTAATATTTCTTCCCAGTTATTGATGATTTTACATTACATTACTGACGAGTTTATAAAATAAAAATTTAATAGCATTGGATAATAATTATCTTGACTGCTTGGATAAAAGTTTTCATCCCATGCCCGGACACTTATGACGTAGTAGTAAGATAAGAGTCTAGCAATGACAACTGAGACATCGTAAATAATTCAGCTGAATAATTCCGTGGAAATCTGTGTTATCGTCTTTGATTTCACTTCGTGCGCAATAACACAGGAGCCGGCCCCATGGTGTAGGGGTAGCGTGCTTGCCTCTTACACGGAGGCCTTGGGTTCAATTCACGGCCGGGTCAGGGAATTTTACCTGGATCTGAGGGCAGGTTCGAGGTCCATTCAACCTACCTAGCCGGTATTTCCTGGCGACGTTGCCGATAAGCGATAACTTACAGCCTTACGTATTTCAAATGGGAACTCATAATATGTAGGTGGTGAATAAATAGTACACTGTCTCGCGACCACGTTGTCAAACTGCCGATAGCCTACCGGTAAGCATAATATGTAGGTGGTGAATAAATAGTACACTGTCTCGCGACCACGTTGTCAAACTGCCGATTGTCTACCGGTAAGCCATGCGTCGTACATATACCGGTATTATTTATTTATACGTTGTGCAACATGTCGCAAACGTGACTGTGTTGCCAAATTGCCCATAAACCATACACGTATTTAAACTGCGCATTCATGTGCAACTTACGTTGCAGTTCCATTTACCTTTTAACCAGATTAGTGAACAAAATTTGGACGTGCGACGATTATGTAATTAAAGGTTTAAAGTCCGATTTTTGCATTGAAAATAAAGGATGCGACGATTATGCCGTGAAATACGGTATGCATCATATTTTGAGTATTTCTGACGATTTTGCTGAAATATGTTTTTTTCGACAGTAAAATAACACATTTTCACAGAATTCACACCAAAATCGCATTTTGTCGCACTTCTATTTACGCGTAAAAATGATTTTATTCCACATTAGAATTACCGTAGGCTTGGATTCGGTACAAGATTCAAAAATTCGCATTTATCGCAAATGCAATTTTTTCAGGTCCCCAACTATATATCAGTGATAATGCATTTTTATCATCCCAAATATGTTCGGGCAATGTAGCTATATTCATCATGGTTCATATCTGTGTAAAGAACACATGGACCTCTAGAGAGAGATGAAATGTTTGTTTATGCCTACGTTAGTCTTTCGCTGCAAGGAATTTTAGTTCATTTCTTTCAAAATTATCCTTTCTAAAATTAGGGTGAAGGGATTATTCATGTAAATACGGTATATGGGTGGGAAATATAACCTGAACACATGAAGAACACAATCTTTGTGACTGATAAAGAAGCCAATATCGTTAAAGCTCTCGAGTTCTACTATTATTATCCATGGATCGTGCACTGTTTAACCCTTTCGCTTTCAAGCTCTCAGCTGATGGATGTGTGAAAACTGACAGCCATATTTAGCACACTATGCATACACTTTTTAAAATTGCATTGAAGGCACACCAATGAAGATATCAACATAAAAGTTGGCAAACTTATAGAATATACATCACTTAGTATCACTGCATGTAAGTAATTTCCCTAAACCAAAAGCGTATAATGTTAAAAAATAATATACAAGCAAAGTTATGAATTTCAGATTTTGAAAGTTTGGAAGCAATTCTGGGAAATAGTGTTCACAATCCGAGTTTGTTATTCATGTCAGTAGGAAGGCTATATTATTGTTTACTATCATGGTAAATATCACGATTCTATGTCCATTACATCCAAGGATGGATTAAAATGTTTAAAGTGATATCATCATCATCATCATTTCCCTTTATCCAGCTGTAGCCGGGTAGGGGCAAATATGGTTCCTCTCCACTTTCTTCGGTCTTTCCACCACTCCTCCTCCAACACTGTGTCCCAGTCCAGGTTTCTTTCTATAATGCTGCGTTGGATGGTATCCTTCCATCTCAATCGTGGTCGTCCACGGCCTCTCCTTCCTTGGATTTGCATTTCCATCACCTTTTTTGGCATTCTTTCGTCGCTCATTCGCTTTATGTGCCCAAACCATCTTAGTCGGCTCTTCTCTATTCTATCATTCATTTTTTCCACTCCAATTTCTTCCCGGATTTTCTCGTTCCTTATTTTGTCTCGTCTACTCTTCTGTATCATACTCCTCAAGAATTTCATTTCGGCTGCCTGTATTCGACTCTCATCCTTCTTTGTCATTGTCCAAGTTTCTGCTCCGTAAGTTGTTATGGGTACGTAATACATCTTGTACATAGTATCCTTTGCTTCCATTGGCACATCTTTGTCCCATAACATATTTCTTACACTATGATAGAAACAACTTCCAGCTTGAATCCTTTTACTAATCTCAGCATCCAGTCGAGCATTCTCCATTAATTCACTCCCCAGGTATTTAAACGTTTCCACTACTTCCAGGGGCTTGTCTGCAAGTCTAATCTGACCTTTCCCTTCTTTCTCCCCTCTCGTCATAACAAGAGTTTTACTCTTTTCTACACTTATTTTCAATCCACACTGAACACTGAAAAATGTCAGCCATTTTTGCATAAAACACACATTTCTTAAATCTAATATCGCTATCCACACTAACATCACTGTCTGGAGGTGCTGGATTATTATCATCATCGTCTACACTTTCCGATTCGGACAGAGAAACATCACTATCACTTGAATAATTCTCAAGGCATTCAGTGATATCGTCAGCTAAATGAACACTCTTCGCCATGTCGTGTGCGATAAATAACTAGGCCTAACCTAAATGAACTATATCACACTTGACTATCACTATGCACCTAATTACCTAAGAAAACTATTTCAATAATGAACTAACAAGTAAACTAAATATATTGCCTACGATAGAGCCTAATTTCACTATATGATCACGAATGAAAAGAGAGAGAAATGAACGCAAGTTTGCCGCCAACCACGATGTAAACAAGACACGGAACTCCAGTGAGCACATGTATCAGACCTCAAGAATAACGATAAATACGGTTAGCCGGCAGTTCCCGCGGAGTATAACGTGAGATAAAACTGTACTCTTCTTATTCCATGAAAAAAAAAAAATGCTATTTGGCGCGTAAATAATGAAATAATTATAATAAAGGCGGGTAACGACGGATCGTTACCCTGACAGTTTTCGCAGGACCCGTGGGTACCGACAGATCGTTACCTTGAAAGCCAAAGGGTTAAACACAGTTCTTAGATATATTTTTGAAAACAAATTGCCAGCACCTCAGATGACCATCGACGCCACCAAACAGTCTTTCTTTTTGGAGGAAATAGCAGCAAAGAACATCTAGCAAGGAACAGCTAGCTCTGCTGGCAAAAGATATATTGCCTATTCCAGCCTCCAATGCAGCAAGTGGAAGAAATTTCAGCTCTGCAACCTAGTTAGAAAACTAGCTCGCTTAACCCAGAAAGATTAAATGACATTCTCTTGAGTCATTCTGTGCTAAAACAAAATAATAATGGTGAATGTTTATGACAACGTGAAAGACTCAAGTTAATATCGTGTGATCACTAATGTGACAAGTTTATCTCAGGGTGTTTACAGAAAGGTTTGTAATGACTGTAATTACTTCCAACTGTACAGATATTTCATTATAATATTCACATGTATCCAAAATTTTATAAGCAGCTACTCCCCTTTCCTTGCTCCTTTCAAGCTTTTCCATCTTAACTTCGCTGTGTTCGTAGGCTCATCAGTGGCCATACCTCTCTCTCTACATGCTGCTAGACAACCTGCTCAACGGTGAGACCACATGAGGGTTGAATGAGCGTGAGTGAACGAAACTGATAGTTCACAGACCTCTAGTGTGGTCCATTGGGCTTGACCGTGTAAAATAAAATAATGTCACATGTTCGTGTTTGCCCTTATCCCTCCCTGTTACTTTCTTTTCCCTGACTGACCTGCCACTAAGTGAATGTTCCCATTCTCAGCTTTCCATCGCTAATTTAAATTCACACACTTTCTTACCATCATCATTTCCCTTCATCCAGCTGTAGCCGGGTAGGGGCAAATATGGTTCCTTTCCACTTCTTCGGTCTTTCCACCACTCCAACACTGTGTCCCAGTCCAGGTTTCTTTCTATAATGCTGCGTTGGATGGTATCCTTCCATCTCAATCGTGGTCGTCCACGGCCTCTCCTTCCTTGGATTTGCATTTCCATCACCTTTTTTGGCATTCTTTCGTCGCTCATTCGCTTTATGTACCCAAACCATCTTAGTCGGCTCTTCTCTATTCTATCATTCATTTTTTCCACTCCAATTTCTTCCCGGATTTTCTCATTCCTTATTTTGTCTCTTCTACTCTTCTGTATCATACTCCTCAAGAATTTCATTTCGGCTGCCTGTATTCAACTCTCATCCTTCTTTGTCATTGTCCAAGTTTCTGCTCCGTAAGTTGTTACGGGTACGTAATACATCTTGTACATAGTATCCTTTGCTTCCATTGGCACATCTTTGTCCCATAACATATTTCTTACACTATGATAGAAACAACTTCCAGCTTGAATCCTTTTACTAATCTCAGCATCCAGTCAAGCATTCTCCATTAATTCACTCCCCAGATATTTAAACGTTTCCACTACTTCCAAAGGCTTGTCTGCAAGTCTAATCTGACCTTTCCCTTCTTTCTCCCCTCTAGTCATAACAAGAGGTTTACTCTTTTCTACACTTATTTTCAAACCACATTCTTCAATCTTCCCATTCACCACATTCAACTGTTCTTGAACCTTCCTGTCGTCTTCTCCCCAAATCACAATATCATCTGCAAATAACATGTTCATTTCTCTTCCTCCATATGCTGCTTTTGCCGTTCTCATGTCATCCATTACTATTGTAAACAGGATTGGTGATAGAACACTTCCCTGTCTCAGCCCGCTAGTGATTTTGAACCAACTTGTCCTGCCAACTTGTGTTTGCACGCAACTACAACATTCCTTATACAATGCCATGATCATTTTTATTAATCCCTGTCCAATTAATTTTTGCACCAGACTGTCCCAAACTTTTGTCCTAGGGATACTGTCATATGCCTTTTCAATATCAATGAATGTCATCACCATATCATTCCCGTACTCCCAATGCTTTTCCATTAGTTGTCTCATAATGAAAATGGGCTCTATTGTTGACCTTCCACTTCTGAAACCAAACTGATTTTCCTATATCTGCTTCTCAACCCTCAACCTTATTCTACTTTCCAGTATCCTTTCCATTATCTTAGCAACATGGGATATTAAGAGTAATTCTTCAAAACTTTCTTATCACCTTTCTTGAAAATTGGGATGATTATTCCTTTTTGACAATCCTCAGGGACCTCCTTATTCTCCCAGACATTCGTGAGAACCCGATATGTCCACTGCAGGCCTACAGCTCCAGCTGCCTTTATCATCTCCACTGAAATTTCATCTATTCCAGCAGTTTTTCCATTCTTCATCTTTCTTACTGCCACTTCAATTTCATTCATTGTAATTTCTTTATCCATTTCTTCGTCAACTAATTGCCTTTCCTGGTCGTCCATTGAATGACTGTCATCCGTTCTTATGTTCAGCAGCTTCTGAAAATATTCTCTCCATCTATTTCTTATTTCTTCTGGCTTTGTTAAAATTATGCCACCTTCATCCTTCACAAAATCTGGTGTTTACTTGATCTTTCTTTTTGTTTCTTAAGATACCATACAGTAATTTCTTGCTGCCCTGCATATCATCTCTCAATGTCTGTGTGAATAAGGCCCAGCTTTTCCTCTTTTCTTCCTCCACTACTTTCTTGGCCAAATTCTTTGCCTCAACATATTTTCTTCTACTTTCTTCAGTAAAACATCAGTCGACCAAAAATCGGATTACTCAAACATGCAACTGAAATTCTATGTGTTTATAAAATACAAACGTACCATATATACTCACGCGCATTAGATTCTATTTTTTTCTCTCCACCTTAGAGCCAAAAAAAGAAAAGTGGGGTCCAATATGCCGTAACATCAAATTTTGTGCAGTGAACACATTATTTCTAGGCTATAAAGAGCAGTAAGTTGTACATGTAAACATTCTACACTACGTTTTAACAAACTTATGAATTTATTTGAGTTATACTAGCTATTTTCGTTGGAAGGCAGTATTTCTGAATTTTTTTAATTTTACAATTGGCTTTACATCACATCGACACGGACAGGTCCCGTGGCGACAATATTTCTAATGTAAAAAGACAATAAAGGGTGAATACGACTTTTATGCCTACATATAAAGTCAATATAGTCAGTTTTAGTTGCTCTATCATGCCATTCGTTTCATCTCATTAATTCCCTTGATGAGGTTGACGTTACGGAAGGACATGCAGTCGTAAAAACTCGCTACGAAGATTCGACTCGCTTCATACTTGACCCAGTAGAGAAAAGAGATAAGGGTATCGTATTCAACACTGACACAAAATAACTTGATAGCCAGTCATTTGACTCCGTCAGTTGAGCAATAGACCTAAAACACAGTACATCTGATCACAGCTTTCATTTGAATTATAGTCTTGTGCCGCCAACTTCCCTGCTACCAGCGTGCCATCATTCCAAGTGACGTCATCTTCACTGCCATCTTGACAACCATGCGCTGCAATCGAGCACTCAAAGTCCCGTCTTTGTGAACCCTTTGAACCTTTTAAAAATAGTTCCATTCCCGACTATAGAGTCCAAACAGTGTGAATCTATTCCAAAATGGTTTCTGGAGATTATCTCTGATTTTTTTTTTTTTGCTAGTGGCTTTACGTCGCACCGACACAGGTCTTATGACGACGATGGGAAAGGAAAGGCCTAGGAGTTGGAAGGAAGCAGCTGTGGCCTTAAGGTACAGCCCCAGAATTTGCCTGGTGTAAAAATGGGAAACCAAACCATCTTCAGGGCTGCCGACAGTGGGATTCGAACCCACTATATCCCAGATGCAAGCTTACAGCCGCATGCCCCTAACAGCACGGCCAACTGGCCCGGTAGGTCTCTGAAATTCCCAGTTGGTGTATTTGTAGCAGAAACCACTCCTTCCAAATAAAATCATGTTTCACAAAGCGTGCCAAACCACTAACTGATAACTAGCGTATGTTACGAGTTGTACTTGCGAATGTAATACATAGCGACTGGAAGGATTCTTTTGATAACGGCGGCTGTTGAAAGCCAGACCCTAATTTTTAAGTATATATGCTACACTACATTCATCACATCAGGGCTTACCTAAACAGCTGTAAATGAGATAATAGAGACAGCACTGTTTAGGTTAGGTATGCTGTCGCCCGGATAGTACCAAAAGTTCCATGACGGGAAGAATAAAAATATAAACAGGAAAGTTTGCAGCATTTACGGATATCTACAGGTGTAGATATTTAACCATTCACCTAAGCCATTATAACAGCTGAGGATGTTCCTAAACAGGGAACGAAACATGTACTGTTAACATATAAATAAAAAATTTGCCAAAAGGCAACATAAAGTATCAAAACGGTGGAAGATTCTCAATAGTGTAAAATTTAGTGATTAAATTTTGATACGGAAAATGAAGCTGATTACTTGCAATATCTACAGGTGTGGCGGTAATGCGTTTTATTATCATAATGTTTAATTTTGTAGGTTCGTTTTCATTTTTTTATTAACACGCGCATACCCTAGTATGTTTTGTTTGGCATCTTCCAAAATCGTTAAAAGAAAGTGTAACATAAAATTACTATATTATTTGTTAGGTACACTGGCGAGTAAAACAACTGTTTTAATTGGATAGTTTTATCGCATTTTAAACTTACTTCTCTAAAAAAAATTACCTATACTGGTCCAAGTTACAAGATATTAAACGATCACTTTGTTAATGATCTTGCCTGCTATATTAATAGCAACAACCGTGAATATTTCTCAACTAAATAAACTTTTTCTCATCCTGAGGTGGTGCAGCTCTTTTTACACGCACCCCTGGTGGAGAGGAGTTACATGTACCATTTTTACCGCACATCAACCCTCCTGCCATTCGTAAATCTCTGGCAGTACGGTACCGGGACTCGAACCCCAAGACTCCCGAGAACACCAGCTACAAAAAACAGACAGTATAGCATGACTGATGCAGGCTTGCAATGTGTGGGTCCGACACGAAACTCTTCACCCATTTGTGCGACGTCAGAGCTGCAGTAGGCCTATGCTATGGAGGCAGACATTTCTTAACTAATAAACACAGATGTACCGCATGGTTTCGACAAGTGTTTTCATTACAAGTAACTCTCATTATATTATCCTTGAGATTCTATGTCAAGTATTTTCATTGCGAGGATCATACGGACAAAACTATTCACAAATTTGTGCAAAGTCAGAGCTGCAGTAAGACTTTTACCCGCTTCGAAGCGGAATAGTCTGACGTATTACGTTGGGAGTCCTTGTATGCAAGATTTTTTCATTTTCTTCATTTCGAAAAGGCAGGGGGATCTAATACGCGAGTATATACGATACGTATGATGTTTGGTACACTCCATTTTAAATTTCTGCATGTTATAGGCATGTGAGTGAAAAGTGGGAGGTTTTATTGTATATAACACACACCAATGGGTTCCTTTCGCATTTGAGTGTTTGTCCTGCATTTAATGCTTTCTACCACTGTATATCGCCCTTGCTGGCAGGACCTAGTGTTTACAGTGCACTATGTCTTCTGGTATAGGCTAGAATAATTTTGTTACTTTCAGAGATCTGTCTGTCTTATCCTTGCCTTTGACAATATGAAAGTGACCGAGGTATGAGCGATGCTAGTAATTCCAATCCTTATGCAGCCAGTCCCTGCTATGAATGGTGTGAAAATGTTGCTCATAGGGTCGGTTGGTGTATGCATTTCAGTGGGCTTGGCAGACTGATATGTAATAGCAACTCTGGCTCGGTGACGAAAGCAACGGGAAACTACCTCACTCATTTCCCAAGTACGCCTCATCAGTGATGCCTAGGCCATCTATGACAGCTGATGGCAGAGCTGTTGAGGATCCCACCAGCGGCATCGCTGACGGACTGTACATACATACAACTGTATATGCTTTTGACTACAAGTTTCTTCCTTTTTCCTGTTTTTATCCACTTTTCCTGACATTAAATGGAGATCTCTCCACAAACATCAACCTCATCTCATTAATGGAAATGGGAAGCTTCCATCCTTTGATGATTTTAGTAAATTTGTTCATCATACAATATAAACATTCTCCAAGACATCTGTAATATTATACTTACTTATACTGTTGAGAGTCTCTTTAGGGAGCCAATCGTAGTCCACATCGTTAGGGTTGGAAGTGCCAGTTTCAACGACTGGCTTCTTACCGACACGCTTGCGGCCCACTGAATAAAGAAACTGCTGACCCACCACTAGCAGTAGCACCACGCAGGCAGCAAGGAAAACATAAAGGAAGAAAGTCTCGCCATCCAGTCCTTCCTCCAGCTCCACTATCTGAACAGTCTCATTGTAGATTGCCTCTTGAAACACACCTCCTGCCTAAGAGAAAATTTTGGAAATGTATAGGATTTATAGTTTTATCAAAAGTATTTATACTTTAAAAAAATTATGAATTTTGCAATCTACTGTAAACTATAGCAAGTTGTTCTTTCTGAGTTGAAGTTTTCTTTAGCAATATTAATATTACTGAATATGTTAACGGGTGACTGGCTGGAGTGCATATAAGTGTAAATGGTTCAATAGACAGGTAATGAGAGCAGCAACAATTTTTTGAAAATTGAAGTTCTGAGTCAAAGAAAGGAAACTGTCTGGAAAGAAAAAACAGGAAAATGAGATGCAAAGTTCCACACGTACACAGAAGTGAAGTCCAGTAGCTAAAAATGAGTCGATCCTATATCTGTAATGGTGGCTCCTTCATTACCCACACTTACGAAGGTATACCTACCTGCCCAAAACCTGGAGTTTCATATAAGAAGTCCTCCAAAAGAAAACTGGAGTAAGGGAGAAATTACTTTGTGACTGACGTTCTGAGTTGCGCATATCAGCTGCGTTACACTGTTACTACGCTTCCTTACTCAAGGTCAGACTCCACAGGCTGTACAAGATTTTTAGTCTTCTGTATTGCCAGAGACTTCAACCTTAAAATCATCACGAGTGCTCAAGCTGTCATTACTGAATAAAATGACAACAATTGCTGCTTCCAACAGTCCTCTTTCCAAGCGTAGTCTGTTAAGACTTTAGTATAATTCACTACTTTCTGCCAGTTTTTTCACTAAGGACTTTTTGTCTTAATCCTGTAACCTCTACCATAGGGAGCACCTAAACCAGTCAGTAAACTAGAACTGTGAAGCACCTCAATCCCTGCATGCAACAGCCGTTTAAAAAAATGTGCATGAATTACGTACAATTTATGGGTTGCCATTATGACAGCATACTGTATCAAAAAGTCTTCAGATAAGTACATTCTGTCTAGATTACAATCCTTCCAGGAAGTGGCTATCGAGCTAGTTAATGAGTTTCACCCGAGGTCAATTACACTGGTACATAAAAGGAAGCCAAGCTGAAATGGTTTGGTCACCTCAAAAGAATCGACCAGCAAAGAACAGCTAGTGTGGTTTGAGAAGGAACTCTTGGATCGATCAGATTAGAAATAATCTAGCTGAACAAGGTCTGGATCTGTAGCAGGTAATGGAAGAAGACACCTACATGGACAGAAGTAAATGGGAGAGTGCTTATTCATTGCACCTGGGAAACAGGAGCTGGTTCACGATGATTCTGATAAGGAACAAAGAAGTGTCAAGCCAAATAATATATAAAGACACGAGAAACAAGAAAAGTAACAAAACAGGACAAGCATAAGGGCAGTTCACTGGGTGAATAAGGAACAACAGAAAGAAATGAACAAACCAAACATGAAAAGACAAAAAGGACAAGAACAACCTCCATATTCTGCAGTAGATAGATCAGGCTCTCTCCTCATCAATCCCAGTTCTACATCTCTTCTCAGTCCCCGACGAGCTTGTTTCTGCTTCCCAGCTCAAGAGTGTCTTGATACAGAATGTGTAGGATGAAGACAAAGGCCAAATAAAGACAGGAAAAAGAAAAATATAAGAGGGGTACAGGTAGTAAGATTTGGAATACTGGACAAACGCCAAAGGAGAAAAGGAACAAAACAGGATAATTTTAATTTTATTTCATACCGCTGGGGTACTTTCTATTCTCCCTTTGTGTTTGTCCTGTGTTCCTGATCCGAGTGTTCATGCCCACCCTCCTGACGAAGCTGGGAAACAAACCAGCATGCCGGGGGCTGAGAAGAAATGCAGGTTCTCCCCAGAAATTTTCGTTAGCGGGTGAGGTAAATTACGCAAAAAAATTAATACGATAACATTTCAATTTATTCCCTTCTGGATATTAATAATATTAGACAGGTAAACATTAACTGCATAACTGAATTATTTTGGGGCTATCACCAACGAGACATAAGATTATTTTGGGGCTATCACCAACGAGACATAACAAGAGTATTTTGAACTTCTAGTGTTCTACAGCTCGTTCATAATCATGTAACCACTCTGTTGCAGTGGAGTACCATATGGGTTTGAAACGTCATGCGGAATCAAGTGCTTGCATGCGATTCCACACTACTACAGACATCACTCGCGCACAACACTACATGGTAGTCAAGCTAAACTGGTGCAATTATGCTGACAATAATGGAAGATTTATCATTTAAACAAACTGTTTTACAGTATTTAAACTTTAATCTGGAACATCCATTGACTCAAATATGCATTAATATTATGTAATTGGCACACATCTAGGTTATGTTAGCCAGGCAGTCTGTAAAAAACGGTAGGGCAGTTCGCCCATTACAAAGGTCCTAGGGAGAACACTGAGACGGATGTAGAAAAGCTGGAATTTGTGAGGGGAGAGCCTATTGATTTGCTCACAGCAGTATATGGTAGAGATTGTCCATGTCTCCTCTTTTTATTACTCCTTATACACACAATGATCTGACTATGTTCATCCTAATTTGTATTCCTTTTCTTGTTCCTCCTATCTATTTGTATATGACTATTATACTAAATACAAACTACCTTTAAATAATATAGATTTCTCTTATTGGTGCATCAGAGGTTCCTTAGATGAGATTCAGCATAGGAATCAGATTTCAAGTATGCATCACTGCACTGCAATAGCAAGTTCTTGTAAATCCACACATATTTAGCACAAGAAAAACCAACAAATAAGTAGAGCCCTGCACGGATGTGGATATCCGTACAGTTAAGTGTCTTGGCGGATACAAGCTGTATGGCAGCGCGGATAATTTTGCTGATAATTTCTAAGTAACTAAATTTATTGATTTTCACTTGTTTTTGCTTGTTAGTTGACCATTGACATTGGTATGGGAGAACAGTGATATGTAAAGAGCCCTGCAACCATAAATCTGACCTAAGCCGAACTGGCTCCTGCCCATAATTAATGGAAGGAAGGAACAAAGGTCAATACATCAGTAGATGTCGCAAGAGCAAATCCCTCAAACCTGCGACTGTAGGTGTCCTGGAACCAGGTGTCAGGCCTATTGTATTATATTAACAGATCTATCCATTTCAATACCTTCAATGCCTTGGGTGTAATGTACTGTAGTTAAATATTTAAATTATCCGCAGATAACCATTCACGGATGCAGATGAAGTGCGGATGTAGATATTATTTTGTACATCCGAGCAGGGCTCTACAAATAAGCCAATGAAATTCAACATGACAAATAACTCACCAAATCTCTGTAGTTGAGATTAATGTTAAGGCCAAAAGGTCGTCCTGCAAATGCTTCAGCTGGAATAAATGAGTAAGCCAAGGTTGCTTCATGGTTAGGCTTCACCACACGGTTGTAAGCTATGGTTGAAAAGTTCTGAATGTAGAAGGTGAAGTCCATGGGATAACGGAATGAGGCCTCCAGGGTTTCCAGGATAAAGTCTTGGTTTCCTTTATTGTTGAAACCGACCAAGAACTCAACAACATTGCCTGCAGGCAACTCTGAAATGAAAAATTAAATTAAATTCAGAATGTCATTCTCACACTGCACGGCCTGTATGCATGAAGAAGCTGCACTCAGAGGTTCCTTAGGTAAAAGATTCATCATCAAAGAATCTGATTTCTGTTATACATCATTGTGCATTGTATCACAAACAGAAAATACAGGTGAATACCGTATTTCTCCAAATCCAAGATGACTGAATGCAAGATGACCCCTACTTTCTCCTTCAAAAAATTAAATCAGGCTTAAAAAGTGCTTTGTGAAATCATTTTATTTATAACAAGTTTCAAATTTAATTTTAGAAATAAAATAAACACGCAAGTATTATGTAAACCCTATAATTTCCCCGATCATTTTTATCAAAGGTATCTGATACTGCCTTCAAAAGTTCAGGAAATTCCTTTTTGCAAGCCTGCATCGTTCTTATGTTAATTTTAAGGACACTTCCTCTAAAGCACTGATACTTTGTCATATGAATTTTTCATCTAAACAGTGTTATGTGGCTGAAGACTTATAATATACTAAACATGTACTACCTTTAACCAATAAGCTGCCTTAAGCAATTTAGTGTATCGACAAGGTGGAAAATAAAAAATACTTAGTTATGAATCTGTAAGTGCGATACAGACAATGAAGCCGATTTTATGTAATTCATATTGCATCTCGTGTTTGGCCATTCCCACCTTGCATTTTTCGTGCACATACCTCACAATTTCAGGATGGACTTATTTAAAGAGCCCTTGTTGCAGACCGCTGAATGCATTTCCTGCAGTGCGCATTTTTAGACTACCTTTGTCTTCACGCCAACGCCAAACATCACACTAACGTCGAACATTGGCTTTAGTTATACCGTATTTTCTTGCAGCTGCACAATTTTCCTTCATTTCCATGTGTTTAATAACCATTAACTTAAAATTACCATCATAATATCGACGAGAACCCATTGAAAATTTGCTGGCAATACCTGTTCCACATCTTTCTGCAATATTACGAAGCATGACGAAAATATTTCTGCTGTCTATAAAACGGTTATTTTCACTAAGCATCAGGTACAGTAGACTTGCTACAACTCTGTCACCGAGTAACCGTGGCCTTTCTAAGAATTCTAAGGGTCCCAACCTTCCTATTACAATTCTAATTACATTTCCAGCGCAGCTGAGGCTCAGAAGTACACTACATCATGGTCGATCCTGCAATTATCTCAAGGGAGTAGGTGTAAGGTATTGATGCCAATCTGCAGGTTTGAAGAGGCTAGTAGAATGTCATTCTGTCTTTTCCGAGAACCAGCTAAGTTATACAGAGGCACTGTACAATTGACTGACGCGACAAGCCATATATAATGACACGCGTTTTAAAGTTTGGGTTTTGTGTGTGCACATACGCAGGGGTTAAAGGGAAGTAGCATTGTTACTGTGGTAGCTGCCAGTTGGTGTTCATTACCGTTACGTTATGAATGCAAGACCCCACTTGATTTTTCACATGAAATTCTGAGGGGAAAAAAATGTCTTGGACTTGCAGAAATACAGTATTATTTCTTGAAATATTTTGAGTTACTCTCATTTTTAAAAGAATGCCAGCACATCTTAAAAAAAAAGCATTCAGAGGACCAGAGGCAAGAAAATTTAATAATAATAATAATAATAATAATAATAATAATAAAGCCGTGTGGCCTCCGAAGAGGCCTGGTGCAGGTCCTTCGAGTTGACGCCGCATCAGCGACCTGCGCGTCTGAGGATGGAGCCCTACCTGTTATGAATTCTAATGATGAGAATGTGCACGTGCACGCGCGCGCGCGCGCGCGCACACACACACACACAGCCCCCGAGCCATCGGAATTAACCAATGAAGGTTAAAATCCCTGACCCGACCGGGAATCAAACCCGGGACCGTCTGGACATAAGGCCAGCGCGCTAACCGTTTAGCCATGGAGCCAGACAGAAAATTTTATGAAATTCATACACTTGTTACTAAATTTGTGCAGCAGGAGAAACAAAACCAACGTGCCAACGATCACATTTGCTACATATCTTCCATCCACATCTGTGGTAATAAGTAGTGGGCAGATTTCTATGACCTAAAAATGTATGAAATATGTATACATTTATGACCTAAAAACATAAAAATATTACCTATAAAAGTCAAAATATGACATAATGAATAGCATCTACGTTACATAGAAACACTTGTTACGATTGCAACAGGCTGCAGTTAATTTAGAGTTAAAAAGTTTTAATTCTCCGAAATCTTTAATCCAAAATCAACTAAAATGATTAATATTTCATGAACTTGTTAAGGTTACACTGCATACTCCTAGGCAAGGACGGACTCTGTGGAAGACAAACACTATAGTTACTTTCACTGTTCAATATTCAATCAGTTTTAATTTATACACAAAACATATGTTATTTGAATGAAACTTTCATACCTGATCTAATCTCCATTATCAGAACTGTTGCAATTTATGACCACTTGCATCTTAAGATTGTTGAATGATAATCCCCTCCTGTTGTCGCTGAGTATCGTACTGTAGCGAGAAAATCTTTCGACATAGCGTGATGTAACGGGAGAGTACTTGAATAGAGTTCACTTGGAGAAAATTCCTGGAAATCTGCAGATGAAGGGTTTCCACAAAGAATGTCACTTATTCCACGCACGTACACAAGTCCGATATTCTTTTCCAGTACATTTTCTAATTTTCTACACACCCATGCTTTAATTCCTGTTCAATGCACTTTACAACATCCAGTGCATCGCTTAGTTCTCCGAGATTGCTCTAGATAAAGAATTAAAATTGGACTTTATGTAAGCCGCTTTTAATGTAGTGCTTGAAAATAAATATTGAGTGGTTTTTATGGAGGACGAAACTGCAGGATCAAAAGACTTCACAATCTTCTCCACGACATCTAAGTTGTTGCAATAGTACACTGCGACATCAAGCCAAGTCCCCCATCGCATTATAACTGGCTGGGGAGGTAAGGGTAGTGAAGGTGCTTCTCCTTCAAATTTCTGAACGCAAAGTGAAGCTTAGATTTAAATTCTTAGATTTAAAAGTGAAGCTTTGACAAACACTTTCTTACAGTTCAATATTAATTTATCAACTTCAGGGTAGCTACTTCTAACTTCAGCTGCCCTATGCAAAGCATGTGCAATACATGCCACACGTATAATTTTCAGGTATAGCATTTTAAGACCCTTGGCTGCCTTCACCATGCACGGAGCAGCATCAGTTACAAATAGAAAAATGTGCTCTCTCTTTGCCAAGTTTGGCCACAACAGATTCATTGAATTGTCGAAGAGAACTGCAATGGTGGAATGGTTCGTCTTCACTAGCTCTTCACATGTCAGGAGGAACGTATCTCCAGACCGGTCTTCCTTCAGCGTGCCAACAATCACATTTGCTACATATCTTCCATCCACATCTGTGATCTCGTCACGCCACGCCTTATTATATCCAACATATCTTCATAGCAAGGGGTCAGACAGTCCTTCCTGAGAGTAGATTCGTTGGGAACAGGATGCTTTGTATATTTTTCAAGAAAATGTCTGAAACTTCGCCTGTTTTCTTTAAAGGTATATTAGACGAAACTATCATCTTGCAGAGATCTTGTGAAAATAGTGAACACTGTGAAATTGATGTCAGGGTTTCGAATAGCAGACGTTGCCTATTTTCAAGTGCAGAATATCTAGTTACACAATTCTTATGTTTTACAGTATTAGTGTTGTTGCACAGAGAAGCGTTTTTCGGCAGTAACTTTTACCTCACACAATTTACAGAATAATATCACCCCATCCATACTGAATATATTTTCCCCGAACTCTCGAACAAAACTTCGCAACTTCCCACAAATTGAGACTTTCGTTTTAGGCATACTGAAAGGAACTGGAGGACTGAAGCTCCCTAATGACCAAGGTCATTCAGTGTGTTGAAGGTGGAAGAGGGAAGGGCGAAGGAGAGGGATAAGAACAATAACATAACTGCAGAATTACCCCTGCTTCCATGTAAACAATAGCCCGGTTTCCAGGAATTGATCCAGCTAGCAAACAATAGCTCCTACCTGTTAAAAACATTCCATACACTACTTTACAATGGTTCTTCAGTAGTATATTCCAGTCTATCCTGAAAAATAATTTCTAGAGCTTGTTCTTATTTTTATAAAATGAAATTCAAATGAAAATTACCGAAATATGCCGTTATGATATTTTGTATAAAAAATATCCCATAAAACTTAAGAAAGCCTAAATATGCATTTATATGCCCAAAAAAACCTGTTTAATTTTGATTATCATGCTTGGAAACTTGTTGAAAATACGAGACTATAAGATATAATGTTAAGGGAAAAATATGACTTGTCATAGAAATCCGCCCCCTAGTAATAAGTTATACAGTAAAACATCGTTAATTCGAAGTCGTTGGGACTAAAAAAAACGGACTTCGAATTACGTGATTTTGCATTAACCACCAATTCGCAATTCAGAAGTACCAACCCTTGCCGCGTTACAAAATATTCTAAGGCCCGTTACTCCACGCAGTTAACCTTGATTCACAGTTTATACCTTTCAAATGCCATGAAAAAAACTATTTCCAAAATGTATCCAAGAAGGTGCATTTACAATATTCAAGTAATGCACTTGGATATCTCACTGGCAAATATAACCTCACACAATGAAAAAAAAAAAGCAAGATTCAAAGACGAGGAGAAATCTTTGCTGGCTCCCATGTGCGAGTGCTTTATTCATTGGATTAATATACTGTATGCATTTTAGGTGCCTTGTACAAAGTCAGTATTTTCAAAATCCGATCACGCAGGTAAAGAACCACACAAGCTGTGGGAACTGTTCGTGCATGGAAGGTGACTGCGCAAGTCCTCCCCTCTACCCGTGGTCACAGCCAACTTCCTCACACCAGTGTGAGCCGAGGTACTGGCACGGAAACATGGCCGCTACTATTGACGTTCCCAATAAATGTGAGGTGCGTAGCATGATAAGTTTCCTTCAAACAGAAGGGAATAGTGCAGCTGACATTCATCGACGAATGAGTCGAGTATACGGTCCAAACGTTGAGTGATTGTGTTGTGCGTGAATGGTGCAGGAAGTTCAAAGAAGGGCGGACCAATGTTCATGATGAAGGGGGGCAAGGATGCAAGTCTGTAGCTACAGTTGACATTGTTCACGAAATTGACCAAGAGGTTTGCAAGAACCGAAGGTTTACCATAAGCGAGTTGTGAGAAATTTCCTGCAGTTTCAAGGAAATTGTTCGCACGATGGGTTCCAAAGATGTTGTCTGATGACCACAAAAGTCGCCGGATGGCAGCAGCGTTGACGTTTCTTACCCGTTATGAGGCTGAAGGTGGCGATTTGTTGAAGACTGGCGATGAGACTTGGGTTTCGTACATCACCACCAAAACAAAACAACAATCACGTCAATGGATGCACACGCACTCACCAAACAAACCGAAGAAGTTTAAGCAAACCTTCAACGAAAGGAAGATGGCTACAGTCTTTTGGGACCAAAAAGGTGTGTTGCTTGTTGAGTTCATGGAACGGGGGTCTACGATCAATGCAGCTGTTTATTGCCACACTTTATGACGACTGCGAAGGGCCACGACGAGGCATGCTGACGTCTGGAATCCTCTTCATTCATGACAACGCACGCCCTCGCAGTGCTCGTGTCACCCAACAACTTCTGCAGGAGGAATTTCGGTGGGACGTTTTTGACCACCCACCGTAGTCCTGATTTAGCGCCGAGTGACTTCCACCTCTTCCCGGGACTGAAAAAGTGGCTGGGAGGGCAGAGGTTCAAGGAGGATGAAGATCTTCAAACCAACGTTCCGACCTATCTGAACTCACTGGCGGCAACATAAGTGGAGAGGGGATCAAGAAGCTTGTCCACAAGTATGACAAATGACTCAACCTTCATGGCGATTATGTTGAAAAGTAACCACATTTGTACCTAACATTTGGTAATAAATTCATTTGGATACGTACACTTGTCCTTCATTTACGACTGTACGGAGGTTGGGGGGGAAAAAAAAAAACTCCCTCGTATTTACACAGAAAGTACCCCATGCCTTTAAAAACGAAGTTTCCTATGACTATCCTTGTACGATTTCCCACCATGGCACTTCTCTCGTACTTCAGAAATTTAAACACTTGCCGCATTACAAAGTATTCTAAAACCCATTAATACACGCTATCACCTCGATTCACAGTATAAACCTTTCCAATCCCATGGAAAAAACTATTTCCGAAATGTATCCAACAAGGTGCATTTACAATGTTCAGATAACGCACTTGGATAAATCAATGACAAACATAACCTCACGCAACGAAAGAAAAAAATTCACACAA
Source organism: Anabrus simplex (assembly GCF_040414725.1). Lineage (NCBI taxonomy): Eukaryota > Metazoa > Arthropoda > Insecta > Orthoptera > Tettigoniidae > Anabrus > Anabrus simplex. The sequence continues at coordinate 425,788,123 of NC_090269.1, read as the reverse complement.
TTCAAAGACAAGGATAAATTATGCTGGTTCCCCTGTGCAATTGCATTATTTTTTGGATTTCTGTATTGTTTGCATTTTTAGATGCTTTGTACTGGCATGGAAAGTGCCCGACGCCCTTAAAACATTGTGTCTTATCGAACTTTCCTATGACGAGGCGATAAAATTTCTCGTTTCCATGTGCATTGCAACGTACTACAATGAGCCCCATCCCCCACCCTTGTATGATTCTCCGGCTGGCACTTTCTTCTTTAAAATCATAAGACCATTTGGGCTCGCATTAAGATAAAGCAATGCAGTTTCATCGGGAATGACAATACTGTTCAATGTCTACGAATTTATTATATGAGCCACGTCTTTTCATCAAATGTCGGCATCGCCAGTGTTCGCGGACTCTGTTTTCCCACACACTGCCCGTTCCGTGATATTACGGTGTTCCTCAAAAGGTTGAATACAAAAGAATTCCGCTTTCATTCAACTTAGCAATCACGAAACGCACTGTAGACCCACCGAAGTTCGTGTAAGTGCGGAGAGCTAACCCTCCACTTTCCGGAACACAGGTTCTACTATAACGCGGATAAATTTAGAGTTGAAATTACTCTAACATACTATTGTTTTAAAATGTAAAGGCAGTTTCGAATTAAAAGTAGTGAGACAGAGTCTCTCATAGTGCATTGGCACTGCCGGTGGCTACAATTAGCCTACGCATTGGCCTCCACGGTATGCACTAGCCATGCGTCTTGGTAGGTGTGCTAGGTACCAACTGATGAGCCCAGCCTGGCACACGGGGGCGAAACGCTGGCAACCAGGTATGAGTTAGCTGGAAAATTTGTAATGTCCAATAACGGACCATTTATATTGGTATTATAAATTTACTCATTCGGAACAAATATTACAAATTCCCTATGGGAATCAACATCTGTATCACGAATTTAAAGTCTGAATTTCAGTAATGGGGCCGACATTGTACTTCGAATTACGAATTATCCATATTTCAAATTAAACAATTTAAATAACAAGCAAAACCGTATCTCGTGTTTCCGGGAACGAGAGCTTCTTCGAATTAAGCGGGATTTTGAATTAACCGATTTCGAATTATCAAGCTTCTACTGTAGTTCTATTAAATGAATTTACGGCAAACCTGGGGTTGTGTAAGCAAATGATGCACTGTTTGGGATTGTTTACAACATTGCACTATTGCTGTGCAGTGCCTATGGGCAGATGATTACACCAATAAATTGGTCACCTATCAACATTACATAATAAACACCCAGGAAAACAGACAATATTTTATATTAAAGTATACTTATTTCAGGGTTTATTAACTTATTCTAGTTATAAGAGAGCTTGAACTATTAAAACTAGATTAATTATTTAATTTATCTTCTATATACCTTCCACAAATACAGGATAGTCTCATATGCAAGGCAGTCTTAGATTCAGCTAATACAGTAATTCTTGATGCAACTGCTTTTTTGGGACATCACGAAAATTTCTACAAATTGTTGCAAACATGTTTCAAGACAATTTCAAACAAAAATGCATTACCCAGATTTCCTGAGGAAGCAGATGGAACAGGTTTGGTAAATAGTATTGTCGTATCTGCATCTGCTGACGCTCCTGGTTGAGTTTCATCATCTTCACTTCCTTCATCAGTTACAGATGTTTCATCACCCTCACCCTCTACATCGACCATCTCATCCTCAGCATCATCCTCGTCTGCCCAAGCCACAAGTTTACTGCCTGAAAAAATGAACACATTTCAAAAGATATGAAATATCAGACCAAGCAATGGTCATAAAACAACCAGCAAAACCATCACTATATGAAAGTGCAAAGTGTCTTGTACTTTCATCAAGAAGCAAATTAATGACTATTCATATAATTGCTGCCTCAGGATAAAAATCAGATATGGTATTTAGCCACTATTTTACCAAATAATATTTTCAAATTTAGTCCTACAATTTAAATCATATGACCTACAAATGAAATGCTAGTCGCTTTACGTCGCACCGACAAGTAAAATAGTGAAGTTTTTTATATCCACAATGCAGGTCATTGAACTTCAATGTATGTTGTAACTTTATATGTATCAATAAGTATTCACAGCGATGTTCATTTTACCAAGATTTCATGAACAGATCAAATTTTGTCTTATAATCATAGTTAAGCTAACATTAGACAATACAATTTTATTATATGTGTGTAACTAAATGCCATAAGAAATAAGGAGTACAAGCCACAAGTCCAACATCCCATATGACCAACGATACGTGAACATTATATACGCTCATCTGTGTAATCGCACACGTTTATCAACTCCAAGCCAAGTTTTTGAGTGGACCAAGAAAAGTAACGAACTTTTCAAATCCAGGAACACTCCAATTTTTATATATGTCTTTTTACATATGTTATTTATGAGAGGAGAGTGAATTTAAATATCAAATTCAGGTTTCCAATTCAATGATTGTCCCTAATCAAGAGAAACAACAAATTTGACAGTGTTATTGTCATGTGACAGTCCTTGTTAGATTTAGTATTGTTTTATAATTGCATGGTATGTTAATATCAGATTATGTGACCAGCTGAGGATGGCCTAAGAAAGGTCTAAATCAGTTCTGTATTTTAAATAAGATAAAATAAAGTATTGATTAGGTGGAAGCCTCCTTTTCATTGTAATTGTAATTATGTACATACGTCGAAGTCATGCGGTACACCTGTGTTTCGTAGTTAAATGTCCGCCTCCGTAGCATAGGCTTACTGCAGCTCCGATGACGCTGAACAAATGGGTGAATAGTTTCGTGTCCAACCCCGCATTGCAAGCATGCATCAGTAATGTATATGTCTGTTTTGTAGTTAAGAATGTTGCCAGCGTAATGGTTAGCACAATTAGCTGTCATTCTCAGGAGCCTGAGTTCGATTCCCGGCACTGTATTGCCAGAAATTTACAAATGGCAGGAAGGTTGATATGCAGTAAAAATGGTACATGCAACTCCCTTCCACTGGGGACATCTGAAAAGGGCCGCACCACCTCGGGATGAGGAAACGAGACTACTTTAGTCAAGAAATATTCACGGTTGTTGCTATTAGTATAGCAGACTAGATCATTAACAAACGAATGGTTTAATATCACATAACTTGGGCCAATATAGGTTTTTTTTGGAGAGAAGTTAATTTAAAATGTGATAAAAACATCCCAATCATAACAATTGTTTTAATTGCCAATGTAATTCACAAATAAATAATTTCACGTCCCCACTTAACGATTTTCGGAGACGCCAAACAAAACATACTATGCGTTAATAAAAAAATGGAGACAATGCTCCTACGAAATTAAATTATCATTATTGATTTAAGCCCACTAAGGAGTGCTGATGACTAGTTCTTCCTAGATGCTCTTCTTCGTTCCCAATCTCTCTCGAGCCCTGCTGATAATTTCTCCTTTCTCTCCCCCCGAAAAGGGCTTCCAACTTTCCGACTTCTAGGGACTCTAGGTGGTGGGGTCCAAGACTGCACATAGAACAAAATTTGGAACGATCTTCTGTATCAATATCTGAAATCCCAGCCGAATCCAAGTCCTTCTGTACTTCATTAAGCCACAAGCTTCCAGTCTTGTAACTTTTAACCAAAGAGAGGATCTTGGTGAGCCTGTTGCTGTCTAATCAATCATTCATTCAATACTGATCTGCATTTAGGGCAGTCGCCCAGGTGGCAGATTCCCTATCTGTTGCTTTCCTAGCTTTTTCCTAAATGATTTCAAAGAAATTGGAAATTTATTGAACATCTCCCTTGGTAAGTTATTCCAATCCCTAACTCCCCTTCCTATAAATGAATATTTGCCCTAGTTTGTCCTCTTGAATTCCAACTTTATCTTCATAATTCGTAGTAGGTGTCCGTAGAACTTAAGTCTTCTACGTCACATGCTAGTATTGGCTGATTCTGTCGATACAGCTCAGCTCGATTTAAGTCTGCAGGTTCCATCTGGGAGCAATCTCGGTCCATGAATTTACCTGAGGATACGTCTTTCGGCTTTAGAACATCCATGGTGCCTTTTTTTGTTCATCATGAGGGTCTCTGAGGCGTACAAAAACTGTGGGCTGACAACCGTTTTGTAATGACAGATCTTAGCATTTTTCGAAATGCACCTCCTATTATAATGGTTGTGGGATAGTTGATATGCTGCATTGAGTTTGTTACATCTTTCTACGATGGATGTACCGTCTCTACCATTGGGGTGGATCCATTCACCAAGACAGCGGAAGCGACTGACTCTCCCAATCGTTCCACGTATGGTCGTCAAAGGGGTGTTTCTGGGATGCCGAGTCTCAAAAGTAGTTTGTCGTACTATATCTGTAATCCTGCCTTCACCGCTATCTCGCGCAGGGCTTCGATAGCAATGACAGCATCCTTAGAGTTGTTGGTTAGGATTTCAATGTCATCTGCGAATGCTAGGCACCTGATCTCAATCTTTCGGGTCCGAGCTCCAATGGCAACTGGTCTGATTTCTAGACTCCTCAGTGTACATTCCCAGTTCTTGATGACTTCATCAAGCACTAGATTAAACAGAACGGGTGAAAGGCCATCGCCCTGTCGTATTCCAGCTTTTATCTTGAAACTCCAAGATAGTTCTCCCCTGAACTTCACCTTAGATGTTGTATCCGTAAGAGTCTGTTGGATGAGGGTGTGTGTGTTGTAATCGACACCTCGTTCTTGCAGTACAGAGAAGAATGTCAGGCAATCGATGGAATAATAAGCTTTTTTAAAGTCAACGAAAACCACAGCGATGTTCATACTCCATACTTGTTTTAGTTGGAAAATGGTTTTTAGGTTGAAGATCTGCTCAGTACAGGACCGTACATGCTGAAATCCTCCTTTATATTCACCAATCGTTCGATCACATTGACTTTCCACATTGTCCAGTAAAATCCTTGATAGCACTTTGTATGCTACTGACAGCAGAGATATCCCTCAGTAGTTGACATCACTGCGGTCACCTTTCTTATGTAAGGGGTGTATGATAGCTAATTTCCAGTAGTTAGGGATCCTGCCAGTCTCCCAGCAATCTACCAAAATCCGGTGTACGGCCTCTGTGATCTCATTTCCACTTGCTTTTAGAGCTTACACATGCCATCTTCCCCAGGTGCCTTGCAGTTCTTAAGATGTCCGATGGCATTAGCAACTTGCTGCATTGATTATGGGTTAGATGGGAGGTGATCTCTGGAGGATCTTCAACAGGTAATCTTTTCGCGAGTTCTTCGCAATCGAGCAAATGCTCGAAGTAGTTTGCTAGAAGTTCCACGTTCCGGCGGTTACAGGTGACCAACTTCCTGCCTGTACTCTAAAAGTGAAGGCATTGTGGTTTATACCCGGAGTGTTCCTCTTTGCAGGCCCGATAAAAGTTTTTGGTGTTCTACATTTTGAATTCATCTAACTTCTCCAGTCTTGACCGATCATCACCAATGGTGGCGCATTCAGGCCTTGGGATTCTGGGGAGCCTGACCTCATCGTGCAGGGAAAGTAAGTTCCCCAATATCACCAACCTATTGAGGCCTAAAACTGTCACAAACTTTGGAACCATTAATATTCAAACCCTCTGTAAGACCGGAAAACTCAAGCAATAGGGATGTATAGAACTAGCACCGATAGAGCGCAGTGCTGTTGTACTGGGTAAGCGCAAGGCGCTCTTCATTTGTCTCCTGTGTACTCATGCCGCTAATATCCACGAATTTAAGTTGTTTAAATTGTTATTTTTGTGACTATGCCGAGCTATTGCAGTGTTCTTCTCTGTAAAAATCAGGGAAGCTCATTTTCGTTTCATCAGTTTCCACAAAATAAAGAAATGAGGAAGAAATGGTTACATACTATTAGAAGGAAACATTTCAGTGAGAAGAATCTGACCGAAAATATTAAAGTGTGTTCCCATCATTTTCAACCCGGAGACTTCACGAAAACTTTGTTGGGTAAGTGCGACTTACGAACGGAAATAATTCGTATTTTCTACCTATAAAGTGATTAGGCATTTCGATAACAACCACAGAATTTATGTTTCTATTTAAAGGTGAGAGAGCAAGATTAAAACCGGGCGCTGTTCCATCGCTTTTTCCATGGACCACGAACACAACAAAAAGAAGGAAGAGGCCATACACAAGAAAATCGCCGGATTACCACGATAAGCTTACAATATTGGAATCTTCAGAAATCATCCCCATTGAAGTACGGGAAGAAATCGTGAATATACCCGAAGAAGTGAATGTAACATCTGTGACTCCCATTTTCATAGACGTCAGTACTCAGACAAATACTACAGGTAATTTGGTTGTTGAGCAAATAATGAATAATCCTGATGCCGTATTGCTTTATACAGGGTTTGCAGACGTCCAACATTTTAATTTGGTGTTTGCTGTTTTGGGAGAAAACAGATACAATTTACAGATATTCCCTCTTGAACCCAGACTGTGTTTCTTATTGACAGTTATGAAGCTAAGGACTAACAAATCTGACCAGGAACTAGGCCTTAACTTTGGAATCCATAAAACTACTGTTGGAAGAATATTTAATGTTTGGATTAATTTCATGTACTGCCAATTTAAAGAGTTGAACATATGGCCTGATAGAGAAACTGTCCTTGAAAACAGCCCCCTTGCTTTTAGACAGAAATACCCCTCGACTAGAGTAATAATTGATGCAACTGAGATTACAATAGCAAAACCTAAGAACCCTACAGCACAGCAAGCTACATTTTCTACATACAAAAATGCAAACACAACAAAGGTATTAATAGGTATAAATCCATCTGGTTTCATAAGTTTCATATCTGATGCATATGGTGGGGCAATATCAGATAGGCAGTTATTTATCAGATCAGGAATGTTGGATCTCTTGGAAGGAGATTCAGTTATGGCAGATAGGGGGTTCAACATTCAGGATCTGTTATGCACTAAAGGTGTAACATTAAATATCCCACCATTTCTGAAAGGCAAAAGGCAGTTTACTCCATCAGAAAACATTGAAACAAGGAGGATAGCCTCTAAAAGAATACACATAGAACGGGCTATAGGACTTGCTAAAACATACAAAATACTGCAGTCAAAATTGCATGTCAGTAAAATTCGTCTTTCAGGGAGGATAATATCTGTATGTTTTATGTTATGCAATTTCAGGAAAACCATTATGTCAGGTTAGGATGACTGGAACAAAATATTCATGGTAAAACTTGTCTAATTTTGCCACCATTTCATGAATGAAAATGTCATCTCTCTCTATTTCCAACACTAGCAAGTCAACAGCAGTGTACACAACAAAGCTACAATAATGTCTGCCTGTAACAAACAGCTGGCCTTGCACTTGGAAGTAATGGTTGTGATTTTTCTTGAGTATCACTGCACCACTGCTCTCACCCAAGTATGGAACACATTTGATTGAAATAGCTTCATTTTTATTACTTGGCAACCCTTTAAGTTCCAAGACTCTATCCTGTCCAATTAATCCATCACAAGATGCTGCCAGATAATGTCTGATAGGATGAATAATGAGGCCACACTTTTGGACTACATGGCCTGTTAGCTGAGAATATCTGTCCCTTGCTGAGTCTTCCATTTGAAGTCCCCATTTCATATCACTGGAGCAAAACAAACTTCCCTTGAATAAGGATTTTGCTAGGGCTTTAGGTGTTTTTGAGTGACAGATTTTCCCAAAATTACTTGCTGTCAAACGATATTTCCTCTCTTTGAACCATAGACTTTGCTGGGATTGTTGTCTAGTATTTTCCTCAATTTTCTTCCTTTCCTCATCATTGACTCTTACAAGATTTTCAGCTTGTGTCGCACATGGATCCACACCATAATGGTGGTCATGAATGACATCAAAGCAGCTGGCCTGTTCTTTTTTTAGAGCAAAAGAAAAAGCAAGCTTATGTTGGGAACTTTTCACAATACCTTCAACATATTGCTGATATCCAGGCTGATTAACTCCTGACAATGGCCTAACATCATGGCAGGGTTCCTGGAAAACTTGTTCCAAGGGCAAACATTCCACTTTCATAGGGCTAACTGGCCTCAACCGTTTGGAAGGGGGATGGTGAAAAGTTTGTAAATTTTGGGTGCATGTTTCTGAACACTGAACAATACCAGTCTTGGAGAAGTGCTCTAATGCATAGCTTACAGCAGCAATATGCTTACAACATGCCTTGGGGCCTGCTCCAGCAACACATTCACATTCCGCTCCTATAATGTCACCAGGTACTCCTAAAATAAGCTTCACATTATAGCTCTTATGTTTTGTGTACTCGGATTTCACAGCACTGCATATTAGAATTTCATCCGATTGAAAAAAACATTTTATAAACAAAACAAACTTTTCACTGAAAAGTCTGTATCCAGCATCACACAATGATTTGTAGTTGGAAACAGGTGCTCCATCTATTTCCGATTTTCTAAATACAAAATAATCCATCAAATGCACATTTGTGATGGTGATCTTCACCTTATGGCTGATAGTCAATTCTTCAAAGGAACCGGTACTACGAAACTGAAGAAATTCACATGCCTTTGGTGGTGGACAAGGCTGTATCTGCAGTTTCATGTAAGCCATCAACCTAAAAAAATACGTGAATTGAAGACTATATGCAAGTAGAGTAAATGCGTATTTAAATCTCTATTTATGATTTAAGTCTTGTGGAGGTATATTTATATATTTCTCAATGTACAATAATCAAGTAATTGTATTCTTTAGGAAAAGGCATGCTGACTCCTATTTATTATTTAGATAATAAAGCGTGTTAGAATTTTGTAATTACCACTGTACTAATTCTTCCTTCCTCCCGCTAGTTTTAGCGCCTCTGGTCCGTAGCTCATTTTGCAGCTGTTTAACGCTTAAACGCTGAAAATCTTCCATAATATACTAGGGGATATACCTGTACAAATAATTAATATAGTCTTGGAGTAAAATTAGAGAATATATAGTAGGCTTTAGCTTAGGAAACTCGGTCACAATCTGTATATTTCTCGCAGTTGACTGGGAGAAACATAAGACGATCGCCTTGCGCTTACCCAGTAGTACACGAGCGCTATCTGGCGCGAACTTTCTCCGCCTACATCCCTATTGACCAACATCCTGCATAAGCACAAAATTGCAATAACAAAATTAAATATTATGGTAATAAAACATTACCGCCACACCTGTAGATACCCATAAATACGGCAAACTTTCCTGTTTATTTTTAATCTTCCCACCGTGGAACTTCTTTATAACATACCTAACCTAAAAAGTGTGGTCTCATCTCGTTTCCAGCTGTTTAAGTAAATCCTGATGTGATAAATGTGGAGAACAAGCATGAAAGATACTTAAAAATAAAGGTTTGACTTTCACCAGCCGCAGTCATCCAGAGAACGCTTCCAGTCACTATGTACCGTAGAACCCTGCTTAACCAAACTTTGTTTAACCGAAACCCGGCTTAACCAAAATGCTCTGGCAAAATTGTATTTTAATATTTTGTTTTTACCCCTTTTCTAGCTGTCGATATTAGTAATTATCTTGCTATATGTGCTGAGAGCTACTAGGCAAACCCTATTTTGACAAAAGCAGTTCTGAGAATCGAGTTACAGCAGATGATGGATTTAAGGTATAGGAGTTAAGATTAATCTTGACTTTTTATTAAAATACAATACCACACGCTTTAATTACAGTACTGTAATAAAATTACTGTATACGGTATTCAGTTCAGTAGTAACAAAATAAACTGTTCCATTATTTCAGATTGCTTTGTGCTTTGTTGAACAAAGCAATGAAGCTAGCCGATGTACTGTTGATTAAACGGCAGCGCAACATAGCTGCACGACAACGCTGCACCAAGAAAATTCAGAAGAAAATCACCGATTTTATATAATGAGTGACATTATGTAAACAGTTTAATTTTAATATACAGTATGCACCTTTGCTTAACAGAGTTTATGCAATTTTATTTCGACATTTAACTTCCAAAAATATTTACCATGTGTCATCCAAAAAAATGTGTCAACCGAAATGGCTCTGCCCCCTTTATTTCGGGTAAACGGGGTTCTACTGTATAACAATCGGAAGAAATGACTGGCCATTAAGTTCTTTTGTATTAATATTGCATAATATTATAACCCTTATCCCTTTTCTGTACGGGGTCGAGTATGAAGCAAGAAGAATCTTCATAGCGAGTTTTTACGGCCATATGCCCTTCCTGACGTCAACCTACTCAGAGAAATTAAGGAGATGAAACGAGTGACGTATGACTGTTTACTTTATATGTAGGCCTAAAAGTCGTGTTCACCACATTTACATTTAGAAGTACTGCCTTCCAAAGAAAATAGCCAGTATAACTCAAATATATTCATGAGTTTGTAAAAGAATATTATAGAATGTTTACATGTGTAATTTATAGTTCTTTATAGCCTAGAAGTTGTGTGTTCACTGCAGAAAATTTGAGGTTATCACATATTGGACCCTCCCTTACATTTTTGGCTGCTGGGGGGGAAAAAGGGTTCTAATATGAGAATAAATACGATAACTAAAAGCTATCTGAAGTTATAAACTTCATGGCCGTTCCGTATTGAACCGAGAATCACAAAAGTAATTTAATATAATAGAATCCACCTTTTCAATACATAACTGTTGCACATAGATTACGTTACAACATTTTAATTATAATGGTACCGGTTTCGACACATATACAATGTCATCATCAGCCATAGATAAAAGCCATATAAAGCCCCTCCCTTCCCGTCCTCCCCTCCCCTAATCACCTTCACTCGCAAACCTGCTTCAGTCGCTAACTCCTCTCCACACTATAAGCTTCCCGGCACGCTGCAGCAAGGCGAGTCTCCATTCCTTGATTCTCTATATCCATGCCTCATTTGACCCTCTACAGAACTACACCCCGGTCCTATACACCAGGACCTACATGTACATTCTAATACCCACAACACAACTTCAAATCAAGAAGACCATGCCACCAGCAGTGACCGGACTATTCCTCAGTACCGTACTATGAACAAGTTTTTAACATGTTCAAAAAACGTTTTATCATATCAAAGCATAAATTCACAAAAAGCACTCCAGCCTATGCATACGACTAATACGGCATAAACGCGTAGCTATCTGTAGACATTTTACATGAACTATTTTAAATGTGACAATTTACGAATTTTATTTATTCTGTGTGTCTTATTGCTATATGCAAACCTATTCACTTGCTTGGTTGTATCTATGGCTGATGACATTGTATGTGTGTCGAAACCGGTACCATTATAATTAAAATGTAACGTAATCTAAGTGCAACAGTTGTGTATTGAAAAGGTGGATTCTATTATATTAAATTACTTTTGTGAACTAAAAGCTACACATACTTCTCAAATTCACCAAAAATCCTACATTAAACCACCAGATTACATGAAATGAAGCTGTTTCACAAATATAACAAAGAACTAGAAGAATTACCTAACACAACCATGTATTAAAGATCACTAACAAATGATTATGGTGTTTTTCCCCAAAACATCCAGTTGAATGAAGGCAGTAATGTTATCCTACAGGCCTAATAACGGCATTTTTCGCAAGTTTGGTTATAGTTATCTATCACATTTCTTACTGATTTTATATTGCCACAACAACAAAGATCAAACATTAAATTGTTCAAAACCTGTATGCTCGTTGTGTTGGACGAAACCTCCATGTCTACAAGGTTATCTAAAAGCTCTGAACAGAATCATAACTTCAATGAAAGCGGACCCAGTACTGTTTGGTTTGCCAGAAATATTCGAGTAGGAGCAAGGGGTGATAAAGAAGGGTAGTACTTTTCAGGAAGGTTAGCAGATATTTAATTTAGCAGCTGATCTTACAATGTTCGAGAACATAGCAGCCTAGAACCAAATTTAACAATTTTAAGAATACTCATTTTCTTAGAACACTCCATAAAAACAACACTGCCACTGAAATTGATAGAAGTATCATTTTATTAGCTTTCAAAGAAATTATCTGGCTGTCACAAGGATAAATAGTTTGGTTAGACAATTATAAAGAATAGGAAAACAGAATTAAATAAGGACAGGAACTTGGTTACATATAAGTGATGTAAAATCGCGACAGATCACTTAACTGCTGAGATTGCAATTTCCTTGTCTGTGCTATTGGGATGTCTAGCATTTTACAGATCTTAAGAAGAAGGCTTGGAACATTCCACGGACATCCATCATCAACCCAATCACCTTAATATGATCTAATTGTGTACAAAGCCACTGTGGATTCATGGATGGCTTTTCACTATCAACCTCCTGCAGCTGGTCTGAACTCAGTTCAAACCTCGCATCTGGATCTACAATTCTAATTAAACAACCTTCGTGTTCTGACATCTCTCAGCACATTGCACCAGGCAAAGGCGCAGGAGAGCTGTGTTGCCACATGTTCCAGCTGGCGTTTCTGCAATCGTACTCAACCGCTCTTGCTCTGCGCTAGGCAGTGTGGAAAGTAATATTCATGTTCAGGAATCATAAGAGCATTAACTAAATATTATTGTTCATATTAGTCCAAGGTGGCTCAGCAGTAATACTATCGGCTCAAATATCGTAAGACATATTCCTCATTACCCTCCCTCCCAGGCTTTTATTAGTTTATCACCAGATGAATGGTTTCAATTTTTAGGCAGATTTCAGCAACAGAATGGCACATATGAAAATAGAACCTAGATTTATATTATCGTGGAAATATCCGTTGACATTGCCAATAATAGACTGGCCTACTCAATATTCTGGGTTCAAATAAAGTGAGAAAGGGAGAAATATCTAATAGTGTAGTTTTCTTTGCACAAAGAAGTAAACCCAGTCAGCTGAAATCCAAAGCAGGAAAAAAAAAACTAATGTATTCTAACCAAAGGACATGATTCTTAATTTCTAAGATCTCAAGGTTTGGCCAAATCAGTAGTTCAATAAATAACAAAAATTAAGTTAAAAATTATGCTATACTGCAAGATACTAAAATGAAATGGTATATACAGTCTTGATAACTAGATTATTAACATAAACACACTTGCAGTAGAAATGTTTAGCTGGTTTCAATATCACCGTCTGTAATAGAGGAAACAAATTCAATCAAAGAGAAACGGTAAAACAAATAACTCCGACACAAGAGAATCATATCAGGCATAGAAGAGCCAGCGAAGGAGACAACAGACCCCAAAGTGAAAATAAAACGACAGGACAAAAATTACAGACGTCCGAAACCCCATGGACAGAAGCATTGAAAAAGAAAAAATCGACAGCTCAATTTCAGATACAAAAACCGAAGAAAACAATGAGAATATTCTAAAAGCCAGGGAACGCACTGCCTGGATATACATCGGGCGACTGCACTCCTCTACAACAACGGATAACATCAAATACGATTTGAGAAACATACCGGGAAACATAGAATGCGAACAACTAGACACATTAGGCTCAAATAAAGCATTTAAAGTAGGGATCCCTTTTGGAGAATTAGAGAAGGTAGGAAAACCAGAGTTTTGGCCCAACAGGGTGTTAGTAAGACAATTTCTTTTTCGAGGCCACCGGACCGGGACAAGGCTTGAATAAAGAGTCCTCAATAAACATGAAGATTCTCCTCTGGTACACTGAAGGATTGAAAAACGCCTTAGACTTTTCCCCAAAAAGCATAATAGAGAATATCAGAGGTGCCAACCTTTGAAGTGGATTATCAGTAACCGCCCCCGAGAAAAATTTCGACTCAAAGTCCAAAGCATGCTTCTCCTTTCTTTTGCCCTTCACTCTAGCAATCTATTCGAAAGTAGGCCTATATCATATTATGCAATACCATTTGCACGCAACCTGTTAGTTCTGTGATAAAACATTCCTTGTAGCTTGTTTCTCACGTGCTTTTCAGTGTAGTTTTTCTTGAAGCATCCTTCCCATTGTGGTGACATTTTCGTGTTCTGAAACAGAGTAACCAATCCCAGTGCAGATTACTGAATGACATAGTGGATATGTGCAATGCTTGAGCTCCATTCACAATGAATTTTACAACGTTTATGGGTAGCAAATGCCTTTGCTGGCGAGACATAGTGTTTACAGTGCACTATGTCTTATGGTATGGGCTAGAATAAATTTGTTACTTTCATTGACCTGTCTCAGTCTCATCCTTGGCTTTGACAAAATGAAGGTGACCGCGGTATGAGCGATGCTAGTAATACCATTCCTTATCATACCTGTCAACTTTACAAAACCAAAAATCAGATTTTGATTTGAAAATCAAGAAAAATCAGGAGATACAACTGGTCAAAATTGCTTATTCTACACATCTTGCGCAACACAATACTACGATATATTTATAACACATTGTCTCAAAGCCCGACTGTTGCTATAAGAGGCTACAAGGCTAAAAATTACACATCTCTATTCCCTCACAGGAAGTACGTGTGGGATGATCGGTCTCTGATAAGCCTACCGAAAATAGTATGAACTCATGCTCCACATGTGTGAATCAGTCATGCACTTAGATGCCATTACTTAGCAAATGCACAGATTAATATATTGCATCAAACGCCCGCGCAATTATGCGAAGCGCAATGCTATTTGGATCAAATAACTAGCTGATGTACCCATGCTTCGCTACGGAATTCTCAGAAAGACTGTCCTTATAGTTTTCCCAACTGAAGTCAACATGTCATTACAACGACGCCAGTATGAATGTCGCGATTCAAAGCAATGCTTTCATACGACATATTCGATAAAATGAAAACAGCACATTTTCTCACTTTTAGCGAAAAGTACTACAGTGTCAATCTAACAGTTCAAAGTTTCAGAGCTAGAATGACCAGGCTGCAGACAGCCACGAACACTCCTGTGTAATTATTCTCTTTAAGTGTGCACACTGCTCATTCAAATCACTACCTCAGAGTAGGGATCGAATAGCTGGAATACTATGATGATCCAGTGTGTTACGTACCAGTAGTATCAGAAAATTTATGAACCAGAAGAATGGCATGCTAAAGAAGAGAGATCTAACTCCCCACTCCCCAGCTTCTTCCCGCCAGTATTCAGGCAGGCTGTTATACTTGAAATGCAGCAGTAATCCCGTCTATCGTAGATAAATGGCAGCAGAATACACAAAGCACATCACAACAAACAATGGTCAATGTAATGTTATTTTTTATCAATTTTATGAGCTTTCTATATTGGAGGCCTTCACATTTAGTTTTCTTCTGAATCTGTGATATTAGATCATCTAATGTAAAGTGAGTCGTCCTTTCTTTCATGACTCCCTCTTGTGTTATTATTCAAGCAATCGTTCCTTCATGACTTTCCTCATTCTTATAACCTTCACCACCAATATTATTGTAGTCGGAACGGTAAAACTGAATAAGCAAATTATCACAAAAATAATTTATTCTATTATTACCACCTTTTCAATACAAGCCACGTGCTACGTGGATGAAATCTATATAATACTATATACACTTCTCAGGAACATGCTTCGCCCCTTGTTAACGGCATTATCAGCCTGCACGTAACCTTAAGGTCAAATGTCTGAAACATTATCTATTCATACATGGATTAATGCGTAACATACTTTTCATTGTAATCCATGTATGAATAGATAATGTTTCAGACATTTGAACTTAAGGTTACCTAAAGGTTGATGATGCCCTTAACAAGGGGCAAAAAAGTCCCTGAGAAGTGT
Source organism: Anabrus simplex (assembly GCF_040414725.1). NCBI lineage: Eukaryota > Metazoa > Arthropoda > Insecta > Orthoptera > Tettigoniidae > Anabrus > Anabrus simplex. The sequence continues at coordinate 425,772,433 of NC_090269.1, read as the reverse complement.
ATATAGTATTATGTAGATTTCATCCACGTAGCACGTGGCTTGTATTGAATAGGTGGTGATAATAGAATAAATTATTTTTGTGATAATATGCTTAAGTCAGTTTCAATACGAATCAATCATGAGAATTGTCTCTTGCAAAACTAAATAAGACAAATATTAGGAAATTGCATTCTCTGTAACTTTTGTTATGCAGTACTTTTCAATATGACCACTAAGATAGGTAATTAAAAATTAAATTTTTGGCACCTTCCCCTAAACTACCATTTCAAACAGAGTGAATAAAATTATTTATAGCATAGACTGTAGTTCCTTATTCCCTGACTTTACATAAAATTCTGTTCACCCATTTTCTCGTACCTTGGCGCTGATATGGACTTAGGAAAAGAAAAAATCCAAATTCATGAATAACTCTTATCACAGCCGGTACGGTCAAAATGTATAAGTTATAAATGATAGGAAATTTAACAATATATAACTTTAGTTACGTAGTATTTATCGCTAGGGCCAATAATAACAAATATTTGAGAATTAAATTTCAGGCTTTCCCCTAAACTACCATTTCACTCAGCGTGAATAAAATTATTTATGGCCTAGATTGTAGCGACTTATTCCCCAACGTTATATACCGATTTTCATTAAATTCTCTTCAGCCGTTTTCTCGTGATGAGCCTGCGTACATACATACATACAAACATTACGGAAAATTAAAACTTTTATTTCCCCTTGTTACTATGACCACGACCGGTACGGAAATATCATTCTTTTTAAATTCTGAGCAATGTACAGACACAACATTTTATTTATACCGAGATAAATTAAAATTAGTCAATTGTCTCCTGAAATCTCTAGAAAAGTCACTAGTCGTTATCATTTGAAATTATGTCACTAAATTACTAAGAAAGCAACTAGTCTCTAGAATCGACCAAAGAGGATGGAATCGACTAGACTGACATGAACGAACACAGCACGCGAGAACGAGAGATTGACAATCGATATACGCATCGCGGTATACAAGTTTCAATAAACATCGCACATTCGCGCACATTTCTCGCATTAATAAACTTCAATATTTCGTTTGAAAGCGGCCAATGAGCGAAGGACTTCCAGCCACTGGCATAAAAAGCTGAAATGGCGGGATTTGAAAACAAATGTTTAAAGTTCACCAAAAAATAAGCTAAAATTGGGAGAAAAGATAGAATAATCGGGAGGCGGGAAGAACTGTCGAAAATCGGGAGTCTCCCACCTAAATCGGGAAAGTTGGCAGGTATCCCTTATGCAGCCAGTCCCTGTTATGAATGGTGTGAAAATATCGTTCATAGGGTCAGTTGGTGCATGCATTTCAGTGGGCTTGGCAGACTGATATGCAATAGCAACTTCTGGCTCGGTGAAGAAAGCAACGGGAAATACCTCACTCCTCATTTCCCTAGTATGCCTCTTCAGTGACGCCTAGGCTATATATGACAGCTGTTAGCAGAACTGTGGGGGATCAAACCAGCCTTTGGGCTGAATACCCAACATACATGGGTAGCAAAAGGAAGTCACGATAAGTATCGTTGCCAACTGACAAGCATTGAAACGAGGGCCATTTAGGAGAAAGCCTCGAAAAGATTGAACATTTTTCCTTTTCTTTTTTCCGTAGACATTTATTTTTTCGTGATAATGTCAGCTTTTCCATAATTATTTCCCCTTTGACCGTAATTCCGTAATCGTGAGGTGAAATCCGTAATAATTACGAACAATCCGTAATAGTTGGCGCCTCTGGAATATGGACATCTTGACTGCCACCGAAACTTTCCTCTTGGAACAGACAGCTTTCAATGGTTTTTACGGACACCATCTATATGCTGTACCAACAGCAGGAAGACCACCTGGAGGAGTAACCTGTTTCCTCAAGGCAACAATATGACATGTGAAGAGTGTGCTCAAAAAAGGAAATGCCATTATCGTTAAGACACTCTAGGCTATATCACTGTTATAGGAATTTACATGTCTCCTGATAAATCAACAGAAGATGTAACAGAAGCGATTCTAAGTGCGATAGAAGAGACATCAGAAGAAAATGTGATAATCGCTGGCAATTGATGAGCTAAACTCCAAATCTGAATTGGTCATTGACGCTCTAAAGGAAGAAGGTTTTCGATTAATCAACAGAAAATAACTAAAAACGTACTTTGCACCCAATGGAACCAGCACAATAGCAGGTAAGCCTATGGAGGTCTGGAGCAGTCCCCATCAGAAAACACATCCCAATACTAACAGAAACATAACCGAGAAGAACATCGAAAACCTATATCAATACAACAGACGACTCAAAACGCTCAAGACTGCTCGACATAGACATAATAAAGAACTCTGAAGAAATTGAGAAAGCAATGAATCTAATACATCAGGGTCAAATAAACAAGGCAATGAATGTAGTGACATCCCTAATAGAGAGAGCCACTTTCTCGATAAACGAAGAGCCCAAATAAGGTTCAATAGCGAATGCTATATCAAAAGAAAGATGCTACAAGCTCTTCACACAGCTAGAACAACAAAGAATGCTGAAGATTTGAAGACCTACACAGCAAGGAGAAAATACAGAACACTGTTCATACTTCAGCTCTGGCCAAGAATCTCTTATCAGAAGTTAAAACAGACCCTTTTGCAGGACGGCAAAGAGAAAAAAAATGAAAATCACAGAAATACCCATGGATAGTTGGGAAAAACATTACTCAATAGTGCTCAACAGAGAAAATAAGGGAAAAGAAAACAATAACACATTCACCAGTAACATCTACACTCAGCTTGGAAATAACAAAAGAAATAAAACACACAATCAATGCCAGGAAAAAAAAAGGAGCTGGACCAGACAAAATTTATAGAGAACACTTAAAAGCAATACAATGTGACCTCATTCCAACATGGACAGAATTGTTTAATTACTGCCTACAGACAGCAACAATCCCAAATGCATGGAGAACTGAAACCCTGAAAATGCTATATAAAGGAAAAGGAAGCACTGACAACCCAAGCTTCTATAGAGGAACAGCATTAGGAAGTAATGTGTACAAACTGTTCACAATAAATCACCTCACTGAAATAGTTGATCCACTCATTACAGAATGCCAATTCGGATTCCGGAAGGAAGGAGTACAACTCAAGCTGTGGAATTCCTCAAAGATAAAATAGAAGACCTAGGAGACAAAAATGAGAAATACTACGTCGTCTTCGAGGACTACAAAAACATTTCGACTTCGACAGGGACTTACTGAAATTAAAACTGAGGAAGTTGATCGGAAAGCACGAATTTGGAAACACCATAGACACGAACTTAAGACTACAATCTTCTGGAAATAATTGACGGTATACCCAAATCTAAGAAATTGCTACAAATGAATGGAGTGCCACAGGGAGACCCTCTAAGTCCACTTTTATTCAATGTTATGACTGCAGACATAAACGTTATAGAAGACATGCCATCGACCTTGCTAATAATGTATGCCGATGATATGGCCATAGGATCCACATCCAAAGAGGACCTCCAAAAAAACCCTGACAAGCCTAAAGGATTGGGCCATGGAAAACAAACTAATGATAAACCAAAAGAAAACTGCAAATGGTTTTCAGAAGAGGAAAAGTGGCTAAAGAGGCAGCTTTAAAATTAGGGAATGAATTGCTAGAAATTATCAACAAATTTAAATATCTGGGAATCATACTCCAACCAACAATGACTTCCTTCAGCAATCATATTCAAGACAGATCATCAGCAGCAATCAAAGCCATGTACAATATAAAATGTATAAGAAGCCTATCATTCGAAACAACAATGGCACTTTTCCGGACTGTGATTACCCCTATCGCCACCTATGGAATTGACATTGTAAGGGAGAAATTAACAACAAATGACCTACAAAGAATTGAAAAAGTGAAGGCGAGATATCTCAAAACGGCTACCGGGGTAGAGATTTCAGCTCTTACTCCATGGCTCTACGGTCCTTTAAGGACCTTGGCCTCGTTGACCACAGCTCTCCAGTCGTCCCGGTTTTCAGCATGCCTACGCCACCTCCTGACTCCAGCGGCCCTCAGATCAGTCTCCACATCCTCCAGCCATCTCATCCGGGGCCGACCTCTCTCCTCCTGCCCCCAGGGTGCCCTGTCAGTGCTTTCCTTGGAAGTCTTCCCTCCTCCATCCGCTGTACATGCCCCAGCCATCCAATTCGTCTCATTTTGATTGATGTCCCCAAGTCCAACTCCTTATACAATAATCTTATTTCTTCATTTGTTCTGATTCTTCATAAATCTCCCTCCTTCACCGGTCCAAATATCTTCCTCAGTACTTTCCTTTCCCACACATTTAATCTCCTCTCTGTGGCTTCAGTCAATACCCATGCCTCACTCCCACACACAAGCACTGGTTTAATTGTTTTGTAGAGTCAGTTTTAATTTCCTGCTGTTTTAACTTCTCAGAAGGGGATACAGTGCCCTGTAGGATTTGTTGGTAGCCTTAATTCAATTTACAATATCTGTCTCAACTTTATTTTCTGATGTTATTACTGAGCCAAGATATGTGAAGCTATCTACTGCTTCAAAGGTGTAACCATCCACTTGGAGTTTTTCAGTGTTCCTTCCATTTCTCTCCATTACCATATATTTAGATTTAGCCCAGGGACCCAGCCGCATCCTTCAGCTCCCTTAAGGCAGTTGTAAGTGCCTCGTTACTTCTAGCAGATATCACATCATCTGCATAAGCCAAAATTTGGATCAGTCTATTGTAAATATTACCACCCGGATTAGTAGTTACTGATCTTACAGCTTTCTCCAACACTAGATTAAATAACACTGGTGATAAGGGGTCTCCTTGCCTTAGGCCTTCTTTGGTTCTGAAAGATCTTGATAGACTTCCCTGCACTTTTACCTGACTTCTGCTGTTCTCCAGGGTCAACTTAGTCAATTTTATTAACTTCTGTGGGAATTTAAACTCCTTCATTGTTTCCCACAATGTCGATCTCTTAACTTTGTCATAGGCTTGTTTAAAATCTATAAAAAGATGCCCTTGTCGAACGTTGTATTCATATGTCTTTTCCAGTGTCATTCTCATGGTGAAAATATGGTCCATCGTCGGAGCTTCCAGGTCTGAAACCAGCTTGGTACTCCCCTATAATTCTTTCTACTCTACTACTAACTCTTTGTTATGGCTGTAGAGAGGATTTTGTATACTATACTCAGTAAGGATATACCTCGATAATTCTTGCATTGCATGTGTGACCCCTTCTTATGTATAGGACATTTATGTGCTAGTGTCCAGTCCTCCAGCATTGTACCTGTTTCCCATATCTTTTTAATTATCTCATGTATTTTCTTCACCAACACTTCTCGATGTTTTACCATTTCTGCCGTTATGAGCTCATTCCCTGGGGCTTTACTGCTCTTCAATTGTTTTATACTTTCTCTTATTTCTTCAATCGATGGTGATCCCGTATCGTCTTCATCCACATCTCCATTCTCCTCATCCCTCTCTTCCCCCTCACACACATCTCCATATTCACCCTCCTCATTTCTCTGAAGTTTCCATACGGTCTGATCCTTCTCTTTCTTCATTTACTGGTCTGACAGAAAGTAATGTTTCAAAATGTTTTGCCCATTTTTCCAGAATTCGTTCTTTCCCAACAATGAGTCTATCAGTCTCATCCTTAAAGCATATTCACTCTGGGTTGATATCCCTTCTTTACTTGTCCAACCCCATGGAAGAATTTTCTACCTTGTCTGTTTTCAAAATTCTTCTGCATTTCATCCACTCTCTCCCTTTCTTCTATTCTTTTCTTGTTCCTTATCAATGTCTTTGCTATTCTCCGTTTCTCTTTAAAAAACTGCCATATTATTTCGAGTGGGTCTCTGTAGCATTCTTTGTCGGGCAAGATTTCTCTTCCAGAACCTTATCCACTTCTTCGTCATACCATTTATTTCTACTCTGTTTCCTTCTCTCTCCAAGTACTTCCTGCGCCGTTGTATTTATTGCTAGCTTGGTTTCCTCCCACATTGTGTTGATGTCCACATCTCTGTTTCTGCCCATCTGTAGCTTCCTTTGCAGCCGGTCTCTATACTCTTCCTCCTCATCCTTTAACAGTTCTACATTATACATCTTGTTCTGTTCAGCTCTGTCCCTGGTTTTAATTGCCAGTCTTTCTCGGAACTTGATCCTCACCAGTATGTGATCTGAGTCACTGTCTGCACCACGCATGCTTCTCATATCCATTATATTGGAGGCATGTCGTGCATCTATCAGCTCTATCAAGATTAATATACCAGCTCACACAGGAGACCTTCTTCATTGAGGACATATGTCTCAGCCTACTACTATCACCAGCTACCCACCAATATCAGGAAGCGCATCGCATACTGTCAGAGAAATCAAAGGAAATCGACCGAGTTTTTTTGCTACGGATACGATGATTGATCGCAATTGGACCAAGGAGCTTCAGGAGCAAAAACATGTGATAACCAATATGCAATTCATGGATTCCATCATAAGATTTGCACACTTCCCAAATAAAGACTATGCGCTCTTTTTGTGGGAACGGATGTGAACAATATCACCACCTTAAGTGCAAAAACAGAACGAAAGCTGTGACTCAGTATAGCACAGACTGATCTTAGATACACTATACTCTTTCGAGTGATCCTTATACTATTATTATAATATCACATAAAACAGATAATGATGCTATCACTCAAAAGCAGCCACTATTAGCCAAGGCCATGAGCTATATTATATGAAAACCTACAACATGTTTTGCAGTCTGTGACCAGGTCAGGGATGGAATGAATGACTGACAGATTAAGTCAAATTATAGTGGAGTGTTTTGCTGGAATGAAAGATGACTGGGAAAACCGGAGTACCCGGAGAAAAACCTGTCACGTCTCTGCTTTGTCCAGCACAAATCTCACATGGAGCAACCGGGATTTGAACCATGGAACCCAGCGGTGAGAGGCCGATGCGCTGCCACCTGAGCCACGGAGGCTCCATGAGTCTATATTACCGGTAATTGGCAACATGGAACTCGGAGCAGCTGTCTTGAAGACAGAGGGTAGGGAAAGGGAATGCACATGACTACCTGGGATTGGCTTAAACGAGAAGAGTGTACAGGTTGTCCCAGTAACTGCCATCTGAAACTACGACGCTGTGAGTTATCAGAACACGCAAATTGTTTTAATAGAACTATAGCGTATAGCCAGTTTTTTATTCAGCTTTACAGGCTATGATATCAAATTGCTTTGTGTTCCCTTGCATTGCGATACCCACTTCACAAAACTGATTGGCCCAGTCTACTCAACCTCAGTTAACATTTGATGGCCTGTCAAAATAATTTAACAGTGAACTTAACCAAATTAGCATTTAATCAACACTGGTTAAAAATATGGAAGGTGCATTAGATGCAGAATTTCTGTATCTTGAATATCTGGAATATGATAGGCATTTTTCCAGAAAGAGTTAGAAACGGAAGAGATGATTTTCATACAGTTGTTTCAGTTGCTTGATTGTATATTGGCTAACATCAGTATGTACACTGAATTCATTACAAATTACCTGCCAAGTGTCACTTTTATATTTGAGCATGGATCCATTAGTTTGCTTACTTTTTGTAATAGGTATACAGTGTTCTCCCCAGAAAGTTTTGCCAGCCAGGCGGAAAATACTACGCAAAAAAATTAATATAAACAAATTTCAGTTTATTCTCCCTCAGAGCATTAGCAATATCAGATGGGTAAACAATAACTGCAAAACTGAACTATTTTAGTGTTATCACAAACAAGACAAAGAGTATTTTTAACTGCTCGTGTTCTGCTGCTCGTTCATCATGTAACATCGGGGACTTACCGCTTGGTTGCTGTGGAGTGCCATGCAGAATCTAGTGCTTGAATGGTAATCCAGACAATGCTCGGGCACGATACGTGATATCATAATTTATAACTTTCATTTCCGTGTTGATGTTTAACTTGTATAATAGGAATCAACTGTGGGATGTTCCACCATTCAACACTTTATATAATACATAACATTTATTGTGTGAAAACCGGTTTCAATTACCGTACCTTGGAATCATCAGTTCACAGTAAATAAATAAATTGAAAGGATCTGAACAACAAATGTTATGTATTATAAAAAGGTGGAACATCCCTTGATTCCTATTATACGATACGTGATAGTCAAGTCGAACATTTCATCTCTGATGTAATTGATGCAATTGTGCTGACAATAATGAAGATTTATCATTTAAATAAACAGTTTTGCAGTATTTACATTTTAATTTGGAACACCCTTTGACTCTAATATGTTTTAACATTATGAAACTAACATATATCTAGGTTATGTTAGCTGGGTGCTCTGTAAAAACTGCCGCCTATTAAAAAGGTCCTGCGGAGAACACTGTATATACTGTACTTAGAAGTAATTCCCAAACAAAGAGAAATGTGAACTACGCATTCTCTTCTCTGCTTTTTTTTTTTTTTTTCGTATTGGTCTAAGGAGCAACAGAAAATTCAAGGTCACGACAAAAAATTCTGATAAATTTTGACTTCACGCGTTTGGTTTACAGCTGTATTCAAACAAAAACATATTGAAGCGCGCTCAAAAACTGCATGGTTCTGCCACTGCCTTCTATCCCAGTGATCGTGACTCTTCTGTGAGGTAACACCACGTTAGCTAACAGTTCCCAGGAAATGTTTGGATAAATGCAAGAACCTTAACATGGTGCTAATTTTTTAATGCCATGTTAACCAACAGTGTTATTGTTCTTTTAACTGAGATTGAATAAACAGGGGTCTTATTAAATACGATTGTCACATGTCACGGACAATCTGTGATTTTATTCGGTAAGAACATCTGGGCTGAAGTTTAATTCTGGAACTCAACTCTGAGTAATTTAATTTTGCCACCAAATGTCTAAAAATCATCATAAACCAAGGTATTTCACTGAACATGAACAAGTTCTATGTTACTCATTGCTACCACTGCAGCAATATTTGGTGATATGCAATAGCAGATATTGCATGTGATAAATCTCATAATTAGACCGTATTGAAGATAATGTATTAAAGTTAAAAACTTTTATTTTATAACCACCTATTCAATACAAAGATAATGCACTCTATTATTTATAAAATATTCATGAGGTACATTGGTTAATAGGAAAGTTTGCCTCACGCAGCTAACGTCAGCGGACACTCCCTTTCTATCACAGCAGATTTAAATAATTTAAAGTTCATGCTTTCAACATTATCCACGCGTCACATATGGACATATTTTAGTGCCTACAATATTATCTGTCTCAACCCAACACAATTCACTAGAGGCAATAACAAGTGGCCTGCCTTGTCCTATTCACGCTGTTACCACTAGCAAATATCTTCACCGGTCTAATGGATTTCAAACTTCAAGTTTATACCCAACAACTCTACAATTAATCCACGCTTCAAACATCGAAGTCTTTTTAATGTCTACAATTACATCTTTTCTAATTTGATAACCCTTATGATTGTTTTTACTTTTCAGATTATCAATATTCATTGTACTTCATGAAAAATTCTTGATGCTAATCGTTATACTATGTTACAGTCTAATTTTAATACTATACAACTACTTTTATCACAATTTTACCATTCTTTTAATATAACGACATTTTTAACCATTTAAATAAACTCAGGACCCTGACCTTAGGCTTTGTTATTTATAGCTGATGATGTTCGCAAAGACAAACGAAATATGTCCTATTAACCAATGTACCTCATGAATATTTTATAAATAATTGAGTGCATTATCTTTGTATTGAATAGGTGGTTATAAAATAAAAGTTTTTAACTTTAACTTAGCAGATATTGTCCGACAAGTCGTAGTACAAATATGCCCACCTAGAGCATTGTAAGTACAGTACACATTTTTATTGTTATGCATGTTCTAGTCATTCAATGAAGTTGATATCAGCATACTGTACATGTTACATTCTCAAGAGAAATACGATCAAGTCCTGGGTTTCAACTTTCGGATTAAGGCAACCATATCATTAACTTGTTAGCATGGAGTGCCAAGCAGTGCTCGTCGTGTAGTGAACATCATGCCTGTTAGAGCGACTAGCACACTGCTCGCACTGTACACGTGCGTACTATATGCAATCTAGCAGTTACGATCGAAGCAGTTCGTATTATAACTTATTTCTCCTTGATGCAGAAGGTTTGCGATTTAGAATGATATACAATGATCCCTATTTCAATCATGTTTGTCACTGAAATTCGAGTGATATTTCAAGGAATGTTAATCTCTGCCTCCAGGGGTAAGCACTGATTTTGGCTGCTATCTGGCAACTACTATGCACACTTCTTGCTCTATACTTTTTCTTCCTCTCGGAGAAGAACCAGACTGTCAACCTTATCATAATTTTGTCTACTCAGGGCCCTCTTGAGGATGTTTTTCCCCGTCCTTTTTCCTTGTCACCCGTCGTCTTGCATTCCGTTGGATGTGAGTGCAGATGGCTACTACAAGCAACTGTGGGTTATCAAGCACAGAAATAGAGGAATGTTTTAGGAGAACAGTTGAGTGATTCTGATGAGTTTGTTAGATTCGGATGATTGAGTGATGTGGACGACATCGGTGTACGCGAAGTCCATGGTTCGGAATTGTATACAAGTGATAGTGCGCAGAATGACAATGTGCATGTCAAGGCCAATACGTTCTGATAGGAAAACATGTCAAATTATGTGGGTCAAATAGAACAGCTTACAGGGAACCCAGGATCTCAGAATGAAGCAACTGGGGAATGTGCTGGTATGAAGGTTTTTAAGATGTTCTTTACGGATGAGTTAGTGGTACTAATAGTTCGTGAAACAAATATATATGCTGAGCAAAGAATCCGTCCTAGGGGCTTATTCTTACCACTTCGTTCCAGAATGTGGGACTGGAAACCATTCATGAAAGACTAAATATACGTTGTAATTGTTCCTTTTATGCTTAATGGGTATAATACAAAAGCCTACGCAAAAAAGCTATTTTTCTAAAAACTCTACTTTGTCTATGCCAATTTTTGGATCTGTTATTTCAATGGATAGATTTGAATCAATTAGTAACTTCATGCATTTCAACAAGGCAGTTGATACGTATCACACAGACCTTACAAACGTTTCAAAATTTATCCAATCATGTGCTACCTGAAAAATAAGTTCCAGACTTTGTACTTACCAGAACAGAACATCACACTCGAGTCGGTAATCCTATGATGGGATAGGTTGTGTTTTAGGCAATACATACCTCTAAAATCAGCATAATTTGTCATAAAATCATACAAATTATGCAAGTTAAATTCAGGTTATCCTTGGTTATTTATAACATGCAGGCCGGGTTCATTCAATGTTTTTTTCTTTTTTCAAATTGCTTTACATCGCACAGACACAGACAGGTCTTATGGAGACGATGGGACAGGAAGGAGTTAGGAGTGGGAAGGAAGCGGCCGTGACCTTAATTAGGTACAGCCATAGCGTTTGCCTGGTGTGAAAATGGGAACCACGGAAAACCATCTTCAGGACTGCCGACAGTGGGGTTCGAACCCACTATCTCCTACTGGATACTGGCCGCAATTAAGCGACTGCAGCTATCAAGCTTAGTCAATCTCAGTTAAAAGAACACTAACACACTGTTAACATAGCGTTAAAAATTTAGCAGCATGTTAAGATTCTTGCGTTTATCCAAACATGTTCTGGGAACTGTTAGCTAACTCTGTGTTAACTCTCACGAAAGTAATGATCAGAGAGAATCTAGAAGGCAGTGGCATAACCATACAGTTTGTGAGCGCGCTTCGATATGCTTTTGTTTCTATACAGCTGTAAACAAGGCGCACAAAGTCAACATTTATTAGAATTTTTCGTCTTCACCGATGAATTTTCTGATGCTCTAAAGAAAATTATGAAAAAAAAAAAAGCCGAGAAGATAATGTATGGTTGATTCTCTTCTTTTGGAAATTATTTCCAAATATATGCCAGTACCAAGTGTTCTCCCTAGGATGTTTCTAATAGCCCTGCCATGCTAACATAACCTATGTATGTGTTAGAACATTAATACATATTTCAGTCAAATAATGTTCCAAATTAAAATGTAAATACTGCAAGGCTGTTTATTTAAATGATAAATCTTCATTGTCAGCACATTTGCATCAATTACATCCGAGTTCAAATCTTCAGCCTGACTATCATATCGTGCACAATCGATGTCCCATCTAGCACGCGAGCACTAGATTCCACATGGCACTCCAAGAGCAACCGAGCGGTAAGTCCCGGTGTTATAGGATGACGAGAAATTCAAAATACTCGTAGTCTTGTTCGTGATGATAACACTAAAATAGTTCAATTTTTGCAGTTATTGTTTACCTGTCTGATAATATTGTTAATACGTAGTATTTCCTGCGCGGCTGCTCAATCCTGCCACCTGGCTGTTGAAAATTATGAAAAGAATGCAAACTAATGGATTCGTGTTTAAAGCTAAAAGTGACGCTTGGCAGAAAATTTGTAGTGAATTCAATGTACAGTATACATACAGACGTTAGCCAATGTACAATTAAGCAACTGAAACAACCGTGCAAGTGCAACAATTGTATGAAAATAATCTCTTTTGTTTCTAACTCTCTGGAAGAGGCCTATCATATTCCAAATATTCAAGATACAGAAGTTCTGCATCTAATGTACCTGCCATATTTTGAGCTAACAGAAAATCTAACTGCTTGAACTGGGGCAGTGAAGTTAAATGAGAATTTAACAGATTGTTAGTCTTAACCAATCTTGATTAAATGCTAATTCGGTTAAGTTAACTGAAAATTATTTTTACAAACAGTTAAATGTTAAATGAGGTTGAATAAACCAGGCCACACAGGGAAAGACACACTATTTGAACAACACATCCATCATCATACACAACAAAAACTTATATTGTTTTACCGCTTGTGGAGCCACTTCAACAAAGGATACTCGTTGTGGATTGATAATTTTTATAATTCACCTGCTTTGGCTCATAAGTTAAATTCACTGAAAACTGACTGTGTAGGAACATAACGTCTCAACAGAAAGGACGTCCTGAAAGATGTGATCATCACAAAACTAAAGGGGAACTTATGGCTCAGCACTCCGACCATAATTCCATCCTAAAGCGGCATGATAAAGATGTCACAATGATTTCCACATTCCATGGGGCAGAAACAGTCACAAAGAAAACAAAGCATGGTCACGGAAAAGAAAAGCCTTCTGTTGCCGACTATAATGATCACGTGGGTGGAGACGCTCTGAAAGATCAGCTACTTCAAGCTATCTTTTAAAGAAGAGAACCAAGTGGTACATCAAGTTATTCAAGAGATTAATGAATGTTGCAATTCTAAATTCAAGGATCATTTGCCAGAGAAATTTACCAGAATCTAGAATAGATAATTTGAAATTTAGAGTGGATGTTGTCCAAGCACTGCTTGTGGAACATTCAGGTTCATTTGCCTAAACACTGAAAGCGTTAATGCCTATGTTATCTATAATAATAGTTTTACAAAAGACTAAGCAAAATCAACAGTAGAATTTCTTTTCGCATTGACAAGAATTACCGACAGCTTGGATCTCTTGACAACCGGGATTTCCATCAGTATACAGAGGAATCTGCTCTTTATCATAGCGGGCAGGGCAACTGGAAGTTGAGATACCAACTCAGCCAAAAGCAGCCAGTCCAAGGTCTGGAGGATACAATACATATCTGACGTCCCCTATTGTGCCTAAAACCAAAAGGTGAACAAAAAAATTTGGCAATATGTGACTTCCTTATTTTCTCTTATATCCAGAGGTAATAATGCTCTTCTAATTATCAAATTAAGAATTTATTGCAACCAAAAGGCCGTAATAGAAATTAGCAAATGGGTAGGCCTACGCCTATTCACTTACAGAAAATGTTCATCTACACACCACCAATTTTTCAACATACCTAAGTTTGAAGATGTAAAACCTGTGCTTTTTAGTGAAGTACACAGTACCCCGGTGCATGCTTCGTGTCCCTAGATTTAAGTGTAAAATTTGAGGGGTTAAATAACAAAATAACCGTACAATTGAAATATGACCTATCAAAACCGTCGGTTGTTTTATGAAATGTAACTATACTCAAATGAATGTGCGATTCCTCAAGAACAAATAAATGATTTGCCTTTGGCGTGTTAAAGGTCTGAATGCAACGTCCTACTTAACTATAAAACTGATCTATGAAAACACTCGTGGAGAGCAAAATACGTTTCAAAGCAATTGTGGCCACGGCAGTCAAACATCCACACAGCACAGCAAACTCAATGAGTGAACAATCCAAATGATTAAAACAAAACTACAAAAATATTGGAAAACAAGGGAAAATTTAAATTGAAAAGAACTAGTATGAAAAATCCGCAACAAAGAAATTGGAAAAACAGAAACAGGGCCAAGTAGACATTTAAGGCATAAATCTACTACATAAAGCAATAGACTTATCTTTATGTTGTAAATATAATTACACATAAACCAACCTGCAACATCCTTCAACCGTCCTTTACAGTAGTACGACTGGGGAGAGCGTGAACATGTGCTCCTACAGACAACATATGTCTAACAGAATTGAAAACAATAAAGCAACCGCTTGTAATCATATAATTCCAACTTCTTTCTTACATCTTTAGCAATGTAGTTTCATTCATCAAAACAACCAGAAAGCTAACAGCACCACATTAATACATAGTTTAAGTATCTGCCACGTACCTGTCTGTATTTAAAAACCCCTAAAGTCAATGGCCGTAAAAGCCAATCCTAACCTGAACATCAGAGCTGCAAAATTACTCACCATTATCCACAGTAAATATTACCGCTGGGAGAATCAGTAATACTAACACAAAGATATTCTTCATATTTACGGGAACACTTAACACAGCACGTTGGACCACGACCTAATACCTTGGCATGTCCCCACACTACACCATCAGCGTAATAAGGCGTCTGACGAAAAGAATTATGGGAAACTTTCACTGAGGATTCATTACTACGTGGAAGCGAAGAGAGTGGCGTGGAAGTGTACCGTATCCACATGGCAAAGTGTGGCAAAAATCCAATGGGTTTACATATACATATTTCAAAATAGTTATCAGCACTGAAACAGCAGGGAGTAAAGAAGACAAAGCTTTGCGTCCTAAACAACCAAAGTTTTCTCGTAATATACCAATGGATGTCTGGGAAGTGTACCTTCGTGCAATTCTTCGGGAGAGGGACATGCGGCCAATCAATTTTCATGTCGACCCAACAGTTATCCCGAATGAATCAGAGAGATTTACGCATAAAGAAATAGACGAAACTGTTAAAAGCTTAAAAAATGGGAAAGCATGTGGTCCAGATAACATTTATAATGAACATTTGAAAGAGATATTCCCAGTGTTGAAAGAATCCATCTGCCAGTTATTGAATGAATGTTTACAACAGGGTAGGATGCCAGACAGTTGGGCTAAGTCCACAATAAAAATGATGTACAAGGGCAAAGGTGATACAGCAGACCCTAATTCGAACAGAGGAATTGCTCTGGAATGCACTCTCTTAAAGACACTGACTCAGTTAGTATGCAAGCGCCTCACAATATTATTAGACGACAAGCTTCCAGATTCCCAGTTTGGCTTCAGAAGAAGAAGATCAACCATTCAAGCAATCGATTGTCTACAACAGTATATTAATGAAGCTCTCGCAATTCCAAAGGGAAAACTTCATGCAATTTTTATTGACTATTCTAAGGCTTTTGATACGATCAATAGAGTTGTCGTATTAGAGAAGTTGTGAAACATCATCGGGCCTAGTTGTTATCTACTTTCAATCATCAAGAATCTCCTTACGGATAATTGGGTAGAGATTAGTGATGGCATCACCAAGTCATATCCGATACTTCAATCCATTGGCGTCCTTCAAGGTGACCCCCTAAGCCCATTGCTTTTCATTGCCACCACAGCTGACATCGTACAAAGAATAGATTCAGAAAATGTCAATATTCTCATGTATGGAGATGACATGGTTCTGACGTCAACTTCTCAGTTAGATTTGCAGACTACTTTTAATAAAGTTACGAAATGGGCAGAAGAGAACCAGCTGAGGTTAAATGAAAATAAGACTGTCTCTCTGACCTTCAGAAAAGGAGGAAAACGGGGAACATTCTTAATCAATGACCAACAACTAAAGTCAGTCACAAATTTTAAGTACCTAGGAGTCGCTTTTCAAACACAGGGGAACGTGTTCTCTTTACATGTAAAAGACCGACTAAACGCTGCCATAAAATCCATTAACGACATCAGATCTTTAAGCCATCCCTCACTTTCATGTGCCATCGAGTTATTTCATCTGAAGGTTAGTCCTGTAGCCACCTATGAATTGGAAAATATATGGATATATCTTGGAAAGAGGCAACTACATACTATAGAAAAGGTGAAAGCATTCTATTTAAAGGAAGTACTTTGCCTCTCAAAGTACACTCCATCACGCCTCGTATACCAACTGTCGAGAGAATTATCCTTTGTGGAAGAGTTGCGTTTGAAACTACTGCTCCCGGCCACCCCAGCGTATAAGGAACTCCTACAAGAGCTTCAACAAAAGAGAGACAGCATATGGTGGGACTTTTACTAGTGTGATGCGATGAACAACCGCAAATGGACTCGGGGAGGCTATGAGTTGAGACACGTTGTGACCAGGCTCTCAGTCCATGGGTTTCACCAACGCCTGTGTATTAAAGCGAGCTTTCATGAGCCAAGTCCGGACTGCAGGTGCAAAATGTGCGGCGAAATTTGTGAACGCTATCACGTACTTAAGTGTAAACTGAGAATAGAATCCTTAAAAAAATTCTGTACAGACGACTGCTCATAAGAATTTTTTTCCATGCACACTTGTGCGAAATAAAAGCTATCGCCCCCTACTATGACTGCGTAGTCATAGACGATGGTGAAGCCCAATGACAGTGGTCTATATAGGGGGCGTGGTCGTAAATAGGTCCGAGAACGTATGCTATTTTTGAGAGTCAAATCTGTCACAGCTACACCGTTCCCTTCCCTTTCCCACAAACAGTTTCCGAATCTACTCTATATTATTCTACCTTCTTCCAACCGATTCAACTGCATGAATTAACTCAAACACTTGAATCTTCAAAAAGTTCGTCACCTGGCCCAGATTCAATCACGTATACTATGCTTCAACTATTGCAATCTACAACCCAAAAGATAATATTCGAATAATTTAATAATATCTTAGCAGCTGAACATATCCCCACAGAATGGAACAACTTTCATATTACACCAATACTTAAACCTGGGAAAAAAGCCAAGAGACCCAGTGCATTATAGAGGAATCGTGTTGAGTTCGTGTGTACGAAAAATATTCCTAAAAATACAATTAAACCGTTTGGTCTGGATGATGGAATATCATCATCTCATACCCACATCTCAATATGCTTTCCTTAAAGAAATGTGTAAGTCTTCAGCGTTGACTTTTGTTAGCTCGACATCGCAAACACAGTACAACTGCTCTATTCTTAGATATAAAGGGTGTGTATGATTCCGTTCTCTTACATTTACTATGGGAACAACTTGGATCAGATGGATTTTCGTATAAGTTAATCACTGATCTCTATACATGGATCGCTCATGGCAGCTCTCCGCTGCAGAATAATAATAATTTCGTGTGGCTATTTCTAGCTGAGTGCAGCCCTTGTAAGGCAGACCCTCCGATGAGGGTGGGCGGCATATGCCATATGTAGGTAACTGCGTGTTATTGTGGTGGAGGATAGTGTTATGTGTGGTGTGTGAGTTGCAGGGATGTTGGGGACAGCACAAACACCCAGCCACCGGGCCACTGGAATTAACCAACGAAGGTTAAAATCCCCGACCCGGCCGGGAATCGAACCCGGAACCCTCTGAACCGAAGGCCAGTACGCTGACCATTCAGCCAACGAGTCGGACTTCCGCTGCAGAAGAAAGTACGCCAAGTTAAGCGCGCGGTCCGCCATGTTGGTGTACCCATCCTAGAGCTCACGTTATGGGGAAGCAATGATAATATAATTAATTTTAAATCGCAATTAATGGCGCATTGGAATAATTAAAAATATAGGGACATGTTCACTCAAAGCATCAGGGCATTGGGAACACCGACACGTCATTCCAAGTTCAGTAAATCTCCGGGAAAGCAATAAAATTGAGTGTATAATAACGACCGACAAATATTAACTTACGTGCTGAATACATGCAATTAGCGATCGGTAATGCAATACGAGTGAAAAACCGTTTCGGGAAACATTGCTGTAAATTTTATACATGTATGCCACGAAATTATGCATTCCTAAGGGGAGGCCTGACTGAATTTTTCGTATTTTGAGCCAAAAACTCGGTTTTATCTTTTTATTCATACAAAAATAGCCCTATTCTTCCTCTTTCAGAAAATGATTTTATTTTAGTAATTTCGGCTTGTTTAAAGCATGTAGAAGCCATTTAATATGAGCCCGCAGGACATTTAAAAGCCCAGAACCACACCCACCTCTGTAACGGCATAATGATAGTATACTGTGTGTTTTTCGCTGGACATTCAAGTATTTCGCGACGTATTTGCCGTAGAAGTACACTTCGGCATGTTGACAGTCATTGTCTACTACGTAATCAATACAATTGCATTATGTTAGGAAATACTGTAATTTGAACTGACGGAGAGAATGTACCTCTTCCAAATATAACTCAATTTATATCTGCCACACATGTATACTTTGATAGTTTCCTAAATATATTATGTAAATGTATTATTTA
This sequence comes from Anabrus simplex, assembly GCF_040414725.1. Lineage (NCBI taxonomy): Eukaryota > Metazoa > Arthropoda > Insecta > Orthoptera > Tettigoniidae > Anabrus > Anabrus simplex. The sequence goes on along the minus strand of NC_090269.1, from coordinate 425,753,615 downwards.
CATTTAGGAATTCGTATTCGTGTTAATCGTAGTAGTACAAGCATGGCTCCCTTGTTTGTTTATATTTTACTAACATTGCGGAGTAACATTTGCTTGCAACCATGGACCATATAAGAGAAATTCAGCGAGTGAAATATCTAAACTAGTGACTTTTCATTGATGTATTTCATCTTAATTCCTTTGTAAATCCGTGGAGTATTGCAATAAAACAGCACAGAACACCCGTGGAACTACAATCAGGAGACCTGGCGTCACTGAACTAAGTATAACAAAGCAAACGCGCTCCTCGTGGTGTACTGCACCGTGCGCTCGCTGCCATCTTACTACGCCAGTCATCTTCTATTCGCCTTACTGCTACCCAAGCTACCAGCCATCCATGTATAGAGATCAGTGAAGTTAAGTTATTACTCTTCTATCACTTACTTTACCGCACCCTTATCGTTAAATCACCACATACTCCACTTGTGGGTCGACTGACTTCGACTGGCTTACCACACGGCGAAGCTCTAAGCGGCGTTCTATTTGCTTTCTACATGCGTGAGTTAGACCGGAAAATTTCACCATACGCTAGAGTTATCTCTTACGCTGATGATTTTGCAATGTATATCTCCCACGAGAGCATCCCTCAGTGCAGGAGGATCTTAGCTGGTGTAATGCGTGACGTAATTAGGTGGTTGGATACCCACGGACCAACTCTATCGATTCCTAAATGCATGGCAATACTGTTTACGCATAAGAGGTCGTATGACCAATCCCCCTCAATTCTTGATGAATTTAAAGTTCCGTTATCTCTTCAACACACATACCTTGGTATCCTGTTTGATCATAAGCTCACGTGGAAACATCACATTAATGCAATTCGGCATAAACGGACGAGTATATCCAAATCCTTCAAACAGTCGCGCGGAGAAGTTGGGGGGGGGGGTAGATCCATTAGTAGCTTTAACGCTCCATCGTGCTACGATTCGAACTGTATTAGACTATTGTGCATATTTTATAGATATGGCCGAACATTCCATAGTATCGTATCTCAATAACATACAATATAAAGCACTTCGAATATGTATAGGAGCATTAAAACTATTCCCACGAATGCCCTACTAGCGGAAACAGGTGAATATCCATTGTGGATCCGAAGAAAGAATCTAGCGTGTAAATACCTTCTAAAGGAATTTGCCATTAATTCCAAAATTACAGCTTCAACGTCAATTAATCAATCAATCAATCAATCAATCACTCAATCAATCAATCAATCAGTCAATCAATCAGTCAATACTGATCTGCACTTAGAGCAGTCGCCCAGGTGGCAGATTCCCTATCTGTTGTTTTCCTAGCCTTTTCTTAAATGATTTCAAATAAATTGGAAATTTATTGAACACCTCCCTTGCTAAGTTATTCCAATCTCTAACTCACCTTATTATGAATTAATATCCCCCTTAGTTTGTCCTCTTGAATTCCAACTTTATCTTCATATTGTGATCTTTCCAATCAATCAATCAATCAATCAATCAATCAATCAATCAATCAATCTATCAATCAATCAATCAATACTGATCTGCATTTAGGGCAGTCGCCCAGGTGGCAAATTCCCTATTTGTTGTTTTCCTAGCCCTTTCCGAAATGATTTCAAAGAAATTGGAAATTTATTGAACATCTCCCTTGGTAAGTTATTCCAGTCCCTCACTCCCCTTCCTATAAATGAATATTTGCCCCAGTTTGTCCTCTTGAATTCCAAATTTATCTTCATATTGTGATCATTCCTACTTTTATAAACGCCACTCAAACTTATTCGTCTACTAATGTCATTCCTTGCCATCTCTCCGCTGACAGCTCGGAACATACCACTTAGTCGAGCAGCTCTTCTTCTTTCTCTCAATTCTTCCCAACCCAAACTTTGCAACATTTTTGTAACGCCACTCTTTTGTCGGAAATCACCCAGAACAAATCGAGCTGCTTTTCTTTGGATTTTTTCCAGTTCTTGAATCAGGTAATCCTGGTGAGGGTCCCATACACTGGAACCATACTCTAGTTGGGGTCTTAACAGAGACTTATATGCCCTCTCCCTTACATCATTACTACAACCCATAAACACCCTCATAACCATGTGCAGAGATCGGTACCCTTTATTTACAATCCCATTTATGTGATTACCAAAATGAAGATCTTTCCTTATATTAACACCTAGATACTTACAATGATCCCCAAAAGGAACTTTCACCCCATCAACGCAGTAATTAAAACTCAGAGGACTTTTCCTATTTGTGAAACTCACAACCTGACTTTTAACCCCGTTTATGAACATACCATTGCCTGCTGTCCATCTCACAACATTTCCGAGGTCACGTTGCAGTTGCTCACAATCTTGTAACTTATTTATCACTCTATAGAGAATAACATCATCCGCAAAAAGCCTTACCTCCGATTCCACTCCTTTACTCATATCATTTATATATATAAGAAAACATAAAGGTCCGATAATACTGCCTTGAGGAATTCCCCTCTTAATTATTACAGGGTCTAATTCTCTGAGATCTATTTTCTAGAAATATAGCAACCCATTCAGTCACTCTTTTGTCTACTCTTTCGTCTACTAATGTCATTCCACGCCATCTCTCCGCTGACAGCACGGAACATACCACTTACTCGAGCAGCTCATCTTCTTTTTCCCAATTCTTCCCAGCCCAAACTTTGGCAACATTTTTGTAACGCTACTCTCGTCGGAAATCACCCAGAACAAATCGATCTGCTTTTATTTGGTTTTTTTCCAGTTCTTGATTCAGGTAATCCTGGTGAGGGTCCCATACACGGGAACCATACTCTAGTTGGGGTCTTACCAGAGACATATATACCCTCTCCTTTACATCCTTACTACAACCCCTAAATACCCTCATAACCATGTCCAGAGATCTGTACCCTTTATTTACAATCCCATTTATGAGATTACCCCAATGAAGATCTTTCCTTGAGCATTATACACAACACCCCACGAGAGGCGAACGAACTCCTACTCTCTATCAGTCATACCAACTGTTGTGCACACAGAGCGATATTTCTTTACGTTTTCCAAAACTTCCTATGTATTCTATCCCTTATAATAGCCTACTTTTCCAACTTCAAATCATATTATCCACTGCAACACGCTTTTCGCCTGTCGAACACAATTATTTTCATAGTCCTTCCGCGTCCAAAAAATAAGAATTTCATTATCTGAGAACGATATCAGTATTTACACTAATGATTCTAAGTCCGCGCAGGGCGTAGGAGCGGCATTCTTTATTCCCAATTTCAATATAATTGAAACCTTCCATTTACCAAATATTTTTTATATCTTCTGCAGAATTATTTGCGATTATACAAGCCCTTATTCATGTTCAGCAACAGCATTATAAACGAACAACTATATATACGGATGCTCAAAGTGTGTTTATGTATTAACCTGTCACTAGTTATCTTATAATTGGTATCTCTACAATGTGAAATATTTGTTGTATCAACTCGAACAATCAGGAGTGTACATAACAGTAGTGTGGATCCCAGGACAATCCGGTATTTTTAGAAATAAGCGAGCTGATTCTACGGCTAAGGCAGCTAGTACTCAAAATACAGCACCAAATCTTGTGGCCCTTCCTCCCCTTGACTTCTTTCCTGAACTTTACGATGCAGCATAAGTTCGTGGTAAGAGGATTGGCAATATTCCACTCGGAAAAAAGGCCATTTTTTAATCAAATTCAACCGCAAATTCCTCATCAACATTGTTATTTTTATGGATCATGCACTCGTCGGCATATCACGAATATCATACGTCTTCGTTTCAATCACGCGCTTACACCACAATATAAGTACTTTTTCCAACTTTCTAACCTCTCTACCTATGTGTGGGGCCACCCACATGGTGACAGGAATCACATTTTGTTTCAGTGCCCACAATTTGATTCTCCGCATGGTCAAATTATGCAAACACCTTGTAAATTTATCTATTCCCGTTCCTACCAGTGTTTCCCTCCTCTGCGAACCATGTGACCTTGCCGCGGTGGGGAGGCTTGCGTGTCCCAATGATGCAGATAGCCGAGCCGCAGGTGCAACCATATCGGATGGGTATCTGTTGAGAGACCAGTCTAACGAATGGTTCATCGAAAGGGGGGTAGCAGCCTTTCGGTAGTTGCAAGGGCGGCAGTCTAGATGATTGACTGATACGGCCTTGTAATAATACTCAACATGGATTACCTGTGTTGATACTGCTACACGACTGAAAGCAACGGGAAACTACAGCCGTAACTACCTCCCCAGGACATGCAGCTCTCCCTGTATGAATGATGTACTGATGATGGCTTCCTCCCGGGTAAAATATTCCGGAGGTAAACTAGTCCCCCATTCGGATCTCCGGGTGGGGACTACACGAGAGGGGGCGATCATCAGGAAGACAGATACCGACATTCTGCGAGTCGGAGCGTGGAATGTTAGAAGTTTGAATCGTTGTGGTGGTTTAGAGAATCTGAAAAGGGAGATGGATAGGCTAAAGTTAGATGTAGTTGGTATGAGTGAAGTACATTGGCAGGAAGAACAAGATTTTTGGTCAGGCGACTACCGATTTATCAACACAAAATCAAACAGGGGAAATGCAGGAGTTGGTTTAATAATGAATAAGGAAATAGGGCAGCGGGTAAGCTACTACGACCAGCATAGTGAAAGAATTATTGTCGTCAAGATAGACACCAAACCAATGCCCACCACAAAAGTGCAGGTCCATATGCCTACTAGTTCAGCGGATGATGAAGAAATAGAAAGAATATATGAGGAGATAGAAGATTTAATACAATATGTAGAAGGTGACGAGAATCTAATTGTGATGGGAGACTGGAATGCAGTGGTAGGCCAAGGAAGAGAAGGTAGTACAGTAGGAGAATTTGGATTGGGTCAAAGGAACGAAAGAGGAAGTCGGCTGGTTGAATTCTGCACCGATCATAATTTAGTCCTTGCCAATACTTGGTTCAAACACCACAAACGAGGGCTGTATACGTGGACGAGACCTGGAGACACTGGAAGGTATCAAATAGACTTCATTATGATTAGGCAGAGATTCAGAAACCAGGTGTTGGATTGCAAAACTTTCCCAGGAGCAGACGTGGACTCTGACCACAACTTGTTGGTCATGAAATGCCATTTGGGTGATAACGGCAGAATAAGGCCCACGGTATCCCCTGCCTGTCGTAAAATTCCCTGGGGAGGTGGGGGTAGTATAACAACACACACCGTATCCCTTGCTTTTCGTAAGAGGCGACTGAAATGGGCCCCTGGAGTTCTCAATTAGGGAGCATGGATTTGGTAACCACGGGGCACTTGGCTGAGTCCTGGCATTACTTCCACTTACTTGTTCTAAGCTAATCTCATGCCCGACTGCCGATGGGCAACTCTTGTTCTTTTCTCACCCCGAGACTATAAGAGGATTCGAGGGCTAGGTAATCTTTCATTTTCTCGCCCTTCATGGTCCTTGTCTTTCTTTGGCCAATATCTTCATTTCCCTCTGTTAGTGTTAATAGAGGATGCTTGTCTACTTGCACACCCTTTTAAAGCAATAATCGCCACCATGTGTCGTAAAAGGCGATTAAGGGGGCATAAGGGGCTCTTATCATCGGAGTATTGTTTGGCGTCCAAGTGACCTAAGAAGCTCTTAAATTCGGAGTGTGGATTGGCGTCCAAGGGGCCGTATGCTGAGTCCTGCATTGTTTCTACTAGTGTCAGAGAATGGTCTACTTGATGGTTACAAGTCCTATTAAAACAATAAACACCACTCCCACTCCAAAATATGTAGTAACTAATGTTGCTATGCGCAGTTTGGTGATTTATTGCGCATTCCCCTCAACATTTCAGATTGCGGTATGCCCTTATTAATAGCCTACTCCTTTTCTTTACAGATATCTGGTGAAGATTTGTATCTCCTGTTTTTAAGATACACGCTTTATAGTACCGACAATCAACTAGCGAGAGAGTAGATTTAAGGCTACGGGTCATGAGAAACGCTTCATTAGAGTTCAGTAAAAAAGCATTAATGGGTCTGTTTGCAAGAAAATGTTTCCTGCTTTGGAAATGCATTTGTTCCAGCGTATGGGCAGCGTTGCGTGTTGATGTTCAGGAACAAAAATCCCGTTTATATTTGATCGACCTTCGTAGCATATTACAATCCCTTGTTGAAACATGTGAAATGCCTCTAAGATCTCGCAAATTATATTTAGTTTCCAAATATTTACTGCAAAGAATGGCCCTGGCCAGACATCCTGTACTACCTAAAATGTAACTAATGGCGTAATATAGGCAACGCACTTAACAGCAATCGCGAAACTGCCCTGTTAGAAGCCTTCCATTTTACACGATAATATCAAAATAGTCTTCAACAGCAAAATGCCTCGCCGATCGCAAAAAAAAAGACGGTTGCAAGAACGTTTTCAGATGACAGATGAGTCCTTGCTCTCACTGGTGCTGCCTCCCCTTTCCTCCGCCATTCCTTACACACACGCGTCCTTGATAATGTTTGATCATCGAACTGTGCAATCAGTCTCTTGCAAATTTCCGATGCTGTAACTTCTTCATGGGCAATGAATTTTATAATTGTGCGTTTCGCAGTGGAGGGGTGCACCTGTTGCTCCGACACCGTGAGCGTTACTGACGAAACGGCGGGAAATATCTAACAACGTGCTCTTCTCACTCCTAACGGTAATGGTTAAGCATAGCAGAAGCGTGGGGCCAGTCCTACCAACTGTTGATGTTCAGAACAAAAATCCCGTCTATATTTGATCGACCTTCGTAGCATATTACAATCCTCTGTTGAAACATGTGAAATGCCTCTAAGATCTCGCAAATTATATTTAGTTTCCAAATATTTACTGCAAAGAATGGCCCTAGCCAGACATCCTGTACTACCTAAAATGTAACTAATGGCGTAATATAGGGAACGCACTTAACAGCAATCGCGAAACTGCCCTGTTAGAAGCCTTCCATTTGACACGATAATATCAAAATAGTCTTCAACAAAGACTTTCGCTTCCACATTATACAATTCCATATAATGTTATGCATTACGTTCCTGATATTATAGCGACCCATCACATTTCCATACATAACGCCAAAATGAAAATTTCCGATACACCTTGCCCAGCAGTTAACATGGCAATATATTGTCTAAACCCTAATCTCCCAATCTATGCCGATGGATCCAAACATAATGAGGGCACAGGTGCCGCATATTATATACCGTATCTTAACGTCAGTGAGCAATCCTTCCTAAACATGCCTCAATATTTACTGCCAAGGCTTTTGCTATTAGACAAGCTATACTAAATACAGTAGAGACAATACGTGACACTTACGGATTTTTCCTTGTTAAAATGGGAGACAATTCGACGGTGGCGCTCCCAGTGACTTGACCAGAAAAGTCGCGCTAAATTCAAATATCAATGGAAATGCATATACGAAAATGGATGAATAAATTACGTCTAGAAAGAAAGTGTTATTGAGATATTAACGAATTTGCTAAAGCAATTCTGGATTAATGAATGAAGAATTATTTAAAAGGTTATTATTTAAAGACTGAAATTAGACATATAAACAAGGTGTGAAATGGACTGCTGAGAAATGGCTTGATCTTTCATTTATGCATTACTTTTTTTGTTTTAGCATTCCTGCCTGTACTTTTACGGTTAGATTTGCCTTTTTTTAAAAAAAACATTTTATCATCACATTAAGGCACTTGTCAATAAAAATATCGACACATTCCTTACACACTTGATGCAATGAATTAACATTTAAAAGCAAGATAATTTTCCTATTAATTCTAATATAAGCGTAACGTCCATTATTTCTTGTATAGCTTATCAAAATCACTTCTGTGACATTTCAAAACTCACAGATCACACCTATAACAACACAGCGGAATTGAAGGTGAACTGCTGCACTATACAATAAAATATGCGTATTATATTTTAAGCCAGTTAAAATATGGCTCGAGCAGGTCAGAAGATTATTAAGTACTATAAAAATATCTTTGTCACTGGAAGAATATATGTGTATGTTCAGTCTTCAGCCCTAAGGCTGGTTGGACCCTCAACAGCTATGCCATCAGCTGTCATAGATGGCCTAGGCATCACTGAAGAGGCGTACTAGGGAAGTGAGGAGTGAGGTAGTTTCCCGTTGCTTTCCTCACCAAGCCAGAAGTTGCTATTACATATCAGTCTGCCAAGCCCACTGAAATGCATGCACCAACCGACCCTATGAGCAACGTTTTCACACCATTCATAGCAGGGACTGGCTGCACAAGGAATGTCATTACTAGCATCGCTCATACCTCACTCACTTTCATATTGTCAAAGCCAAGGATAAGACAGAGACAGATCAATGAAAGTAACAAAATTGCTCTAGCCCATACCAGAAGACACAATGCACTGTAAACACTAGGTCCTGCCAGCAAAGGCATATGCAAACACAATATTACTTACTTTTGCTTGTCACGAGGTAAAAGAAAGAAAGACCGCACATTCTTCTCGACTTCATAGTTACTGCAGCCAAACACAGCACATACCTTTTCCCTCATGTTGAGAGGAGATATCAAGGAATGACTCACGCTACTATTTTATTATGTCAACTCACTGAAAACGCATAAATAACACCAAGAAATTCACACACAAATACACGTGCTCTTATGACAGAATCAGTAGTTCTCAGATCCATCCGCTAGAGAGAGCTCTAATAGCTGTCCCTCGATATCTCGCTGAGTGTCGCGTATTGTTTCTACTGTATTTGGCTATACTCTACATAAAACGTCATCAATTTACAAAGCCCATACTTTTTACAGATTCCTTAATTGCCCTTCATAGCTTAATGCCACATAATTCATATAACAATTGGTATATATGCAACCTACGAAGATTCTTACTTGAATTAGAAAAATGACTATGATATAACATTAAAATGGATAAATGGACATTCAAACAACACCGGTAATTATCAGGATGATAAAATGGCAACAATGCTGCATATGGAAAAGGTATCAATGCTTCAATTGCCTTCCCTTTCACGGATTACACCCCGTTAATTAAACTTGCTATGAAACAAAAATGGCAGCACAACTGGACACAATCGGCGAAATTAACGGAAAAGTATTACCATTAAATTCATCCGAACATTCCTAGTCTCTTACGGTTTTCTGAAACAAAATATGCACGAAGTCATTACTACCATTATCAGATTACGATTAATCACACTCTTACCCCGACTTATAAATCAAGATTTAAATTGACGAATTCACCCATGTGTTCATGTAATAATAGCACTGCCGACGTCAATGATATTTTTTTCAATATTTCTATTTCACGCCACATAGAAAGAGGTTTTTAAAAATCTGATATCGCAAAAAGAGAACAGTTTGTGCATTGCTCTCACAGTCAGGGTTTCAGGAAGATACATTGGGCCGATTGCAGAAACGGTGTTTAGACGATGTCTACGGTTAAACAATGCCTAAGTATGGCTGTCGCATTGCAGAGACGTTATTTATCACTTAGACTGTATAAAACCGATGTTCAACCGGTCATGTTTAAACACTGCCGAGAGCACTGTTTAACTTCAAATGAGAGGAGTGAATCACAATCAGAGGTTATGTACCAAGGAACATGCAATTTGTATTATCACGTTGAGACGATTCCGGGAAGAAAGGTTAATCCGACGGCCTCTCTGTGGGTTTCCCTCTGCTAAATCGCAGCAATTTATTTGACATGTAAGGGGAGATAGATCTTAAAATAAGGTTTCGCTTTTCAGGAGACTTGTTTCTTGAGACTGACAAAGGGACAGTCCGGTAAATGTCAACTTGAATACAGTTCTTGGCAACCGATATACCGTATTTTATTATATAAACTAGCTGATGTACCCGTGCTTCGCTACGGAATTCTAAATTTTATACAGAATTCTAGATTAGGTAGTGTAAACGTTGTGAGCAAAATTTTATTAAGTTGCATTGCTGTTAACGTTGCCCTAGAAGCACGACGGGCAAGTCACCAACGTCTTTTCTCATCTCAAGACTGGGTTAGGGAATTTTCATTGTAATGGTAGGCCACCTTTCCTACCGTCAGTCACAATCAGGTTGGGGAGTTTTCATTATAATGACAGACACTCACTCTCCGCCTGCCTTTATAAATTCTCAGAAAGACTCTCTTAATGGTTTTCCCAACTAAAATGAACATGGGTCATTACAATGACGTCGGTAGGAATGGCGCGATTAAAAGCAATGCCTTCATATGGAATACTCGATCAAATGAAAAACCACACATTTTTAACGAACAGTACTATGCTGCTGAACTAACAGTCCAAAGCTACAGAGCTGGAATGACCAAGACGCAGACATCCGTGATCCATGAACAATCTTCGTCCTTTCTTCGGCGGGGGGGGGGGGGGTGTTCAAATAGTGGATAGTCTCAGGGCAAAAACTATGCCCGTTTACTTATCGGCTTACTGGGAGTACCCGATATGAGTCGGAAAATCTCAATTCACTACACTGGCGGGTGAAAGAACTATCTGACGTGGAGGCAATTTTTCCTCCAAGCCAGAGAAGAAACCACATCTTCGCTGCTAATTTGGAATAAAACTAATGTTGATTTAATGAAAGTGAAGAGGAAGAAGCTTTTCCTAAGAAACGGCTCTTTTCAAGGTTGAATTTTGAGTTATTTAGTGAATTCTGGTATTGTAATTTGGAATAGGGCTAAATTGTAATTCCAGACCAGTTCATACTATTACTCCTACTACTACTACTACTACTAACTGAGCCTCTGACTTAAGTGCGCACGCTGCTCATTCAAAACAGTGCGTTAGAGTAGGTATCGAATAGCTGGCATACTATGATGAACCAGTGTGTTACGTACAAGCAGTATCAGAAAATGTATGAACCAGAGGATTGGCATGCTAAAGAAGAAAGTTATCTAACTCCTCAGCTATTTCCCGCCAATATTCAGTTAGGCTGTTATACTCGGTACGCAGCATGAATCCCATCTATCGGAGTTGAATGTCAGCATAAGAGACAAAGAACATTACAACAAACAATGGTCAGTGTTATGTTATTGTTGATCTATGTTACGCGCTTTCGATATTGTAGGCCGCCACATTTTTAATTGTCTTCTGGTTCTGAAATACCACTCTTATCATAGTCGGTACGGTAAAACTGAATAAAACTAAAATGATTGGAAGTTATATTCTCTATAACTTTTGTTATGGAGTACTTTTCCATAGGACCAAGAACATAGGTATTTAAAAATTAAATTTTAGGTGCCTTCCCCTAAACTACCATTTCACCCTGGGTGAATAACATTGTTTATAGCTTAAACTGTAGTTTCTTATTCCCCGACTCTATATACCGATTTTCATTCAATTCTGTTTACCCATTTTCTCGGGGCTCGGCGTTGATATGAACTTCGCAACAAAAATCAAAATTCATGAATATCTCTGTTATCATAGCCGGTACAGTAAAAATGCATAAGACGTAAATAATCAGAAATTTAATTCTACATAACTAAAGTTATGTAGTATTTATCGATATGACCACTAATAATATAAATATTTGAGAATTGAATTTTAGGCCTTCCCCTAAACTACCATTTCACTCAGCGTGAATAAAATAATTTATAGCCTTGATTGTAGCGGCTCATCCCCCGACTTTACATAGACAGACAGACAGACAGACAGACAGACAGACAGACAGACAGACAGACAGACAGACAGACAGACAGACAGACAGACAGACAGACAGACAGACAGACAGACAGACAGACAGACAGACAGACAGACAGACAGACAGACAGAAATTACGGAAAAGTAAAAAATGTATTTTCTTGTTACTGTGGACATGATCGATACAGAAATACCATTATTTTCAAATTCTGAGCAATGTACAGACAAAACTCTTATTTTATATATATAGAAGATAGATGGGGTAATTTCCATGGAATTATAAGTCACTTCGACTACATACATATCAGAATTACGTGTCCCAATTGTCAGAGGGCTGTCATATACATCAGCCGTCCGCCTCCGTAGCGTAACGGTTAGTGTTATTAGCTGCCGTCCTCGGGGGCCCGGGTTCGATTCCCGGTACTGCCAGAAATTTAAGAATGGCAGGAGGGCTGGTATATGGTTGAAATGGTACATGCAGCTCACCTCCAATGGGGGTGTGCCTGAAAAGAGCTGCACCACCTCAGGATGAGGACACGAGTTTACTTTACTTTATATACCGTACATCAGCCGAGAGGGTTTCAATTATATGTACTGCCAAGTAAACACGCATTATAGTGAAAACTAAAAAGTAGGTTGTATGTGGTTTATATATATAATCATATAAGTTTTCGGCAAGTATCAGATAGGATAAGGCAAATGGTGGTGATTATTGTTTAAAGAGGAGGGCTGGGGAAGAAGATCCCTAGTATTTACCTGGTGTAAAAATAGGGAAACTACGGAAAACAATCTTTAGGGCTGCCGATGATGCGTTTCGAACCTACGATCTCCAGAATTTAAGCTACATCTATATGGCCGGTACAACATAATACTCTCTTACACATTACTATTGCTTCATCTTCTCTTCGTCAAAGCTACCGTATTAATAAGTAGATTACACTCACTGTAACAACGCTATAATCAAAGCTACACTTCCCCGTACGATGGCGTGTCGTTTTAGTGTCGATAACATTATGAGTCCATTTTCCACCGAAAACGATACTCATGCTCATGTCGAGCCATATTTGAGTAATGTGTAGGAAGACAAACAGCTGACTGGCGCTCGGCGAGCGCATCGACGAATTTCATTGGTTGCGACAAGCAAAGAGCTTCATTTTCAAATCAATATTGAAAATCTAAACGATGTCTAGTTAAACATAGGCTGAACATTGTTTATGCAATGGAAAATCGTGCTCGATTTAGACGTTGTTTAGGTAGACGTTGTCTAAGGCTTAAAACTATTCACCGTTTCTGCAATCGGCCCATTTATTGCGGCGAATGGCCATAATGATACGTAAACTTATATGCCATATTCTTTTTAGATTTAGGGCAACGAGCTAGAATAACATAGAGGGGCTGTATGCCTGTCATCAGCGCTCCCTGCTTGAAGCAAGTTGATAAGGGGCAGCCATGTTAACGGTTGTCAAAACAAAGCGAATTGGCGCGAGAGCATATGTTGAGGTGATAGGGAGATCGTGCATGTCAATTTAATTCCCTAAGTTTTAAGAAGTGAAAACATAGATTCTCGCTTTCAAGAATGCCAGCCGTAAGCTCATCGTATGGTTGTTCTAATCGGAGTAATAAAACCAAGGATATATCGTACTTTAAGTAAGTATTACTGAATTATAGTCGAGATTCCTTTTTGTAATTTCTCTTTGTAATTAAATCCATTTTATTGTTTACTTAGCGAAAGTACGTATAGCCACGATAATTATTTGTCGAATTTTGTTTCAGATTTCGTTTAAAGAACAAGAAATTAACGGAACAATGCGTTGTGAGGGCGAAAAGAGATAAATGGTGTCCCACTCAATTCTGTTGCTTATGGTCTGTACATTTCCAGCCCTACTTAATTTTCATTCACATTTACAAATAAAGGAAATGGAGCGCCCATCACTAAGAAAACGTAACCACAAAGAAGAACACTTATTTCGTTCAAACGTACACTAAGTATGGTAAATACAGTATTTTACTGCTATTTTTGAAATGTATACAGACTTTATTGTAGATGTCTGTTGCCTTGATTTTTAAAACTATGCCACACTTCATAATGGACAACTTTCAAGCTTACCTTTCAGCTAGTTATCCCAGTATGATATGGTAATGGGAGAAACATGATATCCCCCCTATATTATAATAAATAATTACGCTAAACGATTATTGTGGTAAAGTATTCATGGGCCGCCTCTGTGGTGTACTGGTTAGCGTGAGCAGCTGCCACCCCTGGAAGCCCGGGTTCGATTCCCGACTCCACCACGAAATTTGAAAAGGGGCACGAGGGCTGGAACGGGATTCTATCAGCCTGGGGAGGTCAACTGAGTAGAAGTGGGTTCGACTCCCACCTCAGCCATCCTCGAAGTGATTTTCCGTGGTTTCCCACTTCTCATCCAGGTAAATGCCGGGATGGTATCTAACTTAAGGCCACGGCCGCTTCCTTCTCCCGCACAAGGCCCCTGTTCAGCATAGCAGGTGCAGCCCTCCCTCACAGTTGTATCCCCGACCCAATGTCTCACGCTCCAGAACACTGTCCTTGAGGTGGTAGAGGTGGTATCCGTCGCTGAGTCCGTGGGAAAAACCAACCCGGGAGGGTAAACAGGTTAAGAAAGGAACACAGTACTCATGAGGATGCAATAATTTTAAAAATATGAACAGAATGAGGTTGTAACCTATTGTAGGTCCCTATGATTTTTAGGCTTCCTGTCATAAATATTTATGTCCATCGTTTTTATTCTAATTTACGCTCAACCACAACAGCCAAGCAGGGTAACGCTCTTGTTCCGATTTCGAGGCCTATTCGTATGTCACTGTGCGATGATTTCGAACTACCCTACAATCAACTGATCGTGATGTTGGCCTCGTGCCGCAATATGATGAAGTGGCGGTATTCGCTTTAATGCTTCAAGCTATCGGCAACGGTCTTTAATTCTCCCCCAGTGATTCTAAAATGAGTATTTTCTACACTTTTCGTCATTTAAAGGCCATGCCCCCTTGCTTGTTTGACCACAGGAAACATGGCGGATTTTCGTTCTATTAGCTTCACCCAGGCAGCGCTTCCGCCTCTCTATGTTGTTCTAGCTCGTTGATTTAGGGTAATGCATCTAGTTGGCCGTGGAATGGTATGACCAAGTTACCAGCTGGCTCAGCCGTTGCCTACCAGATACACAAGGCCGGGAAATACAGCACACTAGACTCGTCCTCGAGATACTTCTGGCAAGTGCCGCTAGAGTTCTCTTTACTGTTCTGTCTCGCCCGCTCATTGCAACACGATCGAATATGAAAAACTATAAAAATTCATTCAAACTAGTAATTTCAGAAGGCAGCAAACAGATATGAGATCAAAGATAGACCAAGAGCAATTGTTTGACTTATTTTCTACAACGTATTTCTTACAATATGCTTCAACGAATTCACGAAAGAAGCAGAGAAGTCTGATAGCGAGTTTGTCACTTCTTACCGATTCCTTTAATTGTGCCTCAGAGTGTCCGATAAGCGGATCGAGATTGCGGTCATAAATAACTTTGGGTTTAATCGCCCTTTCACCAATTATCGGCGATCCAATCTTTTCCTCCGCACATCTGATATTTTGACATTCGTATTGAAGCTGCTGTTTGGTGAGTGATGTTATGCCCGTTACGCAAATATTTAGCGGCGTTTCACCGTATTTCTCTTTTTTCTTTCCGTAAAATTAAATTTGTGTTCGCCTCTGTGGTGTAGTGGTTAGTGTGATTAGCTGTCACTCCCGGAGGCCCGGGTTCGATT
Source organism: Anabrus simplex (assembly GCF_040414725.1). Classification (NCBI taxonomy): domain Eukaryota; kingdom Metazoa; phylum Arthropoda; class Insecta; order Orthoptera; family Tettigoniidae; genus Anabrus; species Anabrus simplex. The sequence goes on along the minus strand of NC_090269.1, from coordinate 425,738,120 downwards.
CCCGGCCCTGCCACGAAATTTGAAAAGTTTTACGTGGGGTGGAACGGGGTCCACTCAGCCTCGGGAGGTCAACTAAGTAGATGTGGGTTCGATTCCCAGCTCAGCCATCCTGGAAGTGGTTTTCCATGGTTTCCTACTTCTCCTCCAGGCAAGTACCGGGATAGTACCTAACTTAAGGCCACGGCCGCTTCCCTCCCTCTTCCCTGCCTGTCCTTTCCAATCTTCCCATCCCTCCACAAGGCCCCTGTTCAGCATAGCAGGTGAGGCTGCCTGGGCGAGAAACTAGTCATCTTTCCCAGCTGCATCCCCCAACCCAAAGTCCGGTGTTCCAGGACACTACCCTTGAGGCGGTAGAGGTTTGAAGAGTCCGAGGGAAAACCGTCCCTGGAGGGTAAACGTATGAAGAAAGAAGAAGAATATTAAATTCGTTCTAACAGGAATAAAGCACCTAAATGACCAATTTTAGCATGCTTTTCAATTTGGTTGGCTTTTTTTTTTGTGGTCAAGTTCAGATACCTTAAAACTTTTTTTTCTGATTTCATTACCCGTATCCTACTTCTCAATTTACAGATTGCTTTTCTGTAATCTGGTATTTAATTTTCTCATCCTATATACATTTATTTGTTTAGATTTAACAGAGATACTCGTAGACTTTCCTTGATATGGAAACGAGACTTGTACTCCTTTTTCGTTTGTGGCTGACGTATGAGAATATGGTATGTTCATCGTTATCTGAATCGCAACTTTTATTAAATTTTGATGGACCGGGCGAGTTGGCAGTGTGGTTAGGGGCGCCAGCTGTGAGCTTGCATCCGGGAGATAGTGGGTTCGAATCCCACTGTCAGCAGCCCTGAAGATGGTTTTCCGTGGTTTCCCAATTTCAGACCAGGCAAATGCTGGGACTGTACCTTAATTAAGGCCACGGCCGCTTCCTTCCCACTCCTAGGCTTTTTCTATCCCATCGTCGCCATAAGACCTATCTGTGTCGCTGCCACGTAAGGCCACTAGCAAAAAAAACTGATCGCTATACATCATTTTTGGGAGCTGAACGCTTCCTGCGTTTGACATTTTCCTGTTTGTGAACAGGATACACAATGAAAACAGAAGGAGATTTGATTGATATGCTTACACTGAAATCTGTTTTATGAGAAGAAATGCTAGGTACCTAAAGAGATCCTACTATATCACCTTGCTTAGAAATAGTTTGCTTCCATTTCTCCCCTAAACCGCACTCGGAAGGGAAACTATGGAACGTCAATTTTCATGCTTTTTTTAGTGTCATCCGAAATACAGAGAGGTACACGACTGTGCACCTTCTCAACCTCACAGACACTCACCGGCAGAAACAATATTCACAATAAATTGCACAAAATCAACACAGCATCACAATTACTCCGCATATCACAATGTTAAAGTCCGCCAAGAAGAGAACGGAAACCTGACATCTAGCGGCAAAAGAGAAAGGTCCCGGCTGCTCCCGGCAACGGCTCAGCCCGCTCAGCTGGCCGGCCCTAGGCTAAATACTTATTCTCTTTGGCCCTAGGACCAATCAAAAGCGAAGTACAAAGTACAGCGGTAGCTTTGAGATAATCTTGGAGTTGTTTAACTTATCTGTTCTTCAATGAAAGATCGTAATACTGGTTCTTATATATTAAATTGTTAATGGTTAGCGTACAAAGGGCATCATATTTACTCTGCAGTGTAGTGAATTGCTTGCTGTTTCGTGTGTTAGGTTAACCTCTATCAACTGGACCATTACTCGAGAAGATAGGTAACACCCTGATAGCTAGACGTACCTGTAATCCTGGTTATAAAAAGAAAAGTAACTAACGTTAAGTTAACGAAAGGAGAAGATAACTTGAAAGGGTGCTCAGTCTTTACATGGTTCTGAACTGCATCGTATTTCTTCAACATGGTATTTGCATGTCAAGCCAACAGCTTTTTGAGAGAGGTAATGTATTGACGTTCTTGAATCACAGTTGAAAGAACTTAGTATAGTATACTATTTAAGTCCGGATCTTATTTTGCTTTAGTCTGACTAATATTAATAATTGATTAAACTCACTGTGTAGGCCTATATAAGAGAATAACATCATTGGAAATTACGAATCGAACATAAAGTTACGGCATGTCTTCACAAGAGTGCCAAGGACAGGTCATTACAGAGAAGTTGTGGGGAAGCACTATGGAAAGGCAATTCAACCAATATTTGACTTATGTGTTGTTGTTGTTTGAGTCATCAGTCCATAGACTGGTTTGATGCAGCTCTCCATGCCACCCTATCCTGTGCTAACCTTTTCATTTCTACGTAACTATTGCATCCTACATCTGCTCTAATCTGTTTGTCATATTCATACCTTGGTCTACCCCTACCGTTCTTGCCACCTACACTTCCTTCAAAAACCAACCGAACAAGTCCTGGGTGTCTTAAGATGTGTCCTATCATTCTATCTCTTCTTCTCGTCAAATTTAGCCAAATCGCTCTCCTCTCACCAATTCGATTCAGTATCTCTTCATTCGTGATTCGATCTATCCATCTCACCTTCAGCATTCTTCTATAACACCACATTTCAAAAGCTTCTATTCTCTTTCTTTCTGAGCTAGTTATCGTCCATGTTTCACTTCCATACAATGCCACGCTCCACACAAAAGTCTTCAAAAACATCTTTCTAATTCCGATATCAATGTTTGAAGTGAGCAAATTTCTTTTCTTAAGAAAGCTCTTCCTTGCTTGTGCTAGTCTGCATTTTATGTCCTCCTTACTTCTGCCATCGTTGGTTATTTTACTACCGAAGTAACAATATTCATCTACTTCCTTTAAGACTTCATTTCCTAATCTAATATTTCCTACATCACCTGCCTTCGTTCGACTGCACTCCATTACTTTTGTTTTGGACTTATTTATTTTCATCTTGTACTCCTTACCTAAGACTTCATCCATACCATTCAGCAACTTCTCGAGATCTTCTGCAGTCTCAGATAAAATAACAATATCATCTGCAAATCTCAAGGTTTTGATTTCCTCTCCTTGGACTGTGATTCCCTTTCCAAATTTCTCTTTGATTTCCTTTACTGCCTGTTCTATGTAAACATTGAAAAGGAGAGGGGACAAACTGCAGCCTTGCCTCACTCCTTTCTGGATTGCTGCTTCTTTTTCAAAGCCCTCGATTCTTATCACTGCAGACTGATTTTTATACAGGTTGTAGATAATTCTTCGTTCTCGGTATCTGATCCCTATCATCTTCAGAATCATAAACAGCCTGGTCCAATCAACATTATCGAATGCCTTTTCTAGATCTACGAATGCCATGTACGTGGGTTTGTCCTTCTTGATTCGATCCTCTAAGATCAGACGTAAAGTCAGGATTGCTTCACGTGTTCCTACATTTCTTCTGAAGCCAAATTGATCTTCCCCCAACTCAGCTTCAACTTGTTTTTCCATTCTTCTGTAAATAATACGTGTTAAAATTTTGCAGGCATGAGATACTAAACTAATAGTGCGGTAGTTTTCACACCTGTCAGCACCGGCTTTCTTGGGAATAGGTATAACAACATTCTGCCGAAAATCGGATGGGACTTCTCCTGTCTCATACATCTTGCACACTAAATGAAATAACCTTACCATGCTGGTTTCTCCTAAGGCATCCAGTAATTCAGAGGGAATATTATCAATTCCAGGTGCCTTGTTCCTATTTAGGTCACTCACAGCTCTGTCAAATTCTGACCTCAAAATTGGGTCTCCCATTTCATCAGCATCAACAGCCTCTTCATGTTCCAGAACTAAATTATCTACATCGTTACCTTGATACAACTGTTGGATATGCTCCTGCCATCTTTCTGCTTTGTCTTCTTTCCCTAGAAGTGGCTTTCCATCTAAGCTCTTAATATTCATGCACCTAGATTTCCTTTCTCCAAAGGTTTCCTTGATTTTCCTGTATGCAGCATCTACCTTTCCCAGGACCATACAGCCTTCGACATCCTTGCACTTCTCCTTCAGCCATTCTTCCTTAGCTACCTTGCACTTTCTATCCACTTGATTCTTTAATCGCCTGTATTCTTTTCTGCCCTCTTCATTTCTAGCATTCTTGTATTTTCGTCGTTCATCAATCAGGTCTAGTATCTCCTGAGTTATCCACTGATTCTTAGTTGATCTTTTCTTCCTTCCTAACATTTCTTCAGCAGCCCTACTGACTTCATTTTTCATGACTCTCCACTCTTCCTCTACTGTGTTTCTTTCGGCCTTTTCATTTAGTCCTTGTGCAACATGTTCCTTGAAACGATCCATCACACTCTTTTCTTTCAACTTGTCTAGATCCCATCTTTTTGCATTCTTTCCTTTCTTCAATTTCTTCAACTTCAGATGGCATTTCATGACCAACAAGTTGTGGTCAGAGTCCACGTCTGCTCCTGGGAAAGTTTTGCAATCCAACACCTGGTTTCTGAATCTCTGCCTAATCATAATGAAGTCTATTTGATACCTTCCAGTGTCTCCAGGTCTCGTCCACGTATACAGCCCTCGTTTGTGGTGTTTGAACCAAGTATTGGCGAGGACTAAATTATGGTCAGTGCAGAATTCAACCAGCCGACTTCCTCTTTCGTTCCTTTGTCCCAATCCAAATTCTCCTACTGTGCTACCTTCTCTTCCTTGGCCTACCACTGCGTTCCAGTCTCCCATCACAATTAGATTCTCGTCACCTTTGACATATTGTATTAAATCTTCTATCTCCTCATATATTCTTTCAATTTCTGCATCATCCGCTGAACTAGTAGGCATATAGACCTGCACTATTGTGGTGGGCATTGGTTTGGTGTCTATCTTGGCGACAATAATTCTTTCACTATGCTGGTCGTAGTAGCTTATCCGCTGCCCTATTTTTTTATTCATTATTAAACCAACTCCTGCATTACCCCTGTTTGATTTCGTGTTGATAATTCGGTAGTCGCCTGACCAAAAATCCTGTTCTTCCTGCCAACGTACTTCACTTATACCAACTACATCTAACTTTAGCCTATCCATCTCCCTTTTCAGATTCTCTAACCTACCACAACGATTCATAGTTCTAACATTCCACGCTCCGACTCGCAGAATGTCAGTATCCATCTTCCTGATGATCGCCCCCTCTCGTGTAGTCCCCACCCGGAGATCCGAATGGGGGACTAGTTTACCTCCGGAATATTTTACCCGGGAGGAAGCCATCATCAGTACATCTTTCATACAGAGAGAGCTGCATGTCCTCGGGAGGTGGTTACGGCTGTAGTTTCCCGTTGCTTTCAGCCGTGTAGCAGTATCAACACAGCTAAGCCATGTTGAGTATTATTACAAGGCCGTATCAGTCAATCATCTAGACTGCCGCCCTTGCAACTACCGAAAGGCTGCTACCCCCCTTTCGATGAATCATTCGTTAGTCTGGTCTCTCAACAGATACCCATCCGATATGGTTGCACCTGCGGCTCGGCTATCTGCATCATTGGGACACGCAAGCCTCCCCACCGCGGCAAGGTCACATGGTTCGCAGAGGAGGTTGACTTATGTAAAGGTACCAATGTACAGCTGATGATGACTGTTCAAAAAGTCGAAACCTGTCCTGTAATCTTATATAAATAAAATTGGTGTTGATAAGGTGGAACCTTTTCTTATCTATATTACATGTTAACTATCAATACGGAAAATGAAACTAATTAATCAAGATACATAGAATACGGTGAAATCCATGTATTGCTACGCTATTTAAAGGACTCCTCATAAATTTGTTTGATTCTGTCCATCTCCAATCGAGCATGGCGTCTGTCGAGTAGAAGTCTGTGTCTATCCAGCTCTTTTCTTCTTCCTGTTCTGTAGAAGCTCTTGTTCCTACCTCGTAGGTGGGAGTTTCGTTCTAAATTTTAAGTCCTCCAGAAGAAACGTTTCTGAAGCAAGTTCATGTGCCAAATCTTAAAGGAGATGTCTTGGAAATCCCAAGAGTTCTTTTCAAAAATCTAGCTTTACACATTTTCAATAACTTGTAGGTCCGATACTGATAGATACTCCCAAATGAGTTCCAGCCCATAAGCTATTACTGGAAGGACTTTGGTGTAAAATAACATCATGGTCATATTCAAAGAAAGTCTTGTGGGATCCTTGATGTCTTATATAATTCTAGTAGCTGCTGGTTAATGATATCCCCTTTGTTGCAGATTCTGTAATGACCTGTCCTTGGCACTCCTTGCGAAGACATGCTGTAACTTTATATTTGATTTGTTTTCATGGCCGGAGTGTCATAGATGTCTGGGGGTACAGCTTCTGCCTTTTCTTTCCCTGAAGAATGTTGGTGTGTGAGTGAGGTTAAAGTTCTCAGATAACTCCCTGACAAAGAAGTCAGTGTTGGCCAGAAAATACTGTAATCTGTGTTGCACCATCTTTGGCAGCCGGTGGGCTCTTCTTAAGTAGGAAACTTTTACAGAGTCCAGTCTTCGCAGATTTGCGGGAGTGAGGTTCAACCCTATTTCTGTAACTGCGTACGAGGGAATGGGGTTAATTTTGATGTGAAAAAAGTGCAGTACCGTTTGTAATGATATCTTTTCCAACTTCTGTATATTGAAGATGGCTTTGATAACTTGTGCATCTTTCTTCAATGTGTTTAGTAAGGGATTTCCTTAATAACTGATAACATAGCTTGTAGCTAGGTCGAGATGATTTCTTAGACTAATAACTGATTAGACATTGTTGCATAACATAATTGATGTGGTTTAACTTAATATAACCTGTATAACCTGACAGTAAAGATGTTATAAGGCTGTTCATAGTTGATTAGTCTGGACTGAAGTAGTGCCAACTATGTACTGAGGGCAGATTCAAGTTTTTTCTTGAACATACTAGTACACTTCTTTTCATTAGTCCAAGAATGATGTTGCCTTAGTCTGGACTAACTCTAGTCGTGGTCAAGAGGTACAGTAGTGTAGTTGAGGACCATCTTCATTAACAAGGAGACGTATGGAAGAAGACAGATTATCTTTCCGACGAACGATGATATTAATTTCAAGAATACATATTGTTTTACCAAGGAAAATACAAGAGATCTGATAGAGCTTATGCATCCTAACCTACATGAGCTTGCTTTCATTATTGTTACCTGTTTCTATGGAGAACAGAATTATCATTGCCCTGCATAATTATGCAAGAGGAGAAATCCAAGACTGTAATGCATATTTGTACAGAATTATCAGCCAAATTATTTGCAGTTTCTCAGTAGCTATCTACCACTAAACGCTTGTCTCAGTTCGTAAAGTTTCGTCCTGAAGCTGAAGATTACTGGCAACAAGAAAGTTTTATGATATTGCCAAGTCCCTTAAATTGTATCGGTCTGTTGCCTGTATTAATGCATTAAGTCATCATTTAAAAGTGTTAAAACACTTCATCTGTTAAGAAACACACAGAATAAGTGTCACAGATGAGCAGATAGTACCTGTCATACGAGATCACTGGATGTTAAAGATATCAAGTCTCCAAACTCTATTGTGTACACTTGCCGATGCAGAAAGTGAGCACATTGAGAAATCCTAAGTCCAACTGTACAATGACTAGCATTGTCACATGCAATGACATTGTTGTGGTTTCTAGTTTAATACTCTGCAGGTGGGGCAGTGAAACATTACTCGTATAGAATTTGCCATCATAACGGGAGTATCTATGAGAGTGGGAAGAAATTAGATAGATCCATTTCGTGTAAATGGTCTTAAATACAAGCAAGGTGGAAGGTAGCAGGCAGACTAATAGGTGTATTATGTGTACCTGTTCACGAATTGCTGTAGCATCTTGGCTCAAGTTCAGGGCGGGTCTTGAACCACATATATAAGCAATGAACTTGATTTTTTAAGGCCCGTATTGATGGATATGATTTATTTCTTACTACAAGGATTTATTATCCACCTAATCAATACATTGACATAAACTGATTGTCATTAATTCATTTAGGGTTAGTTTTGACCACTCAACTGGTCATCTTCAGCTACTTTTTCTGACAAGATAGAATCTAAGAAGTACCTAGCAATCTTGAAATTGAATAAAATGTCTTACTAAAAGGTCAACTAGGACCATGAATCTTCAAAAGTTATAAACACACCTAGTCAGAAAGGACACATATACATTGGAATCTGGTAGGTTTCTTGCTTCACGTTACGTATGTCCTCTACCATCCTATCAATCTTCGTAAAAATCTGAGGTGATCAGATAAGGAATTCTGATGATTAGTTTTACTGTTGTGAAGCAGGTTATTGGCCTTACATATTTGACTCAGTTTGATTCTGACACAACATATAGGGACTATTAGTTGAGCAGGTCCCAGCTGTCTGTTCCTAATTTTTAGTGATATTGGTATCCTGATTCCCAGATATGACGTACTCTTAATAGACATGTAGGAAACCTCCACACTAGCTACATACATTCACAGTCACTCACTAGATTTTGAGTGCTGCTTTTAGGTGCATCAACTGGGCTTGCTGGGCACACTCAGTCAAGAGAAAGAAAGCTTAAGATACAGAGCCCTTTTTGCCAAACTTGGCAGATGAAGTTACCAGTCTGTGGGATCGCCCACTTTGTTCCAACTGCTGGGCTCAAGAGTCCATACACCGACCTCTCGACTCCCTTACAGTTTACCTCATGAGGTGATCAACTGCTCAAAAAAGACTTTCACATAGTTTATTAGAGGTTGACAAGTCACTTTCTCCATTAATCAGTTTACGCCAGTGTTCATATCCACCGAAATCCCAGTTCAACCCAACAGTCTGCCATAATTTCCTTCATCACGTACACCTATCCACTCTACAGAATCCTCAGTGACAACCTTGCGTGCTGGTTTCAAGGTCTACTTCACAGATTTTAAGACCTGCCAAAATTATGGATTACCGGGCGAGTTGGCCGTGCGCGTAGAGGCGCGCGGCTGTGAGCTTGCATCCGGGAGATAGTAGGTTCGAATCCCACTATCGGCAGCCCTGAAAATGGTTTTCCGTGGTTTCCCATTTTCACACCAGGCAAATGCTGGGGCTGTACCTTAATTAAGGCCACGGCTGCTTCCTTCCAACTCCTAGGCCTTTCCTATCCCATCGTCGCCATAAGACCTATCTGTGTCGGTGCGACGTAAAGCCCCTAGCAAAAAAAAAAAAAAAAAAATGGATTTTCCATAATTTGTGCAGATTTCCTGTTAATATTATGGTATTATGGTTAAAGGCATATTTATTATTGAAAATCAATATATTTTCCACTTTCCATATGAAAAGAATGACAAAAAATTTTAATTTTAAATGAAGTGCCGGGTGATATTGTGACATGATGCGTCAAGAGCATATTCACATTCCCATAATGTGGTAGGTGGCCATGTGGTAGGTGTTTGTTCTTGGGTTCTTGGCTTTCACAGCTTCACAATATAGCGCCATATTCATTCAGTCAGTGATCACCCATGGTTCTTGGTCTGGGTTTCTTATTCCAATTACTTTGTGTTTAAGAAGTGTTTTTGTGCTGCAGAAATGAAGCGTGCCTATGCTTTCAACAGCAAGGGAGAATAATAAAAATACTGTGCTTCAAAACTATCATGATGGATATACGGAAGAATGGAAATGTTTAATATCTTCGAAAATTAGTTTTAACCACATTTTCTGTAGCGTATGTTGTGATCCTTCTGTGGCTCATGATGATAGGGATGATTGTAGAAGGCACATTGAATTGGTGAAAACCAGGCGAGTTGGTTGTGCGGTCAGGGGCGCGCGGCTGTGAGCTGGCATCCGGGAGATAGTGGGTTCGAACCCTACTGTCGGCAGCCCTGAAGATGGTTTTCCATGGTTTCCCATTTTCACACCAGGAAAATGCTGGGGCAGTACATTAATTAAGGCCATGGCCGATTCCTTCCCATTCCTAGGCCTTTCTTATCCCATCGTTGCCATAAGACATATCTGTGTCTGTGCGACGTAAAGCAAAAAAAAAAAAAAAAAGCAAGAATCTGTGAAACGTGAATGACATGGAGGTGGGGGTTAGCCAAATAATAAATTTCTTTGTCAGTCTTATGTCAACCAGCAACGAGTGCAGACGTGTGGAGAGAGGAGTGCGGTGAGTCATGTAGGGAGTAGAGCAATACCGAGTGGTGATAGGGAGCTAGCTGGGAAGATGGAAGACAGCTACGGGGAAGACGGCAAGTAAGGTTGGAAAAGGAAAGTTTGGAGAGGCACTAATGTTAGTGGCGGTGATAGCAGTACTGCTGGTGATAGGGGGGTGGGGGTGGAATTGAACCCCGGAACAAACGGCAGTCTAAATTGGAAAGATACAGAGAAGATTCGGGAGGTGATGAAAGGTGACGTAAAAAAGGTAATGGAGAAGTTGGAGGTTATGAGTAAGGGACAAGAGGAACTTAGAGAGTGGATGAAAAGCATCAAGGCAGAAGAGGAGGCGAGGGCAGGAAGAAACGAGAAAGAAATCCAGGGGCTAAAAGAGAAAATCACAAGTCTTGAAGAAGAGGTGGTACTATTGAAGAGAGAAGTAGCGGGCATAAATCAGGACAGGAGTAAGAAATGTGTTTTCATATACGGAGTGCAAGAAGAGGAGTCAGAGGTGAAGATAAAGACAATATACAAAGTTGTGGACATTATACAAAAGTTATGAAAATTAACTTCAGTGAGGTGGATATCGACGACGTGGTAAGAGTAGAGAAAGTGAAGGGAGGGAGACCAATAAAAGTGCAACTGATATCTACCACAATGGCAGACATTTTATGAAGAAATGCGAGCAATCTGCAAGGGACGAAGATTTTTGAGAGAAACATGGGGAGAGAGGGCAGTGAAATCCTAAGAATTTTGAGGAGACATCAAGGAAGGGCAAGAGCGCAGGAATTGAAAGCGTATATTAGTGGACAACGGCTGTGGGTGTCCGACAGAAATTGAAGGCGTTCCTGGACCATTCCAGAGCTGAAAGTTATGGAAGAGAACCTGAAAGAAGAGGACCTGGGTTCAAGACAGGACAGAAGACAGACGGCTGATCAAGAGGAGCGAGACAAGAAGTGAATCCAATGAGGGGTAAGTGTGCAGTGCAGCAGGGAACGAATGACATGTTCACAGCTGGCAGGGGTGGCAGAGGGCACTAAAAAAACCTCCTAATTCAGAACAAAGGGGGCCAAGGCATACGAATGAAGGAAGCGGATCGAAGGAAGATAGAAATGTGAGACATTCTGTCGAAGGGAAGAAGCAGGAGCTTAAAAGATTTGTGGGGTAAGAAAAGCAAGGGCACAGACGATATAGATAAAAAAGAGCGACCTAAACCGTCAAGATATGAAGGGCGAGAGGCTAATGATGATGAGAAGTAAGAATAAGGAAAGTAATGGAGGAGGAAGTGGGAGTAACTAGAATGGAAAGTAGGATTCATAAATATAGAAGGCCTGCTAGGAAAAAGAAACAATGAAGAGGTGATAAAAGTAGTTGAAAGTTATGACATTGTAGCACTACTGGAGACTTGGATACAACCGGGTACGGATATGACTTGGGGGGGTTCACAGTTAAAAGTAAAGCAAAGAAAGAACATGAGGAGAAGGGACGAGCATCTGGGGTAATAGTAGTATTAATTAAGGAAGAAAATTAATGATTTGTTGGAGGAAATTGAGAATGATTTAGATGAAGTGTTATGGTTAAGATGTATATAGGAAGAGAGGAGGGAAAAGAAAGAAAGATATGTATAGCATGTGTATATTGTTACCCCAATATACGCGAATGATAAACCGCTGGAGGAGCTACCCTTGAAAGTCAGTATGATCAGGGAGAAGTTCGAAGAAGATGGGATATTACTGACGGGTGACTGGAACGCCAGGATAGGGGAGCTATTACCAATGTTCTACAAAGAAGAGGAAGTAGATCTAAAGGTAGAAAGAAGAAGCAAAGATAAGAAAAAAACAGCTATGGGGGGTTACTTCTTGAGTTCTGTGAAGCAGGAAAATTGTATATTTTAAAATTGCCTTTGGGAGGGGGACAAAGAAGGGAAATTGACATATATAACTGCTACAGGGGGAAGTGTGATTGATTTAGTGTTGTATTCGGGAGATATACTAAGGGAAATTTCAAGGATTGATAATTGCAGACTGGATAGAGTCACACCACGCACCGATAGGGGTATGGCTTTAAAGCAATATAGGGGAAGAAAGGACAGGGCTTAAAAATAGAGTTGAAGAGAGGGGCAGAAGCTATTCCAGGTATATATGGACCTAGAAGTCACCTAGAAACTTACAGGACTTTTTGAAGCAGGAGGTGCTGCTAATAAAATGTGGGTGGGAAGCGGCATTAGAGGAAAATAATATAGAGAGGGCATTAGACCTAATTGAGTATCCTATAAGGAGGGCGGCACGGATGGAGAAAGGTAGGGGTGGAAGGAAGAATGGAATGGATGGGTGGTACGATAAAGATTGTAAGATACTAAAGGGCTAAGTGGAGACATGTGGAGACTGCGACGCTCATGAACACGAAGCCATGACAACTCCCTGTAATAAGGTGAAATGTGAGAACCATATCACAGCTTAAATATGAATCGAATACAGGTGTTCAAACTCCGTTCAAGCATCTTGTTACTGTCTTGAGATATGTCCGTAAGTACAGTGTCACAGTAGTCTAGAATTGGTAAGATTAGGGATTTTACCAGTTGTATTTTAAGATTTTTTGGAAATATAGTAGAGTAGCGTTTGAGAGGAAAAAGGGATTTCTGCACTTTACGGCATGTATTTGTCACTTGTTCAGTCCAGTTGAGGGTCTCAGTCATTATAACGCCTAAGTTTCTTACTGACGTACAATAGGGCACGACAATGTTATTTAAAATAATTGGGGGTACATGTCTACTTTTTAATAAGTTGAGGTTTATTTTGGTACCAAATATAATAGCCTGAGTTTTGTTAGGATTTATTAACAAGCTGTTACTTTTTGCATAGTCATTCAGTCGTCGTAAGTCAAAATTTACTCTGTCAATGGCTACATCTATGTCTTGTGGATATGAGTGATAATAAATCTGAAGATCATCTGCATAGATATGGTACTTGCTGTATTTCAATGCGTCTCCTACGTCGTTCACACTGACAACAAATAAAAGTGGGCCCAAAACCGACCCCTGCGGGACACCTATGGATTTGTTGTGCCATCCTGAGTACATTGTTCCTACTGATACTCGTTGCCGACGGTCAGTGAGGTAGGAGCTAAAAAATTTAAGAGATGTCATATTAAAGTTGAGACTACGGAGTTTCAGCAATAGTAACCCAGGGCTAACTGTGTCAAAGGCGCTGCTTAGGTCTAGTAGTGTTGCTACAGTCACATATCGTGTCTGATGTCGTCCGTAACTCGCAGTAATGCTGTCGCGGTACTATGTCCTTTTTTAAAGCCGGATTGAAAAGGGTCAAGGAGGGAATTTTGGGTCAGGTATACAGTGATTTGTGCATGAATCAGACGTTCGAGTGCTTTTGCGAGGGGTGGCAGGATGGACACAGGGCGGTAATCTGATGGAGGATCCAAGGTATTGTTTTTCGGGATAGGCCTTATTAGTGCGTCTTTCCAAACGTTAGGGAATACTCCATTGGTCAGGCAGTAGTTGAATATGTGAGTCAGTATTGGTAGTACAGCCCCGATGATGTTTTTAATTAATTTTATAGAGATACCGTCATTACCTGTCGCATCGGAAGTGATAGAGTACAGCACACGTTTAACATCATTTGCGCTAACGGTGTGGAAAGAGAACTGGTCGCACTCGGAAGAGCGTGCTAAGTTTGTGGGATTAGCTGGTAATGGAACTGGTCCGACTTTAGGCTAAGAAAAGTAATCATTTAAGGTATCTAGAGATATGGTGGGAATGTGCTCTTCTACGGCTTTGCCTATGCCCAGAGATCGTAACTTCTTCCAGGTTTGGTTTAAATTATTATTTCCCGCTAACTGTTGAAAGTAGCGGCATTTACTGTTTCTAATTAGCTGTTTAACTTTGTTTCTAAGTATCCTGTATTGCTCAAAGTCATCTTTGTCACGTGTTCGTCTGAATTGTCTGTACCAACGGTCACGGCTGGCCATAACAGATCTTATCTCGGTCGTCAGCCAGGGAGAAGGGGGGCGGGTAAATCTTACCTGCCTCTCCGGAGCATGTTTGTTATACAAGTTCAGCACTAATAAGTTGAATCTGTTGACTTTTGAGTCAATGTCATGAAAATTACGTATGTCATCCCACGGTAAGTTATATGCGTCATTACGTAGGTCATCTAATTCAATATGTTTTATGTCTCTTAAAATAACGTAGCGTGCTTTATACTTCGGTCCTCTGATAGAGTAACATAAGTACAATAAGTCGTGAGTTGAAATTCCAGGAGCTGGGATCTGTCCGTGCTTAACGACTTTCTGGGGTTGATTTGAAATTATAAGGTCAATTAAAGTGTGAGTCGAGTGGTCAGGGTAGTAGACATGATTCGTAGCGTTAAGTGGTAGGATTTCCATGTTCAGAGCATGGAATATGTGACACAACTTATCCGATTCACTAGTTTGTTTTAACAAGTCAGTATTAAAATCCCCCATGACTATGACATCTTCGTAGACCGAGATAAGATCAGTTAAAGCTGCTTCGAATTCCCCCATTTGTCTAATATTAGGTGGCTTATATACAATTCCTATTAATATTTTCTTATTACAGTCGAGTTCAACAAACATATATTCAGGTCGCAGGGGAAGGCTTGGGTCTGAGGTGCAGATAATCTTGCATTTTAAATCATTCCTGTAGTAGAAGGCTACTCCACCACCTCGTCTGTCAGTACGGTCATGTCGTAAGAGCGAGTATCCGTCGAGATTTACAGCACATGACGGCAAATCTCCACGTAACCAGCTTTCTGATAAGCCAATACAATGCACCTTATTATTTTCGAAAATTGCCTGTAGTTCTTCTAGGTGAGCTGCAGTGGATAGTGAATTTAGGTGACAACACGAGAGAGCTCTCGGGTGATTCATCAGCTGTCGCCTCAGAATGGATCCCGTTGCTTCAGAGTAGGGGAGGGGTGAGGGTTGAGTTAAGAGGGGAGGCGAGGAATGCGGGTCATAGGTAAACTTAAGAACAAATTGGCGGGAGGTAGGAACGGAATAAATCATTTATGCTGAAAAAAAAAAAGTATGGAATTACAGGCAAATTAGGGAGGGAATAGTTAAATTATTCAACAGGATCTGCCCAAGAAAAAAAAAGAGAGAGAGAGAGAGAGAGCAAGAACGCACCAAGTAACTATCGAGGAATAACGTAATAACATTACTGGACTCGCTGAGTAAGATTTATACAGGGGTTTTGGCTAACAGGTTATCGAGCTGGGCAGAAACCCAATCAATATCAATATTTCAAGGAGGATTCCAAAAAGGCAGACAAACCGTAGACAATATTATGACAGTCAGGATGATACTGGATAAATATTTAAGTAGAGAAAGAGGTTGCGTGTACCTAGCGGCCATTGACTTTGAAAAAGCCTTCGATACGATTAGCAGAAAAGCACTGGTAGAAAAAATAGGCAGGTTAGGGGTCTCAAGAAAAATGATACGAACGATAGAAGCGTTATATGGGAAGGTCCATTGCTGCGTCAAGGTAAAAGAGAATTTAATCAGTCAGCCCATAGACTGTAAGACGGTGCTAAAACAAGGCTGTAAACTTTCGCCACTGCTATTTTTACTGTTTATTAATGACATTTTGGAAGGTCATGGTAGAGAAAAATGGGCAGTGCCGGTTTGAATAATCTAGAGATACCAGGCTTGATTTTTGCAGATGGGCCGATGACCTCGATGTTAGGCCCCTTTAAACAACAAGCATCATCATCAGATTTTTGCAGATGTCATATTAATAGCTTTGACAAGGGGCGGTCTCCAAAGGAGTCTGGATAAGCTATCGGAATATGCAAAGAAGTGGGCATTAAAAGTTAACTGCAGCAAATCTAAGGTATTAACTATAAGCAAAGTGAAGAGGCGAAAAGTGAAAAAGAAATTAAAGTTACAGGGACAATACATAGAAGAGGTGGACAAGATAGAATACTTAGGAATGGTACTAAACAGAAGGGGGGGATGGGATGATCATATCAAAAAGGCGAAGTGGACAGGGGTGGCAGCACTTTCTATGGTCAAAATCTTAACTGCAAAATTCCCGGGGAAAAGCTATAGGATATTGAGACTGGTGTACAGGACGATAGTGATGAGTGAAGTACTGTATGGGGCAGAAATTTGTGGGCTGGGGAAACAAAAAACAAAAGGGATTTGCTAAATCAAGTCACATTTAAGTTTAGTAAAATATGTATGAGGCTAACTCAATGCATCGCAAACGTGGGGGTGGCATTACTATGTGGAGAATACGTGGAAGTGGACTGCGTTTGGAGGGTTCTAAACTATCTGATGGGACTGAGGAGAGGACAGGGTGGTGCAGTGGTACAGGAGGCCTTTAAGCAACAGGAAAAGAGTATGTACACGGAGAGTTGGTTGATGTTAATTAAAACTTATGTGGAGAGGATAGGGTTAAGTTATATCTGGACGGAGACATGGAAGGGTAAAGGGAGCAGGGGGCAGAGAGCGATGATAGCCAGAATTAAGGACATCAAAATGCAAGGGTTGCTAGAGGAATGTGGCAAGAGAGCTTCTTTGAGTTTATTGTACAAGGTACACCAAGTCTCTAAGATTAGTATAAAATTTGGAAATAATAGACGGAAAGAGGGATTAATTTGGTGGATAATGGGACTGCATAAGAATAAGGGTTCGATCGAGAGAAAAGACAACTCAGTATGTATTCTATGTGAAAAGAAGATGGATGATCTACATCTGATTGGGGAATGTGAGAAAATGGAGGTTTTGAGGAAGACATTTTAAAATGAGAAACAAATAGCCTGGTGCAAGCATAAGGATATTCCAAGAGTTATTGCTTGGTTAATTAAGGAGTGGAACAGTGAAAACAATTTAAACAAATATCTTAGTGCCGTGAGATATCTGTGTGAAAAGAAAGTGTATTTAGAAGATTGTGTAGGTGTAAATAGTGATGATGCAAGTGAACAAACAAATTGGTGTCTAAATAGTTAGGACGTAGACCAGAGTCAGCAAAAAGAAAAAGGGACTAGAGCACTCGGCACAAAGCGACGTGCTATCGGGGCCAAGCGACAGTAGTACACCAAAATACTAGGTCGGTTGGCTCCGCGCACTAAACAGATGAGCAAGCAACAGTCATTAGTCTGCATAATGCTGTGTCACTTATTACGCCTTTAGTTTGTTCATTCTTTCAGAATCAGGAGTAGCCTCCTTTCTTAGCATATTCCCTCACATCAGCGGTTAACACCACTGGCGGGAGCTATTATTATTATTACTATTATTTCAGATTTCGCTATGTTGTGAGCAGCCTCACGACTAATGGCAAACGCCAATTACTTAGTTTCCTTTAGGGTATACGCTACTCCTTTAAGCATGCCTGTTTATTTTATTTGTTTACGGGTTTGGTCCATACATTGTAATAAGCCACTGTAATTGGGACAATAAGTACTGTAGTGTGCTAAATAAATAAATAAATAAATAAATGAATAAATAAATAAATAAATAACATTTCTTTGTCATTAGTGGGGAAAAGTCTGTTACAATGCAGAGTAGTTTTTTACATCATTTCGTGTAGAATATAACATTCCGTTTGCAGTTTCTGACCATCCAGCAGATTTGTTCAAAGCAATGTTTCCAGATTAAAAAACTGCACAAAAGTATGATTTGTGGCAGAACAAAAACTTCTGCTCTAGTAAATTTTATAGCTAGTAACACAAAACAAGACATAGATCAATATTTGCAAAGCATGCCATTTTTCTTAGCAACTAATGATAATTATGATGCTAATGATGTCAAGCATTGGTTGTCCTTTGGTTGTTTCGTTTAATAACTTGAAACAGGGTGAGGTGTGGACTTTACTTTTATCGTTATTAGAGAATATTGATACTATAGGTCCAGGTATTTTTTTGTTTGTTAATAGTGAATTTTCTTCTCTAAGTATTCCTTGAGAAAATTTTATAGCTGTTTGTTTTATTTGTTTAACATTGTGCTATCACACCTAAGGTTTTCAGCAATGGAAGGATAGAAAAGGGCTAGGATTGGTAACATAATGGCTGTGGCCTTAATTAAGGTACAGCTCCAGCATTTGCCTGCTGTAAACTGCGGCTGCCGACGGTGGGATTAAATCCACTATCTCCCAATTGCGAACTCGCATCTGTGCAACGCTAACCACACGGCCAACTCACTAGGTTTTTATAGTTGTTGCTTTGACAGTGCCAACACAATGATTGGCAGCAATAATGACTTCATCAATGAAATCAGAAAAATAATAAATTTCAATTTAATATAGTAAGTAAATAGTATTACATTAGTCTTGGAACAAGTTTCAGTCCCTTAGTGGCCATCATCAGCCAAAATAAAAATTAAGCAGATCATAAAGAACTAAAAAATTTGTATATAAGAGAAAGACAATGTTGTAGGAACGATTATAACATCAAAATACGTATACATGTGACCTTTGTGTCATAATATGATGCTGTCTTTATGTTGAATTAGGCAAATCAAAGGGGATCTCAGGCAATGAAGTAAATCTGAAAATGATAGCCACAATTAGGAATGAACAAATGAAGAAAATAAAACTAAAGACTCGCCTCCAATGTGAAATATACATCTTGTGTCTGACGGTACAGCTGTAGAGCAAACTTCTCAGATAAAAATAACTTTATTTTATAATCTTTTTAAATTCTCCTCTCAGCAGCAGTCTTTCTTTCTGCATCCTTCAACCCCACCTTGGACACCCTTTCTCTTCTTCTCCCTTCTAAATTCCCCTCCCTATCCACTCCTTTGTTTCCATGGCCTCCTTGCTTCCTCCAGCTTGTCAGTGATTTGTTCTCAGCTGTACCATCAGACAGATGTATATTTCACATGGGAGGTGAGTCTCGTAAATGATTTGTCTCCTTTTTATTTTATTTTCTGTTAATTTGTTCATTCCTAATTCTGGCTATCATTTCCAGATTTACTTCATTGCCTGAGATCTGCTTTGATTTGCCTAATTTAATTTAAAGGTGGTGGCATATTATGACATGAAGGTCACCCCATAACTTTTTTTGTTATAATCGTTCCTACAACATTGTCTTTCTCTTATATACATATGTTTTAGTTGTTATCATATGATCTGCTTAATTTTTACTTTGGCTGATGATGGCTTCTAAGCGGATGAAACTAGTCCCAAGACTTTTCTTTTTTTCACTATTTTCTATTTGCTTTACATCGCACCAACACAGATAGGTCTTATGGCGACAATCCCAAGACTAATGTAATACTTTTTACTTAATATATTTTGTTGAAAAAGTGTCAATTTATTTCTTATAATTGCACCTCAGTATGGAACAGAATTAAATTTATAGCTTATAATAATATCAGAGATGAATAGTCTTCTGTTCTAGTACAAATATGTTCATGCCATCAAATCCACTTACTGTAGCTGCTTGACAAGCTTATACTTATTTGTCAGTCAATATTGACCATTTTCTGGTTCAACTATTTTCTTATCCAGAAAAAAACTTTCAAAAGACATGTACATGTTGGCTTCCTCGCCTTGAATGTATCGCCGAGATTCTGGATCAGTGAGTGGCCCTAACCTTAATGTTTTCAATCAGTCAGTCAATACTGATCTGCATTTAGGGCAGTCACCCAGGTGGCAGGTTCCCTATCTGTTGTTTTCAAGCCTTTTCTTAAATGATTTCAAAGAAATGGGAAATTTATTGAACATCTCCCTTGGTAAGTTATTCCAGTCCCTAACTCCCCTTCCTATAAACGAATATTTGCCCCAATTTGTCCTCTTGAAATCCAACTTTATCTTCATATTGTGATCTTTCCTACTTTTAAAGACACCACTCAAACTTATTCGTCTACTAATGTTATTCCATGCCATCTCTCCACTGACAGCTCGGAACATAAAAAAAGGCAAATATAATATATAATAATAATAATAATAACATACCCCTTAATACCAACATAGTTAGTCCGTTATTGGACATTATGAATTTTTCTGCTCACTCATTCCTGGTTGCCAGTGTTTTGCCCCAGTGTGCTAAGTTGGGCTCATCAGTTGGTAAATAGCACACCTACCAAGATGTATGGCTAGTGCATACCGTGGAGGTCGCTGTGTAGGCTACCTGGAGCCACCGGCAGTGCCAATGCACTATGAGAGACTTTGTCTCATTTTCAAAAATTGATGCCTGCCTGGCCATCAAATGATAAAGATGGTGATTCCTATAAGGAACCTGAAATATTTGTTCCAAATTAGTAAATTTATAATACCAATGTAGTTAGTCCATTATTGGACATTATAAATTTTGCTGCTAACTCATTCCTGGTTGCTAGCATTTCACCCCAGTGTGCTAAGTTGGGCTCATCAGTTGGTAAATAGCACACCTACTGTCACCCCAAGACAGGCAACAGTAATTAAAAGAACACATTTAAATCAATTCTTTCTTTCTTTTTCTGCCGCTTTTTCCCACACCTGTGGGGTCGCGGGTGCGAATTTCGTCGCACATGTGGATTTGGCCCTGTTTTACGGCCGGATGCCCTTCCTGACGCCAACCCTCTATGGAGGGATGTAAGCACTATTGCGTGTTTCTGTGGTGGTTGGTAGTGTAGTGCGTTGTCTGAATATGATGAGGAGAGTGTTGGGACGGACATATACACCCAGTCCCCGAGCCAGAAGAATTAATCATAAGCGATTAAAATCCCCGACCCGGCCGGGAATCGAACCCGGGACCCGCTGAACCGAAGGCCAGTACGCTGACCATTCAGCCAACGAGTCGGACAACACATTTAAATCAATAATAATAATAATATAATAATAATAATAATAATAAAAAATGAGGTAACAACAGTTATAACCATCGCAAGTTTCGGAAACACACATTGCTAGATATAAAACAAACAGGATTACCAACATGACAACTAGTGAAGGGTGTGGGAAAGCGGGCTGGGATCCTTAAGATGATGAAGTATTACTTGACGTTGTAGGGAAAGAAATGTGAACGCGGTTACCCTTCAGTCCACATTTACTGACAGATTAAAAGAAGGCTTAACATGAAAACAGAACAGCGAATTAAAACAAAGGTAACATAGGCAGTAAAGGTGTAACAAAGAATAATGTAAATGAACCACGAGGTTCATATCCATGACTTTTCAGAAAACACAAATTTAACATTACACGAATATGTGCTGCCACACATCAATTACTAGAACATTTCTACCTTTCTTTTCTTTAAAGGCGTATTTAACCTGAAAACACAAAACCCTTCACACAATTGCATGATGAAACATAACCAGCAGTATCCTAGTTACAGACGGTAATCTTTTAAGGTTACTTTAAAGATAATGAAATCAACTTTACAATTTGACTTCCCAGGAAAATAAAAAAAAACACAAGAATTTTAAACTTAATGCAGAGGCTTTGGAGTTGCTGCATTTCCTAAAATGCTTTGGTGAAAGACGCATAGCTCTAACTCGCGTGGATTAAATCGGAACAGATTTACGGGAGGCAATCCCGTAGGAAAATTAGATTTACATGTAAACAACCAAATTATGTTAATTAAAAGAAAAGGGAATTGCCTCCAGAATCAAAAGGATATGCCTAGCTGTAGAGCTAATGCATTACAAAAAAGGTGGCGAATGCCAAGTTCTAAGGTAATCTCCGTGTCCAAAAGAAATTTACATTTTAATTTAAAGTTCAACAGGAGGAAACATGCTTATCCTGAAGTGGCTGGAGCCCGCTGACGGGACAACACCCGAAGCGCGTCCGGCTAATAGGCCATTCAAAAACCAAAGACGCGTACAAGAGCCTTGCTCCCACCAAGGAGCCAAAGGCCGGAAATTGAGAAACATGCAAAAACCAATGAGGGAAGCTCGCTACAATTCAGACATAATTTTCACCAATAGGAGAGGTCGTTATTCCGACCTATCAGAAAGCTGTTCGAGAAACATCCTTCTGATGAGCCAGCAAAGGACAGGAAACGACAAGAAAAATACTCCTAGAAATGCCACGTGTCTGTACTCCCTGTCACAAAAGTTAGGTACTGCACACAATTTCAGCATATTACAAAATATATCATTTGTTCAAACATCAAGCAAACACAAGTCCAAATAAACTTTTACATTCTTCCTAGATCGAAACTACTTCATAATAATGTCTCTCTTGATGTCTCTGAATTAAATAAACAAATATATATTACAATAAATTTTAGAACACAAATTTCTCCGTCCTCTCTTGATGTTTCCGAATTAAATAAAAAGTATACTACAATAAATTATAGAACACAAATAAATTTCTCCGTCCTGTCTTGATGACTGTTCTAACACAGGTCACAGCGCAGTGGCCTCCATGGTATGCACTAGCCATGCGTCTTGGTAGGTGTGCTATTTACCAATTGATGAGCCCAACGTAGAACACTGGGGCGAAACGCTGGCAACCAGGAATGAGTTAGCAGGAAAATTTATAATGTCCAATAATGGACCAACTATATTGGTATTATAAATTTACTCATTCGGAACAAATATTTCAGGTTCTCTCTGGGAATCAACATCTGTATCACATACCACTTAGTCGAGCAGCTTGTCTTCTTTCTCTCAAGTCTTCCCAGCCTAAACTTTGCAACATTTTTGTAACGCTACTCCTTTGTCGGAAATCATCCAGAACAAATCGAGCTGCTTTTCTTTGGATTTTTTCCAGTTTATGAATCGAGTAATCCTGCTGAGGGTCCCATACATTCGAACCATACTTTAGTTGGGGTCTTACCAGAGACTTATATGCCCTCTCCTTTACATCCTTACTACAACCCCTAAACACCCTCATAACCATGTGCAGAGATCTGTACCCTTTATTTCTCTATTATAATAAGGTGGCTCTTTACCATTCATTACGACCTTTAAAGGTACAAACCTATTTTCACATTCCTCAACAATTGCTTTAAACCCATCCCAGAGTCTGTTTACATTCTTATTTATTGTTTTCCACCAATCACAGTTAGGTAGGAGACAATAACAACAAAAAAGAAGTGTTCACAAACCAATTTGAAACAGTGAGGACTTTCTTTCTTTCTTGATCCCATGATAAAGTTATACTGTTATTTTCTTCTTAGTGTAGTGCCAATTTTTAATAATGTAATTTTGTTTTTACAACAAGATGCTCCTATTGTAGTTGAGAAGTAAACTCAATGGTCTTTTAACAGACTTGCTGGTAATTTGTTAAGAGGGAAGCCATACTTACCAGTGTCGACTCCGTTAAATGTAACTTAAAAGCTTTTCAGTCTGTCGGATAAACAAATTCAATATAAATACTACACTATGACATACCTACCTTATTAAACAAGAAATAGCGCTTGCATGCGGGAGATCGTAGGTTCGAGCCCCACTGTCAGCAGCCCTGAAGATGGTTTTCCATGGTTTCCCATTTTCACACCAGGCAAATGCTGGGACTGTACCTTAATTAAGGCCACGGCTGCATTTCCTTCCATCTCCTAGGCCTTTCCTATCCCATCGTCACCATAAGACCTATCTGTGTCGGTGCGACGTTAAGCAACTAGCAAAAAAAAGGAAAAAAAGGCACACTATTAAACATAGAATGATGTGTTCCATTCTTGAAAGAACATCATCAGATTCTATCAAGTCGCACTCAGTATTTGGAAATATTTGTTTATTTCTGTCCAAACACCTAACAGTTTCAAATTTGGAACACCCTAATGAAATCCTGCTTTGTCTTCAGCATACACTGCAGGGTGTTTGAAAAACAATTGCTGTTTCATTGGTTTGAATCCAAATGGCTGCAGTCCACTGACCCTCCATTACGTCACCCTGGTCAGGTCAATGACACACTGCACTTCCTCTTCAGGTTGCTTTACCTTCTAGTGTTCCCTTAGTATTATTGTTGTTTTGTTGTTGCTGTCATTATTATCATTTCTCCTATTACCATACAGTTCTTTTTAAAAACCATGCAAGGGTTCATAATGAGTATTTAATGGTCTGCCTATTATACCAGTAATTTTATTTTTTGAATTAGAGAATTCTTGCAAGATGTTATTTTTAGTGATAAATGATAATCCAAAAGACGGTCTCGGGTGGCGGAGACAGATATATGGAAGAGAAAGGATTCCACCTCATCAATACAATTTATTATACCTGTAGTCCTTACAGTACCGCTTTTGGCCTATTTGGCCATCATCAGCTGATTAATGTTGATGTTCTGCATGAATTACATAAACAATATCTGAAGGAGGTTCCCATCTTTGATTGGCATATCCGGATATGTCTAATGGGGCATATAAGTGGTTTATTGTTTAAATCGCGGTAAGGACTACAAGTATAATAAATTGTATTGATCAGGTGGAATCCTTTCTTTTCCATATATGTGTAATCCATCAATAAGGACATGAAGCTCATAAATAATGATGGCGAAGACAGTGCGTAAATGCAGGGAGTTATCCATTTCATGTACATTTCTGGACACCAAGGATGACAGTCGTACTAAGAATACGAGTTTTACTGTACTAAAGCTCAACCAAAACATAATATTGAACCAATGTAATTGTCTGTGTTGTTTGTGCTTGAAGGCATAATAATTGTGAAAATGGTCTGTTATTGTAAATAATGCATTGTGAAATATTTTATCTCAACCCTGTTGTATTATTCACTGCTCAGAGTGCAATATGGAAGATATTTTGGTCGTGGTTACTTATTGTCTTGTGATTTTCAGTTTGACTCCAAAGTGTTATCTTGCACTGAAGCACAGTTAAAAACATTGGTGAATGGAAAGAAAGAAACATTGAATGGGTATGAAGTTATATTAGAAGACACAATCCTATTTCCGGAAGGTGGAGGACAGGTAAGTGTAGTAACTGTTTTACCCCTCTTTGCTTAGGATATAATACACTTACAAGACTATTTATTCACTCATAATTATTGATGTAAAATGAATGGGAAATCCACTCACCTGGAAGAATGAGTCAGCTGAATCCAATGCTGGTACAAAGTCTGGAAAATTGGCTGGTAATATAGCCATTGGAGAGATGTACTAGCGTGTCTGGCAAAAGCCTTGTGTGTCAGAACATCGGGTGATTCTACTAGCAAGTCACATCTTTCTTGAAGGAGGTCAAAACCAAGATCTAGGTACTTGGCTAAGGTCTGTAAAGCCTGACAGAAGAGTCCTTGGCACTCCCAGATGAGGGCTGGCCATGAGGCTGACAACCAACTGTACAAAGTAGAGACAAGTTTCAGAATTACTGCTTTATTTGTATTCTCGCCTCCAATTGAAGGCAGAAAAAGAACAGTTTTATGAAATACTAGCTGATGTACCCATGCTTTGCTACGGAATTCTACATTGTATACAGAATTGTAGGTTAGGTAGAGGACACGTTGTGAGCAAGACTATTAAATTTCATAGCTCTTAACATTACCCTGGAAACGCGATGGAGAAATCACCAAACGTCTTTTCTCATATGAAGACTGCGTTACGGAATTTTCATTGTAATGGTAGGCCAGCTTGCCTACCATCAGTCCAAATCAGGTTGGGGAATTGCATTATAATGGCACACTCACTCTCCACCTGCCTTTTTAAATCCCCAGAAAGACTGTCTTAGTGGTTTTCCCAACTGAAATGAACATAGGACATTACAATGACGTCAGTAGGAATGACGCGAGTAAAAGCAATGATTTCACATGAAATACTCGATCAAATGAAAAATCGCACAGTTTCTCACTTTTAACGAACAGTACTACGCTGCCGATCTAACAGTCCAAAGTTCCAGAGCTGAAATGACCAGGCCGCAGACAGCCGTGATCCGTGAACACTCTTAGTGTTTTTCGGAGGGGGTGTGTTGAATAGTGGAGAATCCCAGGGCAAAAACTATGCCCTTTTACTAATCTGTTTCCTAGGAGTACCCGATGAGTCGGAAAATCTCAATTTACTACATTGGCGGCGGAAAAATCTATCTGACGTGGAGGCAACTTTTTCCTCCACGCCAGAGGAGAAACTCCCTCTTCACTGCTAATTTTGAATAAAATGAATGTAGCATTTAATAAAAGTGAAGAGGAAGAAGCTCTTCTTAAGAAACGGCTCGTTTCATTGTTGAATTTAGACTTATTTAGTGAATTGTGGTGCTATAATTTGGAATATGCCTAAATTGTAATTCTAGACCAGGTCGTACTACTACTACTACTAAGAAGTGAGCCTCTGCCTTAAGAGTGCACACTGCTCATTCAAAACAGTGTGTCAGAGTAGGGATCGAATAGATGGAATACTATGATGAACCACTGAGTTACGTACCAGCAGTACGGTATAAGAAAATGTATGAACCAGAGGAATGACATGCTAAAGAAGAAAGTTTTCTAACTCCCCAACTATTTCCCGCCAATATTCAGTCAGGCTGTTATACTTGGTACGCAGCAGTAATCCCATCTATCGGAGTTTAGCATAAGAGACAAAGAACATCACCACAAACAATGGTCAATGTAATGTTATTGTTGATCAATGTTAAGCGCTTTCAGTATTGTAGGCCTTCACATTTATTTTTCTTCCGACTCTGAAATACCATTCTTATCATAGTCGGTACGGTAAAATTGAATAAAACATAAATGGTCGGAAATTGTATTCTCTATAACTTTTGTTATGTAGTACTTTTCGATAGGACCAGTAACATAGGTATTTAAAAATTACATTTTAGGTGCCTTCCCCTAAACTACAATTTCATACAGGGCGAATAAAATTGTTTATAACTTGACTGTAGTTTCTTATTCCCTGACTATATACCGACTTTCATCAAATTCTGTTAACCCATTTTCTCGTGGCTCGGCGTTGATATGGACTTGGCAACAAAAGTACAAATTCATGAATATCTGTGTTATCAAAGCTGGTACGGTAACAATGTATTACATAGATGATCAGAAATTTAATTCTATATAACTTTAGTTATGTAGTATTTATAGATAGGACCACTAATAATATAAATAATTGAGAATTCAATTTTAGACCTTCCCCTAAACTACCATTTCACTTAGTGTGAGTAAAATGATTTGTAGCCTAGATTGTAGTGGCTCATCCCCCAACTTCACATACCGATTTTCATTAAATTCTCTTCAGCCGTTTTCTCGTGATGCGTGTACATACATACATACAGACAGACAGAAATTACGAAAAAGTAAAAAGTGCATTTCCTTGTTACTATGGACATGGCCGATACAGAAATACCATTCTTGTCAAATTCTGAGCAATGTACAGACAAAACTCTTATTTTATATATATAGACTTGAAAGGACGTATGAACAATGCCACTCTTCTTCTTCTTCTTCTTCTTCTTCTTCTTCTTCTTCTTAGCATTTATCCCGCTTAATTGCAGGGTCTGCTGTTGTGCACTTTCTTTTCCACTTGATGCAGTCTTGTGCATCTTTAGGAGAGACTTTTGCCACATGCATGTCCTCCCGCAGAGTGTCGAGCCAGCGCTTCTTTGGTCGCCCTTGTGGTCTCCGGCCCTTAGGACTTAAGTGTAATGCCCTTCTCACACCTGAAGAATGATTTCTGCATAGTACGTGGCCATACCATCGCAAACGATTCTCTTGCATTTTCTCAGGGATTGGGGACACACCAAATGCCATCTATACATCCTCATTTCTGATGTGGTCCAGTCTAGTGAGTCCCACTGGCCAGCGAAGCATCTCCATGACATGCAGCTGTTGTTCCTGTCTCCTTGTAACTGGCCAGCACTCGATTCCATACAGTGCCGCTGGTCTAATGATGGTTGTAAAGATTTTGGATTTCAGGTACATTGGCTCCCTCCCATCAAAAAGGACTACTGTGACTTCACGCCACTTCATCCAGGCAGCGTTGATTTTGCTTCAAATATCTGGGAGCGTGTCGCCATCCGAGTGGATAAGTGATCCAAGATATTTAAATTGAGATGTTTTTGGAATATCAGCGCCGTCGATGTTAATCGACCCATCACTTTGTACCCCACACTCCAGGTACTCAGTCTTCCTGACGTTAAGTCGCAGGCTGTATCTGTCCAAGGAGTTTTTCGAATGTTGGACTAGTTGTTGCAAATCTTGGTGGGATTCACAGGCGACCATAACATCATCAGCATAGAGTAGAGTTCAAGGGTGTGGTGTTAGCACTTCTGTGCTGATGGTGTCGAGACAGAAGTGGAGATAGAGCTGACCCCTGATGAGCTCTAACTTGAATGTGAAATAGTGCAGACATTCCAGCAGCACATCGGACAGAACTGGTCGCATTCCGATACAGAAGCTGGATCCACTGAATATATACTTCTGTTACACCATGCATCCTGAGTGCATGCCAAATAGGATCACGAGGCACCCTGTCCAAGGCCTTTTCGAGATCCAAGAAAGCGATGTGGAGTGGTTTCTTCTTTTCATTGTGATGTTCTATCAAAAGATGTGTTGCATGTATAGCGTCGATCGTTCCCGTTCCTTTCACAAAATCACATTGGTTTGGGGCAATGTGGACTATGTCACGAAGGCGTGAACAATGCCAAGTATATTGCATTAAAGTTGTCCTAGGAGATCTAAATGTTACAGCAGGCAGAGAAACAGGTGCAAGATTGGTTGCAGGGAATTACAGCTTGCATGAAGACAGCAATTTCTTCAAATTGATGCTCTCACAATCCCAGTAATAGGCATGATTATCTTTAAGGTTTATGCTGTCTGAAAGACTCAAACTGTAGGGACTGTTCCACGAACCTGCTACGCTGGCGTAGCAGGGGTAGAGGGGATACTCAAACGTGGCGCATCCCAGGTGGTGGATAGGGGGATCCTAACCGGTTTGCTGGCGAACTTAAAGGAAATAAAATACTTCTCATGGACCAAACACACCCCCCTGTGGGTGGGGGAGGTAGATGAAGAATTCACCCACGGTATCCCCTGCCTGTCGTAAGAGACTACTTGTACTTAGTACCATCACGCAGGGAACATCATGGGTCGCATTTACTTGCGCGTAATATCACTATGTTAGGTACACAATAGGTTTGTGACTAGTAATGACAGTGTGTGAATCAGGAGGTGGGTCCTACAGTACCTGTGATTCGTACCTCTATATGAGCGACACCATGGGATTAGCGACACCATGGTTCTGCCTTACCTATGCTCAGTTCCCACTATGTGAGGAATTCCATGGGATAGTACGAATCCCTGTGGTTAGTCCACTTACGTGAACAACGCCATAGGTTTGCGTTGCCTGTAAATAGCGCCGCAATGTGCGAAACACCATAGGTCTGTGTTACATGTGCGCATTACACTACCTGTGAATAGTACCATAATGTGTGGAATACCGCGATTGTCCGCTACTTTTGATTTGTACCGCAAAATTGCACATAGCATGGTTCTACTTTCCTAGTGATAAATACCATTATGAGGAGCCGATGACCTGGATTTTGGACCCGTTTCGACTATAAGCATAATCGTTTCAGCATCGTGCTATAGAAGCAGTCCCTTGGTCAGTAGTACTATTGTTTTGCGCCAGCTTCTCTGCATGTGAGGCACTGTGGGTCGGATCCACTGATCGTTTTAAATTCATATCCGTCCATCCATTCATTCTTCATCCTCACGCTTTGAATTCTGGTCAGTGGAGGGTTTTGGACTTTTAAGTTGTCATTTCATTTCGTCTCATTTTGTACCATTAGGGGCTGATGACCTTGGTGTTAGGCCCCTTTAAACAACAAACATCAATCATGTAGGGACTGTTAAGAATTTACTCTGCCTTGTCAGAAGAGAAACTCAACCAATCACAAACGTTGGCTATTGATGTAATGATATGGAGGGAAACGGAAGCAGAGGGATAAGCTAAACTGGACCTGTGGTCAGAAGAAAAGGGGGGAATTGTAGAAGACAGATGGTCTTAATGTTCTAAGGGGAAGGATATTGCGGGCTAAAGGTTCTATTCAGGATCAGAATTCAGGACAGGTGTCTGTGAGAAATTGGTATGAGTCACTGTAGGCAGAACAACAGAGGGAAGATGAGGAACAGAGAACTGTTGCTGAGAAGTATAGAAGTAGGTGGAAGGGAAAAGGAAGGAAAGGGAAATGTAGAGTAGAGGATACGAAAAGACAGGTGGACCAGGGTCACGGAAGGGAAAAAAGGGAGGTGGAAGTACATACATACATACATTTATTGAACATAACAGGCGACTTCGCCCCTATACATGTTCACATGCAAAGTAAAATAAATAATAAAGAATGATAATAATAATAATACTAAGGATAATAATAATAAGAATAATATCTAGCAGTCATTAGCTGTAGCAGTCCCTCACTCAATGTTCAAACATATTCATCCAGTGTCCTTATTGTGTTCTGTACTTGCGTCACATTATTGTTCCTGACCTCAAACAACAACACTCAGCATTTCAGCACTTGCATTCCAGCTAACTTTAAAACAAACAGACCATGCAATCCTGTATCATTTCCCAACTCCACATAACTAAGTACTCTATCCCTATATTCCCAAATCCATTAGAATTTTAACTATTCCACCCCCCTATTCCCCTGCCTACCCTCTAACTCACTCTCCTTCATTTTACTCTCGCATGCCTTTTTTGTCGCACATAAAAACCTGTTCAATTCACCCCCTTTCTCCCATTGTGTAATAATCCATCTCAGGATTGCGTTCTCATCCCCTCTCCCCAATATTTCCCGATGCTCGGCACTCAATAAACCATGTCTTAACCCCCTCGTTACCTCACAGTCTCTTAGCAAGTGAAAATCATCATTCACATCTCCGCAAAGTACACATCTTGTCTTATCCCTCCCCTGTAACCACCCTGTATTCCTTTGCAGACCTAAAAGCCACCACATCATCCCATACCGTTTTGACCTATCGACGTATCTAATATTCAACCCTGCTATCTCCTCTATTTTCGTCAAAACCGTCAGCGAATTTCTTAGTCTGCTTTCCCCCAATAATTTCTGCCTATGGATATCTCTAATTCTCCTTTCCAGTATATTCATCCCTCTCACTTCTGTCTTCGACCAAACCTCCCCCCACAGGTGTCCTAATCCTATCCTCCCCAAATATCCCTTTATTTTTTCTAACCATCCACCTTTATACATGCTCTTAAATTGCTGTGCATATGCTGCCTGTAATACTCTCCCACCTTCCTGTCTTTTTAAATTCATCCAGTATCTAACTATTCTTTTCACACCCTCTGATTCCAAATCCTCCCCACACATTAATTCCGCCCCTACATTTGCTGTACACCTCGGTAAGCCCATTACTAACTTAGCAAAACTACTAACAATCCTTCTTAGTTCCTCTCTTTTCTCATCCAGCCCCCAAACTTCTGAGCCGTATAATACCCTCCCAACGATTACCGACCTGAACACAAGTCTCAGTGTTTTATAACTGATCCCCGGGTACTTAACTAGCAAATTT
The DNA here is from genome assembly GCF_040414725.1 of Anabrus simplex. NCBI lineage: Eukaryota > Metazoa > Arthropoda > Insecta > Orthoptera > Tettigoniidae > Anabrus > Anabrus simplex. The sequence goes on along the minus strand of NC_090269.1, from coordinate 425,706,683 downwards.
CTGACTGAGGCTAAGGCTGCCAATCCTCTATATTTCACCCTTTTGATCTGGTAACTCCAAGTTCCTTTATCATTAAAAATAACTCCTAGATATTCCAACTTCCTTACCTGTTCCAATCTTTCTCCCTGAATTACCCAATTACCTTCTATCTTTCTTCTTTTGTCCACTTGTACTACTAATATTTTAGACTTATTTCCATTAATTTTCAATCCCCATTTCCTCGCAAATAGCATCACTGACTCTAAGGCCCTATTCATCGCCCCTGCGGTTAGCGTCATCAATAACACATCATCCGCAAATATCAGTCCTGGTACTTCAAAACCATTAATTACTGGTACAGCCCAATTTTCTGCCTCAAACCCCTCTAAAATATCGTTGATAAATAAAATAAACAGTATTGGCGATAACTTGCATCCTTGTTTTAAACCCACCTTGGACTCTAATGGTCCACTCAGTCTCCCTTCTCCCAATTTTACACAAAACCTGACAACCCTATATATTCCTTCCACTGCCCTCAACATCTTCTCCGAAATCCCTAGCCTGCCTAATTTCTCTAATAGGGCCTCTCTATTCACCTTGTCAAAAGCTTTCTCAAAATCTATTGCTGCTACATAAACCGTACTTCTAGCCATATTCTTATACTTTTCTAAAATAGTCTTTACTATCATTATATTATCCACTGTTCTTTTCTTTTTCCTAAATCCCCCTTAGTAATCTGTCAAAATTTCATTTTCTTCCACCCACCCGCTTATTCTGTTCGCTAACACCCCAGTATATATTTTACTCAAAGAATCCAACAGAGATATACCTCTATAACTGTTCACATTGTTCCTACTACCCTTCCCCTTGTATATAGGGCATATAATTCCTGTTTCCCATTCCTTAGGGTAATTAGGGAGGTGGAAGTAGCTTCTGCAGCTGTCAGAAAAGATATGACTGACCAGAGGAGAGGGGATCAAATGAGTTGGGTAGGGTTGAGGCTCTGGTCTTGGGGGGGAATCCCATTGTTAGATATGCGGGGAAAGTGTGTGGAGGAAAGGGAACCGGGGTAGACTGTTATCCAGGAATTAGGTTGAGTCAGATGTTGAAGAAAGTAGAAGAGAAGGAGGAGAGAAAGGAGCAGGTGGTAATGTTTCACGTTGGTACAAACAACGTAAGGCAAGCAGGTATAAGTACCAACATAGTTGGGAGTGTGTGGAATCTGATAAATGCAGCAACGGGTGAAGTTTAAAGAAGCAGAGATTGTTATCAGTGGAATACTGACTGGAAGCTGATTGTTGATTTAAACGAGACTATGAATTGGGTATATGGGAACCTGGGAGTGCGATTTCTAGATCCTAATGGATGGGTAGGAGATAAGAATCTGCGCTCAGTTGGCCTTCACATAAACCACAGTGGTACATATAAGTTAGGCAATTTGTTTAGAAGGGTTATAAGGGGGTACATTCAGGGAAACGGGGCTATCTAGGGAGCAGTGGTAAGGGTAAAGGGATCTGGAAGTCAAGTAGGGATGACATAAAAATGATAGCATTGAACTGTAGAAGAATTGTAAAGAAAGGAATAGAATTAAGTAATTTAATGGATATATACTTACCAGATATTGTAATAAGAGTTTAATCATGGCTGTGAAATGATATAATGGATGTAGAAATATTCTCACAGAACTGGAGTGTGTATCGTAGAGATGGGATAGGAATGGTAGGAGGGGGGCGTATTCATTCTGGTGAAAGAAGTATTTGTAAGCTACGAAAAAGTTAAAGATGACAAACATGAATTGTAAGGCTCATTTCTAAAGATAATAGGCAACTTGATGTCTTTGGAGTGCATAGACCGGGAAAGGGTAGCGCTGACATTGCTTCAGAATTATTTATAAGATAATCAGCTGTGTGGGAAACAACATGGAGAGGAATGTAATTGTAGTAGGAGATCTCAATTTACCAAATGTCAATTAGGAAGGTAATGCTAATGACAGGAAGCATGACCAACAAATAGCAAATAAGTTAATATAAGAAGGACAGCTGATTCAGAAAGTGATGGAACCAACTAGAGGGAAAAATATCCTTGATATGGTGCTGATAAAACCAGATGAGCTCTATAGAGAAACCAAACTCGTAGATGGTATTAGTGAACATGAAGCTAGTTTTGGTATAGTTAACCTGCAACCTCTCGGAGACAGCGTTCTTCACCTCCTCATCGGTCTGGAAACGTCGACCATCGAGCTCCGTTTTGAGCTTACCGAACAGATGAAAGTCGCATGGCGCTAGGTTGGAACTGTAGGGTGGATGTTGCCAGACCTCCCACTTGAAACGCTGCAGCACTCAGTAACTCAAAAAATGGTCAATCGAACCTGGTTAAAGAGGGAAATTAAATTCGTGTATAAAAAGAAACAATTTCTTAATCACGAATGTGATAGAAAGGAAGGTCTTAAAAGGAGGACTATTAGGCAGTACCATATGGCTGATAAAGCAGGCATGAGGGAGTTTAAAAAAAGTAACTATGATCGGTGGAAAACAGTAAATAAAAATGTAAACATACTCTGGGATGGGTTTGAAGCAATCGTTGAGGAATGTGAAAATAGGTTTGTACTTTAAAGGTAGTAAGGAATGGTGAAGATGCACTTAATTATAACAGAGAAATATAGATACTAAGAAGGAGGTGCAGATTGGAAAGAAATAGTTAGTAATGGCTGTGGAAGTAAAGAGAAATTGAAGGAACTTACTAGGAAATTGAATGTCACAAAGAAGTCAGCTAAGGATAACATGATGACAAGCACAATTGGCAGTCATACAAATTTTAGTAAAAAATGGAAGGGTAAGTTATGTATAGGTACGAGGGCAATCAGAAAATAAGTTGTACTTCCCAGTTATGGCCATTTATTACACCACCTATACAACAGCAACATGACTATAACGACATGCGCTGTAACGTCACTTTTCCACATAGTTTCCAAGAGACTCCAAACATTTCTGCGAACGCACAACCAACTTGTCAATGCCGGATACATAGAAATTTCTTCCAGCATTCTGCAACCTCTCGGAGACAGCGTTCTTCACCTCCTCATCGGTCTGGAAACGTCGACCATCGAGCTCCGTTTTGAGCTTTCCGAACAGATGAAAGTCGCATGGCGCTAGGTTGGAACTGTAGGGTGGATGTTGCCAGACCTCCCACTTGAAATGCTGCAGCACTCAGTATTTCAAAAAATGGTCAATCGAACCTGGTTAAAGAGGGAAATTAAATTCGTGTATAAAAAGAAACAATTTCTTAATCACGAACTATACACTACTCATCTCAAAGCGGCAACCGCCCTTTTACCGTTAGAATAGAATTCTTTCCTCATATTTAGCAGAGATAAAATAGAAAAGTTAATGGATAAGAAACAGGTTACTTTAAATAAGAAGTTAGATAACCTAAAAGAAGATCGTTCGAAGAAGGGGAACGAGTTACAGTTTAAATCAGCAACTAGACAAATCACATACCCACCCGCTGTCGAAAATTTATCAAAAACTATTTTTACAGAACAGGAATTGCAAATTTTGAGTAAAGGCCCGAAATATAATTGGCAGGCTACTAATAGAAGTAAGGAGTTAACCCTTACCTTAGCTGAAACCGAAGCAGCCATTCAGACCCTTCCATTTGAAATGCAGAACGATTTGAGATATGAGGCTAAGAAAAAAATTCCGTCCCTCATAAACGGTTTCAGGAATAACACCCATAACACTAGAGCAAACAACGAATTACAACGGAAAATCAAGCAAACTGACGTAGTCGTAACCAAGGCAGACAAGAGAGAATCAATAGTTATTCTGAACAAATCCGATTACATTGAGAAAACCGAAACCTTTTTTAATAACAACAAGTTCAAAATAGTAAGTAAAGATCCCAGCCTAAGGATTCAGAGAAATTTGAAAAGTATACTCAAACAAAGTACCTTTCTTCTTAGTGAGCAGGAATCACAAAAGCTGATTAATATGAACCCAGGACTCCCTACTGCAAGAGCCTTGCCCAAATTGCATAAAAAAGATGTACCTATTAGACCGATAATCAACTTTCGTAAGAGCCCTACATATAAAACATCGCAATACATTCATAGATTCTTAACACAAAATTACGTCTACTACGCCAACACAGCCGTAAAAAATTCTAGCGATTTCTGCAAGAAAATTAAGGACTTTAAACTCAAATCCTCTCATACAATATGTTCCTTCGATATAAAAGATATGTACACCAATATCCCCATAGAGAAGGCTATTAAAATAATAAAAACCAACCTATTAGAACATAAAAAGGTAAGCATACCCGAAATAGAAGAGTTTATTGTTATCCTTGAATTCGTACTTAGAACTATTTTATGTTTAACAGTAAGATTTATCGGCAGGATGGCCTCCCCATGGGCGCTCCAGCCTCGGGCATACTAGCAAACATTTATTTGGATTACTTGGAACATTCCTACATTATAGACCATATCAAAGGACTTGATTTATGGGTACGCTACGTTGATGATACGAACGCCATAATTGACAAGGATCATAATGACAGTTCTAGCGTTTTACACGCGTTGAACACCTTAGACCCCAATATACAGTTTACTGTTGAAGAAGAAAATAATGGTTCGATAAATTTTTTAGACGTGACCACAACTAAATAAGACAACCAATTTCACTTTGGAATTTATAGAAAACCTACATTCACCCCAACAACCATTCATAGTAACTCCCTACACCCCGATTCACACAAAAAATCAGTGTACGACAGTTTTATTAATAGAGCTTTTGAAATCCCGTTAAACAACAAAGAGAGAAATAAAGAAGTAGCCTTTATTCGACAGCAGGCCCTTATTAATGGTTTTAATTTAAAAACCATTAACGGATTAATTGCCAAACGCAAGCATAAACTGCAAACAAACTTAACAAAACAATCAGAGCAAACAAAAAAGTATGTAAGGTTCACCATTAACAATCCCAACATTTATGCAATTACCAATTTATTCAAGAAGCATGACATCAAAATAGCGTTCTCAACGAATAACAATACAAGACATAAGTTTTTCAACTACAGTATGGTCAATTGAAATAGCGAGGAGCGGTTCCAGGCTTCAGGTGTTTATAAACTGACATGCAATCGGTGCAAGGCCACATACATAGGGCAGTCAGGACGTAACTTCACAATAAGGTACTTAGAACACGTCAATGCGGAGAAACATAAAAGATTCTCTGCAGTGGGAGTACACATGAGTGAAACAGGCCATAGATTCACAGACATTAAACAAGACCTAGCAATTCTCAATAGGCTAAACAAGGGAAGGTTAATGAACAGTCTAGAAAATATTCATATACTGTACTTCTAGACAAGTCATTTAATAAGGACAAGAATTTGAATGAAGTAAACGAACAGAGAAACCCCTTATTCGAATGCATATTGAGATACATTGAGTTATTACAAAGGAAGCAAACACGCCCAGCGCACACTTCAAGCAATCACAAGGCCGACACGTCACAAGCAGAAACCACCTCCCCGCCCGATATAGCAAGTGACGACACATCCGCATTTCCCCTCCCTCCTAACCAGGCTAACTCACGAACTACAGCACACAGTTACAATACAAGGTTGAAGGCAGCCGGATTAAACCCACTCCCGTAGCACGGGAACTTAAACAAACATACATGGCAAGGGTAAGTTCATACTTCCATACTTTCCAACAGTCAAAGACTTATTATCCGTCACGTTTTTCAAATTCCAACTAATAGCCGCATTTTTCCTGCCGGTTACAGGTCGTGATACACACGATCCAACTTTTTTCGATTCAAACTACAAATAGCAAACTTCATATTCGAAATAAGCCACACCTCTCCACCCAACAGGAGATAAGAGACGTGAAAACACCGGATGCCTTCTTAAGGAAACTTTTTACCAACAGTTCAACAGAAATACTTCACATAGTGCATACAAGTTCTTCAGTAATCAACGAACTTATGGAAAATTCACAAGACTTATAGTGAACTATATTTTAGACCATCAGTGTTTTTAACATTAAGATTTTTAATAATAAGTCACAGTTTAACTAACAATTGCCTTCAATGCATCCCCCCCTCTACACCCCCCCCCCCCCCCCCCCCCCCACACACATCCATTCACACATGCACTACTAACACTTGTTTTTAAGGTTTTAAGAAAATTGTGAGACTGTTCTTAGCTAATTTTACTTTTGCCAAATGTAAGCAGCTGATGATGAATGCATTGCATTCGAAACATGTTCTGAACTTTTAATTTAATGTCTACTGAAATAGCCCAAGGCTAAATAAAAGTGAAAGTATCGATCAGGTGGATTCTTGTTCCTTCAATTAATTAATTGGCAGCATTTCTCTCGTTTGGCGGGCCTTGTGAGGTGTTGCGTTATTATGCAACAAAATCACACCGGCGCTCAATTTCCCCCGGCGCTTCTCTTTAATCGCTTTATGCAACTGGTGCAACGTTTGACAATACAACGACGCGTTGGTTGTCTTTCCTTTCGGCATGAATTCCGCGTGCAGCAAACCCTCCATATCAAAAAACACTGTCGCCATAACCTTACCAGTTGAAGGTTGAACCTTAGCCTTCTCTCGTTGTGGTGATGTGGGGTGCACCTATTCCATTGATGTTCGCTTCATTTCGGGAGGTGAAGTGGTGGACCCACATTTCGTCGCCTGTGACGATTCGCCGCAGAAACCCGTTGCCGTCTGCGGCATAGCGTTGCGAAAATGCCAGGGAGGATTGGAAACATTGTCCCTTGTGCTCATCGGTGAGAACACATGGGACCCATCTTTGACAGCTTACGATATCCAAGGTCCTCGTGAACAATGGCGAACACACTGCCATACGACATGGTCAGCTGCGTTGTGATTTATCTCAGTTTAACGCACCGGTTCTGTCTAATGATCGCATTCACACTGCTGACCTTTGTACGGGTCCTGGACATTGCGGGCCTGCCTTTGCGATGGTTGTCCGTGATATCTGTGCGTCCGGCTTCGAATTGCTGACACCACTTCACAATACCTTGCCGGGAAATGGCCCGGTCCCCATACACAGCACTAATTTCACGATGAATGTCCGTGCAATTCTTCCTTTTGGCCCATAGGAATCGGATTGTCGCACGCACCTCATATTTGGAGTGAACATCCAGTTGATGCGCCATTGCATTTGGCCACTATTCACACAATACTAGACGAGAACCACAGCGACCTAACAGACGTGTGGACAGTGCGTGTTCCTTTCTCCGCTGTGCCCAAGTTTGCGACACACAGCGCACTGCTGTGGCGCGTTAGTGCAACTAACCTTTTGATCCACCTATGTACTTCAAGACATAAAGTGGTTCCAAGAAGGACATTCCAGGAATCATTAATGAACAAGGGGAGTGTGTATGTGAGGATCTTCAAAAGGCAGAAGTATTCAGTCAGCAGTATGTAAATATCAAATTGATTATATAATGATACAACAACAGTACAGAAACTGCCTAAAGAATGCTAAATGTTACCCAGGAGCTGACATTTATTCTGATCATATATTAGTTATAGCAGAGGTACTAATTAAATTGAAAATAACATAGAAAGGAAAGAAGAGAGAGAAACTGAAAGGCAATGACAAGTGCAGAGAACCAGAGGATGTGTATCATAACAATAATACGCTAGGAAATGAAACAAAAAATGTAGAAAGGAGATGGGAAACTTTTAAAAATGGTATACAAGAAGTAGCTAAGGAAATGCTTGGAGTCAAGGAGAGGAAAAGGAAAAAGAAGGAATGGGTAAAATAAGAAATGATAAGCAAAATAGAGGAACGCAGGAAATGGAAAACAGTAAATACAGAAGAAGGAAAGTTTAACTACAGGAAGTTAAATAATGAATTAAGAAGAGAAACAGAAAAAGCAAGGAAGAAATTGTTGTCAGAAAAGTGTGAGAAAGAAGGGAAATATGACTTGATGTACAAAGAAGCAACAAATATAGTATTCAAAGAAAAGGAACAACAGCAGTAAGGAAATAGAGGCTGCAGATGGCACAATGATATATGAACCCCAAGAACCATCTCCAGTTTCCTGGGTGTGGTATATGAAGCCTCCTCTATCTCATCCTGTCCTTATACAATTCCTCCTCCACCAACTTGTCCCAATCATGACATCATTCTTAACTAAATCTATCCATTTCCTTCGTGGCCTTCCCATGGGTCGTCTCCCTTCTACATTTCTGTCAAATTCCTTCCTTGCAGTTCTGTTAACTGGCATCCTCTTCATGTGACCAAACCACTTCAGTCTTGATATCTGAATCTTATTGAGGAGAGAATCATCTGTTTATACTTCTCTAATTTTATCTTTCCTGGTTTTCTGGATCATAGTGCATAGGAATTTCATTTCAGCTGCCTGGAGTTTGGAGTTATCTCTATTGGTCAGTGTTGTGGTTTTGAGACTGTATGTGAGAATTGGTGTATATTAGGACTTGTACAATGTCATTTTTGTTTTCATAGGTATTTGCTCATTCCACAGCAGGTGTCTTACCTGGTGGTAAAATTGTGTTGCCTTATTGATTCGATTGTTCACCTCTTGTTTTGCTAGGTTGTCATTTGATAGAATGCTACCCAAGTATTTGAAAACTGGAATGCTGTCCAATTGGGCTTCATTTAACATGACTATTGGTTCTGCTCCTTCCCCATACATTTTCATCACCACCACCGTCTTGGTCTTACTGATGTTTAAACCATATATCTTAAACTCCTCATTCCAGATTTGCATTCTCTCTCCCAATTCCTCTTCTGAGTCACTCCAGATCGCAGCATCATCTGCAAACGTGAAGGCTTTGATATCTCCATGTTATTTCCTTTTAATAGATTTAATTACTCCATCCATCACAATAATAAATAGAAGTGGTGACAATGAGCTGCCCTGCTGCTCTCCTCTCTTTCTTTCAAACCAGTTTGACAAACTATGTCCTACTTGAATACAACTTCATTCCCACTATACAACATTTTCACTTTGTCTATGAGGCTGTCTTGCACTTGAAGTTCTTTCATGCATTGGCAAATTCTTTCCTTTGGTACACTGTCGTATGCTTTCTCAATGTCCAAAAATATTAGAAATAAAGGCTTGTTCTTCTTTCAGTATTTTTCCATTAGCATCCTAATTGCAAATATAAGGTCTGTAGTTGACCTTCCTGGTCTGAAACCATACTGCTCTTCTTCCAAAATTAGTTCAACAGTATCTCTGATTCTGGTCTCTATTATTTTTTCCAATATTTTCAGGACATGAGACAGTAGCGTAATACCGCGGTAATTAGTACATTTTCGTCTGTTTCCTTTCTTGAACAGAGGTACAATGATGCCCATCTTCCAGTCCTCAGGAATAGAATTTTCCTCCCATATCTTGTTGAACAATCTGTAGAGCCATTGGATTCCTGGAATTCCTGCCACTTTCAGCATATCTGCACGTAGTTTGTCTATGCCCACTGCCTTTGCTTTCTTCATGCTCTTGAGCGCATTTTCAACCTCAAGCCATGTAATTGGTGGTTCAGTTGTGGTTCCTCGACTTGGCTGTCCTCTATCCGTTGTTATGTAAATTTCCAATTTCTTTGAAATCATTTAAGAAAAGGCTAGGAAAACAACAGATAGGGAACCTGCCACCTGGGCGACTGCCCTGAATGCAGATCAGTATCGATTGATTGATTGATTTTATATGTTTCCTGTATCTCCATTCAGCAATTTTTCGAAATAGAATTTGAGTTCCTGTTTAATTTCTCCCTCTTCTTGTGCCCGAGTTCCATCATCACATTCTATTGCTTTTATGGTCTCTTGATCCCTTCGCTTGTTTTTCACTACTTTGTATAGCAATTTCATATTTCCTCTACTGTCCTCTTCCAGTTTGTCTGCAAACTCATTCCATTTCTTCTCTTTTTCTTCCCTTACAATGTTCTTTACAGCTTCTTGTTCCTGTATACTCCTTGGAGTCTTTGTATTTCTTGTTCATTGCGTTCTTGTCCCTGTTTTTGTTTTCCCTTGTCCATTGCCTTCTTTATTTGGTTTCTTTCTTTCATCGCTATTTTCACTCTATCATTCCACCATGGTGTCTCCTTTTTTCTTTTGATGGAACTTGTAACTCCACATAGGTTTTTGGCTTCTCCCACAAAGGTGTCTTTGAAAGCTTACCATTCTTCATCAACGTTGGTTACTTCACTTTTCGGCAGACTCTGTTGAGTCCTTAGTTTGTATTCTTCCTTTATTTGGACTTCTTGCAACTTCCAAGTTTTAACCCTTGCTTTTTTCATAATAATTTTCTGCGTTTCATTAGTCTTATGTTTGAAGTCTACTACCAGCAATCTGTGGTCACTGTCCATGCTTTCACTAGGGATGACCTTCACATCTGTGATGTATCTACCACCATCTTTATTTGTGATTGCGTAGTCAATCAATGCTCTATACTGGCCATCCCAACTGTACCTTGTTACTCTGCGACTGTCTCTTTTTTTGAAGAATGTATTTTTTATTATAAGATAATTTCTTCTGTACAGATCTAATAGTTGTTCTCCTTCTGGGTCCCTTTGTCCAAATCCATGTGGACCAATAATCTTCTCATACCCCAGTCTGTATACCCCAACTTGCGTATTTAGATCTCCAATAATGTTTTCCTCATTAACTGTATCTTCCAGGTCTTGCCGAAATTTCCCTGTCTTCCTCAATGCAGCCTGTCTGTGGGGTATACACTTGTATGACGGTATACTTAGTGACCTCCAGTTTCATGAACATTTTAATGATTCTATCACTTTTGCAGATAACTTCAGCTGTAGCATCAGTCCCTTTGTTAATTAAGAATCCAACACCATTTTTCGCTACCTTCTCCTGTCCACTCCAGTATAATTTGTATCCTCCACGAAGTGTCTTACATCCAATCCCTTTCCATTTGGTCTCACTTAATGCCAATATTTGATATTTTTCTTCTGTCCATCATGTCTAGGAGTTCTTTTACCTTTCCAGTTAATGATAGAATGTTCATAGTTCCAATTTGGTATTTGAATCTCTTATTTATTTTGGGTTTCCTTTCAGAACATTTTATATCGTTAGCCTTAAGGTCATGATACTTTACAATTGTCTGAGAGGACATGTCAGTCCTGTCTATAATCTTCTTTCCGAGGCTCTTATTGAAAGTGACTGTACTCAATACTCTCCTGCTGACTTGCTAGGCCTAACGCATAAGAGGATATTCTTTCAGGGTTTACTCCCTTAGCCTTTGAGGATGCCTTCCTCGTCCTACAAGGCAGTAGGTTCCATCTGTACACACCCAGAAGGATGGGTTGCATCTTCCGCCATCTCCACCGTACCAAAGTCCATCTTCTCCGCCGTAGATGCCATTGAGGTCTTCCCCCTTAAAACAGGGCAAGGGCCCTCCATATTTATGACCTCTGGAGAGAGGGTGTCCCAGTATTCTAAAGCCCCCAGGAATTAGACTACCTGTTGGTCTGCGGATTGTATTAGTTATTTCAAACCAGCCCTACATACTGTGGGAGCCCCTTATCAGCCACCTGGGGACACGCTCTGTAGGGGTCGGGTTCCTGTGGTTGCTTTTTGGTAGTTAACCCCACTCACAAGGATGATGATGAGTATGTAAAAATTGTTGGTTACAAGGATAATGTCCAGATAGAGAAGTTGACTAATACTGAAGAAGTATTAAAATAACAATGACATTTACAATAAGATACAGAAGTTGAAAACTAGAAAAGCGGCTGGAATTGTTAAGATTTCTGGTGATATACTAAAGACAATAGGTTGGGATATAGTACCATATCTGAAGTACTTATTTGATTATTGTTTGCATGAAGGAGCTCTAACAAATGAATGGAGAGTTGCTATAGTAGCCCCTATGTATAAAGGAAAGGGTGGTAGACATAAAGTTGAAAATTACAGGCCAGTCAGTTTGATATGCATTACGTGTAAGATTTGGGAAAGCATTCTTTCTGATTGTATTAGACATGTTTGGAAAATTAATAACTGTTTCGATGGAAGGCAGTTCGGGTATAGGAAAGGTTGTTCGATTGAAGCTCAACTTGTAGGATTCCAGCAAGATATAGCAGATGTCTTGGATTCAGGAGATCAAATGGACTGTATCACGATTGATCTGTCTTAAGGCATTTGATAGGGTGGATCATGGGAGACTACTGGCAAAAATGAGTGCAATTGTACTAGACAAAAGAGTGTCTGAATGGGTTGCTATATTTCAAGAAAGTAGATATCAGAGAAGTAGAGTAGGCAAAGTTTTATCTGACCCTGTAATTATTAAGAGAGGAATTACTCAAGGCAGTATTATTGGACCTTTATGTTTTCTTATGCATATAAATGATATTAGTGAAGAAGTGTATTCAGAGATAAGGCTTTTTGTAGATGTTATATTCTGTATAGAGTAATAAATAAGTTACAAGATTGTGAGCAACTGCAAAATGACCTCGATAATGTTGTGAGATGGACAGCAGGCAATGGTATGATGATAAGCGGGGTTAAAAGTCAGGTTGTGAGTTTCACAAGTAGGAAAAGTCTTCTCACTTTTAATTACTGGGTTGATGGGGTGAAAGTTCTTTATGGGAATCACTTAAAGTACCTAGGTGTTAATATAAGGAAAGATCTTTGTTGGAGTAATCACATAAATGGGATTGTAAATGAAGGGAGCAGATCTCTGCACATGGTTATGAGGGTGTTTAGGGGTTGTAAGGATGTAAAGGAGAGGGCATATAAGTCTCTGGTAAGACCCCAAATAAAGTATGGTTCCAGTGTATGGGACCAGGATTACTTGATTCAATAACTAGAAAGAATCTAAAGAAAAGCAGCTCGATTTGTTCTGGGTGATTTCCAACAAAAGAGTAGCATTACAGAAATGTTGCGAAGTTTGGGCTGGGAAGACTTGGAATGAAGAAGACAAGCTGCTCAACTAAGTAGTATGTATGTGTATTGATTGGGTGGACCATAAACCTAACATTGTTTCTTAATAAGTAGTACGTTCCGTTCTGTCAGCAGAGAGATGGCATGGAACGACATTGGTAGACAAGGAGTTTTAGTGGTATCTTTAAAAGTAGCAAAGATCAGAATATGAAGATAAAGTTGGAATTTAAGAGGACAATTTGGGACAAATATTCATTTATAGGAAGGGGAGTTAGGGATTGGAATAACTTACCCAGGGAGATGTTCAATAAATTTCTAATTTCTTTGAAATCATTTAAGAAAAGGCTAGGTAAACAACAGATAGGAATCTGCCACATGGGGACTGCCCTAAATGCAGTAGTGAATGATTGAGAAGAATGTAAAAGAATGAGCTGATGATTAGCAGAACCAAGATGACTTGGTGATGAGTAGGAATTGTGAAACAGTCCATTTGAAGTGATCATGTAGCTTTGTTTCCTCAGAAAATACCATGTTTGGGTCATCAGTCTGTAGACAGATTTGATGCAGCATCCCATGCCACCCTATTCTGTGACATGTACCCTAATCTGTTTCATATTCATGCCTTAGTCTACCCCTTCTGTTCTTACCACTACATTTCTCTCAAAAACTGGACTGTATGGAGGATGTTGCCATACCTCCCACTTGAATCACTGCAGCAGTTGTGACGTTTGGCAGGCCGTGTGAAGTGTTGCTTTATCGTGTTCGGTAATCTGAAAAAGGGTTTCATTGGACGATGATTCCGAAATGATGAGGAGGTGAAAGCAGCTGTTTCCAGGTGGTTACATAGCGCTGGAGGTGATTTCTACACATCCGGAATTGAAAAATTAGTTGACCGTTGTGAGAAATATTTACAGTCTCTTGGTGACTATGTGGAAAAGTGAACTTACATTGTACATTATCATAGCTTTGTTGCCTATGTGTAGGTGGTTTCATAAATGGCCATAACTTGGAAGTGTCCCTTACTTCTTGATTCTGCCTCGTATCTCTTTATTCACGATTCAGTCTATCCATCTCACCTTTAGCATTCTTCTGTAACACCACATTTCAAAAGCTTCTATTCTCTTTCATTCTTTCTTTCTTAGTTATTGTCCATGTTTCACTTCAATACAATGCACACTCTGCACAAAAGTCTGCAAAAAGATCTTTCTAATACCTGTATCAGCGTTTGAAGTGAGCAGATTTATTTTCTAAAGAAATGCTAGTCTGCATTTTACGTCACCCTTATTTCTGCCATCATTAGTTTTCTATTCAAATAATAATATTCATCTACTTCCTTTACGACTTCCTTTCCTTATCTAAATATTTCCTGCTACACCTCACTTCCTTCGCCTGCACTCCATTACTTCTGTTTTAAATTTATTTATTTTCATCTTGTACACATTCAAAACTGTGGCTATACAATTCAGCAATTTCTCCAGATCTTCTGTAGACTCGGATGAAATAAGTCATCAACAAATCTTCAGTATCATTGCTTTCTTGGTGGTATGCCATTTGCCAAGCAGAATACGAATGTTGTATCATATTTTATGTACATATTACTGTCACCTGATTGTATTATGTGATCAAATAGACACAGGGAAAGAATTTCAGTTTGTTGCTTTAATTTGTTACAGGGAAAGAATTTCAGTTTGTTGCTTTAATTTGTTACATTAGTGTACTTCTAGTATGGCATGAGCACCAATTATTCCAACCTATTCTGGATTTTAACTTGTGACAGATTCAAAACTATCAGTACTAGGCCATTTATATTTTGTAAGCCATCATATCCAATATAAAATAACTTTAAAACAAAGTTTCTTTAAAATTGCAAGGTCAAGTTGAAAATTGGCTTTTACCAAGCTACATAGCTGTAGTCGCTTAAGTGCGGCCGGTATCCAGTATTCGGGAGATAGTGGGTTAGAACCCTATTGTCGGCAGCCCTGAAGATGGTTTTCTGTGGTTTCCCATTTTCATGCCAGGCAAATGCTGGGACTGTACCTTAATTAACGCCACGGCTGCTTCCTTCCCACTCCTAGCTATTTCCTGTCCTATCGTCGTCATAAGACCTATCTGTGTCAGTGCAACATAAAGCAGCTTGTACAAAAAAAAAAAAAAAAAAAAAAAAAAAAAAAAAAAAAAAAAAAAAAAAAAAAAAAAAGGCTTTTAGTGTGATGAATGACTAGCATTAATTTAGTGATTTCATATGAAACAAACAGTTTTTCTACAGTATTTTACATAGTAAAATACTACATTTCTTTGATGCAATTGCTGTCACTTTATTGAATTCAATTTATAGGTCATTGTGGATGTTTCTATCTGCTTTGGTGAGGAATAGTTAAATGTTAGGTAGATTGTTCATACCCTATTAAGAGGATAAAAAATAAAGAAGAGAATTGCCATCAAAATATGCTGATAATTATTCCATTCTTTCTTAAAGCCATGTGATCATGGATTCCTGGACAAGGCTGCTGTACTCCAAGTTACTCGACGAGGTGCCCAAGCTGTGCACTTCGTAGATTCTCCTCTTACTGTTGGAGAGATGGTCCATCAGACTCTGGACTGGGAACGAAGGCAGGATCACATGCAGCAGCATTCTGGTAAATAGTTCATGTCCTTCAATTGTCATTTCTTCCTCTTGCTATGGACCATTTCTCTGTGGGTCACCATGTCACTAGATTGTCTCAGCATCCACTTTTGTTGCAGTGTATTGTTATTAAGGAAAAAAAATGTTTGCAAGTTAGCATAGAAAAATGAGCATGGAAGTTTTGAATCCAAGCAGGCAGACAGGCAGCCAGCCAGCCTTGTGTGTATCAAAGAACAATAAAAACCATCAAGAAACAAACTACAATGAAACATCGTTAGTGTGTTCTTCATTAACACGTTTTCCCGCTTAGCATGTCGTAAATTCGAAGTTCTGATTCTCATTGTATTAAATCTATATAAAAATACCTCACTTATCATGTCACGAATTTTTGCTGTTACCGCTTAATACGATCATATTTTTCCTAGCCCTGAAATTGTTATTTGTCATCCCTTGTGGAAGGTGCGTGATTTCCAACTCGGGTAAGAGCCGTCGCCGCAGTTGCGCAATAACTGGAAAAGGCCTTGAATTCTTGAACTTCACAGGATAAAATGCACCTACGGGGAGCAAGCCATTAGCCAAAGAAATGCTCAGTTTTGTTTGCCGGTTAGCAGTGAAACTGCAGAATAACACAATGAGCCTGTTTGTGCTTGTGTTTCGCATTCCATTCAGAACATTGTCTGTTATACGTATGTTTTAGTTATCACATAATCTGTTTAATTTCATTTGGCTGAAGATGGCCACTAAGTGGCTGAAACTAGTCCCAAGACTTACGTAATATCATTTACTTCATATATTGTATTGAAAAGGTGGACCCTCTTATCAATTTATTCTTATAATTGCACTTCAATACAGAACAAAAATGAAATTTATAGCTTATAATTCCATCCAGAAGTTAGAAATATATTTCGTGTTTAGTTGTACAGTGACCGAGCTCGATAGCTGCAGTCGCTCAAGTGTGGCCAGTATCCAGTAATTCAGGAGATAGTGGATTCAAGCTCCACTGTTGGCAGCCATGAAGATGGTTTTCCGTGGTTTCCCATTTTCACACCAGGCAAATGGTGGGGCTGTATCTTAAATAAGGCCACGGCCCACGGCCGCTTCCTTCCCATTTCTAGCCCTTTCCTCTCCCATCATCACCATAAGACCTAACTGTGTCAATGCGGCGTAAAGCAACTTGCAAAAAAGTTGTACAGTGAAGGGTAGCGAGTATTTGCCGCGCGATAGCCTACATCTGGAACTTAATCATGTGAAGCTCACCAGTGTAGTGTATATTTGTCTTGTGATAGCCTAATTATACAGGGTGGGCACGAATAATTGACATATTTGAAAAGGAAAGCAAAGGTTATGTACTATTTTGTTGAAATTTCGCACACACCTCCCCTGTTTCATGGAGATAACTATAGAGGTGACACTGTGGCTTTGCCTCCGAATGCCTGCATTCCCGTGAGCTTTCTGCCATGGCCGACCACTGCCGACTCTCCGTTCAGCAGCATGCCAAAACAGTTGTCTTTTATTGCAAATCAAAAAGTGTTATGGCAACACAAAGGAAATTTTGAGCTGTATTTCAGACTAGGTGGGCACCAGCAAGGAATACCATCCTTCGCTTATACAGAAACTTTGAAGAGCAAAGCAGTGTGAAGGAAGAAATGCGACCACGTGCACAAGCAGTTCGATCTCCAGAAAACTTTGCTGGGCTGAGGGTCGCCATGCAGCGCAGCCTACGCAAGTCAACACGGCGAGCGTCAAGAGAAAGTGGAATATCGCGCCATCCAGTTCAAAGAATGTTACACAGTGGCCATCAATTGTATCCATACAAAATGACTGTACTACGCAAGCTAACAGATCTTCACAGGCAGAAGAGATTGCAGTATGCTTTATGGACTCAAGATAAAGTACTGTTCAACACTTGGTTCTCTGATGAAGGCTATTTTCATCTCAACGGGGCAGTTAATAAACAAAATGTGCGTTTTGGGGCTAAAGAAAAACCAGACATTATTCATAAAAAATCATGTATGGGGAAAAAGTGAGTGTGTGAGTAGCTCTGTCTAGTCATGGGTTAATTGGACCAATTTTTTCAGTCAGACAGTTAATGCACAGCAATACAAGGACATGCTGGAGAATGAATTCATGCCTCAACTTCTAGCAATGGAACTCCCTATTCATACGCAATGTTTTTTCCTTTACGTCGCACCGACACAGATATGTCTTATGGCGACGATGGGAGAGGAAAGGTCTAGGAATGGGAAGGAAGCGGCCGTGGCCATAATTAAGGTACAGCCCCAGCATTTGCCTGGTGTGAAAATGGGAAACCACGGAAAACCATCTTCAGGGCTGTCGGCAGTGGGGTTCGAACCCACTATCTCCCGATTACTGGATACAGGCCGCACTTAAGCAACTGCAGCTGTTGAGCTCGGTACGCAGTGGTTTATGCAAGAAGGTGCAACACCTTACACATCTAACAATGTTCTTGAGATTTTGAGGGCAGTATTTGGTGATCGTGTAATTTCTCATCGCTACCCACAGTACAGCAATAATGGCGGATTCTTCTGTCCTCCTTTAAGCGCAGATTTTAATTCTTGTGATTTCTTTTTATGGGGCTATTTGAAAGAAAAACTCTTTGCTTCAAGACCTCAAAGCCGCATAGAAGTGCGTGCTCGGATTGTGCAGCTCTGCAGTGAAATTCATGAAGACCTGTGCCGCAAAGTCGTCAGAAACATGCGTACTCATCTCAGAGAGGTTGTTCGCCACAGTGGAGGTCACATTGAACATGTGATATAGTGAAATGTTGGTATTTCCAGGGTCCAAGCTACCTGTGTCTAAAATTTCATTAGTGTTCTGTGAAAAATAAAGTTGTTATTGTAAAATTAAATGTGTCAACTATTCTTGTGCCACACTGTAGATAAGGAAAAGTCATGAAATTCCTTACTAATGAAGGCAAAATTAAAGTCTATCAGCAAGTCGACTGGCATCTACATCTTTAAGCGCACAGACTTGGCATGAATGTTGAAACTCACACCTTCCAGTTTCGAATCAATCACTCGAATCGGTCTTCGTCGGTCGAAGTTTAGTTCGATTCAAAATGGCGGCCAAAGTCATTGCACATGACCATGTATAACTTCTAATTCATTGTCTAAGTGTGTGACCAGAAAAATTATGTTTAATAACTCACTGGTCCGAAATAAAAGGCTTCTACTAACATTTGTTTTGGAATAAATCTGTAATAATACTTCAATATTGTTATGCACCCCGTTCAAATGTTTTCATATTTTGTTGTTTTCAGTGCACTATTGTTATTTTATAATCCCCAGTGGAATTAGTTTTCGTATTTGTTCTCTTGTGTTTTTTTCACGCCTTTTAATACTCTCTTCTCATAGATTTTTCACTGTACCCGCAGATATACAATGTAAAATCCCCCTATGTCGGAAAAAACATATCTAGTATTTCCATATCCCTGTTGGATAGTTTTTATTTGTGTATTCAGTAGTATATTTTCTCGCTTAACATGTTATTTTTCCTTGTCCCCTTACCCCCTGTGGGTGGGGGCAGTAGAATAACACCCACGGTATCCCCTGCCTGTCGTAAGAGGCGACTAAAAGTGGCCCCAGGGGATCTGAACTTTGGAGCGTGGGTTGGCGACCACGGGGCCCTTAGCTGGGTCCTGGCATTACTTCCACTTACTTGTGCCAGGCTCCTCACTTTTATCTGTCCTATACAACCTCCCTTGGTCAACTCTTATTCTTTTCCGACCCCGACGCTATTAGGTTTGCGAGGGCTAGGGAATCTTTCATTTTCACGCCCTTCGTGGCCCTTGACCTTCTTTGGCCGATAACTTCATTTTTTGAAGTGTCAGACCCCTTCCATTTTCTCTCTCTGATTAGTGTTATATAGAGGATGGTTGCCTAGTTGTACTTCCTCTTAAAACAATAATCACCACCACCACCACCACCACCACCACCTTGTCCCCTGCAGAAATGTCTAGAGGGTCACGCTGAGGGAGTTCAACCAGTGAACAGTGTCATCACCAGATGCATGTAGGACAGGTCAGCTTCCTGGCAGTTTTCTTTTCTGGACAGTCCTCCACAATGGTTCTTGTGGTCTGCTGAACACCACAGCCCCCATTGGTGTAGTGTGACTTTGCTCAGACCATGATTTGTTCTGAATCTGCTGACACCACGTCCTTCAGGAGCTCAGGTCAAATTCAGGGAGCTTCTGCATGGGATTGGTGATCAGCTTGCTATTCCTCGAGATATTGTCTTGCCATTGTCATATTCATTTAGTGTTACTACAG
This sequence comes from Anabrus simplex, assembly GCF_040414725.1. Classification (NCBI taxonomy): domain Eukaryota; kingdom Metazoa; phylum Arthropoda; class Insecta; order Orthoptera; family Tettigoniidae; genus Anabrus; species Anabrus simplex. The sequence goes on along the minus strand of NC_090269.1, from coordinate 425,686,896 downwards.
AAATTTGGCCCCAGCTTAGCTGCCATTTCCAACTAATAATAAAAATGATGTTCGTGACATTTCCTTTGCATTGTATCCCAATTAAATGATCACTGATATGTACAATTTCTTCTTGTATCAAGTCAGTCCATAGAAATTTATAAGAAGATACCACAGAAAAATGCATTTTACCATAGTGTGAGGAAGAAGGAAGTGATATGTAAGATGCATTTTGTCCTGTACTAACATTGTACAGCAAAGACTGGACACTGACAAATGGACAGGAGAGCCAAATCCAGGCCAGTAAGATTAAATTTTTAAGAGATGTTATAGTATAGACAAAGAAAGACAGGGTAAGAAATGAGGATGTTAGGAAGTAAATCGGAGTAGAAAATCACCACCACAAATTTCATGTTTCCAGCTCCTGGCAGTTCGAGATGTTAATGGTACCATTCTATCTTCCTCTATCCAACCACCATTGCTCTTCTTCAGCACTGTTCTAGTCCAGATTCCTCCTCATTATGCTGTTCTTGATTGAGTCCAGTCACCTCACTCTGGGTCTTTCAATATTGCTGCAGTGTACTATGTACATGGGGGTACTACAAAACTAATGATCAACTTTTCTCCCTACAACTATACATAGAAGCACTCTTACTACTTGTACGTGAATTTGGTTCAACCAGTTCCCACGTACGGTGTGGTCGTGACACTTGTTCAAGATGGCCGTTACACTTGACACCCATTAAAAGCAGTGTGCTGGTATAGACTTCCTGTGTTGTGAGAATGAGAGTCTGAAACATTTACAAGATATTGAAACAAGTGAATGGAGATGACACTGTCAAAATTGAAAGACTTGCTTGGTGGAAAGAGATCTGAAGGTACTCCATCGTGACGGTTGCTTAGTTGTACTATGCAGACGTACATGCACTCATTCCAAGGTGGTGTAAGGCATTTTCAAGGGACAGCGATTATGTTGAAGAGTTACATTGTGTAGCATTTGGAAGATGGTGGATTCGAATCCCACCGTCAGCAGCCCTGAAGATGCTTTCTTGTGGTTTCCCAATTTCACACCAGCCAAATGCTGGGGCTGTACCTACCTTATCACCAAAAATCTTCAATGTACAGAGGGTTGCCCTAGTTAAGTTTGGATGATTTTGTTGTACTTTTTGTCCTAGGCGATTCCGTTTTCCTAGACCCTGTTGCGCTCGATGTGTTAGCAGCAGGCACAGACTACTGCCCTGCATCTCAATTTCCACTGTAGAAGACTTCGACGGAGTACAGGAAGAGGCATATTTTCCCATAGCCCTTGCACACTTTCCAAAGACACTCAATAGTCTAGAAGAAAGCCCTCTTTTCAGGTGACCAGAGCACAGAAATCCATTGGCGAGATGTCTGGGGATTTGACGGGTATCACTAAATGGTATGATACGATCACCCATCTGGCGATGGGGAACGTACGAATTTGGAAATATTTCATTCCGGGCTTGTGTCAATGTCATACACCTGTCAATGTCATATGTAGCATACACCTGTTATGTTATGTGACCCTCAGGCTGTTTCTGACAGTTCCGCCAGCTTCCACTTTGAACGCTAGCGCTGTACCGCGTCCAGGGAGCCATCTGGTAATGAATGAACGTACCATTTCTATTTCTACGTTAATGTCTAAATTCAAACCTCATTGTTTAAGAAGCCTTTCTCGTGGACAGTCGAAATTTTCTTCTGATGACGCAGAGCAAAGTTCTCTGCGAAACATAAAGAATTTCACCTTATTTTCTTGACACGGCATAGCCCAAAAGCGTATATCACGTCTATAAGTACAGGCCGTGAAAACATCAGTGGCAACAATAAAGCCAATAACATTATTATTGTGTACGGACATGTAGTCAGAAGAGAACAGGCCCGGAGCTTAAACGGGGTATCAAAGGCCTATGCTGATAATGTATAAATTTACAGACCAGTTTCTTTGTGAACTGTCCAAGGTAATAAAACTAAATTTTGCTAGGACGTAGATACATATCTAATACATTTATTAGTCTACTTTCTTAGTTCTAGCTTTATTAAAATTCAAGATATGGATTTTAAAAATTTATTTATTTTTAAAAAACTTTTATGATCAAAATATGTGTTATAACACTACCATCATAGATCCACATAAAAACAATAATGCTGTTAATGAGAGAGAGAATTTCAAAGCTCTATCTTAAGTAGTTTCTGAGAAAATGGGAAACTATTGCAAAAAAAAAAAAAAAAAAAAAAGTTTATCAGAAATCACACTTGAAAGTGTAATGCCACTTACAAGACGTGGATGTTAACATGCTTTTTACCATATAAACACCAGATATTAAGTGATAGCAACCAATGTAGCCAACTTATGCAACAGGATGTTTACTATGAATCGACATAAATTACCGAATTATAGAGTAAATAGTTCCCGAGGTATTTTGTTTTAAGTGAACAAATGCTCACAAAATCTGGAGAAGAGGCTTGTGCAGTAATATATTATTTTTAGATTTAGTTATCCAAAATCAATGAAACATACATCAAATTAAAGGGGACATACATATATACATTATCATTATAGACTGTTATGCCTTTCAGCGTTCACTCTGCAAGCCTCTGTGAATTTACTAAACGTTGCCACAATGCTCGATTTGCAACTAGTGTTGTGGGCTCATTTAGTTCTATACCTCTTATCTTTAAATCGTTAGAAACCGAGTCTAACCATCGTCGTCTTGGTCTCCCTCTACTTCTCTTACCCTCCATAGCAGAGTCCATTATTCTCCTAGGTAACCTATTCTCCCCCATTCCCCTCACATGACCCCACCACCGAAGCCGGTTTATGCGTACAGCTTCATCCATCGAGTTCATTCCTAACTTAGCCTTTATTTCCTCATTCTGAGTACCCTCCTGCCATTGTTCCCACCTGTTTGTACCAGCAATCATTCTTGCTACTGTCATGTCTGTTACTTCTAACTTACGAATAAGATATCCTGAGTCCACCCAGCTTTCGCTCCCGTAAAGCAAAGTTGGTCTGAAAACAGAACGATGTAAAGATAGTTTCGTCTGGGAACTGACTTCCTTCTTACAGAATACTGTTGATCGCAACTGCGAGCCCACTGCATTAGCTTTACTACACCTTGATTCAGTCTCACTTACTATATTACCATTCTGGGAGAACACAGAACCTAAATACTTGAAATTATTGACCTGTTCTAGCTTTGTATTGCCAATCTGACATTCAATTCTGTTGAATTTCTTACCTACTGACATCAGTTTAATCTTCGAGAGGCTAATTTTCATACCATACTCATTGCACCTATTTTCAAGTTCCAAGATATTAGACTGCAGGCTTTCGGCACAATCTGCCATTAAGGCCAAGTCGTCAGCATAGGCCAAACTGCTTACTACATTTCCACCTAACTGAATCCCTCCCCGCCATTTTATACCTTTCAGCAGATGATCCATGTAAACTACGAACAGCAAAGGTGAAAGATTACAGCCTTGTCTAACCCCTGTAAGTACCCTGAACCGAGAACTCATTCTACCATCAATTCTCACTGAAGCCCAATTGTCAACATAAATGCCTTTGATTGATTTTAATAATCTACCTTTAATTCCATAGTCCCCCAGTATAGTGAACATCTTTTCCCTCGGTACCCTGTCGTATGCTTTCTCTAGATTTACGAAACATAAACACAACTGCCTATTCCTCTTGTAGCATTTTTCAGTTACCTGGCGCATACTGAAAATCTGATCCTGACAGCCTCTCTGTGGTCTGAAACCACACTGGTATTCATCCAACTTCCTCTCAACGACTGATTGCACCCTCCCTTCCAAGATGCCAGTGAATACTTTGCCTGGTATACTAATCAATGAGATACCTCGATAGTTGTTGCAATACTTCCTGTTCCCTTGCTTATAATTAGGTGCAATTACTGCTTTTGTCCAATCTGAAGGTACCTTACGAACACTCCACACTAACTTTACTACTCTATGAAGCCATTTCATCCCTGCCTTCTCACTATACTTCACCATTTCAGGTCTAATTTCATCTATTCCTGCTGCCTTATGACAATGGAGTTTATTTACTATCCTTTCCACTTCCTCAAGCATAATTTCACCAACATCATTTTCCTCCTCCCCATGAGCTTGGCTGTTTGAAACACCACCAGGATGATTTCCTTTTACATTGAGAAGATGTTCAAAATATTCTCTACACCTCTCCAGTGATTCCCTGGGATCTATTATGAGTTCACCTGAATTACTCAGAACACTGTTCATTTCCTTTTTCCCTCCCTTCCTAAGATTCTTCATTACTGTCCAGAAAGGTTTCCCTGCTGGTTGACCTAGCCTTTCCAGGTTATTACCAAAATCTTCGCATGACTTCTTTTTGGATTCAACAACTATTTGTTTCGCTCTGTTTCTTTCATCTACGTACAAATCCCTGCCTGCCTCGGCCCTTGTTTGGAGCCATTTCTGATAAGCCTTCTTTTTACGTTTACAGGCTGCTCTCACTTCAACATTCCACCAAGATGTTCGCCTTTTCCCATCTTTACACACAGTTGTTCCTAGGCATTCCCTTGCTGTTTTTACTACAGCATCCCTGTTTGCCACCCATTCACTTTCTATATCCTGAACCTGCTTACTGTCTACTGTTCAAAACTTCTCACTAATCATATCCATGTACTTCTGTCTAATTTCCTCGTCCTGGAGATTTTCTACCCTTATTCGTTTGCAGACAGATTTCACGTTCTCTACCCTAGGCCTAGAGATACTTAGTTCACTACAGATCAGATAGTGGTCTGTATCATCGAAAAATCTGCGAAAAACTCTTACATTCCTAACAGATTTCCTGAATTCAAAGTCTGTTAAGATATAGTCTATTATGGGTCTGGTACCCCTAGCCTCCCATGTGTAGCGGTGAATAGCCTTATGCTTGAAGAATGTATTTGTAACAGCTAAACCCATACTAGCACAGAAGTCCAGCAAACGCTTCCCATTCCCATTAGCTTCCATATCTTCCCCACATTTACCAATCCCCCTATCGTATCCTTCAGTTCTATTCCCAACTCTCCATTGAAATCGCCCATTAGCACTATTCTATCCTTGCTGTTGACCCTGACCACGATGTCACTCAATGCTTCATAAAACTTGTCAACATCCTCATCTGCACCCTCACATGGTGAATACACGGACACAATTCTTGTCCTAATTCCTCCAACTGACAAATCTATCCACATCATTCGCTCATTTACATGCCTAACAGAAACTATGTTGCGTGCAATGGTATTCCTGATAAAGAGACCTACCCCAGACTCTGCCCTTCCCTTTCTAACACCCGTCAAGTACACTTTATAATCTCTTTCTCGTTATCTCCCCTTACCCGAATATCACTTACTCCTAGCACATCCAGATGCATCCTCTTTGCTGACTCAGCCAGTTCTACCTTCTTTCTTCCATAAGCCCCATTAATATTGATAGCTCCCCATCAAATTCTATTTCGTTCGCCAAGTTGTTTCCAAGGAGCCCCTCGCCTGTCAAATGGGAGTGGGACTCCATGACTCCCATAGGTCCGAGGCTTGCTTAAAATGTTCTGAGCTCGGTAAATTCATGAAGCAGGATACTACCCTACTTTAAAGGGGAAACTCCAAATAATAATTTTTCATAAAAAAACTAAAAATATACTTTTTTTACCAATACCAACTAAAAATATACTGTTTTTACCAATACCACTGTTTGTACTCCCCTTAATTCAGATGGACAAGGACCTCCAGGAAGACCTAAATGGAGGTGGGTGGATTGCTTATTGTTTTTCACTCAGCTGATCCAGTAGACAGGACAAAATGGAGGACACGACACAGCATGACAAAGTTTGATTCTATAACTTTTTTAATAGGGATTTAGTCATTTTGCTTGGCTTTAAAAGAATGATAGTTGGACCATTGTTACAAGAATCGATTCAGTTGAAGAAAATAAGACGAATAAAGGTTAGTTTCATAAAAGGACATGAAGAACCATATGAGCTTCCCCAATTAGTCATTCCACCTCCTTTAGTCTTTCAAAGCTCTTTCTATCCTGTAATTTGTGTCAAATGGGAAGCATGTTACCTTCAAGAGGTTACTGAGAATTGTCTAACTTAGAGCTGCTGTGTTGTCACATTATTCCATCCTCTCAATGTGTTGTGCTCCGGAGAATATTTCATTGCATTAAATATCACTTGAACAAGGCCAAAATATTTCTATTTTATAAAAATGACCACAACACAAGGAGCTTCCCATTTGATACAGGCTATAATCATCATTATCTGATCCCCATTCAGATCCTTTCTGCATGGGGTAGTATACTAATGCCCTCCACTTCATTCTGTCCTTCCTCCATTCTTCTTCAAACACATTGATTCCTCTATCCTTGATGCACTCCTTCACTGTATCCTTCTATCTTCTCTGTCATCATCCCTTTGTGTACCTGTTTTGACATTCTCATAGTGTACCCAGACCACTTTGGCTTCTCTGAATCAGTCCTGTCCTGCAATCTCCTAACACCAACTCTCTGTCTTGTCACTACATTGCGTACCCTCTCACCTGGTATTTTCTGTGATGCTTCTCAGTAACCTCATTTCAGTAGCTTTGCTTCTCTTGGTCAGTGTGCAGAAACATATGTTAGTTTCAGTGTTAAATATGTCTTGTAGAGAACCTCCTTTCATTTTTCAGGCGCATCCTTGTCCCATACAACTTGTCCCGCACTCTGGTAGAACTTTGTGGGTTGTTTAATTAATATATTTATCTCTTTCTCCAATTTTCCATTCTCTGACAGTACTACCTAAAAATATTTAAAGCTGTTGATTATGTCCAGGTGTTCATTCCTGATCCTTATGTCACCTCTTCCCATTCTGTTTACCTTTGTCACTACCATTGTCTTACTTTTAGTTGTGTTTATCTTCATTCCAAAATGTTTATGAATTTATCCACTCTACTCAGTGTATTCATTTGGTAACTGAAAGATGGTCAACTTTTATATTTTTCAGGGCAACATCTGATCTCTGCTCTAGGAGAAACTCTGTTTAATTATCCCACAACATCCTGGTGGCTTGGGGAGGAAGTTTCTTATATTGAACTAGGTAAGAAAAGTTTGTTATAATGTTAAATACAGTTGCTAAGTCTTGTGAAAAACAGTGTTTGTTCATCCTGATGGCATGGAGAGGAAGTTTCATAGATTGAACTGGGTGATGATGATCATGGTGTATGGTCTCCTGAGAAACGAGTTAATTGTGCTTGGTTCATTTTGGTTGAATGCTTGTTAACATTCTCAATTTCTAGTTGCAAAATTTGAACATGATGATCTGATAATCCAAAATTTATATTGGACGCTTGCATTTTAGAAAAATAGACGTTAATACAAATTTTGTCTATCGTTGTAGCTGAGGTGGCAGTTAACCTGGGTGGGTATAAAAATTAAGTGTTTTAGATTACAGCTTTGAAGAACATGCAGTAGTTGTGATGTTGACAGAAGATTTTCTTCAGCAAAATCTATGTTAAAATCACCACAAAGTATTACTCTTGCACTGCTATTCCTACCGAAAATGTTATGAAGGACTTGATCTAATTTTCCTAAGAAAATCTCCACATCAGCATCTGGTGAACGGTACATGGTTAACAGAATTGCCCTTTTACTATAGGGAAGCTTAAATTCCACTGAAGTTAGTTCAAATTCTAGTTCAGAATTATTCTGACTTAGCAAAAATACAAACTCCCCCATGCTCTTTATTAACCTGACTGTAATTACTTGCCAGATAGTAACCTTCAGTATTAATGAGTTCAGGTCATTATCAGACCAATGTTCATCCAAACAGGTAAACATAATACCCTGTATTGAATTCAAAATTACTTGTTATTCTAAAATTTTATTTTTAAGACATTGAATGTTCTGATGAAATATTTTGAACTGTCTATTCCCACCCTCCAAGTTATTACCAGTATTTAATTCTGGACCTACATTCTGGATTGAAATATTATTGGGTTCAGAATGTAACACGTTTCCTGGACTAGGTAGTTCTAGGGCAGTCGTTTCGTGATCTTTACTTGTAATGATGTTACTAACTTGCTTACGTATTGCTTCCCCAGTATGTTACTTATTAACTTGCTTACATATTGCTTCCCCAGTCTATTCAAGTGCATGTTCCCCCTGTGGGCGGGGGCGGTAGAATAACACCCACGGTATCCCCTGCCTGTCGTAAGAGGTGACTAAAAGGAGCCCCAGGGGCTTTGAACTTTGGAGCATGGGTTGGCGACCACAGGGCTCTTAGCTGAGTGCTGGCATTGCTTCCACTTACTTGTACCAGGCTCCTCACTTTCATCTATCCTATCCGACCTCCCTTGGTCAACTCTTGTTCTTTTCCGACCCCGGCGCTATTAGGTTTGCGAGGGCTAGGGAGTCTTTCATTTTCACGCCCCTCGTGGCCCTTGTCTTTCTTTGGCTGATACCTTCATTTTTCAAGTGTTGGACCACTTCCATTTTTTCTCTCTGATTAGTGTTATATAGAGGATGGTTGCCTAGTTGTACTTCCTCTTAAAACAATAATCACCACCACCACCACCACTTCAAGTGCATGCCATGCCTCGTATGAGAAGTTCGGTTTAATTTACTGATGTCTAGTAGTGTAACATTTTTGAAATGACTACATATTTGCCTGAATTTCTCATTTGTGTCCTTGACAGCTTTTTTCACAATTGACCAGTCAGTTAAATCATGTCTATGTCTGTGGGGCACATTTTTATGGGTCAGCTTACCTAGAGTCCTTTTCAGAATACTTGCGGTCCGATGGCCTTAATTTCTCGCTACGTCATTGGTTCCGCCGACAATAACTATGATGTTGTTTGACGAGAGTTCATCAGCCTTCCTCAAGAGGGGTTTCATTACTTCTGAAAAGGGGGCACCTGGTTGAATAAAACCTGTCACTTCACTGTAGGCTTGCAGTTCTGCTAGATTTGCTGAAAGGCCTCGACCATGGCTATCACTAAGCAGTTTCACTTTCTTCTGCTTCTTTACTTTCTTGATCACGTTTTTTCATCACAGAACTTGCATCTTGGGAGAAAGAAGTGCTTCCTTGCTCTTCCCAAACTTCGCATATAGCGCTGTGAATGTATTTTGGGTAGACTTCAGTGACAGTAGGTACATTTAAATAGTTCAGGATAATTCAATGATAGTAGGTACTGTACATTTAAACAGTTCAAGATATGTGGGTGAGGTAAGAGTCTGGATCTGTGCCTTATTCGAATGGACACCAACATTTCATTCCACAGTTTCTCTTAAAATGAAGAAGAAGGCAGTAAAGTAGGTGAGTAATGATCAAGTATTTCACATTGTATGATGTGTATCTGATTATGCATTTGTTTACTTTTGTGTGTTTAGTAAGAACGTAAATTTGTGAAAAAGTAATACCCCTCTCCCAGTCCCACTCAGCAGCAGCAGCAGCAGCAGCTGCTGCGACTGCCACCACTTTGCAGATCGTTTGGAAGTTACTTCCTGGGTAGTCCTCATATTACTTCCCCAATGATTTGAAGTTGAATACAGTTGGTAAATTTTATGCTCGTCTTGTCTCTTCAAAATATAATGTTAAAATATTTTTTTTTTTGTGAGTTAAAACCCCTTTGAAATTAATTCTGACTTCCTGTTTATTTTTATAGAAGGCTGTGTGTAGGATGTTATCATGTCTGAACTTCTTTTAAATTTAGGGTGCCTCTCAATTGACTCCCACATGACTGGTATCCAAGTCCATATTTACACATATAATTTCTCCTCTTGTTATTCCTTCGCCATCTCTTAGAACTATCAAGCCATCTGGACATATATATTTTCATTATAGATTATGTCTTTCAGCCACGATGGGTCCCCTCGTGTTATCCCCGCTCCACTGAGCGAGGGAGTTAGGTACCCAATGCCGAACGTCTGCATCGAAGGAGACGCGGACCGCGACATTCCCGCTGTCAGCGACGGACGGGGCCGCCGCTTACAGAGTACATACAGGACTCACCTGAGCTTGCAACAGCGGGCTCGGCAGGAGGCTCGCTCCTCGAGGGAGCAATGCCAGAGGAGAGGACCGCGCGGGGCCGTCCGACTCCTTCTCGAAATGTTTTGTGATAAAACAATTTCGGTAATGATCCTTCCGCAAGTTCACCCACGGAAACCTTGTTACGACTTTTACTTCCTCTAAATAATCAAGTTTGGTCATCTTTCCAGACACATCGGAATCTGCGCGAAACAGATCCCGCGCACCGGTCCGAAGACCTCACTAAATCATTCAATCGGTAGTAGCGACGGATGGTGTGTACAAAGGGCAGGGACGTAATCAATGCGAGCTTATGAGTCGCGCTTACTGGGAATCGCCTGAAGCAAACTTTTTTCAACTCCAGGTATTTCAGTATTCTGCATATGTTTGCTTCCTCAAGCTCTGGTTGATGCGGCATTTTGCTCACAGTTAAACATTTGTTGTCCATAACCTTGCTTTTAACAGGAGTTAATGCAGTGTAGATTCTGCTACTATGAAGAGAGTCTCAAGTTGCTTTTGACAGACATCAAAAACAGCGACCATCGGGTGCTACCACATCATGCTTGACAACCGATAGAACAGAGTTTGAATTCAAGCGCTAAGGTTATATCTATATTTGCTATAAACAAAAAAGGTGTAGAAAAAAATTTTTTTTTTTTTTTAAAGATTGTGGTGTATTACTGTCAGGATGATCCTCGTAGCCATAATCAGAGAAATCTGACATGAGTGAAAACCAGAAGAATGAATTCACCATAATTGATTTTGATTTCATTCTGAAAGCCAAACATTTTATTGTCAACACCTAATTCAGCTAGTCAAGCATTTTATTAACATGTAATTCAGCTAACTTGTTTTGCAGCGTGGAAAAGTTATGACTAAAAATGGAAAATTTCTAAAACACAGCTGAATTGCTGGCAAACTGATAGCTAATACTTCGACACTAATTACTTTTAAGATATTTCCTGTCCCTTAAAATTGGCTTAAGTACTACTAAAGAGAACTGAGAGCTGCTTCTGTGAAAGGTTTTGATCACTTCATTTTTTCTCAGACACAACAAAACTGAAGCAATCTGAGGTCGATGAATGGGAGAAAATTGCCAATGAAAAGATCCGTGCTGCTGTTCCTGTCAGTGTAAAAGTGTATGAAGAAGGAGATCCAACTTTGGATGAGGTAAGGAACAGCCTGCTCTATTGCTGTAGGTAATAGTAACCTCAACAAATTTTAATTAATAATAATAATGTTATTGGCTTTACATTGATGTAACCACAAAGACGCACGCATGAAATGCTGTCAGTTGTGTACACTGTTTTATTTGCAAGTTATTTACACATATTCTACACACAAACTAATAAACTGCCATCAGAAACAAAGAACTACTACGAAGAATAAGAAGAAGACTGGAGACTGAAACACTTGCATGTCAGCCAACTACCAACGTAACAAATTCACATATTCGATTAACGATTTGCACTCATCACTCTCACAAAATCAACTCCAACTACTACAAACAATAAGAAGAAGATTTCTCCATTAGCCTGTAACAACACGAGTTCACGACTTCCATACAAGTCTCATTAAAACAACTCAACTTTACCATCAAGACTGCCTCTTTATATACGTTGCATGGCCAGGCTTCTAGAAGAATATTACATATGTTTTCTCATAATTTCAAGTCTCCAATAACCTATTTACAATAAATGGATTTTTCTATAACTTTCTGGTGCCAAAGATACATTGTTCTGGATATTACAGTGTGTTGCACAATATTGCAGCGGATTATACATCATATATACAGGTAATAATAAATTATATACTATTAATTATGTGTTCGTACATTAAACAAACTCGTATTAATATTCATACAGCAGATGTTTCATGACATAACCTCACAAATAATACGATCATCCGTACATAACTATGTAAATAATACTAATACTAAATAGATGTAAACAACTTCATAGCCACTCCTCACAAGTAATAATAATAATAATAATAATAATAATAATAATAATAATAATAATAATAATAATAATAATAATAATAATATTTCCATTATTTACCCATGGGTTAGAGAATATGTTTCCATGTTATACTAGTTCATTACACTTGCATCAATGTTCCACTAACTACTTTTACGGATTTCAAAGACGCCGAGGTGCCAGAATTTAGTCCCACAGGAATTATTTTACGTGCCAGTAAATCTACCAACACGAGGCTGACATATCTGGGCACCTTCAGTTATCACCGGACTCACCGGGGTCGAACATGACAAGTTGGGGGTCAGAAGGTCTGCGCCTCAACCGTCTGTGCCACTCAGCCCGGCTCAACAAATTTTACATGTAACTCATTCTCAGAAGAAAAGTAGAGAGAGCACGCACGTTCACAATAGTAACATTCAGTAGAAGTCCATTATAGCGAGAATTCATAACAACAACAAATTTACTCGCTATAGCAGATTGTCGTTATATCCAATTTTTCGTAAAAGTCCAGAAAAACCCGATATACATTAAATTCGATATGAAACTGCAATCAGTTTGTCCACAATTTGCGTTTTTGCGGATGATATTCACACAATAGTTTACCCATTTGTTATTCTTCAAAATCCGATGCTATTTGAAATTGTATGTTTAATTTCATTCTGAAAAAAATTATAGTATCACTCCAGAGGCCACTGTCCATCCCCTGGCAACTAGATCAACCTTGATCAAGTCCATCCAAGGGTTTTAGGTCTTCTTGCAGGTTTTTTCCTCTCCACCTGTCTCTCCAAACTTATTCTGTCTGTTCTTGGTAGGCTCCATCCTCATCACATGCCCATACCACAGTAGTCTGGATGTGCCGATTCGGTGTAATAGGGATGTCTTTATTCCGGCTTCTTTCCTTACCACCTCATTTCTTAACTTGTCCATCTTGGTCTTCTGGATGGTGGATCTAAGAAATTTCATCTCTGATGCTTGCAATGTTGATGAATCTTTTTGTGAGGGTGCAGGCTTCAATACCATAGGTTAATATTGGTATGAAATAGCTGTTAAACATCATCAGTTGGGCCGGTTTTGGAATCATGTCATCCCATAAAAGTGTTCTTACTTGTTGGTAGAATTCTGACCCCTTTTGCACTCTGTTTGTAATTTCCTTCCGGACTAGATTATCACTGGAGATTACACTTCCAGCGTAAGGAAAACTATCCATGCGCTCTAGCTGGTGGTCTCCTAGTTTTACACGTGCTGGACGCTCTTCTCTGTTGACTGCCATCACCACTGTCATGGTCTCGCTGATGTTGAGGTTATATTCCTGGAACTGGGATTTCCATACATTGAGTCTGGTCTGTACTTCGTCTTCTGTTTCACCCCAAATTATGATATCATCAGCAAAGGCCACTGCATTCAGTTCACCTATGTTTTCTGTGACGTTCGTCATTATATTGTCCATAACAGTGATGAACAGTAGTGGGGACAGTGCACTTCATTGTTGAACTCCACTCTTGGTCTCAAACCATGAAGATCAACCTTCCCCGATTTTTACACAGCTAGTACAGTCTTTGTACAACATCTGAATTTTCCTTACCAGTCCTTCAGGCACATTTCTTTTCATCAGGCACTCCCGGATCTTATGTCTTATAACATTATCATAGGCCTTTTCTATATTCAGGAATAGAATGACCAGGTTCTTGCCTTTCTCCCAATACTTTTCCATCAGCATGCGGGTGCTAAAAATTAGATCTATTGTTGATCTGTTACTTCTGAATCCATATTGTTCCTCCTCTAACTGGGGTTCAATGATGGTTCTCAATCTCCTTTCTATGATCTTCTCTAGAATTTTTAGCCCATGAGACAGCAGGGTTATTCTTCTATAGTGGGTGGGTTTCCATCTGCTACCATGGGCGCCCGCAGGATCTTTTCCAGTGGGGGCACAATTTTCTTGAATATAAAAACCAATATGATGTGAGCAACATTAAATTCTTTACAGAAATTTCTGGTTATAACAGATGCTAGATGACTGTCACTAAGTTCAGTTTATGAAATCATCTGGTATGATATACAATTGAACATCAACCTTTTTAGAATTACAGGGGGGGGGGGGGGGGGGTGCCCATGTCTGCTACCTTTCTTAAACAGGGGAATTATAATGCCCTTGCTCTAATCTGCAGCTATTTTGTTGTCTGTCCATACAGTATTTAGTACTCTGTGCAGCCATTGTATACCCTGGATGCCTGCTGTCTTCATGTCCTCATTCACTTTATCTGCATGTGAAGATTTTCATTTTGGCATAGATTTTAAGACTGTCTCAGTTTCTGTCCAGGTGATGGGAGGTTCTTCATTGTAGTCTTGGATTTCCAGTTCTGTATTTTGTTCTTGAACTAGTCTAGTCAGTAGGTGGTCGAAATGGTTCTTCAGGACTTCTCTCATGTCACTTTCTGCCCTAACCAGATTTCCATTTCCATCTTCAAGTGCCTGTATGCTATTCATTGGTTTCCTTTTACCTCTGATAACACTATACAGTAGTTTTTTATTGCCTCTGCTGTCTTCCTCCAGTTTCTGAGGGAATATATTCCATGCCTTGGTCTTTTCTTCTTTAATTGTTCTTTTAACATTCACTTTCTTGTTTCGGTATAATTGTTCTAGGTTACTGATCTTTGCCTCGTCTCTAGTAAGGTCCGGTTTATTTTTCTCCTGATCCCTTTCTTTCTGCAAAAGATTTCTTTCCCTGATTGCTGCTTTCACTCTTTCATTCCACCATGGTGTTTTCTTCTCCCTTGTTTTCATACTTGTCTTTCCACAAACTTCAGTTGCTTCCTTAACCAATGTGTCCCTTAGTCTGTTCCATTCTGCCTCTCCATTTTTCCTTTCATCTCTTGGTAACAGGGTTTTTATCCGGTTCTGATACTCAGTTCTCTTATATGTTTTCTGGAGTTCCCGTACTTTGATTTTTGGCATTTTCCTATTCTGCATTTTTGGCCTATAGAAGTTCCTCAGGTCCACTACTAATAGATGGTGGTCACTGTCAAGGCTCTCACTGGGTATTACTCTGACATCTGTTACCATTCTGTTCCTTTCTTCATCTGAGATTACATAATTAAAGTCTTTTGTAGTCCATCCCAACTGTATTGTGTTATCTTATGGCTCTGTCTCTTCTTGAACCAACTATTTTTCGCCACAAACCCATTCCTCATACAGAAGTCAAGGAAATGTTCACCTTCTATATTTCTCCCATCATATCCATGAGGTCCCATTACGTTCTCATATCCTGTTCTATCTGTCCCAATCTGTGCATTCAGATCTTCTATAATGATTACTCTCTCTTTACTAATTACTTTTTCAATACATCAAGTAACTTGTTCTTATCCTCTTGACAACATCCAGTTTGAGGTGCATACACCAGTACTAAAGTTAGTTTTACTTTCCCTAAATGCACAGTCACCTTTATTATTCTCTCACTAACATACTGAATGTCAGCAACTCCTTCTAGACCTTTACTCATGTGAAACCAACTACATTCCTCATCTCTAGCCCCAGTATCATTAATTTTCTCCTTTCCATGAGGTCCACTAGTTCTTCACATTTTCCTGTGAGACTGAATAAGTTGATGGACCCAATCGGTGTTAGTCTCCTCCGGGAGTTTTGCATTTTTGCGGGACCCTTTCTATCATCAGGCCGTAAACCATCATCCCTGACATGAGTCTGCTCATGCTGACGTCTTAATTTAGTTGATAAATGTGTTCCGAGACTCTTATGTGTTTTGAAAGCAACTACAAATAAGCTCTTTTACTGGCTTGCTAGGCCGAATGTAATTAAGGATTTTCTTTCGGGGTTTACTCCCTTAGCCTTTGAGGATCCCTCCTCATCCCACAACGTAGTGGGTTCCATCTGTACTACCGCCGGAGGAATGGGTTGCCTCCTCCGCCAGCTCCACCGTACTGAATCATATTCTCCGCTTTTGCTGCTGTTGAGGTCTTCACTCGTTACCCTGAGCTGGGACCCTTTACCAGATGTTACACACCAGGTCAGTGTGCTCTGGGAGTCACATAGGCAAGAGTGCCACTCCGTGGGCAGGGCTACCTCTAAGAGGGTCTCTACCTGTTACCTGTTTCAACTGATTTGTAAAATCTAAAAATGGTAATTTAGTGAGATTGTGATGATTTTGGATTACTGTATATTTTATACAGGAATGCTTTAACATAGAGAAAAGCCATGAAGATAAAGACCTTCCTCCTACAATAAATATCGGACAAACAGACAGGGTTGGTTCCAGGCAAAGGAACGCGTGAGCAGAATTTGAACGTTTGATAACTCATCAAGAAGGCTAGGGAGTTCAGCATCCAAATGTTTGAGCTTTGTGAATTTCAAGAAAGTCTTTGACAAGATGAAATGATCAAAGCTCTGGATAATTCCTATCAAAATGGGGACACCAAGGCACCAAGTGAACCTGATTAAGCAACTATACTCTTCAAATACAGTTATCCTTGCGTCTTATGACGCCCGTTTGGATATCTTCTCAACTGCTACTGGAGTAAGGCAAGGGTGCTTATTGCCTCTACGATGAGCACATCATCATGGAGGTTCTCAAACACTGGAATGATGGCATTGCAGTTGATGTTAAGAAAATTAGCAATCTGTAATATGCTCATGACATTCTGATAATAATCAAAGATGAGCATGAACTAGAGATGTGGAGTCTAGAAAATAATCTGAGCAGGGTCTATGGACTCAAAATTAGCAGTTCAAAGACCAGAGTAAAGACCATCGGCTGCTTTGAATCCATTGATTTACCAAGCTCGATAGCTGCAGTCACTTAAGTGCGGCCAGTATCCAGTAATCGGGAGATAGTGGGTTCGAGTCCCACTGTCAGCAGCCTTGAAGATGGTTTTCCGTAGTTTCCCATTTTCACACCAGGTAAATGCCGGGGCTGTACCATAATTAAGGCCACGGCCGCTTCCTTCCAACTCCTAGGCCTTTCCTCTCCCATTGTCGCCATAAGACCTATCTGTGTCAGTGCGACGTAAAGCAAATAGCAACAAAAAAAAAAAAAAAAAAAGAATCCATTGTCGCTTACACTGGCAACTACAAGCCTGAAATCCGCAGGCACATCAGAATGGCGAGAAATGCAACAGCAAAGCTGATTTGCATCTGGAAGAACACCTGTATCGCCATCAAGACTAAACTTAAGATTGGAGGAGTCAGTATCCAGTATTTGGGAAATAGTGGGTTCAAGCCCCACTGATGGAACCCTGAAGATGGTTTTCCGTGGTTTCCCATTTTCACACCATGTAAATGCTGGAGCTGTACCTTAATTAAGGCCACGGCCGCTTCCTTCCCACTCCTAGCCCTTTCCTGTCCCATCGTCGCCATAAGACCTATCTGTGCCAGCAACTTGCAAAAAAAAAAAAAAGATTGGTGTGAACTCTCATCTTCCCTATCACAGAGTATGCTGCAGAACTTGGACTGTGAAGAAGGTAGCAGACCACTGAAAGACTGATGCCTTGGAACTGTCATGCAATAGAGACTGTGATATAGATGTTGATTCCCATAGGGAATCTGAAATATTTATTCCGAATGAGTAAATCTATAATACCAATATAAATGGTCCGTTATTGGACATTATAAATTTTCCAGCTAACTCATTCCTGGTTGCCAGCGTTTCGCCCTCGTGTGCTAGGCTGGGCTCATCAGTTGGTACCTAGCACAGCTACCAAGACGCTGGCTAGTGCATACCGTGGAGGCCACTGCGTAAGCTAATTGAAGCCACCGACAGTGCCAATGCGCTATGAGACACTTTGTCCCATTATCAAAAATTGATGCCTGCATGACCATCAGATGATATAGATGTTGATTCCCATAGGGAATCTGAAATATTTGTTCCGAATGAGTAAATCTATAATACCAATATAAATGGTCCGTTATTGGACATTATAAATTTTCCAGCTAACTCATTCCTGGTTGCCAGCGTTTCGCCCTCGTGTGCTAGGCTGGGCTCATCAGTTGGTACCTAGCACACCTACCAAGACGCTGGCTAGTGCATACCGTGGAGGCCACTGCGTAAGCTAATTGAAGCCACCGGCAGTGCCAATGCGCTATGAGAAACTTTGTCCCATTATCAAAAATTGATGCCTGCTTGGCCATCAGATGATATAGATGTTGATTTCCGTAGGGAATCTGAAATATTTGTTCCGAATGAGTAAATCTATAATACCAATATAAATGGTCCGTTATTGGACATTATAAATTTTCCAGCTAACTCATTGCTGGTTGCTAGCGTTTCGCCCTCGTGTGCTAGGCTGGGCTCATCAGTTGGTACCTAGCACACCTACCAAGACGCTGGCTAGTGCATACCGTGGAGGCCACTGCGTAAGCTAATTGATGCCTGCTTGGCCATCAGATGATATAGATGTTGATTCCCATAGGGAATCTGAAATATTTGTTCCGAATGAGTAAATCTATAATACCAATATAAATGGTCCGTTATTGGACATCATAAATTTTCCAGCCAACTCATTCCTGGTTGCCAGCGTTTCGCCCTCGTGTGCTAGGCTGGGCTCATCAGTTGGTACCTAGCACACCGACCAAGACGCTGGCTAGTGCATACCGTGGAGGCCACTGCGTAAGCTAATTGAAGCCACCGGCAGTGCCAATGTGCTATGAAACACTTTGTCCCATTATCAAAAATTGATGCCTGCTTGGCCATCAGATGATATAGATGTTGATTCCCATAGGGAATCTGAAATATTTGTTCCGAATGAGTAAATCTATAATACCAATATAAATGGTCCGTTATTGGACATTATAAATTTTCCAGCTAACTCATTCCTGGTTGCCAGCGTTTCGCCCTCGTGTGCTAGGCTGGGCTCATCAGTTGGTACCTAGCACACCTACTAAGACGCTGGCTAGTGCATACCGTGGAGGCCACTGCGTAAGCTAATTGAAGCCACCGGCAGTGCCAATGCGCTGTGAGACACTTTGTCCCATTATCAAAAATTGATGCCTGCTTGGCCATCAGATGATATAGATGTTGATGCTGAGAGACCAGAAGCAATGGAAAAATTGATCATGGAGTGAAAGATTGACAGCCGAAGATCCAGAGGATGTGTACCGTCACGATGGGTGGATCAACTCAAGAACCTAACCAGAGAAAGCATGAAAAATGCGATCCACCATGCTCAGGTTAGGGAATCCTGGAGGAGAACTGCCAACATGCTTTTGAATCATGATATCACCACACCCTTACGTACGGTTAGAAGGTGAGGTATGGAGAGGGAAAATGAAATGGCGTATGGCTTTTAGTGCCGGGAGTGTCTGAGGATAAGTTAGGCTCAGCAGATGCAGGTCCTTTGATTTGACTCCCGTAGGCGACCTGCGCGTGGTGATGAGGATGAAATGATGATGAAAACGACACATACACCCAGCCCCCATGTCAGTGAAATAAACCAATGATGGTTAAAATTCCCGACCCTGCCAGGAGTCGAGCCCGCAACCCTTGTGACCAAAGGCCAGCACGCTAACCATTTAGCCGTGGAGCCGAACAGGGAGAGGGAGCTGTCTGGCGAAGGCTGTGAAGGTATGCTCAGTTTGATTCACCACCCAGAAAAAAATCAGAAACAGAATTTCCACTTCTGGCCCTGTGGTTCACTCGGTCTACAACAAAAATAAACAGTTTAACCCCTAGGGCAAAGGTGTCCAAGAATAGAGCCAAACACTCTACCCTGCATAGTGCCAAGGTTATAGAGTGTGGAAATCTGTACCTTCCACTCTTCTAATGGCTTTCATAATCTGCAAGGAGATGGCTTTGCTGGGTTTTGAGGATACATTTACTTTGTACTATACACCAATAATAATAAACAACAAATCTTGTTTGAATTTCGTATTGTCATTGTATTTTGAACGACTGTGTTAAAAATGAAGTTAAGTAGTGTTAATAGAAGATGAATTTGATGAAGTGGTTAATTTCACAGTTGAACATTCTCACAGTTTGTTTTTTCAGGCTCACACTCGTGGACTGCCAGATGATCATGTGGGTCCTGTACGTGTAATCAATATTGATGGCATCGACAGTAACATGTGCTGTGGCACTCATGTTACTAACCTCAGTCAGCTTCAGGTATGTTGTAAGATAGATTTCATTTACTTTATGTTAAAACCCTGCCAATTAAAAGCATAATATAAAATTTAACATTTCAAATGTTTAACAAGTTGATCCTTTGATTTAGCACTGGATGATATTTTTTATAAAGGTTCTGTGTCAGTTAGATTTGAAACAGGAAGGAATCAACCAGAGAAAGTAAATGCTGAAAAGAAAAAAACTTATGAGCCAACAGTTGAGTCTTTCAAGAAGAAAAAAAAAATGTAAAACATATAGAAGTAATATAACTTCTAATGGATCTCATGAGTTCTAAATTCTTTTTATCTTTTCGGAAACAGTTAGGACTGTTTCAGTCTCTGGAAGATGAAGTTGTTTAAGTAGTACTGAAGAAGTCATCCCAGATAATAATTGTAAACCATCTTTGAAGATATACCGAGTCAAATGGAACTATGGTTGAACCTGAGTTATACATTTATCAAGGTGAATGAGGCACAGCGTTCAGTAACATGTACAATGAAACTTTGTTAGTGCGTGAATTAACATGTTTTCCCACTTAGCATGTCATAAAATCAAAGTCCTGATTCTCATCGTATTAAATCTATATAAAAAATACCTCACTTACGAGGGTAATCCCAAAGATAAGGTCTCCTATTTTTTTTTATAAATACAGAACTCTGTTCGTGTGGCTGTTGGTCACAATATTGTGAAGAGTGTTTTCTGCGCTCGCATATAAACATGCGCACGCCGCGCTGAGGCACTCAGTCTTGGCTTGGCAGCCGTTGAGAATGGAGCTCCCATTGGATGTTACCGCAAAGTGCGTGCAGTTATTCGGTTTTTGAACGCAAAAGGTACTGAACCGATTGAAATCCATTGCCATTGGACGGAAGTGTATGGTGAGTCATGCATGGATCTCAAAAATGTTCTTAAGTGGTGTAGAAAGTTTGCAGCCGGTCGGACTGAAATTCACGAAGAACAAAGGAGCGGGAGACTGTCAATTTCCGTCGAGACAATCGTGAATGTTGAGCAAATCTTGCGTGAAGATCGCCGAATCACCCTGGCTGATTTCTGTACTTTGGTTCTTGAGGTTTTCCGAAGTGCGTCTCATAGAATTTTAACGGAAAAGTTGAAATACCAGAAGGTGTGTGCAAAATGGGTGTCACGCATGCTGACTGAACACAACATGCGGCACGAGTTGATTCTTCCCACGCATTTCTTCAACACTTTGCAGCCGAACAGGATAACTTCTTGGACTCAATTGTCACGGGTGACGAACCCTGGGCGTTCCACTTTATACCTGAAAGCAAGCAACAATCACGCCAGTAGCGGCATCCCTCTTCGCCAAAGCCATGGTAATTCAAGCAAACACAGTCTGCCGGTAAAGTCATGACAACTGTGTTTTGGGATCGGAAAGGGGTATTGTTGGTCGACATTATGCCTGCTTGGACCACAGTTAACGCTGACAGGTACTGTGAGACCCTGAAAAAACTCAAGATGGGCAATTCAGAACCGGAGAAAAGGAATGTTGAGCAAGGGCATAAACATTCTCCATGACAACGCTCACTTGCATGTCGCCCGGCAAACTGTTGCTCTCCTGCAACAGAGTCAGTGGAACATCACCACCCACCCAGCCTATAGTCCCTGCTTGGCGCCCAGTGACTATCACTTGTTCCCTAAGTTGAAAGAACATTTGGCTGAAAAGCGATTCAGCACCGACGATGAGGTGAAAGATGAGGTTCACAACTTCTTGAACAGCATGGCAGCGAGCTGGTATGACATGGGCATACAAAAACTGTCACAGCGCCTACAAAAATGCATCGACCAAAATTGTGATTATGTAGAAAAATAGCTAAATGTTCAAGCTGTAAAATGATGTAAACCATTGTAGAAATAAACAGGTCTAGGTATTTATTTAAAAACAAGGAGACCTTATTTTTGGGATTACCTTCGTATCTCGTCACAAATTTTTGTTATTACCGCTTAGAACAGTCACATTCTTTCTAGATGTGAAAATGATACTGTATTGGTAATGTGATTTACAACTCAGGTAAGAGCCATCGCCACAGTTGCGTGATTACGGGAAGAGGCCTTCCTGAACCTCAAAGGATAAGTTGCACTTTCGGAGAGCAAGCCGTTAGCCTCAGGAATGTTAAGTTTTGCTTGCCGGTTAACAGCGAGATTGCTAAATAGCAGAGTGAGCCTGTTTGTGTTTATATTTCGCATTCAATTTAGAATTGCAAGTTGTACGCTTCATGACCGTATCGATGAGTGTAATCAACAAGTAAAATTAAAGAACCACCTAATCGATACTTTAGAAGGTAGAAAAATGTATTTTGTGTTGAGTGGTACAGTGAAGTGTAGGTAATATTTATCGCATGATACGGTAGCCTATATCTGGATTAGGAAGATAATAGTGTGAAATTGATTAGCATGGTGCATATTTGTCTTGCGATAGCCTAGTTATGGATACAGAAATGTTGTAAAATTCCTTAATAATTAAGACAAAATTAAAATCTGTCGGTAAGTGGAGTGGCATAAGCGCGCAGAGGTCACGAATGTTGAAACTCGCACCTTCGAGTTTCGACTCGATCACTCAAGTTTGTCAAAGTTTTGTTCGATTGAAAATGGAAGTAATTTCTGGAAGTTCGACATTGTTCAGTGTAACCCCCAGTTCATCATCTAAGAGTGTGACCAGAAAATAATGTTTAATAACCCATTGCTTCAAAATAAAAGGCTTCTACCAACATTTGTTTTAGAAAGAGTATGATCTGCAATAATACTTTGATATTTTTGTTGGCCCATCTACTGAGCCTTTATTGAAGTGCTCATTTAATTAATCAGTCATTTATTCGAATGTACACAGAATATTTCATTTTTATTAAGTACTAGTAACTGACAGGAAACATCTACATTCAGCAGCATATGTCGCAATTTCTGCAGGAAGCGTGGAGCTCGGTTTTGTTTGCTCGCCAACTAAGTTTGGAAGGTGGAATTTCGACATGACGCACTTAAAGCCGAACAAGGGAACAATAGAACTCCAACGGAGAACATTTCGGATGCCCGGGCAAGAGGCTAGGGTCTCTTATATGAGATGTTTGAAGTAAGCGTCAGGTACGCGATGTGTTGAGCCATTGAAACGATTGAGCCACCGTCGATATGGCGAGGCATTGGTCTAGGGAAGAGGTGGCCCCAATCGAGGATACGACGGCGTCTTCGAGGACGAGTTAATAAAAACGATGACTGCGTCAGTTAGTTACACTACTATTCGGCGAGATTCTGTGCAGGTAACATCGTAAGAAGATTTTATTTACGCAAGTGATCGTGTGCGGAACGTTAGATTTTGTTGGAAGACACTCAGTCTGCATTTGATATACTAAAGTTTTCTAATACTGGGAGAATGGCATTTAACTTACGATTACCAAAGGGAGAGAACACTTCCATTTAATCATTTCAAAATGCATAGTAGCCTGTCTGTGTAAATAGTTTTCTGAGGGCGTAAACTTTAACAATTTCCAGTCCAGCCTTTTATAAATGGCAAATATTTGACCCAGTTACGGGAGTAGATAAGCGAAGCGGTTCTGCGACTGAATGGGAACTGATTTCACGGTCGGTGGAATTTACCCCCGGCTGTAGTATTCTAGTAACCGGCAGATTGATCTACGCCTAGTTTCTACATCGTGAACGAGGGGATGTTTTAGATGACATCCAGAAGCAGAAGCAGCAACGAAAAATACAACATCACCTTTCTACCCCTCAATGGAGACAAAAGGACTGATCCAAGCCTTTTCTGAAGGCAGCATCGTCATCGATATGGCTGGCTAAAAACGAGATGGGGTCGGCTGTCTCCTGAAGACGGGCAGCCATAAGTCAACGTAACAGATGAGTACAGAGTTTTTAATGTAATTATGTGGGTGTGAACGTGTTTAATGTTGCCAAAGGGGATAGGTTAGTTTGATATTTAATTTCTGTAGATGTAGCTTTGTTTGGAAGGACTATGTCCTATTTAAAGTAAATGATAGGTAGCTTGTTAATGTAAACATAAATTGTAACATAAATGTGGACCATTTGCATTAGGTCGCAGCTAGCTTTCTTACATTTTATTCTGATTTATTTAGCTGAGTGGTTAGCGTCATGTCTTTTACAGATCAGTCTTTTTTTGCCTTATATATATTTTTTATTTGTTTGTTTGAATATTTGAGGCACAGTGTACGTCTCGGGGCTTAATTGTAAGTGTAAATAAGGAGTCAAATTAAAGTCAGGAAGGACTAGATTAAAGTAATTTTAATGGGAGCTCAAAGTGTACGGAAACATGCCGTCACGTTTTCTGGGATTTATTGCATGGTGTTGTGAACGAGAGTGTGTTAAGACGGTGGAGTGTGGATCCACGAAGCTGTTAGCGTCATCTTCACGACTGTTTTGTATATCTGGGTTGTAAATTAGTAATTGATTCACGAGTTCCACGAACATTGTTTCGTATTTTGAGTTATGACTATTAGAATAAAATTTCTGTAAAATTTATTATTATTATTATTATTATTATTATTATTATTATTATTATTATTATTATTATTATTATTATTATTATTATTGTTGTTGTTGTTGTTATTATTATTATCAATGTAATATTATCAATACGAGTCTCTCGCGATGTAGGATTGAGATATTTCAGTAACTTTCTGATGTTCAGACATGATCGATTGTCTGTATGGCAATTTCTTAGTTTCAGTATATCATATTGCAGAGTTGGCCACTTGTTTACTTTGTGCGCGAGTGCATTGATTTGTGACCAGCGTGGTCGTGTTTCTTTCATGCAAGTGAATGTTAGACGACGTCCTTCATATTTCTTCAGTTTTACGCAACCTTAGGAAATGAGATATTATTTTGTGTGATTTTGCATAAGAGGATGCGTTCTTCATCTGAAAGCCCTGCATTTTCCTGATTGTGTGACTTGCCTCGGATAGACTGTTGAGTAGCGGGTGTAAAGGGTTGGACTCTGTGCTTTTGTTATTTGCTGCTTTATTTTTGGGAGACGTGGATCTCCACTTTGAGTCATTCCGCCGTGTGTTGACGAGGGTGATATGTTTGTCTACCGAGGAGAGTTTTATTTGAGCGGCCTATACTTCGTGATTTTATTGTTTCTGTCCATGTCTCTACGGTTGTTTTAGTTGACAAGAGTTTTATGTCGCGACATTTGTTCCGGATTTTCTTTTATGATATAATCGCGCTGAGGAATTTTTTGTGTCATGTCATCTTTTCCAGGATACAACGTTGAATTAGATCCTTTTTTTATGTATTTGTGTCACGAAATTTCATTTCGGGAATTCACACTGATTGTGTGTGTGATACTGTAAAGTCCACCTGTTTATTGATTTTGTGCCATGTATTTATTTTTTAAGGAACCTGCGTTGAATAGGAAGTGTTGCTTAAAGTGTAATTATGTTTCCTTTTATTTCCATTGTGGCTTTGAGTGGATGCGAGTTGCGTGAATGCCGCATGCTTTCCTTGGTGAACCCTGGAAAATATGATATCATGTTTTGTTTCTTTGAATGTATATATTGCCATTTACATGTTTTTGATTTGTGTGGCTCCGATCCACATTGTTTGTAGTGCTCATGAGATTGCTCATGACTCGAGATGTATATTTTGTGCGTAGGATGTTTTACCACTCAGCGTGTTATATATTGTACAGTTAGGTTAGTTTTGTCCCTCCTTTTGCGCATTAGATCACGTCTTTTCTTAAGATAAGGGACCCCACTGCAATGTCAAGTGTGCGGAAATGGGGAATGTACTCATCTACAGTTAAAAGTGTTAACAAAAAAATAAAGCCAGGAGCATGGTGCGAGCACAAAGGCCCATGTATTAAAATTAATGAAACTTCAAGATTTAATTTGATATGTTAAGTATGTGTGTTGGCATACACTGTAAATTTGTAATATATTTTGATTCTTAAGATGGACTTTATCCAGCTGGAAAGAAAAAATAGTCTGAGTCTTGTAAATCTGGATCATTTGATACTTTAATATTTAAAAAAAAATATTTATCTTGTTTATTTTTAATAAACAGATTTTCCTCCAAAACTGATGTCACGCTTCGCCTTGCTTGATTTGTAATTTTAATTGACCTCACCGTGTCCGTATTTAGTTATGTTCCCCATCAAGATCCAGGGTGTATGTATTTTTAGGGCATTATTTTTATCATATCTCGGACTCAGCACACCTGGGATCGGCTGTGTAGTCTGGGGCAAATTACCTTGATGGTAAAAGCAGGGACAGTACACATGTTTTCATATTTGTTGTCTGTGTTTTTCACACCTTTCAGTGTACTGGTACTTTTTATATTATAAACCCCAGCAGAAAAAGATTTTTCATATTTGTTCTCTTGTGTTTTTCACACCTTTTAATACTTTCCGCTCATCTTTAGAAATGGTAGTTAGGTAGTTTTCACTGTACCCGCAGATACACAACGTAAAATGCCCTCATGTTGGAAGAAATCGTACGTAGTGTTTCCAAATCACTTTTGGATAGTTTTTATTTGTATTTTCATTTGTATGTTTTCTCCCTTAAGACGTTCTTTTTCCTTATCCCTTGCAGAAACGTCTTAACGAAGTTTCACTGTATACGGGTTTGGCATTAAATAGGTTAATACGTCCAGTTTGCAACGTTGTTGATTTAACACCCAATTTTTAAATATTTGTTTAAGATAGCATTTCTTTTACTGATGACTGTGCAAAGTGATCCTAAATCTCGAGTATTTCAATGTTTTATGTGGATTATTGTCTATTTCTCATATAAGTTCTACTTTCTCATCCAGCGTGTAACTTTTCTCATTCTGGTCAGTATGGTAAATGTTAGATCTCGGCATCATGTTGATGTGTCTTGTTTTCATTGTCATAAGGCAGCGGGAATAGATGAAATTAGACCTGAAATGGTGAAGTATAGTGGGAAGGCAGGGATGAAATGGCTTTATACAGTACTAAGATTAACATGGAGTGTTGGAAAGGTACCTTCAGATTAGACAAAAGCAGTAATTGCACCTATCTATGAGTAAGGGAACAGGAAGGATTGCAACAACTATCAAGGTATCTCGTTGATTTGCATACCAGGCAAAGTATTCACTGGCATCTTAGAAGGGAGGGTGCGATCAGTAATTGAGAGGAAGTTGGATGAAAACCAGTGTGGTTTCAGACCACAAAGAGGCTGTCACGATCAGATTTTCGGTATGCGCCAGGTAATTGAAAAATGTCTGCGAGAGGAACAGGCAGTTGTGTTTATGTTTTGCAGATCTGGAGAAAGCATATGACGGGGTAATGAGGAAAAAGATGTTTGCCATACTGGGGGACTATGGAATTAAAGGTAGATTAAAATCATTAATAATAATAATAATAATAATAATCGTATGGCCTCAGCTACCGTTTGCAGACATTTCGATTTGACGCCATCTGGCTGTCTGCTCGTCAATTTCGACGTTCCGGTTTACTCTGTCTGCCATCTAGCGGACCTAGAGTAAACCTGATCTCTCTTGGGCGTCTATGGCTGAGATTTAATTAATTTTGTCGGGTAAATACCAAATGTATCACCAGAGATCTTTTACATGCCGACATCATACGACATGGAGTGTCGAATGGACTTTTTTCCGCCCTTCAAAAATCCGACTACCTCTGCTGGGTTTGAACCCGCTATCTTGGGATCCGGAGGCCGACACTCTACCACGGACCCACAGAGGCAGCTTATTAAAATCATTCAAAGGCATTTACTGTATATTGACAATTGGGCTTCAGTGAAAATTGATGGTAGAATGAGTTCTTGGTTCAGGGTACTTACAGGGGTTAGACAAGGCTGTAATCTTTCACCTTTGCTGTTCGTAATTTACATGGATCATCTGCTGAAAGATATAAAATGACAGGGAGGGATTCAGTTAGGTGGAAATGTAGTAAGCAGTCTGGCCTATGCTGACGACTTGGTCTTAATGGCAGATTGTGCTGAAAGCCTGCAGTCTAATATCTTGGAACTTGAAAATAGGTGCAATGAGTATGTTATGAAAATTAGCCTTTCAAATACTAAATTGATGTCAGTAGGTAAGAAATTCAACAGAACTGAATGTCAGATTGGTGATACAAAGCTAGAACAGGTCGATAATTTCAAGTATTTAGGTTGTGTGTTCTCCCAGGATGGTAGGGTAATATACAGTAGTAAGTGAGATTGAATCAAGGTGTAGTAAAGCTAATGCAGTGAGTTCGCAGTTGCGATCAACAGTATTCTGTAAGAAGGAAGTCAGTTCCCAGACGAAACTATCTTTACATCCTTCTGTTTTCAGACCAATTTTGCTTTATGTGAGCGAAAGTTGGGTGGACTCAGGATATCTTATTCATAAGTTAGGAGTAATAGACATGAAGGTAGCGAGAATGATAGCTGGTACAAACAGGTGGGAACAATGACAGGAGGGTACTTGGAATGAGGAGATAAAGGCTAATTTAGGGATGAACTTGATGGATGAAGCTGTACGCATAAACTGGCTTCAGTGGTGGGGTCATGTGATGCAAATTGAGGAGGATAGGTTACCTAGGAGAATAATGGACTTTGTTATGGAGGGTAAGAGAAGTAGAGGGAGACCAAGACGACGATGGTTAGACTCAGTTTCTAACGATTTAAAAGATAAGAGGTATAGAACTAAATTAGGCCACAGCACTAGTTGCAAATAGAGAATTGTGGCGACGTTTAGTAAATTCACAGAGACTTGCGGACTGAACGCTGAAAGGCATAACAGTCTATAATGATTATGTATGTATGTAATGTATGTATGTCGTTTTCATAACCTGCTTGCAGTTAAAACGGCAGCATCTCCTATATCCTGAACACGTCTCGTAATCATTCTACTTTAGCTTTATACTGCGTGGATGAACTAACGCTTTCTCCTCAAATTACTTTTGACAGTTACCTACACTTGTAATTTTTTTCCCCGCAGCTCATTCAGGGTTTGTGTTCTCGTGTTTGTCCTTGTCTCTTCTTTCTGTTGTTCCTTCTTTCCACACTGACGTGTCCTTGTTTTTGTTCTTATGTACAAAGCCAGTCCAGGAAGTAAGTGTTGATGAACAGGAAAAGAAAACATAATCAGTGGATAATGGTCTGCATTTCTTTGGATTCAGTGGTCCAATATCTACTTTTATACATATGCACCACTAGTGTTTAAATACTTGTCATAGCATGGCAATCAATATTCATTTGCCGCCAAAGGCCCAAATCACGATTTAACCACCATTTGAAGCGTAGCATCACTGTCAAAATATATAATATAGCAGTATAGTATGTTTATTTGTCTATCAAATCAAATGCATGTATACACATTTTAATTTTGGACATTTCTTACAGCTATGTGATATAAAACAAATTATGTACACTTTATATTGCAATCTTATAATTACAGTATTTTTTTCAAAATGGCGCCCGGTAATGACGACGTAGTGTTTTATTCTCCGAGTAAATTAACCGTAAAATGTGACGAAAAGTACGGAAAATGTCGAAGATTAGTGAAAAATGGAATGTTGTGTGATTCATGTGATCGATGGTGGCATTATAAGTGCGGAAATTGCCCTAGAGACGTAAAAACTAATGAAAATATTGACTGGATTTGTGAGCAGTGTGTTCGGAATGTTGTTGTTGGGGACGGCGTTGACGAAGCACCGAAAACAGTCGATGAGGAATATAAAAGTGCATTAGAAATTATAAACATTCTAAAAAAGGACAATGAGACTCTTAAAGTTGAAAATCAAGAATTAAAAGAAAGACTGCGATCTCTAGAATTTGGGACTGACCATTCTTCGAGTGATATACCGGTATAAGTAACAAACTCGAGCACGTGGTGTCAAGTAGTTCGTGGATGGCCGGCTAAGAAGAAATCTACAACTGAATTTCCGGAAATAAACATCAGAAATAGGTTTTCTGCGCTAAATAATTTAATTCTGGAAGAAAGTGATCGCGCGCGTGAAACCAAATCATCGTGATCCCCTGCCGTTGCCGTGCCGAGTTTAAAATTTAGGCCTGGAATTCAGATTCAAGACCCAGTTAGGCCTAAATCAGCAAAGGTAGCTGTGTTTGGTGATAGCCAAGGAAGGGGAATTGCGGGAGTGATTAACGACGAGAATATAGCAGCAACCGGAGAAATATATCCAGGAGCTTCTATCAGCAGTGTTGTGGAAAACGTAGAAGCAGCAACTAGGAACTTCGGGAGCGGCGATGCAGTGCTTATCATCGGTGGGACGAACGACGTAGCTCACGACGACGCCAAGAATGTAAGATCACAACTTAAATATACACTAGGGAAGTTGACCCACACTAACGTTTTTTTAGTGAACGTGCCCCACAGGCATGATTTGAGTACAGACTCGTGTGTGAACATTGAAGTGGACAAGGTCAATACAGATATTGTTAAAATTTGTAAACATTTTCGGAATACTCAGGTTATTGAATGCAGCAGTTTTGGGAGATACTGTTATACAAAACATGGCCTCCATCTAAACAATTCAGGTAAACGAAAGATAGCAAATATTGTTCTAGATTTTATTAATCTTAAGATATGTACTGTAAAACAGGCAACTCCCTTGAGTTATAATACTGACCAGGAAAACTAGTAGAAAGAGCCAGCTGTACTTCAAGCTGGCTCAGTCAACTAGAAAAAGAAACTCAGGATAGTAAGGAATTTCAAGTTACCCAATTGCAACAGTCAAGTTTTAGGGAGGAAGGGGGTCTGAGATTGCTCTTGGTAAACTGTCAAAGTGTAGTAAATAAACAATTAAAATTCGGTACATTGATGGAATGTTATGAGACTGATGTTGTGATAGGAGTGGAATCGTGGTTGAAAGAAGGGGTGGGTAATAGAGAAGTATTTCCAGAAGGGTACACAGTCTATCGTAGAGACCGAGGAGAAAAAAAGGGAGGGGGGATGTTTATTCTGGTGAAGGAAACTTACTGTTCACATGAATGGTTTACCGATGAAAGGGATGAAATATTAGGGATAAAATTAGTTTGTGATAATATGAAGGAGGTGGGAATTATAGGAACATACAGGCCTGGAAGAGAGGAAAGAGACATGGAAATCTTTGAGAAAATAATAGATTATACTCGTAAAAACAATAATGATATGGTAATAATTGGGGGAGATCTAAACTTGCCTGAAGTTGAATGGAATGGAGCTGCAAGTGAAGCCCATGAACAGAAACTGGCAAATAAGTTAATTTGGGAGGGAGGATTTACACAAGTAGTACAAGAACCGACTCGTCTCAATAACTTACTAGATGTATTCTTGGTTAAACCATGGTAATTGAAGGAATAGGAGACCATAAGGCTGTAATAATGGACGTAGGACTCGTACCAAAAAGGCTTAATAAGAGGGTTACACAAGACAAGAAATTGTACAGAAAAACTAAAGTTGATGAATTTGGGACTTACCTTAAATCACAATTCAGTTGTTGGATAAGTGAAGGGAGTAACGTGGATACACTTTGGGCTAAATTTAAAGGAATCATTTGGGAAGGAGAGAAGAGATTTGTACCTGTTAAGAAGGGTAAAATGACCTCAGACCCTGTTTATTATACAAGGGGAATAAGAAAATTAAAAAGAAAATGTAGAATAGTAAACAGGAAAATCAAAGAAGGTAGGGAGAGTAGAGAAACTAGAAAACAGCAAATGAGGGAACTGAATAGAGTGAAAAAGGAAGCAAAAGAGAATTATATGCATGGCATACTTCAAGAGGGTAATGACCACAAAGGGAAATGGAAAAAGCTGTATTCATATATCAGGAATCAAAAAGGAAAAGGAATCCAAATTCCTACAATGGTGGGAGAAGGGGGTGAACACTATTTAACAGATACTGAGAAAGCAAACCTATTTAGTAGGGAATTTAGAGATTCAGTAGATGATTGTCAAGAGTTGGAAACCGAAACAGAAGATAGAGAGGTAGAGAGACAGAGGGAAACAAGAAGCTTCTCATTCACAAACGAAGATATTTTCAGAGAAATCCAACTGCTTCAGCAAGGAAAAGCAGCAGAAAGTGATCAAATTACAGGGGAGGTATTAAAGACAATGGGGTGGTACATAGTGCCTTATTTAAAATTTCTCTTTGACTATGTCATAAATAATAGTGTAATCCCAAAGGAATGGAAGGAATTATAATAATACCAATTTATAAAAGAAAGGGTGATAAAAGGAAACTAGATAACTACAGACCAATCAGCCTGACCAGTATAGTTTGTAAAATACTGGAGAGTTTAATATCTAAGTACATCAGAGGGATATGTGATGATAAAAATTGGTTCATGAGGAGCCAGTATGGATTTAGAAAGAAATTTTCTTGTGAGGCACAACTGGTGGGATTTCAGCAGGACATATCAGATCAGTTGGATTCAGGAGGTCAGTTAGATTGCATAGCCATAGATCTTTCCAAAGCCTTTGATAGAGTGGAACGTGGATTATTATTAAAGAAATTGGAGGGAATAGGATTGGACGTAAGGGTTACACGTTGGATAAAAACATTTCTAAATTCAAGGGTTCAGAAAGTCAAAGTAGGAAATAATGTATCTCAGGAAGAGAAAGTTTGGAAGGGAATTGCACAGGGTAGTATAATCGGTCCGTTACTTTTCTTAATATACGCAAATGATTTAGGGAACAATATAACATCAAAAATAAGATTGTATGCAGATGACATAATTGTTTATAGGGAAATAAACAACATTGAGGATTGTTCAGAATTACAAAGGGACCTTGAAAGTATCCAACAATGGGTTGAAGAAAATAATATGAAGGTTAATGGAGGCAAATCAACTGTTACAAATTTTACAAACAGGAGCTTTAAAACTGAATTTGAATATACTTTGGATGTGGTAGTTATCCCAAAAGATGGCAAGTGCAAATACTTAGGTGTGAGATTTGAAAGTAATTTGCACTGGAAGGGTCATATTGATGACATTGTTGGGAAAGCATACAGATCGTTACATGTCATAATGAGGCTACTTAAAGGATGCAACAAAGAATTAAAAGAAAAAAGTTACTTGAGTATGGTTTGTCCATTATTGGAATATGCAAACAGTGTTTGGGATCCTCACCAAGAATACCTAATAAAAGAAATAGATAGTGTACAGAGGAAAGCAGCAAGATTTGTAACAGGGGATTTCAGGAGAAAGAGTAGTGTATCAGAAATGTTAAAGGAACTTGGGTGGGAAACTTTAAGTAAGAGAAGGAAGAAAACTAGACTTATAGGATTATATAGAGCCTATACAGGAGAAGCAGCATGGGGAGATATCCGTGAGAGGCTTCAGTTGGAAAATAATTATATCGGCAGGACTGACCACAAATATAAAATTAGAAGGAATTTTAGCAGAAGCGATTGGGGTAAATTTTCATTCATTGGGAAGGGTGTGAAGGAGTGGAACAGTTTACCAGGGGTAGTGTTTGATCCTTTTCCAAAATCTGTACAGATATTCAAGAAGAGAATAAACAGCAACAGAGAAAATAAATGAAGTGTTAGAGGGCATTCGACCAGTGCAGGTTATTTAAATAAAAAAATGTGTGTGAATAAATTAATTCCATCCCCTGGTCTACGGAGTTTGGACAGCCAAAGTAGGGGACTGCCTGTAGGGGTGAAGTACAGTGGGGACTTCGAGGGCCCTGGGACCGCTACGGTAGCTGTGAAGGCCCTTCAGGAACTCTGAAAAGTGGTGGCAAAAGGGGTTCTGGTTAAGACGCAGCAGGTCGTTATGCTGCTTAGGATCCAGAACGGGTAAAAAAAAAAAAAAAAAGTAAATAAATAAATGCAATGTAAATATTAATCTTATACCAGTTTTATAGTATCATTTGAAGTAATTCCACATACTGTATATCAGTTGACTATATTTGTAAGTAGTACAGGAGATATTATAAGTAGAATTTTGTAAACAATATAAATTTATTAAGGATGAGCTGTGTGTTTAATAGAAAACATTGTTAGCGTAAATTGTATAATATTGTATTATAAGAAAATTTTCTTCTCTTGTTAATTTAATATTTAGTGCTTGACTATAATGTATTTTAGTGTACCATTTGCCACCGAGGTAGACACCTCATTTGCAAATAAAGAGATTTTGATTTGATTTGAAAATTGATGACCTATTTAGATATTCCTCCATAGAATAAAAACAATGATATGTGAGATATGTCTTGAATAATCTTTCAAGAGTTTTTGTTGTGGGGGGGGGGGGGATATTTTCTGTCCTGTGGTATTTTATTGTATAATTTGATCCGTATGTGAAATGTTCAATTTTTGATACATGCTTGCATTTGTGTGTAAGATACGATTGTTTTTTTGTACCTTGTGTTATGGTCTTGAATACAACTATTCATTTTTAGGGAACTCTCTTTATCTATTAAATTATGTTTAAACAGAATACTTTCAAAAATAGAAATACAGCGTAATGGGAGGATGTTTAAAGTCTTGAATAGAGGTCTGCAAGGATATCTAGTTTTAACATTCATCATAATTCTAATTGCTTTCTTTTGAATCCTGAAGGGACTCAAAACATCTGGTGGCATACAGTAAAACTTCATTAAGACGTTTCTGCAACGAACAAGGAAAAAATAATGTGTTAAGCACGAAAACGTTCTATTGAATATACGAATAAAAACTATCCAGCAGGAATATGGAAACACTAGATATGATTTTTTTCGAACATGAGGGCATTTTACATCGTGTATCCACAGGTACAGTGAAAATTATACCTCCAATTTCTAAATACAGTGGAACTTCGATTCTCCGTTTTTGGAGGGACCACAGAAAAAAACGTACAACATGGGCAAACTGAAAATCTGGGAATGAATGATCCATAAAAAATTTGGCTAAACATCACAAAAATGAAATATTATAATTATAATCTTTCAAACACCCTTATACCAAAGCAAACTACAGCCCCAATGGGCCTTCTGCCTACCGAGCGACCGCTGCTCTTTCCGAAGGCCTGGATATTACGATGTGACACAGGGTCAGTGGGACGAATTCTCTCGGCCATTATTCCTTGCTCTCTAGACCGGGGTCGCCATCTCACCATTCGATAGCTTCTCAATTAGAGGTAATTGTAGAATGAGTGAACCTGGAACCAGCCCTTATATCCAGGTAAAAAATGCCTGATTTGGCCGGGAATCGAACCCGGACCCTCTGAGTGAGAGGCAGGCAAGTTAGGCGGTGGGGGCGGTTTCAAAATATTAATTACCGCTACGCGACTTAAAAATCTCCAAACTTTACATTCAGTTTTACCGGGGAAACTTTGTTAGTTTCCACTGAAATCTTCTTTCAGTCCAGCAATTTTGATCAGCCAAACTCTTCAAAAAATCTAATACCTGTAATGCCAAGCCAAACAACAGTTGACCACAAGTAGTTTTTAATTTTCTAATCTAATAAAATAAAGCACATTAGATATAAAAGCACCCAACATGATGGCGAAATCCCTTTTCTTAATCTTTCATTGTAATTTCGTCACCGGTATGCTGTTTGTAGTCAGTTTATGGAATTCTTGTACCATGAAAATTAGGCCTGCATTGTCTTTTAAAGGTTATTTTGAACTCGAGAACATGGTTTTGAATGTAAGTATCGATTCTCAAGTTCTCCTATGCATTATATTCAATTCTGCCCGTCACTTATCAGAATCAAATTGGAAAGAGAAAACATATCATCAAACTTAAGAAATTACGGTTGTTTATGACCTTGAGCTCAGCTGGAAAGTGCACTCGCTGTACAGGTCGGAACGAATGCGAAGTGATACAAACTTTTTAAATGTAACGTGTGCAAATAAAACGACTGCGGTTTTTATAACATTTTAACACAAAAACGTGAAATTCCCAGTCTTATATTAGGACCAAAACAGTAATAGGCTATCCCAAAACCTCCCATGTCTTTGTGTATGTAAAGTGCAACATCTGTTCTGGTCTCGATAACATAATAGTATACGATAATATTAAAATACTAAATTTATGTCCGACTCGTTGGCTGAACGGTCAGCGTACTGGCCTTCGGTTCAGAGGGTCCCGTGTTCGATTCCTGGCCGGGTCGGGGATTTTAACCTTAATTGGTTAATTCCAATGGCACGGGGGCTGGGTGTATGTGCTGTCTTCATCATCATTTCATCCTCATCACGACGCGCAGGTCACCTACGGGTGTCAAATAGAAAGACCTGCACGTGGCGAGCCGAACCCATCCTGGGATTTCCCGACACTAAAAGCCATACGACATTTCATTTCACTAAATTTATGTTACTTAAGAAGGAGTTTCGATTCCTGCCTGAAAGCCTAGTGACTACAGTGCCTTGAGGGAAATGCCAAAAACCTGTTCAGTGATACACTCGAAAAAATAAACATCTAACCCGGGACATAATGTTGACGTTTTGCTAGTACGAACATTTTACTAGACTCGGTCTGTCTTCTGGTAGAGCTGTCTAAATGCGTTCTGTTTCCTTCCAATTGTAGTGGACACTCCCTGCTTTATGATTTCTGAGAATTCTCTAAACATTACCACCCGAATGCGATGCTAAGATTGTCTCTTAGGCAAGTTCACCGCCGATCACTTTTCCAGTACAGTACTTCCTCTAATTACCGCAATGACAGGACGTTAACACCAAGATCCGCAAGTATGCCGGAGCTGTCCTTTCGTGAGATACAGTTTCTTGAAAAACACATGATCAAGGATTTAGTGATGGTGGGACTGAAATTTCTGGACGGTTGATCCAGGAAATCATTTCTTCCAGGAATGGATAATGCAGGATTTTTACAATGTGATTTAATTACGATGCTCGTGGGACCACGTAATTTGAATTAATAATACAGGAAAACGTAGTTTCCTGGAACGTATAATCGAGGTTCTACTGTATTCTATAATATCGTAATTCATCTTTTGGCCCTTTTTTGTGTACTGGAATGACTTACAAAAGCTTTAATTCTTCAAGTCCGGGCGAGTTGGTCATGCGGCTGTGAGCTTGCATCCGGGAGGCAGTGGGTTCGAATCCCACTGTCGGCAGCCCTGAAGATGGTTTTCCGTGGTTTCCCGTTTTCACACCAGGCAAATGCTGGGGCTGTACCTTAATTAAGGCCACAGCTGTTTCCTTCCAACTTCTAGTCCTTTCCTATACCATCGTCGCCATAAGACCTATATGTGAGGGAAAAAAATTTCTTTTCAGTTCCTTTGTAGGTATTCTCACCTCATCCAATGTCACGTGATTTAAAAACAAAGATTCACTGCATGTATTAAATGTTTGTGTAGCTAGTTGGTATTTCCCCAGTCATTTTTCATCAATCTCCAAAAAACTAGTTGTTGAAAGTATTTCCAATTTCTTCAGGGTTCTAAATCACTTCATTATCACATGCCGGTGTGATATTATTAACTGTTTTCCTCTTTATTGCATCCCACAAAGCCCTGATCTTATTAGACGATCTGGCAATGAGTTTTATCATTATGCATTTTCTTTGGTAGTCTTATTACTTTCTGTAGTATACTGGTGTCTTCTTTTTCTACCGCTTTTTCCACACCTGTAGGGTTGCGGGTGCGAACAGTGTCGCACATGCGGATTTGGCCCTCTTTTACGGCCGGATGCCCTTCTTACGCCAACCCTATATGGAAGGATGTAATCACTATTGCGTGTTTCTGTAGTGGTTGGTAGTGTAGTGTGTTGTCTGAATATGAAGAGGAAAGTGTTGGGACAAACACAAACACCCAGTCCCCGGGCCAGAAGAATTAATCAAAGAATTAAAATCCCCGACCCGGCTGGGAATCGAACCCGGGTCCCTCTGAACTGAAAGCCACAAAGCTGACCATTCAGCCAGTGAGTCGGACCTGTATTATAGTGGTGTATTTTTGTAGTATATGTGGAATTCAGGTGTTGTATTGTATGCATACAGCGTGAATCATCTAAAACTTGCACCCCAAATATTTCTGGAATGGAAGGTTCTATGAATGTGCTGTTTTCACAGAAATTAGTGTGACCAAGGTCTTATAATTGTAGCCTATACAAAGATTTTAATACGGTAACTAATAGAATGTATATTTATTTTAGAAAGTTACATTTTTTCAAGTAGAACAATGCCTATGGATGAATACAGATGGTAAAAGACTAGAAGCATAGGACAGTAGCTATATTTTGAGAATATAAGCATAAGAAGTTGACTTGTACACCAAAAGAACACATTATACAGTATATCTTTAAGATTTATTTTTATTTTCTCAAAAAAGAATGGCACCTGCCTTACATATAAAGTGACCATTGTGACCCAGGTAAAAATACAAGACGTAGTGTAGCATAAGAGAGAAACAGTTCCTAACCAAATACATTATTTTATATATTGTTTATACATATGATTATGAAAGTTATCCACATAATTCTTCAAAATTTCCCTTAGAATATCCTTGTACTGCTGGTGTCACACAAACCAGTATTTTGCAGCTAGAAGGATGTCCCACGCGTACCAAAGACGAAACCCCAACTTCCATATTCTGTCTCTAACTTGGGTGAGGATTACGTAGTTGATAAATAGCTTCTTTTCATTACCATCTTCTGTAGCCTGCTGTACAAATTAAACAGTTTTTCTTTCTCTTTTTTTTTTTGCTACGGGCTTTACGTCGCGCCGACACACATAGGTCTTATGGCGACGATGGGATAGGAAAGGCCTAGGAGTTGGAAGCGGCCGTGGCCTTAATTAAGGTACAGCCCCAGCATTTGCCTGGTGTGAAAATGGAAAACCACGGAAAACCATTTTCAGGGCTGCCGATAGTGGGATTCGAACCTACTATCTCCCGGATGCAAGCTCACAGCTGCGCGCCTCTACGCGCACGGCCAACTCGCCCGGTGTTAAACAGTTCAACAGAAGATCTTTGGTGTGAGACTGAAATCAACAGTTACATAGCTTTTATCTATTTGATGCTTGGTAGCTTAAATCTTGAACTTCTAACATGCAGGGCATGACATTATTATTCCCCAACTAGCCAGGTTAGCATTCATCTCTTCTCTTCAGCTGACTTAGTCTCACATTCTTGTACATTCTGATTTCAGAGCTTGCAGGAATAATTTTAGATTTAGGTCTCCTGTAAGTTTTGCTGTACTCGGTGTGAGTCAGTTTTTAGGGGAAGCATGATATAAGCATTTAAAAAGTTGATTCTGATAGTAAACTCATTAGGCATTAGGAACTGTACCAGTCACCATTCTGGTGACCTACTCGCCTGCAGAGGTATAGCAGCCAGCAGGAAAAAAGATCTACACCACCTGCAAGATGTGGTCAACAACTTGCCAAAATGTGGCATGCTGTTTTTGGCAGATGATTTTAACTCTCAAATTGGGAAAGATTTTGGAATAGGAGGATGTGATGGGAAAATTTGGTTATGGTCATCTGAATGATGCTTGCGTGCAATAGTTGATTTAAACATAAATCTAATCACAAAATAACCTGGTACTCAAGTGTCCATAATGCTGCATATCTGGTCAACTACTTCCTTATTAGCCAATGATTTTGATCATCAATACAGGATGTGAAAGTAGTCAGAGAAAATTAAATTGGACCAGGCCTTTGTTTACTCAAATGCAAGTTTCAAATGAAATTGAAAGCCACGAGATGACTTCATACTGAACCTCTGTATCAGAATCGCTTATTGATGTCAGCAATATCAGATGGATTTCCAAATCAAATTGTCTAAACAATTTGCCCTACAGTTTTTCAAAATGTTACAGAAGTGGATGAGTTATGGAATGAAATTTGAAAGACACAGTAGCAGCCATCTGTCCAAAACTTGAAAGAAAGCACCACTGCAAATGGATTTCCAGCAACACAATAGACCTACTACAAAAGCAAAACCAGGCCAAATACACCAACGAAGCATTGGGAAAACAACTAACCAAATGGATACAAACAAGTCTGAAGCAGAAGAGTTAAGCCTACAGGGACAACATATCTGCTGGTACAGAGGAAGCTGCAGGTTTTGGTGGTCGAAGAATTTTATTCATGACTCTCAGAATGCACAATGGCAAGCGCAAACATGTTATTACCAGCATTCGATTTGAAAGTGGAAAGGGGGAACTTAAATGTTGGGAACAATATTTTGACTTATTGCTCAATTGTGAACCACCTCCCCAGCAATGTCCAGATCTGATCATTACAGATGTCTCAGCTAAGATGGAAATAGAACAAGGTATGAAGCAACTAAAGAACAACATGGCCGCAGGACCAGATAATATTACATTTGAGTCCATCAAGGTGAGAGGCACTGCGGTTGTGGATGTATTACGCAAGCTATTTGCTATAATCTGATATGGAGGTAAGGTGCCATCAGAATGGACACAAGCAGACATTGCTCCACTCTTCAAGAAAGGGGATAAAACAAGGTGCAAAAATTACTAAGAAATCAGCTTACACTCAAGATCACGACTCAGATATTGACATCTCATCTGCAGCCAATGCATGAGGAGACAACAAGAGAACAACAGTGTGGCTTTGGGCCAAGCAGAGATTGCATTGATCAAATATTTTCAGTTTGACAGGTCCTAGAAGAGCACATAAGATGCAGCAAAAAAGCTGTTGCTGTATTTATTGATTTTGAAAGCTCTTTTAATAGGAACTCTTTGTGGAGGGGGGTGGGTGTGTGTGTGTTTTTTGTTTTGATTTTCAAAAATTCTATCAGGATTGCTTGCAGAAGTGTAAATAGTGTATTTGTAGAAGAGAGAAATGTGGTAGTTGAAAGGAGATTTAAGTTAACCTGTGAGTGCATAAGTCATTTTTTGTACAGATTTACATTAGCCAGGCCTGCGAGGCCCACATTTGAGTTATAGAAAAAATAATGATTTGAGGTCAATAATAACAATAAGAATGAAATATTAATATTTTACTACATTTATTGAAGTTTAGAAATGGAAATTTAACAACCACATCTGGAAATAAATGAAATGAGCATGAAAAGATATCAAACTGAGCGAATTAAAAACAGATTTATGAGACACGTGATACCCTGGCACACTCATATATACTCGTCACAAACCAATGAGCTATGTTCTTTGCAAACTGATTTCTGGCTTCGTCCACATACCATTCTTGATTTTCAATCTACATTTTGGGGACACTTGTAGCATCTATTACGCATTTTAACTTTTGGGCCAGCCGCATTGATTGGATGTTTCTTCAGCAAACTGTAAATCGCATAGAATCATAGAGTCCTTTGTAGCCTTTCTCAGATCTTTCGTTTTGGACCTTTCAATGCTGTTTGGAAATATAAGTTGTTTAGCAAGGTTTTTCAGATATAACTTCCTCTTCCTTTTCAAAAATGTGTTCCAAGTGTGGGTGCTGAGATTCAAAATAGGAAGGTACTGAGACAGGCTACGTCCAATATGTTAAAAAATAATGCTAACGGCCAATTTCTTCAGAAACAGTCATTATCCCTCTGACAGGTCTGCCAGTAAATTTTATGACGTTTTGTGCGGGAGTCCTTGATGACGTGATAAATCTCATTAATTCCGGACAAACCTAAAAAATCGAAATATGCCGCTTTCACCTACACAAACCCAGGCCTATTTCAAATCACCAACCCCCTAAAGAAATATGACATCAACATCGCCCATAAAACCCGATACACGAACCGTAATATTTTTCTCAGTTCTAACATAGTTAACAGTAATCACACTAAATTCTCGAACTCTGGTGTCTATAGACTTAAATGTACTCATTGTGATTTTTCATACATCGGACAAACCGGACGCAGTTTTTTGACTAGGTATCTTGAACATTACAACGCCTCAAAACACAAAAAATATTCCGCCATGAGTATTCACATGGAAGAAACCGGCC
This sequence comes from Anabrus simplex, assembly GCF_040414725.1. Lineage (NCBI taxonomy): Eukaryota > Metazoa > Arthropoda > Insecta > Orthoptera > Tettigoniidae > Anabrus > Anabrus simplex. The sequence continues at coordinate 425,644,980 of NC_090269.1, read as the reverse complement.
ACAGTTTTACGACGATTGAAAAAGATCTTCAAATCCTAAAATACGTCAGTAAAAGCAAACTAATGACAGAGTTCGAGAACATTTACATATCCTTGGACCAACATTTCAATGGAAATCAAAACTTAAACAAAATTTCAGAAATCAAAAGTCCATTAATTGAGAAAATCCCGGAATTACTCTCTTTTTTTAATATAAATAACAACAACTTTATGAACATTTTTAATTATCCAACCGCTAAGAGCATTTCCTCAGTAACAACAGTTTCTACTCCACCACCCTCCCATCTGACACCCCCTCCACGAACATCTAGCGCGTCTAAAGAATCAGCTACTTCCCCTCCTCACATGACTCACTCCCCGCCTCTACGTATACACACATATAACACGAGAAGCAATAACAAAGCCGCTTGCCAGTTTGCCTCACGCAGCTAACGTCAGCGGACACTCCCTTTCTATCACAGTAGGTAAGCTTCCTTTTTCAATTTTCTCTTTCTCTCCCTTTTAATTTTCGTCTTAACATGGCCTCAATTCCCCCTTTTTTCTTCTTTTCAGATTTAAAAATTTAAAGTTCATGCTTTCAACATTATCCACACGTCACATACGGACATATTTTAGTGCCTACAGTATTATCTGTCTCAACCCAACACAATTCACTAGAGGCAATAACAAGTGGCCTGCCTTGTCCTATTCACGCTGTTACCGCTAGCAAATATTTTCACCGGTCTAATGGGTAAGCTTTCCCCTTTTACTATTTCCATCCCCTTTTTATTCTCGTTTTAAACATTACTTCACTCTTCCATTTTTCTTTCTTTTCAGATTTCAAACTTCCAGTTTGTACCCAACAACTCTACAATTAATCCACGCTTCAAACATCGAAGTCTTTTTAATGTCTACTATTACATCTTTTCTAATTTAATAACCCTTATGATTGTTTTTACTTTTCAGATTATCAATATTCATTGTACTTTATGAAAAATTCTTGATGCTAATCATTATACTATGTTACAGTCTAATTTTAATACTATACAACTACTTTTATCACAATTTTACCATTCTTTTAATATAAGGACATTTTTAACCATTTAAATAAACTCAGGGCCCTGACCTTAGGCTTTGTTATTTATAGCTGATGATGTTCGCAAAGACAAACGAAACATGTCCTATTAACCAATGTACCTCATGAATATTTTATAAATAATTGAGTGCATTATCTTTGTATTGAATAGGTGGTTATAAAATAAAAAGTTTTTAACTTTAGTCCTTGATGACACCGGAGGCTCGGCTTTCCATTCTCTCCCTGATTTATCAAGTCTTGATTCAGGTAAGGTAAGGTACCAAAAGTTGACCTCTTCCTCTTCTAACAGCTTTTATTGGATCTTTAGACTCACTGTCAGGTAATAATACACGAAAATCACTTGATCCACTGTCGCCTGGGTGAAAATCTTTATCATTAGTAGAGTCATCAAAATTGTCTTTGCTGTCTCCTCTTGGCAAATTATCATCATCATTTTGCAACTGCTGTATTTCCTCTTCACATAGTATCTTGGCCATAGTGCCATAGAAATCTAAATATGAATAAAGAAGTGTATAGTAGAAGATATCCCAACATCACAAAATTTACAGTAACCCAAGTAGTTTTCATAAAGGAAAGTTATTGTTATCAATACTGATCTGTAATGTAGGTAGAAAATCGTGACCGAAATCATAAAGCACAGAAACATTACTGTTATTTTGAGTATATGAAATATTTGGCTGAAGATGGCCACTAAGTGGCTGAAACTAGTCCAAAGACTGATGTAATATGACACCGAGGTGTCATATTTATTCGTCTTCCCCTCCTCCAAACGTTTTGGTTGTGGGCTAATCGCCGCTGAAATTAGTGTCAAACTATCTTCATTCCCTTTCTTTCCCACTTCTGTTTAAGTTAATACACATGTACTCTGAGCATAGCGCGCATTATCTTCATTGAAGCTACGGGAAGAAAAGCTCGTTGTACGTGCTGACCTCTACACGGAGTGTTCGTACTGCGATGCTCCGCCCCCTAACCAATTAGAGCTCTCTGCTGCGAAAGCTCTTCATCATTCATCCTTGCTCAGTGTGAGAGCGGCTATTATAGTGTTGCGAGTAGTTGGAGATGGACCTGTGTTCCGTGTATCTCATGTGCGAGAGGATTTCGGCGTGTATCATGGACTGCGGCTGAAGAAAATTGTGAGAGGGCTCTTCTCTTGCCCTCAATATGTTTCTGATGTAATCTTCATCTTGGGAGTGTCGCCAGACTGTATGTTTTTTTTAAATTTTCCTTATGGCTTTATCATCAACTACGTGAGTATTAAAATGGTGCTATGGCGTAATCTCAATTCTGAATTTCCTTCCGTCCCTTCATGAAATGGAACTTCTTATAGTATGGATCCACCTTGAAAATTTACTGGATTATGTGGTGTGTGGGACTTTAAATTGCTTTCAGTCTCCTCCTCTCGGCTTAACTTTTAAAAAAAAATTGTATTCTAACTATCATTCGGGTTCGTTGTAATAGAAATGTTCACGGTATTGATTCTGCACTGATAGTATTGTGATATTGATCTGGGGTGAAGCTGAATGATGATCTAAATTATAAAAGAAAAAAATTGGACAGATACCGAACTATTTTAATTATGTTTGCTACCAAGTTACCCCACTAGGTAAAGTTCTGACTCGTTTGAGTTCTAACCAAGAGGATGGTAATTTTTATTAAAATTTTCTCTGTCTTTATTTTAATTTTCTTGATTCATTCTTGTTCTTTTCGTGTAAAATTTATTCTTTTCTCCTTCCTTGTTCGGGCTACTGTTTCCGTGGTAACCCTTGGTACATGGCGTTCGTGTGTTGCTATGACGACGGGTGATTATTGAGATTGTTGATGAAAAAAAAAAAGGGGGTGGGGATGATGATGTTTTCTGCTTATCTCGGGGATTAACTATCTTGTGTTTTGATTCTATTTTATTGTATGATTTCCCCTTGCTATTATGAAATTTTGTGCTCGCATTTGAGCTATTTAATTTTAAAATTCTGTTTTAATTGCTACCTGTGTGAAGCATCGTTGTGTTAATTCTATCTGGACTGCTGGTAATCCTTCCTGATGGATAGAACTCCGTTGTTAAAGTAGTAATATTTTAAAGAATTATTATAAACAAATAATTATTTTAATTATCCTATTTCCTCTAGTATGATGAGGCCTCCATGACATTAATTTATGTTATGACTAGTTCATTTTCCTTTGCATTGGTCAACCACGATTTGTCGTTATCTTTTCCTTTGGTATGCTAATTTAACTTAATTTTGACTGTATCTTTTTTTTAATTTTCCTGCGTTGACGCTTTCCCTGTTACTATTTCAATTTATTTTATTTATTAAATAAATCCTATTTATTTCCTTTTCAAAAAGAGATGTTCTTCTTTTAAATAGTTGGCAATCTGATACCAGGTACCTTTATTATTTTCCATGGGTTTTGATGAGACACTCTTCCATCAGTTCAGGTAAGTCTCTTTCTGGTTTGTTTTGGTGATGTTTGAGGGTGTCTGATTACGCTTCCTGTTTGCCTTTTGAACTAGCTCATTTGTGTACCAGCTAGTTTGTTTTCATTTATTTTACTGCCATTATCGTAGTGGTTGTGTTTTTGTCTACATAACGGGACAAATATCACTTACTTGATATATTGTATTGAAAAGGTGGACCCTCTTGTCAATTTATTTCTTATAATTGCACTTCAGTACAGATCAAAAATGAAATTTATAGCTTATAATTAATTACTTTGAATGTCGTAGGCGAAGTGAAAAACTACCAAAATGTTATGGTATTCAGAACAGTGCTAAGTAGTATACATACTTTTACGCTAATTAGCTAATATGCAATATTTCAACAGTTCCAGGACTGTTCTCAAGCTGGAGCAGGTTGTCGCTGAAATTCTAAATGATGCCAGTTATTGTTGACGAGGTTCAAAAATAAATTTCCCTTTTAATTTGAAAAGGGGCGTCAAAGGCCCAGCTCTTGTAAATGTGTGGTAACTTACAATAAAGCGAGATTGTTGTTCAGTCATCAGCAGTAATGGTTTATTGGTGCCATTATTGTTTCCTTCATTAACTGTGTGAGGAATATTGGGAACTTCACGTGGATGATCTGAATGCTTTTAACACAAACGATTAATAAATCACCCTCCGGGCCTGTTATGTACTCTAGGGTTAACTAGATTGTAGATAAACCTTTAACAATTTTTAAAAATAAATTATTTTTTTGAACAGATCTTGTACGTACTTTGCATATACTTGATATGTACCATTCGTATCTCTTGTGCAATGAGAAGGATGTATCTGGATATTAAATAATAATTTGTGTTTGTTATAGGCTATTAAAATGCTGCACTTTGAGAAGGGAAAGAAAAACAAGACTAACCTACATTTCCTGGTGGGTGGGAGAGTCCTCAAATATCTTGCCAACTGTTTGGACAGAGAGCAGAAGATGACTGCCTTACTTAAGTGAGTGAAACATCCCTGTTCAGTTTACAGTGTTACTAAGTGATGGAAGGAAGGGAATCAGAAGAACACTACAGAGAGATTGAAGGCTTGAAGACTTAACTCAGTGGTACAGTAGAACCTTGTTAAGTTAGAGCAGTTGAGAATGGAACCAATTAGGGATAATAAAAATCCAGATTTGTCGGAAAATATGGGAGAAATCAATAGAAATCATCATACATACTTTCAGAAAATTTTCTTTATAATGAACAAATCACATTTGAAACATATTTATGACATTATCAGACATAACAAACACATTCACAATAGAGTTTATTACTTGGAAAAGTAACTTGTAATCTTCTGCTGATTCAGTTTGCAGTATCGCTTGTGAGGCGCATAATCACATATTTTTTTAGCTTGAGAAACCCGACCAGTATTCTCTCTGCTTGCTGCCCAAAATAGACCTTTATTTTATCTAGCTGAAACCTTGCTTCTGCGTGATTTGTAATTGCTGGGTGTTCAGTATCATTAACAGCATCTAAGCAGCCGTCACTTTTCTGAAACAAATCCATAAATTCTTCAGGCTGGGCTTACTTTGCTTGTAATTTTGCACAAAATGCCTTTTTTATTTTCTAAAATTGTTATTTGTAAATTTTAGCTCTCTCCCGCTGTAATTATTGTGCAAAGCTTTTAAGCTTTCCTTTTTTATTTGTTCCTGTAAATCAGTCCATGTTATCGTGAGATCCAATTAAAAGGGGGCCGTCTTAACAAGATTCTGTTGTATCTCTGACATTTCGTTCCATTAAACCCAAGTATATGTGAATAACACAAATTATGTCATCCTTCTGCACCTCATGATAACTTATTCCAGTAATTGTAATTATAATATGTTTTCCCTCTTAACATGGCAACTGGTAAATTGTGGTAGGCATTTTAAAGAACTTAACTGTTTCAGATATCTAGGATCCATGACAACTCTGAAGAATGAAATAAAACAAGAAATTAAAACCAGGATTGCTGCATTAACAGACACTATCACTAGTACAGTTATGTTACTCCCTCCTTATGTCAAAAACTAAATTATTATTTATTTGTATTGTTTCAGGAATGGTCCAAGTTTACATGCTGAGCTTGTAGATAAATTACAGAAGTCCCTGAAAGTAACCAACAAGGTTTGTAACATTAGTTATCTACATTCATAATACTGAAGAGAGAGAGGTAGGGGGGGGGGTTTGCTACCTTATTAATAGGTAATTTTGGAACCCATGTCAGATATTTGTCACATGTAGTCAAAATGATGATCGTGATCAGTTTCTAAACATCACAAACAATAAGTCATTTACTAAGAAAGTAATAGTTTTCACACTCACTCTGGCAAGTATTGCAGACATACATTTATGTAGCTATGAAATTTTAACACTGATAGCACAAACTTGCTTGCCTAATGCATAGGATATAAATGTCAGCATTTATATTTAAGCCCATTTCTATTCCAGTGTCATTTAGCTTGTCTAGAAATAGCTGTAAGCTCTCAATACTCTCAGTGAGGATTACCATATCAACTGACATCGTAGTTTGCTTATTATTTCTACATGTTAGACCCCTTTAAACAACAAGCAGCATCATTATTTCTCCACCGACTCTTACTCCCACTTCTGTATCTCCTAGTATTTTCTTGAAAATAGCATCAGAGTGTAGGTTGAACCGTAAATGGATCAACACCCATCCTTGCCAGGCTCCTCGACGAATGTCCAAGTCGTTTTCCTTTTAAAATAACTGTTAGGCTTTTTAGCTTTCATTTATACGCTAGAATGAACAATAGATTTATGACTAAACCTGATATTGAGCAAGTATTTGTATTCATCGGTGCTGTTTTAGAAATATAGTGTTCTTTACTTAATTATATCAGCTGTTCAGTAATGTGTTTTTCTGTATGATGGTAATTCACGCTTAATTGTAGCCATGGGACTGTCGGTGGCACAATAAGTTTTTCTTCTTCCTGGCCTTTTTCTTTTTTCAATTCCTTGGGGTTGGCAGAGAGGGTGGTGGTGGTGGTGGTGGTGGTGATGGTGATGATGGTTATTGGTTTAAGAGGGAGTACAACTGGACAACCGTCCTCTGGCAGAGAGAGAGAGTGTATTTATCTATATGATTTGCTGCCGGATGCCCCTCCTGATGTGAATGCAGTGTTGAGGGCTGGATCACTATTGTGTATTTCTGTGATGGTTGGCAGTGTGATAAGTTGTTTGTAAATGTGTATTGAGACAAACATGAACAGCTAGTCTCCAAGCTGGAGGAATTTAACCATTCATAAACAAAATAATGAAAATATGTGGCCAGCTGGGAATTGGACTTTGTGCCCCCTGAACCGAAAACCAGTACACCCCTATCACCACCACCACCATCATCACCACCACTACCTCCACAGGAAATCAGTGTTTCTGGAAGAGTGGTCTACATGCAGACCTTCAGTCCTTGCTATGAAGCAGCTAATGTCCAGAAGACTAGCATATGAAGAAGCAGCCCAAAGGTGGAATGGGTATGAGAATGGCAAGAGGCAAAGCTTCAGCAGTCCTTCTGCTGAAATGCCTAGTTTCCATCAACCAAGGCTGATATGATTACAGCTAAACCAATACCGTACTAGGTGAAGAATATGCAACCATCTTAAGCACAAGTAGGATTTCTGTTTGGAAAAATCTATGTGACTGTGGTGCGTTCCAGACAGTACACCACATAGCACTAGAATGCCCCAGAAAAGGATTTCCTGGTGGGCTATAGGTCCTAAATAGAGAGGAGGAGGAGGAGGGAGCCATTGCACAGATAAAGTCCTGTGACTTAATTGTCTGATTTTGGATGGTTTCCTGTTTGTATATCGTCACGCCTAGAACAACCACTATGTGATATATACAAGTTAAGAACCCTGACCAGAGAGGTTCTTTCTTCTGAGGTTCAGTATTGCATGAACAATGTCAACGAATTTTTGTTCTAAGCAATACATGTGTTGCACATCAGTACTTCTCCGAAAACATTGTCACATAACGGTATTTCAAGGCACGACGATATATTAACCCTTAGCGGACACATTTTTTTTCTTGTGTATTCCTGCACTAGTCGTATTTTTTTTCTTAAAAAAGCTTCATATATTTACATTGAAGATATAATGAAGATACAAAGTCTGACTCACAACATTATGAATTAATTTATCACTCTAGGTACACACTATAAGCAATAAACATGTACAGTAGTTGAAAGACAGTTTGCCCCTTTTCTACTTATATTTCTTCTCCATGTGGTACTTTTCGAAGCATTCATTTGTATTTTTTATCTTGCATAGCGGTTAGTCTCATCAACAATTTGTTGTACCAATTCTTCCGTAAAAAATAGTGTAAACAATCCAACAGGAGTAAATGGTTTCTTACCTGCGGGAGGTGAGAAACTACTAATAAAAATGTGTGGTTTCTTTACAAAGTTCGGATCAGCTGGGCGATAAACTCTTCAACCATTGTCTGGTTCACTACAATTTGTATTGCTTTCATTATCGCTTTCAACTACTTCCATTTCTCTAGAATTGTCATCATTGCTCTCAGAAACATCAAACTCACTGTCCATAACTGATAATTCATAATCACTGCTGTCAGTTGCATGTAAGAAACAAGCTATATCAGATGAAGTACCACTATCCTATCTGCACGCCGCCATTTTCACAGCTGACTAATGTAAACAACAGCTCGTTCTTTATTCACCTGTAAAACTCGTAAAACAAAGTTTTCATGCATCTAGAAGGCTGTGACATTCCTAAAGTTTCTATACAATAACTATAGATAGCAGCAGCACACATAATTGCTTCACACGCGTATATATTTATCGCAGAAACAGCTGGCGGGTATATCCCGACATACGTCCAGAACAGGAAACTGGGATGTCGGGAAATGCCCGACAGTCGTCCGCTAAGGGTTAAGATGATCATGAAAAAGTTTCAGTCCTAAGTTTGATACTACAAAACTCCAGAATGTAAATATTGAAAGTATTGAAAGACTTAAGTGAATAGCTATATAGCCAGACTGAAATGCCGAAGGACACTGAAACCAAGAAACTTACTGGCTCACACAAATGGCTCATAAATACTTTCCACATGGTTGGGCGACATTTGCAACTTTAAGGTGACATTGACCAGGACTAAGCTGAGAAATTTAAGAACAAAAGTTTGCTAAGGTGCTCATGAAATTACTCTCCACCCCCCCTTAAACATACTGGAACAAAACAAAACGTGACATTGTGATTGGGCGCCACTGTAATGCTATTACAGGAATAAATAATAAACTTGGTAGAGTATGAATGAACCCTTTCTCTCAAGGTGGTGGTCACATGCTGACTAGAGCTTTATCTTATCTGACACTATTGAAACCCTGCAAATGAATCTTGCTAGCATGCCAGGTTTTCACTCCATCAATAAAAGTTACCAAAAGTTTATTATTATTTTTTTATTATGTCGACTACACAGTATTTTGTCTTCTAAGTTACTGTTGACTTTGCTAGTGGGCCAGGTAGAAAAATCACCACAAGGCTCAGGAATAGATTTGCAATACGGTTCTTCAGATGTTATATAGATGATTACGGAGTATGGTCACTGAACCTCGTATTGCGGCGATAGCGATATCGTGAAGTCATGTCCGGCTGAGACCGAGAGAATCCCATAGCTGTACAATAAATTGAAGGATTGTGCCTCGAGCTCCGATCATGAGTCCATGGACGGAAATATTATCTAGGTGATATTTATCTTTATAGTAGTTTACAGTTGGCTGGTAAATTGACTTCTTTTCGGCGTCCACCTCTTCGGCCTGGCCAACATGCGACTTGAAGCGTATCGTGGGATCTAAGATTAGTCCTTGCTTGCTAGCTGATTGAAAGGCTATCATGTCAATACGCCTGTTACTCCCGTTGGTAGCTAGGCCAGAGACCTCTTCGTGCACCGTGAAACCGTGATCCCTCAGCGAGGTCGCAATCATGTGTCATATTGTATGATGGCGGGAATTTCTCAATACCTCCCCGTGAGGGCAGGCTCTCAGGACATAGGCAAGAGTTGTCCTGGGACCTTCCTGGCACGGAGCGAACGGCGCACACATTCGCTGTCATCTTGATGGCCTCTCTCCATTCCGCACAGGAGAAGCCTCTGTGATCTTTTATCCATTTGTTCCCTGGCGTGTATTCCCGGAAGAGTCCAACGCCCTTTCCTTTGTGCGGCAACTTCGTCCATGACTGAACTTCTCTGTCTCGTAGTATCTGTCGAACCTTTCTTACATTGGGAAGATGGCTATTTTTGGACATAACTCGATCATTCATTTCTATGCCTAAATCTTGCAAACAAATTGTGCGTTCTTGTTCCAAGTTCCTAGTTGCATTAATGTAGCCGTTATTTGCAAGCGATAATTTATTACAGATGTTAATAAGCTGTAGTTTGGCTTCCCAAGTGGCGCGAAACAAGCCGAGGCCTTTATACTTCCTTTCGGTGTATACCATGTGATCTGGAACGTCTGCTGGTAGTTGTAATAATTCTTTAGTTCCACTCTTTAATATTTTATCCGCATCTGATAGAAAAGTTTGAGGTATCTTATTTAGGGGAGTAACTTGGAGTGGGTAAATAAGAGTAGGTGATATTGAACTATTTAGAATTGAAAATTTCTGGTCAGATTGCAGCAATGGTGAGCTAAGAAGGGTGTCAATCTTGTTTCGCGTCTTGTCGAGTACGGCTTGTGGATCCAGTTTAAGTTCATTGATAAAATTCACACCTTAGTAATGAATCGCACTTCCGTTGCACTGTGATTTAATTTCACAGTCGTCATTATTGATGATATTCTCCTCCGTTAGCCGACCTTTCTTGATAGAAAGACAAGCTGATTTTGAAGCGCTGATGTCCAGGCCGAGTTTCTTAAACCATTCTATGGCGATCCTGGCTAATTCGGCAGCAGATTCAGTGTTTTTCCCAAATATTACCGTATCATCGGCGAAACACATTATAGTGAGGTTAGGCTCCTTGTTTGCAATCGAGTAACCGTAATTCCATGCTAAAGAATCTTCAGATATGATTGGTAGCGATGTTAAATAATGCCGGTGACAAAGGGGAGCCTTGAAGCACACTGCGATTAATTTTGACGGGTTTTGTTCCCTGTTTTCGTGTCTGTATCTGTGTTACATTTCCCTCTTGTAGAGCAATTGTCAGTCTTGTCAGTTTTTCGGGCACTCCGACCGACTCCAGTGTACTCTGGAGGTGCGCATGTCCCATGTTATCAAAAGCTTTGCGAACGTCGAGAAATATAATGAATGCATCGTTCTTTTTTTGCCTAGTGTGCTGTAATGTGGCTTCCAAAATTGAAGTATTTACTAAGGATTAAATGTTATCAAAATATTCTAACAGCAATCACAATATACAGGGTATATCCTCGTTCCCTATTTCACAAACAACACAGTATATCTCGATATTCTTCACTTTAAAAATTTACATTGTACATAGCTTATATGGTACCAAACATACATTATTTACACAACATTCTAACTAGTAAAGACAAGGTGCCACAACCAGCCTTACAATTGGGCTCCACTTATTTCCTAAGTGCATCCCTGAACTGACACAACACACACTTCTTCAATCTTGAGTTCTGGGCCTCTCCTAGTGCCACATCTATACTAATATAATAGAGAGTGCAGATTTTGTGAGTTTGTGTATATCTGGAGTGTAATTCAGAAACTACTGGACTGATTCTAAAAATTCTTTCACTAATAGAAAGATACATTATCCTTCAGTGCTATAGGCTATATTTTATATTGTTAAATATAAGTTTTCACCAACTCCCAAAGGCATTTGAGGGGTGTGGCAGAAATAAAGGCCCTTTGGCACATTATCATAGGATAATATAGGCGAAATATTCAATTTGTCGTACAAGGACAAGACAGAGCTCATTTTAAGCCTTACGACACGTAGAACAAAACTCGGCGAGACCCTATGGGTCCCGAAATGATGTTTTAATGGCCTAAAACAACCGTTTTGGAGATATTGACACTACACTTCCCCGCTCTAAGAATTGGATGCGGAAATGGCCAGCAGTAACCATGGCAACGTCAGCACAAGGATTCTGCAGTAGAATACAGGCCTGGTGTTCGAAGTAGGCACGTGCATAAATGTAGACTAGGCTAAGGAGAGATTCTGCTACGCATATGATTGTCTCAAAAAAAGCATTGTGGGGTAAGCCATCCTTGGGGGTTGTGGTCAGGATGGGGTGGCATATATAAAAAGTCTAAAATGGTGTCGAAACCATTGGTTTCGGGCTCACTGAGATGAACAGTGACACTCTGCATGTCGTTTAAGTCTAAGTTCAGTCCCCATCAGAATGGGGGCGAGAAGGGCTGAAAATAGTCCAAAATGGCCCAGTCTATGGATTTATATTTGTGCAACCCTCTGAGCGGGAGTCAAAGGGGATGAAGTATAAAAGTAATAGAAAATTACCAATATTAAAGTAGAATCAATAATTTTTGGCGTCACAGATGAATATTGACACTTCAGATATTGTTTAAGTCCAAGTTCACCCACATCGGCATGGGGATGAGAAGGGGTGAAAAATAAAATATCCAGAATAACAGAGAGATTAATGCATGTTCCAGCATAGCTTTCAAACAAACAAACAATAACTGTAGGGGCAGGACTCCCCTAACACCGTGACTCTTTGGATGCCATTAAGTCATACTTCAGGCCCAGTCGGAATGGAGGATAAGAAGGGCTGAAAAAAATAATGTCCAAAATGACGAAGATTATGGATGTATGTGTTATATACCAGCATAGCTCTCAACTAAAATTGGTGCACACATGACTTACTATACTATCCGGAAAAAAATTACGTGGGTTATGATACCCCTAGCAACCCTGGCAGAGGGGATGATACTAAAAAATAATTGAAAACGACTAATATTACTGTCGAATCCATAGTTTGTGGGGTTGCTTAGATGAATACTGATACTCCGGATGCCTTTAAGTTGAATGTCATACCACATCACAACTCTCAAAAAAACTCGGTATGAATATGAGTTTCTATCTCGTAAAGATACTGTAGGGGTAAGACCTGGGGGAGGGGGTGACATGTAAAATAATCAAAAACAGCTGATATTAATGTCGAATCCATAGTTTTCAGGGTCACTGAGATGAATAGTGGTACTCCGGATGTCGTTTAAGTCCAAGTTCAGCACCCATCGGCATGGTAATTTAGAAGGGGTGATAAAGAAATTGTCCAAATTCCCTGAGATTAATGTTGTTTACATAGTTGATTAGCAACAGTCTCAGTGAGAGTTGGAATTGTGTACATTGTATCTATAATGCGATGCGTAAATACATTACATTATAACATACTGTTATTATTGTTTGAAAGAATCAACTACTTCCCAGACAATCTGGGCTGCCACAAGGAAATACTTCAAGGCAAAACAAAATAATGTTAAGATAAAACGTAAAATTATACACACAACAATATTTTGAAATTTACAAATTTACAAAAGAGTTCATATACAGTCAATCAACATCACAATTAGAAAACTTAAACACTTGAAACAGGTAATACAAATCATACAAGTAAAAGGTGTGAAAGAGAAAATTACCAAAATTGTAGATGTATGTGTGTACAGTATTTTCCTGAATAGCTCTCAACCAGACTTCATAAAAATACAAATTACTATCTCGAAAAGATACTGGAGTCAAACACTTTCTAGCAAACCTAGGGGAGAGAATGACGTACAAGAATAATAAAAAACGACGAATATTAGCATCCAATCCATAGTTTCCGCGGTCGCTGAGTTGTATTGTGGCACTCTGGATGCCGCTTAAGAACCAGTTCAGCTGCGTAGGCATGGCGAAAAGTGGTGATGAAGAAAATGTCCAAACTTACTGAGATTAGTTTGATTAACGAGAAACAAAATAACCTATGAAATTAAACATTTAACAAAGTTAAATCAGTCAACGTCACAATAACAAAGTCTACAAAAATTCTCTTCACACATAATTAACAGGTAATAAAATACCTAAAAGTAAACAATCAATAAAATGCGCCAATACCGGTTTCAGATCAACAAGAACATGTAACCGAGAGGTAAGGAGAATTACGCAAAACTTCGGACCAGGAAGTGTACCGTTCAATAAACTCTGTTATCGTCCTCATTCTGTCTCCACAACGTTCAGCTTTATCATACTTCACGTTTCTGCCACGTGTTATTGTAGAAGAATATCAGTTTAACATGCTGTAGACCAACTGCTGGAATGTGTAGGAAGCTTCTCCTATCTCAGCAGCGTAATCACTAGCGATGGCCTAGTTACAAAGGAGATAAAGAATAGGGTGCAAAAAAATTCTCATTTCTACCAACAAGTGAGGACGCTTCTTTGGGATACCAAAGTTCCAAAGAAGGCAAAATTAACCATGTTCAACAGCTACTTTGTACCAATATTGACATATGGTATTGAGACATGTACCCTAATATTGCGAGACTTGTCAAGGCTACAGGCTTCAGAGATGAAGTTCCTGAGGTCCACTATACAAAAAACCAAGTTGGACAAGATAAGGAGTCAGGAGGTGCGAAAGAAATGTGGTGTAAAGACATCACTAACAGATCGAGTCAGCAAGTCTAGACTACGGTGGTTCGGACATGTGATGAGGATGGAACCAGAAAGAACAGCCAGACTGAACCTAGTGAGATGAGAGGAAGAAGAATGGTGCGAAGGCCTAGAACATGTTGGATAGACAATTTTAAGATAGACATTAAAGACAGCGGATCAACAATAGCAGACGTCATGGAGAAGACGTACATGAATAGAATGGAATGGAGGAGGCTCATTAACAGTACCCGGGGAATTGGATGGTGAAATGATGATGATGATGATGATGATGATGATGATGATGATGATGATGATGATGATGATGATGATGATGATGATGATGATGATGATGATGTTTGAATACAAGCATGTAACTTTTCATGAATTTATTCATGAAGGAATCATGAATTGATTACCAAATCCCAATACCAATATAAATGGTCCGTTATTGGACATTATAAAATTTCCAGCTAACTCATTCCTGGTTGCCAGCTTTTTGCCCCCGTGTGCTAGGTCAGGCTCATCAGTTGGTACCTAACACACCTACCAAGACGCATGGCTAGTGCATACTGTGGAGGCCACTGCGTAGGCTACTTGGAGCCACCGGCAGTGCCAGTGCACTTGAGACTTTGTCTCATTACCAAAAATTGATGCCTGCTTGGCCATTAGATGATATAGATGTGGATTCCCATAGGGAATCATTACCAAATCCCATGCGAAGGGGGGGTACATATGCTAGTCCATTTATAAGTTGAATTGTTTGCTCCCAAGATATCACCAGCCAGAAATTACTGCACTAATTATACGGATTTCAGACAGTCTAGCCTCTGATTGACAGTGTAGAAAGTACGAGATCGCTGTGTCCCATTTTGACCTCATGTACATTGAATAACAAGCACCTTCACCATAAAATCAGAATACCAAGTACTATCACTCTACAAGGTAAAAATATAAAGTCACATATCAAATAAGTCTTTATGTAACAATATCAAGTCACATGTTTGCGATGAAAATTTCAAGTCAAGTGAAGCAAAGAGAAGTCCAGCCAAATAACTGTAAATGAAAACTGTTCACACACAATAAACAGTGTAGAATGATGAAAGAACAACGAACGCTGTTGCATGCTCACGCAAGTTTATAAAGGCTCTCCATGTGGCGGTAGCGTCACAAAAATTTGACTGGTA
This sequence comes from Anabrus simplex, assembly GCF_040414725.1. Classification (NCBI taxonomy): domain Eukaryota; kingdom Metazoa; phylum Arthropoda; class Insecta; order Orthoptera; family Tettigoniidae; genus Anabrus; species Anabrus simplex. The sequence goes on along the minus strand of NC_090269.1, from coordinate 425,629,688 downwards.
GCTACGGGTTGCCCGACTTATCTCCTAGTGATACAGAAATCAATTCCCATAGGGAACCTGAAATATTTGTCCCGAATTAGTAAATTTATAATACCAATGTAATTGGTCCATTATTGGACATTATAAATTTTCTAGCTAACTCATTCCTGTTGCCAGTGTTTTGCCCTAGTGTGCTGATTTGGGCTCATCAGTTGGTAACTAGCACACCTACCACACCTAGTGCATATCGTGGAGGCCACTGCGTAGGCTACTTAGAGCCACCAGCAGTGCCAATGCACTATGAGAGACTTTGTCTCTTTTTCAAAAATTGTTGTTTGTTAGGCCATCATATGTTACAGAAATTCATTCCCATAGGGAATGAGTTAGCTGGAAAATTTATTATGTCCAATAATGGACCAATTATCTCAGACTCGTTGGCTGAATGGTGAGCATACTGGCCTTCGGTTCAGAGGGTCCCGGGTTCGATTCCTGGCTGGGTTGGGGATTTCAATCACTTCTGATTAATTCTTCTGGCTCAGGGACTGGGTGTATGTGTCCGTCCCAACACTTTCCTCCTCATATTCAGACAACATACCACACTACCAAGGTACTTGAAGAGACTCTCATTAAGGAATTTCCAGGTAATGTGCAAATGGACAGATACCAATTGCTGAAAAGAAACAGTATAAAGTATGACAACTTAACCCTCAGTTCATGTATGGTTGTTATTCAGAATTCGCGTTCGGTGTTTGAGAACTTCAGTTACAAACGTGGCTTATGAACCACTGCAAGGAAATTTTGATGAAATTTCTGGACTGAAACAAAACGATTGTTGTAAGGTGACAGACAGAAAAAGTGTTTTGTAAAAAATGCAGAAAATCATTCTGTTATGTTGAAAGTACAAATAGTCTTCAATATCACTACTAGTTCATCACTTCAGTCAAAGTTGGAGCACCTAATAGTGAAGCCTTTGTGCTCTAATACGGAAACTGAAAATACGAATAAACTAGTGAAGTGGCTTGTGCAGGATTGTAGGCCACATAGTACTTATCGTGGCACTGAAGAGGTTTTACGGGAAGCCCTCATTTCTCACTTGCCATCTTCCTTCTACAGACACGGTAACTTAATTAATGAATTAATTATAAATATGGCCTTCATCCTGAATTAACAAAAATTATCGAACTAACTTTAACCAACAGAGTTTCAAAGGTAAAGTTCAAATGCATTTACAATAAACACAGGCCTCAGACAAGGTGCTCTTTAATGTGGCTCTAGATTACATCATGAAAATTTGCCAAGAAGAAAACCCACCTAAAATCAAAATTGGAGCAAAACCCTCAAAAAGGACAAACTGCCTAGAGTTTGCATATGATTTAGCTCTTTAAGCCCTTGACATGGAAGAAGTCCATGCTCAGATCACCAGTCTCCAGAAAATTGCATTAAAAATAGGATTACAAATATCCGTTGAGAAAACTGAGATCATGCCAATGACACCCCTTGACATAAACAAAGTCATCATAAATGTTCAAAAAATTAACATAATCCTACAATTTAAATATCTTGGAGAAATCATTATGCACAACTTAAGTGAGGAAACAACATGGATAAATAGAACCAACAATTTTTCTTAAAAAAAGTACAATTTCTAATCTGGTCAACTTATAACAAAAAGTGCTTGTCAGAAGTCACTAAGATCCAACACTAAAAAACTGTAACTTTGCCCAAATTAAAAATGAGAGAACTGATCAGATCCTCAAAACTGAAAGAAGAACTATCAGAACTTGCATAAATAAAAAGAACCAGGTTGAAGAAGTCTGGAGAATCCTCCCCAATGAAACTGTCTATCGAGAGATTGACCCAGTTACCAGCACGGTGAAGAAGAAAATAATCTCTTATTTCTTTCACATCTTACGATTACCAGAAAACATGATTTTATATTAACTAGTGATGAGAAATCTGGGAAAGAAGACAGGAGGGCATTGGATCAAAGAAATTCAAGAGGATCTCAAAACAGTTGGACTCAAAATTACAGATGAAGAGAACAAGAATAAAATGACCACCCTTCTTAAGAATCACACATTTTCAACTGAAATGATGCACAGAAGGCCTATAGAGATTTCAGACGAATTAAGAACATTGCCATCAGAATGAATGAAGAAGTACTGGGCAGATAAGAAGAATCAAACAGTACAACCTTCTAAGAAAAAATGTACATGATAGATTTAAGTGGTCCAAAGTGGCCAATAAAGTTAATAATAATAAATAAGAAGATGACAAGTTGTATGACATAGAAAGATCACGATTATTAGATGAACTGAAACAAGCAAAATTTATTAATTTAACTGGGGATTTTTGGTCTTCCGTATCTAAACGTAGCTACTTGGGGGTCGTAGCCCACTGGATTGATTCAAATGGGGATTATTATTGCAATTCAACATAACATGTTAGAGAAAACCACAATGCCGCTAACTGCAGAGAAGAGTTTGAAGATGTAGTTCGTGAATGGGGTTTGGAAGACAAAGTTGTTGTTGTTTACGTTGATAATGCAAGAAATATCGTTCTAGGACTGGAGAGAACAAAGTTTGACAATTTTCGGTGTGCAGCCCACACTACAATTTATTAAGTTTAAATAATGCTATCAAATATACTGTGCGAACCCAATTAAAATTTGATTAATGATGATAATGTTATTTTCTTTAAGTCCCGCTAACTACTTTTACAGTTTTCAGAGATGCTGAGGTGCCGAAATTTTGTCCCGCAGGAGTTCTTTTACGTGCCAGTAAATCTACCGACACAAGGCTGACGTATTTGAGCCCCTTCAAATACCACCTGACTGAGCCAGGATCGAACCTGCCAAATTGGAGTCAAAAGGCCAGCGCCTCAACCATCTGAGCCACTCAACCCGGCTAAAAATTTGCTTAATCGACCGATTAATTGATTAAAGACATTCAGTTAACCGATCAAAATTGTTAATTGATCAACAGCTCTAATAATAAGTAATATATCTATGTATTATGGGAAAATTATTTTAATTATAGCCTGTGAGGTTTCAGTACCATTGTCCTCCTATAAATTTCACTACATTTACAGTAGCTTTGACCCAATAAATACTGAAATGTTTCTTGATGTTAGTTAAAATTTCTTTGTTTGTTTAGAACTTACAGTCAGTGCTGAAGGATCTAGCAGTGATGGAAGCTTCTAAATTAAAAAGCCAGGTGCCTTTGCCATCATACTTTTCTCTTCACAGGTAAATATAACTTCCTCTCAGTTCTCTGTAAGATCTCACTCTATATTTAACTATAATATTACTTTAACACGTTCCGTGCGGTTCGGGTCACCATGTGCCCCGAAACATGTTACTCTTCTCCGTCGGTGCGAACTTCCCAGAATTGCGAAGTAAGTAACTACGTCCTAGTTACGAATTTCCGTTAACTAATGGCAACCTAATGTTCCAATTGAAGTAAAGGATCGAGGCATACTGCTAGTTTTGATCGGCCCACCGGTGACCCGAAGGAAGTTTTTTCATCTTCCATTCATATCGCTTCGGGTCACTCTGAGTCTCGATTGTTGTCTGACCTATATTTTTACGGGGGAACCGCTTAGCGCGGTTACGGTGAATGAAGCCTAGAGTGTTGCTTCCCGCAGATGGTAGATTGTTGTTTAAGGAGTAACCCTTCTGATATCTGCTTTCTACATTGCCTATAGAGGTTACTGGAGTAGTTATTGATATATTTATTATCTTCCGAATATAATATTTACAAGCAATTTCACGTCCTTTTTAGGTATGGAGCTTTCACATTCTGACACACCGGTGGCACGGAAAAGAAAGAGGGGTAGGACAGCACTGGGGTAGGCTTATATCACGTTCCGTGCGGTTCGGGCCACCATGTGCCCCGAAATATTTTACTCTTATCCGTCGGTGCGAACTTCTCAGAATTGCGAAGTGAGTAACTACGTCCTAGTTACGAATTTCCGTTAACTAATCGACAACATATTGTTCCAATGGAAGTAAAGGATCGAGGCATACTGCTAGTTCTGATCGGCCCACCGGTGACCCAATTATTTCCGGGGTCATTTCTGTTTCACACAATTGTTGAATCGGAACACTGTGGCACAGGTAAATACGCTGGAATGTCTCCTCAACAATAACGCACACAACAAGTGCACATGCATGGTTTAGGATGTCATACTAGGGAGTAAACAAAGTCAAATTCGTCAGGTCACCGGTGACCCGAACCGATAATATCTAAAGGCAGCATCGGGTCACCGGTGGGCCGATACGACGTAACATTAAGTCATCGAAATTCACTGCCGCAGGGAACGTGTTAAAGTTTTTCCAATCTCTCAAAACATAAAACAAACTTGAAAAAAAAAAAAATTATTAGTATCAGAATGGCATGTTTTGATCTACAGATTCTATCCAGTAATTTTTAACCATGTTTTTATACACAGTCGAATTATATATATTATGGCCACCTGCAGTGTATAGCTCACTGTGATGTGCAGTGGTGAAGCATGTATATAATGCGACTGACAGGCTGGCTATACACATTGCACTTTCTGCTGTCATGGGTAACGGAAGCGATTTAACCAAGTATTAAAAAGGAATGATCAGCTTTCGGGCCAAGAGGGACAGCATTTCGGAAACAGCCACATTTGTGAGCTGTTTGCATGGCTCTGCAGTAAAGGCGTATTGTGAGTGCATGAATGGCACAAGTGGGAATAACTGTCTTGGAAACTGCAGAGCTCTACGCGCCATTAATGTTCAAGGAGAACGTTGAATGTGCCAATGTGTCTGTCTTCTTATTCCTCCGCTTTTCCCATATCTGTGTTGCACATGTGGATTTGGCCATGTTTTTCAGCCGGATGACCCTCCTGTCAACCCTATATGGAGGGATGTAATTACTATTGCGTGTTTCTGTGATGGCTGGTAGTGTAGTGTGTTGTCTGAACAGGGAGGAAAGTGTTGGGACAAACTCAAACACCCAGTCCCTGGGCCAGAAGAATTAATCACATGCGATTAAAATCCCCGACGTGGCCGGGAATTGAACCCAGGACCCTCTAAACCAAAGGCCGCAACGCTGACCATTCAGCCAATGAGTCAGACTACCATAACATTTCTGTATTCCAATATAATTGGTTCATTATTAAAAATGATAAATTTTCCACCTAACTTATTCTTAGTTGCCAGCGTTTCAGCCCAGGGAACCAGTTTAGGCTCATCAGTTAACAGTACTACAAACCCTTCCACGAATGGGATTCTGGAGTAAATGGAGGGTGATTGCACGCATTCTAATACTGGTGCATCAATGAAAACGACTAGAATTTGCCAACTTCATGACGACTGAACTGCTGCTGATTTGCAACGAATAGCTGTAGCCTTCTCAGACAATTCATATTTTCAACTGCATAGAACAGACGAACTCAGCGTGTCCCTGAGAAATTTGGAGAACCAACACCCTGCAAACATTACTGGACGGATACAAGGCAGCCGGGGCAGTGGTATGGTCTAAGGAATGTTCTCGTAGTATTCTCTAGGTCCCATCATCCGTGTGGAAGGCACTCTCGATTGATTTAGTTATCAATCCATCCTTGACAATCACTTCCACTCATACATCATGATTATCTTTCCTCAAGAGGATGGAATCTTCCAGCACAATGATGCACCTTGCCACGCTGTGTCTGCACGTGGCTGGAAGAGCACAATCAAGCCTTCAAAACTCTCTCCTGACCATCAAACAGCCCCGATGTCAGTCCAAATGATCTTCATGTTCACTATCTGTTCTCTCTGCCAAGCACCCGTCGACAGATGTGGGGAAGCACTTCAGACAGCATGGCTCCAAATACCCCAGGAGATCTATACTAACTGAGTCACTGCCAGCATTTCTAGCTGCTGTCTGTGCTGTGAAGGGCAGTTACTCCGGATACTAGCAGGTGATCATAATAATCTGATTCAACTGTGTATGTAGTGTTGTTTACCTTGCATAAACTTGTCAATGATTGTGAATTGTGGGGGTGTTATGGACAAGTGTGACAAAATATATGAATGTAGAAGTCTGTTATTGACACTTTAATTCATTTTAGAAAGTTTTCTATATTTATCTTAACCAGTTCTGGCTTTACCTCCAGCACTGCCAGCTGGACTGACTTTAGGTCATTGACTTCAACTGTGGTTTGCTACAAACACATCTTTAGGGGGAGGGGGGGACAACTTGTTCAGCAGAGTGGGAGAAGTGGTATGTGGCTACAGATTATTTGTCGTTATGTGTATTAGAAAATAAATGCATGACAATGATTTTTGGAAGAAATATAGACGCAGATATGAATGAAAGAGTACTTAGTATGACTTTATTTTTGGTGATAAAACAACTGTTTACAAAATGGTTTCAAGTGGCAAGCCGCTACCTAAATTCATATAATTTAGTACAGATAGGTATAACCCAACCCACATTCCAGATATTCCGTACCTCACAGTAACCTCCAATGGGATTAATTTAGAGCAAGGAACACTTGGAGGCGAACAGTTAGAGAGGAATTGATTGGAACTGGGAAGAGTGGGACGATGTAAAAAGACCTGGTTGCAGAATGTACTGAATGAAGAACTGTCCTGGATGCCCTTTGCTCCACAAAGAGATGGCGATAGATAGATAGATAGATAGATAGATAGATAGATAGATAGATAGATAGATAGATAGATAGATAATGAAAAATAGTGTGAAATGTTGTTTTACCAAAATTTTAATCCATTTAATAGCATGAAGAAGGAGGAATTTTTTGAATGTGGGATGAGGTTTGTTTGGTTGGCTTTTTTTTTTTCAATGTATAAAATTTTAAGACCTTTGTTGATGTCTATGAAATGGTATGAACTCCCATATATGTGTTTTCTGAAGGCCGAATGCCAATTGTGCCTACAGTAACAGCATTTTTGTGTTCTTTGTATCTGGTGTGAAAATTGCATTTTGTTTGGCCTACATATGTGGCATTACAGTTTGGTTCTTGACATTTGAGTTTCTAAACTCCCAAATTAGAGAAAAGGTCTTTTTCTGTGTAGGTTGCATTTGCTGATCTATCTTTGTAGCATAAGTATTTGTATTTTATGAGGAAATTATTTGAAATTTCGGGTAATACCTCATACATCATTACACCTACTTTAGTATTATTTCTTCTCAGTTAACCATTAATTTTTCATATTTAATTTGTTTCAGAAAAGAAGCTGATTCAGATTTTATGAGCATATTCATCAATGAAGTAGGAGATCAGGTATGCCATTCTTTACATCCAAGGTCTGTCCTGAAAGAAACCAAACTGTCTAAATAGTGTGCCATTGGTTGAGATTAGAACATTCTGGTATAGGTGCCATGTGGAATTCCTTAGAATCTGCCATTTGTTGTTGTTTAAGGGACTTTATGCACAAAAAAATATTCAATTGGTAGGTAAAATGGGTCCACCTATTCAAAACCACACTATGGTATTGTAACTACCATCAGTTGTAACTACTGTCTATACAGACCCCTACAAAATTTTTATCGTTCAAAGAAAATATTCACATTTTTTTAGGTACTGTATTGCACCCGCTCCTTGCAGCGGTCAGTGCCAAGTTATCCCGGTAGCTCTTGATTTCTTCTCAGGGTATTCCATTTTCCGCTCATAAAATCTGTGATTTTATATTTAATTATTTTACGTGGTTTCGAATGAGAATTTGTCCGCTGGAATACGCACCACAGGAGTATCTACACACACAGGTACGAACCAGTGACCAATAACTTCAAAAGGGATCTCTTTTCGCTTGTAGAACTAATCGATTGCTTATTTCTATGAAACTTATTAACTAACTTACAACTAGACGTTACCCGAACAGAAATTAAAACACAGTCACTTACTAAGAAAAAATATAAGATTATTTATTGACTAAAATAATGTTCGATATTAGATGAAGTGAAATCTGGGTAGTATTGATTGAGAACTAATCAATCATTGAAAGTCTAAGAGTCAGCGCTGGCTCAAATAAAATAAAATAATTAAAGCATAAAAATGTTTACATTCTCTCATAACTAATGTTCAAATTCATATTAATACATATCTCAATATTCGTAGCCATGTTCCGAAAAGTATTTCATTTTCACAAATTATATTCGAGATCACTGAGCAATCATGGAATCAAATGAAAATACACATTGCGAATACTGCCCCGTTAATTAGCAAAATTATCCTCACAACATAAAAGTCGTCATGCAGAAATAAAATGAATAATTCGTTAACTTGAAAACGTAATAAAATTACATGGGAAAGATTTAGATTGTAAACGCAAATCAACTCATATTTTCACGTAATTATTTCCCAAATATATTCTTGTGCGAGTATTAAATTGTAAAAGTGTTCACCAACTTTCCATTCATAAATTATAATCATTCATAGATCTGGACTCTGATTATTTGGTCACATATTTCGAGTACTCACAAGTAACAACGTACGGGCTAAGACAATACCCCCCTAAAGCCTACGACATATGGCTCCTAACTAACCATTATTATATTCTTCATATTTAAAATACTTGAATAGAAATCATAATTGCATGAAAAGAAATAAACATCTAACTAAATTTTTCAAGTAGTTTCAAATCCACACACTACTCTATTAATGGCTCAATGTGCTCTAGCGTTCTGCTCTATCTCAATATTTCATATGTATACGAGCTACTCAACTTGTATGGATAGTATAGAATGAAATTATTGCGTATTATCCTGTAACGTCACCGCACCACGAAACATTAGATGTATACTAAGTCATGAGTCTAGTGAACTGTACATTAGAGCACTCTCTTATTCATAGTACCTGTTATTTACCAATGTCAGACATAAATATAACTGTCACGATACACTATTCTACCATAATGCATGTCTATCTTACCTTAAAATGGTCATCTGCGCGATGTTCTCACCTTGTCATATACTTTCAAATATGGCACAGAAACTCACCTTGTAATTCTAATATAACATTATCTCGTCGAATGGCAATTCTTACACTTCCCGTAGAACATAAACAAACCTCTATACTTTAACTATTCATCAATATACTCCAATAAATAATCACATTTCAACACTATTCCAAAGACACTTTAACATAACACCGGCTTTCATATAGCCATATGCATATAGCTATTACTCCCAAAACTATATGCTAAATATACTAGAATTGCCTTGTAAAAATACGTAGTCAATAACCTTTATCTTAACACCAGTAGTAAGAGTTCAATGCCCTCTTTCTATGAAGAAAGGAATATTTAATTTGACAATAATCATCGTATCGCGCAGGTATTTCGTGACGTAATCTATATTCAGGTAAGCGAGATTAATCGAAATTTCACTAGTAAATTAGACTCATTGCTTCTAGGTATTCACAAGTAACACTTCCATCTTTTATCCAAACTAGTTTCCACTGTAAGTATTCAAGTGCGGTAACCTGTATATGTCATATTAGCATTCTAATTCTACACTTCCATCTTATCTTAAAATCTTAGATATCTCACATTTCACTTTATATTACACACGCGTTCTTAATTATTCAAAAAATATCACCAAATATTCAGCACATGCCAAGTTAGATTGAGGGTGCAGATTACAAGAAACTACTCTACTAAAGAAATGTATGGACTTAGCTCGTCAGTTGCTACGTCTGATCTGGTTGTTGCTCCATCTTTCGGTTGCGGCTAGACCCTCAGATCGGATCTGGATCTCTGGTTGGATTGCACGCTCATGGTCATCAGCTGGTCACATGGCTCGCCGGTCCACTCCTTCTCGTCCGGTCTTTTGGCTGGGCGGTCCTCATCCACGTCATCATGTCCACTGGTTGGCCGGTCCAATCATCCACAGCTGGTCATCTGGCTCGACGGTGCATATCCCTAGTTCAGTCCATCTTGTTAATTTAGCAGACAGTCATCATTTTGAATCTGTAGACCACGAAAAGAATTCCATTTGCGCAGTAATTAGTCATGATATATTCCATATTTCAATTATTTATAAATATCGTCGAAGTTTTCTTTGCTCTGAAAATTTCTCCGTAAAATAGTTATTAGGTTTACTGCTTCGGTAGTTACTATCCTCTCGTACGAAGTTAACAATATTGTAGAATGGTGAATTCCTATTCCTTCGATCGTAGAGTGGCTCCTCACTAATCCAAGTCAATCATATATCACCAAAAATTATTTATTTATATATTTTTTTCGGCTCTTTTCTTAGCATACACCGGTGAATAATTTAATCGTATGCTATCGCCGATTATAATTAATCAATATTCTCCACAGTAGCCAAGAATATTCTTCAAATGTGTAGCTCCGCTCGTTTTTGCGTCTTGTTTCTGCGAATGTTATTTCTTGAGTATATTCTTAAACAATCCTTCCGCTGCTATATTTTTTTTAAAACAATTCAAAATGAGCCTCTACTGTTCTGCAGTGTCTTCGAAAATTATCCGTTCCGTGACGTACATTGCCTCCTATACGCTGCATTAATATGAAGTTCATTGCCTTAGTAGATCGCATGGGCCATACCTTCCTACGCCGCCATTTTGTAGTTGGTCTTCGAGATGCGAACGGGCACAGTATGTTTGATAGTTCATGTCTTCTTTTTACCTGTTTTCATGCAAATATTCCCAGTGTTTTTAATAGTAGATACAGTATTTACATTTTATTGCAGAGTTGTATGTTCCTGTCTGAATAGTGAATAGTGGTATTGGCATGTGTGCACAACACTGATCTGTACCCCACATCACGTTCTGTTTTTTTAAAAATTATATTATTGGTCATTGAATAAACAGATTCCGGTTATCCATTTACAGTAGAGTCTCGCTCAACCGACCTTCGCTTATCTGACATTCCGTGTTATCCGACACTGGTAGGCTTAATTTGAACTTTAGGTGGAGGCAATTTTCGGACACCCTGTGTGGAAGGTGCGACCATGGGACAAGCACTGGCAGTCATGCGGTAGGATTGTTCAGTGTAGTATTGGTTAGGCGCGGATGTTATAGTTTTCATATCCTCTGTGAGTATGGCAAGTAAACAGAAGAAAGTGATTGTTTCTGTGGAAGACAAGTTGAGTGGGTTAAAGAGACTGGACAAAGGGGAAACTCTTCAAAAGTGGCTTCAATGAGTACGAAAAAGTAAGTGAAGCACTATTTCTTTGGTTCGCTCAAAACCTGGAAATAAACAGAATCTGAATAAACAGATTCCGGTTATCCATTTACAGTAGAGTCTCGCTCAACCGACCTTCGCTTATCTGACATTCCGTGTTATCCGACACTGGTAGGCTTAATTTGAACTTTAGGTGGAGGCAATTTTCGGACACCCTGTGTGGAAGGTGCGACCATGGGACAAGCACTGGCAGTCATGCGGTAGGATTGTTCAGTGTAGTATTGGTTAGGCGCGGATGTTATAGTTTTCATATCCTCTGTGAGTATGGCAAGTAAACAGAAGAAAGTGATTGTTTCTGTGGAAGACAAGTTGAGTGGGTTAAAGAGACTGGACAAAGGGGAAACTCTTCAAAAGTGGCTTCAATGAGTACGAAAAAGTAAGTGAAGCACTATTTCTTTGGTTCGCTCAAAACCTGGAAAAGGGCTTGTCAATCTGGCCCCGTTCTGCAAGAAATGGCAGTGTATTTCCAGAAGGAGTTCAGTGAAGGGGACCTTAATTTTACTGCCAGTGCTGGGTGGCTTGATCGCTGAAAAAAATGGTACGGCATTGGGCAGCTTAATATCTGTGGAGAAAAACTGTCAGCTAAATCCGATGAGATTGTGAAATTTAAAAAGGATTTTTAAGAAATAATTCTTGCTGAAAGATTAACCGGTGATCAGATTTTTAATTGTGATGAGACTGGGCTGAATTTCAAGATGCTGCCATCAAAACTCTCGTAGCCCAAGCCAAACCGTCTGCACCTGGCTACAACACAGTAAGGAAAGAGTTACTGTTTTTGCCTGTAGTAATATTACTGGGAACTTAAAAGCACAATTGCTTATGATCGGTAAAGCAAAGAAGCCTAGGGCATTTAAAAATATTTCCGTTAATGCTCTTCCAGTCCATTACATGAATCAGAAGGCTGCCTGAATGTTTGCTGACTTCTTAAAAGACTATTCTTTACACAGTTTGTTCCAGATGTAAAAGCATTTCTAGCTTCAATCAATCTCCCTAGAAACGCTCTTCTTTTACTAGACAATGCTCCATCACACCCAAATGAAGAGCAACTCAGAAATGGTGACATCAAAGTCATGTTCCTCCCTCCTAACATTACGTCATTATGCCGCCAATGGACCAAGGTGTACTGGAAAATATTGAAGAGGAAATATAGGCGGAAACTCCTTTCATCCCTGATAGAGAAAATGGTCAATGGCAAGGACATGATAGAAAAATTAAAGCGAAACAACATGAAAGACGTGGCATACTGGATAGCGAAGTCTTGGGAAAAAGTTGAAACGACGACGTTAGAAAGTCATGGAACATATTGTTGAGTGAGTTTGAACATCGAGAGGAGGTGGTACAAGAAGACATGGACAACATTGTTCCCTTGCTGAATTGCATTCCTGGCTGTGAGGATGCTACGACTCAAGATGTGAGTAAGTAGTGTGCACAAGATCAGCTCTTTGAACTAACTGACCCTGATATTATTGGTTTTGTGAATGCTAACGAAAATAAGGATGAAGAAGAAGGATTATCGTCGATGGCAGATCTCACAGCAAGAAAACGTGAATCAGCAGCCAGGCAGACATTGACAAGTTTCTTTTTTTAAGACATTTGGAATGTTTTCGTGCAGTACTGCATCTACTGCACAGTTGAATTTAAAGGTCAATAAATAGAGTACCGTAAAACATAGTAATACAGTATAGCCTTCCTGTTTGTTTCAGTTCATTTTCAATGTTATTCTGTATTATCCGACATTTTCGGTGATCCGACGTACTCCAGATCCCGTTTAGGTCAGATAATCGAGACTCTACTGTATCTCATATTTCTTATTTGGATGATTTTCCATCAAATTTTGCAGAATTCTTCATATATTTCTATTCTTGAGGATGAACCAAAATGGTTGCATTTACAGTGGAAGTCCGCTATAGCGAGTACAGCATATAATGAGAACCCCGTTATAACGATAACTTTTGTGTGTGCCTTCAAAATTCCTATATTAAACTGTGTATTATGCTTTGGTTACAGCGAGAACTCTATCACTGATGCATCCGTTATTACGAGCGATTATGCGCGCTCGAGTTTTTCCGCTGCCGATATTTATGCACTCAGTCATTGTACTGCATGCGATCGATCATCTTCGGTACCATATCGTTTTCTCGCTATGCCCACCAGCGAGCTCTCTCGTCGACATTCAAAGGCAATGTTGGAGTCAATTAGTAATACCCATCGACTGCTATTCCGCGAGAAAAACGAGAGAAGAGAACATGTTTTCGTGATAAATGCGTAAATAATGTGTCCAATAACCGTTGTTAACTCTTTAAAGATAAATACTGAATACGATCGCTTAATTTTAATGCTAAATACCGCAATTAAGTAAGAATGCGATCGGCCTACACCTCAAGATATGGCAGAGTGCGTCATTGATTATGAGGTTAGTTTATATTTTCTCACGTCTCTTAAATTATGGAAGGCTATTATCATGTAAATTTATAGCGAGAAGGTTATAATTTCTCTACTTCTGCTTGAAGTAATTTTCATCATACGTATAGTACAGATAAGTCGATATGTGACGCTATTTGAATAGTAAAACTGAAACGTTTGCCACAAAATGTGATCGATCATCTTCGGTACGGTATAGTTTTCGCGCTATGTGCGTTTGAGAGCTCTCTCGTCAACATTCGAAGGCGATATTGGAGTTGATTAGTAATACCCGTCGACTGCTCTTCTCAAAAGAAAATTTGAAATGAAAGAGGATAACACGTTTTCGTAATAAATGCATAAATAACGTGGCCGATAGCAGTTGTTAACTCGTTAAAAATAAAGGCTGAAGTAAATGATCTCTTAATTTTAATGGTATACCGTATACTGAAATTAAGTAAGAAAGTGATACACCTCAAGATATGGCAGGGTACATCACTGATTTCAGAGGATAGTTTATATTTTCTTGCGTCTAGTTAAAGTTCGGAAAGCTATTCCCATGTCAATTTTTAGCGAGGACGAGGAGGTTATCATTTCTCTACATGCGTTTCAAATAGGTTTTCGTGATACATATAGGTTAGGTTAGGTGATGCCATTTGAAAAAGAAAAATTAAATGTTTGTCACAGAAGCCTCTGGAGGGATACCATATTTCTCCGAATCCAAGACGACTTTTTTTTTTCAGAATCTCATGTGAAAACACAAGGGTCGTTTTGCATTTGCGACCTGATAGTAAAGAACACCACTGGCAACTAGCGCAGTAACCACACTGTTTCCTTTCACCCCGCGCGCGCGCACTTAAAGCTCGTTGACAATAAACGACTGCTTCTTTTTCATAGGCCTACATCACTTGCCACGGCGACCAGTCGTACAGTGCCTATGTGTAACGTCACTGGATCTCGGGAAATAGTGAAAAGAGAATGACATTGTATTATCCTCTACAAAAACGTTCCTCAAATCTGCAAAATGGCATCAAAACATGCGAGCCTAGGCCACAGCTACTCAGTAGCAGAGTTATAACGCGTCTGCTGTACCTGACGCTTAGTAAAATTAAGTTTTATAGACAGCAGGAATATTTTTGTGATTTATCGTTGTATTGTAAAGATAAGTGGAACAGGTATTGCCGGCAAATTTTCAACGGATTCTCGTCGATGTTATGATGCCAATTTTAAGTTAATGGCTATTAAACACTCGGAAATGTATCATAATTGTGCAGGCGCAAAAAAAATATGGCATAGGCCTATCTAAAGCCAATATTCGGCATTACCGTGAAGACAAAGATAGCTTAAAAATTGCGTACTGCACAAAAAATGCATTCAGTGGCCCGCAACAAGGACGCTTTAATGAAGTCGAAGATGAAATTGTGAAGTATGTGCACAAAAATGTATGGGTGGAATTGCCATACCGCGACGCAATAAACTCGTTCATTGACTTTCAAAGTCCGCGATTAAGACCTGTATATCGCTAGCCGCTGAAGTTGGCCGAATCTGGCAAGCAAGACGTGCGTGTAGCGGCAGCCAGTAATATCTGATGCTGAGTGAAAGTAACAGTTTTATAGTTACCAAGAATATTTTCCTGATGGATCGTCGTATTGTAGAGACGCGTGGAATGTGTATTGCCGACAAATTTTCAACGAGTTCCCTTCGATATTATGATGCCAATTTTAAGTTAATGGTTATTAAACCCGCTGAATAAAGCATAAATGTACAGCCGGGAAAAAAAAGCATAATTAAATCCAATGGTTGGCGTCTACAGTCTAAAAACGCGTACTGTATAAGAAAGACATTCATATGATTCTATAAAGCATGTTTTAAGCCTGATTAAAAATTTTTGAATAAAAAATTAATGGTCTTGGATTCGGAGAAATATGTTAATATATATTTTTTCAGAATGAAATTAAACACACTCTCTCACATAGTATCGGTTTTCGATAAACAACAAACAAGCAAGCTGCATTGTGGATATTTTCCGCGAAAACTCAAATTTTGAACAAACTGATTGCCATTTCATACTGAAGGTGTATGAAGGTTTTCCTGACTTTAAGAAATCGGATATAACGACAATCCGCTATAGGGAGTAAATTTTCGCCGTTATGAATTCTCGCTATAATGGACTTCTACTGTAATTAAAAACTGACAGGGTTACAGATGAAACAACACCAAAAGATTATGGGCCGATGGCAGAAACGGTGTTTAGATGATGTCTACGGTTAAACAATGCCTAAGTATTGAGCCATATCACGATATGCCTCAATATATTAATTATAACACTGCGGCATAATTGAATTAAATTAGCAGTGAGTAGCTGAAGACCAAGGCATGAACCCTGCAAGGCCGTGGCATAGGCATGGTGGACCCCAGATACAACCAGTACGAACATACATTTCAAGTTTGAATCGGGCCGTTGGTTGTGTATTTCTTTGTGTAGACCCCAGTCTAGACATCAACCTGAAGGCACGGTAATTTAAACCTTGGGAACCACTTAACAACTACTCCAGGTTGGCCATCTTCGCTACTCCAAGACTGACATCCTTTGAAACTAAATTGATATCTCTGCTACCGAGCTTAATTCCACAGGTCTGAATACATCACAAGTTATAGAGTGAATTAACAAGCACTATGAAGTACTTGTGATAAATTAAATTTTCTGCGCTTTGTAATAAAAGTTTATTGAGTCTCTAACAGCCGTTAGTAGCCAGAGGCTAATGTTTCCTGGGGAAGAACACAGTCCAATGGTCTCAATGGAAAGTTATTTAAACCAGCGTGGAGGGGGAAGCGCTCTCATTCATCTCTGTTCAGTCGGTCTCATTCTATGTGTACGGCAGTCGCTGTATGAACTGAGCTAAGCGTCGGTTGTGCGGACTTGATAAATATTTTCTTTGTGCCGGTGTTATTTTTTTTTTGTGTGTGTGTTGAACTTAGCTGAACGCCGTACACACATTTTTGTTATTTTTGCTATATATATAATTCGCTGGGGCCATCAAGGACCATGTTAAGTCTTGTTGCATTTGACACTGAACTTGGCCTTCTTTAGAGCCCAAATTTCCATCATTCTTTTTGAGTGGGCCTGCTTACGCTCCTTTGTCCAAGGGGCACCATGTCTTCTCTTCGGTTGCTCGTCTCGGTTTAGCCCATTCGTCAATATTTTCTTGCGGAAGAGATCTCTGTTAAGGGCGTCTTCAGCTGAGATATGTAGCATTTGCAGGTCTTCTTTGGTATTTCTAAACCAGGGAATTGTGGTTTTGGGGTTTGAATCAAAAAAGTGAAAGATTTCTTTAGTTAACTTTCTTCCGTCCATTCTTTTCAGATGACCGTAAAATCGTGCCCGTCTTTTTTTGATTGTGTCGGTAATTTTCTCTATTTTGCTGTAGACTTCCTTGTTGGATCTCTTTTGATGGATTCCATTTCTGTACTTTGATCCCAAGATTCCTTTTATTATTATTATTATTATTATTATTATTATTATTATTATTATTATAACTATGAGACTAAATGTAATAAGGGACCGCAAGTTCTCTGTTGACTTATATAATGTTAAATTAAGCCGAATGTGGCAGTGGCAGATATGTGAATGTTTTTACTAAGTACGTTTCAATTATGGATTAATGAGATTTGAATCCAGTAACTGTGCGTGTGTTCACGCAAAACTATATCGCTGTCTAGCAATGCAAACTCTCTATCCGCGTTCATGAGTCACGATTTAACGTGTGCATTTCGTAGCTACAAATACCGCTGTGAAGGACTGAAGTTGACCGGGAAATACTCCCTTAATTAAATGACGTACAAATTGGACTAACATTTGCATGTTGACTGAAGCAAAGTACAGTCTATCATTTAGGTCGATATCTAGTTCACGTGCACGCTAAGCCGTGTAGTTGATATCCATATATTTCAGCATCATTCCAGACGGCTCCGGCATCAGTGCGATCTCTAGGAGTCGAGATGAAGACTGTTCAGTCCATATTCTGTGCAGTGATGTGTGGCTAAATTAACATGACGTAATGGTCACGTGATTCGTCGCTGATAGCAGTAGCTGTGAAATTAAGTTTCCTTTGTCTTTTTAACATGCAAACGCAGGAATTGTGTAATAGTTATTGGAAATGTTTATCAGTTCTATGGGTAAATTTAGTTAACGTAAACCAGAGAGGGATTTGCTTTGTTTTATTTTCATTAATGTAAATGTTGTTCAGGGCTGAAATTGCATTATCGAGCCCAGAGGCGAGTGTGTATATATTTTAAATAGATGGGATGAGGGACAATTACAGGACTATTTAGTTAGATACGTATTTTTCTTTGTGATTTTAGTGAACTACTTTTTTTTTTTTTTTTTTTTTTTTTAATTATGATAGAGTTTGATAGTCTTACCGATGGTAGTAGGCTACACGCCTTTCAACGTTGCGTGTTTAAGAACAGATTAAGAATGTACATAGAGCAGATTGTATTTTTCTTGGCATGATGCATGTGCAATTTCAGCTGTAAACTATGGTGCGACAAGGTTCCATTCATCGTTGGCATTAGAGTAAAATCTTCACTATTCAGGGCAGGCAGGTATAAGGAATGCTAGGGCATCGAACCAATAAGGAGTCATATGCGAGGCTTGTAAGACCATGGGATATTGTTTGGGCTACATGTGTGTTACATAGGCGTGAAGCCATTATATTTGCCTGGGAACGGAAAGTCTTACAGCTGATTTGCCCGAGCCACGTGGGGAGAAATGTCAGTGGTGTTTTGTGAAGACACGAGCCTGCTAGAGCCGAGGTCGACTTCCAACCACTTTATCTTCGACATTGTAATTACATGTGTGTTTATTTCAGGTGATCTTCTTGTGTGTGTTTGTGCTGTATATAGTTAGTGTCTTGTATTTTCATTTTTACGTTGTCACGTGTGTGTCGTTATATTGTCTGTGTGTTTCATAAGGGGTTTATTAGCCCGCAAGGCTAAATTGTGGGAAGTTCAGGTTCCATTCCTGATCCATTTGCAATGGGATCGCGCCCATTAATAGAATCTGTATAATATGGAGAGATGTGAGGGACAGCCCTGAATTAGTGTTGATATTTACAGTCTCCGAATTGTTGGAGTGTATATAATGTTTAATCAAACCGATAACTAGTTATACTGATTGTTACGTGCACATTCACTGAGATAGTATCATATTGCGCCTTAGGGCTACTGACAGAGGAACTTAATGTATCAGTTCACACCATAAGCGAATGTAGCACAAATCCAAATTTCCAGCGTAGACACTATGTATTTGTGATTTAATTTACAGGACATACCCGTGTTGCTTTGATCATTTTTCTTTGATTTGTGTAATTATTTTGGTGCGTGTCACCATTACAGACCGTTTTAGGTCGTTTCACGTTGTTTTTCTTAAATTTGCATATAAATTAGTATGAGCTATATACATGTTTTTTGGGATAATAAATCCGTTGTACCCGATTACCCGTGTATTATTCAGTAGCTATGTATCCACTTTTCCTGTCTATATACTATTAGTATGATTAAATTAGAGATCTTCATATTGCCCTTTATTTTCCAAACATTACCACGTGCTTCTACCCTGAGCTTAGCACAATTTGGGGACAGAAAATGGTGCAGTATGGCTGCCGCATTGTAGAGACATTATTTATCATTTAGACACTGTCTAAAACTGATGTTCAACTGGCCATGTTTAAACACTGCCGAGAACACCGTTTAACCTCAAATGAGAGGAGTGAATCACAATCATAGGTTATGTACCATGAAACATGTAATTTGTATTATCATGTTGAGACGATTCCGGGAAGAAAGATTAGTCCAACGGCCTCTCTGTGGGTCACCCGCTGCTAAATCGCAGCAATTCATTTGACATGTACAGGGAGGTAGAACTTAAAATAAGATTTCGCTTTTCAAGAGACTTGTTTCTTGAGACTGACAAAGGGACAGTCAACTGTCGACTTGAATACAATTCTTGGCAACCGATATATTTTATTATACATGGGGTAATTCCTATGGAATTATAGGTCATTTCGACTACATACTTGTCAGAATTACTTGTCCCAATCGTCAGAGCATCAGAGGGCTGTCACATACATAAAATAGGAGGGATTTTCTTATATTTACTGCCAAGTAAACACATATGATAGTGAAAAACTAAAAAGTAGGTTGTATGTGGATTATATGTGTGTATATATATATATATATGTTTTCAGCAACTATGAGATAGGAAAAGGCAAGTGGTGGTGATGATGGTGATTACTGTTTAAAGAGGAGGAGGACTGGGGAAGAAGAGCCGTGGCCGTAATAACAGCCCTAGTATTTGCCTGGTGTCAAAATAGGGAAACTACGGAAAACAATCTTCAGGGCTGCCGATGATGGCATTCGGTTACACATTACTTTTGTTTTATCTTCTCTTCGTCAAAGCTATTTACGAGTAGATTACACTTACCGTAACAATGCTATGATCACTTCCCCCTTACGGTGGCATGTCACTTTAGTGTCGATAATATTATGAGGTTTAATTTCCACCGAAAGCGATATTCTTATCTATGGGCAAGTCATGCTCATGCTTAGCCATATTTGAGAAATGTGTAGAAAGACAACAGCTGACTGGCGTTCGGCGCGCACACCAACAAATTTCATTGGTTGCGACAAGCAGAGAGTGCATGAAAGATACTTCTGTCTCCATTTTCAAACCAATATTGAAACTTTAAGCGATGTCTAGTTAAACATCAGCTGAACATTGTTTATGCAATGGAAGATCATGCTTGATTTAGATGTTGTTTAGGTAGATGTTGTCTAAGACTTAAAATTAGTCATCTTTTCTGCAATCGGCCCTATATATTTTTAAAGATTACAATTTGAGAATTTCTAACATCTCTATAAATATAAATTTCATGGTGGTTCAGCTTCTAGAAAAAAATCTCTGCTTTCAAAAGAAGTGAAAAAATTGCCCCTATTTGCTTTACTTTTGAGGATATGATTTTGAAAAATATGGGGTCAAAATTTTGAAAATTCACTTTCTTAGTAAGCCAACCAGTTGCATCATACAAAATAATTATTTCTCCCATCTTACAAAATGGCTAATAACAGTGTACATACAAGGCAAGTGACAAGAAAATCCCTCACATAGTTGCAGAGAGATTGAATATTTTCTGATGTTTGTTAGTATACCAAATCCCATAAGCAAGATTTTGTTTTGTGTAGCTTACCTGCAGCAATTGTATTCTTAACTGAAGGGGAAATTATGCATTTTTGTCAAGTTTTATTTTCAAACTGGGCAAGAGATTTGTAGAAACATGTGATAATTGCAGGAATCTTACAGTAGGAGGATATGAGTTTCATCTCTCACCCAGGCGCGCAGGTCATCCATGGGCGGCAAATACCAAAATTTGCACCAGGCAAGCCAAACATGTCCTTGGACACTCCTAGTGCTAAAAGCCATATGCTAAAAGAAGCGTTTCAAATTACATAGAACATCCATGGAGGGGAAGTTCAAGAAATCAACACTGGTACTAGAGAAAAAATTTGACACATCAGAGAATCTGATGGTAAGTGAACCAGATTTCAACTAATAAGAGATACTTTTTAAATAAAAATGCACGGAAAGTAGCTACTGAAGCATAAAGTGTCATTTTCCCTGCAATTTTGAGTGTTGAAAGAAGTTAGATTCACCATAATATGGAATAAATCATATTTTACACTACTTTTATTTTTTTACTGTTTTTCAATACAGCTAATATTAATGGAGATATTTGACTTTTCCTGTTTCAGTCCCCTTAATATTGCTATGTCACCAAATAATAATCAGATAATATACAGCCTAGTGTACTCTCAGGATATCTCTGAAATCAAAAATATTGAGTATCAAGAAATTGTATCAAGGCATTTTCCCATCCTGTTCACACAACCAACCAAAGAAACAGACAAAAATTAAACAACCCATTTGCAATTTTTAAACACATAATAAGAGGCTAAAATTTGAAATATATTGACAAAGTTTTAATTTTATTTGTATAGGGGAATAATAATCAAATTTATAGTGAATAAATAATAATAATCGGAACAATATTTTGAGAAAGCTCACAGCCACCACCTGGGAAGCAAGCCCTCACGTCCTGAGAACCTCTGCTCTTACTTTGTGTGTGTCCGCTGCAGAGTATGCTTCACCTGTGTGGAGTGCATCCACTCACACCAAGGAGGTTGACATTGCAATCAACGAGACCGTACGTATCTTGTCGGGATGTCTGAAGCCAACCCCAGTTGACAAACTCTACCTGATTGTTGGAATATCTTCCCCCCCACTATCAGAAGGGCTGTTGCTGCTGATGCAGAGGGGACAAAGCAGACTAATGATTCTCGCCACCCACTGCATGATCACCAGGCTGCAGTCTGTCGACTGAAGTCGAGAAAGAGCTTCATCACCAGGACTCAACCACTGGTAGGAACACCTGAGTCTAACCGCATCACCAGGTGGAAGAGCATGCTGCCGCCTGATACTCCTGCAAAGGAAGAGCTAACTCCAGGAAATGATCTGCCGTACCCTATTTGGAGATCACTTAATCGTCTTAGGGTGGGCGTACCTCTTTGCAAGGCCAACATGCAAAAATGGGCCATACTTCCAGCTGATGGAGACGCATCCTGCGAGTGTGGTGTAACACAAGATCCGAACCACCTGCTCATCTGTCCCCTACTAGAACATCCCTGCACTACACAGGACCTGATCGAGGCGAACAACAAGGCCATAGGAGTTGCTACATTTTGGAAATGCTGACCGGACACGGAATGATGATGATGATAATAATAATAATAATAATAATAATAATAATAATAATCCTGCATAGAACAACGTTTGAATCTAAAATTGATCATCAGATACTACTGTCTTAGAAGCAAAAATCTTGTAATAACCTTTGAAGACTTCAAAAAAGCTTACATCTCCATGGACAGAGAAACACTCTTCAATACTGTTGAAGGATTTGGCACGGATGAGAAAGACCTTGGCAGTAATTAAAGAAATATTAACAGAAACAAAGTACAAAATAAAATTCCGTGGGGAAATCTCAGAACCGCTTGAAATCAAAACTGGAGTACAGCAAGATGATGGCCTTTCCCCAGTGCTCTTTAACTGCATTTCAGAAAAGGTAATAAGAGAAAGGAACCTTACTGTACTGCTTATGAAAAAAACTAAACCACTTTTCCTTTGCGAAAATCAAATGATCATAACTATGTCACTAGGTCATGGCCATCCATCAGTGGCTACTAATTTCAGAAGGCAACCAGCCATAAGACATGGCCTGCATAGTTGCTAGGTAACATTGTCTGACCATCCATCCATACCTTACATCACTGCCTGTGCGGTTGCTATGGTTACATTTCTGTCACATTTTGTCACGTTATGTGTTACCCAAATTTTCGGATGACCCCCAGCCATAAGACATATTTATGTCAAAAGTAATCCAAGAAATCAGATGAGGATATAAAAGGTTGAACATCAAACTTAGTTGCCAAGCTTTTGCAGATGACTTGGCAATATCTTCTGAAAACTTTGAAACAGCAACTGAACAAATAAACCTTTTGAAAGACACAGTGGAAACGTCAGGGCTACAAATTTCCTTTGAGAAGACAGAATGAACATCAACAATGCTCCAAGATTCCTGAACACAAGGTATGGCAGAATCAGTAGAGTGAATACATTCAAGTATCAAGGGGAAATAACACAGCCAATTGGCCTAGATAAAGAAGCAAACAAAAATAGAGCTCAGAAAATAGGAACTGGCTTATCAATTGCACTAGACATTTACAATAAAAAAATAACTCTTTAAGTTAAAAAAAATCCATCATTACAACACTGTCATAAAACCGGAATGTATTTATAGAGCAGAACGTTTAGTTAAAAAGAGAGAGAAATTGAAGAATTAGAGAAAAGTAAAAGGAAAGTACTAAGGAAGATACTTGAGCAAAAAACTGTTGGAAGTACGTGGATGAAAATAAGCAATAAAGAAATCTGTAACCTAATTGAAAAATTATCAGATGCCCTCAGTAAAGAACCTCCTTTTTATGGTCACTTGACCCAAATGAACCCGGAAAGACTGGCAAAAATTATTTTCACACCAGGCAAATGCTGCACCTTAATGAAGAAAAATGTTGTATGGTTTTTAATGCCGGGAGTGTCCGAGGACAAGTTTGGCTCACCAGATGCAGGTCTTATGATTTGATGACCTACGCATCGTGATGAGGATGAAATGATGATGATGATGATGATGATGATGATAATAATAACAGTAATAATTTTGTGTGGCTATTTCTAGCCGGGTGCAGCCCTTGTAAGGCAAATCCTCCAGTAAGGGCGGGCGGCATCTGCCAGGTGTAGGTAACTGTGTGTTATTGTGGTGGAGGATAGTATTATGCGTGGTGTGTGAGTTGCAGGGATGTTGGGGTCAGCACAAACACCCAGTCCCCGAGCCAAGGGAATAAACCATTTAAGGTTAAAATCTCCAACCCAGCCAGGAATCGAACCTGAGACCCTCTGGACCAAAGGCCAGCACGCTAACCATTTATCCACGGAGCCAGACGAAATGATGATGGAAGACGATCCATACACCCAGCGCCCATGCCAGCGAAATTAACCAATTATGGTTAAAATTCCCGACCATGTCGGGAATCAAGCCCGGGACCCCTGTGACCAAAGGCCAGCATGCTAACCATTTAGCCATGGAGCCGGACTGTACCTGAATTAAGGCCACAGCTGCTTCTTTCCCACTCCTAGGCCTTTCCTATCCCATTGTTGCCATAAAACCTATCTGTGTTGGTGCGACGTAAAGCCAATTGTAAAAACAATTTTTTTTACCATTTTGACGAAAATCTTAAAGTACAAATAGGTTGGTTTATCAAATGAAAAAGAATTTAACAGAAATAAGGATTTTGAAAGCAGAAAATCTAGACAGGCTTATATTTTGTAATAGGATTAGAAAGTTTGGTGATTTTGGGGAAAAAGACAGAAAGCGTGCAACTGTAGGAAAGGATGAAAGAAGAAAAGAACAGTGAAAGAAGTAGTAATACTGGAGAGGCTGAAAATCAAGAAAGGAGAAAAAAAAGAACATGGTCCATGAATGGCCAAAATTGAATAAATAATAATACTCCTATTCATTTAACATATCTCTACCGTTGAGAGATGCTGCAGTATCTGAATTTTGCTCTAAAAATCTTTTTTGAACATGCTAGTGAGTGCCTTATAATGCTAACCTACTATGCCAGAAAGCCATAGGCATATGACTGACCATATTTCTGACATACCTTAATGATGTGATCATTTTGTTTGTGCAGAACATCCTTCTTTTCCTGACTGTGGGAGATGAGAAAGGTGCTGGGCAGATGGTACTTCATGGCAACCCCAAAGTAGTCTGTGAACTGGGACCAAAGTAAGTTGGTCTTAGTAATCCAGATATTAGTTGTGGAAAGGAACACATAGTACAAACAGTGTAAATCACATCTTCATAAACTGTTGTCTTCAAACAGATAGGCTCTCCCCTTGTCAATCCCAGTTCTTCTGAAGTACATCCATCTCTTCCCAACCTCCGTAGACCTTGTTTCTGCTTCCCATCTTCTTCAAGAAGGCAGGCGTCGACATTCATTGAGGGGCCACTCGACAGATCTTCAGTCTTGATGTGGACTTGACTTATTTCCTTTAATTCCCAACTGGAACATAGGGCCTCGATGAAATTTCTCCAGCTTGCTCTATCTACTGCCAATACTTTCACCTCTCTCCATGTCTTGTTGACTCCCAACTATCTCCTTGTCTATGGTTCTCTTCCAAGTAATCCTCGGTCTGCCTTGCCTGCGACTACCGTGTGGATTCCAGCTCAGTGTCTGCCTTGTGATACTTCTTGTGGACTTCTCACCTCCATTTTCTTCTCATCTGTTGTTGTACGGGACTTTGACTTGTGGCCTCCCAAAGGTCTTTGTTTGAGATGGCCTTTGGCCACCATATTCGCATAATATACCTCAAGCAATGATTTATAAAAGTCTGTAACCTTGTGGTAATGTCTTAGGTCACTTTCGAGGTCTCACTTCCGTACAGTAAAACAGATTGAACATTTGAGTTGAATATTCTTAGCTTTGTTTTTATGTGAATGTGAGGGTATCCTCATTGGTTGTAACTGTGCAAAAGCTCCTTTGTGTCTTTATTTATATGACTATCTCATCTCTAAAAGCACCTCCATCCTAGCTGACCTTGCTTCCTAAGTAGCAAAATTCCTCTACCCTTTCTACATCAATTTCATCTAGACCCAAGCTAGAATTATTACGATGTTTTATGCTCATTTCCTTAGTCTTTTCGTTATTTATCTTTAAGCCTACTTATTTTTAAGTCACTCAGTTTGATTTCCATGTCCTGAAACTCCAAATAATCCAGTTCTTCCAATTGGTTATTCAATCCCCACTGAATGGTTCACCTTCTGTTCATTGCTTCTCTTAACATTCAATCCAGTGTCTTGATAAACAAGATTGGCGACAGGAGACATTCTTGTCTTACTAGAGGTTCCACAGCAAAAGATTCAGACAGCTTCCATTAATGTTATACTTGACAGGTATATCCATCACACATTGCCTGTGTAGGACAGACTATCTTTTGTAGGATTCTGAACTTTTCCTTAGTCCTCCACAGTTTCTTCTGGTTGACAGAATCAAAGGCCTTTTCAAAATCAATGAAAAGTATGTACAAAGATGTCTGATACTCAGCAAATTGTTTAATGATTAGCCTTAGTGTGTTGATCTGATCCACAGTAAACTGACCTCCTCAGAACCTGCTTGTTCTTGGGAGTCTCCTATTGATACCACTGCTTAGTCTGTTCAGTATGACTCCTGACATCTTTTTCCTGCATATGAAAGTAAAGTTATTCCCCTTCTGCTATTAGAATCTGAGAGGTCAACCTTCTGTGGTATCTTGATGAGGACTCCCTTCTTTCATTCCTTATGAAGATGTTCTCAAATTTCAAGGCTATTCTGTTTGCATCTCTGACTGGTTTAGCCCCCAGAATTTCCTCCTAGAAAGCTTTCTCATAGTGGCATATACTTCTTTGCTGTTACAGACTCTTGCTGCTGCTTCTTTTGCTTGTGTTACCAGTTGACCTCTAAACACTTTCTTCTTTACTTCCTTGTTGGCCTCCCTGTATTTTTTCATTGCTGCTGCTTTCTGGTTTCTTGTTCTACTGGAGCTGAGCAGTGCCTTGCACTCCCTTTGCTTTTGGATTATTTCCCAAGTGTCATCCAATATCCATTCTTTCCTCCTTGATTCTCAATAACCCACTATCTCTTCACGTGTGTCAAGAAAGAGTTCCTTGACTGTATTCCATTTAATATTTACCTCTTCATATGATTGTTCAGTAAGGGCCTCAAACCTGTTCTGCAATTGTATCTTAAATTCATTTTGGACTTGTGGTTTTCCAGATTTCCCTAAGTCGAAACGTTTCATTCGTACAGCTGCCTATTTCATTGGTGCTGCCATCTTCCATTTAATTTCAACAATCATAAGGTGATGGTTGCTCCCTACATCTGTTCCACATCCTGGAGTGCATATCTCCATCTTTTGCTTATTGACAAGTGATAAGTTTGGTTTTCTGTCTGGGGATCAGGTGACACCCACAAAATCTTTTGGCAGTTCCTACATGGAAACCTTAATTCATATATAATCAATCCATCTCTCTGGACATTTTTTTTTTCTCCTGTTCGATGTCTACCCATGGTGGCCATTATTTTCTTCTCTTGTTCCATGGCTACCCATGATGATTTCTGTTCTTTCATTTTCATTGCCACTTTTTGCATTTAGACCTCCATTAAACCACAGTGTTCTTTTTATCCCTGCCAATATAGATTTCAGCCTATCATAAAACTACTCCTTCTCTTCCTTTTCTGCTACCTCTTGGGGCACATAGCACTGTGCTATGGTCACAGGTCTAACTTTGGTTCTTATTCGTACAGTAATTATCCTGTGTGATGCAGGAGTGCATTCCATTATGCTATTTTTTTGCTTTCTTTGTGAGTAAGACATCCACTCTACTTTATTCCTGTTCATTTGCTTCTCTTCCAGAGTAAATGAAGATGCCATCCTCTTCTGTCCTCACCTCTCCGTAACATGTCCATCTCGTTTCACTCAACTCAAGTATCTCCAGTTTATACCTTTTCATTTCTGCCATTACTTCTCTCAGTCTGCCGGTTATAGTTTTCAAATCCCAGAATCCAATTAGTGTCCTTATTTCATTGCCAAAATTGTCTTCATAAAATCCAGCCAGCGTATACATTTCCTCTTGTTTCTGTAATAAGTTTGTTGTGGGTGTGTGACTTACTGACCCACAGCACGCTATTCCAGTGGAGGGGCTGCCTCCTTCACCAGCTTCGCCGTACCATATGACCCCTGCTGCCATTGAGGTCTTCACCAGAGCCCCGTTCGCAGTCGCTTTTCAGGGTTCCTGTAGGGCCTTCACAGTTACCATGGCAGTCATGGAGCTTACATAGTCCCCACTGAACATCACCCCTACTTCATGCCATTGCCTGCCACCTACAATGTGGATGAGAGGTTAGTCTTAGGGAAGTGTAGGATAAATGCAGGCAATGGGAAAATATTAGAAACACAACGATTACAAAAGGAGAAAAGGATTCCAAAGGGATTGTGTTCCTTTTTATTCTCTTATCTCTCTTCATACGACTTGATTTGACACTTGTTTGTTCCTTCCTATTACTTATCATTTTCTCCTTTTGTGTTTGTCCTGTGTTCCTAATATTTTAACACCTGTACTTATCTTATGTTTCTTCCCATTTCCTGTATTTATACAGTTTTCTTCTTATCCTACACTTTCCTCATCAAGACTGTAGATGTCAAGACGACCCCTCAATGAGTCTTCATGCCTGCACTCCTGATGAAGTTGGGAAGCTGATACAAGATCTATAAAGGCTGAGAAGAGATAGATGTAGAAGAACTGGTATTGATGAGGGGAGAGCCTGTCTGTTTGAAGATGTGGAGATTGATCATGTTCTTATGCGTGTTCATGTTTTACCTCATCTCCTCTTTCCATTGCTTCTCTCCTTCTCGTGCTGACTTGTCATTGTGTTTGCCTTGTTATATTATGTTCCTTTTGATATTTCTACCTGTCTATATATGACTTAATCCAAATATTGTTGCCCTTCTCAAGGTATCTCACAATATTGTGTTTTTTCTGTTCTAGGATTTGTGAACTTCTAAATGGAAAAGGTGCTGGCAAAGGACCCAAATTCCAAGCTAAAGTCAATAGCATGGTCAATCGAAGTAAAGCAGAAAACCTGATTAAGAAATATTTAGAAAGTGAGAACTCTGTTGAACAATGATGGTCTATTCTCTAAAGTTATAATTTGTCCAATATATAAGTTTGATTGTTTGGAAGTGACTTATTATGGATATCTTGCTCTTTTGTTTATTATCTGTTCTTATGTTCAGCTGTTTCCTGTGCAAAAAGAAAATGAGGCATTATTGTGGAAGTGATTATTAGACTTTGATAATCCAGCATATCAAATTGGCTCAGTTTTGTCCAGTGTTGTTTCAACATGGAAACAAGAGTGAAAGAATAGCAGCGATTGCCCTAAATAAGTTTGGTAAAACTACTAAGAATATTTTCAGTCTACTGTTAGGTTTATATATATGTTATTGACATTTGTCTACACAACATATTTATTTTAGGTCCAAGGTCTGCTTGATTCTTCAGCATAGCAATGTGATGGACAGAATTTCGACCCGAGAAACTTTGCTAGAAGCATTGGTCTTGTAAGCCCAAAATAGCTAGTTATATCCTGGTTCAGTCTGGTAGTACTTGAAGGTACTCAGAATTATCAGCTTCATGTCGATAGATATACCAGCACATAAAAGAATCCTGCGGAGGAGTGTCTCTGGAAGCCTGAAAAGAAGTTTGTGGGACATAAGACCAATTACATTATTATTTTAAAACTGAGTAGCCTGTCACCACATTTGAGCAAAATGCTAGTCATTTCATGATTGAAAAAGCCTAAAGAGCTTCAATACTTTTAAACATCTTTATTAGATAGCAGTTCTGCTCGAATTCAAGTTGGACGGACTTAATTAGGTTTGTCCACTGTTTGGTAACAATAATGAACATTCCAATAACAATTTGCCTCTGATCAAACACACTGTCAAATTTCATATCTCTCCTCGGCCCCTACATCAGTTAGTGTGCCGAAGATCATAGTCGAAAAACATTACCATATTTACCCAAATAATCCCCGCACCCTCAGTTTAGAAAGACTCATTTTGAAAAAAATGAAATGAACTAAAATTCCTTTCATCGGAAGAGTAACTTAGGTGTAAACAAATATTTCGTATCACTCCGCGAGGTCCACAGGGTCTTTACGCAAATATCACTGCTATGAAATATATTTTACATGAAAATGAGCAAATAGGTCTACTTACGTGACAGGTATTTCATTAATCTGAACTTGCAATAGGCTCGATTCCCTGTAGATGGGAAGATTCATTGTCTCTTGCACCACTAGAGTCCTCTCCTAAATTACTTACAAGTTCATCACACTCCACATCTAATGCCCGTAGGTGGCTGGAATATCTAATTGAAAGATAAAATCACAGCAACGAGTAATATGATCAAGATTATGCAATTAATAAACGTCCTAGATGGATAAAAGAACATGCGACATATTTCCAGGACTACGACGACTCTGATTTTCAGACACATTTTAGGTTATCTAAAGCTTCCGAACATAACCTGGAATTGCCAGGCCTAAAATGAATTCTCGATTATAGCTACACGACTGGGTGACTTTTAATGAAGAATGAAGGAATACTGACTTATTTTTTGAGTGACGTACAATGTGTAGGCTATAATTGGTTTTTCTTATTTGCTTTGTTAATGCTTTCTGCCACCAATTTCAATAACAATTCACTCTCTTGGAAAGTTATATTAGGCTTCTTTCTCCATTTCTGCTCAATAGCGGACATAATTTATGCAAATTATTTGCAAACCCCAAATGGAATCAAAAACTTGTTTACAATTCGATAGTGGCAGCAGCATGTAGTCATTTGTTTCCTGTACGTCAGTATGAAAAAAATGCGGTTCAAACTGAGATTGAAATGAAAACTTAGTTTTGGTAAACCGAGATAATAAATTCTGTGGTGAATACGGAAGTGAGCGTTATCCGAAATAATGACATATCCGAGTTTTGAAAATCTAAGATAACAGCAAAAGTTACCGACGGTGGTGAATATGGACCTAAAACACTTCTCGCACATGGTCTCTTTTTACTGGACAGTAACACGACCGATGGTGGATAATACTTTTCGTGCAATGTAAACACTTGAAATACACACCGGCAAAATCTGATGTTAGTTTTGTGATACAGTAAAACCTTGTTAATTCAAAGTCTTTGTAATACAGAAATTGGACTTCCAATTATGTGATTTCGAATTAACGGCCATCTTGTAATTTAGAAATGCCAACCCTCACCAGTTTTTGCAGATTCCGCTTTTCCGTGTACTGCCTGTTACGTGATGTTGTGGCTTTCCTTAAAACGCTGAATACAAAAGAATTACGATTTCACTCTATTTTCAACTGTGAAACACACTATAGACACACCAAAGTGAGTGAAAGTGCAGAAAGCTACCCCTGCACGTTCCGGAAGACGCGTTCTATCGTGACGTGGAGAAATTTTGAATTTAAATTACTCTGTAAAATACGGTACTATTTAAAAAAAATGTAAAGTCAGTTTGGAATTAAAAGTCTGAATTGTTTTCTGTTTAAATATGACATGTGGGGAATATTATCTTCCATCTACGGTTGCACAAAGCATAACTGTACACTCAGCATCGAAGACTAGGTGAGCCAGGAGCGTGTTGGCAGCCTTGACGCAAATAAAACCAGCACCCCAATTTCGTGCCTCGAATTTCTTTTTAAAAAATATGCGGAGATTATTTGCGTAAATACGGTACTTTTACTTCTAACAAATTAGGCAGGGTGTTCCCTTTGAAGGGTCCCTGCCTTATGCCTCAAACTTACACTCACAGAGTGAAGAAGTGTAACGATTGCTGAACTTGTAGCACTTATGGATACAAATAACGAAACACAGTAAAAGCATAATTTTCTACTGAACCATTAGTTATGAAGAAAATGCCTAGGCATATCTTTATAGGAAATTAAGTCATAAATCCTGCACATATGTTCCTTTTATTTTATATAACTATCAGTTTAACCTTTACTTTGGTTTTCATCAGGTAAAGCATGTGACAAAAGGCATTTTTCCCCTGGAAAAATTGTTAGTTTGGGAAACATGCATACAAACTTTTTTTGTAGGAAATTGAATCATAACAAGAGAACTATTGATATGGTTATATCAAAACAATGCAATTTTGCTGGAGGATCAGAAGACCATAAAATAGTAATGTACAAAAATTTAGCTACCATTTTGTACTGGACGGTGTTGAAATCTTGATTCAAAATCCGTGTGACAACGCATCTATTGGATAAACCTTGCATCTTGCTGGCTGGCATCGCACACAGCGGAGTAGAGTAGCAGTTGTGCTGGAGAGAGATAGAATGAACTGGCAGGCTACCACACGCTTAGGTCACTTTATTGATAAGTGGTAGTGGTGATTATTGTTTTAAGACTAGGTAACCATCCTGTATATAACACTAATCAGAGAGAGAAAATGGAAGGGATATGACACTTCAAAAAATGAAGCTATCAGTCAAAGAAAGACAAGGGCTACGAAGGGCGTGAAAATGGAAAACTCCCTAGGCCTCGCAAACTAATAGCGTTGGGGTCGGAAAAGAACAGAAGTTGACCATTGGAGGTCAGATAGGATAGATGAAAGCGAGATGCCTAGGACAAGTAAGTGGAAGCAATGCCGGGACTCAGCTAAGGGCCCTGTGGTCACCAACCCATGTTCCCAAGTTAAGCTGGGGCCCCTTTTAGTCGCCTCTTACAACAGGTGGGGGATACCATGGGTGTTATTCTACTGCCCCCAGCCACAGGGGGGTTTATTGATACGGAACCAATGTGAAACCTAAATGAAGTGTGTTAATCGCATGATAAAAAAACAGATATTTTTGGCACAACACACAACGAATATGCACATTGATCTTCACAAGTTTCCTTACTTGTTTGAAGGCAATATTTTGCATACACTTGGAAGTCGCAAGGTCTCTCCGTTGTTCAGTTGGTTGCGGATCACTAATGTTTATTCATGTCCGTGAACTGTGGGGAGGAAAATTGAAAATGAACAAAGGAATATTTTCAATGTGTTGTTTCTCCGATAAACTTCAAACTGAAAGTCTTCAAGTCAACACAGTGTCTGTTAAACAACGAAACAAAGCCTTCGATTGCCAGAAGAAAAACTTATCCAAGAACTGTATTTTCCCTGTGGTGCCGGGAGGAGTCTGGCAAATTTCTGTACTGTTGCCTGCAGGAATGTCTTCAAAACAGCTTGTATCACTACAAGTAGTCCATGGAATCTAACAGTAGCAAATATTTGTCTTCGGCGAATGGGAAGAAGGCTTACTTAAACCAACACCTTCATTCATTTCTTCTCATTTTGTGGCTGTTAGTTATATTTCTGGCATGCAACTTCTTTGGAAACTCTCAGACCGAAAGTTTCACTTGCCTCTTGTAGTACAACAAATAATTTTGGGAAAAGAGTACTGGCCATACTAACTGTAGCCATAATTGTGTATGAACGGGTGCACAGACTAACTGATTGAACAATTGTTTCTGTAGGCTTCTCGCCAGTAAATGACAGAGTAATTTCCGCTTTCATTCCGCACATGAAACTAATCTGTATTCTACATTGAAAAAGGGGTATAGACTAAAAATCGCTCTGTTGGTGCTCCCACAAATTTCTTCACGACTATCTTTTTGCTCTTCTTCTTACAGATACTTACGGGATACAAATTTTGGGATAGTTGTGCTTATGATTCTGTACCTTCTCTTGAAGCGACTCAACCAACGAATAGTTGCGCTGAAATTACTTTTCCCTGTTGAAATCTCTCTTGCAAGTTCCAAGGCCCACAGTCACAGATCTTCATCACAAATATTCTGCTTCAAATTTCTTGCTTCTGTAAAGTGAGAAAAATAATATTGTATACATCTATTTCCTGTGATCAGCGGGACTTACTGACATCATTCTGATTGGTTCTTCCACATGTACAGTTGTCGTAGTGACGTCGCCATATGACAATTTTTTCGAAAGCCACTTCTTACCCCACCCTCTACGTTTAACCATAAATGTACAGCTTTACTCTTGTATGCTAGATTTACAACATGTTTCACTTTCGTCTGTGAATTGGAAGCATAGCTTGAACTGGTAAATTTTTCAAGCGACTGTGGTGGCGCTTCTCTGGATTGACGGTAATTGGACTCGGGGCTCAAACTCGGATCTATAACACCTCTCTTACCTGGCAATGGTGTGTTGCCTTCTCTTTCAGATAATGCAGATGAGGTGTCGCTGCTTTCACTATCACCTTTGCTACCACTATTTCTCTCCAGACACGACTCCAAAACAATCTTGACACCCATGGCAGGATTTTCAATTAGTTTGATCACATGTGGACCCATCTTCCTTTCTTCCGAAATTATTTCACGGGAAGAAAAAACATTTTTTTTTCATGAAAATAACATTAGTTGGATTCATGACTGCTCTCTCAAATAAACGTGTTAACTACCTCACACAGAAAGCTCAAGGCAACACGCTCGCTTCAGCTGGCCACTAGAGCTGTCCACGTTTACCTATATACTAATGCATGCAATCTTATAAATTTTTCGTATCGATTTCAGGACCTAACTGTTTAAAATGGCAGGTAAATTTTTGTGCATTGCTTTCTTATGGTCCCCTCATCCTCTTAGCAAAATTTAATTTTCGGTTTCGGTTCCCTTGTAAGCTCACTTTGAGTTCCAATTTTTAAATTCAAGCAGTATGTTTACTTTCAAGGGTCCCAGACACACGACTTTTCCGATTTACTGTACTTTTTAAGAACTACCTGCTCCCCAGATAAGCTAGTGTGATTATCATCATCATCATCATCATCATCAGTAATCTGTAAGAAATAAACTTTCTAATGGTGAAAGATTTACTGAAATCGGTCGAGTAGTTCCCGAGATTACCCTCATATACAAACTCTCGATATTAGTAGAAATTTGACAATGATTCTTGATACAATGCTGTTGAATGGGTCCCATATTGATTGATTGAAGCAAAAGCATGCGCTCTGTGTTTTCTAGATAAGTACACGTGAAATGGTATGGATCCTTTGTATGGGGTTGTTTTAAACTGTACTTGTCATGCTGTGTGACTTATCTTTTACTGCATTCTGTATGAAATGAGAGCTTCCTAATATCAAGAGACCAAGGAGTGCAGTAAGTTTGGGATTGATGTGATTTATAGATTAAATCTTGCTGTAGAATGTTATTGTATAAATATCCCAGCCGGTCTGGCAGTTTGTAAACTTTCAAGATGATTTACAAATAAACTTTGTTATATTGAGAATTGTGTAATTCATTTCCCCTTTCAACTGGTTCAGACTCCTATAACCTTACCAAGTTGTTGCATTATCTGTTCCCAACTTCAGCTGATGTGATATGTCTTCTGAATATACCTGGTGTTTCAAATGCGTACTTTGCCGTATGTTTGGTTCATACGGAAAGGAAAATCACAATGCATATGAATATTTTTCTTCACAACAAATGTTCTCTGGTCTGCACACAATGTTGCTCTTATTATTATGCTCCTTCACATTCTTGTTAACATTGATAGTGTGATAGTCGCTTTATGCAAAGGAGTCTGTTTGCAGGCTATGTTATATCAGTCTGTGTCGATAGGTCCATACCTGCTACAGGATGGAGTAGCCGTACAACTAGTGAATCGGCACCGAGTGTTGGGTGGCAGTAAAAAGCCTGATTCTCTAAAAGGGCCAACAGCTTCAGGCGGATGTGCCCCTTTGGTTGGGTGCTAGTTTGCCAGAGGAGGAAATACCACTGAAACCCGGCAGGAAACTTCTATTCCCCAGGTTCAGGGTAGCCTCATCGACACCTGTCACTGTATGATAGATGTAAGAAATTGATTTCTTTTCCACCTATTCAATACAACTCAATATGTTAAAGTTAGGGTTAACTCCGCATTAAAATGAGGATGTTCGTGCGATTCGAATTTTTTTGAAAGTACAAATTTAAAAGTTAATGAGGCAGGTAGGAATCTATTTAAATGAGGATTTAACTCTAACTTTAACATATTGAGTTGTATTGAATAGGTGGAAAAGAAATAAATTTCTTACATTTATCATAAGATTACTTTCAATACGGATTCGCAAAGATTTTCATTACTTTTACCTGTCACTGTAGGTAGAAAATATGCATTTGAAGCACCCTCTGTGATAACCTGAATGAAACGTCAAAGTGGATTGGGACAGGGAGGTGTGAGAAGTGGATGGCAGTCAATGATCCACTGCCCAAGCAAGAAACTACTTAATAAGAGTGGTGATGGTTAATTTTTTAAGAGGAAGTGCAACAGGGTAACTATTCTCAGATAAGGGTGAGATAAGAAGAAATAGCCTCATAAAAAGTCTATAGGGGTTAAATTGGGTCATCCGGTTGCAGGAGTTGAGTTGTGTGCATGTTTAATAATTCATTGCACTTTAACTTGATGTATTCCGTGTGCCACTTATCTGGTTCTTGTATGAGCTTCTCTCACCATATTCACTTGTATGCCGTGTTCTTTACGAATGAGTTGCCACATGCTGGCATAGTCTCTTCTTGACATTCAGGAACATTGTCTTTGGATGTTACTGTGCACAAAGTGCAGCTGCTTGTCATTAAATGCAATGACACACTCCAGTTACAAGCAGCCATTAGCCATTCTTTCTAAATAAAAATAGAATGCTTTCTCCTGCCTTTATTTTTTACTAAACTTTGTACTTAACTGTAAAATTATTAAATACTTATTTGAAAAATGAAACACAGAAGAGCAGAACATAGTTTATGTTGCTAATACTTTACTACTTTGAAATATTCGTGGGTCTTCGAATGGCAAATCATGCCCGATATATCCTCATCAAAATAAAGTTAAGCATTTACCAGATTCTCTTGTTTTGAGGTGGAACCAATATATTGTTTAACGTGAAACTCAGAACAATAAGTACGACAAAAACGTACCCTTTTTGGTAACTGTAAACTCAGTATGAAAAGAAACACCATTATGTGACAACCAAACAAATTAAGGAACCACCTCAGTTAGAATACCACAAATTAAACACAGTTTTCAATACAGTTATGAGTCAATAATGTGTTGGTTCTCCACGAACCCTGAGGCACCCTTGAATGCGATGGAGAATGCTCAATACCAAATCCTTAAGTGTTTCTTGAGGCTAACAGTCCCACTCTTCAATGGCAGCATCTTTCCGGGCCTGAATCGTTAGTGGTGGATATTGACAGTTGGAAATTGCTCTTTTAAGACAGGTCCATGCTTGCTCTACACATTTCATGCCCAGGGAGGTGGTGGTGATTGTTGTTTTTAAGAGGAAGTACAACTAGGTAACCATCCTCTCTGAACAAATTTAAGTGGAAACAAAAAATTAACTATTTATTAAACTGAAAAGAACACTGAAAACTTGAAATTTCATGCCCAGGGAAGACTTTGGCTAGTCAAATCTGCAAATCCTGTGTCCCTCCAGGTATCCTTTCACAGTTGCTGCATAATGTGGATGAGCTTTATCATCCTGTCCTGTAGAATAAAGAAATCTACATCTCTGCAAAACCACTTGCTATGGTTTGGAGAATGTTTTGTTTGTACACTCCGGCCGTCATGTTTCCTCGAACGTTAACCAGTGGTCAAACATGATACCTGCCTAAAACAGTGCTGAACCTCCAAGCTGCTGTTGTGACAAGAATGATTCATTGTAACTTTCCCCTCTTGCCCTCCATATGTGCCGAGAGTTATCAGGGTGTAAACCAATTTGACTGTTCTGGCCCATTGATCTCATGTCCAACTCTGAAGTGCTCTAGCCCATCAAACGTGAGTCGCCCTATGATAAATTCAACCATAACAGGTGCTGTTTATTCCTGTACTGACTTGTATAAACTCATTAAAAACAATTTAAAATAGTATTCTAGTTAAGTCCACCTTGTCAATACACTTTCTGTAATGAACCTTTATTCATCATACATATTTGGAGAATAAACATTTTCTTCATCAACCATCATTCAAACTTTAGCAATTTTATTAAAGTTCTTAGATCTGTTAACTAATTTCTTTGCCTGCCCAGCATACTCACTGTTGATAAATTTAACCAGAATACTATTTCAAAGCTGGATTGGATGTGGCGGAAGTAATGGATGATGATTATTTATTTTTATTTTTAAAAGTTTTTAATGAATTTCGAAGTCAATACAGGAATAAACAGCACCGATTATGGTCAAATTTATCAACAGTAAGTATGCCAGCCAGGCAAAGAAATTATTGAACAGATTAAAGGACTTAAAGATTAAAATGACTTAAGTCTGTGTGATCACTGACTAAGAGAATGTTTATTGTTCTCAAAACATGCATGATGAATAAAGGTTTATTACAGAAAGTGTATTGACAAGGTGGATTTAAATAATAATAATATAAAAGAATCTATTGGACTCCAACCTATTCAATACATTACTGGATGTTAACATTTTTAGTTAAACATCGTTAAAATGGAGACATGTTTCGCCCTCCATGTGGGGCATCATCAGTCATATCAAAGTACCTCAAAATTAAACCAGACGTCTGGTTGGAAATTATGAGCAATATTTGTAAGAAAGAATACATTAAAAACACGTACAAAGTCCTATCCAAAACAAAATAACAACAGACTAGTTACACATAGTAAAATACGCTAGTGGTTTCTTAATATTAAAATGAGGTTATCATATGCACAGTATAAAAATGGAAGTAATCAAAGTCCGTATGATATTGAGTTCGATGGTAGTTCTGCGTAGTATATACAAATGTTGGCAAAATAAAACACAATTTATAATTACTGTACACTTATTTCTAATTGTTAAAAATGATGAGGTAAAACATTCCAATTTGACTATTTGTAATTTGGCTCCAACCAAAATAATTCGCCCTAGGATTCATGAGGTAGTCAAACTCCGTTGGTCACTCTCTATTTGAATGGAGTGCACAGTGCAAGTGAACAGCTTTTGTTGATTATAAAACGAGGCTGTGCTAAGACAGAGTTAAAACAACACCAGCTTCAAATGAAGATAGTTAAAAACATCATTAGGTTCTTCCTAGTTGACTAAAAATTTGCGTATATTTCGTTGTTGAAGTGTGGGAAGGTCAGTTGTTGGTTGAATGGGCAACGGTCGAAAAATGTTGTGCAGTGCAATCCGGTGTTTGAGCTGTCCTACATGTGAGGGAAATCTGAAAATGGATTTGTCTTAATTAGTTAAGTGAAATGACGGAAAAAGAAAAGAAACGGGAAATCATTGAGAAATGAAAAATGTGAAAGTTAAAAATTTACCTTGAAAGCTATTGAGCTGTTGCCTAATTGTTAGGAGGTTTGTGGAGCACTGACTGTCGCTAATGTCCTGCTCCTCGTGTTGTACGTGTGACGTCTTAGAGGAGGGGAGTGGATTTGAGAAGGCGGCGCTGTGGGTATGTGATTGGCGCTTGGGGAGGAGTTGTGTGTATTGGAGGGAGAATAGGGGCGTGATGAGTTGAGCGGCTTAGTGGGGGTGCTTGGAGAGCTTGTTTTGAGGATGTTAACAAGTCTTTTGTCTTTCAGATTTAAACTATTGAGCGAAAATATTAATTGTTCGTAAAGAGGGCTTCGGTTGTCTATTGGATCATTTAAATTCTTATTCTTATTATATTTTTGGTCCAAAAAAATGTATAAATTTTCGAACTCGGTCATGAGCCTGCCTTTATCTAGTCTTTTTAAAATTTGGAGATCCTGTTCGATTGTGGTAAAGCTATGTCCGGTGTCTTTCATATGGATGCTCATGGCTGAGTGTTTATTGTGCTTTTGGGCATTGAAATGTTCTGCATATCTAATTGCAAAGCTCCTCCCAGTTTGACCGATATATGAACTGTTACCTTCAGCACATTTCAGTCTATAAATGCCAGAGCCCGAAAATTTATTGTTGTCCGAGTTTATCTTATTGTGGTTGAAAAATAGCTTTTGATTAGAATTATGGGTCTTATAGGCTACCCTAATATCATGTTTTTTTAAAGGGGTAGCGATTTGATGTATAATGGGGTTAATGTAGGTGAATGATGCATATTTAGGCTTATTAATTTTTATTGGGGAGAGGTTTGTGGCCAATTTCAATTTCACTTTATTGATTATTTTCTGTATGATTGAGGGATTGTATCCATTGAAAACAGCTATTTCTTTTATGGTACTTATTTCTTTTTTTAAATTGACGGTTGACATGGGAATTTTTAACGCTCTGTACACTAAACTGTAAAATGAGGCTTGTTTGTGCGATTGTGGGTGAAGAGAATTTTGTTTTATGGTTGTGGGAGTGAATGAAGGTTTTCTGTGAATCTGGAAATCGAAATTGTTTAAGGTCCTGGTGATTGTAATGTCTAAAAAATTGATGATATTATTGTCCTCGTCTTCTTTAGTAAACTTGATGCAATTGTCAAGGCTGTTTAAGTAAGTTAGTATGTCTTCACTATTATTGCAGCTTTTGTCTATTATTGCTAGTGTGTCATCGACATAGCGTAGCCAAAGACACAAACCGTTAATGCTGTTTGTTATTTTACTATTTTCGAGGTTGTCCATATAAATTTCGGCTAGTATTCCCGAAATGGGATCGCCCATGGCTAGACCTTCTTGTTTGTATATCTTATTATTGAACGTAAAATAATTGTTATGAAGGACGAAAGTTAGTAATTGTAAGCATTCTTCTATTTCTAACTGACTTAAGGTGCTGTGTTTAGAAAGATTAGTTCGTATGATTTCGATAGTTTTTTTAGCGGGAATGTTCGAGAACATATTGGTAATGTCAAATGAGCACATTATGTGGTTAGGCTGCAAATTAAATTTATTTAAAGTTTCGCATAATTCTATTGAGTTTTTAATAGGGTGTTTATTGTGAAATGTGAAGTGTTTCTTAAGGAATTTTTGGAGGAACTGAGAAGTTTTGTACGTTGGGCTATTTCGGCTATTTATGATGGGTCGAATGGGAACATCATTTTTATGTATTTTTGGCAGTGATCTGACGGTGGGTAATTTGGGATTCATATTGATGAGTTTTTGATGTTCGTGTTCATTAAATAAGAAAGGTGAATTTTTTAGGATTGTTTTTAAATTACGCTGAGTTTTTAAGATAGGATCTTTTGAAATTATTGAGTAAGAATTATCGGAGAAGAAATCCTCCGTTTTTTTGACGTAGTCGTGTTTATTCATTAGGACTACGGCATTGCCTTTGTCGGCTTTCGTTACTATAACATTATTGGTGTCTACCTTTTTTCTTAATTCGTGGGTTTGTTTGAGAACGGTGAAATTATTGATGTCGGAAACTTCTTTTATAAGGGTGGGTAATTTCTTTTTTATCTCATATCTCACGTCATTTTGTCTGTCGAAGGGAATTTGTTTATTTATATTGGATTCAACTTCGGCTATTGTGGTAATTATATCCTCGGCTTTATTTGGACTAGGCCAATTATATTTTAGGCCTTGGTCAAAGAAATTGATTTCATTATCCGAAAATGTGGTGTTAGATAAATTGATGGTGGTTGGAGTGTTTTTCCATGAGGGGGTGAAAGTTTCTCTATTTTTGTTTTGGTTTATGGATTTAGGTTTCTTTTCTAATAGACATGTCAACTTGTGGTCTAAGGTTTTTTGTTTTTTGTCTAATATGTTCTGCAATTTACGTGCAATGTGTCTTTGGTATGAGCTCCATTCGAGAGGTGATAATGATTGAGCAGTGATCAAATGTTCCCGGTAAAGCTGCAGGTTTAATAGAGATTTTTTTCTATACATTAGTTTAATTTTATTTCTAAGCCAGATGGTGTTGACTTTATTTTGGACGTCTTTAGATTTGAGTGTTGGAATGTTTTTCCTTTGAGTTGATTTTAAGAAATTCGGCACCAGACCTAATCTTAAACATTCTTTTAAGAATAAGATATCTTTTGAAATTTTACCGATTTTGATTTTGAGGTTTTGATATCTATTTTTATTTTTATTAGCCTGGTTGGCTTTATCATTGCAAGTAATGAAAATCATTTTATTTTCCGTATTGAAAGAATCTCAATAATAATAATATAAAAGAATCTATTGGACTCCAACCTATTCAATACATTACTGGATGTTAACATTTTTAGTTAAACATCGTTAAAATGGAGACATGTTTCGCCCTCCATGTGGGGCATCATCAGTCATATCAAAGTACCTCAAAATTAAACCAGACGTCTGGTTGGAAATTATGAGCAATATTTGTAAGAAAGAATACATTAAAAACACGTACAAAGTCCTATCCAAAACAAAATAACAACAGACTAGTTACACATAGTAAAATACGCTAGTGGTTTCTTAATATTAAAATGAGGTTATCATATGCACAGTATAAAAATGGAAGTAATCAAAGTCCGTATGATATTGAGTTCGATGGTAGTTCTGCGTAGTATATACAAATGTTGGCAAAATAAAACACAATTTATAATTACTGTACACTTATTTCTAATTGTTAAAAATG
Organism: Anabrus simplex; assembly: GCF_040414725.1. Lineage (NCBI taxonomy): Eukaryota > Metazoa > Arthropoda > Insecta > Orthoptera > Tettigoniidae > Anabrus > Anabrus simplex. The sequence continues at coordinate 425,587,375 of NC_090269.1, read as the reverse complement.
ATGAGGTAAAACATTCCAATTTGACTATTTGTAATTTGGCTCCAACCAAAATAATTCGCCCTAGGATTCATGAGGTAGTCAAACTCCGTTGGTCACTCTCTATTTGAATGGAGTGCACAGTGCAAGTGAACAGCTTTTGTTGATTATAAAACGAGGCTGTGCTAAGACAGAGTTAAAACAACACCAGCTTTGTACGTGTTTTTAATGTATTCTTTCTTACAAATATTGCTCATAATTTCCAACCAGACGTCTGGTTTAATTTTGAGGTACTTTGATATGACTGATGATGCCCCACATGGAGGGCGAAACATGTCTCCATTTTAACGATGTTTAACTAAAAATGTTAACATCCAGTAATGTATTGAATAGGTTGGAGTCCAATAGATTCTTTTATATTATTATTATTGAGATTCTTTCAATACGGAAAATAAAATGATTTTCATTACTTGCAAGGTGGATTTAACCAGAATACAATTTTAAATGGTTTTTAATGAGTTCGCCCTGTGATGTCTGTGTAGGAATCCCAAGGGGTTTTCTTGAATACAGCTCTCCCCCACTCCTGTGGCATCTCGAAGCTTATGGCGCAGAGTAAGAGTGCGTGTAGGGTGCCTACGTGCAGATATGCGTATATACCACACTTGAGTTGCTGCTGTTTTTCGTGGACGGTCGGCGTGATGTCAATCTGCTGTTGAATGGATGTCTTGGAATGTTTTCCAACCCTTTGATTCATATAAACAATATTGCCAAAGTCAACTTTTCTCACGTTCTGTAGCAACACAATGATTGATTTTGATGTGATCTGCCACAGACAGTGGACGAGGCAGTTCAGGGAATAGAAACGAGGCACACTAATGCGCCCTGGTGGGGGTGTGATAAGCGTCATGCAATTGTAATTATGATGAATTATTGAGGAATATATATTTCATTTTCAGAATAAATAGTATCTTACTGTACATACAGTAAGAACAGGCCAGGCCGAGATGGCAGGTTTCACCATACCACAGACTGTTGTCTCCATTGAGATTAACAAACACAATGAGTGACAGAATTAGGATTCTCAGAAATTGTGACAACGAGGCAAGAGAGAGGATAACTTGTTGCCAAAGTTTTCATAGCCCCGGGCAGTCTTGGTAGTAGCAATAGCGCAGAGAGCCGAGTGCAAATTTCTGAGAAATGACGTAGGGGTATCTCCATGTAACTAGCGGGAGTTGAACGCGGGGTTGGCACTGGAAGAAAAAAAATATGAGACTTCCCGGTCACGTGGTTAAGGTGGACCAATGGAAAAATTCACTTGACCAAAGCAAGGCGACAACTTCGTATTGTAAGAAGCACTAGCGAGGCTAACTCCGTGGATTAAACTGATGGAAGGAAGTGAAGTATCGATTCAGAATAAAGTGGAATTTAGGAGCCTTACTATACCATAAAACTTATAAAATGTTAATAATTGCGGGAGATTGCATGGTGTAATTCTGAGAATTCATGGACGCTATTCGTTGATTGGCTGAAGGCAAAGGAAGCCACAAAAAAGCGCGAAACCCCGAGCCGGGATATGGCAGCTAAATTCACGAATATATCCATTACCAGCGAACGATAATAGTTGAGAATTGGTATAGAGCATTTGAGAACATAATTACATCATTGGATCATATATTAAAGCCACGGGCCAAACCGCAAACTGTCGTATGAAGATATCGGGACTGCGCGTCCAAACATGAACTCCGTTGAACTCGGAAGAGAGGAGATACAAGTATAAATATGAAGTCGTGGACAAGGACTACAACTACTTTTGACAGTGTGTTCGGGTGGTCACCACGCCAGTGGTGCGTAACTACTTTTGACAAAGCGTTCGAGCCGTGACTACGTCAGGGGTGCGTGACAACTTCTGATATTTTGTTCGAGCCGTGATTACGCCAGGGGTGCGAGTGTGTACTTACTCATGGAGTAGGGTTCGAAGTATTATATTGTTACATAGTACAGTGATTCATGACGTGATGTAGCTCATATTACAGTTTTGAGCAGTATACTAGTATGAAGTGTTTCAAATAGACAGGACTCAGTAAAGCATAACTTACGGAGTGTGAGATTCTACCAACAGATTAGGAAGTGCGTTACATGAGAACGGTCACGAGTGTTTATGTCACCTAGTAAACAGTCGATTCTAAACTGATACCTGGTCAGCTACACGAACGTGAGACAGGAAATTCAAGTGTGCGCACGGGCCGTTGTAAAGGGAATCCCGAGGTATCCCATGTTCCTAGTGTCCGGGAAAGGAATGAAGAATGTATATCTACATTAAGTGGGCTAGATACAAGGCCGAGAGTGTAAAATTTGTGAATAGAATTTAGGGTGGAAATTATTCCAAAGTGCAACAGTTAATTTATTTGTTTTTATTCAAAATGTGTAAAGTTGAAAAGGGTCAAGGATTAATTCTTCAAGCTGGCATGAATACAGTGGAATGCATTGCTAAAAACCGGAGGGGCTATGGCTTCTCGTCCGGTTTTAGCAGACTACAATGGCAGAGTTGAGTAACCTTTTAACATATTTGTAGATTGCTATCGTTAGGGGGAGGAAATCATATTAATTTATCATGGTAACTTGATTGTGAAACGAGCCATTTTCGAATCGTATAAATTCAAAGATAGATAGACAAAGGGACAAATTAATATGTAGATTAGATCGAGCACTCATCATAATTTTGATTATTAAATAGAGTATAGCAGGGTTGAGTTGTTCATTCAAGTGCTTGAGTTGTTTGATATGATATGGAGCACGTTTCACGTAAAGATAATGTTAATATTCATTTAGAAGTGCTTCCAAAGTGTTTTTCCGTTATCGGAACTTTTATAGATATTAAGGCATGTTGTTAAGATAATCCAGAGGTAGGATTGCCAAGTGATTTAAATTGTTGTGGGACGGAATGAAGTCCATTGATTTGTTTGTAAATATCGCGAAGTTCGCCAGTGGACAAAATAATAATAATCTGTACAAGTGTCGAATTAGTACATTAAAATTTGGTAATGTGTAAAGGCGTGTTTAATAATAATCTCTGAGAATAAAGGCACGGGCTTAGTTGGATAGAATGATTGCAAATTAAAGTAATTTAAATGTGGAGATCACATGTGCCGTGAATAATTATAATTTGGGCATTGAATCCGGTTTTAACACTAATTGTTGATTTAACATTTTTGGACTCCATAATAATCATAAATAAATTGTGGTAGAAACGAGATAGGCACTTTTATAATATGGTCACGCTATGTTTGAAATCCAGAGGGATTGGAGCCAAAAGTTGAGATTTGGAGTTTTGTGGGACAGAAATCCGGCCCGAAATGAAAGTGAATTGTACTGATGTTGATGAAGAAATAGATGGATCTTAAGGCCCACATAGAGGTTGTATTTATATACCGGTGTATTGAGTGGCAGAATAGAGTCCACACACCGAGGGTTAATTTGTGAAAATGTTTTGAAGAGTTCCAATGGATAAATGGACTTCAAAATGGAAAAGGAAGGAATAATTTAACACTTGCAGAGGTTGGAGGTATTTGCCCAACTGCGAGGTGTTATGGGATTTGAGAATTGTCTTAGGAGCATATGGTCTCCATGAATTAACGACAGTACGAAAATAAGGTTGCGGGTTCGAACACGATTATGTCCCGACCGATGTGAATTCGGATCTTGGTGATTTCTGTTTGGGAGAGAACGCATGTGACTAAATTATAAAGATGGGAAATAAAAATAAAGATTCTCGAAAGAATAATAATACTATTAATAATAATATTCCAAGTAAATCATATCTGGATTGATTAGTGCCAAAATAAATCGGAATTGTAAAAGGGGTCATGCGTTAAACGTATTGAGAGTGGACTACCGTGTAACAGGCGAAATAAATTTTTTTTAAAAATTAATAATAATAATAATAAATATAAAAAAACTACTTTTTTTGAAGAAGAAATTCATTTTTTTTTATAATTTGGACATAATGATGATGTTGGGAGTTGAAATGAAAAATTTGAGATTTTTAACTTATAATAATAATAATAATAATAATAATAATAATAATGAGAAAATTTGAAGAAGGAGAAGAATAATCAAAGAAGCTACTTTTATTTATTTCAGATGAAAATAAAAATCGCGAAAAATTGAAATATTATTCCGAGGATGATTACGGGTTACGATAATCATGATCTCCACAAATAATAATAATAATGTTTAATAAAATATTTTTTATTTTATTTATTTTTCTCATTATTTCGGATGATGATGGATAATACTAGGGAAGTCAGCTGGCGAATTAACGTAATAATGGCAATTGGTTGTAAATAATAAGTTAATATGTGTACAATGAAGGCAAATCCCTACATCTGGACCATTAGGTTGGAGTCCCTTTGTCGTATTCCTTCAACTAACGATTAGCATATCTTGGTTAGGAACCCGGGGAGAGTTTGTAGTTTCCCGGGTTGGTCTCATCTCAATCAAAGTGGAGGCGATAACATGGTCCATGTGATCGCGCCTACTTAGCCAACAGGTAATTGGTCCATGATCAAATATGGTCATGGTGTTAACAAAGGTAAATCTGATACCTTCAGACATCAACGGTTCCACCACCCAAATGGAAGGGTGGTCAAAAGTGATAAATATTATGTAATCATTTTTCAGGAATAATTTGCCAAATTACCGGCAAATCAAGGGTCAACAGATTTTGATTGTGTGTACAATTTCATTTGTTTACTTAAATAAAATGCTCCTTTAGCATTTGCAAGGAAACAGTTCCAGGTTCTTGTTCTTGTAGAATAGAAAACCCTTGGTGACCGATTAAATATCCGTCCCCATTCCTAGGACGGGGCCTTCATAATTTCCCTTTGATCTGTATATAATTTGTGTGTTTTATGATGAGCCTTAAAATTAAAGATTAGAGTGTCCCGTTCAACCCTGTAGTACTGATTGGATGGCGCCCTTACATTTAGTTTGAGATCTTATATCTCAAAATATTTTTTTATTGTTTATTAGTTGCGATGGATTCCGACCGTAACACTCCCTGAGATAAATGCTGGTTGGGACTCAGGCTTTGAGCGGGTACACTAACAAGCTTGTTTGGGCATCACCTTAGCTCAAGTGAACTGGATGTTTACCAGTCAAGAGTTGAATGCCCTTAGCTGTGAAGAAGGCAGCACTGCCATTATTTAAACTTGCTATCTAACCATGAATATTAAACATTGGGGAATAAACTGCAAATTTGCCTAACTTTTTTTGAAATACACAAGGGACAAACATCACATTGGACTTCATTTTCTGGGATGTCTGTAAAATACTTGCTGGCTCATTCATAACATTCCCTTAATAGCCACAAATGTGTAGTAGAGTAGAAGAGTGCAGATCTTTCCAATCCACCATAAATTGAAGGTTCAGGCCCAAATAAAATTACATTCTATTCATTTATAACAGATTCTTCAGCTCTGTCGAACTAATTCAGTACAACAAATTTAGAAAATACGTGACAAAGGTACCACTAATGAAAAACCCAGTGATGATGATAATCTTCAAAGGTGGTTATCCATAGTTTCATGGTCTGCTGTAGATAAGGGAAGGTTATATTCAACCAGGAAACATGTGAAATAACATTCATCCCTTATAACACTAGTAGTAAAGAAAGATGACCACAGTGCCCTTCCGATGTATTCTTACTCTTCATGTTTCTTAGATTTCACATGGTGTCCTGGAGAGTTATAGTGTAGCCATGTTTATCTGAAAAAAATCGCGCTTGCAAGTTTCACAAAACACATGCTTTGGTGAAATTTTCAATGAATAGGCATGAAAACTCTCAAACTCTCCCGCATACCTTTTCCAATAATGCTGATTTACTGCAGATCAATTTTTGTCCATGGTCATTCATCTCTTAGTTGTTTTTACATTTACACAGTATCTTATTTTACTTAACTAGCTGTAGTACCCGTCGTTGAGAGGACAATCATGTAGCATGTGGAAAGCTATCCGATTCCCCAGCTACTTTCCGCCAATAGTCAATGAAATGGTATTGTTGATCAGTTTTATGAGCTTTTGATATTGTAGGCCTTCACATTTAAATTTAATCCGACTCAAATGTAAAGGGGGAGGTACCTTCCTTCTTTCGCAACTCCATCTTATTCTTCAAGCGATCGTACAGTAAAACTATATAGACATAAATGATACGGAAATTGTATTCTACTGTATAACTTTTGTTATGTAGTACTTTTTCACAGAACCAATAACATGGGTATGTAAAAATTATATTTTTTAGTCTCCTTCCCCTAAACTACCATTTCATGTAGCATGAACCAAATTATTTATAGCTTAGACTGCAGTGCCTTATTCTCAGACTTAACAGATTTTCATTAAATTCTGTTCATCCATTTTCTCGTGGTTTCGCACCAATATGGAATAGGCAACAAAAACCGAATTTCATGAATATCTCTTATTGTAGCCAGTATGGTAAAAATGTTGTTTATATTTAACAATAGGACCACAAATAACATACATATTGCTAACATTCTTTCACGGCCTGTACTTGTATAGACATATGGGTTTTTGGACTTATTCTGTATCAAGAAAACAAGGTGGAACTATGTTACGCAGAAAACTTGGTTCCGCATATTGAGAAGAAAATCTCAACTGTTCATGAGGAAGTCTTCTACAATAATGAGGGTTTGAATTTAAGAATACTTACCGCTGGAGCTGTAGGGATACTCTTGTTCGTCACCAGGTGGCTCGCTGCATGCTGGCACAGCGCTCCAACTTGGAGCTGATGACAACATTAAGCTCCAATTAAGATGTTCTATCATACCATGTGTGCATGCCAGTATCAGAGAGGACATCAGACGAATCAGGGAAGAATGTGGTAGAAGAAATAAACAAAAACAAATAAAATAAAATGCAACGAAAGACACCAGGATAGAATAGAACAGAGCTGAAGAATGGAAAGAGACATTTTATTAGTTTCTATTTATTTCTTCCATCACAGTCGTCCCAGATTCACCTGATGTTCTCTCTAATACTTCTCACTTGCACGCAATGTGATGGAACATCTTAATTGGAGCTTAATGTTGCCGTCAGCTCCCGCTTGGTGCACTGTGCCAGCATACAGAGAGCCACCTGGTGACGAACGAGCATACCACTCCAGTTCCAATGGTAAGCATTCTTAAATTCAAACCCTCATTATTGCAGAAGACCTACTCATAAACAGTAGAGATTTTCTTCTGAAGATGCAGAGCAAAGTTCTCCACGAAATGTAAAGAGTTTCACCTTGTTTCCTTGACACAGCATAAGTCCAAAAGCCTTTAACAGGTCTACACAAATATTTGAGAATTAAATTTTTTAAGCCTTCCCCTAAACTACCATTTCATTTAGCGTGAATAGAATTGTTTATAGCATTGCAGTGCCTCATTCCCAGACTTTACACACCAATTTTTATTAAATTCTAATCAGCCATTTTCTCGTGATGCATGGATACATACATACGACAGAAAATTAAAAAGAGCATTTCCTCCTTACTGTGGACTTCCACTATAGCCTCATGGATAGAATGACTTCACTGACCACCTTGCTTCCCGCTTTACACATGTTCGTAGTCTGTACATGAAAACCCTTCAGTGGCAGCAAGAAAACAAGCAGGCTGCATCATAGATGGCTGGCCCAATGAGTATCCTGTACCTAAGGAATCGAGTGGGAAGAGGGAACATAACATGGTCAGCTGTTGGTCTTGTAGCAAAGAATGTATCAAAATGTGAAAATGTTTAATACCGATAATAAAGAGCTGGACATTAATATGGCAGCGTAAGAGAAGTCAGGTGCATCACACCGGAGTATTGGTGTATGCTCTACAGATCTGCATTATGCATGGAACAGAATGTGGGACCCACAGTGCTAACTTAACTCTCCTGCTTTCTTCTTTCAGCAAGCTGAGAGAAAGTAAATGGAGCCCATGTTATCAGGTGCTGTCCTCTCCAGAGTGAGGTTATGTGTGACCGTACTTCACAGGTTACAATGATACAGAACTAATGCTATTCACTGTGAATGTAATACCAAGCTGCCTCTGACTCATTGGTCTGACAGAGATGTCAGTGTGTGTCATCGACCTCAGTACGCTGCGCAACATAAGATTATTTCATTTCCCATTCCAACGGTTCCAATTTGATACAGGCATTCTTCATCTTAATGAATTATTGTTTGATCCATTTTTAACTTACACATTCTTTCATGGCTTGTAGTTGATTAGCATTTCATTCAAAATTACAATATAAATATCAAAATTTGTATATAGTGAAGTGTAACAAAGGATTAAGAACCCTAATTATCTCTATGAAGATCATAAAATGTAGACTATTCTGCTACATAATTCAGAATGGTTTGAACACTTTCAGTAGTCCTTCAAGCAGGATTTTATGAAGATGACTCACAAACTGACCACATAATCGGAGGCCCATTTAATGTTGTAAAATACCATACCGTATTTCTTTGAAACCTGCTTTTAGTTAATATTATACATGACCTTGTACCTTCATACCCAGAATCCAGTCTGAAAATATTCTTTAAAAATGTGGGACTTCGTCTTTTCTGTTTAACAGGTTTCATAACTCGAAGTTCCAAGAGGTTGAGCACAGTTCTTCAGTATCTCAATGACTGCACCAAAGTATAATATTTAATAATAACAAGAAAGTTAATTCACATTCCTTTTTATTGTAATTTAATACACATAAAATGAAGATGGCATTGAGTCGAGATATTCAGAATGTCTCAGTATAGTAATTTTTTGTAAATTAATAACAGATTCATTATCACATGGTTGGAGGCTGATCTTTAAGTCCAAGGCTGGAATGCAAATTCACCTGAAAAATAAATAAAAACATATGTTAAGAGCTTTATACCAAAACATCCTTTAAATATTTGTAAACATTTTTTATGGATACACTTTTTCTAACAAAGAAACAAACAAACAAACACGTACATTAAATTTACCCAGGGAAATGTTTGGTAAATTTCAAAGTTCTTTGATATCATAGAAAGGACTATATAAACAATTCATATGGAATCTGCACCTAGGTGACAGCCCTTCCCTTTCTTTTGCCGATACTACATTCTTTGAAGTACTGAAACTCTTCGTTTTCCTCCCCACCTGATTAGTATTAAGGAAGGATGGTTGCAAATTCAGAAGTGTGATTATCTTCAAAATCTCACAAGTACTCATTCAGAAAGTTACAATGTCAGTACACACTGCCTCATGATTTTATCAACAGCACACTATTTTTTAAGTTTAAAATAACATTACAAAGAAGAAATAAACCATTAAAGATTTTACAAATGGTTGGAAAATCAGCAACTCCCCAACATGAAAGGAAATATAGTCATAGTAATGGAACGATGCTTCCTATCATTCTGTTCCAAGTCGACAAACCACTAACAGCCACTAGCAATAAGGATGAAATGATGACTGGATTCTTTGCAATGGTGTACATGGAAATCACAGCACAGTGAATGGTATTCTGCTGAATCTGATCTACGAGAATACAAACATGACTTCTCAGCATCGTGAAGATGAATTCATAAGACAACATAGCCATAAAGCTGTTCGGCTACACCTTAATCATTTCAACTTTATAAGAACAACAGACCAGGGAAGTTACATTAAGAATTTGAAACAAGGACTCAACATGCATTGTGCTGCATGTAGAGAAGGTAATCACAAAGAAATATTAGATCATGCAGTCGAAGAAATACAGGGTCTTTATTTATGCTTGGAAGGGAGTTTATCGCTCGAACTTGTCCGCCGATGACAGGTCGCTAGGTACCGGCTGCTGGCGCGCACGGTTTCCTACACTCTGCAGTTGTTGAGAGCTGAACTCCGAGATAGTAGGGTGTTCAATGAAGCTACTGCGTACTGCATGTCGTATTGTATAGTGTTTTATTGTGATAGTGCTGTAATGTATGTGAAATATTTGTTACGTGAACGTGTATATCTGCATAATACTTACATTAAATGCAGAAAATCGTGCGCTAGGACAAGACAAAAGTTTTGAGCGAAATTTCCAGGGTGACCCATTCCTGTCAATCGGACAATAAAACAACTGGCCAAGAGATTCAAATCTACAAGTTCAGTAAACAATAAAAATAGACGTAAAGGTAGTTATCTCCTTACTGAAGTGCGTTTGGTACGAGGATCATAAGTAAAAATCTGTGCATCACGGCATGTGATTTTTATTTGTGGGGAATGTTAAAAAATGTAGTTTATGGGAACAACCCTCACACACTAGATGAACTTAAAAGACGATATACGAGTTGCAATTGCATCCATCAGTGCTGAAGAACTTGGTAGAGTAACTGAAAACTTCATTAGGAGATGCCAATTATTTTGGCAGCGCATGGGGAACATTTTCAGCATAAACTGTAAGCATGGTGAGTAAAATGCATGATAATGATTTTTAGCACCGTATTCTCCCGTACATACGCACGCGTGATAGCCGGCAACTGAACCGTCACTGGCGGCCAAGGTCGAGCGAGAGAAAGTCCCTTCCAAGCATAAATAAAGACCTTGTAGCTATTTGCTCTTCATTAAGATCTACAGTGAACATGTAGAAGGGTAGTGGACTTGAACTTCATAATCATATAAGCCTACTAAAAATACACGCAGCTAATGTGCTATGTATCTGAGCATTGGCGGTGCAAAACCAGTGTGCTCGCCACGTCTTTTAAAAAAACAGTCTAGTCCTAAACAGTAACATCAGCAGAACTGGATTAAGCAAATATTTTAAATTACATGGAATGAAACTGTTTCCTAAGTATGAATACTAGGCTGTCAGTGAACTGTAGGATCAAATTTCGATCAATCACATTTTTAACACTTTATTACATCTTGTGTATTATTAAGACCTATGTAAATGTATTAAGTCTCGGGAAGCAAAGTAATATTTGCAAGCAAGAAATATCCTGCACTTGAGACAAAACACAGTGAAGCTAAATGTTCTGAAAGCCAGATCTGATGTGTATTCTCTAAACAGTGAGCGATAATCATAATTATCACTAATGACTGCTCATATGGTGTTTCTTGTTCTTTATTTGTTGTTGGTACCAGCTCCTTTCCCTAATTTTACTGAACAATGATAATTAAAATAGTTTCAATAGCTCCTGTTCATTACTGAGCAATTTGTGATATGCACTAAGTGTTGGAAAATGTTATAATTATACAACAACTACCTGTTGTGTATTGTACGCGCACTCTTTAGTGATAGATGGACACCCTAGTCCTGAATCGGTCGACTTCGGTTATCTTCGAGATTCGTATTGGCAACCTTTGAAACACAAACTAAGAATCGCGCATGATCGCTGTGCGACATCTGGCGTACACTTTACGTACTCGTACTGTTGTTGTTTACACAGCAAAGCCAAACTATAGAATTCATGCTAGGCTCTATTAATCATAAGCAAAAATAATACCAAAGTGACTTGAAACAGAGCTTATTTGGGACTAGTGACCTAGAAATCCTCCCACAATATTCAATGAAGGTAGATGCATGCACATATACCTGACACTGTACCTATAGCTGACAGCCTAACTTGAGGTGTAAAGAAATGAGAATGAGCGCCTAACCTGAAAATCCACAGCCTGTTTCCAGTCATTCGACCAGGTCGGGAATGGAATGAATGAAGCCCTATCTTGCGGCGAGGATAGGAAATGTGCCAGCTGCCGAAGCCTGTCACACTCCTCTGGGTCAATGATTAATGAATGACAGATGAAATGAAATTATATTAGAGAGTGTTGCTGGAATGAAATAAAAAACTAAACCCCATGGCACTACAGCCCTTGAAGGGCCTTGGCCTACCAAGCGACCGCTGTTCAGCCCGAAGGCCTGCAGATTGCGAGGTGTCATGGGGTCAGCACGAGCTGGAATGAAATATGACAGGGAAAACTGGAGTACCCGGGAAAAAAACCTTGTCCCACCTCCACTTTGTCCAGCACAAATCTCACATGGAGTGACCGAGATTTGAACCACGGACCCAGCGGTGAGAGGCCCGCGCATCCGCCTGAGCTACGGAGATTCCAGCGCCTAACTTAAAAAAAAAAAGGAGAATATCTCCACTCATACTTAATTTTTTTTTCATCAGCTTGTTGCTTAAATGTTGTTCCAGGGAATACAGAATACAGGAGGTGCCTTGGAGCTCTGAGAGTGCTCTACATAGTGGGCATAGTCGTGTACAGGCGCAAGAACGCATGTTGCATTTTCAATGAACGAAAATTGTAATTGGGGGAATTTTCAGGCATGAATGCTGTACGACAAACTAAAATGTGTTGTAGGTATTGTAATGTGTTGTGATTACAGTTGCACAAATCTGAAAACCAATAATATTTCTGGAATAACATTTATCAGATAAGATTCTAAGTATGGCTTATAGTATGTGGTACAATATATTACCTCCATTGTCATTGTGATAGTATTTCGGAGTCCCATAAGCACCGTCAACATTTCGTAAGAATTTTCAGATACTACTTGCTTACCGCCTCCGAAATATGTATCCTGTTGTGGGTGGGTGAGGTAGAAAAACCACGGTATCCCCTGCCTCTTGTAAACGGCAACTAAAAGGGGCCCAATGGGGGTCTTAACTTGGGAGTGTGGGGAGTTGGCAACCACAGGGCCCTTAGCTGAGTCCTCCATTGCTTACACTTGTGTCAGGCTCCTCATTTTTACCTATCCTATCCAAACTCCATTAGTAAACTCTTGTTCTTTCTCGACCCCGACGGCATTACATGTGGAGGCCTACTAGGGAGTCTCATTTTTATGTCCTTTGATGCCCTTGCCTTTCTTTGGAAAATACCTTCATTTTTCGAAGTGCTGGACCTCTTCCTCTTTTTCCCTCTGATTAGTGTTAATAGAGGATGGTTGTACTACCTATTAAAACAATCACCACCACCACCACATTAAAATATGTAATAAACAATGCTGCTAAGCCCAGTTTGATGATTTACTGCACATTCCCCTGAAGCATTCAGAATGTGGTATGTCATTATTAATAGCCTACCCCTTGTCTTTACAGTTATCTGGTGAAGATTTATATCTCCTATTTGCATGACACTCAATTTACAGTACAGATAGTCAACTAGGAGATGGTGCATTTAAGCCTACGAGTCATAAGTAATAAAACGCTTAATAGTCCTGTTGGCCAGAGGATTTTTTACAGTTAATCACCGAGTTATTTTGAAAATGATTACACAAATTGTGTGATTCGAAGCTTCCCAACTCCCGAGAATTATCTTACTTTGTATATATATCTACAATGTAAGAACTGCCACGTTTTACCCTACATGGGGGCGTGGTCGTTTGCTTCACATAATAGCCACAGAGAGTAGTGTAGTGGGCAGCTCCCTGTATTCTTTACTCTCCGTGTTTCTCTCTGGAAGAAAAATATCAGTTAGCAGTACTGAAAGATATGATCAAGATCTGCACATCCTTTGTATGAAGGGGAGCATCAGCAAGCAAAAGTTTGGAGGAACCCTTAGGATTTTTTTATAATGAGGTTAATGGAAGTAAATAAGGTATTATACTTTGTTGGGTTCTGAACGTTAAATCAATATTTGATACTATGTTTAAAAACTATATGGTGACTGGAGTGAAAGTTATAAAATATCACAAAATATGGAGGGTCAGCCACTACGGCCTACATCATAGTGGGCCTTATACCTATACCTGACACTTGTCAGCTTAGAATGCACAATTGTTTTGATCTGTTTTGAATTAGAAACATTCAGTTTATTCTAGCTGGATACAGATATACGGTAGTGGCCACGATTCTTCATACGGTCTGTCGCCATGGTTAACAGTCTGCACGGCAAGGATAAAACCAGGCCCTACCCTAACCAGTCCAGACCAATGGACTTTCCACACGAAACTAGAGGCCTAAAGCTGCTTAGCGGCTCTAACCTGCCCCCAGACCCCCTTTACTTGTCCTTATAACAATGGTCTTGTCCAGGCCCAATCTTAATCGTCCACAAGGCAAGACACTTGTCCAGGCTCTACCCTAATTTTACTTCACTGAGGTCCGTTGATTTCTTTACAATATCTTTAACCTCCAAGCTGACTTTTCATTTAAACTTTTCACTGATATCCAAGATTCAGTAAAATATTTCCAATGCATGAAGTTTATATAAACTTATCCGTCTGCAAAAACACTACACCATACTTTGAGTGAACGTAGATCAGACATGATTAGTAACCATAATAGGTAAGTTTCCTGAATACCATCACATTCCTCGCAGATTTCCTGAATTGTCTTGCTATGAGCTAGGCTTACACTAATCTGAAAGCTTTTCTCAAGTATAATTTAAAAATCCATACATTTGCAAATAAGCTATACTTGAGAGCCATTTGTTTCTCTCTCGCTCACTTCGCGTGATATGGTCGTAATCGTGTGGTGGACAGAGCTGCCAACTGTTCATCTAAAGAACTAGTCCTAGTGAAGCGGCGCTACTTTTGAATTTACGAATCTCGGACGGTGACAAAGCCATTGGTCTGGATACGTTAGGGTAGGTTAGTGACAAAACAATTAGTCTGGATATATTAGGGTAGGGTAGTGACAAAGCCATTGGTCTGGATCAAGCAAAAGGGGTCTGGGGGCACAAGCCCCCAATTAGAAACCGCGAAGTAGCCCTAGGCCTCTAGTATCCCGCGTGACACCTCCAATGGTCTGGATTGCTTAGGGTAAGTTAGCGACAAAGCCATTGATCTGGATGAAGCAAAGGGGTACCAGGTTAGAAGCCACGAAGCGGTCCTAAGCCTCTAGTACCCACGTGACACCTCCAATGGTCTGGATACGTTAGTGAAAAAGTTGTGTATTTTACTTCACTGCTGGGAGTGACATCATATCCCATTGTGTCTCGCCCAATGGAAATGCTGGTACGTAGTTAGGCAATGGACAATGGCGCGTGATAAACTGCATTAGGTTATAAAAGCAAAATTATTTCTGGGGGGGGGGGGGGAGGGGCGGTGGGTGGGTTCTTGCCTGTCGCAGTGAACACATCTCTCCTCTACAAGGTATTCCACTTAAGATTTCTAACATATTACATCCTTATCATGCTATAAAAGCATGGTAAATCGTACTGAATTTGTACAGGTAATTCACAAATCTCAAGACACTTTCCACGTATTAGTTCGTTACAACGACCTATTAATACAAAACTAATTTAGAGGAGTTAATGACAACCAAACGTCATGGAATGCCAGATTTAAAAACCTAAACATGCGATCAGACTCATAATTACCAAGTTTTCTCGTAAATCCATACGGAGAAAAGTGCCTCCCTGAATTTGGTAAGAAAGTAATGAAAGCCATATCCATTTAAAAGACAAGAAGGGGTCATGAAATGCCATCTATCTTGATCACCTAATACCACTGTCAGAAAGGTGTGGACACTTGAAACGAACCGGAAGTGCTCCAAGTTTACATGCTGATGATTCTGAAAGAGGATTCGATATATTCCACTGTATGAACTTACTTTGTCCAGATGTGGAATATGGAGAATTTTCCTTGGTAACAAACACAAGCTGGGGCTTGTACAAAATACAATGAACAAAAGGGAGGAATCCAGCTGGCATTCATGAATAACAGTAAAATTCCAACCAAGTTAGCACTCCTGAATATGTAAAACGCCAAAACTAAAAATATAAATGCGACAATAAAATTTACCTTAATCTTCTTGCTTCACGTTCGGATTCCAGAAGGGTTAGGATATCTCCCTCTCGGACAGGGCCTTTAACATTTCGGATAATTTGACGATTTTGTTCACCAATGAATTCGACTTTTACTTGCGTACATTGTCCCTGGGAACCTGTTCGTCCCAAAACTTTCATAACACGAGCTAGAACAACTGGCTTATCCATAACAGCAGAAACTTATGGAATTACCAACACGTGCTCAGCAACCTCCACAGTCAACGACAACAGGAAAAAAGGCAAAGAATAGACGAAATTTATTGTTCATACCCCACACCAAAGAGAATATGCTTCCCACCGCCGTCTCGATCCACGTATACAGCCTGCTCTATGCGAGCCTTTTTAATAATAATAGTATTGCAACCAAATGGTCATGATATATACACTTAAATAACTTAAATGTATATCACTAATAGTGATAATATGCAGTCAATGCTTGCAAAACATGATCAGTTATTTACACAGTTGTGTCAAGCTTCCTTTTCTATGGACACATTCGATAGCATGGTATATGCCGCATCGTTGGTCACAGAAGACACGTACGCAACCCGGTCCTGACTTGTGAAATTCCATGGTTCTGCACACCTTATGGTGGAACCCGTGTACGGCAAACCTGGTCACTGTATGCCTCAGGGCATATCCACCACGCGTCCAGTCCCTGTTTACCATCGACTACGCAGTGACAAAATTCCTCCGCTAGATGGCAGACATAGACGCACAATGTTCTAAACTTAATCTATTGGCGACAGCCTACAAAACACTATGCAGTATGGTCATATGTTCAATGAAGCTCGTAAATGACATCAGTAATATCAAATATAGGCAATAGTACCTGTATGCAGTCGCAGTTAGCCTCTTCATACGAAATTTAAGATTTTCCTGAACGAAGGCTTGCAGTGGCGCCGCACTTTCTGTGTTCTTGCCAACGCAATATCAAATAATATAGGTCTTACGAACTTGGTTAGGATAATATCACTAAGAGTTTGCTGATGTTCTTTGACCTCAAACTGTAACAAAACCCATTCTGAAAGGGGTTTCTTTTGCTATTTGTTTTACGTAGCACCGACACAGATAGGTCTTATGGGGACGATGGTATAGGAATGGGAAGGAAGCGGCCGCGGCCTTAATTAAGGTACAGCCCAAGCATTTGCCTGGTGTGAAAATGGGAAACCGCGGAAAACCATGTTCAGGGCTGCCAATAGTGGGGATCGAACCCACTATCTCCCGGATGCATGCTCACAGCTGCGCGCTCCTAACTGCACGGCCAACTCACCCGGTATTCTGAAAGGGAAGACGTCGCAACTCGTCGTATTACGCTCGTACGTTTGAAGGACTTCGAAAATAGGGCACAGTAGCTTAAACGAACTCCTGCAGATGCTTCACCAGAGTAACAAAACAAGGTTTTGGGTATCGAACTCCTCCTCTGTCCTGATGCATAATCAGTTCAATTTGGCGGTGTCGAAGCTCTAGGCAGTGATATGTTGCTGAGACAAATGTGACACTCCATCCTATCTTCAACAAAACGAACCTAGTACCTGCAAATTAGGATTTGATTTTCTGTTTCTAGTTTGATTGCAATATTATCGTCTGGATATCTGAGGTTGTCCAAAATGTCTAAACATGAAGACGTTTGTTTTGTGATTGTCCGTCACAATTCTTATCACAAGGAATCCACTATCCTTCACGGCTTCAATCACCTTCTGAAAAAAAAACCGCAGCCTGTTTCCAAGCATTCGACCGGGTAAGGAATGGAATGAATGAAACCCACATCTAGCAGCGAGGATAGGAATTGTGCCGGCTGCCGAAGCCTGTCGCACTCCTCCGGGGCAATGAATGAATGACGGATGAAATGAAATGATATTCGAGTGTGTTGCTGGAATGAAATATGACAGAGAAAACGGGAGTATCCGGAGAAAAACCTGTCCCGCATCCGCTTTGTCCAGCACAAATCTCGCATGGAGTGACCGGGATTTGAACCACAGAACCCAGCGGTGAGAGGCCGGCGCGCTGCCGCCTGATCCGCAGAGACACCATCACCTTCTGAAATAAGTTGTAAAGGCACAGATGCGAGAGTAATCTGAGGATATCCAATTACTTCATTTATTAGGTCATTGCCTAGATAAAGCCGACAGACGCTTTTCTCTTAATTCCCTTCTAGACGGTATTTCATGGAGTCGTATCTTTTCTGGCTGCGAACCACCTTGCCGAGATTGGCAAAATGGTACACAACAGTTGAATAATTCGGGGAAAGAATCTGAAGTTCCACTTCTACGAAAATTGTACCTTGCACAAACGGAAAGAAACAAGTACCAACACTTTAGAATCACTTTTGAAATATCTATAAGCATAACATGATTAATGAGTTTCACAGTTGTACACAATATATCTCTTGTACGAACGGAAGTGACCATACAGGTTTACTCATTGTACAAAATAACTCATGGTTTCACACACTTTCATGCACCAATAACACAGTGCTATACCCACACTGACAGCGAAGGTTGTGCGTCTACTGCTGCACTCTTATGGCGACTTTGAGAAATATTGGTAGTCGCGCCTTCCTGCGTTAAACTAGTGGCATAGAACAGGCAATATAAGACGATCGAGACGGCGGTGATGCTTCCAAAGTGCTTCAACAGTCAATAGCAAATTTCAGAAATCGCATTCGATATTTATCGAAAACGCTAAGGGCCCATTCGCAATGCAATCGTAACCGTAAATTTAACGACGTAACGAACCGTAAAATTAACATAAAATTTGTGGTATTCACAATGGTCACATTAACGTAAAGAGTACACAGCAGCCAATCAAAACACTGCCATGTTATTTAGCACGGCAGGAGGGTTTTCGGGCATCTCGCAGTTTTATATTTCAGTGCCTCGATGGAATCAAACAACGTGATAGCGGAATTCATATTACTTTAAACAACTATTGCTTTGCTTCTGGGAGCTGTGTAGGACCACCTGAAAAGGCGATCTAAAGAACAGTGCAGAAAATGGGTTCATCATTTGAATCAAAGAAGGTTATCTCAGTGCGATTTCGGTAATCTACTCTAAGAAATGACCCTCATCAGTTCGTTTTGGACATGCGGATGAAACCTGAACTGTTTGCCTTTCTTACGATTTGCTTCCCCTTTTCTAATAAAAAGAAATGTAAAGTCTCCTTTACCGAAATCTATGTCCCTATCTATCACACCCCCATGAGATGTTAGGATCTATTTGTTTGGATGATATCGTCTTCGTAAACTAGTAGTCCGTCATAATGTTAATAAATATACAGGGAGACTTTTATTTATGGCAGGGATTGTCTCTCGTCCGTTCACCAGCGCTGCGAGCTTGTCTCCCGCCATTTACCGTCAGATTTAATTGCTACAGGATGTATATTTCCACCTATTATTCTTCGGTACAGCGTCTTTGTAATCCTTTTTCATTTTATCATACATATTGAACCATTCCGTTCATTGTATTATAGTCATGATTTTAGCTTACAAGATTTGGAATATTCGAGACCACACAGAAAATACTCGTATACTAATTTATTACATGAGAGAAGTGGAGTGTGAGCAGTTCTCGTGGGAAGAAAGCAGCTATGTAATTATGAAGTTTCTAGAATCTCATAAGATAAATTTATTACCCCAAGCGAAGCTCATAATTGTAGGCAGAGGAAGCCAAACACGTCACCTATGTAGCGTGCCAACAAAGAATTTGGAGCGAAGAAAGAAATTAATTTATATCTGTGAGGACAGAAGAGATGCATTTGATTTGATGACAAAATTGCAACCTCTGTATTTTTTGCTAAATTTTGATATGCTACACGATTATAATTAGAAATGCATACGGTAAGTGAAGTACTTGGCGCGCATTGTGTGTGTACGCATCGTGCCGCGGGCGGGAGAAAATAGCCGCTAACCCGTCGGCGTGGGTAAGCCAGCCTCATTATAAATATAGAGCCGCAGAGTGCTTGAGATTCATTCTTTGACTGTCTTGCTGTCGGGACTGCGTGGTAACTCCGAGAATAGCATCTGAGCTGCGAGCCGTAAACACCAGGCACAATCTAGTTGGGAAAATAAGTAAGTAAATAATCTGCATGACTGTGTTGAAATTTTCATTATACATGTGATGGCTTGACCATCGTGAGAAGATGTACTGCCTATGATTTATCTGCTTAGCTAGTAGCTTCCTATGACTTTGAGGACCAATTGTTAGAAAGGAAGTACGGAGAATAATAATAGCTCAGGTTATTTCTGGTAGTTAAGAGTAACATTTCTATGAAAAGATAACAAGATCTTGTCATCATATGTGAATGAGTGAATTCTTGACTAAACTCTAGTAGAGAACCGCACTTAGAAGCGTGTGAGAGTGGGAATTTGTGGAAACTGGCATCGAATTGGAACCCTCTGTAACACATGTCTCTTTACAGTTTTCCCTTCACCGGCTAGCGGGAGCAACAACACGCTGAGAACAAGAAAGAAGTACGGCGAGTTGAAAAAGACGGGATCTGTCAAGACCCAGAGCATCGACGTGGGGACACCAGGAAGGCGTGCTCATCACGACGCCGAAGGATACAACTCACAACCTTCGAGGAAGCTGCAGGAGAAGCCTTCATCAGCCATCATGGATCCAGTAATCCGCACACCTGTGAAACCGGCGACGACAATTGTCAACATGCCGTAAACTCCAGGAGTCCACAGAGGGGTGCCTCGCAATGCCATCGATACGTCCAGGTTAGATCGCTCCAATTGGTTCTAAGCATGTAAATTATTGAAAGTAGATTCAAATGGCCGTCAGCCACAACAATAGCTGTCTGATGTAAATAACGATTTGGTTAGAGTAATCATGTACAGACCTCGAACTCAGGATAGTAGGACAGGCAGTAGGTTGTATATTCCCACTGGTAGAATTCTGATGTTTTTATTTCTTTATTTTGCGGTATCTGTTCCGTCTGGGTCATGTTTGCTAGGTCTGTTGACCAGATACTGTAGTTAGTGCAGCGAAGCCTATACTTATTTGTGATTGTACGTAATTCTGAGGAGATCTTGACTTAGTCCTTGACTCACATGGGCTAACGGGGATGGGTGTGTGTAACCGATTGCTTGAGATATCTTTACATCAACTTCTAGCTGATCACACGTTTTGTTATAGTTATGCCGAGCGCAGAGAAATAATGAACATTGTAAGGTGAATATTCCGCATTCGTCTGCTGTAGTAGCGCCAGGGAAGTGAGTCATTGTGTACTTATGGATGAGCCCGTGGAGGCAGATATCAGAGAACGTGATTTATGGATACACCCAATGGAGGCAGAGATATGATAGTGATTGAATAATTTCGGCGCTAAGAATGGCCTGTCATGTGATTATTGAAGTGAATTGAGGAACGCGGCAGGTATGCTGTTATCCGATCAGCTGAGCGCTCCTCAAGGGCAGCGGGGCCGACACACATCCCGTTGTTGTTTTTTTGTGGGTTTAAGGAAGTCAAGTTTTACGTCACAGGCTAGGGAGAGTAATATTGCTGTCTGCACTAGCTCAAGTGTTAGCCTGGAGAGACTTCCATGGCCGCGACCTTGTGTAGCCAGCAGGGGATCACATTTTTTGTCTGCATGGCTCTGGTGTAGTGTTATTTTTAGTCTACTTCAATATTTTGGTGAGTGATACATAATAGAATAATGGGCATGCTGGCATAGTGTTAAAAACCTGTTCCCTGTTTTTGAAGTTTCTTGGCAATTTCTTTTGATATTTTATTTCATTTGAGATCGTATCATTATTGATTAAAATAGTGGCCAGAATTTTTACACACTCCGTTATATTTTTTGTCGAAGGAACATCACACTTCCACACATCACTTGAATTATTAAAGTTACTTTCAAAGGTTAACACAAGGCTAAAACAAGGGCTTTATTTTGTAAAAAGTTCCCCAAAATAAAGACTCTGCCATTCATTTTAATACTACTCTCTTCATACCGTAAGTACCAAGGTGACTTACCACAATTTCACATATTCTCGATCTGTCACACTCCCTATTCATGTTTTTAATGAAGTCAAAATTGTTGGGTGTTGATACCTTGATTTTTGTAATGGATTTCCCCTTTTGCCTGTCATTTTACGTCGCACTAAAACATCAAAGGTTTTCGGTGACGGAAGGATGGGGCAGGCAGTGGCCGTGGCCTTAGTTAAGGTACAGCTCCAGAATTTGCTTGGTGTGAAAATGGGAAACCTCAGAAAACCATCTTCAGGGCTGCCGGTGGTGGGATTCGAACACTTTCCAAGGTCACAACTACTCAACCCTGACCCTGACCCTGACCGCGAGGCCAACTAATTTGGTGTAATGCTCGTACTTTTAAAATCCGCTCAAAGCATCTTACTCTCCTAGATACAGAGCGACTTAGCCGTTAGATTAGGGTCGCACAATTGTGAGCTTGCATTTGAGAGATGGAAAGGGTTCGAACCGATCACCGGCAGCCGTGAAGATAGTTTTCCGTGGTTTCCCATTATAACACCAGGCAAATGCCCCAGGCGACCGCTACCTACCTAATCCTAGCATTTTCCCACCCTTCCGTCGCCGAAAACCTTCGTTGTGCTCGTGCGGCGTTAAACAGGAAAACGCATCCGCTAGATAAAGAGCACGTAAAATTATTATTTCTCTTTTACGTATCAAACGCTAAGTTTTTTTTTTTGCAAATCTTCAATAAACATTTTCGTACTACAACATTCTCACGACCATTATTAGGTTATTCCTCGCCATGTCAGCTTTGGCCCGGTACGGGAGCCATGTTTTTGCTGTATTGTGGTCTGAGTATTGGAGTTGGTATTGGCGGGAGCTTCCGGTGTTCAGAAAAATCAAATTGTCAGTGATCACTGCCACGAACATCATTCCACATCCACCCCACTCCCCTCACACCTACACGGAAAAGTAGGCGATGCCTCCCCGCATGATTCATTAAAATGCTTCAGATTACGGTACTTATTTTTCTTTATATTCATTATTTCGGGGTGGGGGCAGGCACCTCATATACGGCCCCTGGGGAATCAAATCGTAAGATAGTGTCAAACAGTTCAGGTTTCATCCATATATACAAAACGAACTGATGAGGGTCATTTCTTACAATAGATTACCGAAATCGCTCTGAAATAACCTTCTTTGATTCAAGGGATGAACCCATTTTCTGCGCCGTTGTTTAGTTCGGCTTTTCATGTACATAGCTCCCACGAGAAAAGCAAGAGATGTCTGGAGATATAAATTCCGCTACCATGTTGTTTGATTCCATCTAGATATTAAAATATAAAACTGCGAGATAGCCTAAACCCCGACTTCCGTGCTAAATAACATGGCAGTATTTTGATTGGCTGCTGTGTACTCTTTAAGTCCATGTTACGTTCCTCCATTGTGAATACCACAAATTTTACGTTAATTTTACTGCTACGTTAAGTCGTTAAGTTTACGGCTCCATTTGCATTGTGAGTGGAGCCTTAGCGCTCTCCATTCTTGTATGAATGCCATCTGATGGATACAGCAGAAAATATCATTTATTAGAAAATTATTTTCATATATTTTCTTTGATTTAACTGTAACAGTGTAGGGTAATTTAATGTACAGATTGTTTTTATACAAATATATTAAAAACATATCTCAAGCGTATTTAGTTAGAATATACAGGTTTATTGCTGGTACATTGTTAGAAGAGCGCCTTTCGTTAGTTTTAAGAGTCCATGTGGCTCGTATTGCTGATGAAATAAGTGAATGTTAATTAAAGCTAGTATATAGAAGGTCCAGCCTTTGAACTAGGCGTACTTAGGCACACTCATTCCAAGGACCATCCATGCAGAGGCAATGAAGTGCTCTGAGTAGGTAATTTCATACAAGATGTTAGAAGACATCTGGAAGAGGTCCTACAATCTCCTACCCATTTACCTCGTGACCACTTAAAGACATAAATGGGAAGGGGTAAGAGGAGAAACCCGCCCACTTTACTTAACTACCAGCAGATATTGGTAGGACTCTTCCAGAGCACATGGCCTCAGCCTAAGTTAAAACTGTCTGCAGTGAGTCACAGCACTGTCACCACCCTACATTTGCTCACTCACTTTGATCATAGCCAAGAGGCCGAGAAACGATTGAAGTACTACTCAATGAAATATTCATCCTTACGAAAGAAATGTACTTCGAAAACAAATTAAAACAGAAT
Source organism: Anabrus simplex (assembly GCF_040414725.1). Taxonomy (NCBI): domain Eukaryota; kingdom Metazoa; phylum Arthropoda; class Insecta; order Orthoptera; family Tettigoniidae; genus Anabrus; species Anabrus simplex. The sequence continues at coordinate 425,563,470 of NC_090269.1, read as the reverse complement.
TTGGAAATTATAACGAAAAAGGTAATACAATATTAGGAAACATATCCTCAGAAAATGAACATATCGAGGCCATTGTTAAGGACTGGTAAACTACTGAAAACCATCTGCATGGTAGCCGACGCTGTAATTCGATCCCACTACCTCCCGAGCGCAAGTCCGCAACTATGTATGTATGTATGTATGTATGTATGTATGTATGTATGTATGTATGTATGTATGTATGTATGTATGTATGTATGTATGTATGTATTAACAAACAAATGATTCTTGCTGAAATTATTCTTGACCCTCACGAATTTAAGATCGTTGAGAAAGTCTACATAATTAATTAATATATCTTGAACATCGTTGACATGTTGACTATTCGTAAAGAATAAAAAAAGAAAAAAATAGCATTCTATTGGCTACAAAAATAAAATTAAAGTGGATAAACTCCATCATAAACCATCCTGAATCTCAATGATATTTTAGAGCTTGATTTCACTTTTTTATTTATTTATTCACGAAGCACAAGATACAGCTACACTGAGCAAATTTCACTTGCACTGTCAACAGACTATTTAACAAACGTAAACTTTCATAATAAAACATAACAAACATAACAAAATATAACAAGATCAGGTACACATCCTACTAATAACTGTCCAAATCGAAAACCATGAGAATGTCCATGTTCATAGCCAAGTCGTCGTGGGTCAAGATGGCGGTATAATCCCTTCACATCAACTTATCTTTAAGATACTATTTACACACCTCTCGAATACACTTTTATTTGATGCTATATCAAGCTCTTGCCTCCTATTAATATTATAAAGAGTGTTGGGAGGCGGATTAGGAAAGATCGTTGAAGTATTGAGTGCTGAGTGTGGGGAATGTGGAGAAGGTCTTTGGTTCTGGTGGAGCGGGAAGGAACGCGGAGAGAGAAGAGTGAGACAAGATGTTCCGAGCGGTAATGTCCATTTAAGATCTCGTGGAGGAAACTCAGGTCAGCTACCTGTCGCCTGATGTGCAGCGGTGACACATTAATTGCCAGTAATACCTGCTGCGTAGACAGATTTCTGAGCTTGGGTTTCTGTTCCTTACAATTGCAGCAAAGAAGGACACTGCTCTGTCTAACTGCTTAGTATTGGAGGGGGAGGCTGTTGTCCAAATCGGAGAACGGTAGTTTAAGAGAGGTTGAACGATCGTGAGGAAGAAGTGACGAAGAGCAATGGGGTCAGAAATTTCTGTGAAGCGATAGAGAATGCCTAGTAATTTCATAGCCTTGGTTCTATATGTTTCTATATGGCTCTTAAATTGTAATTTTGTATCGTATATTACACCTAGGTCACGCTGTTGCGTAACCACGGTGATGGGCTTGCCGAGAAGGTAATATGATGTCGGTAGAGGTGATTTACGTAGTGTTATGGTCATGTGGCTGCATTTTTGTGGATTGGGGATAAGTTTTCAAGTACGGCACCAGTTCGAGAGGGCATTAAGTGAGGACTGTAGCAGAGCTGCATCTGCTGGATTCCTGATCTCCCTAAATATCTTGCAGTCGTCAGCAAAGTGTAGGGTATTCGTTGTTTCGTTCAGTTTGGACGCCAGATCGTCCATAAACAAAGAAAACAGCAAGGGGCCAAGAGTACTGTCTTGTGGGACACCAGAGGTGACTGGTAACCATGAGGATGAAGTGCCTGATATTACCACTCTCTGCCAACGGTTATGTAGGAAGCCAGCAAGAAGGGTCAGAAGACTGCCATGTATATTAAATCGTTCGGAGAGTTTATGGAGCAACAGAGTATGGTCAACAGAATCGAAAGCTTTCGAAATGTCTACGTAGCAGATATCCAGCTGTGATTTAGCTGCAATAGCGTGTGATGCAAAGCTATGCAGAGTGGCCAGGTTTGTTATACAAGAGCCACCTGGTAGAAAACCATGCTGCTTGGTTGAGTTATACGGCAAAGTGAATGCGAGGAGACGCTGGTGTATAATTTTTTCAAGATAAAGGATAGTGTGGGGAGAATAGAGATTGGTCGGCAAGATGAAACATTAAATTTGTTGCCTGATTTGAGAAGTGGAACAATATTTGCCTGTTTCCAGGTAATAGAAAAATAGCCCGCGTCGTGTAGGGGTGTAGAAGCAAAACTCACATCGCCATTTTTTCAATATTATGTTCTGTGTGAAGGCATATTCTCTACCTTAATGGGCATCATTTCCAATGAAACATCTGTAGCGAAACTAACATTTTACTTGTATAAAATCATTCTGAAATTAAGGGTTAGTTGCAAAACTCGCATTATTCATTTCCCAGCACGAAGCAAAAGTCACACTCTCCGGTTACACCAATCATGTTGCTACACTTGTTTCCGAGTGCATTGTGGGTATCGCATGTTTACACTAGATTACAGGTTATGTCATATTGTTAGGTGAAGGCTTCAGCAGTACATCAGTTGTTGATTGAAGATAAATAGTTCCCCAAAATAAGGTTTTTAAATGGAAGAAAGTGTGAAACCATGTTGTTCGGAGAAAAGAGGTCTGAAGAGGAGCAGCGATCAATCAAACTGGAAAAGAAACAAGGCTAAACAAATGAGGTCAGTTGGATGTGCACTTTCATGCTCTGGAGATGGATTATTAAGAGAAGGCTTCACTATTCCAAGTTTTTGTATTTACATGTTTTGAATTTGTTTTCATCCAGATATTCTTCAAAGAGGTTACCAAATTTTCCGGAATAATATTACAGTCAGGGAGCCGTCTTATGTCGTATAGTCTGATCTCAAGACCTTCGCAGGTTTCATGAGAGATTCTATTTTCATAAGGACAAATAATGCATTAGTGTTTAATAAACTGTATCTTTTAACATTATTCTCCTCCAAGTGTCCGTTCTTCTTTTATTTATTTGCTTCTTTTCACTGTTTGAATCCTATTTCTTAGCTTCAGCCTACTAAACATAAGAATGTTTGTACCAAAACTTACATTATCCACAGCCTTGTGATGCATAACTCTCATTATCCAAAAAAGTGGAGCAAAACTCACATTCTCCAAATTTAAAATGTAATTTGTCATCTTCAAGTTTACTTTCCACAAGAAAAGATTTTCTCCGACATTTATTATCACATTCAAGATGTAAATAAAAACGTATACAGCAAGATTCGTCCAGATGTGCATATTTGAGAGTTTTTCAGATTTACCGTAAATCATGAAAAGTGGACAATGTGAGTTTTGCTTCTACACCCCTCACTTGTATTTCTTTAAACAAAACAGAAACACTAGCCGTCCACTTAAACAGAGTCAATTAAAAATCTGAGCTTAAAGCTCCCAATTTAAAATGTGACTTGAGCACTACTACTCCATTCACTCCATAATCAAGGGGACGGACCTCCCAATTTCTTTTACAACCACAGTAAAAGCAATCAGATGATTTCTATAGAGAAACCGAAGTAATAGATGGTATTAGTGATCACGAAGCTGTTTTTGTCGTAGTTAAAATAAATGTAAAAGAAAGGAAGGTATTAAAATTAGGACTATTAGGCAGTACCACATGGCTGATAAAAAAAGCATGAGGGAGTTTTTAAAAAGTAACTATGATCGCTGGAAAACGCCAAATAAAATGTAAACAGACTCTGGGATGGGTTTAAAGCAATTTTTGAGGAATGTGAAAATAGGTTTATTCCTTTAAATGTGGTAAGGAATAGTAAGGAACCACTATATTATAACAGGGAAGAAAAGAGACTAAGGAGGAGGTGCAGGTTGGAAAGAAATAGAGATAGAAATGGTTATGGAAGTAAGGAGAAATTGAAGTAACTTACTAGGAAATTAATTCTAGCAAAGAAGTCAGCTAAGGACAACATGATGGCAAGCACAATTGGTAGTCATACAAATTTTAGTGAAAAGTGGAAGGGTATGTATAGGTACTTTAAGGCAGAAACAGGTTCAAAGGAAGACATTCCAGGAATCATAAATGATAAAGAAATTTTCTCACGGATCTGGAGTGTGTATCGTAGAGATAGGATAGGAATGGTGGGAGGGGGAGTATTCATTCTGGTGAAAGAAGAATTTGTGAGCTACGAAAAAGTTACAGAAGAGACACATGAAATTCTAGGTGAAGGGCTCATTTTTAAAGATAATAGGCAACCTGATATATTTGGACTGTACAGACCGGGAAATGGTAGCACTGACACGGATTCAGAATTATTTGAGAAGATAATCAGCTATGTAGGAAAAGACATGGAAAGAAATGTGATTGTAGCGGTAGATCTGAACTTACCAGATGCCAATTGGGAAGGAAATGCGAACGAGAGGAAGCATGACCAACAAATGGCAAATAAGATAATATGGGAAGGACAGCTGATTCAGAATGTGATGGAACCAACCAGAAGGAAAAATATCCTGGATGTGGTGCTGATAAAACCAGATGAGCACTATAGAGAAACTGAAGTAATAGATAGTATTAGTGATCATGAAGCTGCTTTTGTCGTAGTTAAAAATAAATGTGATAGAAAGGAAGGTCTTAAAAGTAGGACTCGTAGGCAGTACCATATGGCTGGTAAAGCAGTTATGAGGCATTTTCTAAAAAGTAACTATGATCGGTGCAAAACGGTAAATAAAAACGTAAACAGACTCTGGGATGGGTTTAAAGAAATTGTTGAGGAATGCGAAAACAGGTTTGTACCTTTAAGGGTGGTAAGGAATGGTAAAGACCCACCTTATTATAATAGAGAAATAAAGAGACTAAGAAGGAGGTGCAGACTGGAAAGAAATAGAGTTAGAAATGGCTATGGAAGTAAGAAGAAATTGAAGGACCTTACTAGAAAATTGAATCTAGCAAAGAAGGCAGCTAAGGATAACATGATGGCAGCATAATTGGCAGTCATACAAATTTTAGTGAAAATGGCAGGGTATGTATAGGTATTTTAAGGCAGAAACAGGTTCCAGGAAGGACATTCCAGGAATAGTTAATGAACAAGGGGAGTGTGTATGTGAGGATCTTCAAAAGGCAGAAATATTCAGTCAGCAGTATGTAAAGATTGTTCGTTACAAGGATAATATCCAGACAGAGGAGAAGACTAAGACTAGAGTCTGTCTGTTAGGTCATCAGCCCAGAGGCTGGTTGGATCCTCAAAAAGCACCACCAAAGGTCATGCGGTTATAAGGAAACCGCAAAAACCAATGGCAGCACCAAAATGAGGCGTACTAGGCAAGACGAGGAGTGAGGTAGTTTGCCATTGCTTTCCTCATTGGGTCAGAAAGTGCTATTGCAGCACGACTGACCCTATGAGCAACACCTTTCATAACACTCAGATGCACTAGTCGTTCTCTGAATGTCAATACTCAGCACCACCCATACCCCAGCAGCTTCCATATTGTCACAGCCATGGATGAGACTGGGACTTCGGTGAAAGCTACACTTTACTATGGCCTGTGCCAAGGGTACTGTATCCATCAAGAAATGGCAGCAGGCATAAAGAAGTAGAGAAGTATTAAAATTTACATATGATAACAAGTACATTCACAATAACATACAAAAGTTGAGAAATAGGAAAGCGGGTGGAATTGATAAGATTTCTGGGGATACACTAAAGACAATGGGTTGGGATATAGTAACATATCTGAAGTACTTATATGATTATTGTTTGGTCGGAGGAGCTATACCAGATGAATGTAGAGTTGCTATAGTAGCCCCTGTGTATAAAGGAAAGGGTGATGGACATAAAGCTGAAAATTACAGGCCAGTCAGTTTGACATGCATTGTATGTAAGCTTTGGGAAGGCATTCTTTCCGATTATATCAGACATGTTTGTTAAATTAATAACTGGTTCGATAGAAGGCAGTTCGGTTTTAGGAAAGGTTATTCCACTGAAGCTTAACGTGTAGGATTCCAGCAAGATATAGCAGATATCTTGGATTCAGGAGGTCAAATGGTCTGTATAGCGATTGACCTGTCTAAAACATATTATAGGGTGGATCATGGGAGACTACTGGCAATAATGAGTGCAGTTGGACTAGACAAAAGAGTGGCTGAATGGGTTGCTATATTTCTAGAAAATAGATCTCAGAGAATTAGAGTAGGTGAAGCTTTATCTGACCGTGTAATAATTAAGATGGGAATTCCTCAAGGCAGTATTATCGGACCTTTATGTTTTCTTATATATATAAATGATATGAGGAAAAGAGTGGTATCAGATGTAAGGCTTTTTGCGGATGACGTTATTCTCTATAGAGTAATAAATAAGTTACAATATTGTGAGCAACTGCAACGTGACCTCGAAAATGTTGAGAGATGGACAGCAGGCAATGTTGTGTTGATAAACGTGGATAAAAGTCAGGTTGTGAGTTTCATAAATAGGAAAAGTCCTCTCAGTTTCAATTAATGCGTCGATGGGGTGAAAGTTCCTTTTGGGGATCGTTGTAGGTATCTGGGTGTTATTATAAGGAAAGATCTTAATTTTGGGTAATCACATAAATAGGATTGTAAATAAAGGGTACAGATCTCTGCACATGCTTAAGAGGGTGCTTTGGGTTTGTAGTAAGGATGTAAGGGAGAGGGCATATAAGTCCCTGGTAAGACCCCACCTAGAGTATGGTTCCAGTGTATGGGACCCTCACCAGGATTACCTGATTCAAGAATTGGAAAAAATCCAAAGAAAAGCAGCTCGTTTTGTTCTGGGTGACTCCCGACAAATTAGTAGCGTTACAAATATGTTGCAAAGATTGGGGTGGGAAGAATTGAGAGAAAGAAGGAGAGCTGCTCGACTAAGTGGTATGTTTCGAGTTGTCAGCGGAGAGACGACGTGGAGTGACATTAGTAGACGAATAATTTTGAGTGGCGCTTGTAAAAGTAAGAAAGTTCACATTATGAAGATAAAGTTGGAATTCGAGAGAACAAACTGGGATAAATATTAATTTATAGTAAGGGGAGTTAGTGATTGGAATAACTTAACAAGGGTTATGTTCAATAAATTTCCAATTTCTTTGAAATCGTTTAGAAAAAGGCTAGGAAAACAACAGATAGGGAATCTTCCACCTGGGCGTCTGCCCTAAATGCAGACCAGTATTGATTTATTGATGGAACAAGGTGAGTGTGTATGCGAGGATCTTCAAAATGTAGAAGTATTCAGTCAGCAGTATGTAAAGATTGTTGGTTACAAGGATAATGTCCAGATAGGCGACGTGAGTAATTCTAAAGAAGTATTAAAATTTAACTATGACACAATTACATTTACAGTAAGATACAAAAGCTGAAAACTAGAAAAGCAGCTGGAATTGGTAAGATTTCTGGGGATATACTAAAGGCAATGGGTAGGGATATAGTATCATATCTGAAATACTTATTTGATTATTGTTTGGTTGAAGGAGCTATACCAAATGAATGGAGTGTTGCTATAGTAGCCCCTGTGTATAAAGGAAACGGTGATAGACACAAAGCTGAAAATTACAGGCAAGTCAGTTTAACGTGTATTGTATGTAAGCTTTGGGAAAGCATTCTTACTGATTATATTAGACATGTTTGCGAAATTAATAACTGGTTTGAGAGAAGGGAGTTTGGGTTTAGGGAAGGTTATTCGACTGAATCTCAGCTAGTAGGATTTCAGCAAGATATAGCAGATATTCTGGATTCAGGAGGCCAAATGGACTGTATTGCAATTGACTTATCTAAGGCATTTGATAGGGTAGATCATGGAAGACTACTGGCAAAAATGAGTGCAATTGGACTTGACAAAAGAGTGATTGAATGGGTGGCTATATTTCTAGAAAATAGAACTCAGTGAATTAGAGTAGGCGAAGCTTTATCTGACCCTGTAATAATTAAGAGGGGATTTCCTCAAGGCAGTATTATTGGACCTTTGTGTTTTCTTATATATATCAATGATTTGTTTAAGAAGTGGAATCAGAGATAAGGCTGTTTGCAGGTGATGCTATTCTGTACAGAGTAATAAATAAGTTACATTGAGCGGCTGCAGGGTGACCTTGATAATGTTGTGAGATGGACGGTGGAGAGTTAGGGATTGGAATAACTTACCATGAGAAATATTAAATTATTTTTCCAATTCTTTGCGTTCATTTAAGAAAAGGCTAGGAAAACGGCAGATTGATTGATTGATTGATTGATTGATTGATTGATTGATTGATTGATTGATTGATTGATTGATTGATTGATTGATTGATTGATTGATTGATTGATTGATTGATTGATTGAACTCACAGGTTTCCACCCAATACATGGTTCAAATTTGGAATAGCCTAAGACAGTTACAGGATGCAAAAGGACAGTACATTAGAATCTAGTAAACGACATAAAATAAGAAAATGAGACTAAAATAAAATAAAATTCAATCGGACAAATACTCCTCGGACATGCCATGAAGTCCGTCGAATACTCCGGAAACGTGACCCCCAAAGTGAGGGTCACCACAGCAGCCATCCTCGGTCTCTTCATGCCACGTCTAACTTCACCCCTGAATATTTCTATTGTCTTCCAGAATATGCTATTTACCGGGCGAGTTGGCCGTGCGCGTAGAGGCGCGCGGCTGTTAGCTTGCATCTGGGAGATAGTAGGTTCGAATCCCACTATCGGCAGCCCTGAAAATGGTTTTCCGTGGTTTCCCATTTTCACACCAGGCAAATGCTGGGGTTGTACCTTAATTAATGCCACGGCCGCTTCCTGCCAACTTCTAGGCCTTTCCTATCCCATCGTTGCCATAAGACCTATCTGTGTCGGTGCGACGTAAAGCCCATAGCAAAAAATATGCTATTTAAATAAAGAATAGTTAAAAGGCATATAATCAGATGGCCCACGATCAACTCGCTTCCGGAGAGTCGTTAGCCCTGGCGAAACGCAAACATATAATTAAAAATAAAATTAGAATACCACATATGCAAGCTATAAAAAGAAATACACCTTCCACCTGACCGGCCTCGCCGACGCAGCACATTTTATCACAGCTATTCTCATAACTCCTGACCTCGTTACTCTGCTGATCCAGCTCCCACGAACACTCTAACTACCTCCTCGTCAAAACAATGTCGTCATTCTTTGCCAACCAAACCATTAAATTTGCTTAACAACCACACAAATAATCTAAATCACATTCAAACTTTCCAATGTCATGCCACCAACTCCAACTTTTATACTTCGCCACTTACAGACACCTACTTCCAACTCATCTCATAACACACACCGCTATTCCATTCTCATCACTCTCAACACTTCCGCCAAACCAAAATTTACAAACAAACACCAATTCTCAATTCTCATCCCTCTCAACACTTAAATTCAGCCATTACATGTACCACCATTTCTCCATCTCCACATTTCAACAATAAATTACCAACTGAAGACTCCATCCAACTCCGCAATAATTCACTTACACTTAACATTCCCAATCAACTCTAAATTATCTTACTATATGCCACTTACAACTTACTCCATTATTACCCTATACCTATTATACCAACACATACCACCATCACCATCAAGTTCACTATATAGGCACACCAATTATAACTTCAACTCCACCTCATAAAACACCTCAAGACAATTATTCAAACAAACACGACTTCTCAGTTCTCATCCCTCTCAACAATTAAATTCTGCCATCACACACTACATACCAATTACTATACCTATCATACCAACACACATATCAATTACAACATCAGCAATAAACACACTTCACTACCTGCCAAAAACTACCACCACCACCACCACCGTATACTACCTACTATCAACTCCATCTCTTACTCATCACTTTTCAGTTCTCATCCCTCTCAACACTTAAATTACTTACAGACAGTCCAATACACTCCAGATATTACCATTAACACTATACAAACACCATCTTCATCCCTTACTCATACATTTCAATTACAACATAAATAAGCACACTTCATTACCTACCAAAAAACTACCACCATCATCGTAACAATTCTCTTACTTGTTGCTAAATGTATTAGCGTTTTTATTTTTTGTAGCAATACCCTCATTATTTCCTCCTGTTTCCCACATGTCTCTGGGGCTTCTACTTCTTAAATTTCTGCTCCACCCTTCGTTCCATCTCTGCTCTACTCTCTTCCAGGTTGCCTCCGAGCATCCCCTTTCCCCCTGAGCCGCCATTTCTTCACTGTTTCCACTCTGCTGACTTCCTTTGACTCTAGCTGTGACTGTGTCTGTGCACTTAGGCCTATCTTCTCTCGCCCCATTATCACCTGTTCCTTCATTATCGGTGTTTATGATCGCATTTTCACTTGGCAACTCTCCCTGTCTCTTTTCGCGCAGCACATTGTTTCTTTCGATATTAACATTTCAACCATCCCCCTCTTCTCTCATATCACTATCTTTCACTTGCCTATCTTCCCCACTAATCGCTACAGTTCTCTCTGTTTCTTCGTCTTGTTTTATCTTCATTTCTAGGACCATCAACCTATTCACAGACCAGATTCTACTCCTGTTGTTGCTTGACACCACTAGTTCTTGTCCTCTGATAGTTGCTCTCAGCCCTTGATGTTTAGCTCCTATCATGTGTTTTCTAAGTAGTCTTTCGTTCCTGACCACCTCCATTCCCACGTTCCTCTTGATCCATATTTTTTCCCTCTGTATGTTACTCGCTTTGCCAACCACAATATCAGTCATCAGCGTAGAAAACAGTTGTACTTTGATAGTCCTGTTGCCTATAAATCTTTCCACTCTCTGCACGTCATCTATGTCCACTGTGGATCCATGGTAGAGTGTCGGCCTCCGGATCCCAAGATAGCGGATTCAGACCCGGCAGAGCTGGTCGGATTTTTGAAGGACGGAAAAAATTCCATTCGACACTCCATGTCGTACGATGTCGGCATGTAAAAGATCTCTGGTGATACATTTGGTATTTACCCGACAAAATTCATTAAATCTCAGCCGTAGACGCCCAAGAGAGATCCGGTTTACTCTGTCTGCCATCTAGCTGGTCTAGAGTAAAACGGAACGTCGAAACTGACGAGCAGACAGCCAGATGGCGTCAAATTGAAATGTCTGCACACGGTAGCTGAGGCCATACGATTATTATTATTATTATTACTAAAATTAACTTTCATTTTCCCCTGGATTAAGTCCACCACTTTATAGGTTGTAAGCACTTTGTCCTCTCTCATCTCCTCAGGCAAAAAATTTATAAATAGGCACTTCTTCAAGCGATATAAAGTGTTGGCTTCCACTTCTGTTTTCAGTTTCAGCGTCTCCTATTCTAATCGTCCTATTTTCTCCCTTAATGCTGCAACTTCTTCGGCATTTTTCCTCACTTGAGATGTTGTGTCGTCTGCTCTTTCTCGGAAACATCCCTTCATTTTTTCAAACTCGTTCGTTTGTTCTTGAATCATATCTTTGAGTTGCTCAAAGGGTCAGACTTCTACAACCACCTCTTTTAATACTCTTCTGATTGCTTCCATGCCTTCCCAGCTCATATTTACACTAGATGTCGGGCCTGGTTTCAGCTCAACCCCTCCAATCCATAGCAAAATTATAATCACCGCCGCTGATAGCATTAATTTTCCTTTAATTTCCATTTCCATTTTACACCCTCCTGATTTCACTTCTTTCTTCTTTCTTCCCTGCCATCCTCCTATAATACGCCTGTATTGTTCCACACCAATCATTGTGGGTAAACTCCTCAGTACCTTCCTGCACTCAACACATGCACTCCCTTCTCCCAATCCAGGGACACTCCACTCAATACGTCTGCACTCGTCAGTGGCTTAGGCTGTACTGGATTGATTGATTGATTGATTGATTGATTGATTGATTGATTGATTGATTGATTGATTGATTGATTGATTGATCTTCGTTCTGCAAGTTTATCTAGGAGACTACTCTCCGAACCTTATGACATTACAGCCTTGCAAAGGCACCATTCAACCATTACATTAATAGAAATAATGCCTTTGCTCTATGAAATTTACACTTAGGAATCTTTTTCCAGGAATATCCAGGACTATCAACATTTTACAAATTCAAGCAATATGCTCAAAGTCTAACATCTATACATAAAAGGAATGAAATAGAATTTCAGGGGGGTGTCGAATACCCATTCTACCGGGCTTTTTTAAAAAACAACAGGTTAAAGTTACTGGCGCAAAAATCAAAATGGTGATCAGGTGGACACTTGTGCTCCTTCAAAATTGAAATGAAAAGTATAAAACACTATTTGGGCTTATGGCCCGAAGTTACAGAGTCTAATCTTATACTACTGAGGTGACTAGATGGAGAAAAGGTTTAAGTTATAAAGATTACAAACTGAAAAAGGTTAAACAATCATATTCCCTTCAAATTAAGTTGATAGGGAACACACGAGGGTCGCTTAGTCTCTATTCCACGAGTACGGTTCAGTTTCTTTAGCGTGTTTGAAATTTACATTGGAGGTCTGAAATTTACGTTAGAAGTTTGAAATTTGCATTTTAGAAAATTAAATTTGCATTATTAAAGATTGGAAACCATCCCCTCGAGCTAGCTTTCGAAGACTATCACTCAATTAAACAAGGACTGCCATTACCATGCGCTGATGGACTTCTCGACGTTGGACGAGGCAATCATCCTCCCTTCACAAACTCACACTAGACTGGAACGGTGAATAAGACAACCTGGTCAAAAAAGTGCCCGCTTTTACACCCGTGAGAAAAGTTCCAGAAAACTCTGGTCTAAGACCCGACACACCCCCAATTTTGATTGGGTAATTAAATAAATACTAGACACAGTTTGATTCGCTGAAAAATAAATATACAAAATTTTCCATTGGCCAAAGTCTATAGCTGGCGGGAAGAGATACAAATGTTTTGAAATTTAACACACCAAAAACAAAGAATAATCAACTCCGTTTAGTATACCTTGGAATACAAAATTACTTTATAATTTTAGTAGTCCATCCTCACACCAGAGGGCATAACGTAACTTTATGGTAGAGACATCCGTAGGGAAATATCCAAATTTATATTATTACTTGTTGCGAATTTTAGATGGTAGATGGCGTTCTCCAAGGCGCTTTATTTAAATGAACGGGGCGGGTGTACCTTCCGGTACAGTAACATTTAAAATAACAATTCTTTCTTGAAAATTAATTACACGAATTCACTGAAATTAATCACGTCTTTATATGAATTAAATAATCGCTAGTTATTACCATAACTCTTTCATTTATTTTATAAACTGGCTTATGCTTGCTTTTTAGACAATTTTACGTTCTTATTCACTTGCAAAAATCGCGTTATGATATACTTAAATGTCACTAAAATTTGTATAAAAATTGTTCAACAGCATTCTCAAAGAAATGAACAAAACACAGACAACGCTGGAATTATCTGATCCAACGTGCTGAATACGTGGTCAGATTGATGATGATGATGATGCTCGTTGTTTAAAGGGGCCTATCATCTAGGTCATCATTCGCGTGGTCAGATTAAGAACCACATTTCAAGAATTAGCACTTCAAAATTATCAATAACTACTTAACACACACCATGAACGCATGGATTATCGGATATTATATACAAATTTACAATCGGATCCTAGGGTAATTTTTTATGCTTATTATCATAAAAAGAAGGTTGAATGGAATAGGCAGATGACCTTCCTTTAAATTCAAACATGATCAACAATTGACGTGACTCGTGATATAATTAGACTGATCACTTAATTGAACATTATCTCTACATTATTATTACAACGGCAATCTCATCAAAAATTTAAAATTTTGTTCTGAAGATTCGGTTGAACAGTAATCATGCACATCGCCTGGGTTAACGTTGATTATTATCGGACACGTGGTCTTTGAGTGTCGATAAATTATTATTATTCCATAACCATTGGAATATTTCTCAACACGTGCTCCACATTTATCTCGGAATGCATTGTAACCTGTGACACATGCTTCCAAAATTCAATAAATATCACGCAGGAATACCATTTTCCAGGCAAATCACACTATAATTAAGCACATATTCCACCCAAAAAATTCTAACATCGTTTATCACTCATGACCATTAAATTTTTATTTAACCCGTTCTTAATTTTTTGTTATTATTATTATTATTATTATTATTATTATTATTATTATTATTATTATTATTATTATTATTATTATTATTATTATTATTATTATTATTATTATTATTAGCAGTGACTTTTAAATCCACCATCAACATCTGAATGAATATTTAAATAACATGACACAATCTGCATAGTCTCGTGCCAATGCACTTTATGACGCACAACCCAAATCTCGTCCCAGAATGTTTCATAAAACTCTTGTAATAATCATTTTAAATTCTTATTTAACCGAGAGGTGATTGACTATTAAACATGATTTAAAAAATTGCTTTGAGGTAGAAATATTCCCAGAAGACAAACTACTCTAAATCTACACTAATAGATCCCAATACACACTCTCTCATAATCAAAACTACCTTTACCAATGTAAGATAAAAAGGGAAAAATATCAATAAATTGCTCAAAGCTAATAGAAATGTTAATTAAGAGAAGAAGATAGGTAGTTAAATTTTCTACAAAGATGGATAATTATACAAATGTACTTAAATATCGCGATGAAGCTCGATTCCCGGAGCGGTCTGTTGTGGTCTCATGATGATGAAATCCGTCAGGTTCTCGCTCTGATGTTAGCTGTGCCTACATGTTTAGCACCACATTGTTGCAGTCGATTTCAATTCCCACGTAGAATGAATCGGTCCTCTTGAATGTAAGGTACATATCTTGGAATTGGTGTCGATATAATGCTGGCGGGAGCAGCTTCTTTCTTCGGAAGGTATTTCTCAGTTTAAACTGACATAAAATTTTTAGAACAAGTTCGTGCTAGGCCAGTTTAAATTTTTCAAATGTACACGTAACTTAACTCACTTCGTAGACTCTCGCAGAGTAAGGGGGTGATCAAGGAAACACTGAGTTTTTATAACCTTTCATTTGGCGGCGTGGCTCTCGGAGAAATTATTATTGGCTTTTATGCTCGTAATTTTACCTCGTAAATGGTTTCAGATCGTTCTAAAAATTACACGAAGACGGGCGAGCAACCGCACGAGGCAGTGGGTTTAACTTTGAAACAGGCCAGCTTATCACGTGATCGTCACATGTTATCGATCGATAAGGGTGAAGAGAAAAATCAATAATCTTGCAATTACATCCGGTCAAACAGCTGACTGAATGAGATAGCAGACTGTCTCAAAAAATAACCGAAACTTCGCTCACATTGAATGAATGACACTGGCTATTACAGGCACGTAATTGGACACTTGAAAAGCACAAAATTTACGGGGACAGTATGTATGTATGTATGTATGTATGTATGTATGTATGTATGTATGTATGTATGTATGTATGTATGTATGTATGTATGTATGTATGTATGTATGTATGTATGTATGTATGTATGTATGTAAGTGTGTATGTACGCATCACAAGAAAATGGCTGAAGGGAATTTAATCAAACTTGGCATGTAAAGTCAGGGAGTGAACCACTACAATCTAGGCTTAAATCATTTTATTCACGTTGAGCGAAATGGTAGTTTAGGGGAATGCGTGAAATTTAATTCTCAAATATTTGTTATTAGTGGTCCTATCGATAAATACTACATAACTAAAGTTATACAGAATTAAATTTCCGATCACTTATGTCTTATACATCCTTACCGTACCGGCTGTGATAACAAAGATATTCATGAATTTGTATTTTTTGCTAAGTCCACATCAATGCCGAGACACGAGCAAATGGGTAAATAGAATTTAATGAAAATCGGTATGTAGGGACGGGGAGCGAAACACCACAGTCTGGGCTATAAGTAATTTTTTCACCTTGGATGAAATGGTAGTTTAGGAGAAGGCGCCTAAAATTTAATTTTGAAATACCCATGTTATTGGTTATATCGAAAAGTACTACACAATAAATGTTATAGAGAATACCATTTCCAATGGATTATGTTTTATTCAGTTTTATGGTACAGACTATGGTAAGAGTAGTATTTCAGAGCTGGAAGAAAACTAAATTTGGCCTGCAATGTTGATGGCTCATAAAATTGATCAACAATAACAAACATTTCATTGACCGTTGTTTGTTGTGATGTCCTTTGTCTCTTATGCTCGCACTCATCTCCGATATTTGGGATTACTGCTGCGCATCGAATATAACAGCCTACCACTAAGAACCTTGAGCCTGCCAGAATAATGGCGGGGAATAGCCGGGGAGTTTGATAACTTTCTTCATTAGCATGCCTTTCCTCTGGTTCATACATTCTCTGATACTATTGGTACGTAACACACTGGTTCATCATGGTACCGTATTCCAACAATTCTATCCCTAGTCTGAAGCGCTGATTTGAATGAATAGTATGCAGACTTAAAGGAATACGGCAGACGAGCGTTCACAGCTGTCTGCAGTCTGCTCATTCCAGCTCTGGAACTTTGGACTGTTAGATTGGCAGCACAGTACTGTTCGTTAAAAGTGAGAAGATGTGTTGCTTTTAATTTGATCTAGTATTTCATATGATAGCATTGCTTTTAAGCGCGTCATTCCTACTGATGCCATGGTAATAACCTATGTTAATTTCAGTTCAGAAACCACTAAGGTAGTCTTTCTGAGGATGTTAAAAGGCAGGTTGAGAGCGAGTGTCTGCCATTATAATGTGAACTTATCTCTGGATGGCTTTAATCTGATGGAGCATGGTAAGCTTTCTATCTACCGAGCTCGATAGCTGCAGTCGCATTATTGCGGTCAGTATCCAGTATTCAGGCGATTTGTGTTCGAACGCCAATGTCGACAGCCATGAAGATGGTTTTCCGTGGTTTACCATTTTCACATCTGGCAAATGCTGAGGCTGAACCTTAATTAATGCCATGGCCGTGTCCTTCATACCCCTAGGCCTATCCCATCGTCGCCAAAAGACCTATCTGTGTCGGTACGACGTAAAACTACTTGTGAAAAACTTTCTATCTAGGACTACCCCTATGAATTTAGCTTTGTCGTGCCATGCTATATCCTGATAAAATACCGTTTGAGGTTTAATGTTGGCTGGCCTGCGTGTGCATCTATCCTTTCTCGTGGACAGCACAGCTTGGCACTTGCCATCATTGACCTTAATGCACTATTTATTAATTCGTAGTGCTACTTGTAGCCTCTTCCGAGTTCACGCTATCTGTGGGTGTTGAACTGTGATGTCAGTTTCGTAGGCGTGTAGGTGTGTTGTGGTAAGTTCCACTGTATGCATTTTGTTCGTATATAGAGCGAACAGGATTGGGCCTATAAAGGACCCTTGGGCTACTTGAAACTTTCGGCCCTCCAGATAAGTCTTTATTAGTCTTATATAGCCTGGGTGGAATTCTAGGTCTATTAGTTTCCCTAGTAGGCCTTACTGCCAGACTTTATCGAATGCTTTCTGAATATCAAGCAAAGCAGTGTGTGCGTGGGAGAAACGCTATCTTCTTCAATACCTGTTACATCTGGTATGGCTCAGGGTGGTGTTATTGGGCCAATTCTTTTATACGGTACTTTTCATGTATGATATGCCTGATTCGATAAAATCGGAAGTGCGCCTATTTGCCGATGATTGCCTCATGTATCGGGAGATAAAGACAGTGGAGGACGAACTATCGCTTCAACAGAATTTAGATACGATTGAAAAATTGGCGCGTGAAAATCGAATGAAAGACCACAGCAGAAAAGGCAAGAAATTGTGTTTCAGTAAAAAGAAAATGACGGGAAAGAGGGAGGGTAAATCCGGGACAGATGCCGCCCCGGTAGAGATGCCGCATACACTGTAGCTAAAGGTTCCCATCGTTACAGCTAGATGGCAATATGTGTGGTTTTTCAGTTTCTAAGGAAGAACTACTGTCTGCGAGTGTGACGAAATTTGCTCGTATATTACGCCTATTATAGCCGATATCATGAGGCGAGTACATGTTTCCTCCTGACAAAGTTTTTGCGTGTGTTAATTTATTGTATATTAAGTTGGCTTCAAATGCTTAAATCAGACGTTTTTAGTACATTAGACGTCAAAAACATAACTGTAGCTGAGAGTAAGCTAATTTTGGGCCATGATATCCTTGAGGTATGAAAACAGGAGGGTGCGGCGTCTCTACCTGATAGTTGGCCTTCGGGCTGAGCAGCGGTCGCTGTGCAGGCCAGAGCCATTTCAAGGGTGTTAAGTGCCGTGGGGTTTTATATAACACAGTGAAGAATCCATTGCACATGCACATTTATAGTAAATCGGAATTAAAATATGATTTTAATGTTGTAAATTATCAGATAGATTTTTTTCCATTGAATGATTATATTATGTGGATATAATTGTCTTGTAGTACGTTCTAGTGTTCGGTTATATTAAAGTTGAAGAAATTGGCTTAAATTTGATTTTGTCATTAATTATTTTACTCGTGGCATCTCTCCCGAGCAAAGTCGGTATCTATACCGGGATCCAGGGAGAGACGCCGCAGATGCAACAATTCCTTTGTTCACTCCTTTCTCCCATTTACTTTCAATTGCCAATATTTTGTTCATCCCTGATCAAATGTACATGTTTTCAAATTATACTCGATGAATTTGCAACAATTTTTAAAGTAAATATACTGAGATATAACAAAAGACATAAAAAGTGCGGCAACTCTACCGGAATTACCCTATTACAAAATTGGAGGGGAAAGTGTTGTTGAAGTTGATAGTTGTAAGTACTTAGGTGTTACTATTAGAAAATACTTAAACTGGTCAGAGCAAGTGGAAAATATTGTTAGGTAATCCTGGAGATTGTCTTTTTATTCTTAAATGCTATTTCTTCGGGGCGTCGACCCATGTGGATCTTTTCCCCTACTGGTAAGATATTGCATGAAGCTGCATGTGTTTGGAATGGCGGTAGTGTGGAATGTTATGTGGGAGGAAATGAAGATTAAGGACGTGAAAACACCCAGTCCCCAGGCCAGGGATATTAATCATTACAATTAAAAGCACCTGACCCGGCCGGAAATCGAACCCAGGACGCCGGGTAACAGGCTGACGCGTTGCCCCCTACTTCCAGGGGCCGGACCTGGACAATGCTATATTTTATTATGCGGAATCTCAAGAAAGCTAATTTTGGTGCCGAAAGTAAAGCTTATAAATGCTTAAAGCTTACAGTAAAATAAAGCTTATAAATGCTTGGTAAGGCCGATTCTCGAATATGGATCTGCGTGCTGGGATCCGTACAGGGTGAGTTTAATGAAATCCCTAGAAAAAGTTCAAAAAAGAGCGATGCGTTTCGTAACCGGTAATAGGAGAAATGCCATTAATTGAGAAAGTCTTGAATCTAGAAGAACTCGAGCTCGCCTGTGTGGTCTTTATAAGAGCTACGAGAAGGGCTGTCTGGAGTGGTATGAGGAATAGTTTGGAGCCTCCCTCACACTTACCGAGAAATGATCATAGGCTTAAAATTAGGGCCAGAAACCAGCATACGGATGTGGGCAAGTTTACCTTCGTGAACAGGACCATAAGGGATTGGAATAAATTACCTGCAGCCGCCTTTGATAGATTTCCTTCCGCTATGAGTCATTTTAGAAGACCATTGGTGCTAGTGTAAAATGAAAAGTAAAAGATGCAAATTACGGACACCAAATTTGTGATTTGCTGCTTGGTACAGATTGTGAAACTAGTACTTTTTCTTGTAGTTTATGAAACTAGTAGTTTTTCTTTCCAGGGAATTGCTTGTTGTACACATGTTGTTGTAGTTGTTGTTATTGTTGTGTAATTACCAATGTTTTTAACTTTACTTTATTATCACTTGTAATGTTAAGCTAGTAGTAAGTTCAAACTAGAGTATTGTAAGCTGTAGTGTTAAGCACTGGGAAATACCTAAGTTTTGTCTGAATTTGTATATGATGATGATGGATTCAGAATTTTAAAATTAAACTAGCAGTATTTCTTGTAATATTTCCTTTCCGTGGATTTGCTTGCTGTATTTTGCTGTTCTCGTAGGGTTATTATGTTTTAACTTTATTATTATTGTAATGTTAAGCTAGTAGTAAGCTCAACCTATAGTATTGTAAGCCGTAGTGTAATGCACTGGAGATACCTACTTAATTTGTGTAAGAAATTTTATACGATGATGCTGGATTTAGAATGTTAAAAACCGAACCAAACCAAACCCCATGGCACTACAGCCCTTGAAGGGCCTTGGCCTACCAAGCGGCCGCTGCTCAGGCCGATGGCCTGCTGATTATGAAGTGTCATGTGGTCAGCACGACGAATCCTCTCGGCCGTTATTCTTGGCTTTCTAGACCGGGGCCGCTATCTCACCATCAGATAGGTACTCAATTCTAATCATGTAGGCTGAGTGGCTCTCGAACCAGCCCTAAGGTCCAGGTAAAAATCCCTCACTTGGCCGGGAATCGAACATGTGGCCTCCGGTTAAGAGGCAGGCACGCTACCCCTACACCACGGGGGCCAGCTTGGAATGTTAAACTAGTAGTATTTCTTGCAATATTATTTTCGTGTAATTGCTTGTTGTACTCCAGTTGTTGTCGTTTGGTAATTTACTTTATTATCATTTGTAGTGTTAAGCTAGTAGTAAGCTCAACCTATAGTATTGTAAGTCGTAGTATTAAGTATTAAGTACTTGAAATACATAAGTTGTGTGTGAATTTGTATATGACCGAGCTCGATAGCTGCAGTCGCTAAAGTGCGGTCAGTATCCAGTATTCGGGAGATAGTGGGTTCGAACCCCACTGTCGGCAGCCCTGAGGATGTTTTTCCATGGTTTCACATTTTCACACAAGGCAAATGCTGGGGCTGTATCTTAATTAAGCCCCCGGCAGATTCCTTCCGAGTCCTAGCCTTTTCCTCTCCCATCGTCGCCGTAAGACGTATCTGTGTCGGTGCGAAGTAAAGCCAATAGCAAAAATTCGTATATGATGATGCTGGATTTAGAAAGTTAAACCAGTAGTATTTCTTGTCATATTTTCTTTCCATGAAATTGCTTGTTTTACACTTTTTGTTGTTGTTATAGTACAAGTGAGGCTATTGGTATCAAAAAGAGCAATCTCCACCTTCCTGCACTTTACAGTGGGAGTGATTTTTTATCTAATGCATTTCGATTCACTCTATCTGGGTGATTTTTGTCTTATATACACAACAGACAGGCTGTGAGCGAGTAATCAAAGAAAACCTACCATATAATTAATGGTTAATTAGGTATTTTAAATTGTATTTCGGAGATTGTCCCTTTTGATACTAACTTTCAGATTTTCGTGGATATTGATCTTTTTGATACCAACACGTAAGGAGATTGCTCTTTTTGCTAATAACTTACAGAATTGTGATACTTACACTATTTTTCTTTACACTAGATTGAAAGGTCAAGAAAGTCACTATAATGTACTGTACATTTATTTGAGAATTACAAAAGTGATGAATAATATTACCTAGACTGAAAAACGGAAGACCACCAGCACGAAAAACATCAGTTTAGCTTTGCAAACAATCTTATTACCAATACATTCAATATAGGGAACAATAAAATTTCAAAATTAACATTATCCTTCAGATAGTCAGTAAAAAGAAGGAAGATAAGTCTGTAAACTAAGGATAGCTGTTATATTTTTCGCTAGTTGCTTTACGTCGCACTGACACAGATAGCTCTTATGGCGACGATGGGACAGGGAAGGGCTAAGAGTGGGAAGGAAGCGGCCGTGGCCTTAATTAAGGTACAGCCCCAGCATTTGCCTGGTGTAAAAATGGGAAAACACGGAAAACCATCTTCAGGGCTGCCTACAGTGGGGTTCGAATCTACGGTCTCCCGAATACTGGATTCTGGCCGCACTTAAGCGACTGCAGCGGATAGCTGTTATAATAAAGCGCCCTGAGGTTATGATCAGTTCATATGGATATTGACAATACAAGAGTACCGTATATAAGTCCATTTCCCAATTGAATTTCTACCGGGTAAGAAAATCTTTACTGACTGAATGTTATTGCCACTTTTTTGAAACAACTGATTTCCATTTCCTATGATTGTGAGTCTATTCCCTCACTTTTGTGGGTGACACAGGTGTCGCGTTTTGAGGTAGCATGTCCATCACAGAACACAATGAAGAAAGCTACACTTTATTTTGGTAATATAATATGTTCGTGCACGTTCATATGCTTTCAAAACACCGAAAATACCTCCAGTATTACTCTAAAACCGAAAAATAAGCATGCATAAGCAAGACAGTCTCAATTTATAACTCAGTTGACCAATATGCTAGCACTCACATGGCGTGAGCAGAAAGAGCTGATTGGTAGTTCTGGAGATTGCCCCTTTTGATACCAACCGATAGCGGAGATTGTTCTGTTTGAAAGTCACACTGTACTTTCGTGCTCTGAAACGATGGTATTTTGTTCTTTTTGAGAAAGACAAACAACAGAGTTTTATAGACAGCTATTAATACAATATAACGGTATCAGTAACTCATTTCCAACGAAAAGTGGAGATTGCTCCTTTTGATACCAATAGCCTCAAGTATTGTTTAACTTCACTTTATTATCACTTACAATGTTAAGCTAGTAGTAAGCTCAACCTATAGTAGCCTATTGCAAGCCGTAGTGTTAAGCACTGAAATACTTAAGTAGTGTGTGAATTTTGATATGATGATGCTGGATTTAGAATTTTAACCTAGGTAGTAGGATTTCTTGTAATATTTTTTCAATGTAATTGCTTGTTGTACTCTTGTTTCTTGTTTGTTGGGTTATTATGTTAACTTTATTATTACACTACTGTAAGTGACCATTGCCGCAGGTATATTTCCTACTTGCGATGTACTTTTTCATAATAAAGAACCGAATCCGTTCCCCTTCGCTTATTGAAGCCAATGGTAGCTTGTTCTAAGAACCGCGTGAGCAGTTGGGGGGCAGAGTGCCCGTTCCTAAAACCAAATTTTTCGTTACGTATTTATCCCTTTCCCTTGATATGCCCTATTAACCTTTTCAATAGTATTTTCTCGAATACTTTACTGAGGTCGTGCAGCAGGCTGATTGGTTTATAGTTACCTGGTTTTCCGAATACGAGTATCCTAGAGTGTTTTTACTGTTCCGCGTAGTATTAAACCCTGAACATTGGATTGACGAAGCTGGTAGGTAGTGCAAGGGCTTTTTTTATTAATTTCTTAATGGTGATGTTTTGGATCTCATTCGGGCCAGGAACATTCTTGGGGTTAAGAAAGTATATTATCCACTTAATTTTGTGTATATTACTCCTTTTAATCTCGGCCTTAGGTGCATTTTTGAGAAACTATGGTACATTTGCCTCAGTTTGTCTGGTAAGAGGATGTTACGTTAGGAGTGAATGCCGCCTCAAGCGAGTCTGCTAAGATTTCAGCTTTGTCGCTAATCTCGTTTGATCCCTTAATGGTAGGGATTATGCGTGGTTATCGTGTGAAATGTCGCGCTAAGTTCGACTCTGACCTTGTATTATTGTCGAATAGACTTAATTTGTAGTTCCATTCGCGTGACTTTCTTTCCATTCGTTGGGTTTGTATTTCTGGATTGAGCTGGTTTTTCATTTCGCGAGCGTGATCACGATCGAATCACGCCCAGCTGCGTCTGTGGCTATTACGCGTGCGTATTTATTCCTTAACGTGAGCCGGAATTTCGAAGTGACGGTAGTATTTTGGTTTGTGTACTGGAATGCTCGCTGTGGCAGCTGTTTGGATTGCCTCTACTAGGGTTTTTACTGCTTCGTCAACATGGCCGGGTTTTTTATTAGTATGCCCATTTCCTCTGTACTAGAGTATTCAGTTTGCGTTCGAATTTACCCTATTTGCCCGGTTTGTAATTAAGCCTTCACCTGGGGTTATTTTCGTGTTCTTTATGGGTACGGTAACATGCAATGTGAATAGCTCTGGTTGGTGCCTCGACACTAGTCATGTATTGTAGTGATGGTATGACTTAGAGGAATATATTGTATTATGGCTGTGTCGAGTATGTCGGTACTTGTCCTTCGGGTGCTAAGAAAGTGAGTTCGTCGAGGGCTGTTACCACGTATTCCTCAGCATTAGGTTTTAGACACCCACAGCTAGCATTTTTAGAATTGAAGTTTCCTCCAACAATTTTGTTTCTGTTTAATCCTAGTAAAGTTTGAATAGCTTGCGTTTTTAAGCTTTTCTGCCCGGTGTATGCTGAGACGAAATTCAGTGTCCCTCGCACTGGCATGCTAATTCCACATGCTTCTAGCGCTACAAGTTCTGGTATGTCTAGCTCCATATGTTTAATGTTATTTCTTACCATTTCAACCCCACTGCGAGGAAATTTACTGTTAGGTGTGCTACGTGTATCGAATTCGCGGCTAGGAAGGCTGCGAGTTCAGTTTTATGGGTCCTGATGCCCTGACAGTTCTATAAGAGAACTCTATCCCCCTGCGCGTTGGCATTATTATTATTATTATTTTATATATATAATTCGCTGGGGCCATCAAGGACCACGTTAAGTCTTGTTGCATTTGACACTGAACTTGGCCTTCTTTAGAGCCCAAATTTCCCTCATTCTTTGTGAGTGGGCCTGCTTACGCTCCTCTGTCCAAGGGGCACCGTGTCTTCTCTTCGGCTGCTCGTCTCGGTTTAGCCCGTTCGTCAATATTTTCTTGCGGAAGAGATCTCTGTTAAGGGCGTCTTCAGCTGAGATATGTAGCATTTGCAGGTCTTCTTTGGTATTTCTAAACCAGGGAATTGTGGTTTTGGGGTTTGAATCAAAAAAGTGAAAGATTTCTTTAGTTAACTTTCTTCCGTGCATTCTTTTCAGATGACCGTAAAATCGTGCCCGTCTTTTTCTGATTGTGTCGGTAATTTTCTCTATTTTGCTGTAGACTTCTTTGTTAGATCTCTTTTGATGGATTCCATTTCTGTACTTTGATCCCAAGATTCCTCTCACAATTTTGCGTTCTATTTTCTCCAGTTCTTCAAGGAGTCCTTTGTTGGCATTTAGAGACAGGGTTTCGGCTGCATATAGAACTACTGGCTTCAGAACTGTTTCATAGTGACGTATCTTGGTGTTTTGGGAAAGGCATTTTTTGTTGTAGATTGTGCGGGATGTTTGGTAGGCTATTTCCAGTTTGCGTACTCACTCCTGAAGTGCTTCTTTGTCCAGTCCATTTTTCAGATGATCTCACCCAGGTATTTGAATTTTTCTACTCGGGTGATGTCCCCGTATTTTGTGTGGAGTTTTGGTGGAGCCTCTTTGATGTTAGTCATTACTTCTGTTTTCTCAAACGATATCTGCAAACCAGTTTGTTCGGCAATTTCCTTTAACATTTCAACTTGAGCTCTAGCGGTTTCTATGTCGTTTGAGAGAACAGCAATATCATCGGCAAATGCTAAGCAGTCTGTTGCGATCCCCTTGGATTTGGTTCCTATTCTCAATGGACTGTAGTTGGTTTCCTGTAATCTCACCCGCCAGGTTCTGATGATCTTTTCAAGAACACAGTTGAAGAGTATCGGGGATAGCCCATCACCTTGTCGGACTCCTGTTTTGATGTCAAAGGAATGCGAGAGACATCCGTGGAACTTCACCTTGGATTTTGTATCGGTCAGGGTGGCTCTAATTAATGCCAGCAGTTTCATATCAACTCCAAATTCATTTAAGATGTTTAGCAGGACTTCCCGGTCAATGGAGTTGTACGCTTTCTTAAAGTCCACAAAGACAGACACATACTGCTTGGACTTTAGTGTACAATATCTGATGATTGTTTTGAGATTTTGGATCTGTTCAGCTGTTGAGCGACCTTTTCTGAACCCTCCTTGGTATTCACCTATTTGATGTTCGACTTGTGCTTCCAAACGCTCCAGGATGGCAAGTGATAGAATTTTGTAAGTCACGGGTAGCAAAGATATTCCTCTGTAGTTGTTGATGTTCTTCATGCTGCCTTTTTTGTGTAATGGATGGATCAAAGCTATTTTCCAATCTTCGGGTAGGGTCTCCTTGTTCCAAATTTCTTCTATTTGCTTTTACAAGATATCAAGTGATTCCTCTGGGGCATATTTCCATAGTTCTGCTACTACTGAGTCTTCCACCGGCGTTTTGTTATTTTTGAGACGGGCAATGTGGCCCTTGATTTCATCTCTGTCGGGTGGCCTGGAATCTGGGTACCTGAGTAAGGGTTCCTTGGTCTCAATGGGGCTTTGCGGTTTAGAGCAATTAAGTAAATTCTTGAAGTAATCTGCCAGAATGCTGCAATTTTCTTCATTTGATGTCGCCAGTGTGTCGTCCTTTCGCTCAAAGCATAGAGATGGTGGTTTATAGCCAGTGAGTTTGCGTTTGAGGGCTCTGTAGTACTCTCTGCTTTCATTCTTCCTAAAGTTTTGTTCTATCTTTTCAATGAGAGATTTTTCGTATTTACGTTTCTCAGTTCTGAACACCCTAGCTGCTTGGGCACGTTGGGTTTTGTAGGTTTCCCAATCATTTTCTGATTTCGTAGAGTAGTACAGTTTTGACGCATTGAGTCTTTCTTGGAGGATTGACCATTCCACCAGGCATGCTTTTTGCTTCTCTTGATATCTGCAACGTCTTTGGCGGCCTCAACAAGGAGACTTTTGACGTTGTTAAAGTCACAGTCATTTGGTCTAGCCTTCTCCTGGAACTCCTCGACCCTTTGCCTAAGTTTATCATTGTCGAAGCGTGTGATCTGTTTGGTTGTCTTCCTTGTGTTTGCGGGAATTGGTTTGAATTTGATAAGAGACATATAATGATCTGAGGCCACATTGATGCCTTTCTTTACCTTGACACTCATAATCTCAGGGCTGTTTCTCCTGGAGATTGCAACATGATCAATTTGGAACTCTCCGAGAGCTTGGACGAGAGAACGCCAAGTCATTTGCTTTCTGGGTAGATGGCGAAAGTGGGTCGACATGGCCTGCAGGTTGTGATTTTCGCAAATGGACACCGGTCTTTTGCCGTTGGGATTGGTTCTTTTGTGAGCAGGGTAATTTCCTATAAGTTACTTGTACTTCTGTTCACGACCTAATTGGGCATTGAAGTCACCCAAAAGAAGCTTGACATGGTGTTTGGGGATTTTGTTTAATTTTTCATCCAGTAGGTCCCAGAAATTATCAACTTCGTCTGGATCAGACTTGTTCTTATCGTTTGTAGGAGCATGTGCGTTAACTAGGGCGTAGGTTTTGTTCGCGCATTTAATTGTGAGTATAGACAATCTGTCATTCACAGGTTCGAAATTTGCAACCGATTTAAGGATCTTGGTTCTAACAGCAAACGCGGTTCCAAGCATCACAGCTCCATTGAGGATTCCTCTTTGCGCTTTGCTCTTGAAAAATCGGTAGCCTTCGGATTCAAAAATCTCTTCATATGGGTACCTTGTTTCCTGTAGGGCCATTATGGATATCTGATTTTCGTGAAGAGCTTTGGTGAGGGTTTTCAGCTTGCCAGTTTATGTAAGTGAATTTATGTTGAAAGTTGCTAGAAAGGTTTTAGATTTTGGCCTGAGTTTTTGACTCTTCGGGGTACACCGAGACGCTCCGACTCGTCTCTTGCATGATGTCGAGTCTCCCCCAGAATCCGAACGAGACTCGTGCGCCGTGGCGTTCACGACGAGGGATTTATTCGAAGATTTACCCCCTGGGGTATGTTTCTAGAAATGTTGTGCCATCATGCTTTTTGACTTGACTTTGCTTTGGACGGGTACCCATCCTTTTACAACTAGGGTTGTTAGCCCTAGAGGTTGCCTCAAGATGTTTTCTGGCTTCTGGTCATTTACCAGTCTTCGCCGTAACCCTGGCAAGGGACCAGTTTTTTTTCACGGTGGTATTTTATTTCCCTACTACCCTCTGACTCTGCTGGCGGCAGAGCCAGCGAGCTTCCCCAATTCCAATGGGACGCGCCCGATGGAGGTAACCGGTAAATCCCCACACGGGTATTATTATTATTATTATTATTATTATTATTATTAGTATTATTATTGAAATACCGTGGATCACAGAGGGGTAAGAAGGGTGAGGGTTGAATGGGTGGACAAGGAATTAACTAGAACTGAATCTAACACAACAAATGTTGAAATTTTATTCATTTCCTTTTTCTTTAAATTTAATAATTGATAAATAGAAAATCTGAATGAAAAATATTTATTTGTGAAACCAAAACAGCGAAAAGCAGAATTACAGAGTTCTGCAATGGAAAATATGTATGCAATGCAGTAACACAATGCAAACATAAAAAATAATTGGAAGAACAATGAGGAAAAACATCTAATGATAAAAATACAGGAAAAAAAATTAAAAGCAAACAAAATAACTGTAGGGACACAACAATTAACGACAAAAATAAAGGCAAAAGAAACAACGCGTAACATTAAAGATTGAACGTAAAACGAAGAGAAGAACTTATAACTAGGCACAGTATGATAAATATAGATGTAACACATAAGTAACGGAATGGTACAGTAAGAAATAAATATTACATTAAGTACAATTGAGGGTATAGCAGTGAAAAGAGAAAAAAGGAATATGAAGAAAATGAGCTACGTTAAGTTAAGGAAGAGTCAATTAAAGGAGACGTACGAAGATAAAACGTCCAAATTCAGATAAAGAGAACAAGAGAGAGAGAGAGAGAGAGAGAGAGAGAGAGAGACGGGAATACGGAATGTGAAGAGCTGAGATTATCCTTGTTTTGCGAGTTGGAACATGTAGGGAAAAGAAGGATGCAGGTTCAGCAGAACGAAATAAATAGTTAACAGCGTTATGTGGGAATGTAAGGTCGGCTACTTTCCTGCGACTAGAAAACGGGCGAAGGTTTTTACTTATCCAGTATCTGATTACTGGTCGTGTTTCCACAATCAGATACTCTGGTCCTAATAATGGCACATAAGAATGACTGCACGCGGTTAATGTGATTCTGATTAGTGGGTGAAGTGGTAGACCAAATACGAAACACGAATTCAATAATACGTAGGATGAATGATACATAGTAGGCTCTGAGTGCGCGGATATAGATGATGTCAGAAAATCTATAGAAATGACATTGCTTGTGAGATTATCTTTTGTATATGGGGGAAAAGTAACAATTTACTGTCAAACAATACTCCTAAGTTATTTTGTTCTGTTAGAGTTGGTAACGGGTTACCGAGGAGGAAGTATTTACAAAGAATAGGGGATTTATGAAGCGTGATCGAAATGGGGGAACACTTGGTAGGATTAAGCGTAAGACGCCATGTGAAGCACCCGCATTCAGAGAGTGAGTTAAGATCACTCTATAAGGAGTTTACGTCTGATAAATAATCGATTTGTTTGATTATTTTACAGTCATCTTCAAGTAGTAGAATTCCACAAGAAACGGAGGATATAGTATTAATGACATCGTCAATAAATAGGACACAAAGAAGGGGACCTATAACACTGCCCTGAGGGACGCCAAAATATACCATAACACGAGTCGAACTGAACCCATCAAAACCGCACGCTGAGTTCTGGTGTTGAGGAAACTCTGCAGGAGAGTTAGGAAGCGACAATGGAAATTAAAAAGTTGTGAGAGTTTATAGGAAAGAAGTGCGTGGTCTACGGTATCAAAAGCCATTGCAATATCAATGTAGCACACGTCCAGCTGAGAACTGGCATTAAGAGCAAATGTTGCACGATGGAGAACAGCCAGATTAGTTAGGCAGGAGCTACCAGATAGAAAACCATGCTGCTGGGACGATATATAAGGAAGGGAGAAAGGAAGAAGACGCTGGTGGATAATCTTTTCACAGATGAGTAACAGGGTGGATAATATGGAAATCGGGCGATAGTTTCTGACATCAGACCTCTTTTCACTTTTAAGAACTGGAGTGACTTTAGAGACTTTCCAGTCGTCAGGAGAGTAGCCAGCTAAGAAACAACGGTTAAATATAACAGCAATAGGATGGGCAAGAGTCGTAGAGGTATTCTTAAGGAAGACAGAACTGAGACCATTCAAACTCATCAGCTCTCGCTATAATAAGGACATAAAAGTCTGAAAATCAGGTACCAAATTTACAATTTTAATAGTTTGGTTGATTTACATAGAAAAGGCATTAGTGCTGTTGTCAGGTACAAAATTGTATACGAGCTAGAAAAGCTACAGGAAAATACACTTCGTAGAAGTGTGTGCTCAAACTATATCGTGGTCCAGCCTCCCAGAGGTATCAATTTTCTTATGTCTCACTTACAACCTGTCGGCAGTCCTTAATTAAAGTATTTACACCAAGTAGCCGTGATTTGGGCTAATCTATTGATCAACAGTTGATAACTTACTGTCCTAACGGAAATTTCACACCAGAAGCTATTATCGAATAAAAGGGGGATAATTGCCCACAATAACTGGCCAATTCTTGAATCAAGTAACCCTGGTGAGGGTTCCATACACTGGAAGCATACACTAGTTGGGGGTATTACCAGAGACTTATATGCCCTCTCCTGTACATCCTTCCTACAACCCCTAAATACCCTCATAACCGTGTGCAGAAATCTGTAACTTACTCTTTATTTTTAATCATATTTATGTGATTACCTAATGAAAATCTAATATCGAACAAGTGGGCGCGGGATGATCCGATGTGAATGGGGCCCTGGACCACACAGTACCCTATCTAACCTTAGGCACCGAGAAGCGGTAGCCGGTTGGGGCAAGTAGTGTGGAATATCTAGAAGTTCTCGGAGAGAGGAGAGAGAGAGCGCGCAGTGAAAGGCACGTACGTCCTTTCACTTTCACTATCAAGCTGCTCTTCCAATTCTTTTTTTCCGGGGGGCGGGCGAAACCCGCTCCTCCCCGCGTGGTAATCGACACTAGTCTACATTGCCTCCGACATTCCATTTATTTCTAAGGTGAAAAGAGATAGCAGGGAGGAGTGGGGAAGTTACTACAGGAGTACCTGCCTGTTTGCACGTCATATGTTGCATATGTTGTCTCTTATTATTCCAATTCTATGTAGGTGTTTTTTTCAGATGGCAGGGTAATGTTAACAGTCCTACTACCCATCTTATGTTTTCTCTGATGAGTTTCAACTGTTCTTTGGTATGCTTCTTGTTTGGTCCTTTTTTTCAGTTCCTTTGCAAGCCTGCATCCTGGTGTAGTTTTCCAGTTTTCCATTTGTTTCTTCTGTACCCATTTTCCTATGTTGTATCGGGCTTGTCCATAGGAAATCCCGGATACAGATTCCGGGCCTACAAAATGTGTTTCTGCCCGTTTCCTGGTCAGTTTATCTGCCTTTTTGTTTCCTTCTATACCTGCATGCCCTGGTACCCATTTTATTTTTTCAATGTTGTACTTTAAGAGCTTCAGGAGAAGTAAGTGGCAATACCAGACAATTCTGGATATTATCCGTACTGCCTCTAGTGTCTTAATGGCCGCTTGGCTCTCCATAAAAATGAAAATGAAAATGTTCCTATTCCTATAGTTCATTTTCAGATTTTCTTCAAGATAGCTATCATTTCAGATTGAAAGACTGTATCGTGTCTGCCCAGGCTCATCTGGATTGATCTCTCAGGTCTTCCCCCGTTGATCCCTCGTTACCAGGCATGATGTTGAGGTGGTAAGATGGTGCTGACGCGTGGGTTTAAGGGTCAGGGAAAAAGCACATAGGCGGAAAAAAGAGGCTACATGTAAAACTTAACAAATTTCAAAAGCACATGCTAGGACGTGGTTTCTGTATACTGTAGGTCCAGGTGGTAGTGTTACTTGAGAATAGGTGCCATGCACAAGTCATTAGCCATATTTTCGCCAGCCAGTAATCAGGGGATCAGTCCGTCTGGCCACTGCCGTGACTAGCGCGGGCCTTGCCAGTTGTCGAGCCATGC
Organism: Anabrus simplex; assembly: GCF_040414725.1. Lineage (NCBI taxonomy): Eukaryota > Metazoa > Arthropoda > Insecta > Orthoptera > Tettigoniidae > Anabrus > Anabrus simplex. Next base: position 425,531,714 of record NC_090269.1, on the reverse strand, counting down.
GTCAATAGCCACTAGGGCCTGCACACCGCTCCGTTTCCTTGTGGTTCCTCGTACCCAGTCTCCGATCCCGGAGAATGGGGCCAAGCCAGCCTTGGCTGTGGCCTTCTGGATGGGGATATGTCATGACACTGGGCCTCCTTCCACTCTGCCCGCGCCATGGCTGGTAAACAGGGCAACGGCGATGGGAGGCCGTGCCCCCCTCGCAGTTGGCCCACACCGGCGCCTTTTTAAGTGCTGTGCAGGCCGTGTAGAAGGGATTACCCCCACAACGGGTGCACCTCACTAAGAGCTCACACCTATCCTGACGGTGGCCCCACCTCAGGCAACGAAAACACTGCAAGAGCTGCCGAGGAGGACGTTTTCCTCTCACCTGATTGACGCTGCCCGCTGAAGTCCTTTCCTGATTGGCTCCTCGGTCGACTGATGTCCTGGGAGCAGTCCTGGGCTGAAGTTGGTTGGCCCCCTCCTGGTGGGCCGGTGACGTCTTCTTCTTCCTGGTGCAGGGGAGGCGCCTGCTTGCTGGCTGAGGCGGTCTCTTCTCGGTTGAGAAGGAAGCCTCGTCCTGGTGTCCCTCCTAACGGCCTGACGACTCTGGTGTTGCGGGTAGCCCCTTCAGCGCCAGGTTCTCCCTCCTCCTGGCTTGCGGCGGAGGCGACGGTCGTTGCCGACACCTAATTGCGTTTCTTCTCCTGTGGAGTGAACATCGATATCTGCAACATGACAGACTCGTTGGCAGGTCAGGCCAGTATAGTAGCCTCTGAACGCTAGGGGGCTTCCTCCTGTACTTTCGTGCTGGCCTGGAGCACCTTTCTGGATTGCTCCCGGTAGTAGGCCCTGCCTGGTAGGCCTTGGTCTGCGTCCACCTCGCAGAGGTGCTCCTTGGAGGAATGGTCTGCGTCCACTTCGCAGTGCCTAGCCGCTCGGCATCGGTCGCACAGTCGCGGCGCCATGGTGCGGCGTGCTCCAGCTCCGTGGTGGTGTCGCTGGTCTCCGGCGTGGATGGAAGGACTAGGTCGGTATTAACCGCCTTATTCCTCGGCAATCTGTCCTTCCTGCCGTCTGGGTGGTAACTGAGCTGGTTTCCGTCTTGATGGCGCCAGCATTCACCCCTGGCGCGCCGTCCCTCCCTGGTAGTCGGACGACCTCGAACCTGACGGAAAGCTACTTCGCCGAGCTTTCCAAGTGCTCCTCGCTGTAGTGCCGGACGATCAGGCCTACCGAGAGAAAGCTCTCGATATACCGAGAAGGGGATACACTTAGAACCCCTGGGGGTTGCGCATCATATAGAGGACTATGTCCCCTTCTATGTTTGTGGGGCACCCCTTTCTGTAATACACGAGGAGAGCCTGGTCCTACGGGGTGACTCTGGTCTCCCGGAACTCGAAGGCATCAGTGAAGGGTCACACGCGTCCCTGTAGGGTTCCCACTCCATCCAGTTGTCCGCCGTAGCCCAGTTGTCCGCCGTAGTCATCCTGGTCCTCCTGAAGTAAATCTCCTGGTACTTTCAGTATTTGCTCCATTATATGTACAAATACTACATTTTTAAACCGAACGATTTGACGGTTCGGTTAGGGCCGCGCAGCTGTGAGCATGCATTCAGGAGATAGTGTTCACGAATCCCATCATCGGTAGCCCTGGAGATGTTTTCCGGATGTTCTCATCTTCACACCAGGAAAATGCTGGGGCCGTACATTAATTAAGGCCAATCCTAACCCTTTCCCATCCTTGCGTCGCCGAAAACCTTTGATGTGTTAGTGCGACGTAAAACCACTAGCAAAAAAACTGTGTATTCAGCAACTGCATGACGAATTGCTAGCTCATGAAGCTGTGTTAATGTTCTGTGCTTTTTCAGATCCTTCAAAAATCTAGTTGTAAATAGTACAGTATCAGTACTCTGTTAATGAGCTCCCAGTCCTTAAATATATAATCGCCGGGCTGAGTGGCTCAGACGGTTAATGCGCTGGCCTTCTAACCCCAACTTGGCAGGTTCGATCCTGGCTCAGTCCGGTGGTATTTGAAGGTACTCAAATACGACAGCCTCGTGTCGGTAGATTTACTGGCAAGTAAAAGAACTCCTGCGGGACTAAATTCCGGCACCTCAGTGACTCCGAAGACCTTAAAAGTAGTTAGTGGGACGTAAAACGAATAACATTAATTATATAATCAACTACTATTGTCAAAAACTGATTTTCTGATGATTTCCCCTCCGCAAATCAGTAGTAGCAGCCACAACTTCTTTTTCTTCTATTCCTAATATTTCCTCCCTAATTACTAGAGCTTGTGTTTTACAGGTGCGTGATGTTATTGTAGGCTCAATTGTAATGTCAGCAGCGTCAACATTACCCTATTTTACTCCAAAATTGATAACTTTCTGAAATGGTTTAGTGAATTTTGGTCCATTGAACAAACTAAATGGCCTTATATCCGCAATATTTGTGTCGATGCAAGAAATTTTATTTCATATTTGGCGTTACATGAACCTAATTTGTACCAGAACATGATTGAACAAACAATGGATAAATACCAAGTATTTTAAAGTGTTCTCGTCCCTTACGTTTCCGAATTAAGTTCAATCAGAGCTTGAATACAATTTGCCTTTTTTTTGTATTACCATAATACAAACTGTACTTGTTTAATGTTTTCTTTTTCATTTCATAATTTTTATATTATATCCGAGTTCCGATTTGAGGTTGACATTGCTGTACCATCATCAAGATTCATCTTGACGCTTAATTAATATGGGCTACAGTTTACTTACTACCGATATTACGAGAGGAGCATTAAACCGGCACTGATCACTCCCTATGACGTGAGCACTAGGTGTGTTTGAATTGGTTTCTCGTACTTCTAGGCTGGGTTATGGATTTTATGCTTTCTTTGTATCTATCCTCCTTCAGAGAACTTCTGTTTTTTTCTGAACCTATTTTTTTGGATTTTGTGATCAACTGTAGGAAGTAATTTGTTTTCACGCCACTAATGTTCGTTTACCTTTCCTTTGCCAATACCTTTATTTTTTAAATTATCCGATTTTTTCATTTTGCACCTAGTATGATTAGAAACACAAAGGAATCGTTGCCTATAGTTGAACTTCTACTAAAAATATAATGAATATATATATACCGGGTGGTACAGCTGCCCCTATTTTTTCCCGAATATATGCAACCAGCTAGGACGTAAATGCCTCTTAGTCCCATCTTGCGCAACACCTTACAGACCTTTCTGAAGTCTCTGATATTCTTCTACGGATTATAATAAACAGGTATCATAAATATCGCCACATAAGCACCGATTGTGAATACCACCTGAAACATAACGCTGGACTCATTCAACCAAGTAACGCGTAGAAAATGGTTGCAACTATCTGGGCGTAAGAGAGACGCGATTCTTTAGTTCACTGTGGTGTTTGCACATTCGAGTTCAGAACTTTTAACATCAACGATCAGTATCGAAGCGATAGCCTAGGTAATTCCATTAGTACAGAGCTACGAGACCAACTCTTTGTCGCCTGCAGTGGCTACATGGCACCAATGGCAGCGAGCATACGATATGTTAGCAGGCATTTAGAGTTCGCATTTAGTTACGAGCTTTTCAATTTTATTTTTATATTATACTTGTAAGGCCATTCGTAATAAATATTTAACGTTCTTAAGTCTCAAAAGTACTTTGCCACCTTTACAAAGAAAGCATACATACGAAAGGAATAATAACATGCGACTTCCATATGGCAAACGACTATAGGGAATGAAGCGCAGTGCACGTGTTGTCAACATTCTGACCCACCCATTCAACCAAGCAACTGCGCACGTTCGACTCGAATACCAACTAACAGCGGTCTACACGTCATACGTAGGGCACATGAAACAGCATATTGAAATCCTAGCAGCAGCGTGTGAGCACGTACTGTACGGTTAGCAAGAAAGCAAACATTATGTATTCACGGGATGATTATGTGAATATGGTACTACTTTATGGAGAAGCAAGGCAAAATGCACGGGAAGCCAGACGCTTGTATCAAGAACGATTTCCTGGACGAAGGCTGCCAACTGCAGATACATTTCGACGTGTTGAAAGACGGTTGCGTGCAACGGGGTCATTTCATACATTACCCCCCGTTCGGGATGCTCCAGTGACGTCTGGAAATAACGACGAAGCTGTCCAAAATGCAATTGCATACAACCCGCACACAAGCTCACGGGCCATACGAAATGAACTGAACATCAGTCATGCATCTGTACTGCGAATATTGCACCGCCATAAATTCCACCCTTTCCATCAACAGCTGCACCAGGAACTTCACGGAGATGACTTTCCAAAACGGATAGAATTTTCGCAATGGATATTAGAGTTGAAGCTGATGCGAATTTCTTAATTGGACATTCTCTTTAGTGATGAATCCAGATTTCACAACAACGGAACTGTTAATCGTCACAACTTCCATTACTGGAGCGTTGAAAATCCTCACTGGATCAGCGGAGCTCGATTTCAGGTACAATGGGGCGTCAACGTGTGGTGCGGGATACAAGGCGACAAGATAATTGGACCATATTTCTTCGAAGGAAACCTCACGGGACGACGCTATCTAGAGTTTCTTCGTGAGTACCTCCCACCCGTATTGGAGGATGTGCCCCTTATGACACGGTTACGGATGTGGTTCCAGCAGGATGGAGCTCCCCCACACTGGTCGTTGGCAGTACTGAACCACTTACATAGGACATATCCTGGACGATGGATTGGACGAGGGGGTCCTGTCACATGGCCGGCTAGATCACCTGACCTTACTCCACTCGACTTCTTCCTATGGGGTTATTTAAAGGAAAGAGTCTACGAGCAGGAGGCTGAGAGCCCGAATCATTTACGGCGGCTCATCACGGAAGCCTGCAGGCAGATTCCACCACATGTTGCAGCAAGCAACAATGTCTCTCCTCCACCGTGCTCAGATGTGCATTAACGAAGCAGGTGGTCATTTTGAACATTTGCTTCATTAATCGAATGACCATGCATAAGCCCATCGCACCGCTGTCGGTACAATCTCACTTTATTGCAAATAGCTCTTTTAAGAGCTCCTTAAAAAACAAACATAGCTGAGTACCTGCAATATGAGAACTGATCATGATTTAGATTTGTCGTCAACAGCACGACTCTCACGAACATCAACAACGCAATAAAAATATTCGTCGTACACAGGACTCGAACCGCCTACTAACGAACACCGGTACTCTCCTCTAACTTTTAGCAAGCTCGGCTATCACGGGTTGCTGTATAGCGCAGTTGTGTTGCTGCTACTTGTAGTCATTCACCAATAATATTCTCTGTACAGGACGTTTCTGCGACACATAATTTTCACGATTCTTTACCATCAATCGGTATTTTATCATTAATGCTGATTTGCTTGACACGAATAAACGAATTATGGAAAGAGTTGTAAGAGCAGGCATTGTAGTGAGTTGTCAAGGTCAATATTTTTAGGTTCGACTATAATCTGCGGGTTGCATAAAACTGCGTGAATAGGGGCAGCTGTACCACCCGGTATTTTTTAACGTGCAGGACGAATAAAAATGAATTGTGTGACGACTCCCTCTGAATCAAACGTTAACAGGCACGGTGTACATGTTCTCCGCCCCCTGCAACGCTGCTGTTGATAAAAATCCAAGTACGCGTACTTCTTGTCCGCTCCGTGTGGAAGTGTGTAAATATTTTGTGGTCTTTTTCCGTAGTTTTATGCGTTCTCCATTTTTCTACGTGCAAAATATCTGGCGTTTTTTCGTGAACTGGAAAGTAAAAAAGATTATGCATTTGAGAAGTAGGACGTATTCTTTAGCATATGCTCTACATCGTAATTTTTTAGCGCATGTGAATATGGCTACAACTTGCTATGATCCGGGTTGCAAGTCGGGTTACGATAAACATTCGACTGAAAAATGGCATTTGTTTCATCCCCAAAAGACCCAACTCTGTTCTCGAAGTGGTCGAACGCTATCCCACGTCAAGATCTGCCTTTAAGTGATTAAAGTCGTATCTGTGATCTACATTTTGCGGCCACATTTATAAAAAAATATGGCACTTTCATTATTAATGGTGACAAAGTAGAAATTCCAAGACAAAGATGCAAACTGGATCCCACAGCATTGCCACATATTTTTTCCTAATCTTCCGAAATATTTAACACGGAACATCACAGTAAGAAGATCTCCATATCAATGCCAGTCTACCGAATTAGGTGTTCCTTCCATTCGTGATTATTCCATAATTGACTCCCCTATTCTCCGGACCACCTTTTGAGCAGACTAAAGCGGAAGTGGGTGTATAGACTAGGGAATGGCGCGGGTGACTGTGGCAGCGCCTACGGTGTAGGCACACGTTCGGCTTTTCTAATGTCTTCAGTAACCTTAAAAAGTGGTGTCGCGGTATTGTGACCCTTCTTAAATCCAGATTGCAAAGGGTCCAAAAGAGCATTTTGATTTAGGTATTCCAGAACTTGCTCGTATACTAAACATTCAAAGGCTTTAGAAAGCGCAGGGAGTATAAACATAGGACGATAGTCAGAGGATGATTGTGGATCTAAACACTTAGGTACCGATATAATACAGGCTGTTTTCCAGACAGTAGGGAAAGTTCCGTTTAGTAAACAGTAGTTCAGTATGTACGTCAGTATAGGCAGGACAGCACCCATAATGTTAAGTACAAAAGTAATAGGAATTATCATCTACGGCTGTGGCCTTTGATTTAATGGAATACAAAGACTTTTTATCTTGATTTTCTGTGACACTGTGAAATGTGAATGGAGGATTGGCTGGAGGAGAGGGCGGTGAGTCGGTGCTGTTAATTGGGGTAGGTTGAATATTTATTCTACTAAAGTAATCGTTCAGTTCGTCAAGTGGAATATCTGGAGTTGTCTGTCTCTGTTGATGTTTTCCTTTCCCAGAGCTCTAAGTTGGATGCGCGATTAGAATTTAAGTTGTTAGCTAAATTCCGGAAGTATATACATTTTTATTTCCGATAACTTCTTTGTGCGATTTCTTCAGATGCTGTAATATTCTAAGTCTGTGTCATCTAGGGTTTGTTTATAATGTCGATAAAACGAGTCACGGTGGACCATTATTCTCTTGGCTTCCTCATCTAGCCATGGACAAGAAGGGCAAGAATCCTATATTCGAAGTGTGTGTGTATTTCTTTGCCACATTATTTGTATAAAATGGCACTTCTTTATTGCTTATGTGTAGTATCGGACCTGTATGTTTTCTTATATATATATAAATGATATGAGTAAAGAAGTGGAATCGGAGGTAAGGCTTTTTGCGGATGACGTTATTCTCTATAGAGTAATAAATAAGTTACAAGATTGTGAGCAACTGCAACGTGACCTCGAAAATGTTGTGAGATGGACAGCAAGCACTGGTATGTTGATAAACGGGGTTAAAAGTCAGGTTGTGAGTTTCACAAATAGGAAAAGTCCTCTGAGTTTTAATTACTGCGTTGATGGGGTGAAAGTTCCTTTTGGGGATCAATGTAAGTATCTAGGTGTTAACATAAGGAAAGATCTTCATTGGGGTAATCACATAAATGGGATTGTAAATAAAGGGTAAAGATCTCTGCACATGGTTATGAGGGTGTTTAGGGGTTGTAGTAATGATGTAAAGGAGAGGGCATATAAGTCTCTGGTAAGACCCCAACTAGAGTATGGTTCCAGTGTATGGGACCCTCACCAGGATTACCTGATTCTAGAACTAGAAAAATCCAAAGAAAAACAGCTCGATTTGTTCTGGGTGATTTCCGACAAAAGAGTAGCATTACAAAAATGTTGCAAAGTTTGGGATGGGAGGAATTGAGAGAAAGAAGAAGAGCTGCTCGACTAAATGGTATGTTCCGAACTGTCAGCGGAGAGATGGCGTGGAATGACATTAGTAGACGAATAAGTTTGAGTGGCGTTTATAAAAGTAGGAAAGATCACAATATGAAGATAAAGTTGGAATTCAAGAGGACAAATTGGGGCAAATATTCATTTATAGGAAGGGGAGTTAGGGATTGGAATAACTTACCAAGGGAGACGTTCAATAATTTTCCACTTTCTTTGAAATAATTTAGAAAAAGGCTAGGAAAACAACAGAGAGGGAATCTGCCACCTGGGCGACTGCCCTAAATGCAGATCAGTATTGATTGATTGACTGATCGATTGATTGACCATTATTATAATAACATTGCCGTACTTATTCTAAACCAGAATATTGCATTTTTACTCAAACTGTTTATTCTTGCATTCATTTCACTTGTACTCGGAATATATGAAATGCTGCAGCGATGTTGGGACGGGAGTTACAGAGGTAGCCGGGGGGGGGGGAGACTTTATCGTCCATGGAATCCAGGTACCCCAGGAGTTTTAACGAATGTACTTTTATTAAGCATTTTATATATAATGTAGGTATATTAATATTAGCTTTTGGAGTTCGACTAGTTGGCTGAATGATCAGTGTTGAGGCCCTAGTTTCAGAGGGGTCCCGGGTACGATAACCGGCCGGGTCGGGGATTTTAATCGCGTCTGATTAATTCTTCTGGCTCGGGGGCTGGGCGTTTGTCCCAACACTCTCCTCTTCATATTCAGACAACATAATACACTACCAACCACCAAATAATCACACAACAGTGATTACATCCCTCATTATAAGGTTGGCGTCGGGAAGGGCATACGGCCTTAAAACAGGGCCAAATCCATATATGTGGCACAGTTCGCACCCGCGATCGCACAGATGTGGGGAAAAGCGGGGGAAGAGAAGAAGGAGAAGATTAGTCCTACTATTTGCTTCCGGAATCCGCACAAATACACCACTCTTACTTGGATCCAAGGACACTCATTTCCTTTTTAGGTTTTCTACACCACCTAAACTCTGGAAGTTTTGACACCTATTAAAATAAAATTCTGGATGAAGGCCCCCCCCTCCAACAGAAATCCTGACTACGCTACTGCAGTAATATCAATTAGTACATCACTTTCTACTACTTTATACTGTCATAAAATCAAGTATTCGTTTATAAACTGAAGTTGTGTAAACATAAATCTAACCAAACATCTATACTCGTACTTACATTTCTTCATTTTTCGGAAATCTGTAGAAATAGGTTGACACGCATGGCGTGTGCCAGCCGTATCGGCAATTACTAGCACACGTTAACAAGGAAAAAACAAATTAAACCATTAAAGAGGAAATTTAAAGTGGAAGCAAAATACTTACCCTCAAGAACACCAACTGGACCATTTAAAAGAGGCAACACAGATCGTTACTAGCGGTTTTCACAGTGGTAAATGTTAGAGAACGTGAAAGAAAAACCCAAAAATCTTATTTGAACGAATTAAAAGTTTAATGACTCACACCAAAGCTTACAGATAACAATTTAAAGAAGTTCATTAAAAGGAAAGGTGCACCTTCATGAATTCACAAATATTAATTATCTTAACCCTAGACTGGTGGATAAAATAGACCTTGAAAGAGAATATCAGTAAATAATTGATTAACTGAGTAAAAATAACAAATACCTTTAAAACGAGGGACGCCCTCTAATAGAAGAAGTAACTTAAAATAAATTTTAAATGTAATGAATTACAAATTAATAATTTGCACCCAAGTTCATGGACTAATTTGACTGTCCCTTAGATGAGCTCAGATAATCCACTTTACTTTTACCAGATTTTAGTAGTATTTTGAACATCATAAGAAAACACATTCTGCAGGAATAATTACCTATGCATTAAGAGGAAAAAAGTTGGAATGAGGCTTCGAGACACTCTCCGGGGTCCGATCACGGGAGCCCAACAAGATTGAATACCAACAACACCACCCGATGGAAAATAAATAATCTTGCGCACTTTGATGGGTTTAGAAAATGCAGTTAACAGTTCAAAAAAATTCCTTTTCTAAAATATTCGTTGTTAAATTTAAAGTTCATTTCCATTGGAGAACAACAAGAAAAGGCAGTCACAGTACACTTGGAGTTCCACAATTTTGTTTAAAATATTAAATGCGACGAAATCCAACTCCCGTAGTTAAAGAGTAGAATGCAATGAAACTTACTTTTGTCCATGCGAAGAAACCAACTCCATGGTGTCAGTAGAAAATGTCGTTACTTACATTTTTCATGTACAGAAAGAAAACAGGCGTCCCCTCCAGGTAAAAATAAAATAATAAAAACCTTAAAATAAGATACATTTGGGCCTCAGCCCATATCCTTTTAAGATCACGGAGGCATTTTATGATGTTTAAAGGCCCTTACGCAGACCTGCAACACAAGGGTTCCAGAGATCATGGCGGACGACAATGAACTGACTCCCTTCCAACACGATTCTCAGAAGAAGCGGATCGTCCAGTGAACGAGCCTAAAACCGGACTCGCTCTCGAGCAAATTTGAGGCGAACTAATAGATAAAGGGAAATGGAGAGGTACAACAAATAAAACATCTAAAATTCTCCGCGGAGAAACAAAATACAGATACAGTTAGCGACAAAATCGCACACAACACAAAATTAAAGAAAATAGGAAAAATATTTCCAAGTAACATAGACTTCAATAGCATTTAGCCCAGGCCTAAAATGTAGTAGGGAAAGGCTAAAATCGTGTGCCAACCGGCACAGGCCTTCTGTAAATATTGCAATATATATAGCGCAAATACTCCCTATTCCAGCCATATTTTCTTTAAACAATTAAATATTATTAACATTTGTCACTGAATTACTTCACAGACGTTGGTACACAATTTTCCGTCTACACTGCGAGCATCGAGAGTGTGCCACAGTCGCAGCAGCAAGTTTTCACGCCTACTTTACGCTATTGTCTTTATAACTCACTAGCTGATGTACCCGTGCTTCGCTACGGGATTCTCAGAAAGACCGACCTTGTGGTTTTCCTAACTGAAATCAACATAGGTCATTACAGAAACGCTAGTAAGAATGTAGCGATTAAAAGCAATGTTATGATATAAAATACTCGATCAAATGCAAAAAGTGCTCATTTTCTCAATTTTAACGAACAGTACTAAGGTTCCTATCCAACAGTCCAAAGTTCCAGAGCTGGAATGACCAGGCCACAGACAGCTGTGAATACTCTTATGCCATTATTCCATTAGGTATGCACACTGCTCATTCGAATCAGTGCCTCAGAGTAGGGATTGAATAGCTCGAATGCTATGAAGAACCAGTGAGTTACGTACCAGTACTATCAGAAAATTTATGAACAAGAGGAATGTCATGTTAAAGAAGAAAGTTATCTAACTCTCCAGATACTTCCCGCCAATATTCAGGCAGGCTGTTACACTCGGTACTACCGGGCGAGTTGGCCGTGTGGTTAGGGGCGCGCAACTGTGAACTTGCATCCGGGAGATAGGGGATTCGAACCCCACTGTCGGCAGCCCTGAAGATGTTATTCTGTGGTTTCCCAGTTTCACACCAGGCAAGTGCTGGTGCTGTGCCTTAATTAAGTCCAAAGCCGCTTCCTTCACACTCCTAGCCCTTTCCTCTCCCATCGTCGCCATAAGACCTATCTGTTTCTGTACGACGTAAAGCAAATAAAAAATACTCGGTACGCAACACTAATTTATCGGAGGTGAGTGCCAACAGAAGACAGAAACCACATCACAACAAACAATGGTCAATGTACTGTTATTATTGATCAATTTTATGAGCTTTCTATATTGCAACCCCTCACATTTAGTTTTCTTTCGACTCTGCGATATTAGGACGTATTATAAAATTATTTATAGCATAGTGTTTAGTTCCTTATTCTCCGACTTTACATACCAATTTTTATTCATTTTCGTTTAACTGTCTTCTCGTGATTTTGCGCTGATATTGACTTACTAACAAAAATTCAATTTCATGAATATTTCTGTGATCATAGCCGGTACGATAACAATCTATAGGACATAAATCCAATTTCATGAATATCTCTGTGATCATAGCCGGTACGGTAACAATCTATAAGACATAAATGATCGGAAATATAATACTATACAACTTTAGTTATGTAGTGTTTATCGATACGACCATTAATTACATAAGTATTTGAGAATTCAATTTTAGGCCTTCCCCTAAACTACCATTTCACTCAGCGTGGTTACAATTATTTATGGGCTAAATTATAGCGACTTATTCTCCGAATTCACATACCGACTTTCATTAAGATAGGACCTCTAGTAACATAAATATCTGAGAATTAAAATTTAGGTCATCATCTAACTACCATTTTTCTCAGTGTGAATACAATTATTTATAGCCTAGATTTTAGCGACTTATTCCCCAACTTTGCACACCAATTTTCAATAAATTTTCTTCAACTGTTTTCTCGTGATGCGTTTACAGTGTATACAGACAGACAGACAGACAGACAGACAGACAGACAGACAGACAGACAGACAGACAGACAGACAGACAGACAGACAGACAGACAGACAGACAGACAGACAGACAGACAGACAGACAGACAGAAATTACGGGAAATTAAAAAGTGCATTCCTTGTACTACTTGCGCAACTTTTAGTGGTAGCTATTGTTACGGGAGGTCGAGTAAAGAGGGAGCTCTCCCGACTCCGGCAATAGTGCCAACTAAATGTAAATGAAATCTGAATTCCATCGACAGTATGATCCAATTTCTAAGCCTTTATTATCTTAAGCCAACAGCTGTGTCACACACACATCATAAACATTATATAACATTTATCGATGCGAATCTTGTTCCTAGCATGAATTCTATAGTTTGGCTTTGCTGTGTAAACAACAGTATTAGTACGTAAAGTGTACGTCAGATGTCTCACTGCGATGCATAAGCGATTCAAGTTTGTGTTTCAAAGGTTGGCGATACGAATCTCGAAGATTATCGAGGTCTACCGACTCATCACTAGGGTGTCCATCTATCACTAATAGTTGCGCGAGTAGTAAAGAGGACACGACTGATACAGAAATATCTCCTTTTTAAAATTCTGAGTAATGTACAGACAAAACTCTTTTTATATATGGATTTGGTTGAATATCGCAAATTAAAAGGAATTTGTAATGAATATAAAAATATATTATCGAACAGTAGATGCTTACCAATTACTGGCGTAGGGATGTGGCGACCCCATCGCCCAGTGGGAAACTACTTCAATCAGCCACCCGGGTGTTGGCGGGAAAACCATAACTTGTTGGGTTTGGAGGAAATGCCAATCCAAAACAAAACCGTGAACATCTTCGGTAAACAATGGCCCAGAGCGTAGCACCTGGGTAGAGTAGGGTAGACAGGGCTCCTTAGCCGTAGTGAAGGCGACCTGTCTAGGTGTGACAACCCCGATTAATAAGCCTCCCAAGCTAACAACTTGGGTAGTATCTTGGACGGTGTCTCGCCACTATCCCACGAAGAATGATCTTCAACTGAGCATGGATGAAAATTTCGCTGAATGCACTACCCCGGGCGGTAACCAATTCATCGACGTCCATGGTGACGTTAGCGGACCTTCGGATTCTGGGGAGTCCACACCGATATGCTTTAAGGGTGAGTCAGATTATCCTTAAATCATCGGACGTAAGCCGGATCAAGACGGCAAATTTTATTTACAACATTTAACGCTAACTCCCTGCTATAAGTGGGTAAACTAAAACATCTGACTGATTCAATAACATTACACAACATAGTACTGATAGCAGTGCAGAAAACGAGATTTACGGACGAGCATGTCTTTGAGTCCCAAGGCTATAGAATCCTCAAAGGAAAAGTTGGTCAGTGGGTAATGAAGAACGTACCCCACTTAGGTACAAGATTTATAATCAGTCACAGGATGCTGGATTCAATCACCGGCTTTACCTCCCCGAGCAGTCATGTATCCATCCTCTCTCTCAAATGTGCTAACAAGGGCTACAGTGTAGTCAATGTGCATGCCCCAACCAACCAGGACAACAGACGTAATCCAGACAGAACTGACAAATTCTGGGAAGACTTAGAAGATATTCTGTCTAAACTTCCCGAGAGGCACACCGTCATACTACTTGGTGACTTTAATTCCCAATTGGGAAGAGAGAAACATACAGAAAAACAGTGGGCAATTATCCTGCGCATATGCGAACCAACCGCAACGGAGGTCGCTTGGTGGATCTGTGTAGGACTTTTGGGTTGTTCATGAAGGCAACAGACTTCAAACACCCGCCAAGGAAACAGAAAACTTGGATTTCAGCTAATACCAACCTTCATGAATTCCAGATAGGGCATGTGACCATTTCACGAAAATCTCAAAAGGAAATACAAAGCGTGAAGGTACTAAGAAGCGCCAATCTGGACTCCAGACTAGAAACACTAGAATACACAGGACTTCCAAGATGGTAAGATTGGACGTAGAGCGACTTAAGAACAGTCAAGAAGTAAGTCAGAGACTCAACAGCTGGGACCAACTTGAAGGAGACTCTTGTTAAGGCGGCCAATGAACTTGCCCCCCTTGCTAGAAGAAGGAATCACCTGTTTTGGACTGAAGACTGTGACAATGCAATAACCAATAGACAATCAGCCTGGGTGAAGTGGAATTCTAAAAAGACCAAGGAAAATTGGCAGAACTTTTTGGAACAAGGAAAACTTACAGCTGAGATAATTCGAGGAACCAAACGGACCTTCACACAAAACCAACCCAAGTCGAAGAGAGCTTTGGTAAGAATAACTCCAGAGGTTTCTGCAGAACCTTCAAGCAGACACTCATAAAATACACTCCGCCATGCCTCCACTTCAGAGATTCACAGGGAAAACTGGCTTTTAATGACAAGGAATATTAATGTCAAGGAAAACTGCCACATTTTAGCTCGGTACTTTAAAAACCTACTCGAATGTGATCCGCCCAGCGAAGACTTCGACTGCAAACAATCCACGCCAAACCCGGACTCGCTGCCTCCTTCATTGGCTTGGCCAAATCATTCAACTTCTTATGAATAATGAGGCAGTTGGAGAGGACTCTATCGTTGCTGAACTGTGGAAATGTGCTGGAAGCAATGCCGTGGGCAAGCTCTCTAAGATCATCCAGGACATCTGGGAAACAGAGAAATTACCACCTGATTGGAAATCGGCTCTGATCCATCCGCTTCACAAAAAGGGAGATTTTTCTGATCGAAACAACTACCGTGGAATTTCCCTCGTCCCGGTAACATACAAGATTGTCTCCAATGCATTACTAACAACGGCAGAAAATCAGCTGGATAGTCAACTGGGAGAATATCACAGAGGCTTCAGGAAAACCCGATCCTGTGCTGAACAGATCCTCAACCTTAAAACTGTACTTGCATACTCCAAGATGAAAAACCGCTAGATGGTCGTCACCTTTGTTGATTTTAGGAAGGCCTACGATTCCGTTGATAGAGAAGCGCTTAACAAAGTACTCCAGGAACTAGGACTAAACAACAAAACCCGCAGACTCATCCTAGAAACCTTGACCAACACCCAATCCAAGGTTAAATTTAGAGGCGAGATCTCAGAAAGCTTCGAGATAAAAACTGGAGTGAGACTAAGGGATGGACTCTCGCCACTTCTCTTCAACTGTGTCCTTGAAAAGGTTGTGAGAGAATGGCGCAAGGAACTGATCAATTTGGGTGTTCAGAATGGTGTCTACTTGGGCCATAAGAAGTAGGGACTGTTTGTAGATTGCTTGGCCTTTGCAGATGACATGGGACAATTTGCTTATTCTCTTGAAATGACAGCAATACGGGTAAATTGCCTCAGGAAACAGGCTGCCAAAGTGTGTCTTCAAGTGTCGCTGGAGAAAACAAAATTCTTAACCAACATCAAAGAAGCAAACAGAGAGATGTTACTAGAACAGGGACACATCATGAGGACCGAGAAATTTAAATATCTCGGCGAATGGATTGATCCTAACTTATCAGAAAGAGCATCATTATCCATGAGAGTCAACAAGTTGGAACTAGCCTATCGACTGACTAAGAACACCTATAACAAGAAATGGCTGTCACGCAACCTGAAACTTAAACACTAGACATCAGTCATACGACCAGAAGCCCTGTATGCCATGGAGTGTCTTTCCTTAAACCGAAGAGGTTTGGCAGAGAAATTGGAAGTCAGAGAGAGGAGAATCCTCAAGAAGGTCCTAGGCCCGGTAAAGGAAGATGGGGAGTTCCGAAGGCGACATAACTCTCAGCTCTACGAACATATTGAGAAGCTCTCTGACTTTGCAAGGGAAAGAAGGGTAGCTTTCTATGTCCGTGTTACAAGATTGCCTCCAAACCGACTAATCACCCGTCTGTTCACTTTCTGGCAAAACAAGAAGGTTCGTACCGCTTGGTTGACGGAAACCGAGAAGGATATTAAATAATTGGGAATAACAGATCTCCAAAACAGACAGTCTGTGAGACACACCCTGAAGGAAATTCGTGGATTTGAGGAAAAATCCTGAAGAAAAGGTACCCCCTGAACAGGAGAGAGAAAGGAGTTACACCAGACGAAGCTGCGAGAATACCGGGCAAATGTCAACTGTTGAACAAGCGTGGTCCAAAGTAGGACCTTTCGAAAGAAGCGCCGGGAGAAGAAGAAGATGTTTACCAATTGGGAGGGAAACCATTGGCCTACTGATAGCTTTTGGCAGCCCTGTCTAGAAATTTAAGTCAAAGTAGATAGACCACTGCCTGCTCGATCTGCATCCGATGGCTGCTTAAACTGCCTGCTCATTCCATACTCAAACGTGTAACACGCCTTACAAACAATCTGCCGCTAGATGGCAGCACCAAACGTACCCATTTACCGCGTGAATACAACTAGATAAGCATACTAGCAAAATTTAAAATCTGAAAGTAAGAGAAATATTAAAGAATTTTACGTATAAAGTGGTGCTCTAGAGAGTTATAGCTTCAGCACTTTTCGAGAAAGAGGTTACGACGAACAAGAAAACCTGGAAACTTTGTCTGTATGGTACTTCCCTACATTACTAAGTAGAGGTTTCACGACTTTGGCCAGCACAGTTTCTGACACAAGTTCCTGGTGCTTATTGTTACTCAAACACTTTAAAAAATTACATTGGCACAAAGAAGGTAGAACATAGTTTTTTATAATCTGGAGCAGACTTGAAGATTTCTTGCAGTACGGTAGAGCCGTCTCAACAAATTTCTGAACCCTCATAATTAGGCCAATAAATCGTTGCTAGGGCTAGCGCAGCTATCAATGGGGATGAATTAAATGAGGTAGAAACGTTATTCAAGCACGTGCTGCATTCTGTGTTTTCTTCGATTACACGCACTAAATAACCACACACTAATCCCTGGTAAGCAGTTTCCGAAGTGACACACACTGACTCAGGGGGCTCACGAAAATCTTCCAGTAAATCAAGTACATACTCAGGGAATAATAATAATAGACGGCCTATTAGGCGACTTGCATATCTGTGAAGATGAAAGCCCTACCTAGGATGATTTCTAATGCTGAAGATGCCATACACACCCCAGCCCCCGAACCACTGGAATTAACCAATTAACTAAATAGGCCCTACTTGCGTAAATAATAATAGTAATAAAAAGAGCAGTATATTGACACGATATTATACTGCTAGCAAAAAACTCGTAATGGAATCTTAATCTGCTTACCCTCCAGGGTTTGCTTTTCCCTCGGACTCAGCGAAGGATCCCACCTCTACCGCCTCAAGGGCAGTGTCCTGGAGCTTCAGACTCTGGGTCGGGCGGATGAAACTGGGGAGGATGACCAGTCCCTCGCCCAGGCGGCCTCACCTGCTATGCTGAACAGGGGCCTTGGAAGGGATAGACAAGGAAGTGTGAAGGAAGCTCCCGGCATTTGCCTGGAGGAGAAACGGGAAACCACGGAAAACCACTTCCAGGATGGCTGAGGTGGGAATCGAACCCACCTCTACTGACCTCCCGAGGCTGAGTGGACCCCGTTCCAGCCCTCGTACCACTTTTCAAATTTCGTAGCAGAGTCGGGAATCGAACCCGGACCTCCGGCGTTAGCAGCTAATCACACTAACCACTACACCATAGAGGCGGACAATGGAATCTATGACAGCATATTATTCTGTTTTGTACCTTCACATTAACAGTACAGTGACCCCAGATATTATATTACTTAGTATGTAATACTTCAAACCTTACGCTTACCATTTTCTGCAATGGTGTTTGAAGAGCTCTTGTTAGACGTCTCTGTGCTTGAATCCCTTCTCTTAATCATCTCTGAAATTAGCGGTTGTTTATAAGCTGGATAATCAGGGAAAGGGCTGGGTACAGATCCTGTTTTTAATTTTCGCGTTTTGCTGGTCACTTTGAAATCGTCATTTACAAAATGTAGACTGCAAACCACGGAATAATCAGGAATCCATTTACTTCCCTTGCTGTTTCCTTCCCTGGATATAATACTTAACCACTTTCGACACAATTGTGTACTTGAAGGTATATCATGGAATGAAATATCACGGCATTCTGGTTTCCCATTCTTTGATTTGCAGAAAGGCACGCAGCAGTACACCATTTTCACTGAAAACAAGTACAGCCTATCCTATTTCCCGCTATTTCATTCCGACAGGTCTGGAGCCGGTTAGTGCTGCCACCTGCTGTGGGTATTTGTAAACGGAGTGTTTCATTTAGTGCCATGTTAAAATGTTGTAATGAGCAGGCAGTATAAGCAGCCATCGGATGCAGATCGAGCAGGCAGTGAGATAGACATAGGCAGTACTATCGAACTATCGACTCAGGTTTATTTATTACACTCAGGGTGTTTATACAGGGATACTTTAAATGAACACATTTTGACATTTCTTGTCTGAACGTGGACGATTCCTGAGCGCAGGAGTTACACTTATTGTTTTGGTATGTATGTGTAATGTGATATTTGTGTTAATAAATGCACATTGTGTTCAATGTGTAGATAACATGTCTTGTTTACTTTTTAGGTTAGGTCTAGCAGAATCAGTCAAAATTTTGCATTAGATTTTAGTTAAGACGGGTTTAAATATCAGACTTAATTTAATGGGTAAAATTTAATGTAATAGATCCTTGTATCAGAGGTTCTGCTATGGATGAAGCTCGTTTATACCAGTGTCATTTCGTCGATCTTGTTTTGCATACCGTGTTATATATATTCAGTGTTTGACATTTTGAATTTGTATGAGCTTAAATTATTGGGTGTTGTGTTCTTAAACGTATAGTACAAGGAGTAGGTTTACATAGTTTCTTTCATTTTTGGTTGTATGGTTGTTCTTTATTTGGTAATTTTGTTTGCACCTCCCGATTAGCGAACGCTAAAACGGCATGATGAATAACTATTTTATCATTGAGAGGATCCTGGCCTCGGATTATTAGTCACGGTACTACTTCGGGTTTATTTTGTTCCAAAGGAAATACATTGGATGCTTTCTTTTCACAAAGATTGTGTCCTCAAATGAACTACCGAACAGTTTAAAATTTAATCATTTCATTCATTTAGGGCTGTCGCTCTGGTGTCAGATTCCGTAGGATTAGTTGTTTACATAGTCGTTTCTTAAATTATTTCAGAGATGTTGGTATTTTGTCGAATATTTACCTTGGTAAATTATTCCAAATCCTTATTCCTCTTCGTATAAACGAATTGCCACAATTTGTCCTTATGGTTTCTGACTTTATAATCACATTATCTTAACAGGTCACCGTTATACAAATATATCTTCAAATCTGATAAGGCTTGTCATTATTGCCATTGCTAACAATGAGATAATGATAACAGCATTGTTTTTCTTTGAAATAAACTTATGCTATAGGCCTAGGCCTACTGGTTTTTGTTCTAGCATACGAGTTCGTAAGTAATGAATTTCTTTGACGATAAGTTTTATATATTAAACTTGGGATTTAAAAATAAGCTTCATTTTGTAATATTTCATCCATAGATTCCCTGCCTTTGTGTTAGAAAGAAAAAATGTGGGATGTGGTTAAAAGTTGCATTTTATCATAAAGATGTTTCTCTCTTGTTGCTACTGGAAATATAGAAAGTACAGTTTTAGGATATCAGTAAATATGGTATCATACAACTTTTATTTATTACTTTGCTTGAAATCATTCAATTGTTAATCATTGATCTGCATTTAGGGCTGTCATCTAGGTGACAGATTCCCTATCAGTTGTTTACCTAGTCGTTTCTTAAATGATTTCAGAAACTTTGGAAATTTATCAAATATTTCTTGTGATAAATTATTCCAAACACTCGATACCTCTTCCTATAAATTAATAGTTTGTCCTCTTGAATGGCAACTGTATATTGTAATCTTTTCTACCTTAAAAAACTTCACTTATGCTTATTCGTCTACTAATGTCATTTCATCTCATCTCTCCAGTGAAGGATAATGCTTAGTCTAGCAGCTTCTCTTCTTACTGCCAAGTTTTCCCAGCGCAAAATTTGTAGTATTTTTGTAACCCAACTCCTTTATAAGAGATAAATAGTATTACATTAGTCTTGGGACTAGTTTCAGCCACTTAGTGGCCATCATCAGCCAAAATAAAAATTAAGCGGATCATATGATAACTAAAACATATGTATATAAGAGAAAGACAATGTTGTAGGAATGTTTATAGCATCAAAATACAAATAACAGCAAAAGTTATGTGTGTGACCTTTGTGTCTTTAAATTGAATTAGGCAATGGAGTAAATTGGGAAATGATAGAAAGAATAAGGAATGAACAAACAGGAAAGAAGAAGGAAAAAAAAAAGGGGAGAAAATTATTTACAAGACTCACCTCCAGTGTGAAATTAGACATCTCATGTCTGAAGGTAAAACTGTAGAACAAAACAGACATGACCTGCCTGCTTCCTCTAGCATGTCCAGTTCCTTACCCATATCATTTATATACATGAGAAAACAAAGGTCTAAAAATACTGACCTCCACTAAATTATTACAGGATCAGGCAAATGCTGCTTCTACTCTGATTCTCTGAATTCAAATTTGTAGAAATTTATCCTTCCATTCAACCATACTTTTGTCTAGTCCAATTGCCCTCGTTTTTAATGAGCAATCTTCCATGATGTACATTATCACTGAGCTTTATAGTTAAGTGCGGCCAATATCCGGTATTTGGGAGATGGTGGGTTCAAACCCCAGTGTCGGCAGCCCTGAAGGTGTAATTAAGGCCATGGTCGCTCCTTCCCACTCCTAGCCCTTCCCTGTCCCATCGTCGCCATAAGACCTATCTGTGTCAGTGCAACGTAAAGCGACTTGTAAACAAACAAAAAAAGAGATGTAAATTATCAAAAGCTTTGAAAAGGTCATCAGTGATACAGTCCATTTGACCTCCTGCTACATCTTGCTGGAACCTAAAAAAATGAGCATCACTGAAATAACTTTTCCTAAACCAGGTCTCTTTTCTATCCAGCCAGTTAGTAATTTCACAGTTACATTTGTAGTAATCAGAAATAATACGTTCCCAGAGCCTACAAACGACATGTCAAACCAATTGGCCTGTAATTATCTGCTTTATAAATATCACCCTTTCCTATGTACACTGGTAGCAACTCTGCATTCATTAGGAGTACCTCCTTCATTCGAACTGTAATCACGTAAGTGTTTCAGACACTAATATTTGTATTTTTCTTTTTCAGTAGTTTGTACAGTGTACATATGGCACACAGTAGATCACCATCTCCCTCCTCTAGAAGACGACGCAGCAAGTCACGAGAGAGGGAGGGAAGAGAAAGAGATAGGCGTAGACGAAGGTCCAGGGAGAGAAGACGCAGGTATAACTTTTACAATTTGGGTGGCTTACGGTTCTAATAGTGCTTTCTTGTACAGTGTTTATGGTGTAGGCTTTGTACACTTGAACACACAGCTATGAATTTGATTCATATACAGTCTGATTAACATCCTTTTTAATGGGGTTAATGTCGAAGTGTATTGGAAAAATGTAATAATAGATAATTGTAGATAAATAAAGTGATTTGTGTTGTTGGTTTGAGGAGTCGTGCCCTAGTTTGTGGGTCCAGAATAATCTTCCAAAGTACATCTTGTCACTGGTTACTTTGGTCACATGTAACATTATTGTCGCAATTTAAGTAGGTCATATGTAGGGCCCAGATATTTTAAAAATGCATATGCAAATGCATATTTTGAATGTTAGTGCATATACAGGTATATTTTTCTCTTATGTGTGATTGATTATTTAAGATTTCTGAATGAAATGAAAATTCTAATGAATTCTATATGTTGTACATCCTTTGGCAAATTAAGAATCCTTCCCCTTATCAAGGAAAGGGCTTTCAGTGTCGCAACACAAGCAGGTAGACAGATAATGACCCATTTCACAACAGCTATTTCCTTCTTTCAGACATTCCTTTCTCCTTACAGTAGCCTACCAAGGTTGGCTTAAACAAGTGCGTTCAGTTGTTAACTTGCTGGTCGTCTATTGCAGTGTTTTATCAGATTCAGCTTTTAAAATGCCTAAAGATAAGAGCTCTGGGTCTTTTTAAATTAAACAGTGGATATCAGGCAATAGTGCCTATACAAGTGACGCTGATGTAGTAACTTCAAGTGTGCAGTAAGAGTGTATAATGTGATCAAAAATTTCAAATTGAACAGCATTCGAAAACAACTTCACATCTCAGATCAAGAGAGCAGAGTAAGAATATGCGACAGCTACTTTTAACCGACATGAAAACACGGTGTGTGTTAGTACATTTTCCGCTGATATTTGTAAAGCTTTTGTATGCAGCAACATTCCAGTGTATAAATTGAATAATTCACATCTACGCTTGTTTCTCAAAGTATTGTGCTAATCACAGGATACCAGATGACTCTACCCTTAGGAAGAACTATTTATTTTCACTGCACGCTTCTGTCGTTGATTCGATACGATCTGACATAGGAGGGAACTGTGTCTGGGTATCGGTAGATGAAACAACCAATTTATGTGGTCGATACATTGCAAACTTCATAGTGGGAAAATTATGTCCGGAAGAACCCGGCAAACCTCTTTTACTTTTGTGCAAAGTGTTAGAAAAAAACCAACCATGCTACAGTTGCAAGATTTGTTAACGATTCCCTGTGATTTTGTGGCCCGGTGAATCAGGGAGTGATTGTTACAAAGTCCGCCTTTTAGTCACAGATGCAGCTTCGTATATGTTGAAAGTTGGTCAGTCTTTTCGAGTATTTTTTCCAGATCTCATCCATGTCACATGTTTGGCTCATGGATTGCATCACATTGCAGAAAAGATATGTACCCTCTTTCCACCTGTCAACAATGTAATTTCAAGTGGGAAAAAACTCTTCCTAAAAGCATCAGCTCGTGTACAGTTGTACAAAACTCATCTGCCTATTCTCTTCCGCCGGAACCTGTTCTCACGAGATGTGGAACTTGGTTAACCGCAGTATCGTTCTACCAGGAGAATTTTAACCAAGTGAAAGATGTAGTTAAAAGTATTGATGACTAGCTGATGTACCCGTGCTTCGCTACGGGATTCTCAGTAAGACTGACTTTGTTGTTTTCCTAACTGAAATCAACATACGTCGTTACAAAAACGTATGAATGTAACGATTAAAAGCAATGCTATCATATAAAATACTCGATCAAATGTAAAGCCGCACGTTTTATCACTTTTAACGAATAGTGCTGCGGTTAGATTGCGGTGCCAATCTAATAGTCCAAAGTTCCAGAGCTGGGATGACCAGGCCGCAGATTGCCATGAACACTCATCTGCCATTATTCCGCTAAATATGCACACTGTTCATTCCAATCAGTGCCTCAGAGTAGGGATTGAATAGCCCGAATGCTATGATGATCCAGTGTGTTACGTACCAGTAGTATCAGAAAATTTATAAACCAGGGGAGTGGCATGCTAAAGAAGAAAGTTATCTAACTCCCCAGCTACTTCCCATCAATATTCAGGCAGGCTGTTACACTCTGTACGACTGGGCGAGTTGACCCTGTGGTTAGCGGTGCGCAGCTGTGAGCTTGCATCCGAGAGATAGTGGATTCGAACCCCATTGTCGGCAGCGCTGAAGATGGTATTCCGTAGAAACAGAGCGTGTTGTCTTCTTCATCTCGCGACATAGCTTTTCCGCCTCATGTCCCGCAATAAACATCACAGAAACCTGCCCCCCCCCCTACACGTAATGCTGCAACAATACACCACAAATACTGGCACAGTCAACCTCCAAACTCTCAAAAACGTATCCCTGAATACCAATTTTATATTCCTGTCGAGCTGAATACCGGACCTGTGAAGATTACAAGATTATTTTGTGCATCTACAGAATGGTTGTTATTGAAGCTATGTAATATAGAGAGAGAGACTTTCATAGGTGGTTAAATGAAGAAGTTATATCATGTTCAAGATCATCCTTTCACATCTCTACACAGTATTTAAAATACAACTCTTCTCAGAAGAACTCTTAAGGTTTCACCTTACTCTTTCCTGCCTGCTGGCTCTTTAGAAATGTGTGCGCGTGCGTTTTTATATTCAGGTATCATTCAAGGCTAATATTTTCGCACTGCAAGTTGTGTGGTTAAGCTCATTTTTAATATGCATTACGATGCATTTGTTTCTACATTCGGCCCTGTTTTCATCTCCTCGTAAGATGTGTATTGTTTAATGTAACACCTTGTGTAAAAATTGGGTTAAATGAAGGAGTTATATCATGTTCATAATCATGCTTTCACGTCTCTGCACAATATTTAAAATGAAATTTACCGTTGGTCTTTATAGCTATTGTTGAAAGTGAAGGAGAATTTCCTGTTGTATATGTTTATCAGGAACTCAAGGGAGATTTCATTAGCTAGTCGGAACATAGAAAAAATGATGAACTCTTCTCAGAAGAACTCTTAAAGTTTTCACCTTACTTTTTCCTGCCTGCTGGCTCTTCGGAATTGTATGCGCGTGTGTTTTGTATTCAGGAATCATTCAAGACGAATATTTTCACACTACAAGACGTGTGGTTAAGACTATTTTTAATATGTATAACTTTCCCTGTTTTTATCTCCTTGTAAGATGTATATTGTTTAATTTCCTGTTGTGTATGTTTATCAGGAACTCAAACGAGACTTCATTAGTTAGTCGGAACATTGAAAGTATGATGAACTCTTCTCAGAAGAACTCTTAAGGTTTCACCTTACTTTTTCCTGCCTGCTGGCTCTTTAGAAGTGTGTGCGCGTGCGTCTTTTATTCAAGAATCTTTCAAATTCAAATATTTTCGCACTGCAAGTTATGTGTTTAAGCTTATTTTTAATATGTACAACTTTTGCTCTCTCAACGGTGCATGTGTTTCTACATTCGTCCCTGTTTTTATCTCCTCGTGAGATATATTATTTAATGTAACACCTAGTGTAAAAAATGGGTTAAATGAAAGGAGTTACATCACGTTCAAGATCATGCCTTCACGTCTTTGAAAAATGAAATTTACCGTTGGTCTTTATAGCTATTGTTGAGAGTGAAGGAGAATTTCCTGTTGTGTATGTTTATCAGGAACTCAAGGGAGACTTCATTATTTAATCGGAACATAGAAAAATGATGAACTCTTCTCAGAAGATCTCTTAAGGTTTCACTTTACTTTGTCCTGCCTGCTGGCTCTTCAGAAATGTGTGCGCGTGTGTTTTATACTCAGGAATCATTCAAGAAGAATATTTTCGCACTGCAAGATGTGTGGTCAAGGTTATTTTTTAACATGTATAACTTTTGCTTTCTCAACGATTCATTTGTTTCTATATTCATCCATGTTTTTATCTCCTTGCAAGATTTGTATTGTTTAATGTAACACCTTGTGTAATATGAATGCCTACACACTGGCCTATTTTCCCATTTTTTGGCTGATGATGACGCCAACACAGCGTCGAAACTAGTCCCAAGTGCAAATACATGTTATAAATAAACCTATAACATTTTTGTATTGAAAAGGTGGAACCTTTCTAGTTTTTCCTATCTTCCGTTTACCCATTTTCTCGTTACTCGGCGCTGATATGGACTTAGTAACAAAAATCCAAATTCATGAATATCTTTGTGATCATAGCCAGTATGGTAACAATGTATAAGACATGAATAATAGGAAATTTAATACTATGTAACCTTAGTTATGTAGCATTCATCGATTACACCTCTAATATATTCACAATTAAGTATTTATTTTCCACCTAGTCGATACAATGATTGCTTAAGGCAATTTTTAATGGTCAAAAGTGGTACATGTTTCGTATATTATCAACATCTTCAGCCACATAACACTGTTTAGATGAAAAATGTATAAAATTGACAAAGTAATGCTTTAGAGGAAGTGTCCTTAAAATTAACATAAGGACACTTCCTCTAAAGCATTACTTTGTCAATTTTATACATTTTTCATCTAAACAGTGTTATGTGGCTGAAGATGTTGATAATATACGAAACATGTACCACTTTTGACCATTAAAAATTGCCTTAAGCAATCATTGTATCGACTAGGTGGAAAATAAATACTTAATTGTGAATCTATTGAAGTGCGATACGGACCATGAAGCTGATTTTATGTAATACACCTCTAATAAGAAATATTTGAGAATTACATTTTAGGCCTTCCCCTAAACTACCATTTCACTCAGCGTGAATAAAATAATTTACAGCCTAGACTATAGTGACTTATTTCCTGACTTTGCATACCGATTTTCATCAAGATAGGACTACTAATAACAACAATATTTGAGAATTAAATTTTAGGCCTTCCCCTAAACTATCATTTTTCTCAGTGTGAATACAATTATTGACAGCCTAGATTGTAGCAATTTATTTCCCAACTTTGCATACCCATTTTCTTTAAAATACGACCACTAATAACATAAATAGTTGAGAATTCTATTTTTGGCCTTCCCCTAAACTACCATTTCACTCAGTGTGAGTAAAATGATTTATAGCCTTGATTGTAGAGGCACATCCCCCGACTTCACATACCGATTTTCATTAGACCACTAATAACATTAATAGTTGAGAATTCAATTTTAGGCCTTCCCCTAAACTACCATTTCATTCAGCGTGAGTGAAATGATTTATAGCCTAGATTGTAGAGGCTCATCCCCCGACTTCACATACCAATTTTCATTAAATTCTCTTCAACCGTTTTCTCGTGATGCGTGTACATACATACAGACAGACAGACAGAAATTACGGAAAAGTAAAAAGTGCATTTTCTTGTTACTATGGACATGACCGATACAGAAATACCATTATTTTCAAATTCTGAGCAATGTACAGACAAAACTCTTATTTTATATATATAGATAGTCATACTGCGTGTGCTCATCAAGCAAAGTGTGCATTTGAATCTGAAACTGTATATAAAGATATCAGTTTCATCCATGTGCATTATTTATCATTTTCGAAGGTGATTAAGGACCTAGAAACTCATGGTGCACCCCTACACAAAAACCCTTCAGTTAATTCAAAACACCATTTGTTCTTTAAATGGTGTCCCTGGTGAAACTGGAGAAAAGGTTAAAAGGAAATTCAGTGGGATGTTGGACTCAAACCCAGGACAGAAGAAGATTCAATCCAAAAGCAACTATATAAGTGGAATCAGGCAGTCTTTGCCAGAAGAATGTTCTGAGCAGTCAGTGCCAGGTACAAGTATTGCCCAGTTACGTCTGTCGAAGTAGAACGTTCATTTTCAACGTATAAATTAATTCTGCCCAACAACAAAGTCATTGACCCCTGAAAACACTGAAAAAATTCTTGATAACCTACTGCCATGTATCATTTTGCAAGGAATGAAACATGTTTGTCAGTTTAACACTGAGTTAAAATTTAATAATACATTTGGTAAGTGTATTTTGTTTTATTTTTAGTGCATATTTTCAACATTTTTCGTGCACATGTGCATGCATATTTTTGGAGTTTTTAGTGCATATGAATCCAGGCCCTAGTCAAATGTATTACTGTCTGAGGTAATGATTATCATAATATATCTTTATCTTCCTATAACCCTTTCTCGCTTGAAAACTTTTGGTGATGGGTACAAAGTGTGGACAAGAGAAAGAGTATCATCACAAGCCACACGTTGTTCATAACGTTTCTGAAGATTATTGAACTTGTTGATGAACAGAGGTTGCCGTAAGGACATAAAAAATGATGTTATCTTCTCTTGTAATTCCAGGATGTTTGCAGGTCTTGAAAACTGATTTTTTTCAACATGCCTCGTGTAGGCCTCTGAGGCCGTGAGATCCAGAGAGCACAAGGGATACGGAAATGGAGTTCTGCATGAAATTAGGCTATCTCCATAGTGTCGTTGCAGAAGGGTAAGTGGGTTCGAACCCCACTGTTGGCAACTCTGAAAATGGCCACGGCCGCTTCCTTCTCACTCCTAGCCCTTTTCTATCCCCTTTGTAATTATAAGGCCTATGTGTTTTGGTGCGACGTAAAGCAACTAGTAAATTAAAAAAACTACCCCGCGGTGTGGGTTGTAGCTCCATCTTGCTACATCCACTGTCGTTGGAGAGGTAAGTTTCTGGCACAACAAAGCCGGTGAAAATCTAGCACGAATGAGTACTCAGTAGACCAGGGTGGGTCAAATCTTAAACAATAATCACTATTAAATCACATTCACTCCTCTAGACACTTGATTTAATGGGCCCAAATGTACTAAGCCCCGAGCATTTCTTATTACGTAATAGTACAGTACACAAAGAACATATTGGAGAAAATCTGGCACCAAAGCCGGCGAAAAGTGAAGGTTTAACTTGTCGATATAGTGGTTATGTGTGATCACAAGATATAGGCCTATCGGACACTCATGATTCAAGTCAGTGTTCAGATGTAACTGCTTCTAAACCTAATAATCTCTGTAATTAGATACACTAGAGACGACAAACAAAACACCTTAGGAACAAATTTTTTGTCGAGTTATTTTAAGTTCCACCAAAGTAATGTTGTATAAGTTGCTATTTTCAGAGTAGAAATAAATTCCAAAAATATTGATTTTCTTCATATTGGAATTTAGCGTTCATAATTTGAAAATGTTAGGTGCCTACACATTTCTTTTCGTCGCCATGGCGACTGGTGCCTGGGATTTTTCCAGCCCTGCTGTAGACTACCTGTTTAACTGTTTATGGATTCTCTGCAGCATTCTGAACAAAATAAGCGCACAGTCTTCCATGACCAGATGTGGTGTGCTAAATTGTAAGCTGCACACTGTGTAGTGGTTTCTGTATAAAGACATCAGGCCATTCAAACCCTAAAGAAAAATGTTGCTTTTGTTGGTTGCCATCAAAGTTAATAAGGTCTACATCTGAAAACCTGGTGTTGCAGAAGAAATCTGCATCCTTGTACATCATGGAAGTTCTGTAATTGGGCTCACTCATCCCTTTCTCTTAGGCACTGAGCAACTTGAACGCAGTACATAAGTCCACCCAGCTCTTTAAACATCCGTCAATAGACCTTTCGCTAAAATCAAGTTTTAGCAATGATAGTCATAGGTTATGCTTTGGGGATTGGAACACCTATTGGAGAAGTCGTCCATGATTCTCACTTGTGGTACCAGTTCTTGGGTGCCCTATTGTCCCCTCTTGTTGACATAAGACCGATCTCGTATGATGGCTATCTTGTCAACAGCAGCTAATGTTATTTGGTCCTGAGAATTGAGATTCCAGGAACCATGTAGTCGGAGCGGGCAGCTTGGACTAGATTATCCTAGCAAATAAGACGAGCAATCTGCTTACGATGTTTATAACAAATCAATCTTAGACCTTTGTTGTGAGTGATGGGAATCCAAATGTGATTCCAGTAAGCGATCTGGGATTCAGTGTTATGTTATGATATTGTAATGAGTTTGCGGGGTAGATTAATAAGCACAGAAACTGGTAGCATTCTGCTTCTAAAAATTATTAAGTAATTCTTTAAACTACACATTAAAACGGGCATACAAAGATCACAACTTACGTTCATAGTACATAACGCCACGAACCTACTACGCTGGCGTAGCAGGGGGAGAGGCGATACTCCCAGGTGGTGGATAGGAGGGTCGTAACCGTCTTGCCGGCGGACTTGAGGGAAATAAAATACTTCTCGCGGTCCAAACACACAACCCCGTGTGGGTGGGGGATGCAGACAAAGAATACACCCACGGTATCCCCTGCCTGTCGTATGAGGTGACTAAAAGGGGCAACTAAGGGATGATTATATTAGAACCATGAAACTCTTTGTGATTAGTACCACCACGCGGGGAACACCATGGGTCCCTTTTCCTTGCGCGTAGTAGCACTATGTTAGGTACTAAATAGGTTTGTGATTATCAGCAAACACGAGCGCGACGGCTTTTACAGTACCTGTGATTAGTAACACTATAATAACGACACCATGGGATGATGGAACCCATGGTTCTGGCTTGCCTATGATTAGTACCCACTATATGAGAAACACCACAGGATAGTAAGAGTCCCTGTGGTTAGTACACTTAGGTGATGAACACCATAGGTTTTCGTTGCCTATCAATGTCGCCGCAATGTGCGAAACACAGTAGGTCTGTAATACATGTGCGAATTTCAGTACCTGTGAGTAGTACCACCATGTGTGGAATACCGCGAGTCTATGCTACTCTTGATTAGTACTGCAACGTGACAAATACCATAGTTCCACTTTTCTAGCGCTAAGTACCATTATGAGGGGCCGATGACTTGGATTTTGGACAACTACAAGGATCATCGCGTCAGTATCGTGCTATAGAGGCAGTCCCTTGGTCAGTAATACTATTGTGTTAAGCCAGCTTCTGTGCATGTGAGGCACTGTGGGTCGGTTCCACTGATCGTTTTAAATTCATATCCATCCATTCATTCTTTGCCCTCACGTTTTGAATTGTGGTCACTGGAGGATTTTGGGTTTTTTAATTTGTCATTTCATTTTGTCTCATTTAGTACCATTAGGGGCCGGTGACCCTTTAAACAACGAGCATAGTACATAATGCACAATTACACAGTTCACTCGTTAGCTCTCTCTCTCTCAATTTCTCTGTTCACTTGCACTAGCAGACCAATATTTACAGGCTAAACAGTTAAGTCACATGGTTCACATACACATGCCCTTGTACCCTTGGGCAGTTTACTATTAACTCACTGTACCATATTTGTGGCCGCCCATGCGCCCGCAGTATTCTCACAAGTCTATACAAGGTACTTGGTTCAAACACTGAAATATTCTGCCTATGTCCCACGTTGCTTTTATGCTCAGTTTTCCCCTGCTGCACAGCTGGAGTACTCTGTCAACAGTCAGTCACAGGACTGAACTGTATCGCTCTCAGACTGAGCTCAAACTGAACTGGCTCGCATTCGTCAGCTGCCCTTATAAAAGAAGACCAAACTTTCCAGAATGTTCCGGGAGTTGGATACATCCAGAAACCTTACGTCGTAGAAAACTCCAGATTAATCATCTCATAATTTCCATCCCAATCTCGCTCTGCCTCTATGAGGGACTGGCCTAGCATTAGCTTGTCGATGAGTGGTGCAGCTGAGGTGGAAGCGGATGGGCCATACGGATGACGTCACAAAGCCCGCACATTTGGAATGGTGGACGCTATAACCATTGCACTATGAATTATTTATTGATTATGCACGAGATGATTTTAACAAGCTTCAAATGGGTTTTAGTAGAGTAAGGATGGGATTGTTTATTTTGAAAACAACCACCACTACCACCACCAGAATCCTATGTTAGAAGGGGGTGAGATTCTTCAAGCATGATCTTAATGAGTTGTGGGGAGGAGAGAACAAGAAATGAATAAAGTGGTATGGTGCCTGTAACTGACTCTGAATTCTGCAGGTCCCTAAGGGATGTGCATATATGATTCTAACCACAACCTGATCTTTAGTGAACTAGGCTACGTATTGCTACCTGTGTGTCTATGTGTATAAAATACCATGCACTTTTTTTTTTTTTCATGATGCCATTTAGTCAATTATTGTTTGGTCTATCATGGGATGTTGATTCTGTGCTTCAGTTTATTGCTGAGAAAGAGGCTTTTGCAGAGTTATAGAAGTTTATATTATTGAACTCTAATTATTCAGCCAGTGAAAGTAATTTCTTCTCTTGAATACCCATTGGAACAGTTAAATGTATACAAGGTACACAAGTGATGAATCTGGAAGTAGTGGAAATAAGGTTTTAAATAAAGGTGACGTGTAACTTTAAAAGGAATGGAGACTGGTTCAGATGATGCAGAACAGATCACCAGTGACCAAAAAAGATACTGGAAGTGATAGAAATGACTAGTGAGGTAGCAGATGAAACTGTTACTGAAATTTTTATTTCACAGTTTCTGATCATGGTTGATTTCTATATCATTTTGAAGCATTTAGCTGTTTAGGGAAAACTCTTCTTCTCCTTCTTTCCCTTTGAGCCGTTAGGCGTCAGGACATTTCAGCCATTTACTAAAGTTTCTTCTGTCATGTGCCATTCTCTGAACCTCACCCAGGATCTTCCCTCGCTTCCTGATCAGTCCCATGATGTACTCCTCCCATTCATTCCGTGGCCTCCCTCGTGTTCTTCCTGTTGGTCTGGCTCGCAACACCTGCTTGTCTTACCTTTTATCTTCCATTATTTCTAGGTGACCAATCCAGCCCAATCCTCTCCTCTCAATGACATCCATTATTGACTCCTGCTGAAGCTCATCTCTCACTGTGGTGTTTCTAATATGGTCTCTTCGTGTTTTCCCGGCAACTTTCCACAAATATCTCATCTCAGCGGCAGCCAAATGGCTCTCCAGCACTGTCCAACTCTCTGCACCATACAGGAGGGTTGGCAGGAACACGGCATGGTATACCCGCATTTTTGTGTTTCTAATAATTTCTTTCTTCCCTATGATTGTGTTGTTTATACCATAGTAAACTTGATTAGCTTTTCTAATTCTGTTGTTTATTTCTGCGTCTAATTTTCCATCCTCTCTGAAAATGGTGCCCAGATACTCAATTTGTTCTACTTGCTCAATATCCTCATTGTTCCACTTGATCTGAAGCTGTACTTTTTCTCCTTTGGTGAACTGCATGACCTTGGTTTTGCTCGCATTCACTTCCATCCCACGGTCCTGGAAGGCATAAGTCCATTCAGTAAGAGCTTGTTGGAGATCCTCTTTCCCAGTCTGCATAGACCAAGGATTGGACATATATTGGTCTCATGTTCCAGTTGCTAACCTTAATTCTTTAAGTTCTTCTTTTACTCTGCTTAATGAGACAAGTTGGAAGAAGAACAGTGTGCTTTCAGGCCAAGTCGACAAACACACGACCATATATACACACTAAGAACCGTTATAGAAAAACGACTTAGTCGAGGGAAAGATATACTCTCGCATACTAGACCTAAAGGCCGCATTTGACTCTGTCCCCAGGAAACAGGTTTGGGCAGCACTTGAAGACGAAAGGTAACCAAGACTCTCTTATGCAGCATTAGGAGCATGTACAGTAGAGTCCAAGGAGTGGTGAGAGTAGCTGGTGAATGCTCCAGGAAATTTGAAATGGCAAAGGGAGTAAAGCAGGGTGACAGCTTGAGCCCTCTTCTCTTTGTGATCTTCATGAACCAAGTCATTAAGCATGCTAATAACTCACGTGGAGCAAAATTAACAATTCAGAGAAACACGTGAGTAGCCAGCAGATAACAAGGCAACAACCTGGCACGAAAAGGTATATGAGAACTGGTACTTGGAATGTGACCTTGCTGTCGGGGAAGGAGGTAGAAATAGTCTAAGAAATGGAAAAGTACAAGCTTGCCATACTTGGATTCAGTGAAACCAAGAGAAAAGGTAATGGCCAAATAAATTTGGATAAGGGACATTTAATGAGATATTCAGGAGTCAGCAGGAATGAACGGGCAAAAGGAGTGGCCATTATATCCGAAGCAGTGGAAAACAAAGTGACAGGATGGTAATCAATTAACTCCAGACTTATCACAGTGGATGTGGAAGTAGAAGAAAGTATTATGCTAGTGCAGATCTATGCCCCCACTGAAGATATGCAAGAAGTAGATAAGGAGCAATTTTATGTTCAAATGCAAAAAGCTATAGACAAAGCCAGGGAAAGAAGTAGACATGTTATTGTGATGGGGGACTGGAATGCTAGGATTGGAAATAGGTTACGTCGAGGACATGGATGTGTGGGCCAACATGGAGCATAACGTACCATCAATACCAATGGTGAAAGAATGTTGGAATTCTGTATTGATAATGAGCTAAGGATTGGCAACACCTTTTCCCCCCAGAAAAGTATCCATAAAATAACTTTGAGGCAGTAGGCCGAGGAGCAAAGAGTTGCATTGACTACTTTTGTTACACTAAGAACATGACTTATGCAGCACTAGATATAAGGGTCTTCCGCAGTGCAGAGATGAGTACAGAACATCGGCTTCTGGTTATGAAAACAAGGTTCAAGACTACACCCACACCCTCTCATCTTCGATTTGAGAAAATAAGAATTTCTGCTTTTAGAGAAGAAGAGGTAAGGCAGAATTATGTTCAGAAGTTGGGGGGAAAACTTCAGCAAACAGAAAGAGAAGAACCTGAGAGAGGTTGAACGAATATTATCAAAGTAGCAGAAGAGGTCTGTGGGAAAACTACAGTAAACACATGAAGGAAACTAACAACGTGGTGGACTGAGGAAGTCAGGGAAGGTAAGACAGGAACCAGAAGATCCAAACGAGGCCATGGGATGGAGCACGTACTATGAGGATGTGTTCCGCGCAGACCAGAATTCACAAGACGACGCTGGTAACAGGCCAGAAGAAGAACTAAAAGAAGGGGAGACAGTTATGCAGAGTGAGGTAAGAGAGGCTGTAACTGAAATCAAGGTGGGCAAGGCAGCTGGTTGGGATGGAATTTCACTGGAATTGATGAAGTATCAATCAATCAATACTGATCTGCAGTTATGGCAGTCGCCCAGGTGGCAGATTCCCTATCTATTGTTTTCCTAGCCTTTTCCTAAATGATTTCAAAGAATTTGGAAATTTATTGAACATCTCCCTTGGTAAGATATTCCAATCCCTAACTTCCCTTCCTATAAATGAATATTTGCCCCAGTTTGTCCTCTTGAATTCCAACTTTATCTTCATATTGTGATCTTTCCTACTTTTATAAACGCCACTCAAACTTATTCGTCTACTAATGTCATTCCACGCCATTTCTCCGCTGACAGCTCGGAACATACCACTTACATGTTATAAATCTCATTTTTGGTCCATATTGAAAATTTACAGTTCAACAACAATAAAGGTGTTTTAATTTAATCCACCTATTCAATACTTTTACACTGACTGACAGAGCAAATGCAACACCAAGAAGGAGTGGTCAGAACTTTATGCCAATTGCAGGGTAGACTGACGTCACTCAGGTATGCTCATGATGTGAAATGCGCCGCTGTGCTGCGCACGTAGCGAACGATAAATGGGACACGGCGTTGGCGAATGGCCCACTTCGTACCGTGATTTCTCAGCCGACAGTCATTGTAGAACGTGTTGTCGTGTGCCACAGGACACGTGTATAGCTAAGAATGCCAGGCCGCCGTCAACGGAGGCATTTCCAGCAGACAGACGACTTTACGAGGGGTATGGTGATCGGGCTGAGAAGGGCAGGTTGGTCGCTTCGTCAAATCGCAGCCGATACCCATAGGGATGTGTCCACGGTGCAGCGCCTGTGGCGAAGATGGTTGGCGCAGGGACATGTGGCACGTGCGAGGGGTCCAGGCGCAGCTCGAGTGACGTCAGCACGCGAGGATCGGCGCATCCGCCGCCAAGCGGTGGCAGCCCCGCACGCCACGTCAACCGCCATTCTTCAGCATGTGCAAGACACCCTGGCTGTTCCAATATCGACCAGAACAATTTCCCGTCAATTGGTTGAAGGAGGCCTGCACTCCTGGCGTCCGCTCAGAAGACTACCATTGACTCCACAGCATAGACGTGCACGCCTGGCATGGTGCCGGGCTAGAGCGACTTGGATGAGGGAATGGCGGAACGTCGTGTTCTCCGATGAGTCACGCTTCTGTTCTGTCAGTGATAGTCACCGCAGACGAGTGTGGCGTCGGCGTGGAGAAAGGTCAAATCCGGCAGTAACTGTGGAGCGCCCTACCGCTAGACAACGCGGCATCATGGTTTGGGGCGCTATTGCGTATGATTCCACATCACCTCTAGTGCGTTTTCAAGGCACGTTAAATGCCCACCGCTCCGTGCAGCATGTGCTGCGGCCGGTGGCACTCCCGTACCTTCAGGGGCTACCCAATGCTCTGTTTCAGCAGGATAATGCCCGCCCACACACTGCTCGCATCTCCCAACAGGCTCTACGAGGTGTACAGATGCTTCCGTGGCCAGCGTACTCTCCGGATCTCTCACCAATCGAACATGTGTGGGATCTCATTGGACGCCGTTTGCAAACTCTGCCCCAGCCTCGTACGGACGACCAACTGTGGCAAATGGTTGACAGAGAATGGAGAACCATCCCTCAGGACACCATCCGCACTCTTATTGCCTCTGTACCTCGACGTGTTTCTGCGTGCATCGCCGCTCGCGGTGGTCCTGCATCCTACTGAGTCGATGCTGTGCGCATTGTGTAACCTGCATATCGGTTTGAAATAAACATCAATTATTCATCCGTGCCGTCTCTGTTTTTTCCCCAACTTTCATCCCTTTCGAACCACTCCTCCTTGGTGTTGCATTGTCACTGTCAGTCAGTGTATTTCCACTTATAGTGGTTACATAAATAGACTCACAGTTAAATGGGACATGTTTTGCCCTCAGCTTAAAAACAATAATCAAAAGTGGAAGCTAAAAGTTTAGCCAATTATTAAAATTTGGGACATAAAAATGTGAAAAATGAAACAATATATAAAGATGCTAATGGAAACACTGTCAATGATTAAACTATAATCTTGTCTGAGACTAAAACTTCTTCCATTAAAATTCCAATTAAAACAGTTCATTTAAAATGTTATTGGAAAACCAAAGTGGTAATAATATAAAGCCAACGACATGAGGGCATGAGCACAAACATAAACATGATTGTTATAAATACAATATGTCCAAGGTTGCTGATGAAATTCGTCAGCATGAAGTGAGACAGAAGCATCAGTTGAAAAATTGTAACTGGCCCTTAGCACCGGTAGGTAATACTATTGGCTGAAACCTTGCCAGGAAATGTCAGTAGATACTGATAGATAGATAGATAGATAGATAGATAGTGGAAATAAAAGTATTGAATTGGTGGATTAAATTAAAACACCTTTATTGTTGTTAAACATACCACTTAGTCGAGCAGCTCTCCTTCTTTCTCTCAATTCTTCCCAGCCCAAACTTTACAACATTTTTGTAACACTACTCTTTTGTCGGAAATCACCCAGAACAAACCGAGCTGCTTTTCTTTAGATTTTTTCCAGTTCTTGAATCAGGTAATCCTGGTGAGGGTCCCATACACTGGAACCATACTCTAGTTGGGGTCTTACCAGAGACTTATATGCCCTCTCCTTTACATCCTTACTACAACCCCTAAACACCCTCATAACCATGTGCAGAGATCTTTACCCTTTATTTACAATCCCATTTTTGTGATTACCCCAATGAAGATCTTTCCTTATATTAACACCTAGATACTTGCAATGATCCCCAAAAGTAACTTTCACCCCATGAACGCAGTAATTAAAACTGAGAGGACTTTTCCTATTTGTGAAACTCACAACCTGACTTTTAACCCCGTTTATCAACATACCATTGCCTGCTGTCCATCTCACAACATTTTCGATGTCACGTTGCAGTTGCCCACAATCTTGTAACTTATTTATTACTCTATAGAGAATAACATCATCCGCAAAAAGCCTTCCTCTGATTCAACTCCTTTACTCATATCATTTATATATATAAGAAAACATAAAGGTCTGATAATACTGCCTTGAGGAATTCCTCTCTTAATTATTACAGGGTCAGATAAAGCTTCACCTACTCTAATTCTGAGATCTATTTTCTAGAAATATAACAACCCATTCAATCACTCTTTTGTCTAGTCCAATTGCACTCATTTTTGCCAGTAGTCTCCCATGATCCACCCTATCAAATGCTTTAGACAGATCAATCGCGATACAGTCCATTTGATCTCCAGAATCCAAGATATCTGCTATATCTTGCTGGAATCCTACAAGTTGAGCTTCAGTGGAATAACCTTTCCTAAAACCGAACTGCCTTCTATCGAACCAGTTATTAATTTCACAAACATGTCTAATATAATCAGAAAGAATGCCTTCCCAAAGCTTACATACAATGCATGTCAAACTGTAATTTTCAGCTTTATGTCTATCACCCTTCATACACAGGGGCCACTATAGCAACTCTCCATTCACCTCTGACCAAACAATAATCAAATAAGTACTTCAGATATGGTACTATATCCCAACCCATTGCAGTGAAATGGATGACGAGGATATGCCAACAGGCATGAAGCATTCAGAAGATTCCAAAGGATTGGGAGAGCATCATTGCTGTTCCTATCCATAAGAAGGGCAGCACTCTGGACTGTGCAAACTATCCAGCAATTTATCTCTCCAGTATGGCCGGAAAGATACTGGAGGGGAGGCTGAGACAAGGTCAACAACAAATGCAACTAGAACATCCTTCCCCTCCTCTCCCGTTCTT
Source organism: Anabrus simplex (assembly GCF_040414725.1). Lineage (NCBI taxonomy): Eukaryota > Metazoa > Arthropoda > Insecta > Orthoptera > Tettigoniidae > Anabrus > Anabrus simplex. Next base: position 425,493,163 of record NC_090269.1, on the reverse strand, counting down.
CAGCTGAAATTTTCAGTATCCTCTTCTCTTAGCTCCCCCATTGGTATTTTCTTGTACCTTTCTCTGTTGTTCAGCTCTGGTATATTGATTGGTATATATTTCCACCCTGATCTCCACCTCAGTCCAGACAACCCATATGGTTCGTGTCTTTTGTCTTGCTCATTGTCTCGCATACCCTTCTGGTCATTCTGTCCATGACCATCCAATCTTGCTCTTTTAAGACTTTGAGATAATTCTCGTGCTCCAGGACAGTTCTTTCCTTGATCTTTGGTCCCAACCTTCACCTCCTCTGTTTGATCCCAGTATCTTCCTCAGGATTTTCCTTCTTTCTTCAGTCATTCTGCCCCATGTCTTCCTAGTGTCATAGTTTCGGATACATACCATACCACATCCCGCACCATTGCCTTGTGTCTGGTCTTCATATACGTCGATATTGTTACTTGTTGACGGGGTAGATTACCACTGGTAGAACTTATATTTTTTTTATGTAACTGCTTAATTTTACAAACTAATACACGGGCATACCAGGACCACAACTTACACAACACAGTACAGAACACACAATTACACAGTTGGCACTCTGTTCTCACTCGATTGGCCGGTCGGAGTGTAGAGCTATCGAAACACGGACCAGCTGTGGTCACACTAGTTCACACTCAGTTTTCAGTCACTAACACTTCCAGTCTCACTCAGTCCCACAGTTACTCTCACTGCTGCTATAGCAGGCCTCGGTTCACGACAGTCTCCAGCTTAGTACGATGTGCACTGTCCGTACTCACAGAAGAACTTTGTTCACTGTTCCATGCCGATGTCGTGTGATCTCTTCTGTGCTGCACCAGAGACACAACGTTCACTCGCAGCAACAGGCCCGAGAGACAACTCCACGATAACAGATAGGCAGAACAAACGCTCAATTCCACAGACATGTCTCCTCAACCTCAGGCTGTCAACATCCACAGTGACACTCACTCACACACACTGGCTCACCCACCGACAGCACAGCTGGACTCTCCACTGAAACTGAACCAAACTATTACTGGCAAGTCTCATGTACCTTATATAGCCAGACAGCCCTTTGAGAGACTTTGGACACTACAAACCTGTGGAAGCCTCTGGAGATGGAAGGCTCTCGGTTCTCATACTTTCTCATACTTCCAGTGACGTAATGGTCAATGACAGTAACGGCAGTAGGGTCTGACCAATGTGCGCCAGCTCTGTCAATTGGCTCGCTGTGTGGCGAGGGGTGAGGCTCCAACGTAGTGACATCACTCATGGCGGGGCCAGATTGGAATGCTCTCCCTTTGGTCTTGCTGCACAAAATGGCGAATATTCCACAATATATTGTTCTTTTTGTACACTTCTCGGGTTGCAAGGTAGGTCTTCCTCATCCCCCTCACTGTTTCTGCTTCTTCCTGTTATAAAATTTCTCAGATACTTAAAATTGTCTGTATTTTGCTTGGTGCCTTCCAGTATTTCCTAGTCCTGAGTGGTTTTCAGTGTCTTGGTTGGTATAAATACTAAGGGCATTTATAAAAGCCAAAGTAAAAAGAAAACTATGAATTGATGGTTTAAATGCTATGAGCAGTATTTTGCTGGTAACTTAATGCCTTCTCTAACAGGAGATCTTAACTAGGCTCGCTGCTGGAAAAATTCCCTGGAGCACTGTGGTTAGAGTTAAGAATTGTATTGGTGCCAATTTACTTATATCATAATCATCGTCATCTTTCCCTTTGTCCAATTTGATATTGGATTGGGTTATGAATCGTCGATCTCCACGTCTGTTTGTCTTTTCCCATTCTTCATCAAAGACGTTTTGAGAGTCAGAGTTTACCACTCTTTTTCCTCAGGTCTTATTCAATTTGTTCTCTCCATCATTTCGTGGATCTACTTCTTACTCTTTTCCCTCTAACCTCTATTTCAAGCATCAACTGTGGGATCCTTATTCCTCTCATTCTTGGTGTCATTTTACTTGTAAAACCAAAACCAAACCCCATGGCACTTAACGCCCTTGAAAGGGCCTTGGCCTGTCCAGCGGCCGCTGCTCAGCCCATAGGTCTGCAGATTACGAGGGGTCGTGTGGTCAGCATGAAGCACCCTCTCGGCTGTTATTCTGGGCTTTCGAGACTGGGGCCGCCATCTCACCGTGAGATAGCTCCTTAATTCTAATCACTTAGGCTGAGTGGACCTCGAGCCAGCCCTCAGGCCGAGAGAAAAATCCATAACCTGGCCGGGAATCGAACCCGGGGCCTCCGGGCGAGAGGCAAGCACGCTACCCGTACACCACGGGGCCAGCCATTTTACTTGTAGGTGCTGTTTAATGGTGTTCGTTAATACACAAGGAACAAGTTAAGGTGCTCAATTATCAGAGATATAGAATGTGTTTCTTTATAGTCATAACCCAGTCGGGAGTACTTGTTAGGATGGAATCCTCGGTTCCTTGGGCAGATTCTTTAGAAAAAGATATCCAACACCCTTCACATTCCCATCTGACGGGCTTTGGTTGAACACAGTAGTTATACCGTATGAATAGTTTTTACAAGTCCAGCTCGCAGCGCTAGCATTGCTTAGTATAAATGCCTGCTGTTCAAATCCTAACCACTAGATGTCTGTTGTGTACATTCTGAATTGACTGTAGACTTTGGAAATTCCCTAACTTAACACGTGTCTTAGTCGAGAAACAACAGTTTCTTTGTGGTATCTTTGCTCACATTTGATGTTGAATTGGTTTACAGATCATCAGTCTCCATCTCTGCTTGTCGTTCTACCGTTCTTCATCAAAGACATCTTGAGAGTTCACCACTCTCACTTTCGGGAGTACTTGTTAGGATGAAATCATGGGTTCCTTGGACAGATTCCTCAGAAAAAGATATCTACCACCCTTCACATTCCCATGTGAACGTATGGCTCATTCCCTTGTTTTCTAGAAAAGGTGTAGTTGGCGTAATATCAAGACAAGATAAGAAATGTAAATGGTGAGTAAGTAAATCAGGGTGATTTCATTATATGTAGAAGGGACAGAGTCTAGAGGAGGTAAAGTATTTATATGTGTGCGAAAGAACATAGGTAGTTGTTTAAAATGGGTTAATGAGCATCACAAAATGCTGTGTGTGTGTAAATCATGGATCAAGGGAATGCCAACCCCATTCAAATAATAGGAATATATAGGGCGCCTGGTAACAACCTCTCGGTACTCGGTAGGATGTACAATGTTACGTGTACAGGCAAAAAAGTTTTATAATTGCAGGTGACCTAAATCTTCCGGACATAAACTGGTCTGGCAAGACTACGGGAAGGGACTACAGTCAGGTCATGGTAAACAAGCTAATTAGGGATGGTGGATTTACCCAAGTAGTAGACTTTCCTACTAGAGGGAACAACACTTTAGATGTTTATCTTGTAAGACCCGATGACTTACACATTAGTTGTATGGCAGCACCAGAAATTAGCGGCCACTCTGCTGCAGAATTAAATATTAAACACTAAACTAGATAATGAGGAGAAGGTAAAAGTGTACCGATATAGTAAAGCTGACCCCTTTAAATTCCAAGAGTTTGTACGGCAAATATTTCCCAGCTGGGCATCACAAGGTGGGCACATAAACGTAATGTGGGATAATTTTGTTAATATTCTTAATAGGGCTGTTGAGCAGTTTGTGCCCCTTAAATTACTAAAACGGAATCCAGATCCCAAATACTACAATAGTAAAATTAGGAGCCTTAAAAGGGAAATATACAACAAAAGGCAATTTAGTTTGGAGCATATTAATAGGTTTCACAAGCTGTTCAAGTAACTCTCCTCTGAAAAGAAAACTGCACATGACAAATATATGAAAGGCATAACTTTCTTCTGGGGAAAATGGGTGGAAAAATCTCTATATGTTAGGAAAAGGAAAGGAGCCAGCCATGATGTGTCAGTGTCCAAAGAAGGTGAGGGAATTACGATCTACTAATAGCTAATGAATTAAATCATTAGTATGGGAACGTATTTAATGAGCAGAATTGCCTGGCGATAGACGTTATCAATAACACTGATTATCCTCTCTTCCAAATTAGCCATAGAAAAATTCAGGAAAGAATTAAGAACTTAAGGAAAAATAAGTAGACTGGGCCTGATGATATTGCTGGGGAGGTTCTGAAACTGGGAGGTAGTTATTCTATGCTATTTGTAAATACAGTACTATTTACTGTGTCTCTCAACAATACGCAAATTCCAGAAGACTGGAAGAAAGCAACTGTAATCCCAATTTTTAAAGGGGGTAACAGGCTGCTAATTGACAACTATAGACCCATTAACAGTAAGTCCATTGTATGCAAACAAATGGAACATCTCATTTCAGAATATCTAAGAGAACAATGGGAGAAAAGTTAAATGGATTAATGGTGGTCAACACTATTTTAGAAAGGGCTTCTCTTGTGAGAGCCAGATGTTGAGATGTTGTCGCTCTTTCAAGATATTAGCGAGTCATTAGACAAATTTGTGCAAGTTGATGCTATTGTAATGACATTCTGGTCCGAAAATTGGTGACAAACATTGATAAAAGGGTGGTTCTTTGGATCCAGGAATTTTTGACAGACCGCACGCAGAGGATAAAGATAAGAAGTAAAACTCTGACAAAGTTTCTATAACGTTGGGAGTAGTACACGGTAGTATTACAGGGCCGCTGCTATTTACAGGATAGTGTTATAGGGCCACTGCTATTTACGGCATTTATCAATGATCTTCCTAACTAAATTCAAAGTGAATGCAGATTGTTTGTGGACGACTGCATAATATACAGAAAAATTCAAATGCTAACGATAATAAGTTACTACAAGCCGATATAAATATACGCCATAAGTGAGCACTCAATAACAAAATGAAAATACATTCTCGAAGATGCAGTCTCATAAGAATGGTAAAGAAATATAGGCAAGAGGACTTTCAATATTGTCTTGGATCGGATGTTCTGGTTGAGAGTGATTCATGCAAGTACCTAGAAATCCACATAAAGAGAGATCTAAAATGGGACACCCACGTAGGAAGTGTAATTACCAAACCATGCAAGTCCTTACACTTTGTGATGAGAGTGTTAAAGGACAGCAGTTCCCGGGTGAAGGCGCAGGGCTATATATTATTTATTAGGCCAGTCCTGGAATATGGAGCAACCATATGGGATCCATACCAAACGGGACCCGTTAAGGAACTTGAGATGGAACAGCGAAAGGCTGCAAGATTTATGCTTCATGATTGTAATCCTAGAAGTAGCGTGACAAGTATGATAGAAAAACTTGCGTGGGAGACACTGCGGACTAGAAGGAAACAAATACATTACGTGCCATGTGCTTACATAAATAAGCCAGCGTGGGGAGAGTTGAAAAGTCGACTAGAAAAGCCCTGTTACATAATCAGGACAGATCATCCGCATAAAGTAAAAGGTACATCGCAGAAAACTATGGAAAATATTCATTCGTAAATCAGGGAATTGATCACTGCAGCTGTCTTGGAGCCTTTTCCCAAAAATGTAAGATGCTTCAAGAATAGATTCCAGCATTCTGTAAATTGTGTTTAAATTTCTATGTGATGGTATCATATTTCAATGCACTGTAAATTGTAGTATTAAGGCATCTGAATTATTTAAGGTATGTGTGAACTTGTACATGAATGTGCTGTATTTACAATGCTGAGATAATAAATCATAATTGGGCCGCTCAGTCTACCATAAGTCATAGTGTAAAATTTTGAAATACTTAAGGTTCATGTGAATTTGTATATAATGGTGTTGTAATGTTAAGTAACATATAGTATTGTAAGCCGTAGTATTAAGCACTGGAAATACTTAAGTGTATGTGAATTTGTATAAGCTGTTGCTGGATTTAGAGTGTTTAACTAGTAGTATAGGATATTTCCCAATTGCGATGTATTTGTTACTAATAATAAAAAAAATTCCTGGATGATGTTTTATTCTGTGGTTCTGAAGGCAGCGATTTTAGTGATGAAGCATTGTGTGAAGAAAATTCTGGTGATGCTCACAGTAGTAAGAAGGAAGGTGACGTAAACAATGACTACCTGCTGGTCTGTTTGAAGCGTGTTCACACTATAAAAAAAAACAAAAAAAAAAACAAACAAAGAAAACAGTGTGACTGGAATTGGACAAAAATCAACGGAGACCTTGTTATTTACACATTTGGCGAGTACAGTGGAGTTAGTAAAGACATATGTGACGAGTTAGAGATGCAGCCACCATCTGAACATTCAGTTTTCCTAAAATATATGAAATATTTGTTTGACAACATTTCTGACAAAACAGTCAAACACTTCTGACAGAAAGAAGTTGAAAGACTGGCAAATTCCCCCAGAAAAATGTTACCAAAAACTACGTCCTTCGCTATATTTGGGGGAAAAGAAGTGAATGTTTCTGGCGGTGAAAAAAGTGTGGTTATGGTTTTCATTTAGAAGTCTGTTTTGAGTCTGCCATATCAATCATATGGAGGCAACATAACTGTTGAGTTCATGTTCTTGTCAGTAACCTACAAATTTCAGAAAAACATCTTTATTGGTTGATTGGTTGATTTAATATGACTTTTTATATGTTAACATGCTTCTAACCTCTCTGCTAGGCTACTTAAATATGATTTCTAAGTTTACTCACAAGGTGTTTAAGTCAGCGTAATTGGGTAAAGGAGTTCCAATAAGAACATTGGTGAAAACTTGGTTTCTTTTGTACTTGAGATTTGGAGACGCTGGGCTGAGTGGCTCAGACAGTTGAGGCGCTGGCCTTCTGACACCAACTTCGTAGGTTTGATCCTGGCTCAGTTTGGTGGTGTTTGAAGGTACTCAAATATGTTAGCCTCGTGTTGGTAGATTTACTGGCACATAAAAGAATTCCTGCGGGACTAAATTACGGCACCTTGGTGTCTCTTAAAACCATAAAAGTAGTTAGTGGGATGTAAAGCCAATAACATTATTTAAGAAGATATGGAGATTTTATCATTCCCTAGTATATTCATACTGCTAACTCTGGGTGTTCTGTTTTCATCTTTTGGCAGTGTATTTAGAACCTATTTCTCATGCATGTTACAGATCATTGGACCGAGAACATAGACATAGACGGTCTCGATCATGGTCCCGTTCTCGCTCTCGTTCCCGAAGTAAAGACAGGAAAATAAATAGAAGCCAACTGGCTGAGAGACCACCCATAACAGGTAAGAATGATTACACACAATGTTGTTATTTTTAAGGATTTAATTGGTAGATACACTAGGTTTGATTTTTCTATAAAGAAAAGCTTATGTACGAAAAATTTTCTTTCAAAATACATTGGTGTGAACATACCTGACAAGTCACTTATCATCATCATCATCATCATCATCAATGTCCAACTTCAGTCGCCCAGGTGTGGTTAACAAGCCTCCTTCACTCCTTTCTGTCCTTCCACTTTTCCTGCTCCATTACTTCTGCCACATCCAATCCAGCTTCTCTAATGTCCTTCCAAATTTGATCCATCCACATTCTGCTCGGTCTTCCAACTGGTCTCTTTCCCTTAACTTCTCTTTCCAATTCCCTTCTTGCTACCCGTTCCTTTCCCATTCTTTTTACATGTCCGAACCATCTCAGTCTTGCTTTCTGTATGTTCTGTACTAACGGTTCTATATTTAACTCTTCTCTGATTTTAATATTTTGAATTCTATCTCTTCCTGTCTTTTTAACTGATGTTCTTAAAAATTTCATTTCTGCTGCTTGGATCTTACTATTTTGTCTCTTATTAGTTACCAGCGTTTCTAGTCTGTGTGTTACAATTGGTATGGAATACTGTTTATATATTGTTAATTTCATTCTCTTGCCTTAACTTCTCTTTCCAGTTCCCTTCTTGCTACCCGTTCCTTTCCCATTCTTTTTACATGTCTGAGCCATCTCAGTCTTGCTTTCTGTATGTTCTGTACTAATGGTTCTATATTTAGCTCTTTTCTGATTTTAATATTTTGAATTCTATCTCTTCTTCTCTTTTTAACTGATGTTCTTAAAAATTTCATTTCTACTGCTTGGATCTTACTATTTTGTCTCTTATTAGTTACCAGCATTTCTAGTCTGTGTGTTACAATTGGTATGGAATACTGTTTATATATTGTTAATTTCATTCTCTTGGGTACTTTGTTATCCCATAAAACCTCTCTGACTTGATAAAATGTTGTACCTTTACTTGTCTGTTATTAATTTCAGGGTTGATTTCATTACTTCCATTAATAATGCTACCCAGATATGTAAACTGTTCTACATTCTCTAACCGTTCTCCATCTATGTTCACGTGGCTTCTCTTTTTCTCTTTTCCACAGTGCATGGCTCAGTTTTCTTTTTACTAATTACCATTCTAAACTCCTTCAGATTTTCATTCCAAATGTTCAGTCTCCTTTGTACTTTTCTCCCTTTCCGCAAATCACCACATCATCTGCAAATACCAAAGCATTCACTTCATCACTCTGATACTCTGTTTTACACGTTTTGATGATTACATCCATCAATATAATAAACAATAATGGCAGCAGTGTACTTCCTTGCTTGAGACTTTTTGTATAAAATGTTTGAGTCACCACTCCCCACTTGTACACTGCTTTTACTCTCATGATACAACATTTTTATCTTGTTAATTAATTATTTTGGTACATTCCTTTTCAGTAGGCATTCCCATACATGTTTTTCTTTAACTGTATCATAAGCTTTTTCCAAATCCAAAAATACGGATATGATTTTCTTGTTCCTTTCCAGATGTTTTTCCATTATCGTTTGCACTGTAAATATCAAGTCTATTGATGATCTGTTCAGTGTAAAGCCATATTTTTCTTCCTCTAAGTGTGTTTTTATTATATCCCTCAGTCTTTTGTCTGTGACTTTCCCCATTATTTTTAGCCCATGTGATAATAGGGTTATACCTCTATAATTTTCACATTTCTTCCTATTTCCTTTTTTGAACAGTGGTACAATGCTTCCTTGTTGCCAGTCTTAAGGTATCCTTTCATCCTTCCATATGGCATTGAGGAATCTGTATATCCACTATAGTCCAATGCTTCCTACTGCCTTAATCATATCAGCATTGAATTTGTCTTTTCCACGTGCTTTACCTTTGGTCATTGCTTTCACTGCCCTTTCAAGTTCCAACCATGTTATCGGGTTCTCTTCTTTTTCTCCATCTATTATTTCCAGGTTTTATCTCACTTTTTTTTTTTTTTCTTTCCTAAATTGCATATCTGACATCAAATTTTTTGTCAGCACGATGAACTTGTAGGAGATGTGTTCCTGTGTTCCTGCATCACATGGTTTGTATGTGCCTGGTCTGCAATTCATCATTCACCCTGTCACCTGCTAGTTAAGCATTTTGCTACACGTCACACTGTCAGAAATATTGTTGCCACTCTACTGCAAGCTTGATCGCATCCCCTGACTGAGCAGGCAGTAAACCTTGCATGCATGATCGTCGTATGTTGCTAGTTTGACATTGTTAGTAGCACACTAAGGTAATCAGTACTGTTATGATTAACACAGTAACGCATACTGTAAGAAATCTGTAATGTTGCTTGTATTGTTGAACTTATCTCAAATAATTGTGAATATCTATATATATAAAATAAGAGTTTTGTCTTACATTGCTCAGAATTTGAAAATAATGGTATTTCTGTATCGGTCATGTCCATAGTAACAAGAAAATGCACTTTTTACTTTTCCGTAATTTCTGTCTGTCTGTCTCTCTGTCTGTCTGTCTGTCTCTCTGTCTGTATGTATGTATGTACACGCATCACGAGAAAACGGTTGAAGAGAATTTAATGAAAATCGGTATGTGAAGTCGGGGGATGAGCCTCTACAATCTAGGCTATAAATCATTTTACTCACGGTGAGTGAAATGGTAGTTTAGGGGAAGGCCTAAAATTGAATTCACAACTATTTATGTTATTAGTGGTCTAATGAAAATCAGTATGTGAAGTCGGGGATGAGCCGCTACAATCTAGGCTATAAATCATTTTACCCACGCTGAGTGAAATGGTAGTTTAGGGGAAGGCCTAAAATTGAATTCTCAACCATTTATGTTATTAGTGGTCGTATTTTCAAGAAAATGGGTATGCAAAGTTGGGGAATAAATTGCTACAATCTAGGCTGTCAATAATTGTATTCACGCTGAGAAAAATGGTAGTTTAGGGGAAGGCCTAAAATTTAATTCTCGAATATGTTATTAGTAGTCCTATCTTGATGAAAATCGGTACGCAAAGTCAGGAAATAAGTCGCTATAGTCTAGACTCTAAATTATTTTATTCACACTGAGTGAAATGGTAGTTTAAGGGAAGGCCTAAAATGTAATTCTCAAATATTTCTTATTAGAAGTGTAGTCGATGAATGCTAGATAACTAAGGTTATATAGTATTAAATTTCCTATTATTCATGTCTTACACATTGTTACCGTACTGGCTATGATCACCAAGATATTCATGAATTTGAATTTTTGTTACTAAGTCCATATCAGCGCCGAGTAGCGAGGAAATGGGTAAACAGTATTTAATGAAAATCGGTATGTAAAGTCGGAGAATAAGAAACTACAGTTTATGGTATAAAATATTTTATAAATCACAGAGTCGAAAGAAAACTAAATGTGTAGGCCTACAATGTAGAAAGCTCATAACACTGATCAACAATGACATTACATTGACCATTGTTTGTCGTGATGTGCTTTGTGTCTTCTGTTGCCCCTCATCTCCGGTAGATAGGATTACTGTTGCGTACAGAGTACTTTTCATTTGATTTCTGTCGCACTGACATAGATAGGTTTTATGGCGACGATGGGATATGAAAGGGCTAGGAGTGACTTAGGCCTTAAGGTACAGGCCCAACATTTGACTGGCGTGAAAGTGGGAAACCACGGAATACCATCTTCAGTGCTGCCGACAATGGGGTTCGAATCCACTATCTCTCGGATGCAAGCTCACAGCTGCGCACCGCTAACCACACGGTCAAATCTCCCAGTCGGACAGAGTGTAACAGCCTGCCTGAATATTGATGGGAAGTAGCTGGTGAGTTAGATAACTTTCTTCTTTAGCATGCCATTCCCCTGGTTTATAAATTTTTTGATACTACTGGTACGTAACACACTGGATCATCATAGCATTCGGGCTATTCAATCCCTACTCTGAGGTACTGATTGGAATGAACAGCGTGCACATTTAGCGGAATAATGACAGATGAGTGTTCATGGCAATCTGCGGCCCGGTCATCCCAGCTCTGGAACTTTGGACTATTAGATTGGCACCGCAATCTAACCGCAGCACTGTTCGTTAAAAGTGATAAAACGTGCGGCTTTCCATTTGATCGAGTATTTTATATGATAGCATTGCTTTTAATCGCTACATTCATACTTATGTTTTTTTTTTCTTTCTTTCTTTCTTTCTTTCTATTTGCTTTACGTCGCACTGACACAGATAGGTCTTATGGCGACGATGGGATAGGAAAGGCCTAGGAGGAGGAAGGAAGCGGCCGTGGCCTTAATTATGGTACAGCCCCGGCATTTGCCTGGTGTGAAAATGGGAAACCACGGAAAACCATCTTCAAGGCTGCCGACAGTGGGACTCGAACCCACGATCTCCCGATTACTGGATACTGGCCGCACTTAAGCGACTGCAGCTATCGAGCTCGGTACTTACGTTTTTGTAATGACCTATGTTGATTTCAGTTAGGAAACCACAAAGTCAGTCTTTCTGAGAATCCCGTAGCGAAGCACGGGTACATCAGCTAGTTGCTGAATAAAATTTAGGTATGACGGAATTCTTCAATATCTAAGGACTATGAGGTGGAAACATATAAATGACTCCTTAACCCTTTAAAGTTCAAAATTCTATGATAGGTGTAATTAAATATTTTTTGCAGTTTTTAGCTCCTTAGAAGGTCCTTTTTTGACAAAACATGGTTTTCCAAATTTTGGATGGTCAATTCCAACAAATATTTGAAGTGGGACACATATGTCCCACCAAACGTGACATAGGCATGGTTGTATTTTACGAGTTCTAAATATTTTGGGAATAGTTTTCAAATAAGCAATGTAACATATCATACTTTCAAAATGAATTTATTACCAGTAAAAGAAAGCTGAAAAATAAGAAAGAAAATCCCAGAATACTAAGTACCATCAAATAAAACTGACTTCAATTTGCAAACAAGGATGTGAAACAAAATTATTCTAGCAAATGGAACATTGCTATAAAATACCCTTATACTAGAAATACAGAGTCTGCAATTGCAATGTTACAAATCACTTTTCTTCTTAGTAGGAGGGTAGCAAAGTTGAAAATACACCTGGTCCTTGATAGTGAGGCGTCTTACAGATTATGAAAATGTGCAAAGCATGAGCTGGCACACACGGGTACATTGAAGGCCTTGCATAATATTTTAGTTTTCTTCTGTTTCTCTTTTGTGCTGCACATTCTGCACCTCCTTCTTGTCTCAGATTGCTTGAGAACATGGTTGCCCACATTTTGGAGTCGAACTTCATCAGGAACCCCTACATGACCAAGCTTTTTTCGTACCATAAACTGAGATTTGACTCCCCTTTTCTTCCTGGATGAATAGAAATCGATGACACAACGGAACCACTTGCATGCAACAGGGAAGAATTGCCACTTGATAGGGTTTCATTATCTTCAGAATCGTCCCAATCATCTCCTTCGACATCAGAAGAAGTTGGATCATCTGGTAAGCCATGCAGGTAGCGCAAAATGTCTTCCTCCTGCAATCTCTGGAAGGCAAGCAATTTGTATACATTTCTTGAAATATACTCGCCTGAATACTATTCTTAATTAATTAACAATAAGTCAATGACATTTTTACGAGAAAATACATTAGGAAACATCGCAAGTTCAGAAAGTAAACACCATCAAGTTAGCACCTGTTTTCGTATACCAATTCACTATAGTACTTATTTGTTACATTTATGAATGAGTATAAATACTACTTGATTTGTATGCATAAATATATCAACAAAATTAACATATGTTTACTAAATGAAGAAGTTTTGCGATAATATTTTGCTCAATTATAGTACGAATTTTGAGGTTAGGGAAAGAAGTCCACTCACACTGAGGTTAATGTTCCACATAAGGAACACTTGAAGAAACTGCCATTGAAATTAATTATATAACACTTGATTATCAAACTCTGGTTCATTTTACTTCAGAAACAGTATTCAACACAGTGATATTGAATATACTCACTTCATCCATGATGAACGCCAGATAATAACCAATTTGTGCCAAAATAGACTTGTGTAGCCTCCATACTCTGGTGAATCAGCTGTTCCACAGCGGTCAGGCGCTGCCACCACGATCTACAGTGAATGTTCGTATATAACTTCCATGTGTCATCATTATACAAGTCTTCCAGTAGATAGCAGCACCAGCTTCATGTGTTCCAGATAGATCCCAAAGAGTCTATGAAAGAAATTCGGAAGTGTTCCACATATGTCCCACCAAGCTATAAAGGGTTAAGATGTAAACAGGAACTTGTTTCTCAGTTCAAATGTGGAACCTGTGAAAAATAAATAATCACCAATAATGATTCAAAGCGGAAAGTTTTAAGATTCTACTCAATAATATAAGTGTATGCAGGACTCGCCCCATGTGGCCGTAGACCGATCGTAATGCAAATAACATGTAGTAAACAATGAACAGCTCGAGTCAGGTATGCATATTTGGACGAGACAAGGGAGGGGCGATAGGGGTAGGCAGGCGACCACTCCACACGCCCTACTTCTGATATTGTTCATTTTATTAAAAACCTACGTATGGTATTTACTTGGAATCAATAGAAGAATGGCTTGTTTCACTTCCGACTGCATCCATTGCTTTCTCGGAATCTTTCCTGTTTTTGTCATTTCCTATAGCATCATCTGTAGTGCCATCAAGTACATTGGAAATCCTAGTATTCATGAAGCTCTTGCGGACAGTCACTTCTGATATGTTACCCCAAGCTTGAATGACCCATTGACAGATCAGCTGGAACAACGGTCGCTTCAGCATACCACTGGCATGTACCAGTATTCATGGTTTCCAGCAGCCATCCAGTTGGAATACTTTCACCATAAGTGATCTTTAAATGGCTTGTTCACTGACTGCCCAAAGGTTGCAAGATTGATTTTAGACCACAGCAAGATCAGTTTTATTAGTTCCTAGCTCTTGCTTCACAGCATCAATGAGGTGGCCTCCTAAAGCTATCCAGCATAAATAAGGCCTGTTTTTGTAGCAGTGTGCGAGGTCTTCACTGCCAAACGGAAGGTATCCATTCGCACATCATTCATCGTCCAACCAGCCTTTTACCCGTGCACGTGCTGTTGGGAATGTGATGTTCTCTGGTCATGTGTTATGTTTAAATTCACTAAGGTGCCCTGGACAACAATCAGGTATACAGGAAAACCAGACATGGACAGTGGGTGGTGTCCCTCCGCCGGTGGAATACAGAATGTCAATACGGGGTGTAATGACTTCATGACAATACAGGATGCACTACAGCTATCCATACTCGTGCAGTAATGCATCCCATTGCTGGACAAGCACCCTTTGGAGGTCAACAGTGGTCCGTGGTGGTGGTATTAGATCTACAATCCTTCAGTCTAGAGCGTCCCATGCGTGTTCAATATGATTTAAGTCCGTGGAGCGAGCTGGCCACTCTAGACATGTGAGGTACTCTTCCACCGGGTCAGCTCTGTGTGGGTGTGCATTATCATCCATCAGATGGAACCGAAGTCCATATGCACCATGAAAAAGCTGCATGCACTGTTGCAGGATGTCGTCCCTTTAGATGGCACCCTTCAGAGTACCTGTAAGAAACATATGCAGTGAGGTACATGCTCCTAACATGATGCTGCCCCAGACGAGAACACTGGCGCTGCCAAATTGGTCCCTTACCGCAATATTGGCAGGGTTGTAACATGTCCACATGTCCTAGGGGCACACCAGATGAATAAGATGGCGAGAATCTCTCTCCAGGCTAAACCGCGACTCACCTGCGACACTACCCACTGTTTCCAATCACGATGAGCAAGACAGCGCCGTGAATGACGCTACGGGCATCATTCATCTCTTGGCCCCCCGGCGTTGAATGTGGCCTGCCTCTGATCTGCCGATGATCCGACCATGCATTATGTCATCCAAATGTGTTCTCTGTGCAGTCATGCTTCCCGACTGGAATACTTTATGCCAAATGCACACAACATACAGTCAGAACCACTGTTCCCAAAACCTCTGCCCACATGGCCTGTTGCAGGCACACTAATCGGTCTCATTCTGAGCTGGCAGGTTTGTCACTTGTTTTTGTGTTGTCCAGCCACAAAATGAAATGGAAATGGTGAATGGTTTTTAGTGCCGGGAGTGTCCAAGGACAGGTTCTGCTCGCCAGATGCAGGTCTTTTGATTTGACTCCTGTAGGCAACCTGCGCATTGTGATGAGGATGAAATGATGACGAAGACGACACGTATACCCAGCTCCTGTGCCAGCAATATTAACCAACAATGGTTAAAATTCCAGACCCTGCTGGGAATTGAACCCAGGATTCCTGTGACCAAAGGCCAGCACGCTAATCATTTAGCCATGGAGCCGGACGTCCAGCCACGTCCATGCATCATTGCCTTGACATAATGTTTTCTCGTGGATCTCAAAGATCTCTTGATGTATGGACACAAGTGTGTAAATGTATGGAGGTAGTTTATGGCTTAATATGCTAGGTCTAATTAAAACACTTGCTACTATGTTCTCAGAAACAGAAGTGTTCCTTGGCATGTTAAAATAAACGGGGGTTTGGTCAGCATTAACGATCTGTTGGAGGAACCAGTTCTGCTGCCTTAACCTGATTGAATGGTTGTGAATGTCTATAACTTTATCGATGCAGTTTTTGACACAAGGATGTTTACATAAAATCAACTTCAACATATTCACAACTAAGTGTTTCCTTGACAACCGCTTTCAATTGTAATAAGAATTTATATATTTTCTCATGGGTATTTTGTTTTTAATGTTGTCATTTAATCTTATGCTATTTTTAAGGACACTTTCTCTCAAAGCATTGATAATTTATAAATATGTGAATTTTTCATCTAAACAATGTTATGTGGCTGAAGATGTTAATAATATATGAAACATGTACCACTTTTAACCAATAAGTTGCCATAAGCAACTAATGTATCGACAAGATGGAAAATTAAAAAAATACTTAGTTGTGAACAAGGATGTTTTCCGATGCAATGACAGGTTATTAAGCATTGTAAGTTAAGAACTTCATTTTCCCGTATTGAACTGAGATTCACAATTAGAATTCAAGAAGGTTCAACCTATTCAATACAAAATGTGTTGTACAAGGTGTTCAAAACATATTATTTATTATTACTAGTACCGGTTTCGACGCTTAATGGCGTCATCATCAGCTAGAAATCACAAAGTGGGCATAGTACATGTCATAAAAGTTGTATAGAAAATACATACATTGCAAAATACAAATGATAGGCTGTTTTCTCATTAAAAGCTAGAAGAATGATGTGTAAAATATGGTGATATAGTATAACACATAAAGGTGTTATAGTCTAATGAGGCAAGTGAGTATTATACAATAAAATTGGTATGATGAATGAGAATAAAAGTCTTCATATGATAATAAAACGATGTAATAAAATTGTCCACTCTTCTATTGATGTTCTATGGAGACATACATACGTCCAGGTCCAGGGTTGTATGTGGTTGGCAAGACCATCAAATATTTGTCTAAGGCCGGGACACCTGACGTTGAGAGGTTGAATAAGGTTGCATACCTGCCAACCCTTCCGATTTACCCGGAAACTTTCCGGTTTTTAACTCGTCTTCCGATTTTCCGATTTATTTTCACTTCTTCCTATTTTTGACCAATATAACCTCTAGTACGGCCAATACTCTGCCCCTAGGATAAAAGATAAATTCTTATGTGCTTGTTTAATTTACGAAACCTCATTTTTAAGCGTATTTATTTGATGCTTTATTTCGTGAGTGTTTCCCGCTCACCACAGCAGCGTGTGGACAGCTGGGGATTCGGGGCGGCAATCGTCCTGCAAGCAAGAGAGGCTAGCGCGCGCTGGCGACTCAGTCGGGACGAAAGAAAGAGTTTGTTGTTGTGTTAGCGCGCTGTAAACTTCGTTTCTGTGCGTAGTTTCGTCGGAGTTGTAGGCCACGTGTTTTTGCTTGCATCTCTATGCTTTCTCCCTCTGTCAAAGTTGTATTTTAATACAGTATGGGACATATTGAATTGTTTTGTATGAGGTAGTTTAGCGTATTTAAGTGCATAATTTTAATGAGTTGAATGTTTTTAAAGGTGTTGTGTCGGTGACAGTTTCTGGTATTTTCTTTTCTCGTAATGGCGAAAAAATATAACAAACGTTATCTCCAAGTGTTCAGAGATACCTATAAATTTCCGTTCATGTTACCGTCTGATAAAGGAAACTACCTATTTTCTCACGTAATTAACGTCCTTTCATAATCCCACTGCCCTAGTTTTAGGAGTGTTTCGGGTACGGGACATTCTGTGATCTCAAAATTGTTTGTCAGTCCACAGTATTCGAGTAATATTAGATCATCCAAACTCGCGGTGATCAGTTTCGCCGAAACATACGGGAATAGGGCAGCGGGCAGCAAGTCTTCAGTGTCCAAATGAAACGTGCGTTACCGCGGTAACAGAAGTGCATTTAAGCGGCCAACAACTCTCGCAAAGCATTTCGCGGACCAAAAAGCGGCAAGTTTCCGCATGTAGAGGAGGTTCTGTTTAATTATATGATTTTGTTACGCAACGTTGGATAAGCTGTTTCTCACGTAATGCTTTACTGTATTTTAAAGAATGAGAAATAGCCGCTGCACATGGAATCAGTGTCTCTGATATGAAGGTTAGCCGAGGCTTGATTAATTTTATGAAGAGATATGGACTTTCTCTTCGACGAAGAACAACATTGTGCCAAAAAATGACGAATGATTTTAATCATTTTCATCGCTTTGTGATTGAGAAGCGTAAAGTGAAGGAATATTTGATCTCCCATATAGGAACCGCGGGTCAGACGCCAGTCAGTTTCCACATGCGACAAAGTCGAACAATCGATAAGAAAGGAACATATAGTGTTATCGTACGCGCTACTGGAAGCAAAAAAACAACGATGTACTGCAATGCTTGCTGTAACAGCTGATGGCAGAAATCTTACAACTTACATTGTTCTAAAACGAAAAACAATGCCTAAAGTAAAATTTCCGAGAGTGATCCACGTTCGTATTCAAGAAAAAGGGTGGATGGTCACATCACTCGTACAAGATTGGATACGAACGGTTTGCGGTAATGTAGCAGGGTCCCTCCTTCGATGACCATATTTTATGTAGCCTATCTTTTAAATGTAAATGAATTGTTAATAATTTGTAAATATCTGAATTCCTTGAATAATTTACGCATTCGAAGTTTTCGCCTGTATTTTTCGTCAAAAAAAGGCGTTAATTACGCGAGAAAATACGGTATTATGCATTTTGTTGTGTATGTCGGTGTGACAAATATTATTATTCGTATGTAAGTGTCATAAATGAGAATGATTAGGTACATTTTCTTGTAACCATTTTTATGTTTTCTTAGTTTAAGATTTTAAATTTAATGTTCAATTCGCATTGCAACTGTAGGATATGTATGCCTTTTATCCTGACCTTTTTTCACCTAGACCGTGGTGGATTATATGTGATGAAATCCAAGAATTTAAAAAATCTTCCTATTTTTGGTTTCTAAAAGTTGGCAGGTATGAGGTTGATTTATAAGGTTGTCTCAGCTAAACGTGGGTGGTGAAGCTTAAAAGGAAGAAAAAACTAAGTTAATGAAATGGATAGCTAAAAATGGGATCGCGGTCGAATATGATAGGATATGAGACTCGCCTTGTTTAGCGTGCTGGTTGTATGTTGTGAGAAGAGTTGTGGACGAGTGAAATGGGTGTGAGTAAGTTGAGTGAGTGTGAAGGTCGAGTGGGAGGAATGGGAAGAGGAGGGGGAGAAGGAGAGAGGAATGGAATGGAAGGGATGGGAAGGCGGAGTTCAAGGCCGGTCAGGGGGCGGAGTGGCGGTGGTGTGGGACATAGAAGAGTGTTTTGGAGAGCGTAAAAGATCGATTTCCTCTCCGTGATTTTGATATCTTTCAAGGCTTCGATTAGAAAATCGAAAAGGATATTAGGTTTTTCTGAAATTTCATTAAGGTTTAGATTAGGATTGAAAAATTGATCTAAGTGAATAAAACAGTTTTCCGTAACATCGAGTAAAGGGCCTTTGTTTATGTTTTTGAGAATTTCTAGGTCTTGTTCTATGGTAGTGAAATTATGCTTTGAGTCATGTATGTGTTCGCCTATAG
Organism: Anabrus simplex; assembly: GCF_040414725.1. Taxonomy (NCBI): domain Eukaryota; kingdom Metazoa; phylum Arthropoda; class Insecta; order Orthoptera; family Tettigoniidae; genus Anabrus; species Anabrus simplex. The sequence continues at coordinate 425,473,785 of NC_090269.1, read as the reverse complement.
CAGAAAACCTATTATACTTAATGGCATTGGCGTGTTCTAGGTATCTAACTTTGAAGCTTCTTCCAGTCTGTCCAATGTATGAGGAAAAACAGTTATTGCATTGGAAACAGTAAACACCTGATTTTGCGTGAATGTCGGATTTGTTTATTGATTTTGTATTGTGAACTATGTCCATATTTCTATTGTTGGTTCTGTACGATATTTTAATATTATGTTTCTTGAAGATGTTAGTTACACTGTGTATGTTTTCATTAAAAGTGAAGGTGGCGTATAGGGCAGGGTTAAGTCTTTCTTTGGTTAATGTTGTCTTTAGTCTATACTATATCACCAAACTTTACACATCATTCTTCTAGCTTTTAATGAGAAAACAGCCTATCATTTGTATTTTGCAATGTATGTATTATCTATAAAACTTTTATGACATGTACTATGCCCACTTCGTGATTTCTAGCTGATGATGACGCCATTGAGCGTCAAAACCGGTACTAGTAATAATAAATATGTTGTGAACACCTTGTACAACACATTTTGTATTGAATAGGTTGAACCTTCTTGAATTCTAATTGTGAGGTTATTAAGCCGCATAAGCAGAGTCGCCCAATGACGACTTTTATACCTTTGTCAAATATTTATATTGGAAACTGTAAGTACTGCAGTACAATAATTTCTAAAATTATGAATCAGCTTGTCGCTTTGTAATAATATTGTAGTCCAGTGGCATTTCAAAATATACTAGCGTCTATTCTACATTACCTATCTGTGAGAGTACATACTAATTTCTCTGGCTCAAACCAGTAGCAAATCTGTGGAGATTCACCATCTATTGTTCATAATTGGCTGGGAGACATCGTGCAGTGCTAGTTTTACTTTGGAAAATGAAGTGTGAGCTGTCCACATCCGTTGCCTACGAGATATTAGAGGCCAGGAAATACAGCACACTAGACTCGGCCCCAAGATACTTCCGACTACCATCACTAGAGATCTCTTTACTAAGCTATCTCGCCTGCTCATTACCACATGTTCAAATACAAAACAAAAAACAAAAAAAAACCAATTCATTAAAACTAGTAATTTCAGAAGACACTAAAGAGGTATGAGATAAAAATTGACCCAGAGCAATTGTATCAGTTTCTACGACGTATTTCTTACACTATGCTAACATGAAATAAGTAATTCACAAAACCTTTATGATAAATTAAAACAAATGTATCAGCAACATTGTTTACAAGGACCATTTCATTTCATCTTCTACAAATACCGGTATTGTATATATTGTGTGACGTACTTGTACATGTCTGTCTGTTAGGTCTTCAGCCCAGAGGCTGGTTGGATCCTCAAAGAGCACCACCAAAGGTTATGCAGTTATAAGGAAACCGCAAAAACCAATGGCAGCACCAAAATGAGGCGTACTAGGCAAGACGAGGAGTGAGGTAGTTTGCCATTGCTTTCTTCACTGGGTCAGAAAGTGCTATTGCAGCACGCTGACCCTATGAGCAACACCTTTCATAACACTCAGGTGCACTAGTCGTGCTCTGAATGTCATTACTCAGCACCATACGCCAGCAGCTTCCATATTGTCACAGCCATGGACGAGACTAGGACTTCAGTGGAAGCTACACTTTACTTTGGCCTGTGCTAAGAGATGGATACAAAAGTACTGTATCCATAAAGAAATGGCAGCAGGCAAACTTGTACATAAGATTAGATTACCTGAACTGCAGGAAGCTATCATAATTTCAGCACTTAGCGGTTCAGTGGTTTCGGAAATTTCCTTGATGCGATTATCCAGAATCAGTTTCAGAAACTTTGTAAGTATTATTTTAACTAGTCTTTTCTGGTCGCTACAACCAACATAGTGAAAGCATTGCAGGAATTTGGGCACAGCATAGACAATTAGCTTATTTACGAGATTTGTTTTTCCCAAGTAATGCAAAGCGGAGCATGTGAATTTTAAAGTATTTAGGAAATACACAAGCTTTCTTCATGGATACCACATTCTATTTAGGTGCGTTAGAGGACTATCACTGGTGGCTGATGATAGGCAGGTTTCACGTTGTGTATGCTCCTCGGCCACTCTTACCAAATGGCCAGCTATCATTGCCTGGGAGAAAAGCTCCTAAACGACCATTTTTACCATTCTTTTCTATTTGGTTTACTTTTTGGTGAAGTTCAGATACCTTCTGATTCTGATTTCATCACCGTATCCTACTTCTCAATTTAAAGATTGTGTTTTTAAAATCTGATATTTAATTTTCTCATTAATAGATATTTAAATTTATCACAACAACTCTTAGCCTTTCCTTGAAACAGGAACAAGACTTGTACTCCTTTTTTTCTTTGTGGCTGACGTAGAATAGTTATTTGCTGAAAATATGACATGTTCATTGTTATCTGAATCAGAAATTTTACTAAATTTTGGTGGCAATACGTTATTTCTGGGAGCTGGATCCTTTCTACGTTTGGCACTTTTGTGTTTGTGAACAGGATGCACATTAAAAACAGAAGGAAATTTGTTTGATATGATTACACTGAAATCTGATGTATTAAAATGCAAGCTACAAGCTCGGGAAGGATTGTTAGGTACTCAGAGATATCCATCCTACTTTATCACCTTGGCTAGAAATAGCTGGTCTGCATTTCTCTCTTAAACTGCACTCCAAAGTGAAACTATAGAACATCACATTTTCTTGCTTTTTAGCGGTATCCAAAGTACATAGAGGTACACAACCTTCACAGACCGTCGCAGGCACTCACCGACAGAAACAGTACTCATAATAAATTACATAAGGTCAACATAGCATCACAACATTAAAGTTCGCCTGGAACAGAAACCTGACATCTAGTGGCCAAACCGTAAACACGGTCTTGCCTTCTTTTCAGCAATAAATTAGTAGCTATATCCCGGTCTTGTATATATTGTAGGCATCGCCACAGCTAACCTTACAACCCACAATTTTTAACTCTTGCTTTAGCTTTCAACTGACACATTTCACTCGTGACTGCACATCGAAACTCTCTCTTTTCATGCACATATTCGCTTACCCTGCTTTTTATTTCTAGAAACTTTGCTTTCTATCTGTTACTGTTTGTTTATTGAAGCCGCTTTATTTCTCCTCCTATCATGTACGCAACTTGTCTACATTGTACTTTCTTTCCACACACACGATAACCAATTTACTGTGCTCTTCAGTAATGTGGAGCTTTTCTTAAGTAAGAAATCACACTGTCCATCCTGAACATATACTACTGCTGAAATTGATGCCGTGACATGTTGTGTATGCACTATGCTGTTCGTCTCTTGCTTTTGTCAGGAACAGAGTTGCCAAAAGAGTGAGCTGAGAAATACTAACTTCCAGATTTCTGTATGTCAGGAGCATTGTACCAGCCTTGATGTAAATACTACCTGCAACCCACTTTTCTACTGCCAGCTTTTGAGAAAAATATGTAGGGATTATTAGTGCATATTCAGTATTTTAATTGTTTTTAAACTCTTTCCTTTTCTTGTTTATGGGGACCTTTTCAGCATATGCACTTATTATAAGAAACAGGCATTTATGGGGAAAGTTGCCAGCTTTCATTAAATAAAAGGTTTGGATATTAGCCCTCTTATGTAGAACTTTGCTATTGTTGTCCCTTTTCTTTTAGTATTATAATCATAGTGCAGAAACTGCCGGGTAGCAAACGGCGTTCTTGCATTTCTGCTAGTGTCGTACTATTATTTTTTGTATAAAGGGATAATCTTAATATCTAAACCTTTACTTGAATTTGCCGTGTAAATCTTAGTGACCATGGCAGCTAGGTTCAATGATGGGTGACATGTACTCTGTCGCTAGGTTGTAACTTTTTCACAACATCGAAGTCTTGACGGGCAGGCAGATAGGATGCTGCTCAGCTTATTGTATTTTCTTGTCTTTTTTAAAAATCATGTTTTTTAAATTTCAGACTTAGCTGCTCATCTGTGCAACACATGAGAGACATCGTTGGTGCCACCAGTGTTAAACACCAACAATACATGAGTGGCTTTTTCTGGTTTGACTCCAGGCCTGGCACACATTTTATGACTAAAATATGGCAACTCTCAGAGTTGTCAGGTCCCATCTATACACATGGCAACGTACTGGAGACGTCCTAGTTGAGCACCAATCGATGTCTCTTTGTGAAGAACATGAAGCAGACAAAAACAGTATTTTCCATTTTTGTGGAATTATCCCATTTTAGTCAAGAGTGATGTAATATCTGTATTCTGTTTTGACTTACCAGATGGTAGAGAAACCACCTTTTTCTTTGCCTATGTTGCTTTATTCACTCTTTCTCTCCTTTCTCTTGTAATCACTGTCATCTTGCTTTTCTCCATCTAATATTCTTCCCCATTCTTCAATATTTGCCATTTACAGGATATATATTTTGGTACCTTTCTCAGACTGTTACTTATAGGTGTGTGGGAAAGCTGTAGCAGTGACCTTTCCTACAGCAAAATTTGTCTTCATAGCTATCTCATACTCCCAGAGGTTATCTTTATTTTGTCTCATAATTAAGGTAGGCTTTAGTGATCTTCTGAAACCAAACTACTGCTGTTGATGAAGTTACATCATCCTGTATTACTACTTTCTATAATTTTGCTGGTCACCATATGCAGTTTCCAGGTGTTGGCCAGGTCTGCTTCGAACATAAACCTCTGCATTTCCTCTTGCCTTCCCACCACTTCTCCCTTGTCACTCTTGCCCAGTCCTCCCCTCTTGTCTGTACACACTCTCCCACTCCTCTTATCCACCTGTCCCTTGGTCTTCTGGGTCGTTTTTCTGTTATCTCCATTTCATGCATCCTCTTTGGTATCGTTTTCTCTGTCATTCTCTTCATGTATCCATACCATCTAAGTGTAGATGCCTCTGTCCTGTTCTGTAGTGGCTCTTCTTTTACTATATCTCTAACCTTCTCATTTCTCATCTTATCCATTCTTGTCACTCCTGTACTGCTTCTCAGAAATTTCATTTCAGTTGCCTGTATACTAGTCACAGCTTTCTGGCTTATTACTCAAGTTTCTGCTGCATACGTCAGAATAGGTACATGGTACGTCCTGTACATCACTTCTTTACTCCTCTGAGAGACACCCTTGCTCAAATCAGGCTTCTGACACTTTTTAGGAACGCTCCTGCTTGTCTTCCACTCTCTTATTTCTTTATCATTTCTTCCACTTTATGATGTCCGGCTCCAAGGCTAAAGGGTTAGCATGCTATTCCCGGTAGGGTCGGGAATTTTAACCATCATTGGTTAATTTCGCTGGCACGAGGCCTGGGTGTATGTGTCGTCATCACCATCATTTCTTCTTCATCACGACGTGCAGGTCACCTACGGGCGTCGAATCAAGACCTGCACCTGGCAAGCTGAACATGTCCTCGGACACTCCCGGCACTAAAAGCCATACGCCATTTCATTTCCACTTTATGATACTTCCCAGATACCTGAAACTCTCTACCTTCCTAAGTTGTTCCCCTCCATCCCTCTTATAAGTCTCTCCTTCTTCCTAGTTGTGATCACGATCTCGCTCTTTATAGCATTAAATTTCATTTCATATTGTTCCACTAACTGTTCCTGGATATCCTTTTTGTTTTCTTCTCAGAATAACAAACTCGTCTGCAAACGTCATGACTTTCATTTTTCCTTTCTCAATTCAGTGGCTTGGTTCTAAAAGGGCCAATGTCAAAAAAAACCTGTTTTTGAGCTATGAGCGTTTGAAGTTTTGCTTATAGTTTTCCAACTATTTTTTTCATACATACATACATACATACATACATTATCATTATAGACTGTTATGCCTTTCAGCGTTCAGTCTGCAAGCCTCTGAGAATTTACTAAACGTCGCCACAATCCTCGATTTGCAACTAGTGTTGTGGCCTCATTTAGTTCTATACCTCTTATCTTTAAATCGTTAGAAACCGAGTCTAACCATCGTCGTCTTGGTCTCCCTCTACTTCTCTTACCCTCCATAACAGAGTCCATTATTCTCCTGGGTAACCTATCCTCCTCCATTCGCCTCACATGACCCCACCACCGAAGCCGGTTTATGCGTACAGCTTCATCCATCGAGTTCATTCCTAAATTAGCCTTTATCTCCTCATTCCGAGTACCATCCTGCCATTGTTCCCACCTGTTTGTACCAGCAATCATTCTTGCTACTTTCATGTCTGTTACTTCTAACTTATGAATAAGATATCCTGAGTCCACCCAGCTTTCGCTCCCGTAAAGCAAAGTTGGTCTGAAAACAGACCGATGTAAAGATAGTTTCGTCTGCGAGCTGACTTCCTTCTTACAGAATACTGCTGATCGCAACTGCGAGCTCACTGCATTAGCTTTACTACACCTTGATTCGATCTCACTATATTGCCATCCTGGGAGAACACACAACCTAAATACTTGAAATTATCGACCTGTTCTAGCTTTGTATCACCAATCTGACATTCAATTCTGTTGAATTTCTTACCTACTGACATCAATTTAGTCTTCGAGAGGCTAATTTTCATACCATACTCATTGCACCTATTTTCAAGTTCCAAGATATTAGACTGCAGGCTTTCGGCACAGTCTGCCATTAAGACCAAGTCGTCAGCATAGGCCAAACTGCTTACTACATTTCCATCTAACTGAATCCCTCCCTGCCATTTTATGTTTTTCAGCAGATGATCCATGTAAACTACGAACAGCAAAGGTGAAAGATTACAGCCTTGTCTAACTCCTGTAAGTACCCTGAACCAAGAACTCATTCTACCATCAATTCTCACTGAAGCCCAATTGTCAACATAAATGCAACTAACTTTAAATAACTTTATACTTTCTTTGTGGAAATCACCTGAATAAACACTAATTTTTTTCTGTCGTATTCTTTAAAAATTGCCAGGTCTCTAATCTTTATTGGTAATCGAACATTATTGGCAAGGGCTTATTTAATTAAACATTAACTGTTCGTTTAGTACTTATCAGAGACATTGGCCTTTTAACATATTGCAAGCCAGGATAAAACGCGTTTGTATAAGTTAATATCTCAGTTTCGATGAAAAATGACATTGGTCCTTTTAGAACCAAGCCACAGAATTTTCCTTGCCACTTTGTTTAGTTCGTCCATTACTACAATGAAGAGCAAAGGTGACAGAGTATTTCCTTGTCTTAATCCACTCTTTTGCTCAAACCAGTTTGTTCTCTCTCCTACTTTCACACAACTGACACTCCCATAGTACATCTCCCACACTTTTTATTGTCTGCTTCCTGACACCTTTTTTCTGTAAGGCTACCCATACCTTTTTTCTGCATACACATTCGTATGCTTTCTTGAAGTCCAAGAAGGCTATCAGTAGATCTTTACCCCACTCATAATGATGCTCTCGTAGTTGTCTTACTGAAAATATAAGGTCTACTGTGGACCTTCCTGATAGAAGCCATACTGCTCTTCTCATAATTTTTCTTCCACCCTCTGAGTCTGTTCTCCAGAATCTTCTCAAATACATTTGCACAGTGACATATCAATATGACTCCCCTATCGTTTTTAAAATCTTCCCTATTCTGTTTCTTGAAGACAGGTATGATTATCCCCTTATTCCAGTCTTCCTCTCCTTCCATACTACTTTCAGCATATGATAAAGCCACTGTTTCCCTACCTCTCCTGCTGCCTTCACCCTCTCGGTGCTCACTTCATCTAAACCTGGGGCTTTCCCTCCTTTCATCTTGTCCAGTCCTACCTCCACTTCTCCCCATGTTAAGTCCTTTTCCATCTTTCTTCTTTCCTCCTCAGTGCAGCCTTCTGGGTTTAGTAAATCTTCAAAATACTCCTGTGTTTAATTTCCATTTTTATCTATCATTATAATATCTTTCTTCATGCCTTTCCTCTTACTCTTGACCATTCCATACAGTACTTTATTTCCTTTGCTGTCTTCTTCCATCATGTTTGTCCACTTTTTCATCCATTTCTTCTTCTCCTCTGTTACAACCTTTTTAGCTTCTTCCTTTTTGGTCTTCTGTTTGGTCTTGTCTCCATTGTCCTCTGTTGAAACCACAGTCTAAAAGCTTTATTCTTCTTCCCAACTGCCACTTTGACTGTCGTTCTACCATGGGGTCTGCTTGCATCTTTTCCTGGTACTAGTTCTCCCACAAACTTCCTCTGCAGCTTTTATTAATGTCTTATTGAATATTTCCCATTCCTCCTCTCCTGCTTTTGTGTATATGATGGTAAGTTCAATCTTATTTTTTCCAGTTATATTCTTCCTTGGTTTTCTTCTCCTACAGTTTCCATATTTTGATAAGTCTTTCTTGCTTCCCTGTCCTCTTTCCTTCCTTCATTGTCCTCAGTTTCATTACCAATGGACTATGATCACTATCTAGGGCCACTGATGGTATTACCCTTTCATCTGTAACATTCCTCTTCATTCCACAGTAAGTAGATCATGTAATCCACGATGGATTTACTAGACCAGTCACTGCTGTACCAGGTTATCTTATGGTTTTCTCTCTTTTTGAACCATGAGTTCCCAACCATCATTCCATTTCTTTTGTACAAATCTAGTAGCTTTTTCCCCATTCTTCTGCTCCAAGTATGTTCTCATATCCCTTCCTTTCTATGCATACATGGGCTTTCAAGTCTTCCATTACTGTGTTACTTTGGCCATTCAACAGTCTCTCCAATTTTTCCTCAAAGTCATCTATATCCTGTTGCATGCATCCTACTTGTACTATTTCCCAACTTTTATTTTGACTTTCATAATTGTGATTCCTTTCTGATTTATAAGTTCTTTAAGCTAAGAACTGTGCAGTGAACAAGTATCATTCTATTTTTATAATTTATTTGTAAATCGTTATTTTGTTACAGAGGCTGATTTGGAAGGCAAGAGCCCTGATGAACAGGAGATGATGAAGTTGATGGGGTTTTGTGCTTTCGATACAACAAAAGGGAAGAAAGTTTCTGGCAATGAGGTCGGAACTGTGCATGTTATTCTTAAAAGGAAATACCGTCAGTACATGAACCGCAAAGGTGGTTTCAACAGGCCTCTTGATTTTGTGGCTTGATGCAGGTTGATTGAAGAGACTGAAGTGAAATTTTTCATTATTTTCTTTTGTGGAAATAAGTTTTCTGAGAACATTTTGTTTATTCTTCCTGTTATATGTATCTTATCATAAGTTTTCAAATACATAATGTAGAACTCATTTGTTTTCCTGTTTGGAGCAGTGAATGACACTGGTATACTGATTTCATAGAACTGAAGACCTGGACATACTAGCAGTACTCGACCTGCATTGAAGTTGGAATTAGATTTGTGAACTGTAGGTAAGAATAATAAACAGTCCAACAATAACTTAACCTCCTATAAATCTCTGTCACATTTCATTTCTCCCTCCGCCCAATATATCAGTATTGCCGGCCATGACTAGGGAACATTGTACTTTCATATAAAACTACTTCCATATAAAAAAATATGATGGTTGTTGATAATTCTCACACCAAATCACCCTAGCTTTACTGTGCTGACATGCGAGTATCCCTGTCTGCATGCTGAAAATGCTCCTATAGCATATAAAAATGCAATTTTCTCATGAACTGTTAGGTACAAAGAAGTTTAATTCTAAATCCTGCAGGTGATAGACTACAGTAGAACCTCGATAATTAGAAATCGGTTGATTCAAAATCCCGCCTAATTCAAAGCAGCTCTCGTTCTCAGAAACCTGAGGTACGGTTTTGCATGATATTTAAATTGTTTAATTCGAAATGCGTATAATTTGTCATTCGAAGAACAATGTCGGTCCCATTACCGAAATTCAAACTTTAAATTCGAAACTGCCCTTACATAAAAAAACAGTATTTTACAGAGGAATTTAAATTCAGAATTTATTCATGATAGAATGTGTCTTCCGGAGCTTGCAGGGGTAGCTTTCAAGTCTGAGGGTTTGATCTCTAATCCGTATCAACCTTCATCTGGCGTCCCACAGGGATCACTGTTAGGGCCTCTTCTATTTGTTTTGTTTCTAAATGATATTAGTACAGTCATTCAGAGCAGTGAGTGTCTCTTGTACACTGATGACTTGAAACTGTACAAAGTCATAGAAGAAGACAGTGATGGTGATTGTCTACAAGAGGATCTGAAGCAAATATGCGAGTGGTGTGATAAGTGGTCCCTTAAAGTGAATAAATTCAAGTGTGGTGTCATGTCATTTACTTGGAAATTAACACCTGTATGTTACAGATATAAAATCAGTGGAGAAAGTTTAAATCGTATGGAGGAGTTTAATGATCTAGGTGTAATTCTTAGTAACAGGAATGGCTTATCCTTTGAGAAACACATCAATGGTATTATAAAGAAAATTTTCAGACTCCTGGGGTTTGTCAAAAGAAATTGTAAAGATTTCAGTAATATTGCATGTGTCAAAACACTGTTTTGTTCCCTAGTGAGACCCTGTCTCGAGTATGGTTGTGAGGTGTGGCTCCCGTATCAGAAAGGCCACATACACCATCTTGAGAGAGTACAGATAAGGTTCATGAAGTGAATTAGTTTTTGATTCCTGGGCATGCCACTCTCTTCAAGCAGGTATAAAGAATTTGTAAACATTCTTGGAATGAATATGCTGACAACGCGCCGAAAATGTGCGAACGCAATGTTAGTGATTAAATGCTTGAAGAGTAAAGTGGACTGTCTGGCTATACTGGGGTTGATCCCACTTCATGTTCCAAGCAGACGAACAAGGCAGATATGTACATTCCACCTGCCCAAATGTAGGACGGTTGCACATGAAAATTCTTGGTTCATGCAAGCCCTTAGGACCATAAATCAGCTGGAAGGGTCACTCAACTTTTTTACAACTCTTCCACTACAATTCGGAAAGTTCTTCTCATGGGTAGAACTTGATAATTTTGTAAATTTGTAAATAATCTGTAGAAAACACGTGAAGATTTATATTTTTTATATATTTGTATATATATTATTTAATTTAATTTTTTAATTAATTTAATTATTTTATTTTATTTCAAATTTAATTTTCTATTACATCATCTGTAATTGAGACATCCTGTAGGTGATAAATAAATAAATTTTATTCTATTCTATTCCGTACTTTTGCTCACTTCGGTGTGTGTACAGTGTGCTTCATATTTGCTAAGTTTGAGTAAAATCGTAATTCTTTTGTATCTAGCATTTTAGGAAACGCCACAATATCACGTGGCAGGTAGTGTGCAGAGAAGCAGAATCCGCGAACACTGGCGATGCCGACAGTTGGCGAAAAAGCGTGACTTACATAATCAATTCGTACACACTGAACAGTATTGTCGATGCCGATGAAAGATTTTTTTTAAATGCCGAGCCCAAATGGACTTACGGTTTTAAAGGAGAGAAGTGCCAGCCGTGAAATCGTACAAGGGTGGGGGGTATTGTACTGTGTTGCAATGCACACGGAAACAAGAGACATCCTCCCCTCGTCATAGGAAAGTTTAATAGGCCACAATATTTTAAGGGCGTCGGGCATTTTCCGTGCAAATACAAGGCATCTAAAAATGCAAACAGTACAGTAATCCAAAGAATAAACCATTTGCACAGAGGAACCAGCATAATTTGCCCTTGTCTTTGAATCTTGAGTTTTTTCTTTTGTTGCATGGGGGTTACGTTTGCCAGTGTTCTATCCAAGTGCATTATTTGAATAATGTAAATGCACCTCGTTGGATACATTTCAGAAATACTTTTCTACGACATTTGAAAGGTTTAAACTGTGAATCAAGGTGATTGCATGCATTAATGGGTCTTAGAACACCACAAAATAACTTCAAAAATAAAAGGACTCAGATACGTAGACGACACGTTTGGAATAATTGACAGTAATCTCAACAATAGCAATGAAATCTTAGATTTTTAAACACCCTCGATCAAAATATCAAGTTCACTAAGGAGGATGAGGTCAACGGATCCATAAATTTTTTAGACTTAACTATAACACGCGAAAAGAACACATTTGATTTCCAAATTTACAGAAAACTCAACCACACCCTAATAACAATAAAAAATTCATCAATACACCCTAACTCCCATAAACAAACTACTTTTTACAGTTTAATTTACAGAGCCTTAAAAATCCCACTATCACCTAAGAATCTAAAAACAGAAATTCATTATATTAAAAATTTAGCAAAATTCAACGGTTTTAAAATAGAAATAATCAACCAAATAATTAATAAATTAAAATATAAACTAGCAACAAACCTCGTCCCTGATAAACCCAAAAAATCTAAATTCGCCACTTTTACTTACAATAATCCAGGCATTTACCAAGCAACAAACCCTCTGAAAAAACAAAACTTTAACATTGCCTTTAAGACAACAAACACCAACCGTAGCCTGTTTTTTTATCACAATACACTCAACATAAACAATAGTATGTACTCAAACTCAGGCACATACAGGCTCAAATGCACGCAATGTGAAAAATCATATATTGGGCAAACAGGCCGGAGCTTCCTTACTAGATATCAGGAGCACTATAATGCCGGTAGACATAACAAGTTTTCAGCCATGGGTTCTCATAAGAAAGATACAGGTCATCATTTCACAACTATCGAACAGGACCTTACAATCATCAAAATAGTAAGCAAAGGAAAATTAATGAACGAATTAGAAAACATTTACATATATCTGGATCAACATTACCACAAAGACCTAAATCTCAATGATCCCGTTGAAATAAAAAATCCCTTATACGAGACTTTACCCAATTTATTACAATCTTTAAATCCAAATTTAAACAAAATCCTTAAAAATCTTAAACTAACTTCCAATAAAGATCCCACCTTCCCCTTAAAGGTAACTCCCTCCGTCCCTGCCCCTGCTAATCCTCCACGGCCAATAGCGCGTAAGCTTAACGCTCCGCCCATCTCGTCTTCTCCATTATAGCCCTCTCGCTCAATTTCACATCTTCAACAGCCAATAGCGCGTAAGCTCAACGCTCTGCCCATTTCCTTTCCCCCATCACACCCCCCTTTCTCAGTTCCACACAGATACACAGATACAACACACGACATTCAAATCTTACTCATTCCGAGACCATACAGACAACCAGTTCATATCACAAAAATCGAGAACATAAGTAATTGAATACATATCATTTTGCCTAATTCAACCTTTTTTTTTTTTTTTTTTCCCCTCTGAACTTCATATCTTTTTATCTGATTTTCATTACAGATTCTTCACCATATACCCTTCAATAGTCAATCTATATTTAAAGCTACAGCCAACAACAAGTAAGAATGTTCCCGTTTAGCTATCAGTATAAGAGTTAATAACCACTCCAGCTAGCAAAGACCTACACGGCAACATTCAGTTGTGAACTTGCTATCACTCTTTCATCAAAATTATGGAGTCTGCGGACCCACTTCGTAAATAACGAGAATAATGGATCCAACAACTTTATCATCTACACAGAGCCATATCACAGTTTTCACAAGTCACAAGTTTTCAACAAGAAAGTTTCAATGTCATCTTAAGTAGCTACTAAGGTCCAGTTAACCTTCTCTTCAACATGTATCTCAAGTTGCTTTTAGCCGAATTTCACTCGAACTTTGATACAGCAACTTTAGCCATAGACTTTCTTGTTATTATGTGGATAAGGACCAGTTTGTCTATTTTATAAAATATTTTAAAACACTAGTGTAATATCATACCGAATTCAACCTTTCCTTCGTAAACATTTTAAATGAAGTTTCAATTGTAAATTATTATTTAAGAACTCATAACAATTTCTCACATTGTATAATACTCATTTCCAATCTTATATTCTCATTCTTATATTTTTTACCATGACAATCAGGATCCTGATTTTTTTATCGAGGTATGAGTGTAAAAAGGCTGATGATGCCCTTATAAAGGGCGAAACATGTCCCTTCAAATTTTATTGTAATAAGATGTAAATCCTAACTTTGGAAACTCAGTTTTATTGAATAGGTTGATCCTAATAAATTTTGGTATTATTTTAAAACCAACATCAGTCTGTCGCCTCAATTTCAGATCATAAAAATCACAGTATGTGACACACGCTAGGAAACCTACCTTAAGTCACGTAACAGAATTTTATGTTACGAAGGAAGAAGGCGGGAAGGGCAAGAAATATTGATTTTTAGATTCAAGCACCATCTGTTAGCCTGTTCCTTGAACTAAGTGATGAAAGATGTGACAGTGATTTGACCATATGGAAAAGTCTTCAAAACAACCTCGGAAACAAGCTGTGCAGTCTAACAAAACCCTACCTTAAGTCGCAATGGGTATTTAACATTGGCGACTTAAGGTATGGTTTCTAAATTTAAAGGCTTTTTCTCGACCAATGAATGACAAAGTATAATCATAATAAAATATCAAAGCCATATTATTAACAGTGCTGATGGTAGTACTCATTATAATTAATCATACTCAATTTTATTTCAAAACCAGTTTTCGGACTCTAAGGTCCACCATCAGTGTTGAAATTCTTTTAAAACATTTGATTTCACATGAGTGTGTTGTCACAGTGAGTTGAGCCTACATGCAAAGAAGGATCATTTAACCCGATGAGTGCTACGCCCGCCTATAGACGGGCTGACGCGGCCGGTCCACCAGTGCCACGCCCGTTTATAGACGGTGCACGAGAATTTTAATTTTTTTGAGAGTCCTGGTTCACTTTCGAGTGCGAAAATGATCTGACATGTTCTGGCATCTGTTGGGCATTATGTAGAACTAACTGATCAGAGATTATAGCTTCGGGAAGTAACCTACAGAGCTTTATGTAGACGTCTGTGGAGTTCATCTGTGATGTGAACAAACGTGGCGGTACAACAATTTAGTTGCTCTTGCAGCGATGTTATTTCGGATCACAGAATCTTTCAGTTATTAACCACAGCGAAAAGTGATGATGGAGATAATCATTTTAAGGAATTGTTAAGTGATTTTGAAAGTGAGAGTGATAGAGAGAGTGCCAAAAATATTGTATGTGAGAGAGAAACAGAGCCTCCTTCTAAACGAAAGAAGAAAAACACGGTGAGTACAAAAGCTATTTTATCGCTAATTTTGTGGCGGATGGATTAATTTTTTTCACCAGAGTTTCAGGTAACTGTGACAGGCTCTGAGGGCCAAGTAGTGTTTGATGACAACCCGAAAATCATTGATTTTTGAGAAACTTTTGTGTAAGTGGAGTTGGTGCAGATAGCTGAACAAATCGGCATCACAAACTACCTGTAGAAAACATTTAACTATCACCACATTCCAGATTTGGAAAGTATTTTAAAATACAAATTATATACTTCTAAGAAGTTAAATGTATTAGTTGCCTACAGATTTTAGGAAATAATATTATTTTGGGCTCTTTACTTTGTATAAAGACAATGCATGCATGGGCACATAAGTGTAACTTTTTCTCTTAAAATAATATTGAACATAAGTGTAGGATTTTCCATTTGCATTCAGATTTATGAACAAACAACATTTATAAACATTTTAAGCTAATCACCCCACTAATAAGTTAAAAATTGAGGCTTCTACAATTTTTTTTACATACGAATGAAAAAACACAGCACTGAGGTACCAAACGGTCAACTGGTAACTCAGCACTTAAAAGATTAAATGAAGAAGCTTTTCTCCTTCAGTTACAAGTTGTGAACACCTACAGTAAATTGGAATGGACCTCTCTTACAACACATATTCACGAATACATAAGAATTAGACTTGAGAAAAAACAAAAAAACAATTCAAAACACATTAAGTAAACTTAAGAAAAAAGACATATGTAATAGCTTTGATGATTTAGTTGAACACAAATTTTGTGAACCTGTTGCCAACATTTTGGACACTTTTAACCCAAGAAGATACCAACCTCGTAAAACTAGGTCTTAAACACAATCTTAAACAAAACCTTATTAAAGCCACACTAAAACAGCTAATAACGAGAATGAATTAGCTATCCAAAAAAGTCCTTGACAACAAAAAAGAAACTGTAAGACAATTAGTAGCAATTGAAATTGAGAAAATAAATAAAAAAACCAATCAAAGAAAACAAAGTAGTACATACTAATAAGCAACCTAAAATCTAAAATAAAAAATAATAACTTAATTATAACTAAAGCAGACAAGAGCAATGTCACAGTTATCCTAAATAAAGACTACATCCAAAAAATAATTGAATTCATAGAAATAAATAACATAAAGGAAATAAAGAAGGACCCCACCAGGAATCTAAACACAAAAATAAAAGAAAAACTGAAGGACACACAGTTCGTAATAAACTAAAAACAAAATTTAGTCCCGATGAATCCAAGATGCCCAACTTTAAAGCCTCTCCCAAAAATTCACGAAGAGAATTTCCCCGTTAGACCCATAATAGATTGTTGTAACAGTCCCACATTTAACTGTCTAAATTTTTACTTAAATATCTACAAAAACACATCAAAGGTAGAAAACAATAAATCAATATCAAACTCTTTGGAAGCCATTTCCAAAATACAATCAGCGGAAATAAACGAGGAAGCTATAATGGTATATGATGTGACCAACATTCATATTAAAGAGACCATAGACTTAATTGAAGAAAACTTAAAGAACCAAGATAGACTAAGCCACATAGAAATTAATGAAACAATAAATTTATTTAATATTAGACAATAATTACTTCACTTTCAGTGGGGAGTACTGCTAGTAAAACACAGATGTACCAATGGGAAGGTCCGCTATCAGGTTTCTTAGCCAACATTTATTTAAATAACCTTGAGAAAACCATCTTGGACGTACATCAGAAGGAAATAAAATTATGGGTCCCTTATGTTGATGACACAGTATTATTTTTAAATGGACACCTCATTACTCCCGGAACACTTCTGGCCATGCAGAGATTTGTCAGCAGACGAGGTGTGCCGCACACCATATATTCTGACAACGCTCAGACCTTCCTCACTGCTCATAACGAGCTTATAGAACTCAATAAGATTATGACAGACACCAAGGTGCACCACCACTGTGCTCACAATTGTATCCATTGGAAGTTTATCGCACCGAGGGCGGCTTGGTGGGGAGGCTTTTGGGAGAGAATGGTTGGCTCTGTAAAAAGATGTCTAAGGAAGGTTCTCGGCCATTCCCAGCTGAACGAAGAAAGTCTCAATACAGTATTGACAAGTGTTGAAGCCACCCTCAATAGCAGGCCAATCACTCAGGCCACAGACACGGGAGATCTCCTGACACCATCCCATTTTTTAGTTGGAAGAAAACTAACGTACATCCCGGAAGGGCCAGAACTGAGCACGAGGAAAAATGGGTCGGTGTTTCATATTATGCGCAATAGCTTTGCAAGTTGCTTCCTACGACCACGTCCTCCAGAGCTCCAACAAATTGCTGTTCCTCAGTTGCTCCTCCCACTTTCCCCTCCTTCCTCTCTTCAGTCCCGTCCAACCTTGGGCACTTGATTAGTATCACAAAACTGCTTGCTGTGCTTCATTGCGCTTCGCATGGGCGGCGATCTTTTGAGGTGAGTCACATAAAAACGATTACGTTATAAGACGTAATTTTATATCTTGCCTCTTCAGTGAAGTGATAGTTTATTACATTCTATTATTACAGGTCCGCATTGAACTGGGAACATTGTCCTTAATAACATCTCAAAGGACTTATGGCTTGTTTCCACCTCACTAGGATTGCTCCATTAAAGCGACACTGTAGTTTTTATTGAATCATTTCTACTACGATTTTACGTCAAGTTTTATGAATTACAATAAATAAACTTAATATTTCCACCTATTCAATACAGTTTTCATGCTGTTGTTCAATTACAACATTAAATTTCACAGGATTAGTTTCGACGCGGACTTGCGTCATCTTCAGCTTTTTCGGAAAATAGGCAACCTTAAAATTCATGACATGTCTTAAAATGTTTGGCATGAAATCCAGTTTTATGAAGCGCGATAAATTAAGCACAAAGTACTTCAAGAGTATTTTATTTTTAAGTTGTTGTTCTTTTAAATCCATGTTATTTCATAAGAGAGCAAACCGGTTTGCATGTGTTTTTATAAGTTTATGGCTTAAGACTCGCAAGTCTTGGACTTGTAGAAAATATAATATAATTTTAACACAGTTTCATGTTGTTAATATGGTTTTAAATTGTGATCAATTTGAAGTAGATAAACTTATATGATTGTCGATTTTTCCACAAACTTATATCAGCTGATGATGACGCAGAGGGGCATCAAAACTAGTTCTGATTGAAATATATGTTGTAATTACATTTAAGCAACAATTTTTATGTATTGAATAAGGTGGACCCAAATTATAATAAAAGTTGTAATATTGTTCCTCATACAAAGATCTTGAAGATGTTCGCCCTCTGTCGTCCTATTCCCATTCCATGAGGACCTAGGGAGGATTCATAGCCCAGTCTGTCTGATCCAACCTGAGCATTAAAATCTCCCATTACTACCAAATTTCCACAATCCATATGTTCTTCCAAGTTGGACAGGAAGGCTTCTTTTTCTTCATTTGGACATCCTGCTTGTGTAGCACAAACCTGTATTATATGACATTTGTCTCCATTCCAGTTTACCGACGCTTAGATTATTCTATCACTGACAAATTCAATCTGGCTACAAACATCAATATCTTTATGAATTATAAAGCCCACTCCAATTCTTGACCAAAATATTTCCAGACCAGTATAGTTTATAGTCTAGACGGAGGTATCTTATTCCTGTTAACTTCCATTTGGTTTTGCTCATTCCCTTGATAAGAATTTTTCCTCCTTTTCATCATATCAACTATTTCTTCAGTTTTATTTGTCAGTGTTAGAATATTCAAGGTTCCAATCCAGCAGCTGGGTTTTGATTTGGGTTTCGTAGCTGGTGAAGCTTCAGGCTGTAAGCCATCATACGCACCTAGCTGTTGTCGTTGTCTGAGTTCTTCGATCTGAGGCTTGTATTTGTCTTGAAAGCAATTGCAATTACTCTCCAGCTGACTTGCTAGGCCTAAAGTTAGAGAAGATTTTCTGTCAGGGTTATCTCCCTGCCACATCTGCATGGCAGCAGCTTCCTGTTGAATTTGTGTCATGTCCTACACAAAGGTTTCAAAAAGCCCCCTAAGGGTGAACTCCTGAGTATATAAAATAGTCCTGTCTGTACCTTTTGATACCTGGTTTTTCTACTGGATGAGAGAAATGCTTATGTTGAGTTCAGTTTATTTTTTTTTTTTTTGTCTGCTACAGCATCACAGAATTGGTGGATTTTCATGAAACTTGGTATTTATGTTTGGGCTAAGAGTGAGTAAGATCTTGCCTATAATTCCTTCAAACAAATTCAGTATGAGATGGACTTCAGAGGGGGTCATAATCATAAAACTCAATGTATCTCTTTTACAAGAAAATTGCTTACGACCAATTTATTTAGAATCAATAGCAGGTACAACAGCTACTCAGTCTATAAGATGAGACAATATTTAGAATAAGGAGTAGAACCCCAAACATCCAATACACAGCTATATAACTTACCTGATGTTTGCAGAGTGAAATGCCTATTATTCATCATCACAGAAATATCTATTAATACGAACACCGTAATCATATGGACTTCTCAACAGCTTAGCAAATAAAAGGTGTAGGAATATTATTGAAACTTTTTATTAAACTACTATTACTTTCAGACACAAGATATAAACAAGTTTACAGGAATACAGTACACACTGAAAGAATACTCTTAAGGATACTGTTTAAGGCAAGCCAAAGAATCCTAATTGTTTAGGTCAGTGGTATTCAAACTTTTTGGTTAGCGTACCCTCAGAATCTAATTGTTTAACCTTTGTATCCCTGAAGTACGAGTATATTGCGATTATACCGGAAATAACGAATGATTGTTGCAGGACGCCAAATAATATTAATTATAACTAGAGCCCGGAAGTTAGGCATTTATTTTTGGTTAAAATAGGCAGGCAAATAGGCACTTGAAATACTGAAAATAGGAAGTACTGTAATTAAAATAGGCATTTATTAGGAGTGAAAGCAAAGAGGAATCTCACTCATTAATGAAAATATGTATTTTAAATATTCATTTCTTTATTATCAATTTATCACATAATTAGCGTACTTACTCTTACTTTCCTTGGTTACAAGCAACAACAAGGTGCTTTTTCAAATTATCAACTGTCATAGACAGACGCTTGTCAGAAATAATGTTTTTCATCATGGAAAAGGAACGTTCTACTTCCATTGAAGTGATTGGCGCAAATTTGAAACAAGCTATTTCGGAAGGACACATGCCAGTTAAAGCAGAATTTTCACCTTTCAGAACATCACGAATGTTCTTCATTGTTTCAATGTCCACATTAGCACTCAGAACACGTTTACCTTTACACTAACATTGTTTCTTTTTTCTCCTGGTGCTTGCAGCAATTGATTTACTGCATCTTCAAAGATCGCTATAGAAGATACCATCATTGCTGAGCTCTTTATGGTCCAACACCTTTTTTACCTCGCGAACTGATGCAACTTCGTCTACAGATACAGCATGAAGTACCTCACACATCTTGTCCAAAGTGTTGCTGTAATATATGACTGCTGAGATACAGGTTCCCCATCTGGTGAGAACTGGCTGTGGAGGTAAAGGGGGCTCTGGTGCCACGTCCTTGAAACCCGGATTCGGGAGGGTGATTTTAGGAATTGGTATTCGAAATTAACTTATCCACGTGAGGATACAAACTTCTTATATCTTCAGCAATTCTGTGCAGTCCATGGGCTAGACATGTGAGGTGGAGCATTTTAGGAAAGAGAACTTTCAAGGCTTTTTTCATGTAAGGTGCCGCATCTGTGACAAAAAAGTAGGACATCATCATGCCGTATTCCATCCGGCCAGGGTAACATTAATGAATTTGTGAACAACTGTGCCACTGTGGAACCATTTGCTCTCTCCATCTCTTCTGTCATCAAAAGAAATACTGATGATAGGTCACTTTGCTTTGCTTCCATAGTTCCAATGATGACGTTGGCCATGTAACGTTCCATTGCATCCGTAGTTTCATCAATGGAGATCCAGATATTTTTTTCTGCAACTCTGCTTCGAATCCTCTGCAGGGTCTTTTCAAAGGAGATATTGAAATACGTTTTTCTTAATGTGGATTCTGACGGAACTTCTTCTTTAGTGTACTTCTGCAGAAACGTCGTGAGGGATTGATTTTCAAGTTTCCAGAATGGAATTCAGGAGTCCAAGAAAGCTTTACATAGATCCAGGGAAAACTGAGATTGCCTGCTGGATGTTGTAACTGCTGTTGATTATTATTTAAATTGATCTTAGGGCCAACAATATTTAACCTAGACGTTTGTTTCGTTGTTGCGAAATGTTGAGTTATAAAGTACTCTTTTTCGTGATTAATAGATTTTTCACAGATTATGCAAAACAGTGTAGCTCCATCAGTAGAAAATGTATCCGAACCAAATTCGCGAACATAACCATGTAATTTACCACGCAACGATGAAAATTTCGGCATGATAAATAAGTTGCCTTTAACAAGTTCAACAGTAGACTAATAGCTTCTTTTATGTTTGACCTGTGAGACAGAAGTGATTTCCTCCCTTCCTCTGCATTATCTTAACATTTCAAAATCGGGAATACCACGTAAATACGCATTGTCACAGAAAAGGGGTGTGAGGAAGGAGAAAAGACATACTTCCCTCATCCTCTCTCTTTCCTTGTGTTCATTATGCTTGTGCATTCCTTTCACTAATGAAGATTCTGCTATTTAAAGAGGTTAAATGAATGGGTTGAGAAAATAAGCTTTCGAATGCCTGAAAACAAATAAACGATTTACAGGGAACAATATTCTAAATAGATATTTGTGACGGCAATATGTTATTTAATTTGTGCAACCTTTTCGTCTTCGATGTACGGAAATACATTATGTACTTTTTTAAATGTGTAATTGGCAGGAAAAAATTGTATAACGATCAAAAAAAAGGCAAAAAAGGCAAAATAAAAATTGTCCCTACACTTCCTAAATGCACGAAAACATATTTATCTCTATCTGATTCTTCAATATATCCAGTTAGATAAAAAAGGCATTTTGCCTAACTTCCGGGCTCTAATTATAACAATCATCATCATCATCATCCGCAGCATATCCCGCTTGTTCAGGGTCCCTGCATTTGCTGGAAATCCCACCCCAGCAACACCAGGAATCAACCCACAGTCACCAGAACGACAGGCAAGCAGCTAATCCTGTTCCCTAATAATAACAATGTATTGTATACAAATATCATTGTTGAGCAAAGGAAATCTCGTGAAGTTTACAGGCGAAGCCCAACATTGAGCAGTGAACAATGGTCGGAGAACTGTTCCCGCCATTTTTAGTTATTAGTGATAGCCCAATTATTCAACCAATGGAGTTTTCTGTTGCCTTCTCAGGCAACGTGGCAAGCCTTTGCAAGGCAAATGGAGAACCGTGATTTTCTCGTGAGTGGAATTACGAAGTTTTCACTGCCTAGCAACAATACAAGAGTATAATTATTAATGCAACAATTACTACTGTACTATATGCGCTGCTACTGAAGAAAAATTGAAATGAGTGGATTTTGAAACAAACAATTAAAAAAAAAAGAACAGAGTAAAGAGTAAATATTTTTACATACCTACTTAATGGGAGGCACAAAGTGACGCACATTGTAGAATGCATAGTTTTGAAAGGGAACACAGGGTAGTGGTAGACCAAAGCACTAAATCAAAACAAGATTTTATTGAAAATCAGCAGGCTCAACTTTTTTTGAACTCCTCACCAAAAACAGTTGGAAGCTACAATAAATTTGCATACCCTTTAAGACGACCCCATGTACCCCTGGTGCTACGTTTACCACACTTTGAATACCACTGCTTTTGGTCATAATCACATGAAAAGTGATTGCCTGTTCTCAAAAGTTCTTAGAGTTGTGCTGGAATATTGGCCCTACTGTTGTCTGCTTATTAAGGGTCATGCATGCCCGTTGTATAGTCCGTGTCATGGAAGGTGGTCCACAGCTGAACACGCCCACTTTGCGCACCTGCAACATATGCAAACTCATTTACAAAGGTAACACAGTTTTTTCTTCTGTCTATGGAATCTAGTACTGACAGTTAAATGGCAGCACTTATTTCAAGAAAATAATTTTACATTTACACTAATCCAAGACTTTTAAAGGCAGTTAATAAATTTGAAACAGGCTGAACAATCATTTAGGCCGAGCTCCAAATAAGTGTATTTAATAAAATAAAAAAGTTCCTAGAAGGAAACAATAATTTAATTTCATCGACTGCAAATGTTAAAAAATTTAAGCTCTTTAAGTTTTTCTCAATCGTGAAATCACCAGCATTTCGCTCCAGTGTAGCAGTGGGCTCATCAGTTGGAATGCTACACCTTTCCAAGACGTTGGCACTAGTGCGCTGTTGAGACACCACTGTAAGCCTCCCATGTAGGACATTGCAGTGATGATGCACCAGGGGAAGCATGTGCCTCCATTTGTATAAATTCCTGGGGCGAAACGCTGATAATTTCACGACTGAAAAAGCCTGAAGAGGATTCCTATTTAAAACAGCACAGTTCTAAAGAAGTAAGCGTGCTCCAGTCCACACTGGAAGAAAAAACAAATCTTTCATTTACTTCACTGCACTTGTAATGGGATATTTGATTCATTTTACTTATTGATTCATTCCATTCATGTTACAGAATTGATACAGTGATCTGATTCACGGCACATTAGTCGCCGTTCCCATTACATCTATGTAGTGTTAACTGATAGACAGCAGCAACAACATTTAAAGCTCACTGTTGCCATCTGGTCTTTATTCTGTGAACTGCTTTCCTATGCATCTTTCAGATTTAGGTTTCTCCTGCAGCCACCTCATCGGATCAAGTTTTGATGTTACAAAGTCTTTCCTCCAGAGTGACAAATTCATTAAATGTGTGTATAGAATTACATGAAAAGATATCTGTACACACAATCACCAATGATCTGCATTTAGGGCTGTTGCCCAGGTGGCAAATTCCTCATGAATTGTATGTTTAGCCTTTTCTTAAATGATTTCAAAGAACTTGGAAATTTCACTGTATTCACAGTTTTGTGATTCAACATCTTTTTTAGTTAAGTTGTTAAGTTATTGTGTCAGTCGGCTTACTTACTCACTGTCCCCATACACATCTTGTGATTCAATTATTGAAATATTGTGCAGTGATGCGACATATGAACTGAGAGAATACTGAGTAGTTCTTCCCAATATAAAACAGGTAATTTTGAGTGGTCATGAGCATGACTCATAGTCATAGGTTAGGCTAGAGAGCTGAGTTGAATCAATAGCCAAATGTCAAATAATACTAAGATTCGTTAAACTTATAGAATAACCTAATAACCTACCTACTTACTTACTAGCTACTTTGGAATTATGTTCTGACTACCTTTTTAATACTGCAAATAAATCCTACTGTTATTCAACACTAGAACCGCCAGGATATATTATATACCTGAAACCACCGATGCAGTCATTTTGACCGCTATTGAAATTATTATATTTTTGTTCTCGATATGCATGGGTTACTCATTATCATTTTCCCTCTGTTTCTGTACATTGCTTCATGAGTTTCAATATTTATTTATCAATAAAAAGATGCCACACACTTGTTACATTGTCGTCAGAAACATTCTGCTCTGAATATGGAGTAAGTGCTGGATTTTCTTTCAAGGGAGTATGGCGAGCAATCCAACAAAGTGTCCTTCCCAGTCTGATACAGTCCACTCCTTGATGCCATCAGTACCTAATGGCGCATTATCTCTCCATGGGAGGCTTTTACCTTGGTTGTCGCATCCCCTATGATACCATGCTTTTACGGGTTACTGTTTCTACGGCTGTAGTATAATAACTGAAAGCTCGTCAGTGCTCAGCCTATGCGAGGCATCGTTGTAATTTGAATACGGTGTAAATCAAGTAATTTCACCAAACGTGTTATGCTGTTAGTTATAATAATACTAACTTACCTTCGACCTGAACAATCTGGTTTTCAGCGTTATCTGAATCTCTGCTTTCCGAGTTATCATTTGACTGGTGGTAATCTTCGTATGCATTTTCTCGTTTTAGGTCTTTTATGTCCGGACCACATTCTACAACAGACATATCTTCAGTAATGCATGCAATAGACTCCGCAACTGATGGTTTACAAGACATATTTACTGTACTGTGACAAGCTGACGAAACACTACCAGGGATGCAGCGGAAATAATGCTCGTACAATTCGTAATATAACAGAGTTCCGTTGTTGTGCTTTTTAACATTGCCGTTGTTGTTAGGATAATTATAAGTAGATGATTATCTCTCACCGAAATATAGGTGTTATAATACATTTTATTATGATAACGAATACAGCGGTCAAAATGACTGCTCCGGCGGTAGTAGGTATACCCGTTACTAACGCCCCATTTATTGATGCAAAATTAATTATACTTAATATGGATTTATCTGACCACTAATCAGGAAAAGTCACTGCAGCTCAATATCCTACAATAAAAACTGTAGACAAAATTGAGTTTGGAAAATCTGTAGCGGTTATAATGACCGCTCCGGCGGTTCTAGTGTTAAACCTCCCTCTAAGAAGAGGACAGTGAATGCAAGTGGGTATTAATTTCAAATGAGCCGAAAGCGAGCATCCGTTATAGCATACAATTCTTTCAATGAACCATGGCTCTGTATGTCCTGGCCGCAGCACAAGTTTGGCTCACTGCCAATGTCCAATGTTTGATAACGAACCGTGTGTGTGTGTTGTGTCTCACCGATCTGTGAGTGCACCACTCAGTCTGCTTGTTACGAGTCAGCTGAATCGTGTGCTGTGAACTTGCCGTTTCTGTGATTTGGTTCACTTAGACAGTTGAATGAATCAATACACTGCTTCAAAACATACAATGAGTAGCCAACATTATACCGCATGCCTTTTTAAGCACAAACTGTAGCAGTGATGTCACGGTTGTCATACAACATCGAACTAAGCTCCACCTCTGGAGGTTGAGGAGGATGAGAGAAAGAGTACTTCACTTCTCTGGTCACTGTGGCCAAAATCTCACTGTGCTCCCTGCCAGAACAGTAAAAGTCAGGCACCATACAAAAATATGTTTCTGTTACATACATGAAAAGGAAAATAAATTTTACAAATAATTCCGGTAAAAAAACTCGTGTCCTCATCCTGAGGTGGTGCAGCTCTTTTCAGGCACACCCCCATTGGAGGTGGGCTGCATGTACCATTTCAACCACATACCAGCCCTCCTGCCAATTTTTAAATTTCTGACAGTACCGGGAATTGAACCCGGGCTCCCGAGGACGGCAGCTAATAACACTAACCGTTACGCTACGGAGGCAGACAATAATTCTGGTAAAAAGTGGTGAACTGCCATTTCACCTGCTAACCCTCAATAGCTGTCTGCCTACCTTCTGAGGTGACATCACATCTGAGCCGCTAGGCAGACTTCTATGAAATTTTGCACAAACATTCTCAGAAGGAACTGTCACATGACTCTCTCTATTATATTTCAATCTGAAAATATATTTGCATAAAATCATGTAATAGCTTACTCATAGACAGCAGGTACCATGGTTATATGTACGAAGCAATGACACGAGTTAATTGATGAGAAAGCGATGGCCGACGCATTGATAGTCTGTAGTCTGCGGAGTGTGGTCCATGTAGGTTTCCTGCCCCAAAAATCTTCCTTTGGAAAATGTTTTTTCTAATTGAACTTGGGTTACTAACACGGCAACTTCAGGAGTGCAAAAAGTTCCACAGTTGCTCAAAAGTATGGGAGAAATTAAATTTTACAACTTCCATTATACTTCTAGGAATTAAGGAATTAAGAATCAGATATCACATATTTCCAGTGTAGGCATGTTGCTGGTTTTCGGTCATCAGTTTTGATGCAGTCTCCATGCCACCCTATTCCGTACTAACCTTTCATTTTAAATACTGCATCTTACATCTACTCTAATATGTTTGTACTATTCAAGCCTTGGTCTACTCCTACTGTTTTTGTCATGTACACATTTCTCCAAAACAAATTGAACAAGTCCTGTGTGCAGGTAAAACAGTCCCCCATTCAGACCTCTGGGTGGGAACTACACAAGTGGAATGGGAGGTGATCATCAGGAAGATAAATATGAACATTCTGCAAGTCACAGTGAGGAATGTTAGAAGTTTGAATTGCTGAGGTAGGTTACAGGACTTGAATGTTAGATG
Source organism: Anabrus simplex (assembly GCF_040414725.1). Lineage (NCBI taxonomy): Eukaryota > Metazoa > Arthropoda > Insecta > Orthoptera > Tettigoniidae > Anabrus > Anabrus simplex. The sequence goes on along the minus strand of NC_090269.1, from coordinate 425,446,552 downwards.
TAGTTGGTATAAGCGCAGCTCATTGACAGGTAGAGCAGGATTGACTACAGAATTATCAGCACAATGTAGAGATAAAGAAAATGATTTGGCACTGTGTCAATTCTACACAACATGTGAGCTAATGATGAAAGTCACTGGAAAGAGCATCTGGCTCTGTGTTTAAATGGTTAGCATGCTGGCCTTTGGGCACAGGGGTCCCGGGTTCAATTCCCGGCAGGGTCGGGAATTTTAACCATCTTTGGTTAATTTTTCTGGCACCGGGCTGGGTGTATGTGTCATCTTCATCATCATTTCATCCTCATCACGACGCGCAGGTCCCCTACGGGAGTCAAATCGAAAGACCTGCACCTGGCGAGCTGAACATGTCCTCGGACACTCCTGGCACTAAAAGCCATACGCCATTTCATTTCATTTTACTGGAAAGAGACTCCAGGGGTGATGGATTGATACATCGCAATAATAACACTAGCCTGCAAATTTCAACTTTACGTTTGCTGCCTGAAATAAATAATGTGATTTTATATAATGTTAATATGCTGAATCCGAATTTTCAATCCGTTTTCTTCTATCACGTCTTTTTTTTTTTTGCCAAATTGCTTGAAATGGATTATATAATTATGTGAATCTCATCATAAACTTCTCCATTTCACTTTTATATTTCAAATTCAAAAATAATATTAAAATAATACAACTTGCTGAAATTATGTGTATTGTTGTTCATACAGCTGATAAAACAGGCATGAGGGAGTTTTTAAAAAGTAACTATGCTCGGTGGAAAATTGTCATCATCATCATCATCATCATTATTTTACAGTTCCAGTTTCCCAGGTACTGTTGGTGAGCCTCTTCCATTCTCTCTTAATTAATGAGATACGTTCTGTTGTTAGTGACGTCCTCCAGTGTCCTTCCCCGATCTGCAATGTCCATCCAGTGGGTTCTTGGTCTTCCCACCATCCGTTTCCCTGCCACATGTCTTTCCAAGTTAACATATGCTGCCCTTGTTGGCTCCATCTTCATTACATGCCCAAACCACCTCAGTCTGGACTTGCTGACCCGATCTAACAATGATGAAACAATCCCAGCTTCCTTCTTAACCACATCATTCCTTAACTTGTGCAGTTTGGTTTTTTGAATTGTGGACCTAAGGAACTTCATTTCGGAAGCCTGCAACCTTGATGTCTTTCTTAGTGAGGGTGCTGGCTTCAATACCATACATTAAGATTAGTATGAAGTACCAGGTTTGATTTTGTTGGTACTTTGGAATCCCAGAAGAGATTGCACTTGCTGGTAAAAGTGAGAGCTCTTCTGCATTCTATTTGCCACCTCCTTTGTGGCTAGTGTATCTCGAGATATTACACTGCTAAGATATGTAAAACTTTTCACTCTTTCTAGTGGATGGTTTCCTAGCATGATGTTTGCTGGTCGTCTCTCTCTGTTTATTGCGATCGCTACTGTTTTGAGTTCGCTTATCTTGAGATTAAACTCCTAGAACTTAACCTTCCATTCATTGAGTCTCGAATGTACTTGTTCGTTAGTTTCTCCCCAGATCATATCATCATCAGTGAAAGCCATTGCATTTAGTTCACCAGAGGTTTTCTTGATGTTCATTATGTCATCCATGATGGTGATAAACAATAATGGGGATAGTGCACTGCCTTGCTGGACTCCACTTTAAGTCTTGAACTAGGATGAATGTCCGTCACCATATCGCACACACAGCTGGTACAGTTCTCCTACAGCATCTGAACTTTCCTTACCAGTCCCTCTGGGACATTCCTTTTTCCCAGGCATTCCCATATCTTCTCTCTTGCAATGTTGTCATATGTCTTCTCAGTGTCAAGGGAAACCATAAACAGATCTTTGCCTTTTCCCCAATATTTGTACATTAACATATGGACACTGAAGATAAGGTCTGTTGTGGACCTGCTAGGCCTGAAACCACACTGTTCCTCTTCAAACTGTGGGTCTAAGATGACTCGCAATCTGCTCTCTAGGATTTTCTCAAGGATCTTAAGCCCATGAGAAAGGAGTGTAGTTGGAGCATTTTCGGTGATTTCCTTTCTTAAACAGGGGGATGATGACACCCTTGCTCCAATCAGTAAATATCTTTACATCTTTCCAAACTGCATTGAGCACTCTGTAGCCACTGTAAACCCTGGATTGCTTTTATCATGTCCGTGCTGACTTCGTCGATTCCTGGGGATTTCCCTTGTGGCATCCTCTTAAAGGCTGGTTCTGTTTCATGCCCAAGTAATGGGAGGTTCCTCTGTGCAGGTTTTAACGGCTGGTTCTTTTGTTCTCTGATCTGCTTCTGTCCTGTTCAATAGGTGATCAAAATGATTCCTCAGAACCTCTCTGATGTCCTCTTCTTTCCTGGCCAAGTTTCCATTAGGATCCTCAATTGTTTTGATGGTTTCAACTGAATTCCTTTTGTTTTTGATCATTCTGAACAATAGCTTCATATTGCCTCTGCTGTCTTTCTTCAGTTTTTGAGTAAATTTCTCCCACCACTTTATCTTCTCCTTTTCTACTACTCTTTTAACTCTCAATTTCTTGTCCCAGTAAACTTGTTCCAGGTCTCTGGTCTTCTCCTCATCCCTTACCTGTTTTGGCTTGGATTTCTCTCTATCTACTTCTTTTTGTGCTATGTTCCTTTCCTTTATTGAGGATCTTACTCTTTCATTCCACTAGGGTGTCTCTTTTTCCCTTACTCATGCACTTGTCTTCCTGCAAACCTCTATTGCTTCTTTTATCAAGGTGTTTTTAAATCTTGTCCACTCTACCTCACCACTCTCCACTTCTTCTGTAGGCAGTTGTCCTCTTATACGGTCCTGATAGTCGGTCTTTTTTCCAATCTGTTGTGTTGTACATAAAAATGTAAACAGACTCTGGGATGGGTTTAAAGCAATTGTTGAGGAATGTGAAAACAGGTTTGTACTTTTAAAGGTGGTAAGTAATGGTAAAGGCCCACTATATTATAACAGAGAAGTAAAGAGACTAATAAGGAGGTGCAGATTGGAAAGAAATAGAGTTAGAAATGGCTGGGGAAGTAAGGAGAAATTGAAGGAACTTCCTAGGAAATTGAATCTAGCAAAGAAGTCAGTTAAGGATAACATGATAGCAAGCAAAATTGGCAGTCATACAAATTTTAGTGAAAAATGGAGGGGTATATAGAGGTACTTTAAGGCAGAGACAGGTTCCAAGAAGGAAATTCCAGGAATCAGTAATGAACAAGGTGAGTGTGTATGCGAGGATCTCCAAAAGGCAGAAGTATTCAGTCAGCAGTATGTAAAGATTGTTGGTTACAAGGATAATGTCCAGTTAGAGGAGGTGACTAATACTAAAGAAGTTAAAATTTACCTATGATAACAATGGTATTTACAAAAGATACAAAAGTTGGAAACTAGAAAAGCAGCTGGAATTGATAAGATTTCAGGGGCTATACTAAAGACAATGGGTTGGGATATAGTACCATATCTGAAGTACCGTATTTTATTTGATTATTGTTTGCATGAAGGAGCTATCCCAAATGAATGGAGAGTTGCTATAGTATCTCCTATGTATAAAGGAAAGGTTGATAGACATGAAGCTGAAAATTACAGGCCAGTCAGTTTGACATGCATTGCATGTAAGCGTGGGGAAAGCATTCTTTCTGATTATATTAGGCATGTTTGAAAAATTAATAACAGGTTGGATAGAAGGTAGTTTGTGTTTAGGAAAGGTTATTCCAGTGAATCCCAACTTGTAGGATTCCAACAACATATAGCACATATCTTGGATTCAGGAGGTCAAATGGACTGTATCGTGACTGACCTGTCTAAAGCATTTGATAGGGTGGATCATGGGAGAATACTGGCAAAAATGAGAGCAATAGGACTAGACAAAAGAGTGACCAAATGGGTGGCTATATTTCTAGAAAATAGATGACAGAGTATTAGAATAGGTGAAGCTTCATTTGACCCTGTAATAATTAAGAGGGGAATTCCTCAAGGTAGTATCATTTGACCTTTATGTTTTCTTATATACACTAGTGTCCAAAAGTTAAGCATAATCACTAAACGAGGCCATACTGCCTGATGGAAATGTCAGACAGATTGCTGAACAAACGGAAGCTGACTCACACACCATATGTCACACAACTTGTCCAAAAAAACATTTGTCAGAAAGGTTCTGATAGCTAAGGTACACCTTTGACCAGTAGCATAGCCAGGATTTCAGTTTGGGGGGGCACATTCATCCAGAATTTTATTTTTATAGGTGTCCAAACTTCCAGAGTTTAGGTGGTGTAGAATACCTAAAAAGGAAATTAGTGTCCCTGGATCCAAGTAAAGGTGGTAGATTCGTGGGGATTCCGGAAGCTAATAGTAAATTTTTTCTTCTCTTCCCCCGCTTTCCCCACATCTGTGGGGTCGCGGGTGTGAACTGTGCCGCACATGTGGATTTGGCCCTGTTTTACGGCCGGATATCCATCCCGACGCCAACACTATATGGAGGGATGAAATCATTGTTGTGTGTTTCTTTGGTGGTTGGTAGTGTAGTGCATTGTCTGAATATGAAGAGGAAAGTGTTGGGACAAGCGCCTAGTCCCTAAGCCAGAAGAATGAATCAGACTTGATTAAAATTCCCGACCCAACTGGGAATCAAACCCGGGACCCTGTGAACCGAAGGCCTCAACACTGATCATTCACCCAATGAGTCGGACTCTGGTAGCTAATATTAATGTACGTTATATATAAAATGTTTAATAAAAGTAGATTCGTTAAAACTCCTGGGGTGTCTGGACTCCTTGGACGACAACCCCCCCCCCCGTCTACCTCTGTTACTCCCATCCCAACATAACTGCAGTATTTCATATATTCCGAGTACAAGTGAAATGAATGTAAGAATAAACAGTCTGAGTAAAGATACAATATTCTGGTTTAGAATAAATACGGTAATGTTATTATAATAATGGTCATGTGATAAGCAATAAAGAAGTGACATTTTGTACAAATAATCTGGCAAAGAAATGTACACAGACACACAGACACACACGTTGAATACAGGTTTCTCGCCCTTCTTGTCCATGGCTAGATGATGAAGCCAAGAGAATGATGGCCCACCGTGACTCGTTATTTCGACATTATGAACAAACCCTAGATGACACAGACTTCGAATATCACTGCATCTTAAGAAATCGCACAAAGTAGTTATCAGAAATAAAAATGTATATACTTCCGGAATTTAGCGAACAACTTAAATTCTAATCGCGCATGGGACCAACTTAGAGCTCTGGGAATAGGAAAACATCAACAGAGACAGACGACTTCTGACATTCCACTTGACGAACTGAACGATTTCTTTAGTAGAATAAATATTCAACCTACCCCAATTAACTGCACCGACTCACCGCCCTCTCCTCCAGCCAATCCACCATTCACATTTCACAGTGTCACAGAAAATCAGGTTGAAAAGGCTTTGCATTCCATTAAATCAAAGCCTTCAGGTTTAGATGATATTCCTATTACTTTTATACATAACATTATGGGTGCTGTTCTGCCTATACTACCGACGCACACACTGAACTAGTTTATTAAATGGAACTTTCCCTACTGTCTGGAAAACAGGCAATATTATACCGGTACCAAGAGTTTAGACCCACAATCACCCTCTGACTATCATCCTATGTCTATACTCCCTGCGCTTTGTAAAGCTTTTGAACGTTTAGTATACGCACAAGTTCTGGAATACCTAAATCTTTTTTTTTTTTTTTTTTTTTTGCTAGGGGCTTTACGTCACACCGACGCAGATAGGTCTTATGGCGATGAAATACCTAAATCAAAATGTTCTTTTGGACCCTTTGCAGTCTGGATTTAAGAAGGGTCACAGTACCACGACAGCACTTTTGAAGGTTACTGAAGACATTAGAAACGCTATGGACAAACGACTGGTCACTATACTTATCTTTCCTGACTTCAGTAGAGCCTTTGACACTATAGTAATTCCGACTATGATAAAGAAAATAAAACTGCTAAATTTCGACCTGGCTGCTCTTAAGATTTTTAGTTCTTGCTTGAGTAACCGTCAGCAGTGTGTAACAGTAAACGACAAGGCCTCTAAATGGAAAATGAAACTTAGTGTTGCCCCACAGGGCAGTATTCCAGGGCCTCTCATTTTCTGTATTTATATCACTGACAAACCATCTGTGACAGGAAATAACACACACCACCTCTATGCTGACGATCTTCAAAAATATCGACGCTGCAAGACAAGATATTAACAATGACCTCCGACGACCCAATATATATGCAGAACGAAACACTCTTATACTAAACTGCACAAAATCTCAGGCAATCATAATTGGATCACGAAAATTACTGAGCTGCTCAAACAATGTCGCAATTTCGCCTATCCTACTGAATGGTAACATTATTCCCTACAGTAAAACGGTTTAAAATCTGGGCGTAATGACGAATGAAACAATTGATTGGTCTGATTACACGAAAGAAATACGTTTAAAAAATATTTTGAGTGCTTCATACTCTTAAATGGCAGAGGGATGTATTTCCATTGGAGCTACAGGCCAAACTCATACAGACACTCATTCTCCCTATTCTTGATTATTGTGACGTTTTAGTTGACATGACGAGAGAAGAAACACTTAAACTTCAACGAGCACTGAATTCCTGCCTGCGATTTATTTACAATATCGGGTACAATGTTCATATCACCCCATAGTATCAGGCTGTCTCATGGCTGATGTCTGATGAACGTCGGCAGCTACACACTTTAACAATGGTGTTTAGAATGGTAGCTGAAAGTCAGCCACTGTATATTTCTTCTAAATTAATCTTTTTATCATTATTTCACAACTTAAATACACGTTCTAGATTCATTCTTTCTATTCCACTGCACCCCACAAATAAAATTAATAGATCATTTGTGGCGACTATCGCCAGATTATGGAATTCCCTGCCAGCTCAGGTCAGAGAAACTAGCTTTTAAAAAAATCAAGGTTTAAGTTTACCTTATTACAAGATAATAACCACATTAAACGTGGAAAGTATTGAATAGGTGGTTTTTTATTAAATTATCCTTGATATCTATGCTTAAGTTTACCTGCCGAGACTACATGCTGTTGACTTAATGGTTGAAGTATGAATGTGTGCATGCCTGAGGATTAGTCATTTTTAAGAGTTTTTAATATTAATTAGTTTTAAGATTAATTTAGTCAGTAATATTTTTACATTTATTTTCAATTCTATTAATTTATGTAGTTTTAACTATTTTAAGTATCTCAGTATTTTATTTAATATTCTGATTAGTATGTGGTTAAGTGTACAAGAGGGCCTGGAGCCCTAACTTTGCCACTATAAATAAATAAATAAATAAATAAATAAATAAATAATGTAAAAAGTATGGGTATAGATATTTTGTTAGTTGGTAAAGGAAAATACACGTCACAACATATGCTCGGTAGGGTTTACCTTGTCCTACTAGTTTCCCTCGCGGTTAGGGCCGCGCAGCTGTGTGCGTGCATACGGGAGATAGTGGATTCGAACCCCACTCTCGGCAGCCCTGAAAATGGCTCCCCGTGGTTTCCCATTTTCACACCAAGCAAATGCTGGGGCTGTACCTTAATTAAGGCCACGGCCGCTTCCTTCTCACTCGTAGGACTTTTCTATCCCACCATCGCCATAAGACCTATCTGTTGTCGGTGCGACGTTAAGCAAATTGTTACTTAGTTTCCCTCGCAAGCCTGGGATACAGAATATAGAAGTATAAAGTTACAGTTTTGTGACGCTACTATTTGTATGTATAATTTTTATTAACGTGCCAGAAACCAACGACACGGAGCTGTTACCATTTCAACACCGTTTCAAGGGCCACCGACCCAAGCCAAGATTTGAACCTGTGAACTCGGACTCAGAAGGACAGCGACTCAACCAACGGAGCCACATGAAAAGGAGGCGTTTGTGATTATTGTTATAAATAGATGCAGTTAGTATTTTTACAAAGGTTTTATGAGGAGCATTTATTACGGCGTATGTTTTTAAACTGTCCTAAATGCATGAGACAGGACGGAAGAACTAGCTTGAAGCTGAAGAGCCTTGCAGGGATGTTGCTTCCTTCTTTGTTCACTTTTCCAAACCAACTCCATGGCGTAACAGCCCCGAAGGGCCATCACCTACCAAGCAACCGCTGTTCAGCCCGAAGACCTGCAGATTACGAGTTGTCGTGTCGTCAGCATGACGAATCCTCTCCTCCGTTATTCTTGGGTTTCTAGACCGGGGCTGCCACCTCATCCTCAGATAGCTCCTCAATTATAAGCATGTGGGCTGAGTGCACCTCGAACCAGCCCTCAGATCCAGGTAAAAATCCCTGGCCTGGCTGGGAATCGAGCCCGGGGCCTTCGGTAAGAGGCAGGCACGTTACCCCTACACCGCGGGCCAGCTGATTACTTTTAGATCTCCTTATTTTAGAATTTGACTTAAGGCATCCTGCATTCAATTCCCGGCACTGACAGAGTTAATAAGGGCATGGGATGGGTAAGATACAGCCTTGTTTGTGGGTGCAGTAGAGTTGGCTTTTGAGTCTCCCGTAATCGAAATATCTACGACCTGGAAGGTAGTCACCTGCATAGGGTGTAGTACCAAAGTGGTTCCTCTTTTTAAGAAGAGAAATTAAATTAAAATTCTACTTCCTCTCAAACGAAGAACGATATTATCAATTTTACCAACAGTTTCAGTAATGCAGCCAGTTTATGTTAAGAGTAACATGGTAACAATCAAAATCACCAATATCTACTGGAGATCAGTCACTGCACTCGGTAGGACCAGCTTTTTTCATATCCACCAGGCAAGTTGGCCATGCGGTTAGGGGCGCACAGCTGTGTGCTTGCATCTGGGAGATAGTGGGTTCAAATCCCACTGTCGGCAGCCCTAAAGATGGTTTTCCGTGGTTTCCCATTTTCACACCAGGCAAATGCTGGGGCTGTACCTTAAGGCCACGGCGTGTTCCTTCCCACTCTTAGCCCTTTCCTTTCCCATCATCGCCATAAGACCTACGGTGCGACATAAAGCAAATTCTAAATAAAATAATATTTTCACAACCCCTTCCAAGGAAACGTATCCACGCTACTGGCCTCGACTTACACTCCACCCGCTGAAATTATTTTGTGGGTGCGCCACTGCATCCACTCACCATTTAAGGTACAAGGTAAACCTGAAGAATGGTTGAATACTCAAAATACACCACCACAAATGATGCGGTTATGGCTCAAAAGTATAAAGAAAGGTAAGGGACGGAATCTTGTGTTTTAAGTAGAATCCGTATCAATAGAACATGAGTTCCCATTTTAAAAATGTTTCATGCATTGACTACGATTCAAGCCTGGGCCGTCCTGATGAGAAGTTAGAATCATTGGAACCGAGTTATCACGCCCGCCAATTACAAAGTATTTACCCGCACTTTTGATGGTGCAATTTGACGTTCCAATCAGTCGCCGGGCATTTGACAAAATATATAGGCCTACATATCGAACTTAGGCACGCATCTCCGATTGTCTTGCTACTGTTAGAATTTAAAAAAAAACTTTTTTATAACTTACCGAGGATGTACATAGTTTTGGCGTCTCAGTGACGAAATGGCCCTCTTCAAAAAAATTTACTTATATGGCACAAAATGGGGAACTAACATGCAGCTCAAAATCCTGTCACAGTCTTCCCAACGCTGTAACTTAAACACAGCACATCTCTCAACCACAGTACAGCCCGAGGATCCCTAGGACATTGTTGTTTCCCAGAACCGATGTGCAAAACTGACACTATGTTGTAAGCTTGCAACTGTTTCTGTCCGTGGCGCCAGTTATCTCGGTGGTCACATTCCGGCCCCCAACTGAGTAATCCCTTGGTAATTGCCCTTTTCCTGTCCGGCTCCATGGCTAAATGGTTAGCGTGCTGGCCTTTCGCCACAGGGGTCCCGGATTCGATTCCCGGTAGGGTCGGGAATTTTAACCTTAATTGGTTAATTTCGCTGGCACGGGGGCTGGGTATATGTGTCGTCTTCACCATCATTTCATCCTCATTACGATGCGCAGGTTGACTACAGACGTCAAATCAAAAGACCTGCATCTGGCGAGCCGAGCTTGTCCTCGGACCCTCCGGCACTGAAAGCCATATGCCATTTCATTTCATTTCTTTCCCCCCCCCCCTTTTCCTCATGTCTTGACATTTGATTTGTCAACACACGGTTACATTCCCAATACTGAGGCCTCTACAGGGAAATATCCTCGTGCATCACAATCCTAAGTGTTTTCCTTTCATTCAAGCAGTATAAATATAGAGAATTGTGATTAGCCCTATTGAGCCTTGCTAGTAGATTCTTTGTCACTACGTTAATTTAACATTTCTGTGCAAGTTTTTAAGTTGTTCGTACCGTAGGTGAAACAACGGCTGATCCTCGCTCTAGTTTCAGGAAATATTTGGGGGGGGGCCCTCTGGGCCTCCCTCTTGGCTACGCCAGTGCCTTTGACAACAACTAACAAAACTTGGCAATGTCTTCCACAACAAAATATGCTGTTAACAGGGTGTATGGTTACCCCTAACGGCCACACATGCTTCGCAATGACGTGGCATGCTCTCTATTGGATGGTCCAAGAGCTCTTGTGGCTGTCGATCCCATTCCTCCAAAAGGGCAATGTGAAGGTCTTGGAGGGTCCTTGGTGGAGGCTGACGGGATGAAATTCGCCTCCCCAATGCATCCCAGGCACATTGCATAGGATTCAGATCCGCAGACCTTGCTGGCCAGTCCATGCGATGAATGTGCTGGAATGAGCGGGACGCACACCGCTGGACGTCGGGCAAATAGCTCTGCAGTTCTGAGCCTCCGGTACACAGTTTGCCGGGAAACGGCAACCCCTGAGACAGCTGCAAGCTCTGCCGACAATTACCTTGCAGGTGCACTCCGATTTCGTTGGGCGGTTAAGGTCAGATATCGGTCCTGCTGTGGGGTGGTTACCCTTGGTCAGCGTGGTACTGGCCTATGACTAACATCACCTATGTCTTGAAATCATATCCAAAGCCTGGAAATGACACTTTGTGGCTCGTTCAAGGATATGGCAACTTTGGTCTGTGTCTGGCCTGCTTACAGGCAGCCGAGTATTCTACCCTGCAAAATGGGGTCCAAATGGCGTCGTTGTGTCATTATGTTGTCATGTTCACCACAAGGCTACACTCCGCACATTATAACAGGGCAAACATGACTGAAGGGTATATGGGGCGCAGGCACTGGCTGTGTTTACCTTGCAGTTATGCCGCTAGTCAAAGCAGGGAACACTCCTTTCCTATACAGAGCGAACACGTTAACACATTGGAGATGCCGCCCGTAGTTTCTATGGGTGCGTGATTTCATTGCTACTGACGGCGCTTGGAGAATCTACAAGCGTATATTTTCACTGTGGCTAGGAAGAGAAGCCGCTGATCCATTAAGTTCTTACTTCACCAGGACACTGTCTGATGCTTCTAGTGAGCATACAGTTTACTAGTTATGAGCTGAAGTCAAGAGCTCTTCTTTCAAAGCATTGATAACACAGCTGCATTCCGACATAGCCTGTGGCTCGTCATCGCTCACTTTCAGCTGTGAAACGAGCGGGAAAGTACATGCGTACGGACAGGAAAAGAGTGTGTTTCAGGAGCCTGGCTTGTTTGTGTCATTCTTGTGGCTATTATGTCTAATTTAAGCACACAAAATTTACATGATGAATCCATATTGGATGTTCTTGTGGAAGACTCGGGTTCTGAGATGAAGGACAATGATGACGATTTCATACAAAGTGACCATGATGATTCTGACTCTTCAGGCAAGTACACTTATTATTTAGGTGTTTTCAAACAGGTACAAAGTGGGTTCTGTAATATAGTTTTATTCCGGGTCCCTAATAATTTGGGTTGTTTCCTGTGTACAGATGACAACCTTCAGCAACCCGATGCAAGCCTGTCAAGTTACGAACTGCGGGAAAAACATCAAAACAAAGGGAGTAAGCGTGCAGTTCTGAGACCCGCTATTGATGACGGATGCTCATCTACCGATAATCTTCCTCAATTACCAGTATTTCAAGAAAAATGTGGAGTCAGTGATGCATGGGAAAGTTTTAGTAATTATCTGAACATAGATGTTTTTAGGGACATAAAGTCAGAAACAAATCGTTACGTAAGCGATGCAGTAAAAAAGAAAAGAAATCGCAGTGAACAGATAAAGCAAATATCACTCTTTGGCTGCTGGACTACAGTTACATTGAGGGAGATTTATCACTTTTTTACAATAATCCTTCATGTGTTTTTGGTTGTGAAGCCAAAGTTGACAGATTATTGGGCAAAATCGCTGATTCTTCGAGCTCCTTTCCCGAGGTCACTCTTATCCTTTCAAGTGATTTTGTCATTTTTACACTTGAATGACAATCGAACCTATGTTCCAAAAGGTCAAACCAACCATGATCCCCTGCATAAAATTAGACCTATTTATGATCATTTTATTAGAAAATGTAAAGAAAATTTCTATCCCACTGAAAATTTGACAATTGATGAGGGCATATGTCCCTTCCGAGGCTGGGTAGGTTTCCGTGTTTACATAAAGAATAAGCCAAACAAATATGGAATCAAGTTTTACATTGTCAGTGATGCAGAATCTGGTTACATTTGCAACTGCAAAATTTATACAGGGTCAGCTGGGGGAACAAATAACACGGTTCAGGAACTATTAAATTGGTTATGTGGTCCTTATTTCAATAAGGTTCACACTATTTATATCGATAGATTCTTTACTAGTGTCCCATTGTTTCATCATTTGTGGAGCAGAAAAACAATGGCAGTTGGCACTGTTCAAAAAAATAGGAAAAACCTAACGACAATTTTCAAAACAAGTAAATTGAGAAAGGGTGAAGTGTTATTCAGATGTAAACAACATTAACTTGCACTCAAGTGGAAAGACACAAGGGATATTTATTGTCTTTCTTCAAGACAAGAGGCAAAAATGACAAGTGTTCAGGTAAAATGTAAGGGAGGAAACATAAAGAAAAGTCCGTTGTAGTATTAGATTACTATTAAAACTGGAGTGGATCAGTTCCTTAGTTATTATCCACTCCATCGTAAGCAACTGAAATGGTGGAAAAAAGTACTTTTCCACACTTTTTGCATGCATATTGTAAATTTCTTCATAATTTACAAGAAAATCCAGTCAAATCCAAAGAAAGCACATTTAGAGGGCTTTATGATTCAATTAGCAAATAAGTTCGTGGAATTGGGAGGCACTGATAATCCAGTACTCAGCTGCGCGACTGACTGGGAGGCATTTTGCTGAAAGAACTCCGCCTACCACAGGGAAGAAGTATGAATCTAGGTACTGTAAAGTATGTTCAGACAAAGGGAAAAAGAATAATGGAAAGAGAATTAGTAGTGAAACACAGTAGTACTGCAGCATTTGTGATATTGGTTTGTGTATGCCGGATTGTTTCAAGGCCTACCACGCTAAAGCTAATTACCGCTTGTAAGCAATGATACCCACGCAAATTGACCTCGTAGGGTAGACTATGTATATACCAGTAGTATGTTTTAGTTGATTTGTTCTCAATATTAGCAAAATTTTAAAATATTAACCTGACTGGTATCCATAGCAACGACAGGAAAAAAAATTTCTTTTGCTCGTAAAACATACCATGTCCATTAATGTATAAAAAATAAACCAATGTACTATTATAAAAATCAAAACATATTTTTGTGAAGAGGAAAGTCAGGTCTTTCTAATTATTCCAACAGTTTTTACAACCATTGCTTTACCTAACAGTGAAAAAACTTTTAAAAATGATAAAAATCGTGCGATTTCTGGAGGATAGCACGTTCAAATATGGCCGTCTTCAATGTGTTAAGGTTGGTAGGTGCACATGTCATGCGATTTGCACTTTATTTCCTGTTATTTATTTATCATATGATGAATCTATGTACACACATATATATAGTTGAGGGTAAATGTGCGTAGTCACAAGTCCGTACAATACTATAACTCTAGGTCTAGCATTTTGACCCAATCAACTGCTTCATCCGATGTGCGGTGAATGTCCATTAGCGTTCCTTTGAAAGCTCGAATTGGGCAGTCAGCAACAATGTGGTGGATTGACTGAGAAGAGGCACCACAATCACAATCTGCAGACCTAGTCCAACCCCATTTGCACAACAGATAACCACATCTGCTTTGTTCAGTTCTTATCCGATTGATGATTCTCCACTGTCGTCTTGGAAGATCAAATCCTTGTAGTCGTTTAGAAGGATTCTCAACCAGATGTTTGTTCACTACTGAAGACTGATCCCACTGGGCTTCCATGAACTGTTAACATGAAAAGAGGTTCTTTCAAGATCCATTGCTGTACGCCAGGGTGGTTTCCTTGATTTCAGTCGTTGATGTTCAGTGTGCGTATTATCTTGATGGATGGGTAGTTGGGGGTTCTGCTGAATGTTCTTCCAAACCTTTAGGAGAGCTTCTGATCGTCTTAGGGCTGGAGGTGCAATATTGCTGAGAACAGGAAGCCATAGTGTGTTCGTGCTCCAAATGCAACTCGAGATTATGCGCATTGCCTGATTGAGTTGTACATCAATCTTCTTTGTGTGAACACTATTGATCCAAGAGGGGCAGCAGTATTCAGCAACAGAATATGGTAAGGCTAATGCTGTTGATCTTAGAACATGAGTATTGGCTCCCCATGATGTACCAGCAAGTTTCTGAAGAATATTATTTCTGGTTTTTACTTTAGCAGCTACATTTGAAAGATGTTGCTTGAAAGTCAAAGTTCTATCAAGTGTTATTCCCAAGTATTTTGGTGTACTGCAGAACGGCAACACTTCACCTCGGAATCTGACTGTTGGTTTGTAATTAGACTGTCTGTTGCGTAAGTGGAATGTAGATATAACTGTTTTTTGAGGATTTAGGTGAAGGCACCATTTCTTGAAGTATACATCCAAGGCTTCCAGATCAGTGGCTAAAGTAGGTTCAGCATCATAAAAGTTGGAGCACTGAGTCACCAAACAAATGTCATCAGCATAAATGAATTTTCTTGATGATGTGTCTGGGAGGTCATATATGTACAGACTGAAAAGAAGGGGGGAAAGGACTGATCCTTGAGGTAAACCATCGTTTAATTTAAACACTCTACTTCTGTTGTTATCAGCGTAGATCTGGAAGTACCTATTACTGAGCATATTGCTAAGTAAGGCCGTAAGTTCCCGACATGGGATCACACTCAAAAATTTTAGAAGGAGTCCTTCTTGCCAGACAGTATCATAGGCAGCTGATAGATCCAAAAAGGCAGCCACGCTTACTGATTTCCTCTCATATCCATTTTCGATATACGTGGTGAGAGACAGTACTTGATCATTACAACTCGTAACTTATGCTTAACTTTTGGACACTAGTGTATATAAATGATATCAGCAAAGAAGTGGAATCAGAGATAAGGCTTTTTGCAGATGATGTCAATCAATCACTACTATCAATCAATCACAATCACAATCATCCTGTATAGAATAACAAATAAGTTACAATATTGTGAGCAACTGCAAAATGACCTCGATAATTTTGTGAGATGGACAGTATGCAATGATATAATTATAAACAGGGTTAAAGATCAGTTTGTGTGTTTCACAAATAGGAAAAATTTTCTGAGTTTTAATTACTGTATTGATGGGATGAAAGTTCCTTATGGAAATCATTGTAAGTACCTAGGTGTTAATACATGGAAAGATCTTCATTGGGGTAATCACATAAATGGGATTGTAAATAAAGGGTACAGATCTCTGCACATGGTTATGAGGGTGTTTACGGGTTGTAGTAAGGATGTAAAGGAGAGGGCATATAAGTCTCTGGTAAGACCTCAACTAGGTCTTGGTAGGTGTGCTATTTACCAACTGATGAGCCCAACTTAGCACACTGGGGCGAAACACTGGCAACCAGGAATGAGATAGCTGGAAAATTTCATGCCCAATAATGGACCAACTATATTGGTGTTAAGCGGTATGTATTGAGCTATCAATGGAGAGATGGCGTGGAACAACATTAGTAGACGAATAAGTTTGAGTGGTGTGTTTAAAAGTAGGGAAGATCACAATATGAAGACGAAGTTGGAATTCAAGAGGACAAATTGGGGCAAGTATTTGTTTATGGGAAGGGAGTTAGGGACTGGAATAGCTTACCAAGGGAGATGTTCAATAAATTTCCAATTTTTTAAAAATCATTTAAGAGAAGGCGAGGAAACCAACAGATAATGAATCTGGCGACTGCCATAAATGTAGATCAGTAGTGATTGATTGACTGATTGATAAAAAATTATGAAGTTATATTAGATAAAGAAAAATTATGTTCTTAAATAGCCCTCCGCATCTTTGAAATATAATTACCCTGTTTTTAATCAGCTAGCTTTAACAACTGACAGGATTATGGTTCATGAAACATCTTAATTTCCTGTCTGTCGCATTAATACCACTAGCACATTTCCAATATCAGCGTGTATCTTCTTTTCGCCATCTATTATCAGTCAATGAGAATCACGTGTGAATAGGAAACAAACATGAGTTGTTACTGACGTTTCAGAACATGGTCATGTAGATCTACACTGTGCCAGCTAGAGCGATGCATCAAGTCATGTGTGCTCCGCTTTGCGAGATTTGCGCATGCTCACTAATGAATCAACACTTGACATCAACATGAAAGGATGATCTCTAGACTATCTTAGTATGCGGATAATCCATGTCTATAAATAACAGGATCTTGATCCGTAGTTAGTGCCGCCTAAGTCAGGATTAACTTTAGTTTGGACTAAGGCAGGACTAGTAAATGTTTAGAATAGCACCCATAGTTTTTATAGTGTCCAGCTCCTTGGCTGAATGATCAGTGTGGTTGCCAGGTGAAGAGAGGTACCCTTGTAGAATACTTGCTTCTGTACCCCATGGATTCCGTCTTATCCGACACTTCCTGCATTCAGACTGAAGATGCTGATGCTCGCCCTCCTGATGAACCTGAGAAGCAGAAACAAGCTCGTCAGGGACTGACAAGAGATGATGTAGAAGAACTGGGTTTGAAGAGGAGAGAGCCCATCTGTTCAAAGATGACAGTGTACGAAGATGTCTCCCCTTCCTGTTTCTCCCTCCTCCCACACTGAACTGCCACCATGTTCACGCTATTTGGTGCTCCTTTTTATGTTCCTCCTGTCTATCTGTCACTTGTTTGTTTCCAACACTTCGATTACTCACAAGTGTATAATTCATTGTAACACAAATTTTTGCTTGGAGTGGTGTGCAGTAAGTAGACTGGAGACTAGAAACTGTTTCAAAATTGTATACCTAATCCATTTTAATGTTGAAAATATTTCTTAGCAGACAAGTAGTGGTTCCCTTACTACAAAACATGTAAAATGAAGCAATTTCCTCAATTGGGCCAAAAGTTGAAGGGCTAAAGGGCCCAGAAAGGTTTCAAATTGTGAGTCTTGGATAGTGCTATCAAACTAAAAAAACACATTTCAAAAATAACTTCCCGCCTAAATGCAGTTCCGGAAAAACAGCCTAAAATTGCTTGTTCCTATACTAGTTTTCTTTTTGATGCAAATTCTAGCCAAATTAACTTATTTGCATTATTCTTTCTGTAATGTGTTCCTTGGGACCCTCAGGTGTTTTTCTCGATTTTTTTGAAAAATGTACACTGAATGTAGTTATAAGGGCTTGCAGTGGTGCTTGAGTGAAAACAATGCATTGACTAACATTAGCACTCAAAGCAGTAGAAAAAGGCAAACTGATAATCTAATCAACTGTATAATGATGATTAAGAAAAGGATTGTAATTTTTAGGAATAAATAAAGAATATATTCTCATACTTTCTTCTTCTTGTCCATTTCACCCTCTTTGGGGTACGATAGATCTATCAATGGTTAGTGAGTCGTGTTTTCCTGTCCTCCCAGTACTTTTTCATTCTTTCAGATCTTGCCTTCCTCTCTTCTTCAGAAATTCTGTATAGTCGCTTGGGCTTCACCCTGTCCTGAAACCTCATTTTATCTTTGGTTATTTTCTTTGCAGATCCATCTACAAGCATCTCTTCTGTAATTTGGAATTCTCGTAGGTCCTTCTGAGTTTCCTTAAACCAGTTCGGCTTGGTTTTCTTATTACGGAAATAGTCAAAGATTCTTTTAGTTATCCTTTTCGGATTCATTCTTGGGATGTGGCCATAGAAGTCAATTCTCCTTTTCCTTATAGTGTCGGAAATCCTTTCTGATTTCCTATACAGAGTTTCATTGCTGATGTGTGAAAGTTCGTTATTATGGAATTTGGGGCCTAGAATTTTTTGTAGTATTTTCCTTTCCTTTATCTCTAACTTTTCCATTGGACCATGCATAGTTATAGAGTTTCTGCAGCATACAGGGCTTCAGGCTTGACTACTGTATTATAATGTCTGATCTTGGAATTCCACGAGAGGGATTTTTTGTTATAGGTGTCTTTTGTAAGCTGGAAGGCTGTTTCTATTTTGGTTCGCTGAGATTCCATTGCTTTCTTCTCAAGACCATTCCAACTGATCCATTCACCAAGGTATTTGAAATCTGTGACGATCTCTATTTTTTGTTCCCCCACTTTCAAATATTGCCAACGGCCGTAGCCGTGTTGAAACACCGGATCCCGTGAGATCCCCGAAGTTAAGCAACATTGGGCGTGGTCAGGAGTTGGATGGGTTGCCACGCGTTGTTGGTGGGGGGTAAGGGAATGGAGGAGCGGAAAGGAACTGGCCACCCTACTGCACGCAAACTCTGGCCCAGGAACACCTCTGCGGAGGTTCGGATCTGCCTTCGGGCAGAATAACCCTTACCTTACCTACTTTCAAATATTTTGGAGGATTCTTAATGTTGGTTATTATTTTGGTCTTTCCAAAGGCGATTTTGAGACCTATCTTCTCTGCTTGCTTCAGCAGTTCGAAGGACTGCTCCTTGGCTTCCTCCCACGTCTCAGCTAGTAAGGCCATGTCGTCTGCGAAAGCTAAACATTTGATCTTGATACCCTTGTTTACCGATCCCAATCGAATTCCACCACTAGTTGTCTTATCCCATTCTCTGACTACCTTCTTCAAGGCACAATTGAACAGTATGGGGGACAGTCCGTCACCCTGTCGGACACCAGTTTTGATCTCAAAAGGAGCCGACAATTCTCCCATAAATTTGACTTTGGAAAATGTATTGGTGAGAGTTTCCCTGATGAGGTTTGTTGTCTAGACCAAATTCTTTGAGTACAGAAAGGAGACTTTCCCTGTCTAGTGAGTTATATGCCTTTTGGAAGTCAATAAAGGTGATGACGTATGTTTTTGCCCTAGATTTATGGTATGCCATGAGATTTTTAAGGTTCAGGATTTGTTCTGAACAGGATCTCCCCTTTCTGAATCCCGTTTGATATTCACCCAACTGATGATCTAACTGTGGTTCTGTCCTATTAAGTAAGGCCTTTGAGAATATCTTATATGTAATATCCAAAAGTGATATGCCTCTATAGTTGTTGGGGTTCATTTTATCCCCCTTCTTGTGGATTGGGTGGATGAGGGCCATCTTCCATTCTTCTGGAATTCTTTCTTTGATCCAGATTTCTTCAAAAACTTTTTGTAGGAATTCTATTGCTTCCTTGTTGGCATTCTTCCAAAGTTCGGCTGTGATCTGGTTTTCTCCCGATGCTTTGTTGTTTTTAAGGCTGGAAATGATCTTTTCTAGTTCCTCGAAGGTTGGCGGCTGTGAGTCAGGATTGGTATTTGTTGAGACATTAAATGTCATTTTTTCTACTGGCTTTTCACAGTTGAGGAGATTTTCAAAGTAGTCGGTTAGTATCCTGCAGTTATCAGTGTTGTTATGTGCTATATTTCCATTCTTGTCCCGTAATTGTATAGTCGGTGGCTTGTACTTCGTTGTTCTCTGTTTAAAGATTTTGTAGAAACTTCTTGTCTTGTTTTTGGTAAAGTCGTCATCTATTTGAATAAGCATCTGGTTTTCGTAAGCCTTTTTTAATTGTTTAGAATTTCTTATTGACCATCTTTCTGATATTCAAGAAATTTTCTCTATTGCTTTCTGTTCGCTGCGACTGCCATTTGTGTCATGCTTCCTTCCTTTGTTTCAACAGATCGTCACATTCTTCCTTCCTTTGTTTCAACAGATCGTCACATTCTTCCGACCACCAAGCATGTTTTTTGACTTTTGTTATAGGGGCAAATTTTTCGGCTTTTGATAATAAGTTCTGTTTTATTTGATCCCAATTTTGTTTGTGTATATCCTTTGTCGCAAGATGGTATTCTTTTGAATTTAAAATTTTCTCCGGGTCGTATCGTTTGCTTGTGTGTTTGCTTGTCTCTCCTTCTGGGGATGATTTTGATCTTTATCTTCGACATGTAATGGTCCGAGTCTAAATTAGCTCCCCTGAGGACTTTGACATTTTGTATTTCCCTATTGAACTTCTGTCTAATAGCCACATGGTCCAGTTGAAATTCACCCAAGTTAGGATTTGGTGAGATCCATGTTTTTTGTTTTCTAGGAAGCTTTTTAAAAGCTGTCGATTTCAGTATCATGCCGTGGGCTTGGCACAACTCTATAAGTCTGACACGATTTTGATTAGTTCTGTTATGCGCAGGATATTTCCCGACTACGTGTCGATACTTTCTCTCCTTCCCTATCTGGGCGTTGAAGTCTCCCATTAGTATGATGTTGTGATGGCCTTCACTTAAATCGCAGTGATACGTATAAGTTAGGAAATTTTTTTGGAAGGGTGATAGGGAGGTACATTCAGGGAGACGGTTTTTTCAGGTACCCTTTGGATGACATCGTCCAACTGATCCCAAAAGAGTTCCACTTTTTCCTTGTTCTTTCTGTTGTCCTCATTTATGGGGGCATGGGCATTCACAATAGTGTATATTCTATTGGTAGATTTGAAAACCAAAGTTGATAGTCCTTCAGATTGGGACTCAAACTGGACTATGGAATCCAGGACATTCTTGTTTATTATGAAGCCAGTTCCTAGGTGTGGCATGTTTTTCATGACTCTTTGACCAACTTTTCCCTTGTATATCCTGAACCCTTCAGAGTCGAAGTTGTTTTCATCTATATATCTGGTCTCCTGAAGTGCCATTATGATAATTCGATGATTTCTGAGAGTGTCCGTAAGGTGTTTTAACTTTCCAGTTTTAAGAAGAGAATTAGCATTGAAGGTGGCTATGAAATTTGGGTATTTACATTTGATTTTGTTTGAGGTTTCAAGACGCTCCAACTCGTCTTTGTGTAACCCTGCAGACTCCCCAGAATCCGAATGTCTGCTTGTGCACAACGGTGCACCTGAGGTAATTTGTTTCACATTACACTTTCCCATGAACGATAAACATGAGTTTGGGGTAACTACTTGAGTCACCAGTTTACAACCAAGGTTATGAGCCCTGGAGGTTTCTTCCAGCTGCCCCTAACCTGGGGTACAGACGCTGACCTCAGGCCGCCCAATCTGGGAACAAACGCCTGGGGAATTTTATGTTCTTCAACCAAGATTCGTTTCTTGGAGGTAGCTCACCCGCCCTCTCTGCCGTTGGGAGATTCTTCTCTTCATCCGCCATTGAGACCGTTGACCAGTTTTCACCTAGTAACCCTAGGCAAGGTTTGCCCCTTCCGCCATCTCCACCGTACTGAAGGTCATCTTCTCCACTGTAGATGCCGTTGAGGACTTCACCTATAACCCAGGCTAAGGGCCCTCCATATTTATGACCCCTGGAGAGAGGGTGTCCCAGTATTTTAAAGCCCCCAGGAATTGGACTACCCGTTGGTCCGCAGGTTGTATTGGGTATTTCAACCAGCCGTACAGACTGTAGGGTTCCCCTATCCGCCACCTGGGGACACACTCTGTAGGGGTCGGGTTCCCCTGGTTACTTTTGGAAGTTAACCTCACCCACAGAGGCTGAGGTTATTTGCAGAGGTCTCATACTTTATTATATTTTATTTACTTAAAACTCATAGCTCATAAATGCTTATAAATGCAGTCCCTCCCTATAATATATGCTAGACATTAAAACTGCGTACCAAACACTAGTGGACTCGGTACTGTATTCTTATTCTGTTGGCAGACCATCCAACATAGAATTGGAATGTATTTAACATCTGTATATGTACTTGTCAATATCTGATAGCTAAAAGTGTATTTCGAGGTCAAATTTGGTTGTGATAGCAAAACGTTATGTACCAAGCTTTACCTTGTATGTATGTACGTTCAGTTCTCAGCCTCAACGGCTCTACCATTAGCTGTCATAGATGGCCTAGGCATCACTGAAGAGGCATACTGGGTAAATGAGAAGTGAGGTAGTTTCCTGTTGCTTTCCTCCCTGAGCCAACAGTTGCTATTACACATCAGTAAGGTTCAGATATTAAGGAAAAGTCATACTTCTTTCCTGAGTTCATTTTACCCATAATCTGAAAAATAACTGAATGATAGGTCCCTGATCCCATTTAAAGCAATTTTATGTTGCATATATGAGTAAATGAATATTTTGACCATTTTTATTGTTTTGGTCATATTTTGCCCATTATCTGGAGCAGTTTCCAACCACAGGCTGAGTCTGCTCAGAACATATGCCTCTCCATCGTTTTCTGTCCATCCACTACTTCTCTCACTGTAGTCCAGTTCTCTCCTCTTGCCTTGATGTTCTTAATCACACCTTTCAGGCATGTGTCCCTCAGTCTTCCTCTAGGTTTTCTTCCCTTCAACTCCATTTCTAACACATTTCTTGGTATCGTCTCTTCTCCCATTCTCTTAATATGCCCATATCACTGCAGCCTTGATTTTCCTATCTTTTCCTGTCAGGGTACCTCATTTACCATTTCCCAAACGCTCTCATTTCTTACTCTGTCCATTCTTGTTAAACCTACTCGACACTTCTGAAACTTATTTCGACTGCTTGCATTTTACTTCTATCGCTCTCCTTCTCCTTATGAGGTCATATTTGGTTATCTTTTTAGCATTTTCAGGCATTGCTTTTAACAAGGCACACCTTATCTGCATCCAGTTTCAAACCCAGCATTTCCAAATACCATAGTAGAGGGATTTTTCTTTCTTTCCCTGAACCAGATAGGTGGCAGGTTTACAGGACATGATTCCAAGAAAGAGATGCTGTATGAACGTACGCCAAGAGATACCAATATGCCTGATACCACAACTTTAACACGTTGGCTGCCAGAGCGGTACATTGTACCGCTGAGTGAGTGTCTCACGAGGCCACGGAGGTACAAAGTACAGCTGACAGGTGTTGCTATTTGACTTTCCCTGCCGGGCCGGTGGACCACTGAGCCGTTGAATTCGCTATGGTAGCGTACCTCTATGGCCTCGGAGCAAATCCTGACGTGCTTGGTTTCCAAAATACAGTCTTTATTTTTTTATTAATCCAACCTCCTTTTATTGGCAATATTTGAGTAATTGTCCAGTCAGTTTAGCCATGCGCTTAGGTATGCCGGGTTAGCTAACTCGCAAGCTCAAGATTTTGGAGATCGTGGCCGTGAATACTACTGTTGGGAAACCTGGTTAGGGATTTCTGTGATTTCCCATTTTCACCCCAAGCTTATGCTTACCTAAACAATAGGCCACACTGATTCCTTCCAAATTGTTGCACCCATACCTGAGCTGATTTCTACGGTTATCGCAATAAATATAGCGTAAAAACGAGCGTATTTGTATTTTCTAAATTGACAACATTCATTGACAACATAGCAAAATTTTACATTACCGTTGAGCATTTGGCGAGGAGTAAACAGGAAATAAATATATTTCAAATTTAATTTGGTGAAGAGTTTTTGGTGTTGCAAAACGCAATAGATCAGTTTGACATGGACACTACTTACCAGAGATCTCATACTGAAGGGCTAGCGTCATTATCTTCCGAGTTCGAGAAGAAAACGGTTTCATTTTTATAACTAACCTCTCCGTTCACTGGTAAAATAACTTAGAAATATCTCGCAAGTATTTCACACACACCGTACTGTAAAAGAATGAGTGCCTTGCGATTGTAGTCCTACGCGCAGGTAAACAAATCGTGGCACGCTCTGTTATCTACAATGTGTACTATCAAGCGATGGAAGCTTCTGGTACCGCTAGACTGTACCGCTCTGGCTGTCTAGGCAAAACCATGCAGTGAACTTTTCTGTGGGGCCACGGCGGTACCTCGGGGTGCTGATAATTTTTATTGTATTTCGTACGTACATTGAACACTTAAGTGAAATATCACTTCGAAATTTGCTTTAAGGCTTATTTACTACATGCATAGTAGAAAAAAATGCTTTGGCCACCGGGACATTTCTTGCTATGTGTCCTGGCAGTCAACGTGTTAAAAAAAAAAAAAAACAGAGTGGTAACTCCGCCTCAGGGCTACTGAATAAATGTATAAAGTTTTAACATACCTACTGCAGCTCTGTCAGTTTGTGTGATTAAATGTGTCAGCTGTATCATCGCTAATCACTTTTTGGCACATTTAATGCTAGTAATAATATAATACTTGCTACCCATCCCTAAATGACTTCAGTCATATTTTACCTTTTCAAGGTCATGTTTAGCTAGTGTTTAGCATGTATTTACTAGTATATTTTGTAGTTCTTTAGGTCATAAACTTCTACTAGGGATTTTACGTCACACCGACACAGATAGGTCTTATGGCGACGATGGTATAGGAAAGGCCTAGAAGTTAGAAGGAAGCAGCCGTGGTCTTAATTAAGGTACAGCCCCAGCATTTGCCTGGTGTGAAAATGGGAAACCACGGAAACCATCTTCAGGGTTGCCGACAGTGGGGTTCGAACCCACTATCTCCCGGATGCGAGCTCACAGCTGTGCGCTCCTAACTGCACGGCCAACTCGCCCGGTAATAGTCCATACCAGAAAACAATGTAAACACTATGTCTCGCCAGCAAAGGCGTATGAATATCTTACCTGAGGATAAATTGACTGGATTGATGTGAAGAAGTGCAAGAATTGTGGTTTTCCAAAATGGGTAACAGCTTTTAAGCCGGTCAAAAGTGAGCGGTTGCTGACGCGCTGGAAGTGATGCTCGCAGATATACTGCCAGTAAAAAGAAAAACACAATATTATAATATCCTTAAATGATGATATCAGGAAAGATGTCTATCATCCTCTCCTATCACCTTCCTGCAATACATCGTCCTCGCTGCCATCAAGTGCATTCAAACCGAACCCCTTGATGATGAGCGACAATTACTCGTACAGAAAAACGATCAATGACTTCTTAATCATAATAGACAATGCGTCTCCTTGTAGACACCAAACTGAATAATGTTTTTGGACTGATTTGGGTGTCATAGCTCTGAGCTTGCATTCAAATGGTGAATTCAAAGCCTGCTGTTAGCAGCCCTGAAGAAGGTTATCTGTGGTTTCCTATTTTAAACAGGGCAAATGTTGTTGTGACTGTTTCTTAATTAAAGGCATGTTTGCTCCTTTCTCAGTCCTAGCCCAATTATCTCCCATCATCGCCATAAAACCTGACTGAGTTGATGCAACTGTTTTTGCAGGTAATCTTTGAACAAGTTTGAACATTGATTCTAAACAATATCGAGCACCTATAGGTTTGAAGACATGCCTGCAAATATTATGACAAGGGCTGTCTTTAACAGACTAAGTTTTTTCTTCACTTCAGGAATTAGGTGTTCTTAAAAGGCATGGCTCTCTTAGTAAACAGAATTCCAGGTCTGCAATTCCAAACAGCAGACAGCTAGTCAACAGTCAGTTCCGTTGTCATCCAGTCCTTTTCCTGGAATTTAGGAAAGGCTTCTTTGAACAAAGTTTCATGTTTTGATATGATACAAATTTAGGCCGCCAGTGTTAATTTGACATTCCAGATGATAGAGAAACTGGAAATTGGTGGAACAACTTGTGGCCGAGATGTAGTTCATTTTCTTGGATAAATACCAAATGTGTCACCATAGATTGTATGGTCTCAACTACCGTGTGCAGGCATTTCAATTTGACGCAATCTCGCTGTCTGTTCATCAATTTAGAAATCTCGTTCTGGCCTACCAGACGGCAGAGTAAACTCTATAAATCTTGGGCATCCATAGCTGAGTTTTAATTAATGTTGTCAGGTAAATATGAGATGTGTACTGTCCCGACCTCATCGTCATCATCATCTCACACCCAGAGGTGCTGGTTGCCCCATGGCTGTCAAATAGAAAGACCTGCACCAAGGAAGCTAAACATAACTTTGGACACTCTTGGCACAAAAAGCTCTACACTAAATACATTCTTACAGAACTGATTTTCTCCTACCAGCTGTACTTTATCTGGAGTTTGTTCATAGTTCAGTTACATTTCTTGCTATACTCTGAAAAAAGTTCAGTCAAGGATTTGTTACTGACATCACCAATGAAAGCTCTATTCACCGATATCATGATGCAATTTTCTTTTTTGGTTTTAGTTTAATTTCACATCCACATACAGGGTTTTTGGTGATGGAGTGGGAAAGGGCTAGTTAGCCATAGCGTTAATTGAAGTACAGCTCAATTATTTACCTGCTGTGTAAACGTGAAACTATGTAAAACCATTTCAAGGCTGCTTTGAACCCACCACTCTCTGAAAGCAAACTGTCAATTACAAGAAGCGAACAGCTGTGTCATTTCTTCATTAACATGAATTGCTTATTGACATGTCCTATTTCCAATAATAAATATGTAATCATACAAGTATGAAGTGATTTTCATGTCAACGACAGGCAAAACTGTTAATCTGATCATAAGGTTTATATCAGCAAGGAGAGTTTGTACTTACGAGTAATATAGTCCGTAGATCAAATTTCTCATAGAACTGGGTGATAAACAAGTGCACAGATACAGTGTTTGCATCGTCAGTGTTCTCCAGTTCACGCAAAATGTCCACAAGCCACTCAAAATGCTTCTGAGTTTTTGTAATCCACAAGAAGTAAACCTGTAAAAATATTATTTAGTTTTACATGCATTATCCGAGAATGATGGAAGTAAGAATATTTAACAGTTAGGTATAGCCTCCTCAGTCCGTATGTAGCATATGCTCTACATGTGGTTTTGTCTACTTACAATAAAACAAAATAATTTAAGGAAAAAAGTAATAATGGTAGGAAAGTCAACTCTGAGTCCTGATGTAGCATATATGCTACACGAATAAAACAACTTAGTGAAAGACACTAATTTTCTATGGTGAATTTTTAAAAATTATTTGAGCAAAATATAACACATTGAATGCATCAATAGGCTCGGGACTGAAGAGGATAGGTAAGAAAACTAACAGGAGGTAAGTACACATACAGTATACACTTAAGAAAATAGAAATTGCAACGCCATGAAGGCAATGGTCATTTGTATTGATTTTCAAGATATGGAACGATGCCATGTAGGTATGTAAACGATCAAAGTTTCAGACCCATTTGATTGTTGTTACAGGTCTCCCCACGTGATTGGTTGCGGAGGAATCAACTCCGGTATACGGACTCTGGTGTAGCGTAATTGACTTGCAGTCTGTGCAGTGAAGTGTTCCCTGTCAAACATGCCTCGACGACAGAGAAGAGCATGCTATCAACAACAGTCACCATTTCAGAGGGCTCGGATAATTGGTCTGTGTGAGGCTGGATTGTCGCTAAGGACTGTCGCTGCACGTATTGGCCGACAGGCATCTACAGTACAACATGTATGGCAGCAGTGGTCAAATGAAGGTACCCACACTTGTAGACCTGGCACAGGCCCAGCGCAACAGACAACTGTGAGAGAGGATCGCCGCATCATTCGGATGGCCCAGATGGAACCCCAGGCAACAGCAGCGCAAATTCGAGCAGCTGTGGCACCCCACGTTACACAAAAAACAGTTGGTAATCGCCTGCGTGCAGCTGGCTTACGAGCCCATGTCCCTGCAGAAGGTATTCCATTGACCCCACAAAAGCGACGTGTAAGGCTGGCCTATGTCGAGAAAGATCAACGTGGGTCGATGAATGGCATAGGGTCATCTTTAGTGATGAATCGCGCTTCTGTCTTGCCTGCAGTGATCGCCGGAATTGTGTGCGCCGATGTACCGGGGAGAGGGGCCGCTCAGATCTTATTGTCGAGAGGCACACAGGGCCAACACCAAGCATTATGGTCTGGGGAGCTATTGGCTTTAATGTGAAATCACAATTAGTGCTTGTTGAGGGCACTATGACTGCTCGACAGTACGTTGATAGGGTACTCAATCCAGTGGTTGTCCCTATGATGGCGAACATTGCTAATGGGATGTTTCAGCAGGACAATACCCAGGTTCACACTGCACGCATCTCCAGAGAAGCTATCCACGACATCACAACCTTAGAATGGCCCTGGACCTCAGTCCTATTGAGCATGTGTGGGACATGATGGGTCGACAACTGGCCAACCGTCCTCAGCCACCCACAACTCTGGAACAACTGACCCGTGCAGTGCAGCAAGTATGGGCCACAATTCCTCAGGAAGCAGTCCAGGGCATTATTGACTCCATGCCTCAACAAATTCATCAATGTATTGCAGCTCGTGGTGGGCAAATCCTGTATTGATTGTTGTCCAAACTTGCGGTCAGAAGGACCTGAAAGTGTAATCATCGAATCACAACTGATGTTTAATTGCAGCAATGTAGCACCACTCCTTCTGGGTGCTGCAATTTCCATTTTCTTCAGTGTATATAGAAAAAGTAAGTGACCCGCAGCGCGGAAAGGGACCCAACGTTGGCAATGGAAATTTTTCGTCAAAGCTGAACAAAGGTGTCTGGGGTGTAAAAATTGCATTTCTGTGTTTTGACTTCTTATGCTACCTATTGGGTTTCTTAACAAACTAAGTTACGCAGCAGTTTGAGTCTATTAAAAACTATTTAAAATACATATACTATTTTACATAGTTTTTAATAATTTTAGACAAGTCAGTATAGGAGCAATTACAAATACCCATTACGGTTAAGTTTAACAACAGCAGTTTGAATCTTTGCCACTTGATGTCATGAGAACTTTGTACAATTGGTAAGAAAATTAGTGAAAACCGTAACTGCACTTTTCTCAAAATACATTTTTCTTAATAGTAACAGACAATAATATCTTATGAAATATTGCAACTAGAAGCATGAACTCTTTTTTAAAATGCTCTGTAACTTATGCCAATTTTAGAACTACAAAAACTGAAAATGAAAAATCCAACTTTAAGTTGCTTTCTGCGAAACAGTTCACATATGGAGAAGGCCGACAAAGGCTGCAGCTGAAAATTATGAAGCCTTGTCTTTCTTTCATATGTACTCTATCTACGCATGCTTGCATGGTAAGTCACTCCTCTCTGTCTGTTCTCCCCACCCCCCACTCTCTCTCTCTCTTTCTTTGTCTGTTTGTATACATGGTAGACGAGGATCATCTGGGCACTGCAGAGTGCACTCAGAAGCTCTACCAGGTGGCAAGGAATCGCGACCACTCCATGCAGGACATTGGGCAAGTCATAACATTAAAGACATCCTCAGCTGTTGGAGGAGGCATTTTGAGAAAATTTGCAATGATGAATTTCCTCATCTTCCAATACCAAACACACAAGTGGGTTCGAACCCCACCGTTGGCAGCCCTGTGGTTTCCCATTTTCACACGAGGCAAATGCTGTAAGTAAGGCCACAGTCACTTCCTTCCCACTCCTAGGCCTTTCCTATCCCATCGCCACCATAAGACGTATCTGTCTCAGTGCAACGTAAAAACCCAACAGAACCTTCGTTTGGCTCTGCCCAACCCATCACTGCTGATGAAGTAGACACCACTATCAATAAAATGAACAATGGAAAGGTGACTGGAGCAGATGATCTTCCAGCTGATGTGTGGAAGTTGCTCAGTTTCTTTCAGATTTATTCTCCCGAATTATTGATGAAAACAAAGCCCCTCCCATCTAGCTTAGTAGCATTACAGTTCCAATATGGATGTCGTGGACTGTTCCAGGTACCGTCCAATTTGCATACTAGGTCACTCAATGAATATCTTCGAATGTGTTCTGCTTCGTGACCTAGTTGATCCCAAATCAATGTGGTTTTATAAAAGGCAAAGAAACTACCAATACTATATATATCCTACGCCTTCTAATGGAACAATACCATGAAAAACAGAGAACAATTCACTTGGGTTTCTTGGGTCTTAAAAAAAAAAAAAAAAAAAAAAAAAAGGTGCTTTTCAGAGTGCCACACAACCATATCTGGCATGCACTTAGGATGTCTGCAAAACCAGAAGTTTATATATGATGTACCCAGAATGGGTGCTGCCCACTCAGCATTTGGACATTTATCCCGTCATGTCTTCATGAATAAGGATCTTATAATGCACACCAAGATCATTGTTCATCATGCTGTTGTCATATGAACACTGTTTTATGGTTGTGAAACTTAGACCCTCTACCGTCAGGATATCAAAAAGCTAGAGCACTTCCATCTGCAAAATCTTAGATCCATCTTGAACATCAAATGGGAGGACCGTGTCACCAACCTTTAAGTTCTTGAGAAAGCGCATGCTATTGTGCCATATCATATATGCCCCAAATATTAATTATATAATATGGTGTAACATTGTGCATCTAATACAAGAGTCATGATGCGACCTAGAAGTTGCGTAATGCAGTATTCCGTCATCGCGTGACATCAGTAATAGCTTCTTACCTATGCATAGCGACAGTGAATAACTCGGGTATTCCGTATGATTCAACCGGGGATGCACGAGAGTGTTTGAGAGCGGCCGATTATAAAAGGACCAATCACAGCCCTGGAAGTGAATTGGCAGAATGAAGGGATTTACAAAACAAATTAAGTCAGTCTTACCAACTTCTAAATTTACAGTGCTGCACTACTCTTTATTTTATTAGGCAATTTGTTATAAAGCTATACTCCACGGTTTTAATATGAAATAGAAGCCAGTTAAACATTAAAAGAACTACCTGTAGACAGTTGCAATACTTAATTTGAATTAATAAAGTAATTAACATATTTTTATTGAATCAGCGCTTTGTAGAGTAGTGGGTGAGCAGTAACGTCATCACGCCAGTGGAATCCCCTAAGACATGACTAATACCGGGAGCTTGGTGTATATAGTAGCCTCTGGACATGGGAAGTCACTCTGCTTTTGAAGTGTGAACCGTGCGGGTCGGTGTTTTTGATATTAAGCCAGTGGTATAGGAAAGTAACCTTTTTTTTAAGTGACCAGTTTGAACATATAAGTAGTCAATTTGTGAAGCTGAAACGTTTTCCTTTATGAAAATATGCATTACATGAATGCAAGTGATAGATTGCAGTTACGAGTGTGCATAGTATATTAACAGAGCAATTACCTTTGCTATATAAATAATATCAGGTATCATGTATGTCAAAGTGCGGTGGTGACACGGGATAATATCAATAAAACGATAGTTACTGTTGATATTTCCGTACCCGTGTATGCTTAATTTGCATACGGTTTGTGCAAATACCGTGTCCGGTACGCGTTCGGTTTCGCGAAGAACTTGTACGAACCGTCGTCATCGTATCGGTACAATTAAATGGTGTGTGCGAAGCACTATTACATAATGATGAAGAGAGAAGAAAAGACTTGCAGAGTATTTGATAACGCCATGCAGTTTGGTGCAATAATGGCGTAATTTGCTGGACGCTGTGGCCTGGAATCATGAAGAAACTGAGACGCTACCAGTTAAGTTCATTTTTAATTATAGGCATGCTTAGATAGAAGGAATTAGGCTAATTCGATCCCAGTGTAATGTAATGTAAATGTAAATGTCAGTCTTGTTGTGACTGAGCTATGTTGTATTTTTATAGATTAGTGTCATGTTTCAGGGAAATGCATGTTTGGAACCCTGATTTTTATATTTTACTTTATTTCCTTTTTTATAAGATGGGAAAGAGGGAAATGATTAGGTGTAGATGAGGATATATATGTCTAAAGGTAACTGTGTATTCCATTTTGGTACAAGATGTAGACTCTTTTAGTATGAAGGCTACACAGCCTAAAGTTTGGTCTGGGAATAAAATTTAGCAAGGTATTTTTTTTCCTGCATGTAGCACGTTTATAGGAGTACATGGCAGTGATGACCAACGTAAAAGTGCACCGTCGAACTAATATCTTCTAGATCCGCAGAGAGAACTAGCTAATTGGTATTGAGTTATGTTTTTACGAGAAAAAGGCAAGATTAGCCTGAAACTGAGATTACAATGTGTTATTACAGGACGGTCGTGCCTGGAAGTGAATATCGGAAAGATATAATGGTGTCAGCTGCATGAAAAGAGAGAGGTTTGATTTGCCTCAAGTGTTCATTATGATTGTGAGAATCGAACTCACGGACCCCAAAGTGTTAGGCCAGATGTGTTGAGTATCATATCTGCAAGCTGTGTTATATTGGAATATGTAGTTAAGGCCATAGGAATGTGTATTGGCTCTTTAGTGTGAGTTCGAGGCCTTGCGTTAATTAAATGAACAGAGAAGTGAATGGCAGCGTAATTTATGTTTTCAAATATATTAAAATTTCTCAGGCAAGATTTACCAAACCAATTAGTTAGAGTCTTTTCTGGCGAAGTAAGGTGTTTCATAGCTGGCGCATTAGAAGTGTTCCGTGATTTATATTACAGCGTGCTAGTGAAAGATCAACAGACGGATAGCTGAGCCTGGAGTTCGGTGTTCTTTTTATATGAAGGAGTCTAGTATCTTATTGTTTATATTTTAGATATTGAATACACAGATGATATTATTTTTTTATTGCATGTCATTACAGGTTTCTCCGAGAGTGTATTTTGTATTAATTTGTGTTACTTGGATTGTTGTTGATTATGTCATGGCCAGCGTTGAAAAGATTTGTTCTTAAATATGAGTCCGAAACTCATTCTATTGGGGAAGCAGGCTTCTAAGCCATCCAATTTATAACAGAACGGTCTGTTAAGTAAATTCAGTGTAGATGTAAGCTAAGGTCCCTGAAATATTGATTTGATGCTAAGTGATGTACATATAGTTTTATTATGGATCGGATTTAGCATAATTTTATTCTGTCGCGGTATGTCCTGTAATTATAATTTAAATGATATCCGTCAGGATGCGTTAAAATGAATTTAACTGCGTAAGTCGAAGCGAAGTGTGAATTTCTTCCCCAGGTCGTTGCGTTTATTTTGTAAATGTTTTCATTTTGAAACGGGACTTTGCCCGTCTTTTGTAAATTGGTGTAATTTATGTTAATTATGTGCCCGGCACATATTAATTTTTTTGGCATTTATTTGAGCCATAATTTAATCATTTTCCATTTTTTTTGTTTATCTCAAAGTTCAATAATATTTATTAGTCAATAAATCCATCTTACCCCTTTATTTTGTATTTTATTTTGGAAATATGATACTGTTTCCCGTTCATATACCCATGGTATTTATTTTATCCTGAGATTTTTAATTTATTTTAGCCCGATCAATTTTTTTAAGAACCGAACACGCAGCTCTCCGATTGGCGCCGGTAGACTGTATTTCTTTTTTTTTTTTTTTGCTAGTTGCTTTACGTCGCACCGACACAGATAGGTCTTATGGCGACGATGGGACAGGAAAGGGCTAGGAGTGGGAAGGAAGCGGCCGTGGCCTTAATTAAGGTACAGCCCCAGCATTTGCCTGGTGTGAAAATGGGAAACCACGGAAAACCATTTTCAGGGCTGCCGACAGTGGGGTTCGAACCTACTATCTCCCGAATACTGGATACTGGCCGCATTTAAGCGACTGCAGCTATCGAGCTCGGTAGACTGTATTTCAGACGGGAACGGTACACTATAAACATTGAGACTATCATCATTGGCCACCGTCTCAGATGGATAGGGCGCATCCATCGCATGAGTGAAGTCAGGCTTCCTCGTTATCTCCTGTATGGTGAACTCTGCTCTGGCACAAGACTTCATGGAGCCCCTCTGAGGCATTTCAAGGGTCAACTAAAGCATACTATAAAAAGAGCTGGATTTAACACTCAATCCTGGGAAAAGCTAAGAATCTACACTTTGGCACCACACTGTTTCTACACTAGTTATGATGTTTGAGGATATCTATATAAATTTGTAGGGGGTCTGCTGTCTGTAATTTTGTTTGTTTTACCAATTTTTCAGATATTTATCCGTTTTAGGTCAACTCAAGACCGAATCGGTGGTTTTTATTTTTCGTGTCTGTTTGTCTGTTTGTTCCACCATCACGGTGAAACGGCTGGATGGATCTCAACCAAACTTCATATTTAGATTATACTCATACCAAGGAAGGTTTTGATATGCATATGATATTAAAATCTTTGAATAGACGGGGGGTTTATAGGAAAACCAGAACGGTTTTACTCCATTTTCTCTTATACTATTGATTTTCTGTAAACTCCGTGGACTGTATGTGAAACGCATCTTCATTATAAACAACTTTTGTTATGTTCATAATTTACCTTACTCTTCAATTGACGATGAAATTTACTATTTTCTGCGGGTATCATGCTCTGCATTGAGTGACCGCAGACCGACAACGAACCTACAGGTTACCATGGCAACGTCTCTGACTGTATGCCAGCAGGGAAGTAACGTATTGCCATTTTCCTCATCATGCCTTTAAATTCATGGTTGTTCCTTGGGCAGAAGGCAAGAGAGGCGTCAATTGGCCATTCTGCGGGATAATGGCGGAATATCGTTCAAGGTTATAACCGTCCTCGAATAGCTCAAGTAATAACACCATTACTCATCTTCTTATCTGTTTACCTAAGAATCCCTGCGCCTAAATTTCTCCTCTGTTACCGTTTTCTTATATCCATAACTCACACCAACATAATTTACTGAGGGGCATTTGATTTTCCAATACATTCACTTGGTATTTACATATTTGTCATCATCCAGCTACCCTCTGTTGTAATCCATTTTCTTTTAATGTCAGCTTTCTTAGATGTATTATTTTGCTTCCTTAATTACTCCGTATGTATGCAAGTGCTAATCCCGAAAGCTGGACACTCTTTTCTTTGAGGAAATATTCTAAGCTATGCAAATGTATAACTTTTGGCCCCAGAAAATACCGAAATATGGATGCAATTTTAACGACAGTGCAGACCTTCATTTCGGGATAATTGGTGGCTAATTGGTAGGTTGTATCACAAATCAGAAAGCACAATCGCCTTTCATTTTGGAGAGATCTACAACTTTGGTCGTATGACTTTTTGTCCTAATTCTATCCCTTATACGTTAAATAGAGTTGTATTTCTCGATTTCAAGTTAATTTTGTACTTTTACACATATATGTTATCATTTGGCACACTTATAGGAAAGATAGAATCATGACATTCGGCTCGCACATTAACATGACCAGCGGCCATGTGATAGCCAAATTTTGTGATTCTAGCTGTCACATGAGTACCAAAAATACAAAGTAGTATGTGAAAAATGTACAAAATTCCACCCCATTCAATGATTCTAACTCAATCAAACCATAAATATAGGAGATACGAGAAGATGTCATGGGACCAGCCATGTAGAACGCTGTACGATGCGTCTGATGGTGAAGTCCATTTGTAGATATGTCGTACAGTTTCAAAGCAGTAACTCTCGAAATAAAGGTCTGCAATGCTAGACGTGTCCATGCTTATCTATATAAATAAAGTTGTACAGGGTCCGCTGTCTGTAATTTCATTTGTTTTGCCAATTTTTCAGATATTTATCTGTTTTAGGTCAACTCAAGACCGAATCGGTGATTTTTATTTTTTGTGTCTGTTTGTCTGTTTGTTCCACCATCACGGCAAAACGGCTGGATAGATCTCAACCAAACTTCATATTTAGATTATACTCATCCCGGGGAAGGTTTCGATGTGCATATCATGTTAAAATCTTTGAATAGACGGGGGGTTTATAGGAAAACCAGAACGGTATTCCTCCTTTTTCCCTTATACTACTGATTTTTTGTAAACTCCGTAGGCCGTATGTGAAACGCATCTTCATTATAAACAACTTTTGTTATGTTCATAATTTACCTTACTCTTCAAATGACGGAGAAATTTACTATTTTCTGCGGGTACCATGCTCTGCACTGAGTGACCGACAGACCGACAACAAACCTACAGGTTACCATGGCAGTAATAACACCATTAGTCATCTTCTTATCTGTTTACCTAAGAAACCCTGCACCTAAATTTCTCCTCTGTTACAGCTTTCTTATATCCATAACTCATACCAGCATAATTTATTTAGGGGCATTTGATTTTCCAATACATTCACTTAGAATTTACATATTTGTACTCATCCCGCTGTCCTCAGTATTAATCCTATTTTCTGTTAATTTCAACTTTCTCAACTGTATTACTTTCTTCCTTAATTACTCCGTATTTATGCAAGTGCTAATCTCGAAACCTGGACAATCTTTTCTTGGAGGAAATACATCTTCCAGGCCATGTAAATGTATAACTTTTGGCCCCGGAAAATATTGAAATATGGATGCAATTTTAAAGACGGTGCAGACCTTCCTTTCGGAATAATTGGTGGCTAAACCATAAGTCTTATCACAAAAGATCGCGTTTCAATTTGGAGAGATCTACAACTTTGGGCCTATGACATTTTGTCGTATCTCTATCCCTTATTCGTAAAATAGTACGGCATTTCTTGAGTTCAAGTTAATGTACTTTTTAAGCGTGTATGTTGTTTGACACACTTATAGGAAGAATGCAATCATGACATTGGGCATGCACATTGACATGACCAGTGGCCATATGTTCGCAAAATTTTATGATTCCAGGGTCACATGAGTATAAAAAAAAATAAAGTAGTATGTGAAAACTGGACCAAATTTTACCCCATTCAATGAATAACTGAATCTAACCCATAAATATAGGAGATACAGGAAAATGTCACAGGATCAACCATGTAGAACACTCAACGAGTCGAGTGATGGTGAAGTCCATTTGTAGGTGCAATCTAATATAGTCTTACTCACTGCATTTACAGTAATTTACGGAGAAATCCGTATACAATATAGAATACCGTAGCGAAGCATGGGTACATTTGCTAGTAAGAAATAAATTGACAAAAGGGCCCACCTTTTCAATACAATATATATTTGAAGAGGAACGACGACGATGTGAAAAGGATAAACGACAAGCACAGAAGCTCTGTCAAGCTCAGCCCTGCCCTTCCCCAGCTATTCCATGTGATCTGTGTGCATGTATGTTTCATGCCAAGATTGGGCTACTAAGTCATATGAAACATATTCACAAAGCATCCTGAGTGTAAACATGTAAACTGCTGAAGAAAATGCCTACTTGGATACGAGTTGCAGCCGACAATGACCTAGATTCTTTATCATAATGTTACCAGCCAGGTCTGATGTGTTTGGACAGCCAAAGTAGGGGACTGCCTGTAGGGGTGAAGTACAGTGGGGACTTCGAGGGCCCTGAGACCGCTACGGTAGCTGTGAAGGCCCTTCAGGAACTCTGAAAAGTGGTGGCAAAAGGGGCTCTGGTTAAGACGCAGCAGGTCGTTATGCTACTTAGGTTCCAGAATGGGTAAAAAAAAAAAAAAAAATGCAATGTAAAGTTTAATCTTATACCATTTGTATAGTATCATTTGAAGTAATTCCACATACTGTATGTCAGTTGAGTATATTTGTAAGTAGTACAGGAGATATTATAAGTAGAATTTTGTAAACAATATAAATTTATTAAGGATGAGCTGTGTGTTTAATAGAAAAAATTGTTAGCGTAAATTGTATAATATTGTATTATAGGAAAATTTTCTTCTCTTGTTAATTTAATATTTAGTGCTTGACAATAGTGTATTTTAGTGTACCATTTGCCACTGAGGTAGACACCTCATTTGCAAATAAAGAGATTTGATTTGATTTTGATTTTGATGTGCCGCAGGAACCTCCACGCCTTCTAACAAGTTGATGCTCATCAAGGATCTCTATTACCTCTGCTACTGTTCATTCTGTGCCTTGACACCATAGCTGTGGAACTGCAGACTTCACACCCTTGGATACTGGTTTATGCTGATGATATAACAGTTGCCAGTAAAAATTGTCAAGACTTACAGTACATCAGTTAATCCAATGCTGGAAAACTCATCTCGATGAATATGGCTTGAGACTCAATCTGAAGGAGATGGCGTACTTGCAATGTAGAGAGTAGTATGATGGGTCAGTTAACATGATGGTGTTGATCTCTCTAAAACCAAGCATCGGCCATCTGTTTGGATAGTACCACACTTCCAGATACGTGGAACAGAGTCAATGTTGCCTGGACGAAGTGGCCCAGGTTACGGGAGTTCTTTTCTACCTAAAGATGCCCAATTCATAAATCGAAAATTTACAGAATGATTGTATGTCCAGTGGCATTGTATGAGATGGAGTGTTGGTCAGTCACAAAGAAACGTTAATGATGCCTGTATGTCATGGAAAGGAAGATGCTTCGATGGCCAATGGGACTCATTAAACTGGACCATGTCAGAAATCAATCAATCACTACTGATCTGCATTTAGGGCAGTCGCCCAGGTGGCAGATTCCCTACCTGTTGTTTTCCCTGTGTTGCCGTATGACCTGTAGAAATTCATACAAACAGTAAAACATCTTTTATACATTTTGCATTTGTGTTGTTGTGTTTGAGTCATCAGTCCATAGACTGGTTTGATGCAGCTCTACATGCCACCCTATCCTGTGCTAACCTTTTCATTTCTACGTAACTACTGCATCCTACATCTGCTCTAATCTGTTTGTCATATTCATACCTTGGTCTACCCCTACCGTTCTTGCCACCTACACTTCCTTCAAAAACCAACTGAACAAGTCCTGGGTGTCTTAAGATGTGTCCTATCATTCTATCTCTTCTTCTCGTCAAATTTAGCCAAATCGATCTCCTCTCACCAATTTGATTCAGTATCTCTTCATTCGTGATTCGATCTATCCATCTCACCTTCAGCATTCTTCTGTAACACCACATTTCAAAAGCTTCTATTCTCTTTCTTTCTGAGCTAGTTATCATCCATGTTTCACTTCCATACAATGTCACGCTCCACACAAAAGTCTTCAAAAACATCTTTCTAATTCCGATATCAATGTTTGAAGTGAGCAAATTTCTTTTCTTAAGAAAGCTCTTCCTTGCTTGTGCTAGTCTGCATTTTATGTCCTCCTTACTTCTGCCATCGTTGGTTATTTTACTACCCAAGTAACAATATTCATCTACTTCCTTTAAGACTTCGTTTCCTAATCTAATATTTCCTACATCACCTGCCTTCGTTCGACTGCACTCCATTACTTTTGTTTTGGACTTATTTATTTTCATCTTGTACTCCTTACCTAAGACTTCATCCATACCATTCAGCAACTTCTCGAGATCTTCAGCAGTCTCAGATAAAATAACAATATCTTTGGCAAATCTCAAGGTTTTGATTTCCTCTCCTTGGACTGTGATTCCCTTTCCAAATTTCTCTTTGATTTCCTTTACTGCCTGTTCTATGTAAACATTGAAAAGGAGAGGGGACAAACTGCAGCCTTGCCTCACTCCTTTCTGGATTGCTGCTTCTTTTTCAAAGCCCTCGATTCTTATCACTGCAGACTGATTTTTATACAGGTTGTAGATAATTCTTCGTTCTCGGTATCTGATCCCTATCATCTTCAGAATCATAAATAGCCTGGTCCAATCAACATTATCGAATGCCTTTTCTAGATCTACGAATGCCATGCACGTGGGCTTGTCCTTCTTGATTCGATCCTCTAAGATCAGACGTAAAGTCAGGATTGCTTCACGTGTTCCTACATTTCTTCGGAAGCCAAATTGATCTTCCCCCAACTCAGCTTCAACTTGTTTTTCCATTCTTCTGTAAATAATACGTGTTAAAATTTTGCAGGCACGAGATACTAAACTAATAGTGCGGTAGTTTTCACACCTGTCAGCACCGGCTTTCTTGGGAATAGGTATAACAACATTCTGCCGAAAATCGGATGGGACTTCTCCTGTCTCATACATCTTGC
Source organism: Anabrus simplex (assembly GCF_040414725.1). Taxonomy (NCBI): domain Eukaryota; kingdom Metazoa; phylum Arthropoda; class Insecta; order Orthoptera; family Tettigoniidae; genus Anabrus; species Anabrus simplex. Next base: position 425,406,544 of record NC_090269.1, on the reverse strand, counting down.
ACACTAAATGAAATAACCTTACCATGCTGGTTTCTCCTAAGGCAGTCAGTAATTCAGAGGGAATATCATCAATTCCAGGTGCCTTGTTCCTATTTAGGTCACTCACAGCTCTGTCAAACTCTGACCTCAAAATTCGGTTTCCCATTTCATCAGCATCAACAGCCCCTTCATGTTCCAGAACGAAATTATCTACATCGTTACCTTGATACAACTGTTGGATATGCTCCTGCCATCTTTCTGCTTTGTCTTCTTTCCCTAGAAGTGGCTTTCCACCTGAGCTCTTAATATTCATGCACCTAGATTTCCTTTCTCCAAAGGTTTCCTTGATTTTCCTGTATGCAGCATCTACCTTTCCCAGGACCATACAGGCTTCGACATCCTTGCACTTCTCCTTCAGCCATTCTTCCTTAGCTACCTTGCACTTTCTATCCACTTGATTCTTTAATCGCCTGTATTCTTTTCTGCCCTCTTCATTTCTAGCATTCTTGTATTTTCGTCGTTCATCAATCAGGTCTAGTATCTCCTGAGTTATCCACTGATTCTTAGTTGATCTTTTCTTCCTTCCTAACATTTCTTCAGCAGCTCTACTGACTTCATTTTTCATGACTCTCCACTCTTCCTCTACTGTGTTTCCTTCGGCCTTTTCATTTAGTCCTTGTGCAACATGTTCCTTGAAACAATCCATCACACTCTTTTCTTTCAACTTGTCTAGATCCCATCTTTTTGCATTCTTTCCTTTCTTCAATTTCTTCAACTTCATATGGCATTTCATGACCAACAAGTTGTGGTCAGAGTCCACGTCTGCTCCTGGGAAAGTTTTGCAATCCAACACCTGGTTTCTGAATCTCTGCCTAATCATAATGAAGTCTATTTGATACCTTCCAGTGTCTCCAGGTCTCGTCCACGTATACAGCCGTCGTTTGTGGTGTCTGAACCAAGTATTGGTGAGGACTAAATTATGGTCAGTGCAGAATTCAACCAGCCGACTTCCTCTTTCGTTCCTTTGTCCCAATCCAAATTCTCCTACTGTGCTACCTTCTCTACCTTGGCCTACCACTGCGTTCCAGTCTCCCATCACAATTAGATTCTCGTCACCTTTGACATATTGTATTAAATCTTCTATCTCCTCATATATTCTTTCAATTTCTTCATCATCCGCTGAACTAGTAGGCATATAGACCTGCACTATTGTGGTGGGCATTGGTTTGGTGTCTATCTTGGCGACAATAATTATTTCACTATGCTGGTCGTAGTAGCTTATCCGCTGCCCTATTTTCTTATTCATTATTAAACCAACTCCTGCATTATCCCTGTTTGATTTCGTGTTGATAATTCGGTAGTCGCCTGACCAAAAATCCTGTTCTTCCTGCCAACGTACTTCACTTATACCAACTACATCTAACTTTAGCCTATCCATCTCCCTTTTCAGATTCTCTAACCTACCACAACGATTCAAACTTCTAACATTCCACGCTCCGACTCGCAGAATGTCAGTATCCATCTTCCTGATGATCGCCCCCTCTCGTGTAGTCCCCACCCGGAGATCCGAATGGGGGACTAGTTTACCTCCGGAATATTTTACCCGGGAGGAAGCCATCATCAGTACATCATTCATACAGAGAGAGCTGCATGTCCTCGGGAGGTGGTTACGGCTGTAGTTTCCCGTTGCTTTTAGCCGTGTAGCAGTATCAACACAGCTAAGCCATGTTGAGTATTATTACAAGGCCGTATCAGTCAATCATCTAGACTGCCGCCCTTGCAACTACCGAAAGGCTGCTACCCCCCTTTCGATGAACCATTCGTTAGTCTGGTCTCTCAACAGATACCCATCCGATATGGTTGCACCTGCGGCTCGGCTATCTGCATCATTGGGACACGCAAGCCTCCCCACCGCGGCAAGGTCACATGGTTCGTAGAGGAGGATTTTGCATTTATTTGTTTTTTTATCTTTCCATGTTAACTTATTTTCGATATATGTTTCTTGTTTATTCATTTTTTTTTACTTATGCAATCATTACATAAAATAAACCTCATGATGATTCCGTATTGATCTAAAAATCATTAAAAATTTACTCCTAAGAGAAAATTATATTTCTGCACCTTTCAATACACCATTAAGAAAGACTTTACATTATTAATAGATAATGAAAAGACATTTGAGTCCAGCATCAACATGACGTGATAGTGCACATAGGATGGAGCTTGCTCAGAGGGACCGAAGAATGGGGAACTCCTACAGACAATAATAATGAGTCAATCTGAATGAGTGATTTTTCCGTAATACCTATGTAAACACTCTACTATATAAGTTCCATCCTGAAACAACAGGGAGTCCCATAATCAGCTCACATATTGGTCCATTTCAACAAGAATGTAACAAGATGACTTCATTTTTATACACGTAACAACACAGGGTGTATTTAGCATTAAGACTTACAACAAGTGGACTTTTTAAAATCGTCGTGCTACATATTACACATATTACACACACCATCTCTTTTATGTATCATATTTTTCTAGTAATGTTTTAGAATGTCTTTTGCTAACTTATTTATTAGCCAGCTGATTATGGTCCAACGCAGCACCAAAATATTTTCTGGTGTTATAAAAAAAGTATTTTCATTGTTTATTAATAGTATTAAATTTTAACGGTGTAATGAAAGATGGAAAAATATAATTTTCTCTTAGGAGTCAATTTTGAATGATAAGGAATCATATTTTTTAATTTTAATTTTGATTTACGTTGCAGTTGCTGCAAAACTGTAAGTTGGAATGCAAATATTTGCTATGAACTACTTTTCCAGATAACTATCCATTGACACCAAGAAAGTGAGGTCATAGCTCGCCCAAACAACCACCTTGAAGGTATTTGTGGTACTGCTCAGTAAGAGTCAGTAAGCTGTTACTACTGGTATCATTGACACATCATTAATTACAGTGTGTCACAATAACATGAGTGGTAGGAAATGAAAGTGCATCACAATTGCTGAGAATCTCAATATATTAAAACTTGAGAAAGAAACTGGCAATAAGAAGCAAGTAGACATTGCCACGTATTGCTCTGTCCACTGTTAATTCTACTGTGGCAAAAACAACCGAGGTCACTATCAATGGTGTTCCTATGTCCAGCATGTGATGTGCAAAGAGAAAACAATATGAGGAAGCTGGAAAGTGCCAAAGATACTGTAGTTGAAAACAATGGTTATTAATTGAGCAGAGGATTCTAGTGATGCAAACGACAGTGAATTGTCCAATCTACAGGGAATCAAGCCTCTTGCAAGTTCAGATTAATGAAATACCAGTATCTGTCATGTAAGTAGGTCCACTTGTTAATTTTCATGGCAAATACATTTTTGTTACCGTATCTCAAATATGTTGAGGCAAAGCGTCTGTATCCGTCAATTTATTTTTATGTTCATATTTACATAAAGAGCAGGCAGTGAGAGATGTGAACCCTGTGGAGTGGTACAAAATGTTTCTTTATGTCTACTTTATTCTTTCATTCGCAAAAGTGTAGATGCCTGAAGTACAGTATTATGAAATAGTTGAAAATTTGGGAAATTTTCCTAAATGTCTAATTATCTTAATTTAAGCCTACCATAAACAAAAACAAGTAACGTAAGAAAGCCGAGATGGAAGAGCATCACATCTACTGCTCCCATCTAGTCCACAGTCACAGATGAGTCTGAGAACACTTAGGATGTCATCAAGTTGCTGGAGATAGGAAATAGTGCGATTATACAACCTGAACAATGTCATGTCTCTAAACCTCAACTCTGCACATCCACCTACACCCACACAACATATTTTATTCCCAAAGGACTTGCAGCTGTGGCTTCAACACAGCCACTGCCTATTCTTTTCTTTCTTTTTTTATATCTAAAACTGTGGACTTTATGTAGGTGTACAGATGTACTTATCGGAAATCCACAGATGCAAACATGTTAAATTGAACTTTCACTTATAATTTGTAGGTGTTTAATGTCATAACTGAATGTGAACTCTCTTAGATTTGCTGCATCCAGTTGGACCAACATAAATTTCACATGTGTTTACTAAGATATAAATCCATCAAGGTGCCATCTAAGGTAGCTGAATTGTTACTTGGAATGTTAAGCTAAAACAGTACCCGGAAAACCGGAACTGTAAACAGTAGGGAACGATATGATGATAAACGGGATTAGAAGTCAGATTGTGAGTTTCACAAATAGGAAAAGTCCTCTCAGTTTTAATTACTGCGTTGATGTGTTGGAAGTTCCTTATGGGAATCTAGGTGTTAATGTAGGGAAAGATCTTCATTGGTGTAATCACATGAAAATCACATATTACACATAATTACTATTTAACTGCACACTGAAGAAAATCATGCAAGAGTGGACTAAGAAATGCCAACCAAACATCAAGATTGGCAAAAATATCAAACTCAATTTGCTGGCATTTGCAGATGACCTTGCACTGCTCACAAATAGTGTGGAAGAGGCTAAACACCAAATTGAAGAACTCGAAAAAATAGCAGCAAAAGTCGGACTACAAATCTCATTTGAAAAGTTGGAAATGATGCCATATTTTAAGGTTGAAACACCAACTCTCACACTGAATAATAACAAACAAATTAAGATTGTAGAGATTTTTTTTTTGCTATGGGCTTTATGTCACACCGACACAGATAGGTCTTATGGCGACGATGAGCTAGGAAAGGCCTAGGAGTTGGAAGGAAGCGGCCGTGGCCTTAATTAAGGTACAGCCCCATCATTTGCCTGGTGTGAAAATGGGAAACAATGGAAAACCATCTTCAGGCCTGCCGACAATGGGATTCGAACCCACTATTTCCTGGATGCAAGCTCACAGCCGTGTGCCCCTAACCACACGGCCAACTCACCCGGTGGGGGAGATTATTACTTGGAACTTAAATGAGAGAGTATCAGTAGAAAACAGAACAACTAAACTGAAACAATCACAACCTATCACTTGGCCAACATACAAGAAGAAATCTCTCTTGATAAACGCAAAGTTCAAACACTACAACTCTGTTATTAAACCTCAAGCAAGCTATGCTAGTGAAACACTATTCAATTTGAACACGAAATCAACAACACATAAATTACAGAAGACAGAAAGAAGAATCCTTAGGATAATCATAAACAAAAAACACCATGTAAATGGATCATGGCGATTATTGCCTAATGAAGTTTTATACCAGGAAACTGAGTCAATAATAGACACAATGCAGAAAAGGAGGGTTGCATTTTTCTGCCACATATCAAGACAGCCAAAAACCAGGGTTCTGAAACATCTTTCAACTACTTTTGGAAAAGTAAAACCAAGAATAATTGGTTCAAAGAAGTCCTAGATGATTTAGGTGAGATAGGCTTGACAATGCAGCATATTGAAGACCAAGAAGAAAAGAGGATCCTGAGAAACAAAGACTTGAGACTTAAACTAAAAACTTTTACATGAAACAGTACACCATAACTGACGAAGAAAGGACAGCCAGGTCTCTAAGAATGAAGAAATTCTGGGAGCAGAAGAAGAAACATAAGCCAAATTTGTAGCTAATACTCTTAAGACTTAAATGTATAAGACAAATTTGTAGCTAATACTCTTGAGACTTAAATACATATGGATTGATTAAAGTGCTCCAATGTGGGTGTAAAATAATTTTTTTTAAAATGGGATTGTAAATAAAGGGTACAGATCTCTGTACAATAGTTATGAGGGTGTTTAGGGGTTGTAGTAAGGATGTAAAGGAGAAGGCATATAAGTCTCTGGTAATACCCCAAATAGAGTATGGTTCCAGTGTATGGGAACCTCACCAGGATTGATTCAAGAACTGGAAAAAATCCAAAGAAAAGCAGCTCGATTTGTTCTGGGTGATTTCCGAGAAAAGAGCAGTGTTATAAAAATGTTGCAAAGTTTGGGCTGGGAAGATTTGGTAGAAAGGAGACGAGCAGCTCGACTAAGTGGTATGTTCTGAGCTGTCGGTGGAGAGATGGAGTGGAATGGCATTAGTAGACGAATAAGTTTGAGTGGCGTCTTTAAAAGTAGGAAAGATCACAACATGAAGATAAAGTTGGAATTCAAGAGGACAATTTGGGGCAAATATTTGTTTATAGGAAGGGGAGTTAGAGACTGGGATAATTTACTAAGGGAGATGTTCAATAAATATCCAATTTCTTTGAAATACACTGACTGACAGAGCAAATGCAACACCAAGGAGGAGTGGTTCGAAAGGGATGAAAGTTGGGGAAAAAACAGAGACGCACGGACGAATAATTGATGTTTATTTCAAACCGATATGCAGGTTACACAATGCGCACGGCATCGACTCAGTAGGATGTAGGACCACCGCGAGCGGCGATGCACGCAGAAACACGTCGAGGTACAGAGTCAATAAGAATGCGGATGGTGTCCTGAGGGATGATTCTTCATTCTCTGTCAACCATTTGCCACAGTTGGTCGTCCGTACGAGGCTGGGGCAGAGTTTACAAACGGCGTCCAATGGGATCCCACACGTGTTCGATTGGTGAGAGATCCGGAGAGTACGCTGGCCACGGAAGCATCTGTACACCTCGTAGAGCCTGTTGGGAGATGCGAGCAGTGTGTGGGCGGGCATTATCCTGCTGAAACAGAGCACTGGGCAGCCCCTGAAGGTACGGGAGTGCCACCGGCCGCAGCACATGCTGCACGTAGCGGTGGGCATTTAACGTGCCTTGCATACGCACTAGAGGTGACGTGGAATCATACGCAATAGCGCCCCAAACCATGATGCCGCGTTGTCTAGCGGTAGGGCGCTCCACAGTTCTCCACGCCGACGCCACACTCGTCTGCGGTGACTATCACTGACAGAACAGAAGCGTGACTCATCGGAGAACACGACGTTCCGCCATTCCCTCATCCAAGTCGCTCTAGCCCGGCACCATGCCAGGCGTGCACGTCTATGCTGTGGAGTCAATGGTAGTCTTCTGAGCGGACGCCGGGAGTGCAGGCCTCCTTCAACCAATCGACTGGAAATTGTTCTGGTCGATATTGGAACAGCCAGGGTGTCTTGCACATGCTGAAGAATGGCGGTTGACGTGGCGTGCGGGGCTGCCACCGCTTGGCGGCGGATGCGCCGATCCTCGCGTGCTGACGTCACTTGGGCTGCGCCTGGACCCCTCGCACGTGCCACATGTCCCTGCGCCAACCATCTTCGCCACAGGCGCTGCACCGTGGACACATCCCTATGGGTATCGGCTGCGATTTGATGAAGCGACCAACCTGCCCTTCTCAGCCCGATCACCATACCCCTCGTAAAGTCGTCTGTCTGCTGGAAATGCCTCCATTGACGGCGGCCTGGTATTCTTAGCTATACACGTGTCCTGTGGCACACGACAACACGTTCTACAATGACTGTCGGCTGAGAAATCACGGTACGAAGTGGGCCATTCGCCAACGCCGTGTCCCATTTATCGTTCGCTACGTGCGCAGCACAGCGGCGCATTTCACATCATGAGCATACCTCAGTGACGTCAGTCTACCCTGCAATTGGCATAAAGTTCTGACCACTTCTTCTTGGTGTTGCATTTGCTCTGTCAGTCAGTGTAATATAAGAAAAGGCTAGGAAAACAACAGATAGGGAATCTATCACCTGGGCGACTGCCCTAAATGCAGATCAGTAGTGATTGATTGATTGATTGATTGATTGATTGATTGATTGATTGATTGATTGACTGATTGACTGATAGAGTGAGATAATGATTATGAATGTTAAGCTAAAATAATCATAATCGGGATACCTTTTTGCAACGTGATGGCTGCTTCGTATTAGACTGAAACACTATGTCCTTCAAGATGGATGCGAATGGTGTAACTCCAATCCCTCCTCCAATTAAGATGGACACTTCAAATTGATACCAGTCCTGGTGACTTTCCCCATAAGGGCCTTCCAGATGGATCTGAAAGAACACGAGCATTATTATATGACCTCCTTACTTTATGTAAACAGGTGGCTAAACTTTAAACATATCTACCAGGATAACAAGATGATGTATGAAATTCAACTGTGTCAAAAAAATCCAGATGGAGTAATTACACTCTGATCACAACAACATGCTTCATAAGTTATGGAAAGGAACAAACAAGAGAGGATCAAGTGATAGAGAGAGAGAGATAGGAACAAGGAACACATACTATTCGAAAAGAGGGAGCAATAGAAATAGGAAACAAGGACAAACATGGAAACAAAAAAAGAAGAAGGAGAATCTCCACATCTTCAAATAGACAGGGACCCAGTTTATTCAACCTCAGTTAACACTTAACTGCATGTTAAAATAATTTAACAGTGAACTTAACAAAATTAGCATTTAATCAACAGTGCTGTCATTGCTACAAGACCTATTCAGTATCATTAGCTTAATATAGTGTCCTACATAATTGATACTAGTTTTGACCTTATATACATTGCGTCATCTTTCAACTGCATCTACAGTGGAGGAGATGGACTTTGGTACGGTGGAGATGGCGGAAGGGCAAACCCGTAGCGTCTGTACTCCAGAGAAGCAGCTACAAAAGGTGTCTGACTCCATGTTAGCGGTGGCCTAATTTGAACCTGGCAGAAGGTAATAAAATGCCTTTGGGAGTAGTGAGCCCATCAGACAAACAGCCTATAAGCTGCAGTCGCTTAAGTGTGGCCAGTATCCAGTATTCGGGAGATAGTGGGTTCGAACCCCACTGTCTGCAGCCCTGAAGATGGTTTTCCATGGTTTCCCATTTTCACGCCAGGCAAATGCTGGGGCTGTACCTTAATTAAGGCCACAGACGCTTCCTTCCCACTCCTAGCCCTCTCCTGTCCCATCATCGCCATAAGACCTATCTGTGTCAGTGCGACGTAAAGCAACTAGCAAAAAACAGCCTATAAAATGAGTGGGAGTGAATCGAGGCCTCGGAAAATGCTAGGGCATCACCCTGAAGTGACACGCAGTTCCCGGTGCTCTGGGGGAACTGTGAGAAGTGGGCTACCAGACATCACAAGAATCGGTATCATCGTCATGACTTTGAATGGCGAGGTAGAAGAACTGATAGAGTATATGGAGAAGAAAGACATAGCAATGATGGGAATAAGTGAGGCAAAATGGAAGGGGAAAGGTCAAAAATAATTTAAGGGTATAGATTATATTGGAGTGGAGGAAAGATGGAAACAAATGGTGTTGGTGTTATATTGACCAGATAAGTGAGAGGATAATTAAAGTTAAAGTTAGACTTGGACTTGAGAGTGGAATCAAAGATTGTGTACAGGTTTATGCACCCCAATCAGGGAATGCAGATGAATGTTTAGAAGAGTTTCTAGAAGAACTGGAAAGTTGTATTGTAGACAAAGAGGTTATAAAAATGGGAGACATGAATGCACATGTTGGAACAGAGAGACAGGGAAAAGAAGAGATAATTGGCCTCTATAGTTATGGAAACCAAGATGAAGAAGGAGATTTGGTAAAAGATTTTTATAGAAGGAATGGATTAATTGTTGGCAATACATGGTTTAGGAAAAATAATTCACAAAAAATAACTAGATATGGTTGGGGAGATAGAAAGACAAAGACAATGATTGATCTTATTCTGGTGGAGAAAGAGAAACATAGACAACTGGAAGATATGACAGCAATGCCAAGAGCAGATTTCAAAGGAGACCATAAAATGGTGGTAGCCAAATTAAGACTTGGTAAAATAATGAAGTTAATAGAAAAAAAGGGAAAGAAAAATAAAGGGATGGAAGTTAAAAGAGAAAGAAATAAGAGAAAAGTTTCAAGAGGATCTGAAAAAAGAAATTCCCAAAGATGACATGAACAGTATGAAAGAGGAATGGACATGTTTCAGAAATGGATTTGTAAAGTGTGCAGTCAACACCTGTGGAAGACTATTAAGGAAGAAAAAGGAAAAGGTGACTCCTTGGTGGAACAGCAGGGTAAAGGAAGCAGTTAAAGAGAAACAAATGGCTTGGAGGAAATGGATAGGCAGCAACAGTACAGAGAATTGGCAGAAATATAAAGAAGCCAAAAAGGTATGTAAGAAAATACAACCTGTGACAATAAAGATCGGTGAATATTCCTATACTATCAACATAGATGAACAATGCATGACAGTGACCTTACTGTCCTTCGAAATAGTCCCCTCCCATAACTATGCACTGCTGAGATCGGCGATACATGTCCTGGAAACTTTGCAAGAAGGCTTCCTTTGGAATGTGTTCAAAAGCCTTGTCACATTTCGTTGGATGTCAGGAATATTATCAAATCTCTTTCCTTTGAAAGCGAGTTTGAATCGTGGGAATAGGAAGAAGTCTAGAGGACTGAGATCTGGCGAGTATGGGGGATGTTCAAGTTGCACCACCCCCTTCTTTTGCCATGAACTGTTTGACGATATTGGCTGTGTGTGGGCGAGCGTTGTCATGGACAAAAACCCATGAACCTTGTTGTGCATACTGGGATCGTACCCTGCGTAGACGTTTCATTAAATGGGTCAAAATTTCAATGTACCGTGCAGCATTCAGTGACGTTCCCTCAGGTAGAAATTCCTTGTGGATAAGCTAGGAGGAGAAATGGAAGAAGAAAGGAAAGACAGATCAATGTTTGACCTGATCTTTACATATGAGACATATGATGTAGAAAAGATGGGAGTCTGGAAAAGATATAGTGATGACATTTATTGATATTGAGAAAGCTTATGGCCCCGACAGTTGATATGGGACACATTAAGAAAAAAGCGCAAGTTAACAGAGTGGAAGTGCAAATGATAAAAGCTATGTATAAAAATTGTGTTAGTAGTGTGAAGATTAATATAGGAAAAACAAAATGGTTTAAAGTTGAAACTGGTCTCCGACAGGGAAATGTACTATCCCCCATACTATTCATCAGAGTCATCGATGAATTTCATACGAACATTAAACAGAGATTGGGAAGACAGGCAACAAAAGCCATGTTATTTGCAGATGATATAGTGATATGTGGTGAGGATGAAATGGAAATGCAAAAACAAGTAGATGTATGGAATCAAGTGATAGAAAAATTAGGGATGAAAGTAAGCACAGAGAAAAGTAAAACAATAGTGATGACAAGGGGAAGGAAGGAAGGAAGGAAGGAAGGAAGGAAGGAAGGAAGGAAGGAAGGAAGGAAGGAAGGAAGGAAGGAAGGAAGGAAGAGGGAAGGTAAAACTGAATGGTAAAATTCTGGAAGTGGTTAAAAATGTCAAGTACTTGGGAAGTGTAATCCCAGAAGAGGGAAAGATAACCGAGGAAGTTGGGAAAATAATACAACAAGCAAACAGCTTCTACCAGAGTATAAGGGGTATTTTGTGGAACCAAGATGTCCCGAAGAAATGTAAGAAAGTATTATATTCAACCTATCATGAATCCATACTAACCTATGCAGCTGGATCGTGGACTACAACAAAACGAGAGGAGAGTAGAATACAGGCAGTGGAGATGAAATTCCTAAGAGGTATCAAGGGCAAGACCAGAGAGGATAGAATTAGAAATGAGGAGATAAGGAAAAGGACAGGAATCTTGAAAGGATAGAAACAACAAAACTAAAATGGTATGGGCATATGATGAGAATGGGAGAAGAGAGTGTGCCAAAAAAAAAAAAAGCTTTTTCAGAGAAGAGGTGGACAGATTCAGTGTGGGAGTGCATAGAGAAGTGGGGAGGAAAACCGGAAGGTGTACATAAAAAAAAGGAGAAGAGTGGTGGAGAAACAGGCAGTGATGGAGGTCCTTGATTCACAACCTGACCTGGGAAGCTGGAAATGGGAAACGAAGATGGAGATGATGATACATTGGGTCATCTTCAGCCATGATCTAATTGGAAACATATGTTTACATACAACCAAAAATAAAGAATACAATTTGGTATATCTTAATTTAAAATCTAAGTCTAAAACATTGATGAAGTCAGAATACACATATAAAATTGATACCAAAATGACACATCAAAACTGCTGCTGTTGTTGTTGAACTATATCAATGTCCTTATAGTAACCAAGCGTTTTTGAGTCGATCTGGGAGTTGGTATTCCTTATCTGTATAGTTGAGCTGTTTGATTTATAAATTATGTCTTGATGAATAATAACATCAGTAATGGTTTATATGTAGCTTGAAGGGGACATTCACAACTTGAATAAGTGTTCCTTTTCATCAGATGTAGTGATCTATTGTATAATTTGGTTTGAAGTGTATGAAAAAGAAAATATTTGAAGTGAATTTTGAGAAAAGAAGGGAAGCTAGAAGATCGAGATTAACATACAGCTATATGAGACTCACCCCAATGTTCCTTGTAAATTGTATGCAGTTGGCATGGACACCAACACCAAACTGACTGTTAAGAGGGAACAGGAGTATAGCTTATGATGACAGGGGTTGGAGGAGGGGCAGGTAGGTAGGGGTGAACTGATTGGTGGGTTTAACGTGTCTCTTTTACGTTTATACTTTGCGTATACAGGAATTATTATATCAATCAGAATATTAGGTTTTTCATTGATTTCATTTTTAGTTAAGGTTAAAGAGCTGTTGTAAATGAATGTAACAGTTCTCCAAAATGTTGAACATGGTACCCTTCTTATCCACTTTCAATATGCTTAAATCTCAGTCAGTTGATGTAAAATTATGTCTTGTGTTGTGCCATGGCAAGAAACGATTGTATCTTGAAGCACTGACATGTTCCATGTACTGTATTGAAAAATTACATTCTGTTTGCCCTGTATATCTAATTTTAAATATAATCAACATTGGTTAAAACTGACAATCTGTTAAACCTTCAGTTATCTGTGCAGGTTCAAGCAGTTAAATTCTCTGTTAGCTTAAAATATGGCAGGTGTATTAGATGCAGAACTTCTGTATCTTAAATATTTGGAATATTATAGGCCTTTTCCAGAAGGAGTTAGAAACAGAAGGGAATGATGTTCATACAGTTGTTTCAGTTGCTTGATCGTACATTGGCTAACATCAGTATGCACATTCAGTTCATTACAAACCTTTTGCCAAGCGTCGCTTTTAGCTTTGAGCACAGATCCATTCGTTTGCTTATTTTCTATTAATAGGTAGTATATACTTAGAAATCATTTCCAAAAGAAGAAATATTTGAACCTCACATTCTCTTCTCGGCTTTTTTTTTTTTTTTCATATTTGTCTATAGAGCAACAGAAATTTCACGGTCAAGGCTAAAAATTCTAATAAATGTTGACTTTGCACACCTTGGTTTATAGCTGCATTCAAACAAAAGGGCATCGGAGTGCGCTCAAAAACTGCATGGTTCTGCCACTGCCTTGTAGATTCTCACTGATCCTGACTCTTGTGAGAGTTAACAACATGTTAGCTAACAGTTCCCAGGAAATGTTTAGATAAATGCAAGAATCTTAACATGCCGCTAAATTTTTAATGCTATGTTAACAAACAGTGCGTTAGTATTATTTTAACTAAGAATGAATAAACTAGGCCAGGCTCTTTCTCCTCAACAATCCCAGTTCTTCTACAGCTGCCTCTTCTCAGCTTGTTTCCGCCTCCCAGCTTTATCAGGAGGGCGAGCATCAACACTCATTGAGTGGCTACCTCGACAGAATTTCAGTCTTCATGTGGGGGGATAGGAGAGGCCTAGAAGTGGGAAGGAAGCGGCCATAGCCTTAATTCAGGAACAGCCCCAGCATTTGCCTGGTGTGAAAACGGGAAACCATGGAAAACCATCTTCGAGGATGCCGACAGTGGGATTCAAACCCACTACCTCCCAGATGCAAGCTAACAGCTGCGTTCCCCCTAACCGCATGGTCAACTCGCCCGTTAGAGGTAAGTATAGGATAAGAAGAGAGCCAGATAAGTACAGGAAAAGGGAACAAACATAAGACAAAGATAAATACAGTATTATCAGCACATGGAAGTAATGAAATCAATCCGGAAATTAATAACAGACTAAGTAAAGGTACAACATTTTATCATCAAGTCAGAGAGCTTTTATGGGATGACAAAGTACCCAAAAGAACGAAATTAACATTATATAAACAGTATTTCATACCAATTGTAACATACGGACTAGAAATGCTGGTAACTAATAAAAGACAAGGTAGTAAGATACAAGCAGTAGAAATGAAATTTTTAAGAACATCGGTTAAAAAGACAAGAAGAGATAGAATTCAAAATATTAAAATCAGAGAAGAGCTAAATATAGAACCGTTAGTACAGAACATACAGAAAGCAAGACTGAGATGGTTCGGACATGTAAAAAGAATGGGAAAGGAATGGGTGTAGCAAGAAGGGAATTGGAAAGGGAAGTTATGGGAAAGAGACCAGTTGGAAGAACGAGAAGAAGGTGGATGGATCAGATTTGGAAAGACATTAGAGAAGCTGGATTGGATGTGGCGGAAATAATGGAGCAGGAAAAGTGGAAAGACAGAAATGAGTGGAGGAGGCTTGTTAACCACACCCGGGTGACTGGAGTGGGAGACATTGATGATGATGATGATGATGATGATGATGATGATGACTTACAGTGATTCAGAAGGCAAAAACAATTTGAATAATTTAACCGAAAATTATATTGCATGTAAGTTGTTAGATTTAGAAGACAGTGATGTTGTTGGTGACAGTTATTTTATTGATCCAAGTGGTGGCAATGATGCTGAAGGTGGTGCAGGTGACAGTGACATAGACATTCAAAGTGGGCGGAGTTTACAGTAGCGTGAAAGGTTCCTATTTAACACTGATGCTGGTGGTTCTTCAACCTGTACTTATCTTTCTCTTATGTTTCTTCTCTTCTCCTGAACTTATACAGCTTTCTTCTTACCCCACATGAAGGCTAAATATCTGTCAAGACAGCCCCTCAACGAGTGTTGATACCCGCCCTCTTGATGAAGCTGGGAAGCAGAGCTCATCAGGGGCTGAGAAGACATGGATGTAGAAGAACTGGAATTAACCGCTTGCACACGACATGTAATTTCAAATTAGCAATGTGCGCTGCATGAGCTGCTTATAGGCAAAAAAACTTTTCTGAACCTTTCTACCATCTATTGATGGGCTGAGTAGCTCCAATGGTAGAGCGCTGCTCTTCTGAGCCCAACCTGGCACGTTCGATTCTGGCTCAGTCTGGTGGTATTTGAAGGTGCTCAGATACGTTGACCTTGTGTCAGTAGATTTAATGGCACATAAAAGAATTTTCCAGCACCTTGCTGTCTCCAAAAACCGTAAAAGTAGTTCATGGAACGTAAAAACCAATAACATTTTTAAAAATCTTACCATCGATTGAATATTGATTTACATCTTGCTGACATGGAATTCAAGTGGAGGGGGGAGAGAAAGTGCCTTCAGGATCTTCACCAGCCCTAGCTATAGCACCTAATAGGCAGTGCTAACAGCATGTCAATTTACAGTGGTTCAGGGGGCAAAAACAATTCAAAGGATTTAGCCAAAAGTAATTTTGCATGTATGTTGATAGATTCAGAAGACAGTGATACTGATAGTGACAGTCATTTTATTAATCCAAGTGGTGGCAATGATACAGAAAATGGTGCAGTTGACAGTGACGTTACAGACATTTAGAGTGGGCGGAGTTTGGAATAGCGTGAAAGGTTCTTATTTAGCACCGATGCTGGTTTGCATGTACACTTTGAGGATAACTCTGAACCTATAGATATTGTTCAGCATCTACACGAAGGCCAATATCATAAGAAGAATTTCTGAGCATTTATAGAGGTGTGAAAATTATTAGACTCAACATTTCTTTTCTTCATATTTGCACTGTCACATTACGTTACTTGACTGCCCATAAAAATGCTTTTAAGCTGGAGTGGAGCTCCTGTGCATCTTACTAGTTGTCTGTTTAAAGTAAATTATAGAAGGCAAGTTACATCTTTTTTTAAAATCACATCAATGACGACATTATAGTCAACAGACTCCTCGATCAATATTAAATTCCAATGTTGAGGATTGTTAATTTTTCTTTTGAGTGTAATTAGATAAAATGGAATTACATGAAGTGGTTCTGTGATATTTTGCTTTACTTGACTGCTGACTGTGCTTTGTGCTATTTACACTCTAAACTCTTGGAAACTGGTGTTCAGGAACAGACCAAACAGAAATATTTAATCTCAATATAATGTATAAAAAAATGCAAATAATACGGTATTTCAAAAAGTTCAGTAAGTTAGATGAATATTTGACTGAAAGTTCCAAGGATCAAATTAGAAAGACAAATGATGGCAAAAACTAAAACTAAGGCAATTTAATTTTTATCTTCTCCTTTGAGTATGATAATTTTAACACCTCTGTATTTTGTCATGAACTAGCAGAAATGATAGCATGGGTGGGGGGGTGTACATGTGTTTGATATTTTTTATGTTTCATGTAAATTTCGCCCTAGAAAAAAAAATGTTCATACTTGAGGAGGGAAAAAGTTACCAAAATAAATTATTCAACAGGTGGAAAATAAATAATCGGGTAAGAGGTTAACGAGAGAGAGCCTATCTATTTGAAGATGTTGAGATTGCCCTTGTCTTTTGTGTTTTCTTTCCATTTCTTCGTCTTCCTGCACTGACCTGTCACTGTGTTTTTCCTGTTATATGTTCCTATCCTTCTATACTCCTGACGGTAACAGGTCTGTGTGGGAAGAGTGAGAAATAGAAAGTTCTCTAATAACCTGAGCTGTAATGATGTTGCTGCTGCAGCGATAGTTTACACCTGGCTCTGGAATAGATACCCTGCGAGTTTAAGTAGGGTTCTATTGTATTTCCTTGAATGACTATAGAAAAACATGAGGAAAATCTATCGTATGTGATCTGAGCATGTTTCAGGTCTTACCTTGGGGAGAGGTTTATCTCCAAGAATGTTTGGATCGTAAACGTGACGAATGTTCCTTGTCCATGGACCCACGGCTCTAATGTGCACTGTCAGGTGAGGTTCATGTGGAGCAGATGAAATGGTGAATGGATGGTACTCACTGGGATTCAGAGCAGCGCATGCAACACGAACCCACTGACCAGACTTGTACTCAAAGTTAGTACTGGGTTTCTTAAATACCAGTAGTGTGACATCTGAAACAGGCAAAGGAGAACTTGCTATTAGGAGTATCTCAATGATTACTTGAAATGTAAAATATTCAACTAAGAACTATAGTACCTGATGGCAAGAGTTCAGCGTTGAGAACCGGGATCTCCAGAGTTTTCCTCGACATAGCAACAAGGCGATCCATAGTGAAGAGTATGCATGGTCCGAGGAAGAAGTACAACATGAATGGCTCCTGTTTGCGAGATCAGAGGTAGTTCATTAAGAAACAGTTGAAGGCTTGGTCCAGTTAACATTCTGGTATCAGTTCTCCATAGTAGGTTACAATCAATCACATCAAGCCAGAAGCAACAGGTTTTCACTAGGTCTTGACTGTTTCCCTTTGGGTTAGTTTTCAGATATTCAATCTTCTCATTCCTTAACATTATACTACAATAGCTAAACAATCCTGTCCATACTAAGTGACTAACGGCTCTGAGAAGGCCAGTTTGGCAGTGTGAAACAAATGGATATATTGCACTGGCTAGTACAATTACACATGGAATGGGGATAGGGGTAGCAACAGAAGAATAGGCTATAACACCAATGCTTGTATTTATAATACATCAGATTTAAATTTTGTATTCCATGAGTTTAAAGCTCTGTCCAGCACTACAGTGCACATCAAAACAAAACTTATCGCAGACCATCACACAGTAAAAATATTTTCATGCTGCTTTTTTTAATTTATCATGCAGAGGATTTGTACACATCAGTAATGATGCTTGAGAATTATGATTTGGTGTGATAAACTTCAAAGCACTCCACAATATGAGGAGACACTTATCTCTGCTGAATGATTATTGAATACTGGGCTTTCGAACCTGAGACTATAGAATGCAGTGAGGTAAAGAAAATTGTAGTATAATGTTAAGAAAATATTGACTGTTCACGAGGAAGACTTCTATAATAATGAGGGTTTGAATTTAGACGTTAGTAATAGAAGTGTAGGTGGTACGTTCATTCCCCACCAGACAGCTCACTGTACACAGTTCAGCGCTAGCATTCGAAGCGGAAGTTAACGGCACAATCATAATTGTACTATAATCTATTAGCTTCATAGTCCGTATTGATAGTTCAAGCACACAAGTATGAAGGATGTGTTCTCCACCTAATCAATACTTTATTTTACATAGTGTCAATATTATTATATATTATGTAAATAAAAATCCCTGACCTGGCCGGGAATCGAACCCGGGGCCTCCGGGCGAGAGGCAGGCATGCTACCCCTAATAATATTGACACTATGTAAAATAAAGTATTGATTAGGTGGAGAACTCGTCCTTCATACCTGTGTACCATCAGAACTGGCCTGGGATGGGGAGGGTTATAACTGGTGTACACACATATGAAAGTTGAGATGACCTTCCTTCATCGCCTTCAGCAACTTAAACTCCTTTGCCTGGACCTGCACTTAGAAAACAAGTGACGTTGTTGGTTTTAAGCTTTTGTCAGACAATTTTCTAGTTAAATCTTGACTTTGGTGCAGGTGCTGTGATGTCAAAAAAGAAAAGTGTACTCTGTGAATGATAAACTGAACATAATTGATCGTGTAAAGACTGGAATGCTGAATGTGTGTACAGTGCCCTTCATAAACTTGTGTTCTCCTGTTGCTTACCATTTTTTCCCAATCTTCTGTCTCCCTATAGGTCATTTTCCATTTATTGCAGTTAAGCTATAATGTGGTGTAAAGCATGTCCTCCAAAGGCCGCATTAAATTGAGCTTCTACAGTTCTTTCAGACAGAGTTGTCAACCTCACTTAAATTACTGTTATTATCATCATTATCGCTTTTACTACCTATCCACAATCCAAAACACTTTCAAGCAGACTCTGAACCTGGTCATACTGACCACTCCAAGGTACAGGAAGAGAATAATGCTGCAAATTATAATATCTAGAGTAAACCAAAGGTAATGGCGAGGGCAAAGTAGAACAGCCATATTCCTTAGGTATTAACAGAACTTAACCACTGGAGGTCTACTTGCAAGAGTAGCCAAACTACAAGCAGAAATGTAACAGTCTATGCTTGGCAGGCAAGACTCATCATGCAGCAAGCCTCCCACATCATTCAAGATGAATGGGTTAAAGCTTGGGCTCCCACTTTCTAGTCCCTGACAAGCTAAATCACAGGAGATGGGCATCCATACTCACTGAGGGATATGAGAGGCAGGAAGACAGATAAACACAGATTTAATATAAAAATCCTCTCTTACCTGTACCAAACGTCCAATACCATGAAGAATCAGGAGCAAGTAAAAGACTGGGTACAGCGAGTGTATAAACCAGAAGGCACCATACAGCTGTTTTCTTGCAATCGGAAGTGTAAAGATGTAAATGAGAGCTGTTAAGATTACGAGTAAGACACCTGTTATACCCGTAATGGTCTGCCAGCACCAATACTGGAACTTCGGAATTTCATGAGATCTGTGTATCAGAGGAGAAGATTTTCATAATTATTCAACATATACCATATCATGCATTCTTATCATACTTCTGAGTTCCATACATTGAAGAGATTACTTACGAATGGTAAAAATTTCGGAATAAGCAAGTCAGGTCATCTGAAGTTTGGGTTGAAATGCTGTAGAAATTGACGGCATGCCCAACGATGTGTATAACTATAAGAGAAGAATGCCAAACATTGTTACTGGACAATATTGGTTAATACGCACATCAAAAAAAACTTTTATACCACCTGGATTGTTGATTTTATGGCCTAACAGGACATATGGGAGGAACACATACACTTGCTGTAATGAATAACTTTATCTCTGATTCCAGTTCTTTACTCATATCATTTATGATATACATTGAGTGGCCAAAAGTCAAGAGAAGACACTGAATGTGACGTTAACACATTCACGCCCATATCCGAGTTATTGCCTACAGCACGTGACCATGCTGTGGACTGTATCCGAGTTAGCCCGGATAAGCGCAACCTTGAATTGGAGCTGTTCCTACGCAGCTGAGATCTATTTTGGTCACAAATATGTGCGAGAGAGATGAAGGTAATACCCTTATGAATGCTTCTCCTCACCAGAAACCACATGGCCACAGCGATTTTCCCTCCCAATGCACTTCTTTTGTTTTGTTTCTGAAGGTAGCCTAGCGCTGGCCCAACTAGCTGTGTAGTTGGTTTGTGATTGCACAAGCATGTGTATAACCGCGTTCTGAAGGGTAATCATGGCATGTAGGGACAATATAAATGATGCAAGTGGTGAGAATTTACAAAGAACAGTTTTTCAGCTGCTTGGAAATTATCTTGGCCAGGGGATACAGTCTATATGGACAATTATTACAATAGCGTTGGACTCGCAAAACAATTACAAGAACAGAACACTGCCGTATGTGGAACAATACGGTCAAATAGGGGTGTACCAAAAGATCTAAAGGAACACCAGGCAATTCTCAAACAGGGGGAAATGACTTTCAGGAGGGATGAGGAAATATTGTTTGTTTCTTGGAGGAACAAAGAGGTTATTACAATGGTAACTACAATCCATTCGGCAGAAATGGTTGAAACAAACAAATGTGAAAAAATACAAATGAAACCAGAGTCTGTGACTGACTATAATCAACACATGCATGGTGTTGATACTACAGATCAGTACTTGGCACTCTATCCTTTCATGAGGAAGACTATAAAGTGACCAAAAAAGGTTTTTTTTTTTTTTTTTTTAATTTACTGTAATGCTCACTTTTAAATGCATTTTGGCTCTTCCAGAACTCAAATCCTCAAAAATCAAAAACATTTTCTGAATTTCATGCAGACAGTAGTTAGGAACTTGCTCCTGGAAAAATGTGAACCCGACATACAAGTACAGTAACCTCTCTCTGACATCTCAGCTCCATCTACTTCATCAGCTCCAAGTCAACAACCGCGATTTTGCCATCAAAAAGGGCACCGGCCAGGAAACCACCATTTAGGTTAGATGGGAAGAGAAAAGAGCATATTTTCTTGAACTTTCCACCATCAAATAAAGTCAAGTTCCCTCAAGAAGGTGCAAAGTGTGCTTAAAAAAAAAAAAATTATTACTGAAACACGCTATTTTTGAGGAAAGTGTGGTGTTCTCATTCATCCAGGAAAGTGTGACATTACCTACCACACCCTACAGAGATACTAGAGGACTTCATTAAGGTATGTGGAAAATTTTGTTTCCATATCTTGATTAGTTTAGAACTTAATGTGAAAAGAATTTGTTGTTGTTTGCTCTGCCACTAACAGCTGGACTAGCTGGGCCAGCCCTTTAAATAGCCAGCTCAGATGATGGGCGTGAATGTGTTAATAATGAGTTGCTCCTCTGTGAGCCCTCAAAACGACGGCTATATGGCGAGGCATCGACCTACATGGTGTTGGAATCGTTCTGGAGGGATCTGGACCCCAAGCATCTTGCACTGTGTAACCACTACTACAGTGGTTACACAAAACAAAGCACTAAACACAATAAGGAGGGGGAAGTAAGAGCAACTACACAATGTCAGAAAACACTACACACTCAGCAAAACATCAGCTGGACTGCGCGGATCTCCGCCAACAACATGATACGTAAATATCAGTAGGGCCAACTAGTGGACAATAAACCAGGAAGGTGGAAGGAACTACGACCTACTGAGGGCATGGACATGGCTTAGGTTGCAATTTCTGAAATAATTCGCTGTGATCCTTAAATTTGAAAAATATTATTTACAAGTGAAATTTTACAAATACATTCCGAAACAAAATCCACCAACTTGCAACTTACGAATTATAAGCTCTGTGATACACATAACTTAGAGGTTCTTTGATAATGCTTTTCTGCAAGTTCAAAATTTCAAACCAACTATACATCTAGTTACCAATGCACTTGTACAATGCAATTTACAGTGAAGTAAACGTACTCTCCAAAACTCTAGCGTACATCAAGTGACACTGAACTACCAGAGGCAAACCCCAAGGTAAATACACTGACTGACAGAGCAAATGCAACATCAAGAAGGAGTGGTTCGAAAGGGATGAAAGTTGGGGAAAAAACAGAGACGGCACGGACGAATAATTGATATTTATTTCAAACCGATATGCAGGTTACACAATGCGCACGGCATCGACTCAGTAGGATGTAGGACCACCGCGAGCGGCGATGCACGCAGAAACACGTCGAGGTACAGAGTCAATAAGAGTGCGGATGGTGTCCTGAGGGATGGTTCTCCATTCTCTGTCAACCATTTGCCACAGTTGGTCGTCCTCACGAGGCTGGGGCAGAGTTTGCAAACGGCGTCCAATGAGATCCCACACATGTTCGATTGGTGAGAGATCCGGAGAGTACGCTGGCCATGGAAGCATCTGTACACCTCGTAGAGCCTGTTGGGAGATGCGAGCAGTGTGTGGGCGGGCATTATCCTGCTGAAACAGAGCATTGGGCAGCCCCTGAAGGTACGGGAGTGCCACCGGCCGCAACACATGCTGCACGTAGCGGTGGGCATTTAACGTGCCTTGAATACGCACTAGAGGTGACGTGGAATCATACGCAATAGCGCCCCAAACCATGATGCCGCGTTGTCTAGCGGTAGGGCGCTCCACAGTTACTGCCGGATTTGACCTTTCTCCACGCCAACGCCACACTCGTCTGCGGTGACTATCACTGACAGAACAGAAGCGTGACTCATCGGAGAACACGACGTTCCGCCATTCCCTCATCCAAGTCGCTCTAGCCCGGCACCATGCCAGGCGTGCACGTCTATGCTGTGGAGTCAATGGTAGTCTTCTGAGCGGACGCCGGGAGTGCAGGCCTCCTTCAACCAATTGACGGGAAATTGTTCTGGTCGATATTGGAACAGCCAGGGTGTCTTGCACATGCTGAAGAATGGCGGTTGACGTGGCGTGCGGGGCTGCCACCGCTTGGCGGCGGATGCGCCGATCCTCGCGTGCTGACGTCACTCGGGCTGCGCCTGGACCCCTCGCACGTGCCACATGTCCCTGCGCCAACCCTCTTCGCCACAGGCGCTGTACCGTGGACACATCCCTATGGGTATCGGCTGCGATTTGACGAAGCGACCAACCTGCCCTTCTCAGCCCGATCACCATACCCCTCGTAAAGTCGTCCGTCTGCTGGAAATGCCTCCGTTGACGGCAGCCTGGCATTCTTAGCTATACACGTGTCCTGTGGCACTCGACAACACGTTCTACAATGACTGTCGGCTGAGAAATCACGGTACGAAGTGGGCCATTCGCCAACGCCATGTCCCATTTATCGTTCGCTACGTGCGCAGCACAGCGGCGCATTTCACATCATGAGCATACCTCAGTGACGTCAGTCTACCCTGCAATTGGCATAAAGTTCTGACCACTCCTTCTTGGTGTTGCATTTGCTCTGTCAGTCAGTGTATATTAAATTACAATCTACATATTTAGTGAAATAAGAAATGGTCATGCCTTGAAAACAAACAGGCAAGCCCAGCTGAAAAGCTAAGGCGTCATAAATAATTAATTTGGCGAATCTAGGTTAGGTTAGGGCAGACTCCTATACGAAATAGCAACCGAACATTACGGAAATTTTAGCCGGAACTGAATTCAAGAGTGCTTACCCGAAGGTGGCCCATCCTGGTAGCGAAGCGTCGCACACGACGTAAAACTTCCGACAGACCAAGACAGACTAAGGCAGACCAGGCCAAGACAAGACCAAGACAGGTCCGAATTATCACGAACGCAGCTTCGCTCTCTCTATATAGGTAAACCCTGGCCTTGGAGTAGCAATTCAGAAAGCATGAGTCCGCCCATCCCCACCTAGTTTCACTAATCACAATTCCTACTTTCAGTCGCAAACTTTAACTAAACTTCTCGAATACGCATGTTCGCGAATCTTCCATTTCCAGAATAGTTAGAAAATGCCTTCTAGAACACATAACCAACAAAAGGCAACACACCCTGTTCAAAAATTCACGTAACTTTCTGGATACTTCCATTAAGTACAGAACTGAAATCTACTATTTACACATACCATATGTTACAAATATTACACAGTACAGGTTAGGTCATTACAAATAAAACATATTACCACACTTCACAAATAAAGTCTTCAATAAACATTTTCCACTTCCACTACATTGTTCACCTGTGACAACTGCTACCCCCAATTGGTCTTGTGTAGTTGGTGCGGGGTTCATGGAGCGTACACCAGCACAGACAGTATCCCACAAATGATTGATTGGATTAATATCAGGGAATCTGGAGGGACAATCCATGGCCGTACCTTCACTGGAGTGCTCCTCCAACCATCTGCGTGTTACCAGAGAGTGGTAACATGGCTCATTGTCCTGTTGAAACATGGCATCTCTTTCAGGGTACTCTAGAGCCAGAAAGGGATGCAGGTGGTCTGAAAGAATTTCCACATAACGTGCACCTGTCAGCGCTCCCTGCAGCCGGACAATGGGGCCTAATTGTAACCATGAGAACGCCACCCAGACCAGAACCGAGCAACCTTCCGCCTGGACACAACCCTGTTGACACGCAGGATCCATAGCTTCATGGGGCATACGCCACACTCTCATGTGCCCATCAGCTCGATACAATTGGACGATACCACACGCCGCCATTGTTCCATGGTCCATTGTCGATGTTCGTGGGCCCATGCACTTCGTTGAGCTCTGTGTTGAGGTGTGAGCAAGAGAACAGTAGTTGGTCGTCAGCTGGTGAAGCCTATGCGGTGCAGTTGCCTCCTTACAGTCCAGGTAGAAATGGGTTCCTGACTCCCAACATTCAAACAGGGCGGTGATCTGACTCGCAGTAGTCCGCCGAGTGCCCAGTATGGTTCTGCGGAGGGGACATGATGTCCGTTTGTTAAACACCTGTGGTCTTCCCGTGCAGCAGTTTACGCGGGTGGTAATATTCTCTCTGCGATATTGAAGATCCCCCTTCAAAGCTGTTGACCTCGGAACCCCAAATTCACGTGCAATCTCCGCAACGCTATAACCCATGCGGCATGCGCCAATGATCATCCCACGTTCAAAGTCAGTTAACTCACGATGTGTTGCCATCTTCAAGACACTGGTGTCTGTGACAGACTACTCAGGTATGCCGCATCTAGCTGCAATGCTCAGGGGTCATACACGGCACATTTTCTAATAGGATACCCCTTCTCGTAACTTTTGGCCACTCAGTGCATAAAGAAAATTGGTGGTCAAAGCGTTGAAATTGTGGACAGTTTCAAATACCAAATGCAGTGAATTTATACAGAACACAAAGCTGGACATGGAAATTAGCAAGAGGGTGCAACAGGGCAATGCATTCTACCAGAGTGTAAGAAACCTTGTCTGAAATAATAAAGTACCGGTACCAAGGAAGTAAAAAGAGATAATGTACAAAATGTATTATGTACCCATCTTGACTTATGTAGCTGAGATCTGGACAATGACAAGTAGGGAGGAGAGTAGAATTCAAGCCAGCAAAATGAAATACCTAAGAAGTATAATAGAAAAAACAAGGAAAGAGAGTGAGAAACAAAGATATTAGAAAGCAGATTGGAATGAAAAATCTAAATGAGAGAATTGATAGAAATAAACCAACATGGTTTGGATGTGTAAAGAGGATGAAAGAGAAAAGAATACCAAAATAGATGATGGAGATAAAATTTGAGGGAAAGCAAGTGAGTGACAGACCTAGAACAAGGTGGATTGATCTAGTAAAGAGGAGTACAAGAAGATGAAACCTGAACTGGGACAAAACGATGGAAGAGGAATGGTGGAAGGAGAGGAAGGTGGAGCAGTGCCATAAATTCCCTGACCCGGCAGGAGCTGGATGAGAGGAAAGGAGGATGATGATGATGATGATGAAGAAAATTTAAAGTCTAATAAAACTCCCTTGAGGAAATCCCCTCTCAATCATCACAGGATCACATAACGCTTCAGAAACATAACTTCTTCCATTACTGACCACATCATTTAAAATTTCTGGAAAGTGGTAGTTAACTGTGCAGTACTTTACCTGTGAACACAAGGGCCCAACCAGCAATGTATTTGTGTATAAAGACAAGGGCGTCGAATGGAAAGTAAAGATGCAGCATGGTATCCCTGAGAAGAGTGATGGTGTTACGACACATTGTCACCAGCAGACTGCTATAGGTGAACATCATGGCAGACGCTGCTCCTCTGGTGATTGTCACTCCCAGACCAGCAATCCTTCGAAGACCGGTATGCTCACGTTCCACAGTGTAATCTAAAACAATACCACACTCAATATTTATATCTTCTCAACATGGTTAAGTTCAGTGTAAACTTGTGTCACAATCTACTAAAGATGTCTGTCCTTCATTGATGGCTCTAGTTCACAGTGCATGCTACTGGGCGTTCTGCAAGCTGAACAGTGGTCATATGTGATGGGTGATGGTTCTTTGAGGCCTTCAAACATAGATGTGTGGCAACTATTCAAGAATCACGTCCCCTCACACTAAGGTGTCCGTGTCCATTATGGAAATGTGCTTAATAAAATACAGGAACATGAATAGTTCCTGCACGAGCTACTATGTTCAATGCTCCAGCTCTTTACCTCAAGTCAAAGAAACCATTCCAGACCATTAGTTAGCATGAGGGACTTAAGATCTCTTCTTCTTTTTTATTGCTAGTGGCTTTACGTCGCACTGACACAGATAGGTCTTATGGCAATGATGGGATAGGAAAGGCCTAGGAGTTGGAAGGAAACGGCCGTGGCCTTAATTAAGGTACAGCCCCAGCATTTGCCTGGTGTGAAAATGGGAAACCATGGAAAACCATTTTCAGGGCTGCCGACAGTGGGATTCAAACCCACTATCTTCCGGATGCAAGCTCACAGCTGCGCGCCTCTAACCACATGGCCAACTCGCCCGGTGGACTTAAGATCAATGATGTGTGGAATGCAACATGGAATATTCCAAACTTCAACCACAATCAGCTTGTTGTCTCTCTTATAAATCCAGACTGTCCAGCGACATTTCTACTCTCCAAGACCTAAACAGCTGTACAGGAGGTGTACGCATAGTTCTTGACCTTGGAAGAAGCGTGCATGTGTTCGACCTAGCACCAGCCTGAATCTCAGCTGTTAACCCGGTGAGACAGTTATCATTGCAACACTGTATTTTCGTATGTAAAAGTTATTTTAAGTACGAGTCGGCTCGACGGGGATGCAATGCATTTGTTCAGCAATTTCCTGGTGAAGTTCCATCTTCATGAGCAGAGATTCATATAATTATATATAAATTTGAAACTACTGGCTCAGTGCTCAACAAAAAACATGTGTGCGCACAAACATTTTTAACAGTGGAACATTGGTGTGAATCTTGAATGGTCACCAAATAAATCACTCATAAAGTTAGCACAACAAGTAGGGGTTTCGGTTTTTTCTGCACACAGAGTTAGAAATCTGTTACACATCAAAGCGTGCAGGTTTACACAGACCCATCGTTTAAAATCTGCTGATCCAGCCATATGAGTGAGATATTGTGAGCAGTATCCTGCATCACTGAATGATTGTTTATTTGACTCACAGCTTGTGTTCTTTCGGGATGAGGCCTGGTTTCATCGTAATGTTCATGTGAACAGTCATAACCCTCGCTATTGGTGCGCAGAAAATCATAATGGTGTTTATAAAGTCTCTTATTATTGAAGATGACACTCCCAGCATCTTTTATAAGTTAAGATTTCATATAAGATTGTATAAACACTTAAAGCAGGGTGGCTGCTTGCGACATAAGTTGGGTTGAGGCAGCTACTGTAGTGCAAACACTGTGCGCTTGGTCTGGGCTTATTAGAGAGACCCTGTATTTCATCCTTTGGCTCTGAAAAGAGCTGACAGGAACTCTTTATAAATTAGAGATCCAGTTGAGTCACTGTGTGTGTAGACCTTCTGCCTTCCTGCTCTTGAAGTCCGTTGATCATTCTGCACCAGTGTCGAAGTTGTTTACAAATCACTGTGCTGATGACACTGCCATAGAAATCCAAACAAAACATCTTGAAGACAGGGAGCAAATCTTTTTTTTTCTTTTTTGAAAGCTGCTTTACGTTGCATCGACACGGATAGGTCTTATGGCGATGATGGGATAGGAAAGGGCTAGGAGTGGGAAGGAAGCATCCGTGGCCTTAATTAAGGTACATGGAAAACCATCTTCAGGGCTGCCGACAGTGGGGTTCGGACCCACTATCTCTGGAATACTGGATTCTGGCCGCACTTAAACGACTGCATGAGAGAGAGAAAGCAAATACCAGTACAATATCTGAACAAACTTGACTGCTATTTTAGACTATGGAGGCTCCGTCCAAAGCCATCAAAAGCAGAGGCAACAACTATCCATCTCAGTAACCAGCAGGCAAGATGAGGATTGCATGTTACATTTTATGGAAAAAGACTATAGCATAACTCTTCTTCATCTTCTTAGCATGCCTGTCCACCTCGGACGTTGGCGATCAACATGGCTATTCTGGCTTTATCCATTGCAATTCGGAACATAACTCATACACTAAATATTAATTTGGGAGTAACTCTCGATCAGTCTACATACAAAAAAGTACCTGGAAAACACTGGTGGAAAACTTAAGGCAAGACCGAGCAAGTGGCTGTGTGTTTCGGTTCACGTAGCTATCAGCCTGCATTTGGGAGACAGTGGGTTGAACCCCAATGTCGACAGCCTTCAAGATGGTTTTCCATGGGTTCCCATTTCCACATCAGGCAAATGCTGGTGCTATACCTTAATTAAGGCCACGGTCACTTCCTTCTCACTCCTAGCCCTTTCCTATCCTATCGTCGCCATAAGACCTATCTGTGTCAGTGCGACGTAAGGCAGGTTGTAAAAAAAAAAAAAACCACTTACAACAAGGAACAATATAATCCATAAATTGGCAGATCCCACTTCGGGTGCAGAAATATTGTCAGTTACTGTTTCGCCAGTACGGTACAGAATTTCCTACATAAGGAGAGTTGATATGCAACTCGACGAGACCATTAGGATCATAACAAATACTTGTGGCCGGTTATATGTGCTGGCCAACAGACTTCCTCCACAGCTTAGAAGACAGCAAACAGCTGCATATGAATGGAGGAAGTATAGTTTCACCGACTCAGGCACCTGCCAATTTATCCCATATTGTGTAATCCACTGGACTTATATCTGAAATCGAGGAAGCCTTTTGGGGATGATGACATCGTTAAAGCCATTCCAGATCAAGAAAATATGGAAAGTCGACTCCACATCCCAACAAGTCCAACTAGATGATCCTACTCAGCCTCTTCCAGGAACTGAATTGCTGACAGTAACACGGTGTCAACTAAACTCTGTGCATGGGCAGGCCATAGATGTATTGCATCACTCTACAAGCAGAATTACTCCATTCCTCAAGGTGTAATTGTGGAGGCAAGGAACAAACAATTGCACATATCATCCAAGAATGCCCAAATTGATGGTTTGAGGGTGACTGGAATGAATTAGTGAATTGGTGAGGGCTTGCCCTGGTTGAATGTTCTAGACGTTTGACTATAATGTTTTGTTTAAATAATATAGTATATGTACTTTTACATATTTCATATGTAATTGTAGATCATTTGTAAATACCAAATGATAAATAAATACATAGGTAGTAGTAGTAGTAGTAGTAGTAGTAGTAGTAGTAGTAGTAGTAGTAGTAAGATTTATTAAAAAATAAATAAATCTGTCCTCTGGAATACATAACTTACAGCATGTAATTATAATGAAATAATACTTCTTCTGGAAAATTCACTGTAAGGAGATTATGAATTTAGGTATAAATGCAACTGTATAATTTGCAGAGAATCTCTTACGATCTATACTATTTCCTCTATGTCGCAAAAAGGAATTTTAAAATTTTGAAGGGTAGTGGCTGTGTTTTTGGCAGGCTACCTCTGGATCCAAACAAGAGGCCTCTGACAACGCACTGACCAAGAGGAATATTACATTTGGCTGAAAGATATGGCAGACATGATGTATAAATCTCTTGCTTTTCCAGGTTAACATCCTGAGCTTGTTGCAGGTCCCTCTCGAAGAATCTAAAACCATAATTTTATTCTCTTTCTTACTGACGGCTATGATGTCCACTCTTCTCGTGCCATCGGTAGACACATTGAACTTCTTCGTGCATCTCCCATCTGTGCTGCCTCAGGCCTTTTGCAACTGATGTCCTTACTCGATGGTGATGATTGTTATGTCATAATTCAGTGCTCCTGCAGAACCCCATCACATGTCCAAGCATTTTGGTCTCGTTGCAACTGTTTTGGCAGCAATGGATTGAGCTTAAAGTTCTGCCGGAAACCGATCTTACTGTGGTCAGGTTGCACAACATTTTTATAGCATTTATGTATTCGGATGAAGATAAAGATGACTTGCGAGACATCCAGGAGTTAGCTTTCGGGTGATCGGCGTTCAAAACCATTCCTCTCCCTTTATGAGGCAATTGACACCATAAGATCGATCTCTCATTATCTCTTGCAGCTTTCTTCCATTGGTTTTAGAGAGAATTTCTTTATCAATGTTTAGTTTATGGAGCACCATGTTCTACTCATCAGAAAATTTTCGTACAAGATGCAGCCATACGTCCTGAATTGGGAGTAAGCGACTGCAGATATTATAGTGCTGAAAATTAGCCTCCCATTCGTCGCAGAGTAGTCCCATACCTCTGTATCATCAGGTAGCATCATCATATCTTTAACCAACTTCTGATAATTTTGTTCAGATCTTTAAAAAAAGTGCTGGATAACTGATTTAGAGGTGCACACTGTAGTGGGTATATCAGTCCTGGCCAAATAAATGAATTGATAATTTTAACATTTTGTTCCAGTTTTAAAATAAACAAACAAACAAATATGCTCTACCAGGACATGAGTTACCCAGAGAAACCTTACCAAGTGAACCATCTGAGGACTGTTCATGCTTGAACTAAGGTAATATTGCACAAATGGGGAATAACTGACTCCCTAATGAGTGATTACAAATATTCACAATAGGTTGTGGCCAACACTACTCAAAAATCCCCAGGAGACATTTTAAGTTAGCTGGAGTATAATGATGGATGCCATGCCAAGAGCATGATGGTGGATTTAGTGACTGGACATCGACCCTTATCCTGCTCCTGTACATTCAGTAAATATTTATCTCTTCATTGCACTGCAAATAACTATCTTGTTCCATATGTTTAATAATAATAGTAAAGGTTTTTTTTTGTTTGTTTTTTGTTTTTAGAATTTGTTTTACGCCGCACTGACACAGATAGGTCTTATGGCAATGATGGAATAGGAAAGGGCCAGGAGTGAGAAGGAAGCAACTGTGGCCCCAAACAAGGTACAGCCCCAGCATTTTCCTGGTGGGAAAATGGGAAACCATAGAAAACCATTTTCAGGGCTACTGATAGTGGGGTTCGAACCCACTATCTCGCAGATGCAAGCTCACAGCTGCGCACCCCAAACCGCATGGCCAACTTGCCTGGTAATAATAATAATAATAATAATAATAATAATAATAATAATAATAATAATATACAAGGAACTGTACGCGAGAGTTGAAAAGATGACCATCTAATGTAAAACAAAAGCTAAAAGTTTCCACCTGTTCAATAATTTTAGCTTTTGTTGCTCTTCAGTACGGAATAATATGAAATTTATTACCTAAGATCACCATGGTTATAAAAAAACGAAGGTTAACTTTTCGTGGTCACCTGAAGAGGATGAATGCAGAGAGATTGGTGAACAAATTGCTCACTTTTCAGTAAAATGGAAATCTCATTCACGATGTAAATATATATCTGTTCATTACATGTGGATAAATGATGTAAGAGCAGAAGACATAATGGAAAGGACAATCTTTAGGAACAAAGTTGCGGGTTGAGGTACAATCCAGAGAAGGAATCTTCTAAACCATGGTATATCTCAGCAGAAGAATGGCTGAAAAGGAGTGTGAGGTTGAAAAACCTTTGGTTACAAAGTAAACAAGAAGGTATAAGCAGGCAGCTTGTGTAACTGTAGTCCACAATTGGCTGTAACGATGTAAAGAAAAAAATGTTACTGTTTTACATTTCATTAACTACTTGTATGGTTTTCAAAGTCTCCGAGGTGCCAGAAGTTTGTCCCATGGGAGTTGTTTTATGTGCCAGTAAATCTACTAACAAGGGGCTGAAGTATCTGAGCACCTTCAAATATCACCAGATTGAGGCAGGATCAAACCCACCAACTTGGGCTCAGAAAGCCAGCACCTTAACCATCTGAGCCACTCAGCCCGGTTGCAGACAAGACTATCCAGACTGCATAATTACAGGCTTTGCAACACTTTCAATTGTCCATGTACTATGTGTACCCCCATCATTCTCTTTTATGTATTTTATTATCACCAAGTAATTTACTGGGTTTATCACTGAGAGATCATCTCTGAAACATGGACATAAGGGTTAAAACTGGCTAAAGGATGTTTGGTCCAAGAAGTGGAGCTGGGCTGGACATGCAGCAAGATCTGGTCCCCGGAATTGGAGGAAGATAGTAAGGGAGTGTTATCCGAGAAGAAGGAACATTATCTATGTGGTCAGATATAGTGAGGTGAACTGTGGGGCCATTGTATATGATAACTGTCCCAGATAGAAAAACCTGGAAGTTGATGAGGAGGTCCTTGCTCCAAATGGGGACTGAACAGGTTTTAATTTTTTTATTTTTAGAATTTGCTTTACGTTGCACCGACACAGATAGGTCTTATGGCGACATTGGGATAGGAAAGGGCTAGGAGTGGGAAGGAAGCAACTATAGCCTTAATTAAGGTACAGCTCCCAATTTGCTTGGTGTGAAAATGGTAAACCATGGAAAACCATCTTCAGGGCTGCTGACGATTCAAACCCACTATCTCCCGGTTGCAAGTTCACAGTTACGTGCCCCTAACCACATGGCCAACTCGCCTGGTGAACAGGCTCTGATCATGATGATGATGATGATGATGATGATTCAATGTATATCCTGGGCATGCAGAATAAATAAAATAAGTATTTAAGTATTGAACTGACAATGAGTGCATGGAAATACTTACAGTAAGCTCTCTCTGCAAATATGGCCAGCATCACGAGGGTGTATAGGGTTATCCAGAAGATCTCCTTGGCATAATTGTGAATTATTCGGACTAGGGCCAAAATGGGAGTACATTTCAGATTAGCTGGTGTAGCAGTATCCAGTTTAATTTCTGGTCCATTACTGGTGTTCTTTTGATCATGAAGTTCAGGTACACTTTCCATTGTTCTGAAACAGATTTATTTTCACAACACAGCCATTTTCATTGCAATATTCTGAATGTCAAATTAACCCTTAACTGGTGTGGTGGGTATGTTAAACTCCAACAAAAATACAAGCCACCACTGCTCGATGAGTAATGGGTGGGGCTATGCAAGAACAACTTCAATTACATCAGACTGTAACATGGCAGACATCGGTCAGTGACATGAGAGGTTAAAGGGAAGATTAAACGTGTTTATTCTGAATCATCTGAAGAATACATCACTAGTCGATACATCACTCAAAATATGAACAATTATGTACCAAAAGCAATGTTATCATGTAATTTTATTGTAAATCTTATTGTAATTTCAGTGGGAAAATAGCGCAGGGAGAATTATTTTATCAACATCAGGCTGAAACAGACACACACAGGCGTTATAAAAATATTTCTGGACAGAAAATAAGACAAATAGATATCAACCAATAACATTATTAACTTTACATGAAATACTATGCAACATCATCATTAACCACAGCCCATTGGGTAAAACATGAAAAATACATTTCTTGAACAACATTTAAACTCTCCAAAATCCACCTGAATTGTCGAGTATGGTAAGAACTTAAGTCCAGGAATAACATCATTCGCAAACTGGCCAGCACAACATGGGGTGCTGATGCAAGTACTCTTTGTGTGGCAAGCCTTGCACTCGTCTACTCTGTTGCCAAATACTGTGCACTGGTATGGTCATGTGCTCATGTCCACAGAGTGGATACTCAGCTTAATGAGACCTTAAGGATCATAATAGGCACATTAAGATCAACGCCTGTGTCATGGTTGCACATACTGGCCTCCTCCACAACTGGGAAGATAACAAGCTGCTGCTCAAACTTGGAAAACTTACAACTGTCCTGACTTCAAACACCTTCCGGTTCACTCAGTACTGAGTAATCCGCCAACCATGCATCTGAAATCCAGGAAGCCTATTTGGGATGATAACATTATTAAGCAGCCAGGGCCTTTCAACATCAACAAAGTCTGGAAGGAAGGATGGAGAGATTTCTCATCACCTCGTCAAATCCAATTAGATGATCCTTTCCGGCATGTTCGAGGAACTGATCTAATGAGAGCTACATGGTGGCAACTAAACCACGTACGAACGTAGGTGCAAAGTAACACTGCACAAATGGGGATGGCTAGATTCACCTGCTTGCGACTGCGGGAGCTCAAGAACAGATGATGAACCACATCATTCGGGAGTGTCCACAGCGTAGCTTCACAGGTGTTAGGGAAGAGTTCATGAAAGCATCAGCTCCAGCGCTTTCCTGATTTAATTTATTATGTACATATTTGTTTGTAAATCATGTACATCATTTGTTCCATACAATATATATATATATATATATATACATAATAGATGGTAATTAACATTTTTGACAATATTTATTGATAATCTCAAGTAATTCACCCTGCTTCTCCTTCATCAAAATTAAATTTTCACTTGATCTCTTCAGAATGCAATTACGTAAATGAAATATATGCACTGTCACAATCCTATACATCCACTTGATGTTAATGTTCAAAATAAATATCAGTTTTCTAAGATCTTTTTTTTTTTTTTGCTAGGGGCTTTACGTCGCACCGACACAGATAGGTCTTATGACGACGATGGGATAGGAAAGGACAAGGAGTTGGAAGGAAGCGGCCGTGGCCTTAATTAAGGTACAGCCCCAGCATTCGCCTGGTGTGAAAATGGGAAACCACGGAAAACCATTTTCAGGGCTGTCGATAGTGGGATTCGAACCTACTATCTCCCGGATGCAAGCTCACAGCCGCGCGCCTCTACGCGCACGGCCAACTCGCCCGGTGTTTTCTAAGATCTCAATACACCCTAAAGTTCATCTAGGATCTCTCATAAAAACTCAAATTCAAAATAACACTTTGATCCTAGAACTTCATTCAACCACTTGGTGATTTACCAATATTTTTTAAATTGCAAATTAAGTCCATCACTTGTGGTGAAAACCTAAAGTCTTTTTAAAATTATTAAACGTAATATTAACTGACACTTGCTTTAGCAATCCTATAGTTCAAATTAAATATTTTCAATCACATGTTGGAGAAATCCTACAGTTCATCTCAACAATTATACAAGAATGTTAAATTGTGCACTTGTTATATGACAAGCTCTACAGTTCATCTAGTTATTGTGAAATGATTTCAGTTTACACAACTTCGAAGAGAAACCTAAAGTTCATTGAAATATGACTTGAAGTCTCCTACAATTTATACAAGCAGAATTCACATGATTAAAAATTATAAAGCACTTTTCATTTGATCAACGTAGCACTGTTGAATGATTGAGTGCATTATTAAAAGGTCAGTTATTGTCTAAGTGTAATTACTCACTTAAGAAAAGGTAAAATACACCTGCGTTCTGCTCATAAGAATGGATGAAGTACAGCTCTGCAGCTTGGTGACTGGAGCTTCCGCAGCAAACAGCCTGAACTCGAACTCAGCACCAGCAGCGTGCCACGTTCCATCCCACGATGACAACACGGTTAATCCCTCGTAGATACCACAATTAATTCCTCGCTGGATACCACGAATGTCCCTCGAAGACACCACGAATAATCCCACGCTGGGTATGATGTTCTACGTAGTGTGATATTACGAAACTTTGCCAAGATTTCTGGTGTTTTGAAAAGAAATGTGTGCGACGTAAAGCCACTAGCATTAAAAAAAAAAAAAAAAAGTTGAAACACGGGAAAGTTCAATTGGCACTATACAGCAAGTTGTAGGACTATCAATTATCATTTATGATTTGTATTTCACACTGAAATAAGTCCTAAGGCACAGTTTGTACTCGCACTTTTGTACTATGGCATTAAATGCGTGACTTGGAATAGTACAGTCTATGTCACAGTTCGAGCTATAAATCAAGTTACGGTAGTAATAAAATGATATCGTTCGTGAAGTGGAAAGCACATTCTTTCACCATACAGTTTATAAGACATGAAATGAGACACTAGCACAGTTCATAATAATCACAGATTATGTCGAAATTCAGTATAAGAATAACTATCACAGTCCATTAAATACTCGACTAAATGCAATTAAGGTCACTTCTAGAACAGTCTCTTGAATCCTAATATTCACTGCTTAAATGGTTTTTATGAATGAGTTCTCATAATGAGAGTTCGTATGACCTAATATCACCATAAAATGTCCTTAATATTCAGTTCTTTTCTTATGACAATAATCGAATGTTCAAGGAAAAATGTGAAATTAGCCACACTCAGTCCTATTAAATACTGAATATTTGAGTGGAATAGTACTTCAAATAACTTACAATCATAATTGTATACAAGAAATACGTCTCAAGACTAATGAAATTATAATTATTTGAAGGTTTAAATCATGCACAATTTCAGAACTTGCCTGTCACTGTAAATGATCCCGACAGATTTCAAATATATGGGGAATTAATACAGTCCATAATACTGTGGAATGGTAAATTAAACACAGGTATTCTCAATTCTACCTAAATGCACAGTCTCTATAGCAAGATCACTTGTTCAAGAAATTCATTAATATTACACGACGAAACTCAGTTCGACAGAACTTTATCACATCTCACACATCCACGACGCGGTTGAAACTTCACTTACTACGATCTTGCACAAATTCAAAGTTTTGGACTATGACTTACACATCTCATGCGATGCGCGATGGAGCAGTATGACCTCTAACCATGATCGAGTTGTAGATTTCAACTGACTATACCCTTGAGTCGTTGACCTATTTATATTCTGCTGGGAGCGAGCTCACTGGGTCATGCGACAGAGGGGTGGTTATGCATTCCAAACTAAACTACTAGGTGAATTGATTTCAAATTTTAACATTGTACATTTGAAATGTGGGCTACATGTTGGTGTTTGTCTTGTTTTTATCTGTCAAGCTGTTTAGAAGTTATAAAAATCATTTCTAGATGTTTCCATGGGAAGGTGAGATACATGTGGCGCTGACGTCACTTGACCTTGCTCCCCTCTTTCGCTGTCTCCCTCACACATACACGGAGCAGTAGAGACAAGAACATTCCCTTGGACAGCTGTTCCTTATGTCACAACTCAGCCATTCTCTCATAATTAAAGATTTTATAATGCTGATGTGCCAGGGCCTATGCCTTCCTGGTACAAAAAAAACCACACACACACACCCCCCTTAAAACTCACCAGAATTGAAGGCACATCATCCTCTTGTAATTTTTAAACAAAAAAAGAAGGTAATCCACAGTTCAACTCACACGGAATGGGGTTAGGTTTTGTTTAGATACCTCCGTTGTAAAACACTAAAAATTATTCAATTACATCATGCACCATCACTGCATTGTCCTACATAAGAGGCTTGCAGTGGTGTCTCAATGGCGCACTAGCCGTCAGCATCTTGGAGAGGTGTAGCAATCCAACTGATGAGCCCGATGCTGCACTGGAGCGAAACGCTGGTAGTTTCACGACTGAAAAGACTAAAGAATTTACATGTTTTTAACACTTGCAATCGGTGAAATTAAATTATGGTTTTCCTTCTAGGAACCCTTATTGTTGATATAAAGGCCAAAGGCAGGAATTTATAAAAGTGGAGGCACATGCTTCCCCTAGTGCTCCATCACTGCATTGTCCTACATAAGAGGCTTGCAGTGGTGTATCAATGGCGCACTAGCCTCCAGCGTTTTGAAAAGGTGTAGCAATTCAATTGATGAGCCCACTGCTACACTGGGGCGAAACGCTGGTAATTTGACAATTGAAACAGCCTAAAGAGCTTACATTTGCAATCGATGGAATTAAATTTGGTTTCCTTCCAGGGACCTTATTTTTTATATAAAAGCCAAAGGCAGACATTTATACAAGTGGAAGACATGCTTCCCCTAGAGCATCGTCATTGCACTGTCCTACATAAGAGACTTGCAGTGGTGTCTCAACGCTCAATGGCGCACCAGCCACCAGCATCTTGGATAGGTGTATCAATCCATCTGATGAGCCCAATGCTACACTGGGGTGAAACGTTGGTAATTTTACGAATGAAAAAGCCTAAAGAGCGTAAATGTTTTTACATCATTTTTGTTCCCATTTAAAATTATTTTCATATCTCCGTCATAACTCTTGAATCATAATTCTTTGGATCTTTCCGGGACTGATTTAATTTTGTAGTTAGGTACGTAGGCTGATTGGGGAAAATGCTAGGATAGGCATCGTTAGTTAACATTGGAAGTTTGCGTGGCACCTGAACTGGATCAACAGCTTCTATGGGTATAACATCTTCCCTAACAATAAATTTGATAGCAAAATGATTAATACACACAACACTAGTATCACTTGGTTCAAAGTTTTCCCTATGAATGCACCTAACCAATTTACCTTCATACTAGGTATTTTGGAAATCTGAACACTGAAGCTTTTGCTCTGCCCCTATAATTGGAACTACACCCAAGCACACATCACATATGACTCATCTGATTAAACTATAAACATAATGCACAAATAATTGAAAATATAGAGAAAACAGGTTCTGAGAAGAACAAATGGACAATAACCTTATTACCACTGGAATTGTTCAAATACATACGTTTTTTAAGGACAAACAGCTTCTTATGGCACTGAAAGAGACTCTATAGCCTTTTTAAGGTTATAAATAAGCATAATATTTTATTAATAATATTCAAATTGCCGTACATACTTGGTAACAACACGAATTCCACTAATCAAAACAAACAAAAGCGAGCATTTCAATTGCCACCATTATAGACAGTTTTGATAGGCCAGTTAAGATCTGAAGTATTGTAGTTAGGCTTGGGCTGTGGCAGCCCAGGTAGCTTTCCGTCAATCTATTGGTATTGCAAGTGATAAAAATCATTGTTGTCCGTATTGAAGATACTGAATGTAGGATGCTAAATGGTTTATTTTGTCACCTATTCAATACATATAAATTTTACATTTAGGAATTTATTATTAATTCTGCTTGAGACATGTTTCGCCCTTCATTGAGGGCATCATCAGTCAAATTACCTCCTCAAGGCAAAAATCAGGTACCTGTTAGTATTTAACATGCACAAATTAATACACATTACAATGGGAAAATTAAGTACGAGAAACTCTTGTACAATGGTGATGGTTAAACAATATAAGTTTAAAGAATAAGAAGTTGGCACCAATGCTTAAAATTACTGGGTAATTATAGCAGAGTTCAGCAGTGGTCCTCTGAAGAATAACTGATGCACTCACAGAAAAAATATAATATAATAGTTACCAACCACTGGCAGTAATTTTTGTTAAAAACATTGATGCCGAGCACTATACCCCCCCCCCCCCCCCCGACTGTTATACTGTAAATAATTTTATAAACTTTATAATTTATTTTGTCACCCAGTGGAAACTCCAGAGCTTCTAAGAGGGCTAGACACACTAGAAAGCAAGATCTTCAGGCTTTTATTATTGGTGATGGAAGAACAACCCACATTTTCTGCAATTTTAGAACCATCCATGAAGATAAATCTTGTGGCCCGATACTGGTGAACGGAGTCCTGGAAATACCTCTGATGAACAGAGGCATCCGTGTTCACCTTGGGTCCACAGAGTAGATCTAGCTGTATATATGGTAGTGGAACTAACCACGGAGGTACCTTGCTCAAGACAGCCATCGATAACCACATCTAACTCACAACACAAGCTATCAAACCAAAACCCAACCATGCCATGTGGCATTTGACCGGTCTTGGTACCTTTGGTTGTATTGGGTACTGAAGATGCATTTATAGCTTGAATGTAGTGGCATTTCATGAATTTTGGCAGTGTACATGAGTAGTAATTACTGCCTCATTTTCCATCAAGGTGGAACTTCTGCTTCAGCGAGTAGGGATAGAATAGGGCTAGTACAGAAAGCTACTGTTGCCAGCCTAACTCCACTATGTTGAATACTGCCTAAAACGTTCAGCATAGATCTTGATGCTGAACCATAAGCCCTACTACCATAGTCAATTCAGGAGAGGACAGTTGCTGTGTAGAAACATAGCAGAACCACACGGTCAGCCCCCAAGAAGTACTGCTGAGAAAAGTATACTTAATATACGTATATTAAGCTGCTTCATGCAGGCAACCTTCAAATGATGAATGTGGGGCTGCCACAAAATGGAGACCCAGGAACCTGCAGGTGTCTACTACTGGTAAGAAACTGTTCCGTAAGTGGAGTTCTGTTTCAGGATGCACAAGTCGACGTCAACAAACATGTACAACTGAAGTTATCGCTGCTGAAAATTGAAGAACCTGTTGCAAGGCCCATCTGTCGACTTGGTTAATAGCTTGCTGTAGCTGTCTCTCAGCAAATGCCATCCTTCTGGAGCGATAAAATGACTGCGGGCCCAGCAGCGGCAACTATGCCGTTGATGGTGATTGTGAACAATGTGACGCTCAATACACATCCCTGTGGTACTCCATTTTCATAAATGTAATATTTAGGAAATACATTCACTACTTGGGCTCAAAAAAACTGGAGGGACATGAAGTTCTCAATAAATGCTGGCAGTCTGCCCCAAAATCCCCAATGGTACAGTGTGCAGATAATCCCAAACTGCCAGGTAGTATCGTAAGCATTCTCCAGCTAAGAAAACACGGTGTCTGGATACAAAACTCAAGAGGGATGATGCGTTCCTAAGCCGAATTGTCACCAGTGACAAAACATGGGTGGTTTATGTTGCACCAGAATCAAAACAGCAATCTATGGAATGGAGACACTCAACATCACCCAAGAAAGTGAAGCACAAGCAAACAATTCCAGCTCACAAATTCATGTGCACTGTGTTTTGGGATAAGCAAGGTTTGTTGCTTGTGGATTTTATGCACCGGGGTGACACAATAAATGCCGAGACTTATTGCGAGACCTTAAGTAAACTCCGTTGTGCAGTCCAAAACAAACGGCGTGACGTGCTCACAAGGGGGATTCTTTTGGTTCATGACAACGTGTAACTCACACGGCTAATTGAACCCAAGACCTCATAGCTTAATTTGGTTGGGAACAATTTGATCATCCTCCATATAGTCCTGACCTAGTGCCTGGTGACTACCACTTGTTCCTACACAAAAAGAAGTATTTAGGAGGTCAGCACCACGACAACGATGATGACCTAAAAACAACCATGCAGCAGTGGGTGGCACATCAGGTGGCAGATTTATACGAGGATGGAATTCAGAAGCTGTTTTCAAGATATGACAAGTGCTTTAACATGCTTGGAACTAATGTTGAGAAGTAGTTTTAGGTACAGGCTTACATGTACAAAAAAATAGTTTTAAAAATTGCATTACTTTTTTTCCCGTATCAAAACGATGCTTACATAAACAATATCTGTCCTAGATGTGGAGCTACCCTGTTCATATAGGGATGGAAGACCTCATCACAATGTAACTGCAGAGAATAGGAACAGATAATTGACCACACTGTCCTTTATGTTGTTACGGAGGCTTTATAGACTTATATTGTGTATCATGTGAAGCTCTACTCTGGCTCTCCAACACTCATATGGAATTTTAGTTGTGAACTTGACATGGTTGTTACATATATGGTAATGTATTCATCATACACTAAATAAATAACCTCCAAAATAGTTGAAATTTGGCTGATAATGCCCTTTTTTCAAAACATCATCATTATGATATTTTGTCCAGCTTTTAAAGTTTTGAAATTATTGAATGAATTCTGGTATTTGAAACACGTGTATCCAAGAGAGTTGAATGTCAAATTGGGGATACAAAGCAAGAACAAGTAAATCATTTCAAGTATTTAGGATGTGTATTCTCCCAGAATGGGAGTATAGTATGTGAGATTGAATCAAGCTGCAGTAAAGTTAATGCAGTGAGCTCGCAGTTGCAATCAACAGTATTTTGTAAGAAGGAAGTCAGCTCCCAGAAGAAACTATCTTTACACTGGTCTGTTTTCAGACCAACTTTCTTCGGTCTTTCCATCACTCCTCCTCCAACACTGTGCCCCAGTCCAGGTTTTTTTCTATAATGCTGCATTGGATGGTATCCTTCCATCTCAATCGTGGTCGTCCACAGCCTCTCCTTCCTTGGATTTGCATTTCCATCACCTTTTTTGGCATTCTTTCGTCGCTCATTCGCTTTATGTGCCCAAACCATCTTAGTCGGCTCTTCTCTATTCTATCATTCATTTTTTCCACTCCAATTTCTTCCCAGATTTTCTCATTCCTTATTTTGTCTCTTCTACTCTTCTGTATCATACTCCTCAAGAACTTCATTTCGGCTGCCTGTATTCGACTCTCATCCTTCTTTGTCATTGTCCAAGTTTCTGCTCCGTAAGTTGTTATGGGTACGTAATACATCTTGTACATAGTATCCTTTGCTTCTGTTGGCACATCTTTGTCCCATAACATGTTTCTTACACTGTGATAGAAACAACTTCCAGCTTGAATCCTTTTACTAATCTCAGCATCCAGTCGAGCATTCTCCATTAATTCACTCCTCAGGTATTTAAACGTTTCCACTACTTCCAGGGGCTTGTCTGCAAGTCTAATCTGACCTTTCCCTTCTTTCTTCCCTCTCATCATAACAAGAGTTTTACTCTTTTCTACACTTATTTTCAATCCACATTCTTCGATCTTCCCATTCACCACATTCAACTGTTCTTGAACCTTCCTGTCATCTTCTCCCCAAATCACTTTTGCTTTACGGGAGTGAAAGCTGGGTGGACTCAGGATATATTATTCATAAGTTAGAAGTAACAGACATGAAAGTAGCGAGAATGGTTACTGGAGTTTTTAAAAATGATTAAAATAGTATGTGCTTGGTCCACCTTGTCAATATACTTTTATAATTGAAAATTATTTATTTATACATGTTTCAGGAACATAGTAGGCCTACATTCCCTTCATCAGTGAAGTCCAATCAAAGAATAAAAACAATATAACTCTATCTTTTGTTTAGCCTAAAATTTAAAGAAGTATTATATCATAATTCACCATATCAATGAATAAACAAACATTAGTGAAATATTACAAGAATTATCATTATATAAAATTTGAATATTTAGATGATGTTGAGTGAGAAACCTAAATAAATTTAATGTCTTCAAGTTTTATATTTTGCTTCTTTTTCTCTTTTCTACCTTAAAATGGGTTCTCAGCTGTACTTCTTTAATTTGAATACCTATTATGGTTAAGTTTATCAGTGATTACTGGTACAAACAGGTGGGAACAATGGCAGGAAGGCACTCAGAATGACAAGATAAAGGCTAAGTTAGGAATGTACTCGATGGATGAAACTGTACGCACAAACTGGCTTTGGTGGTGGGGTCATGTGAGGTGAATGGAGAAGGATAGGTTACCTAGGAGAAGAATAGACTCTATTATGGAGAGTAAGAGGACTAGAGGGAGACCAAGACAATGATGGTTAGACTCAATTTCTAA
This sequence comes from Anabrus simplex, assembly GCF_040414725.1. Taxonomy (NCBI): domain Eukaryota; kingdom Metazoa; phylum Arthropoda; class Insecta; order Orthoptera; family Tettigoniidae; genus Anabrus; species Anabrus simplex. The sequence goes on along the minus strand of NC_090269.1, from coordinate 425,362,834 downwards.
TGATTTAGAGATAATAGGTATAGAACTAAATGAGGCAGAAGAGATTGTTACAAATAGAGGATTGTGGTGGCATTTAGCAAATTCACAGAGGCTTTCAGACTGAATGCTGAAAGGCATAACAGTCGATAATGTGGATAATGATGATGTATGTATGTATTTTTATTGAGTGAATGAAATGGAATGGATGAAATGAAATGATAAATGTATTCTATTTCAACAACAACAATGACAACAACAATGACAACAACAGTAGTCATCATACATGTACCAGACAAACACACAAGGTTTAAGAATACATTGCCTACAAATTGGCATAGAACTAACTATGCATTCAATGGGCCAAATTGAACGGATGTCAAGATCTCTACACAAAGTGGATATTGATATATTTAACTACTCATTGTCAAAATTTAGAAATCACTCACACAATATCCAGAATTAACTATTACTTTCCTGTGCTTGCTTGTAATATAACCTGTGTATATATCTGTACATCTTTTTCTACTTATACTCCCCTGAACTTTCTTTTTAGTGTGTCTTATTTTGTTTATTTTTCTCCATTTTTGTCTAAAATGCATTACCATTAATAAAGTATTATCATCATCATTATCACAATCATTTGCTGAAATGCCAAGAGTATTCCACTTATATCTGTGATGTAAACAGTACTTACTCATACAAGTTGTATGCTGTTTGCCGTATTGTACTGAGGTATGATGGTCGATAACCAGGCCTCATGACTGTCAGACTCTGGGCCATTGTAACACCAGGGAAGTTCAGTTCAGCATAGCCCAGTTCATCTTTATAATCATGCAGAAGGTGCTGGAAGTCTTCAAGTCTCATTGGATCCTGTATGTGACCAAAGAGTGATGAACATTGGTCACTCTTCCATAAAGATAGCAAAATGAATGAATAGGAAGACATGACAGGATAAACCACTGATAACAAAGATGGAAGTTGTAAACAAATCATTAACATTTAAAACTAAAAGTATTGTACTCACCTAAAGTGCCAATTACAAGACTGCCATGAAATAACAGAAATACTGAAATACTGATCCATTACTTTAACAAATAATGACATACATTCAAAATGAAATTAAACTTTACTTTATGAAAATATTTAACTGTATTAATTCTTCATTCATTACAAATATTCTTTAATATACCGTACATATTCAAATCCACTTGCATTAACATGTTGCAGCATGGGAATATTGCATTACAAGTTGGTGCAGAAAATTATGTTTGTATTCTGCATGGAAGCCATTGGTTGAGTCTGAACCATAAGACTTATGTGTTATAGAGAGTAACCTCTTATCAACTAATAATTAGGTCATAACTGATGTAGAATAAAATCAGGTATCACATCAACATAATTGAGTAATTCCACCACACAAGAATATAAGAACCTGTCTATAGTTATCCTAACAAGAATTCAGGAACAACTCGACCAAGAACTTCGAGAATATCAGGGAGGATTTTGACCTGTAAGAAGTTGTCCAGATCAAATCATCAGTCTTAAGAGGATCATGAACATCAAAGAGTGAGAAACAAAAGTTAGTCATCACTTTTGATGACTTCAAGAAAGCATATGACAGTATCCATCATGAGTCATTATTTAAAATCCTCAAGGAATTTGGAATACACCAGAAACTTATCGACCTTATTGGAATTTCCATTAAAAACACTAAATCAAAAGTTAAATTTAGAGGGGAGTTGTCTGAATCATTTGAAATCCAGAGTGGTCTTTGACAAGGTAACGGTCTTTCACTACTACTATTTAACTGCACACTGGAGAAAATCATGCAAGAGTGGACTAAGAAATGCCAACCAAACATGAAGATTGGCAAAAATATCAAACGCAATTGCCTAGCATTTGCAGATGACCTTGTGTTGCTCGTAAATAGTGTGGAAGAGGCTAACCAAGTTGAAGAACTCAAAAAAAATAGCAGCAGAAGTCGGACTACAAATCTCATTTGAAAAGAGGGAAATGATGCCATCCTTCAAGGTTGAAACACCAACTATCACACTGAATAATAACAAAAATATTAAGATTGTAAATAAATTCAAGTATCTTGGGGAGATTATTACTTGGAACTTAAACGAGAAAGTATCAGTAGAAAATAGAACAACTAAACTGAACAAGCACAACGTATCACTTGGCCAACCTACAAGAAGAAATCTCTCTCGATAAATGCAAAATTCAAACACTACAACTCTGTTATTAAACCTGAAGCAAGCTATGCTAGTGAAACACTATTCAATTTGAACACCAAATCAACAAATAAATTACAGAAGACAGAAAGAAGAATCCTTAGAACAATCATAAACAAAAAACACCAATTAGATGGACAATGGTAATTATTACCTAATGAAGTTGTATACCAGGAAACTGAGTCAGTAATACAGTAGACACAATGCAGAAAAGGAGGGTTGCATTTTTCTGCCACATATCAAGACTACCAGAAACCAGGGTACTGAAACATCTTTTCAACTACTTTTGCAAAAGTAAAACAAAGAATAATTGGTTCAAAGAAGTCCAAGAAGATTTAGATGAGTTAAGCTTGATGATGCAGCAAATTGAAGATTGAGAAGAGAAGAGGATCCTGAGAAACAGAGACTTGAGACTTATACTGAAAACTTTTACATGCAAACAGTACACAAAGAAAGGGCAGGCAGGTCAGAAAGAATGAAGAAGTTCTGGAAGCAGAAGAAGAAACATAAGCCAAATTTGTAGCTAATACTCTTAAGACTTAAATGTATATGGATTGGTTGAAGTGCTCCAATGTGGGCATAATTTTTTTTTTTAAAGGACATGTTTTGTCTCTTACTTGTGAGACATCTTCAGCCTAAAAATACTATAATAAGAAACACATGATTTGACCAGTACACAACCAGTATATTGGGAAATTCCACCTTGGAAAACAAGCCCTGTTTAATCAGATACATGTGCACTCAAGCATCCATAAACTTGAGATGAAATTAACCTAATTCAAAATTTATTTCTGCTTTTAGAACACTGTGATCTTCACATCAATTTTTTATTTTGAGAATCAAAACTCAATGGAAATGTATTCTCTAGTAATTTGTTCCTCATCATCATCATCCTAAACCATCTCCAGTTTCCCGGGTGTGGTATATGAGCCTCCTCCATCTCATCCTGTCCTTGTACCATTCTTCCTCCACCAACTTGTCCCAATCATGACCTCTCAGCAGTACATCGCTCTTAACTAAATCTATCCACTTCCTTCGTGGCCTTCCCATGGGTCGTCTTCCTTCTACCTTTCTGTCAAATTCCTTCCTTGCAGTTCTGTTTATTGGCATCCTCTTCATGTGACCAAACCACTTCAGTCTTGATATCTGAATCTTATTGAGGAGAGAATCATCTATTCCTACTTCTTCTCTAATTTTCTCATTCCTAATCTTGTCTTTCCTGGTTTTCTGGATCATAGTGCATAGGAATTTCATTTCAGCTGTCTGAAGTTTGGAATTATCTCTATTGGTCAGTGTTGTGGTTTCGAGACTGTATGTAAGAATTGGTGTATAATAGGACTTGTACAATGTCATTTTTGTTTTCATGGGTATTTGCTCATGCCACAGCAGGTGTCTTACCTGGTGGTAAAATTGTGTTGCCTTATTGATTCGATTGTTCACCTCATGTTTTGCTAGGTTGTCATTTGATATAACGCTACCCAAGTATTTGAAAACTGGAACGCTGTCCAGTTGAGCTTCATTTAACATGACTATTGGTTCTGCTCCTTCCCCATACACTTTCATCACCACCGTCTTGGTCTTGCTGATGTTTAAACCATATTACTTAAACTCCTCATTCCAGCTTTGTATTCTCTCTCCCAATTTCTCTTCTGAGTCACTCCAGATTGCAACATCATCTGCAAATGTGAAGGCTATGATATCTCCATGTTCTTTCCTTTTAATAGATTTCATTACTACATCCATTACAATAATAAATAGAAGTGGTGACAATGAGCTGCCCTGCTGCACTCCTCTCTTTGTTTCAAACCAGTCCGACAAACCACATCCTACTTGAATACAGCTTCTGTTCCCACTATACAACATTTTCACTTTGTCTATGAGGCTGTCTTGCACTTGAAGTTCTTTCATGCATTGCCAAATTCTTTCCCTTGGTACACTATCGTATGCTTTCTCAATGTCCAAAAATATTAGAAATAAAGGCTTGTTCTTCTCCCAGTATTTTTCCATTAGCATCCTAATTGCAAATATAAGGTCTGTAGTTGACCTTCCTGGTCTGAAACCATACTGCTCTTCTTCCAAAATTGGTTCAACAATATCTCTGATTCTGGTCTCTATTATTTTTTCCAATATTTTCAGGACATGAGACAGTAGTGTGATACCACGGTAATTAGTACATTTTCGTCGGCTTCCTTTCTTGAACAGAGGTACAATGATGCCCATCTTCCAGTCCTCAGGAATAGTATTTTCCTCCCATATCTTGTTGAGCACTGGATTCCTGGAATTCCTGCTGCTTTCAGCATATCTGCACTTAGTTCATCTATGCCCACTGCCTTTCCTTTCTTCATGCTCTTGAGCGCATTTTCAACCTCAAGCCATGTAATTGGTGGTTCAGCTGTGGTTCCTCGACTTGGCTCTCCTCTATCCGTTGTTATGTTTTCTGTATCTCCATTCAGCAGCTTTTCGAAATAGATATTGAGTTCTTGTTTAATTTCTCCCTCTTCTTGTGCCAGAGTTCCATCATCACGTTCTATTGCTTTTATGGTCTCTTGATCCCTTCGCTTGTTTTTCACTACTGCAATTTCATATTTCCTCTACTGTCCTCTTCCAGTTTGTCTGCAAACTCATTCCATTTCTTCTCTTTTTCTTCCCTTACAATGTTCTTTACAGCAAGTTTCTTGTTCCTGTATACTCCTTGAAGTATTTGTATTTCTTGTTCTTTTCGTTCTTGTCCCTGCTTTTGTTTTTCCTTGTCCAGTGCCTTCTTTATTTGGTTTCTTTCTTTCACCGCTGTTTTCACTCTATCATTCCACCATGGTGTCTCCTTTTTTCTATTGATAGAACTTGTAACTCCACATAGGTTTTTGGCTTCTCCCACAAAGGTGTCTTTGAAGGCCTTCCATTCTTCATTAACGCGGGTTACTTCACACTTCGGCAAACTCTGTTGAATCCTTACTTTGTATTCTTCCTTTATTTGGACTTCTTGCAACTTCCAAGTTTTAACCCTTGGTTTTTTCGTAATAAGTTTCTGTGTTTCCTTTGCCTTATGTTTGAAGTCTACTACCAACAATCTGTGGTCACTCTCCATGGTTTCACTAGGGATGACCTTCACATCTGTGATGAACCTGCCACCATCTTTATTTGTGATTACGTAGTCAATCAATGTTCTATACTGGCCATCCCAACTGTACCTTGTTATTCTGTGACTGTCTCTTTTTTTGAAGAATGTATCTTTGATTATAAGATCATTTCTTCTGCACAGATCTAATAGTTGTTCTCCTTCTGGGTTCCTTTGTCCAAATCCATGTGGACCAATGATGTTCTCGTACCCAAGTCTGTCTACCCCAACTTGCGCATTTAGATCTCCAATAATAATAACATTTTCCTCATTAACTGTATCTTCCAGGTCTTGCCGAAATTTCTCTTTGTCTTCCTCAATGCAGCCTGTCTGTGGGGCATACACTTGTATGATGGTGTACTTAGTGTTCTCCAGTTTCATGAACATTTTAATGATTCTATCACTTTTGCAGATAACTTCAGCTGTAGCATCAGTCCTTTCGTTAATTAAGAATCCAACACCATTTTTCGCTACCTTCTCCTGTCCACTCCAGTATAATTTATAACCTCCACGAAGTGTCTTACTTCCAATCCCTTTCCATTTGGTCTCACTTAATCCCAAAATTGATATTTTTCCTCTATCCATCATGTCTAGGAGTTCTTCTAACTTTCCAGTTAATGATAGAATGTTCATAGTTCCAATTCGGTATTTGGGTCTCTTTTTTATTTGGGGTTTCCTTTCAGAACATTGTATATCATCAGCCTTACGGTCATCATACTTTACAATTGTCTGAGAGGACGTGTCAGTCCGGTCTATAATATTCTTTCCGAGGCTCTTTTTCTTATGGAAAGCAACTGTACTCAATACTCTCCTGCTGACTTGCTAGGCCTAACGCATAAGAGGATTTTCTTTCAGGGTTTACTCCCTTAGCCTTTAAGGATGCCTTCCTCGTCCTACAAGGCAGTAGGTTCCACCTGTACACCCCTGAAGGATGGGTTGCCTCTTCCGCCATCTCCACCGTACCGAAGTTCATCTTCTCCGCCGTAGATGCTGTTGAGGTCTTCACCCTTAACCCAGGGCAAGGGCCCTCCATATTTATGACCCCTGGAGAGAGGGTGTCCCAGTATTTTAAAACCCCCAGGAATTGGGCTACCTGTTGGTCCACGGGTTGTATTGGTTATTTCAACCAGCCCTACACACTGTAGGGGCCCCCTATCCGCCACCTGGGGACGTGCTCTGTAGGGGTCAGGTTCTCCTGGTTACTTATTGGAAGTTAACCCCACCCACAAGGAGTAAGGTTATTTGTTCCTATGACACAAAATAAACTTGAGATGAAATTAACCTAATTTATTTCTGCTTTTAGAACACTGTGGCCTTCACATCAATTTTTTTATTTTGAGAATCAAAACTCAATGGAAATGTATTCTCTAGTAATTTGTTCCTATAACACACAATATTTTAATAACAACATGAACTGTTTTTTAACTGTGTTCACATATGATAGACTGAGTCATCTTGACTCTTAAACAATTTAAGGACAAGTCATTGTTTTTAGTGTTACAAAGAACATCTGTGTTACTTATTATAAATTATAATATTTTTAGGCTGAAGATGTCTCACAGGGAAGAGGCGAAACATATTCCTTTTAAAAGTAAAATAAAAACGAATAATATTGTACAGTACTGTAAAGGTGGAGTTACTCAAATATTAAGACCTTCTATATTGTTGAGGTTGACAATATGGATTAATTATGAAATTTATTTCTTGTGGCAGGTATCATATGTTAGTCTATCACAAAATTATTTCTAAAAGACCACAGCATTGAAAGCATAATTGAGATTTTACCTTTCTAGAAAGTCCAGCTTTTAAAATCATATCATCAATGACAGTATCCAGATTGCACTGTTCAACATCTGCATTTACAGTCTCCATGAGTGATCTAGAAAGAAGACGAACATTAATATTGTATCTCCCCTGAACTTGAGCTTATGTAATCTAGAAAGAAAAGGAACACCAACATTCTATCTCCCCTAAACTTGAGCTTATGTAATCTAGAAAGAAGAGGTACATCAACATCCTATCTCCCCTGAACTTTAGCTTACATACAAAGTACAATCTCACCTAATCATATTCTTGAATTCCTTCTGTGACAGCTGTCCTGTGTGGTTGATGTCATACATGTCAAACATGAGCTTTATCTTGTCATCAGCGGAACCTGCAGTCAAAGCAAATCTTGGGTTGGTGACAGCATTTCTGCAGATATTTGGACATTACATTCAGAATTACATTAAACAAGAAGGTACTTTAAGCAATGGAAAGGAAGAAATCAGTGCAAATAAAATTATATATAAAAATATAGGAATACATAACTAGAAAAATACAATGACAGGTCATTGTGGGAAAAGGGAGAAACAGAAAGGAAACACAGAAGGACAAAGAAAATCTCCACATCTTCATATACTGTTGTCTCTCCTCATCGATCCCTGTTCTTATACATCCATGATCCTTCAAAGGCAAACCTTCACATGCCCTGATAAAGGCCAATGTGATTTGGCAGAAAGCACGGCTTTCTAAATATATATAAGTGGCTTTAATCCAGTAAGCATATTTATTTCTTTATCTTAGGAAATATTATAGGAAAAGACAGAAATTATGTTCCAAATTCCAACATCATAAAAAGAAATAATCATAAATGGCAATAATGACAAAACAGTCACCCAATTCAAATACCTAGGAGAAGTAATAAAAAACCTGTGGCTACTGAATTAGGGCAAAACATGTCCCATCAAATTTTAGTATAATAAGATGTAAATCCTAACTTTAGGAACTTAACTGTATAGAATAAGTTGATCCTAATAAAAAAATTTAGTAATATTTTTTAAACTGATGTACAATTCAATACGGACCAGACAGAGATCCTATCCGATCATAAAATTGAAAGAAGAAGAGAGACAGGAACATGGAAGAATGAACACAATGACATGTCAATGTGGGACGAGAAGAGATAGAAAGAAAACACATAAGGACATGGAAAGTCTCCACATATTTATAGAATGGTATCTTCAAATAGACTGAAGACAGTTCTGTAGATAATTTTAAAAATTTTCCCAATTTGCTTACCTTTGGCAAATAAGATGAGCATGTCAAGGAATTCTCTGAAGGACACAAATCCATTGTTGTCTTTATCCACAAGAGCAAATATCTAGAAAGAAGAACTTATATATTTAATGAAGTATAATTTATGGTTCATCTATTGAAACAATCAAGAGTTGCAAACAACAACGACAACAACAACAACAACAACAACAAAATGAAAACAAATAATATTGTACAGTATTGTAAAGGTGCAGTTACTCAAATATTAAGACCTTCTATATTGTTGAGGTTGACAATATGGATTAATTATGAAATTTATTTCTTGTGGCAGGTATCATATGTTAGTCTATCACAAAATTATTTCTAAAACAACAACAACTACTACTACTACTGGCATTAGCCAGACTTATGCCTAACATCGGGGGACCAAGAACACTTAAGAGACAGATTATGTGCTCTGCAGTATATTCCATTTTACTTTATGCTGCACCTATCTGGCACAATGCACTCAGTAGGAAGATTCACCGAAGAGCTATGGAAAGAGTACAGAGGAAAATGCTGCTCAGAGTTACCTGTGCATATCGAACTCTTTCGACAGCAGCTTTACAAGTTGTAGCTGCCAGTATTCCCATTGACCTCCTCGTTGTAGAGAGAAAACTTTGGCATGAAAGAGGTGCGACTATATCTGCTGAAGAAAAGAAAGCCTTGAGGAACCAACTCTTACTAGACTGGCAAGACCGATGGGATGGCACAACCGATGTTGGCCAATGGACAAAAAAGCTAATACCCGACATAGGAGACTGGCTTAAATGTAGACATCGGCAGGTAGATTACTATCTGTCGCAGATCCTGACAGGACATGGAAGATTTGGCGTATACGCCATGAAGATGGGAAAGACGCAGGGAGATGGTTGTCGGTACTGTTCTGAAAGGGATACAGTAGAACACACTTTTTTTTACTGTGTTCGATGGGAAGGAAGAACGAAGGAAAGCCTGCCAACAACTTGGCCGACGACTCACGCCAGGGAATCTGGTTCATATTATGTTAGAGAGCCCGTTTGCCTGGAACACAGTAAAGGCAATGGCGACAAGCATTATGGGGATGAAGGAAAAAGAAGAGAAAGGAAGAACTTAATAATATACATCACTCCATTCTGATGTCATGCCGACAAGCAGTTCCAGAATGGGCTGAGTGAAGAGGGCAGGGGTTTTTAGTTGGTGGAAATCTAACTCCCACACAGAGTGGTGTCTTTAAAAGATTTTCCCCTGCCATAACAAAAAAACTACTACTACTACTACTACTACTACTACTACTACTACTACTACTACTACTACTGGTGTCTGGCTTCTAAAGAGGCCTTGTGAAGATCTTTTAATTTGATGCCATATATTCACCTGTAAGAATGGGGCCCTAACATGATGAATTCTAATGCTGAAGACGGCACACACACCCAATCCCCGAGCCATCGGAATTAACCAATGAAGGTCACTAGAAAAAATGGAATACCCACTGGCTCAGTTGTCTGATGTGAATATGAAATTAAAATTACGAAACAAAGCACTTGCGAATAAGCTGTCACTTTCACAAAGAAATGTTCACAAACTAAAGAAGAACATGAGTACTTTAGTGTCTGACAAAGTTAAACGAATATTGAGGAAAATATTTTCACCCAGCCAAATAAGACGTCTGTTAAATGGATCTAAACGAGTTCAATGGAATAAGGAGGACATTTGTAAAGCGATTACGCTACATGCTGTTTCGCAGAAATGCTACATTTACTTGCGAGAAAAAATGGAATACCCACTGCCTGCAGTTTCAACGCTAAGAACATGGATAAACCGCTCCTAATGCTGTCGGCCAGGCATACTGCTAGACATTCTACTTCTGATGAAAATGCTAGCTGAAAGACTGAGCAACAAAGAACGAATCTGCGTTGTATCATTCAATGAAATGAACATCGAGAGCAGAATTTGTTATGACCAAGAAGAAGACAGAATAGTAGACCCACATAGCAATGTTCTCGTTGTTATGGTATGAGGGTTGTTTTCATCTTGGAAACAACCTGTCTACTTTGATTTTGACATACAAATGACAGCTACGCTTCTGAAAAGAATAATATTGGCCTTAGAGTGCGTCTCATACCGTGTTGTAGCTACTGTAGCAGACATGGGAGCCAAGAATGCATCTGTGTGGAAAGAACTTGAGGTAACATACCTAAACACTCATTTTCCTAATCCTCACAATGCAAGCAGAAATGTGTGGGTGTTTGCTGACGTACCTCATTTATTTAAGTTAATGAGAAATCACTTCTTGGACAAAGGTATTGTACTACCTTGCAAAAAACCAGCAACGAAAAATGTGCTTGAAAAATTATTGGTTCTGGATAGTGGTGAATTTAAAATGTGTCCTAAGCTTTCTCAGCATCATATAAATGTGGTAGGCAGGGAGTGACAGCATGTATGATTAGCAGCTGAGTTGTTTTCTAACACAACAGCACAGGCTATCCGGTACTTGATGCCAGAGGAAGAACATGTTAGTGCGTTCATACAGCTTGCCGATGAGACACTAGACATTTTGAATTCTAGAATACCTGAGAGTGACAAGCCACTTGCATGTGGGTTTGGCATTCATCGCTATGAATAGGAGAAATGCCTCACAGAATTTTATGAATGTTGTGAGAACATGCGTGTTGGCTCTGCGAAACACATGCTTCCCTTTCAAAAAGGATTTTTGAAAAGTATCCATTCCCTGCTTGGCCTTTTCAAAGACATGGAATCTTTCAGCGTTAAATACATTCTCACAGCACGTTTGAATCAAGATTGCCTGGAAAATTTCTTTTCGCGCCTAAGTGGTCTTGGACATTTTTACGATCATCCATCTCCACCTGATGTCAAAAATAGGATCAGACTGTTGTTGTTAGGTGCCAATTCCAGCGATATTCCTCTTTCCAATGTGTCACCTGTAGCTCCTGCCGAAGGAGGAGAATTAGTTACGTTGGCTATGTTTGGCAACATCCTCCCGGATATGACTGAAGCTCTGGCGATGACTGAGGGTGACAAGGATATTAATGACATTGAATTTCCAGCTGTTGATAGTGATAATCTATCCTTACAGGAAGATACTGACTGTAGTGTGGAGGGATTCAAATACGTTGCGGGGTTCATCGCATAACGCTGCCGAAAATTTGACAGGTCCCTGGGCACGCCTACAGGAGAGTTGTTGACACTGCCTGATGACCCAAGTCTGGGGTGGATACACGTGCTGTCTCGGGGAGGTTTGCTCGTCCCTTCCGATGATTTCATGGAAATGATCACTAAATTCGAACTGATATTTGCTGAAGTTCACGGACGAACAGATTTGAACAGGGAACCAGAAGTTGTGAACAATATGTTTGTGAAGCTGAAAAGCCGTTTTCCTGACGTCCATCCACAAGTCTTGAAATCATATGCTAAGATCCGAACCTTACTCCGTTTGCGTTGGTTGGCTGCAAAACAGAAATCCATAAAAACAGAGGCTGCCCTTAAGCAAAAAGTGAGAATGTGGCATTTATCAACAAAATAAATGTTTTCAAGGTCAAGAAACGCTCGTGACCGTTGTATTTGTTATTTTAAACATATGCAAAGCCACGGGAACTTTGCCTTTTGTGCAGAACTCAGAAAAGAACTTATTTCATACCCTGTCTTAATTTCATCGACTACGATTCGAACTGTAGCCCTTTTGATGAAAATCGAGTAGGTAGTGAATATACTAGACTGTGATACTCTTCTTGACTTATGTGAACGGGAAGAAAGACCAACCATTTATTTGATGCTAGTGTTCCAAGACTTGAAGTGATTACGTATCACATTGTGTCCTGTAAGTTTTCACCGTGACGTGTTGAACAAATTAACAGTGTTTGTGATATAAAACAAACCCCCATCTGTCAGTCACAGTGAGGTGCAGATTCCATGCATTTATTCAACATCATCTTCACTGAGGTAAGAGTGAATATCAGTTAATATAAATAGTCTTATTTGTCCCGAATCTGTTGATTTAAACCTAACATATTGCGCGCTTCTAAGTACCTCTTATTTTGTAGCTCTACGACGTTACACATACTTTATCTTGTACAGAATATATGTTTCTATAGAATATATTGGATGACGTTCAAAAATTCTAAAATATCACTTCAGCATATTATTAAAATGTGAAACATTACCCGCGCGCTAATACAATCTGCCGTCAGCGGCTACCAGCGATGTTCCATGGTGACGTCCCAGCGACAGCCAATGGCAGCCCGTAACACGGAATGACTAACCTTACTGTTCTCTATTAACCTTGATAGAGATCATCTTATTCTTATTCTTTTTGGCTTCTTTAGGACCATGGGCAGCCTTGTCATGGTTTCAGTTTTCTTCTTCTCCTCCCAGCACCTCTTCGTCTTCTCTCTCCCCTCTCTCCCATTCTTCAGCTGATATTTTCAGTATGCTCTTGTCCTGTCTCGCCCACTGGTGCTTCTCTATCCTATTCCTGAACCTTTCTCTGTCACTGAGTCTGGCATATTGGTTCTTAACATTAAACACCGATGTTCCTTTAAATGCCACTGCAAGGTGTCTTTTCAGTAAATGCACAGATGTACTTTCCCTCAAGAGATTGAAGCTTAGCAATGAGAATTTCAAGAACCAATTATTTTATAAATTTTGTAAATGGTAAATTATTTAAAATGCTAAAAGTAACTAGCTAAAATATATTGGAGGGAAAAAAATATCATTTGGAAAGTTCTATCATGTTTAGTCTCTCTTAGTGACGATTGCTACTTAATGTCTCTATATACAAATATAAATGTAAAAGATCCACCAATTCCATACACTATTTATTCAAGATAAAAGTTTTTACCTGACACCAAATGCCAGTACATGCTTCAGTATTCAAGTACATGCTTTGTCCGCATAGTCGATGCTCGGTTAATACACAGAGAACCAGTTGCATTCTAAGAAGACTGCAGACCAGCCCGTGAATTTACAACGGTGCCAGCGGAGAGTAAGTTGTCACCTAACTTCCATATTCCTGTTTAGGTTCTTTCTCTTCAGTCTTTAATCTAATTTGGATATTTTCTTTGTTTATAGACCTCACGCGTTTTTCGTGTTACATGTGGTTGTCATCAGCAAGATCTCACTATTTCAAACGTTCAATGGTTCCCTGTTGAAGTTCACTGCAACATAAAATAAGACTGATCCGTGCCACAGGAGGATGTTTATCCTAATTTAAAGGTTTTTTATGCACTTTGTTATATGTGACACGTAATTTGGTTCTCAATACATCAAGATCTTGTGTATCAACACATCAAAGAACAATTTTAAGACTTCAGTGATTAGCTTGACTATAATATAATATGTGTGATAGATGCACTTTCTATTCATGTTTTAATTTGGTGTTTTGTTCTAAATTTGAATGAGTCAAGCACTAGTTTCCCCATAGATTTTAATTCCATTGTTCTCTTTAATAATTCAGTGTAAATGGTTTAGTGCTGATGGTATTTAGCAGATGATGTCCACTAAGTGAACAAAACATGTACTAGTATTTGCTGTCAGGTAAATAACTTTTATCTCAATAAATTAATAGTGGCAATTAATTGGCAATTAATTGAATTGGTCGATCCTTTCCATCAATATTTGTTTAGTGGTGTCAATCATAGTTTATTAGCTCAATTAGTCCTGTATTGATAGTTCTAACAATCACAATTATAGAGCTAGATTTCCTACCCAATCAATACTTTTTTATTTATTTGGATTATTTAATACATCTTGCAGTACGAGTTTGAGCCTGTATTATAGGCCATCTTGAGCTGCTGGTAAAATAACACACAATGTTAAAACACTACTTATTTCTAAGTTTAATTGATACTATCTGTAATAAAACTCGCATCAAGTTGGAGTTATAAGAGTCTAAAAGCTTGTTTGTGAAGTGTCAGTGGTGTGGTCTTGATGCTCTATTAACACACTTTTAATGAGTTGTACATATTAAAACAAGTACATATTTTGCATGTTTAAAACATGCAAATTTTGCTGAAATGAATAAAATGAGTTAAAATCTTCTTCCAGTTGGGTACTGGTCAACATCAGATTGTCTTGTGAGTCTGATGTCCAATGTTTTGGAGTAATACGGGGAGAACATTCCTTTTTTGCGTAAGTTGTGTTCTGTTGGAAACTTGTAATAAGATGTATCGGAATATCTAAAATGAAAGAAAGAGAAAAGGGTTTTCTGCATTGTTAGCGTAAGTGTGTTTTGACTTACTCTCCTCTTGTCTACAGCCGGTTGCTTACGTGGTTGTTGGGAGCATGTCGTGTACTGTTTCTTGTGCAGCGAGGTCTAGCGTTTGTGACAGTGAAGGGGAAATGGGGTGGAGCAGAAGGGAGGACTTGAGGAAGGGTTTGGGTAGGAGGGGTGTGTGTCCTGTGGAGTCTTGGTTGTGTGTTTTTGTTTGTTAACATTCTTTAAATAATATTTTTTAATGGAGGAATGGCAGCATGGAAAATAATATTGGTTTCTCCATTATCTCATTGAGATTAAAGTTCGGATTGGCAAACTGGTCCATGTTGATATAAAATTCCTCAGAGTTACTGAACAGAGGGCCTTTCGAATTTTTTTTTAGAATTTCCATATTGCCTTCAATATCGGAAAATTTATGTTAGGATTCTTCTACATGTTGCCCTGTGGAAGAAAATTGGTTGTATTTAACAGCATTTACATGTTCATTGTAACGGATGAAGAAACTACTCCAGTACGTCCAACATAACTTGCCTCACATTTAGTACCCCTTACATTTCATTCGGTATACTCCTAAATGGTTGTATTTATTGTTTTCATTGACGGATTTGGTGTTATGTAGAATAGCAGTATTATTACAAGAAGTTACGTCGTTTCAAATGTTAGTTATGAGATGGACATTGGCATTGTTGAAAGTGAAAATTACATGGTGATTGTAGTGACGTCAATACAGAGCCAACATGAGACTTTTAATATGTAATGTCTCTATGCTAAACGAAGCAAGCTGGCCACGTAGTTAGAGTAGTGTAGCTGTTAACTACATGACCCAAACCATGCCACCACCTGCTTGGTTCTCTGGAGTAAAATAATGCTCTATACACTACATGAGGGTTTCTGCTGGTTCAAGTGCAGTTTTTAGAAGAATACGATATCAAGGTACAGTCTCTTCTTCCTCGTCACTGTCCACGGGCACCAATTTTCCGTTTTCAAATCTTTCCATTATTGTAATTTTTGTTTCAATGTCCAACACTAGTGTTTTCTCTAATTAATTTGTTTCAAACACATTGTGTCGCAGGAAAGTTTATGCTCAGAGCAAAACTGACTATAGTTGACAAGTTGCAATCTTGTGACTGACTTTTAAAATCTTTAGTAAATGATCAGGCTAGTTTCAACAGCAGCAAATACGGCTCTCTCTCACTCACTAAACAGATGAGAATACCACGTGTTGTGAATGGCTCCACAAGGTACCAAAATGGTATTTAAAAAAAATAATGTAAATTTAAATCTTATAGCAGTTGCATAATATTATTTGAAGTGATTCCACATACTGTATGTACCGGGCGGTACACCCCCACGCCGCTAATTCAAACTTTGCGCCAGTTGAAACTCCCCTACTGGAGGAAGTCTGAACTTTATCTAAGGTGTTAATTTTCAAGTTTCTCAGAAGATGTCACTACTTGGAAATTTTGGAGTTTCTGAACTGGGTCGTTTTCGATGTATTTTTGTTTTACCTGTAGTAAGAAGTGTGAACTTTCTCTTCTAGAGGACACTACTGAAGAACTACAATGGTGCGCCCTAGTGCGAAGTGAAAGAACTGTTTTTTTGGAGAAATTTTTATTTCAAAAGTTTGTTCCTTGTTAAATTTCTTTCTGTTATTGTTTAAGTTGGCTGTATAACCCTTTCTTTCCCCTGGTTTTGAATTTAGCCAATCCCGAATTTCTTTAATTAATTTCTGACCAATCTGGTGTATCTCCTCCAACTTGAATATCTTGCTTAACCCTAGCCAATAAAGTTTTTGTGGGCGGGTGTTCTCATTCCTGAAACGCCTCGAACTTTCCACGAGAGTATATAAACTCCTGATTTTCGGGTCTCTGCGCCACTTCAGTACCAACTTTCAAAGTGTAAAGTACGTAGCAGGGGGCGGGAAGCGCCTCTTTCTTCGGACAGCCGTTCAACAACAAGGTAATGGCCGTTTAATAACTTCTTTTCTTGCTAGCTCAGCAGTTTAACTCTCGGGGCGGGTCCGAAGCGTTTCCACCATGTAACTTTCCCGAAAATGTAAAGACTCTTAGCATCTATTATCTTTTAAAGCTACATATTGAGATAGAGAGTGCTTAACCCTCTCGAGCTCCCACTCATATTGTTTTGAGGTGAACTTATTTTTCACAACCGATCCTTCCTTAACGTAATGTAAATTGTTTTTTTCTAAAGTCACCTCTTTAGTATGGGATTAGCCCTTGCATTAGTGGCCTAGAGCCAGATTAGGTTTTAAACAAAATGTATTAGGAGTGCAGATTGCCTCCTCTCAAATTGGTATTTTAGAGGCCATGTAATTAACCTTTTCTCACTTAATAGGCCTCAGTAGGTTGGGTATTTTACCCCTGTGTTTATGTCCTTAGAGGACAACTTGAAGGTGGAGTTTGGTGTGGCCTTTGATAGGCTTAAAGTTTGAGAGCGGGTGGCTCTTTCTTGAAAATTGAGTGTTGTATGCCTCGAGGAGGCTTTTCTGTGTAATTTGGAGCAAGCGTTCCTGAGCATGAATGGGGTTTTCTGCCCCTCTGTTAAAACTTATTTTGGAGTAAAGTTGGGCTAATTGCCCAAGAATTGTGAGTTCGGGGCTCGAAGCCCAAATCCGGTAAATACTGTAATTGTACTTTTGTTGCCTTGCTACTCTGTACCTGCCATTCTTGTTATTTCTGAATTTTGAAAAGAAAATATAACCTTGTTAAATTTTAAATTAACTTTAATTTCGTAGTTTGAGACCCGTTCACCCCCGCACCTTCTTTCACCTCTGCTGTTCCACAGATACCTCGGAACAAGTGGTAGCAGAGCGTGGTTGAATGGGTCTCAATTTAGCCCCTTTTGACGGCTAAACTTTGCTTTGATTACAACTCTAACTATTTTCTCACTTGCTGGAATTTTTACTTTTTCCTTTTTCAAAATTGTTCTGTCATCATGCCCGGCCCTCGGGATGTTCTTCATCTTAACTATTTGCGCAAGGAGGAGTTGATTAATGAGTTAACTATTAGAAATGTGCAATCTGGAGGCACGGTTGCGGTAGACACAAATAAGCTTAGAGAGTCCCTTGATTTGCCCATTTCCATTCCCACTTTGGGAGAGAAAGAAATTGACGACTCTCTTTCCACGATCACTGACAATACTACTGAGCTAGCATCTGTAGTTAGTTTTTTTGAAGAAAATGATCCTTCTCCTAATCAAATTAAGCGTGTGCAAGCCAGGCTATTTCATTTTTCAAATAGAGTTAACGATCTGTTGTCTCTGAAGTTGAATGACGTTCAGAGGAAGGAAGCTAGTATGGTTCTCGAAAATCTTTCTGAATTGTCCAGTAATGTTACCCAATTGTTAACTGGGGAAGTTCCTCCCAAAACTGATCAACCCGTCACGGTGAATGTAGGTAGCGAGGAAGAGCCTCCTAAGGGAGACGTCAATAGGAAAATCGTTGCAGCTCAAACAACCTCTGCCCCATTGGACAACGAGTCTGAACGCCGAACCTCGTTGAATAATGTACGTTCTGAATTGACATCCTTGCCACTTAAACCTTTACCTACTATGTCACCTGGGTTCAGCAGCTTGCCTCACCCATTAGCAATGTTGCTTAGAGGTATCTCTAAATTTTCTGTTAACACTACCAGTGAAGTTATTTCATTCTTAAGGTTTTTAGTTGAGTTCCAGGATCATGCCCTTGTTTTTTCTCTTTCTCCATGTCAGATTTTGCAAATCATCTATCCCTATGCAATTGGTATTCTCTCAGACAAAATAGTAAGAGCCATTGCCGAGCAATCATCTATTGAGGACTTCCACGCCCACTTGTTAGCTAACTTCATCCCGGCTAGGGCAAGGTCCTTCCTTATTCAGAAGTACTATTATCGTGTACAACGGTTGGATGAAAACTTGGCAGATTTCATCCAAGATATTAAGTTCTATACTAGGGTGTTTGCTCTTCACTTCCTGGAGGATCAGATCGTACAAGCTATTGTGGAAGGTATCTCACCATCCTATAGGTCATATTTGTGTTTCGCGGCGTGCCCGCAAACTTTCTCTGAACTTGAAGCATTGGCTGTCTCAGCGGAAGGAGTTAGATACGCCGATTCCTTGCGTGTTGCGAAAGAACCTCCTCGTTCTTTTGGTAATCCTCGGCCTCCACCTCGCCGACCTGTCACACCTCGTAAATGCTATGCTTGCGGGTCACCTGACCATCTTCGCAATAAGTGTCCATTGATCAAATCTAGTAGGGCAAATAATGGAGCTGGCTCATCACCAGGCTGTTTTAAATGTGGGGCTTTCTCACATATCGCCAAGAATTGCCCAAATTTGAATAGCACCCCCTCCTGCTCAACTTCTGGTGCAAATTCCACCAATGCCAATAATAAAAAATGACTAGTGGCTTCGGCTGAGTCGATTAGTCCCTCTTCCCGAGGCTCAGCCCCTGGTAAACAGGTCGTAAATTCAGGGAAAATTCAGTCCTCAAATTCATCTGTTGAATGCCCCACAGAATGTCTGAGGATTGCGGCGGATACCCCCGCACCTGTTCCTTTTCTTAAAATTGAGCTAAATAATGAACCTGTAACTGCTCTATTAGATTCAGGCAGCGTTTGTTCTATTATTTCGGCTGAATGGTATTCAAAATTGAAATCTGTTTGTAAACTATCTGATTATGGCTCATCTCCTGTTCAATATGTTTCGGCTAATTAATCTCCATTAGAAATTCTAGGTTCTGTTAATGTCAAAACATGCATTTTTAAATTTACATGGAAAATTAAATTGTTTGTGGCCAAGCACTTGTCTTGCCCCATTATATTGGGAGCTGACTTCATTTCTCACACTGGTCTTGTGCTCGATCTTCAGAGTAGGTCGTGCACTTTCAAATTTGCGTCTAATGGTAAAATTCCATTATTGAAATGTAATTCTGCATCATGTTCATCTATTTCGCCTACCCAGGATGAGATGTTGTTAGACCTTAGACATCTACCTGAGGAGCAGGCTGATAGTATTCGTAAGCTATGTCAGTCGTTTCCAGAGGTGTTCTCTGATACTCTTGGTGTTACTGACCTTATTGAATACAAAATTGAGGTCACGGATTCGATTCCTGTCCGTTTTCCACCATATAGGCTATCTCCACCTAAAATGAAGGCTCTGAAAGAAATCATCGATCAGATGTTGAAGGATGGTATTATTAGGCCCTCTAAGTCGGCGTATTCTTCGCCTATTTTTCTAGTCCTGAAACCCCAAGGTGGCTTCAGGCCTGTCATTGATTATAGGGCTCTCAATCGGAAGGTGGTGTTGCAATCTGTGCCCCTTCCTGACCTTCATTCTTGTTTTTCATGGTTTCGTAAGGCCAAGTTCTTTACTATCTTGGACCTGAATCAGGCCTATAATCCAATTCCCCTAGCGGAAGAGTCTAAACACCTTACAGCGTTTGCCACGGATGGGAATTTGTACGAATACAACCGCGTGCCTTTCGGGCTCCCCACGGGAGCAGCTGTACTCACTAGACTGCTAGATAGGGTCTTCTCCGACATCAAATTTGAGTACTGGATGATGTCGTCGTATTTTCGGAGACCTTTGAAGAACATCTAGATCATCTGCGAGAAGTTCTCAATCGCCTTCGTAAGGCTGGGTTAACTGTTAAGTTGTCCAAGGTTGCCTTTGCTAAGCCCTCTATGTCATTCCTAGGGCATATTGTCTCACCTGATGGTGTTGCAGTCGATCATTCTAGAACACAGGCCATCCGTGATTTTAAACCTCCTAAGGACATCAAAGGTATCGCCAGGTTAATTGGAATGGTGAATTTCTTCAGGAAGTTTATTCCTAACTTTGCTAATAGAGCAGCGCCCTTGAACCTTCTTCGTAGGAAAGGCATCAAATTTGAGTGGGGACCTTCTCAACAAGCCGCTTTTGAAGATCTTAAATTAGCTCTCTGTAATGCCCCTGTCCTTGCTATGCCTGATTTCTCAAAGAAATTCATCGTC
Organism: Anabrus simplex; assembly: GCF_040414725.1. Lineage (NCBI taxonomy): Eukaryota > Metazoa > Arthropoda > Insecta > Orthoptera > Tettigoniidae > Anabrus > Anabrus simplex. Next base: position 425,342,230 of record NC_090269.1, on the reverse strand, counting down.
CAAACCGACGCGTCGTTGTCGGCGGTAGCTGCAGTCCTTCTTCAAGAGACTGAACTAGGGAGGCGACCCATCGCCTATGCATCTAGGACTCTATCGGCTCAAGAAGCCAAGTATTCCATCTATGAGCTCGAAGGTTTGGCAGTCTTATTTGCCTTAGAAAAGTTCCGTCTCTACCTGGAACATGTCAAATTCGACCTGGAGACAGATAATCAAGCCTTAAGCTGGGTCTTAGGTAGGCCGCGTCGTACTGGTCGTATAGCCCGTTGGGCCATCCGTATTTCTGCCTTCCAATTCGATGTCAGGCATATCAGAGGTACCGAAAATGTTGTTGCTGATGGACTCAGCCGTATGTTTTCCAACGACGTTGAGACCCATGAACCGGTTGACAGTTCATCACCTCCCGAGTCCATACTATTTGATGTTAATGCCATCTTAACAGATGCTCCCATGCTCTTTAGGGATATCGAGAAATACCAACGTGAAGATCCGACGCTGGCTCCGATAATGGAAACCCTTTCTTCTGGGGAACATGTCGTCCCTTATGTACTGAGGAATGGTGTTTTATGTTGCCCATCGAGGCATGATAAGATGATGAAAGTTGTCGTTCCAGCTGTTCTTGTACCTATGATCTCCAAATACTATCATGAGACCCCATTAGGGGGGCATCTTGGAATCTTTAAAACTCGTGAAAAGATTCGTGAAAGGTTCATCTGGAAGGGTATGGACGGTGAAATCCGTGAACTAGTAAAGGCTTGTAAATCCTGTTTGCTTAGTAAACCAACCATGTCCACCAAGGTAGGCCTGTTGTCTTCTCATCAAGCATCGCGCCTCATGGAACGCCTGTATATTGATTATGTAGGACCCTTCCCCCAGTCAAAGGGAAATGCCAACAAGTTCATCTTTGTATGTGTAGATGGTTTTACAAGATTTTCCTGGTTATTTCCGACTAAGCTGGCTACTGCTCAGTCCACCATTACTTGTCTAAATTCTATCTTTGCTTCTTTTGGTCTGTGTCAATATATTGTATCTGATAATGCTAAGGCTTTTACATCTAATCTATTTCGTAAATTCTGCTTTGACCTGTCCATCTCTCATGTGACTATTCTGCTTATTACCCTCAACCATCTCTGGCTGAATGGGTTAATCGTAATCTCAGGTCCGCGCTTATTGCCTATCATCATGAAGATCATTCTAGGTGGGACACATCCCTGCATTGGTTAGCTTTTGCTTTGAATTCGGCGGTTCATGAATCTCACAAGTTTACTCCAGCTTCGCTGATGTTCAAGTTCGTTCCCAACACGCCGCTCTCTATCCTCTGGTCTCTGAGTGACATTCTACCTGAGACAATAGATCCGGATAACATTAAAGATCTTTGGAAGAAGGCTAAAGCCAATCTTAAGGTGTCTCATGAAAAGGTTAGGGAAAGATATGATCGTGGACGGAGACCCACCAATTTGAAAGTAGGCGACCAAGTGATGGTCAAGAATTTTGTTCCCACGGCCAAGCTTGCCCCCAGATTTCATGGGCCGTGTATCATTCTCGATTTCCTTACTCCCGTTACCTTATTGTTAAGCAATCCAGCCACCGAGAGGATATTTAGGGTTCACCTGTCACAGGTGAAACCGGTGTAATTTCTGTGTTAACTTGCTTCACATAATTTTGAAAGAAATAGGAAGTTTATATATATATATATATTTTTTTTTTTTTTTTTTGAGGGGTGTCACTTTTAAGGCCTTCTGCTCTTAGAATCTGTTTCCTTTGTGTGCAATTATTTATTGTAAACCTTCCCCGCACTGTTAAACTGCTACCCTGTCCTTGCCACGGCCATTACCACGCTCCCGTCTCCTGCTCCACAACACACGGTGGCTTATAAATGCCCTGAATATCTGCACGCCGCTGGCCCCTCAACCTCTCCACAAAGCCTGTGCCCTCAAAAAAGATGATGGTCCAACAAAATTCTGCCGCCGAGCTTTAATGTTTCAGTGCCCCCGCAGCAGAGCGGCGCCGTACCGCTCCTGAGGCAGGGTACGGGCCCGCCCTTCCCCAGTGAGGCCAACCTGTGTACGGCGAGCCGGAGTCCTCCTCCCGGCCAAGGCTGATGTGCGGCGCACAACCTGTAACTGGCCCGCGACCTGCATGCTCGCCGCGGGCGCGGCGTGCTTCAACTCCACTACTCCTCTCATAGTGCGGGCGAGCGGTATCTCAGGGTACTTAAGGGGTCCGAGCAGCCTCCTCTGAACTCAAGCAGCGGCGGCTGGTATGGCCGTCAAACTGATCAACGTTTAAAGTACATATTCAGCTATATGGACATTCCTGTTCAACAATTATTACCCTTTTGGATTTTAATGCAATATTTGGTGGACTTAGAAAATTTTCTTCTCTTTCAAGAATTTAAAGTTTTTCCTCCTGAATTCAACTTCTACAAACATAAAGACATTACATCAACAGTTACTACAAGAATTTTGAACCTGGATCAAACCAAATTTAGACAATTTTTATAAATGCTTCTGCAATTAATCTCCATAGCAACATCATAACTTGGACCTTGTTTTCAAACAATTTCATGTGTCACCCCTGGAGGGACTTTTGGGGGGGGAGGTCTGTACCGGGCAGTACACCCCCACGCCGCTAATTCAAACTTTGCGCCAGTTGAAACTCCCCTACTGGAGGAAGTCGGAACTTTATCTAAGGTGTTAATTTTCAAGTTTCTCAGAAGATGTCACTACTTGGAAATTTTGGAGTTTCTGAACTGGGTCGTTTTCGATGTATTTTTGTTTTACCTGTAGTAAGAAGTGTGAACTTTCTCTTCTAGAGGACACTACTGAAGAACTACAATGGTGCGCCCTAGTGCGAAGTGAAAGAACTGTTTTTTTGGAGAAATTTTTATTTCAAAAGTTTGTTCCTTGATAAATTTCTTTCTGTTATTGTTTAAGTTGGCTGTATAACCCTTTCTTTCCCCTGGTTTTGAATTTAGCCAATCCCGAATTTCTTTAATTAATTTCTGACCAATCTGGTGTATCTCCTCTAACTTGAATATCTTGCTTAACCCTAGCCAATAAAGTTTTTGTGGGCGGGTGTTCTCATTCCTGAAACGCCTCGAACTTTCCACGAGAGTATATAAACTCCTGATTTTCGGATCTCTGCGCCACTTCAGTACCAACTTTCAAAGTGTAAAGTACGTAGCAGGGGGCGGGAAGCGCCTCTTTCTTCGGGCAGCTGTTCAACAACAAGGTAATGGCCGTTTAATAACTTCTTTTCTTGCTAGCTCAGCAGTTTAACTCTCGGGGCGGGTCCGAAGCGTTTCCACCATGTAACTTTCCCGAAAATGTAAAGACTCTTAGCATCTATTATCTTTTAAAGCTACATATTGGGATAGAAAGTGCTTAACCCTCTCGAGCTCCCACTCATATCGTTTTGAGGTGAACTTATTTTTCACAACCGATCCTTCCTTAACGTAATGTAAATTGTTTTTTTCTAAAGTCACCTCTTTAGTATGGGATTAGCCCTTGCATTAGTGGCCTAGAGCCAGATTAGGTTTTAAACAAAATGTATTAGGAGTGCAGATCGCCTCCTCTCAAATTGGTATTTTAGAGGCCATGTAATTAACCTTTTCTCACTTAATAGGCCTCAGTAGGTTGGGTATTTTACCCCTGTGTTTATGTCCTTAGAGGACAACTTGAAGGTGGAGTTTGGTGTGGCCTTTGATAGGCTTAAAGTTTGAGAGCGGGTGGCTCTTTCTTGAAAATTGAGTGTTGTATGCCTCGAGGAGGCTTTTCTGTGTAATTTGGAGCAAGCGCTCCTGGGCATGAATGGGGTTTTCTGCCCCTCTGTTAAAACTTATTTTGGAGTAAAGTTGGGCTAATTGCCCAAGAATTGTGAGTTCAGGGCTCGAAGCCCAAATCCGGTAAATACTGTAATTGTACTTTTGTTGCCTTGCTACTCTGTACCTGCCATTCTTGTTATTTCTGAATTTTGAAAAGAAAATATAACCTTGTTAAATTTTAAATTAACTTTAATTTCGTAGTTTGAGACCCGTTCACCCCCGCACCTTCTTTCACCTCTGCTGTTCCACAGATACCTCGGAACAAGTGGTAGCAGAGCGTGGTTGAATGGGTCTCAATTTAGCCCCTTTTGACGGCTAAACTTTGCTTTGATTACAACTCTAACTATTTTCTCACTTGCTGGAATTTTTACTTTTTCCTTTTTCAAAATTGTTCTGTCATCATGCCCGGCCCTCGGGATGTTCTTCATCTTAACTATTTGCGCAAGGAGGAGTTGATTAATGAGTTAACTATTAGAAATGTGCAATCTGGAGGCACGGTTGCGGTAGACACAAATAAGCTTAGAGAGTCCCTTGATTTGCCCATTTCCATTCCCACTTTGGGAGAGAAAGAAATTGACGACTCTCTTTCCACGATCACTGACAATACTACTGAGCTAGCATCTGTAGTTAGTTTTTTTGAAGAAAATGATCCTTCTCCTAATCAAATTAAGCGTGTGCAAGCCAGGCTATTTCATTTTTCAAATAGAGTTAACGATCTGTTGTCTCTGAAGTTGAATGACGTTCAGAGGAAGGAAGCTAGTATGGTTCTCGAAAATCTTTCTGAATTGTCCAGTAATGTTACCCAATTGTTAACTGGGGAAGTTCCTCCCAAAACTGATCAACCCGTCACGGTGAATGTAGGTAGCGAGGAAGAGCCTCCTAAGGGAGACGTCAATAGGAAAATCGTTGCAGCTCAAACAACCTCTGCCCCATTGGACAACGAGTCTGAACGCCGAACCTCGTTGAATAATGTACGTTCTGAATTGACATCCTTGCCACTTAAACCTTTACCTACTATGTCACCTGGGTTCAGCAGCTTGCCTCACCCATTAGCAATGTTGCTTAGAGGTATCTCTAAATTTTCTGTTAACACTACCAGTGAAGTTATTTCATTCTTAAGGTTTTTAGTTGAGTTCCAGGATCATGCCCTTGTTTTTTCTCTTTCTCCATGTCAGATTTTGCAAATCATCTATCCCTATGCAATTGGTATTCTCTCAGACAAAATAGTAAGAGCCATTGCCGAGCAATCATCTATTGAGGACTTCCACGCCCACTTGTTAGCTAACTTCATCCCGGCTAGGGCAAGGTCCTTCCTTATTCAGAAGTACTATTATCGTGTACAACGGTTGGATGAAAACTTGGCAGATTTCATCCAAGATATTAAGTTCTATACTAGGGTGTTTGCTCTTCACTTCCTGGAGGATCAGATCGTACAAGCTATTGTGGAAGGTATCTCACCATCCTATAGGTCATATTTGTGTTTCGCGGCGTGCCCGCAAACTTTCTCTGAACTTGAAGCATTGGCTGTCTCAGCGGAAGGAGTTAGATACGCCGATTCCTTGCGTGTTGCGAAAGAACCTCCTCGTTCTTTTGGTAATCCTCGGCCTCCACCTCGCCGACCTGTCACACCTCGTAAATGCTATGCTTGCGGGTCACCTGACCATCTTCGCAATAAGTGTCCATTGATCAAATCTAGTAGGGCAAATAATGGAGCTGGCTCATCACCAGGCTGTTTTAAATGTGGGGCTTTCTCACATATCGCCAAGAATTGCCCAAATTTGAATAGCACCCCCTCCTGCTCAACTTCTGGTGCAAATTCCACCAATGCCAATAATAAAAAATGACTAGTGGCTTCGGCTGAGTCGATTAGTCCCTCTTCCCGAGGCTCAGCCCCTGGTAAACAGGTCGTAAATTCAGGGAAAATTCAGTCCTCAAATTCATCTGTTGAATGCCCCACAGAATGTCTGAGGATTGCGGCGGATACCCCCGCACCTGTTCCTTTTCTTAAAATTGAGCTAAATAATGAACCTGTAACTGCTCTATTAGATTCAGGCAGCGTTTGTTCTATTATTTCGGCTGAATGGTATTCAAAATTGAAATCTGTTTGTAAACTATCTGATTATGGCTCATCTCCTGTTCAATATGTTTCGGCTAATTAATCTCCATTAGAAATTCTAGGTTCTGTTAATGTCAAAACATGCATTTTTAAATTTACATGGAAAATTAAATTGTTTGTGGCCAAGCACTTGTCTTGCCCCATTATATTGGGAGCTGACTTCATTTCTCACACTGGTCTTGTGCTCGATCTTCAGAGTAGGTCGTGCACTTTCAAATTTGCGTCTAATGGTAAAATTCCATTATTGAAATGTAATTCTGCATCATGTTCATCTATTTCGCCTACCCAGGATGAGATGTTGTTAGACCTTAGACATCTACCTGAGGAGCAGGCTGATAGTATTCGTAAGCTATGTCAGTCGTTTCCAGAGGTGTTCTCTGATACTCTTGGTGTTACTGACCTTATTGAATACAAAATTGAGGTCACGGATTCGATTCCTGTCCGTTTTCCACCATATAGGCTATCTCCACCTAAAATGAAGGCTCTGAAAGAAATCATCGATCAGATGTTGAAGGATGGTATTATTAGGCCCTCTAAGTCGGCGTATTCTTCGCCTATTTTTCTAGTCCTGAAACCCCAAGGTGGCTTCAGGCCTGTCATTGATTATAGGGCTCTCAATCGGAAGGTGGTGTTGCAATCTGTGCCCCTTCCTGACCTTCATTCTTGTTTTTCATGGTTTCGTAAGGCCAAGTTCTTTACTATCTTGGACCTGAATCAGGCCTATAATCCAATTCCCCTAGCGGAAGAGTCTAAACACCTTACAGCGTTTGCCACGGATGGGAATTTGTACGAATACAACCGCGTGCCTTTCGGGCTCCCCACGGGAGCAGCTGTACTCACTAGACTGCTAGATAGGGTCTTCTCCGACATCAAATTTGAGTACTGGATGATGTCGTCGTATTTTCGGAGACCTTTGAAGAACATCTAGATCATCTGCGAGAAGTTCTCAATCGCCTTCGTAAGGCTGGGTTAACTGTTAAGTTGTCCAAGGTTGCCTTTGCTAAGCCCTCTATGTCATTCCTAGGGCATATTGTCTCACCTGATGGTGTTGCAGTCGATCATTCTAGAACACAGGCCATCCGTGATTTTAAACCTCCTAAGGACATCAAAGGTATCGCCAGGTTAATTGGAATGGTGAATTTCTTCAGGAAGTTTATTCCTAACTTTGCTAATAGAGCAGCGCCCTTGAACCTTCTTCGTAGGAAAGGCATCAAATTTGAGTGGGGACCTTCTCAACAAGCCGCTTTTGAAGATCTTAAATTAGCTCTCTGTAATGCCCCTGTCCTTGCTATGCCTGATTTCTCAAAGAAATTCATCGTCCAAACCGACGCGTCGTTGTCGGCGGTAGCTGCAGTCCTTCTTCAAGAGACTGAACTAGGGAGGCGACCCATCGCCTATGCATCTAGGACTCTATCGGCTCAAGAAGCCAAGTATTCCATCTATGAGCTCGAAGGTTTGGCAGTCTTATTTGCCTTAGAAAAGTTCCGTCTCTACCTGGAACATGTCAAATTCGACCTGGAGACAGATAATCAAGCCTTAAGCTGGGTCTTAGGTAGGCCGCGTCGTACTGGTCGTATAGCCCGTTGGGCCATCCGTATTTCTGCCTTCCAATTCGATGTCAGGCATATCAGAGGTACCGAAAATGTTGTTGCTGATGGACTCAGCCGTATGTTTTCCAACGACGTTGAGACCCATGAACCGGTTGACAGTTCATCACCTCCCGAGTCCATACTATTTGATGTTAATGCCATCTTAACAGATGCTCCCATGCTCTTTAGGGATATCGAGAAATACCAACGTGAAGATCCGACGCTGGCTCCGATAATGGAAACCCTTTCTTCTGGGGAACATGTCGTCCCTTATGTACTGAGGAATGGTGTTTTATGTTGCCCATCGAGGCATGATAAGATGATGAAAGTTGTCGTTCCAGCTGTTCTTGTACCTATGATCTCCAAATACTATCATGAGACCCCATTAGGGGGGCATCTTGGAATCTTTAAAACTCGTGAAAAGATTCGTGAAAGGTTCATCTGGAAGGGTATGGACGGTGAAATCCGTGAACTAGTAAAGGCTTGTAAATCCTGTTTGCTTAGTAAACCAACCATGTCCACCAAGGTAGGCCTGTTGTCTTCTCATCAAGCATCGCGCCTCATGGAACGCCTGTATATTGATTATGTAGGACCCTTCCCCCAGTCAAAGGGAAATGCCAACAAGTTCATCTTTGTATGTGTAGATGGTTTTACAAGATTTTCCTGGTTATTTCCGACTAAGCTGGCTACTGCTCAGTCCACCATTACTTGTCTAAATTCTATCTTTGCTTCTTTTGGTCTGTGTCAATATATTGTATCTGATAATGCTAAGGCTTTTACATCTAATCTATTTCGTAAATTCTGCTTTGACCTGTCCATCTCTCATGTGACTATTCTGCTTATTACCCTCAACCATCTCTGGCTGAATGGGTTAATCGTAATCTCAGGTCCGCGCTTATTGCCTATCATCATGAAGATCATTCTAGGTGGGACACATCCCTGCATTGGTTAGCTTTTGCTTTGAATTCGGCGGTTCATGAATCTCACAAGTTTACTCCAGCTTCGCTGATGTTCAAGTTCGTTCCCAACACGCCGCTCTCTATCCTCTGGTCTCTGAGTGACATTCTACCTGAGACAATAGATCCGGATAACATTAAAGATCTTTGGAAGAAGGCTAAAGCCAATCTTAAGGTGTCTCATGAAAAGGTTAGGGAAAGATATGATCGTGGACGGAGACCCACCAATTTGAAAGTAGGCGACCAAGTGATGGTCAAGAATTTTGTTCCCACGGCCAAGCTTGCCCCCAGATTTCATGGGCCGTGTATCATTCTCGATTTCCTTACTCCCGTTACCTTATTGTTAAGCAATCCAGCCACCGAGAGGATATTTAGGGTTCACCTGTCACAGGTGAAACCGGTGTAATTTCTGTGTTAACTTGCTTCACATAATTTTGAAAGAAATAGGAAGTTTATATATATATATATATATATTTTTTTTTTTTTTTGAGGGGTGTCACTTTTAAGGCCTTCTGCTCTTAGAATCTGTTTCCTTTGTGTGCAATTATTTATTGTAAACCTTCCCCGCACTGTTAAACTGCTACCCTGTCCTTGCCACGGCCATTACCACGCTCCCGTCTCCTGCTCCACAACACACGGTGGCTTATAAATGCCCTGAATATCTGCACGCCGCTGGCCCCTCAACCTCTCCACAAAGCCTGTGCCCTCAAAAAAGATGATGGTCCAACAAAATTCTGCCGCCGAGCTTTAATGTTTCAGTGCCCCCGCAGCAGAGCGGCGCCGTACCGCTCCTGAGGCAGGGTACGGGCCCGCCCTTCCCCAGTGAGGCCAACCTGTGTACGGCGAGCCGGAGTCCTCCTCCCGGCCAAGGCTGATGTGCGGCGCACAACCTGTAACTGGCCCGCGACCTGCATGCTCGCCGCGGGCGCGGCGTGCTTCAACTCCACTACTCCTCTCATAGTGCGGGCGAGCGGTATCTCAGGGTACTTAAGGGGTCCGAGCAGCCTCCTCTGAACTCAAGCAGCGGCGGCTGGTATGGCCGTCAAACTGATCAACGTTTAAAGTACATATTCAGCTATATGGACATTCCTGTTCAACAATTATTACCCTTTTGGATTTTAATGCAATATTTGGTGGACTTAGAAAATTTTCTTCTCTTTCAAGAATTTAAAGTTTTTCCTCCTGAATTCAACTTCTACAAACATAAAGACATTACATCAACAGTTACTACAAGAATTTTGAACCTGGATCAAACCAAATTTAGACAATTTTTATAAATGCTTCTGCAATTAATCTCCATAGCAACATCATAACTTGGACCTTGTTTTCAAACAATTTCATGTGTCACCCCTGGAGGGACTTTTGGGGGGGGAGGTCTGTACCGGGCAGTACACCCCCACGCCGCTAATTCAAACTTTGCGCCAGTTGAAACTCCCCTACTGGAGGAAGTCGGAACTTTATCTAAGGTGTTAATTTTCAAGTTTCTCAGAAGATGTCACTACTTGGAAATTTTGGAGTTTCTGAACTGGGTCGTTTTCGATGTATTTTTGTTTTACCTGTAGTAAGAAGTGTGAACTTTCTCTTCTAGAGGACACTACTGAAGAACTACAATGGTGCGCCCTAGTGCGAAGTGAAAGAACTGTTTTTTTGGAGAAATTTTTATTTCAAAAGTTTGTTCCTTGTTAAATTTCTTTCTGTTATTGTTTAAGTTGGCTGTATAACCCTTTCTTTCCCCTGGTTTTGAATTTAGCCAATCCCGAATTTCTTTAATTAATTTCTGACCAATCTGGTGTATCTCCTCTAACTTGAATATCTTGCTTAACCCTAGCCAATAAAGTTTTTGTGGGCGGGTGTTCTCATTCCTGAAACGCCTCGAACTTTCCACGAGAGTATATAAACTCCTGATTTTCGGATCTCTGCGCCACTTCAGTACCAACTTTCAAAGTGTAAAGTACGTAGCAGGGGGCGGGAAGCGCCTCTTTCTTCGGGCAGCTGTTCAACAACAAGGTAATGGCCGTTTAATAACTTCTTTTCTTGCTAGCTCAGCAGTTTAACTCTCGGGGCGGGTCCGAAGCGTTTCCACCATGTAACTTTCCCGAAAATGTAAAGACTCTTAGCATCTATTATCTTTTAAAGCTACATATTGGGATAGAAAGTGCTTAACCCTCTCGAGCTCCCACTCATATCGTTTTGAGGTGAACTTATTTTTCACAACCGATCCTTCCTTAACGTAATGTAAATTGTTTTTTTCTAAAGTCACCTCTTTAGTATGGGATTAGCCCTTGCATTAGTGGCCTAGAGCCAGATTAGGTTTTAAACAAAATGTATTAGGAGTGCAGATCGCCTCCTCTCAAATTGGTATTTTAGAGGCCATGTAATTAACCTTTTCTCACTTAATAGGCCTCAGTAGGTTGGGTATTTTACCCCTGTGTTTATGTCCTTAGAGGACAACTTGAAGGTGGAGTTTGGTGTGGCCTTTGATAGGCTTAAAGTTTGAGAGCGGGTGGCTCTTTCTTGAAAATTGAGTGTTGTATGCCTCGAGGAGGCTTTTCTGTGTAATTTGGAGCAAGCGCTCCTGGGCATGAATGGGGTTTTCTGCCCCTCTGTTAAAACTTATTTTGGAGTAAAGTTGGGCTAATTGCCCAAGAATTGTGAGTTCAGGGCTCGAAGCCCAAATCCGGTAAATACTGTAATTGTACTTTTGTTGCCTTGCTACTCTGTACCTGCCATTCTTGTTATTTCTGAATTTTGAAAAGAAAATATAACCTTGTTAAATTTTAAATTAACTTTAATTTCGTAGTTTGAGACCCGTTCACCCCCGCACCTTCTTTCACCTCTGCTGTTCCACAGATACCTCGGAACACTGTATATGACTTGATTGTGTGTGTAAGAACAGATCATCAGTAGAATTTTGTAAATAATATAAATTTATTAAGGTTCAGCTGTGTATTTAATAGAAAAATTGTTAGTGTAAATTGTATAATACTGTATTTTAGGAAAATATCTTCTCTTTTTAATTTAAGACTAGCTGAAGACAATCCACTTTGCTGGGTTTTGTTTGCACATCCATGCAGTTTTCTCTATATAATACAGAAGGTGTGCATTAAAAGACCACTCTTTTTCTGTCTCTTCTTTTTTTTTTTTTTTTTTTGGGTTGCATAAATATCTTATGTTTTAAGTCATTTAATACAAATACATTCTTATACACTACATTTGATATCTTGTTGTTTGGCACAGATTTTCTGCTCGTGTGACACGGGAGAAAGTAACGTAGAGCTAAACAGGTGTGAAACAGGAATCCTTCAAATCAACTTCACAATTGTGGAACGTTTGACCCTGAGCCTAATTGGCAGTCATACTATGAGCTAGTCTCACTGGAAATTGCAATTGTTTGAAACAAAATGACAAATCATTTGAGATCAATGGATTTCGTGGTATGAAACCAATTTTCCTTTTTCTTTGCCAGTTAGAATTACTGCCTCAATGCTATCATTAAGGAGCTGTTTTTGTAAGTATCTGCTATATACACAGAAAATACTCACAGATGTACTCAAGCTGCAAACTCTTATGGTTCTGAGATCACCATACTCCTGCGAGATCAATCAAAGATGGTATATAAAACCCCGGAGTACACATCATAGCCTTCTAGAGTACATTCTCATTCATTTTAATACATTCAATGACGAAGTCAGACACTTACAAGCCCCACATCTCCCACACCACCACAGCTACAGACACGTAACCACTATAATGTACAATGGGAGAATCAAGGCTGATACCGCACATGAACAGCAGTGGTTTGCAGTGAATAGTTGTGGCTGCAAGGGGAAATAGAGGAACACACATGTCTATTTTTCTATATAGTCAGCCACTTTTAACCCCCACATTTCCCACACCACTACAGCTACTGACACAGAACCACTACAGTGCACAATGGGAGACTCCAGGCTACTAACCACACACAAACACCAGTGTTCTGCGATGGGCAATTGTGGCTGCAAGTTGACATACGCGAACACACACATCTATTTATATATATAGTCAGCCACTTTCAACCCCTACATTTCCCACACCACCAGAGTTACCTACACGCAACCACCTTAGAGCATGACGGGAGATTCGAGGTTACTACCATGCAGAAGCATCAGTGGTCTGTGGGGGTAGCTGTGGCTGTAAGGTGAAATATGCAGACATGCGTCTATTTTTTTATATATAGTTGGCCAATTTCAACCCCTGTATTTCCCAAACCACCACATCTACCAACACAGAACCACTACAGTGCATTATGGGAGACTCCAGGCTACTAACACACACAAACATCAGTGATCTGCGGTGGGTAGTTGTGGCTGCAAGGTGAAATATACAAACATACACGTCTATTTTTATATATAGTCGGCCATTTTCAGCCCCCATATCTACCATACCACCACAGCTACCAACACACAACCACTATAGTGCAAGATGGGAGACTCGAGGCTACTACCACACATAAACACCAGTGGTCTGCGGTGGGTATTTGTGGCTCCAGGTGAAATATACGGGCACATGCATCTATTTTTACATATAGTTGGCAAATTTCAAACTCCACATCTACCACACCACTACAGACACTGACACGCAACACTACCACACCAGCACAGCTACTGACATGCAACCATCATAGTGCACAATGGGAGACTCGAGGCTACTACTGCACACAAACACCAGTAGTCTGCGATGGGCAGTTTTGGCTGCAAGGTGAAATATACAGACACACACGTCTATTTTTATATATACTGTATACAGATTTAGTGCTTGATAATGTATTTTTGTGCACTGAGGTGCACCTCATTTGCAAATAAAGTGGTCTTAATTTAATTTGATTTGTAGGTCTCTTCTTGGATGGTTTATACCTTATCCTTGTAAGATGATTTATATTCTAGCAGGCATATAAAATTTTAGCTGGGATTACTTTAAAAATGGAAAGACCGTTGGATAATCTGATGACCAGATGATGGAGGTGCTACTTGTACCACTTCTTGTTTTAGCTATCAAATATGCTGCACATTAACAGGATAGTCTAGTTCATTTTAATAAATGATTAGAAGAGGGGTTGGAATGTATCTTCAGCAATAAGCGGATAGATGGTGACAAAGATCCATTTTACTGTGTTTACTGTGCATACAGAAAGGACAGATCAATCAATCAATCAATCAATACTGATCTGCATTTAGGGCAGTCGCCCAGGTGGCAGATTCCCTATCTGTTGCTTTCCTAGCCCTTTCCGAAATGATTTCAAAGAAATTGGAAATTTATTGAACATCTCCCTTGGTAAGTTATTCCAATCCCTAACTCCCCTTCCTATAAATGAATATTTGCCCCAGTTTGTCCTCTTGAATTCCAACTTTATCTTCATATTGTGATCTTTCCTACTTTTATAAACGCCATTCAAACCTATTCGTCTACTAATGTCATTCCACGCCATCTCTCCGCTGACAGCTCGGAACATACCACTTAGTCGAGCAGCTCGTCTTCTTTCTCTCAATTCTTCCCAACCCAAACATTGCAACATTTTTGTAACGCTACTCTTTTGTCGGAAATCACCCAGAACAAATCGAGCTGCTTTTCTTTGGATTTTTCCCAGTTCTTGAATCAGGTAATCCTGGTGAGGGTCCCATACACTGGAACCATACTCTAGTTGGGGTCTTACCAGAGACTTATATGCACTCTCCTTTACATCCTTACTACAACCCCTGAACACCCTCATAACCATGTGCAGAGATCGGTACCCTTTATTTACAATCCCATTTATGTGATTACCCCAGTGAAGATCTTTCCTTATATTAACACCTAGATACTTACAATGATCCCCAAAAGGAACTTTCACCCCATCAATGCAGTAATTAAAACTGAGAGGACTTTTCCTATTTGTGAAACTCACAACCTGACTTTTAGCCCCGTTTATCAACATACCATTGTCTGCTGTCCATCTCACAACATTTTCGAGGTCACGTTGCAGTTGCTCACAATCTTGTAACTTATTTATCACTCTATAGAGAATAACATCATCCGCAAAAAGCCTTACCTCTGATTCCACTCCTTTACTCATATCATTTATATATATAAGAAAACATAAAGGTCCGATAACACTGCCCTGAGGAACTCCCCTCTCAACTATTACAGGGTCAGACAAAGCTTCACCTACTCTAACTCTCTGAGATCTATTTTCTAGAAATATAGCAACCCATTCAGTCACTCTTTTGTCTAGTCCAATTGCACTCATTTTTGCCAGTAGTCTCCCATGATCCACCCTATCAAATGCTTTAGACATGTCAATCGCGATACAGTCCATTTGACCTCCAGAATCCAAGATATCTGCTATATCTTGCTGGAATCCTACAAGTTGAGCTTCAGTGGAATAACCTTTCCTAAAACCGAATTGCCTTCTATCGAACCAGTTATTAATTTCACAAACATGTCTAATATAATCAGAAAGAATGCCTTCCCAAAGCTTACATACAATGCATGTCAAACTTACTGGCCTGTAATTTTCAGCTTTATGTCTATCACCCTTTCCTTTATACACAGGGGCTACTATAGCAACTCTCCATTCATCTGGTATAGCTCCTTCGACCAAACAATAATCAAATAAGTACTTCAGATATGGTACTATATTCCAACTCATTGTCTTTAGTATATCCCCAGAAATCTGATCAATTCCAGCCGCTTTTCTAGTTTTCAACTTTTGTATCTTATTGTAAATGTCATTGTTATCATATGTAAATTTTATTACTTCTTTGGCCTTAGTCTCTTCCTCTATCTCGACATTATCCTTGTAACCAACAATCTTTAGATACTGCTGACTGAATACTTCCGCCTTTTGAAGATCCTGACATACACACTCCCCTTGTTCATTAATTATTCCTGGAATGTCCTTCTTGGAACCTGTTTCTGCCTTAAAATACCTATACATACCCTTCCATTTTTCACTAAAATTTGTATGTTTTCAATTAATTAATTAATTACTTTATTTATATATTTTGACTTCAGCAGTTGCGAAGTTAGGGCTTGTGGCCCTCTCTTACTCAACCACATAAATTACAGGATATGTACATATAGAAGAAATTATATGAGACTGTGATTTGCATACAACCATGCTAACAGGGGCAGCTGATTCACCTTCTATTGCACTGTCCAGTAAGATGCTGGGAGAGTACCAATTCTACAAAGAGGTTGACAAGGTGTTTGTATTTATCTCTCCTGCATGCATACAGTATTTTATATTGTTCAACTTGTCTTTTAGTTGGTGAGTCTAATCATCAGGTTTAACAATTGCATGATTAATCCTGAGCTCTTCTCAATGAGGTCTAGGGTTTCATCTGACATCCAATGGTGGTTCTTCACCGCAGTATTGGGAATGATCATTTTCTGAACAGTTTGCACTACCTAGTTCTTAGTTTTATTCCGAGAAGTGATCAAGTGACCATAAAGGTGAGAGAGCAAGACGATGAAACATTGGTGCGAGATGAAGGAGACACCAGGGATGAACTCAAGACCTTCTTCCAAAACCTACTAAACGGAGATACAGAAACTAACAGTATATTTGGGTGAAGTTATGCCTACGACAGCAGTAGCGGCGATTAGAGAGGGGGGGGCAGTTGCCCCCTCCCCCCCCCAACTTTGTGGAGAAAACATTACATTTTTACTCCATTTTAGCCAGTTGAAACTATTAATGAAATTAATTTTAAAAATCAATTTGTACAAGCCTTGTTTACTTATCAGCTAATTCTGTCTCTTATTTTCTTTAATTATTAAAAAAATTATTAGCAGTAATACGCATAAAATGTCGTTCATCGCGGCTAACCGACTTGTATAGCGCCACAGCAAGTAGTGGACACCTTTGCATGTGCTGTGAGGAAGGGTAGCAGGAGTATATTTTTTTGCGAAGGTCATGGACTCTTGCCACGCACATTCATCATTCTGGCAGTCTCTTTTTAATGTCTTAGTTTCTTAGTGTGTAGTCTAATAATAAATAATTTTAATTGTATAATCACCCCGTACTTCTATTTAATTGTAATACATGTGTAATTATTGTTCCTTTGGTAAAAGTTTCATTGTAGTTTATTGCATCAATTAAAAAAACTATTATTACCGCAACTTAAGTTAGTAAACCATCAATCTTTACCTCTCTGTCGAAATTCGCTTAGAGAGCATCAAAAAACCTACCAGTTTGTAGCATTTTTTCATTTCTGATGTATATAGCCCCCTGCCCGCTATATTCGACAAACCTGGGTACATTTTGTTGTCTGTACATAACCCCCCCCCACTTCTAATTCCAAATCGCCGCTACTGTACAACAGTATATTGAGGGAAAGAATTTGGCAATGCATGAAAGATAAGACAGCTTTGTAGACAAAGTGAGGATGCTTTTTTTTTTTTGCTAGTAGTTTTACGTCTACCGACACAGATAGGTCTTATGGCGATGATGGGATAGGAAAGGCCTAGGAGTTGCAAGAAAGCGGCCGTGGCCTTAATTAAGGTACAGCATTTGCCTGGTGTATAAATGGGAAACCACTGAAAACCATTTTCAGGGCTGCTGACAGTGGGATTCAAACCCACTATCTCCCAAATGCACGCTCACAGCTGTGCGCCCCTAACTGCAAGGCCAATTCACCTGGTAGAGTGAGGATGCTGTACCATGGGAAAAGAAGCTGTGTTCAAGTAGGTGGTGTTTTCTTTTGGACTGGTTCAGAATAGAGAGAGGAGGGCAGTTCATTGCCACTTCTTCTATTCATCATGATGGATGTCATAACAAAATCATTTAAAAGTAAAAGGCACATCTGCAGATAATGTTGCCATTTGGAGCAAATCAGAAGAAAATTGGAAGAGACACTGCTCAATGAAGCAAAGGTGGACAGTGTCCCAGATTTTAAGTACTTGGGTGGCATTGTCTCAAAAGACAACCTGGTAAAACATGAGATGAACAACCAAATCAACAAGGTGACACAATTCTGTTCTCAAGTAAAGCAGCTATTGTGGGATAAACAGGTACCTCCAAAAACAAAGGTGACAATCTACAAGTTTTGCATACAGCCTCAAAACCACCACAGAGACCAATTCTTAACTCCAGGCAGCTGAAATGAAATTTCTCAGCACCATGATATAGAAGATGAGAGAAGATTGGAGAAGAAGTAGGAATAGGAGATTCTCTCCTCAATAATATCCAGGAATAAAGATTTGTGGTTTAGACACATGAAGAGAATGCCATCAAACAGAACTGCAAGGAGGGAATTTGAAAGAGGTGGAAAGAAGTCGACCTATTGGAAGACCAAGAAGAAAGTGGATTGATCTAGTGCAGCGGGATGTACTGTAGGATGGTAATGATTGGGCCATTCAGTGGAAAAAGAGTATTACAAGGACATGGTGAGATAGAGAGTGCTCGTACATCACACCCAGACAACTTGTAGCGGATCAAACACCCGATATAGATAATTAAAACCAATTGCACGCTGGACGCCAGGCTTCGAAATTAAATGTAATTTGAAACCGAATTTAGATATAAAAAGTACTAAACATAATTTAATGAGACTATCTCGGTCGTGAGGTATAGGGATACTAACCATTAAATACCATGTGGAAAAACATAGGGAACCTACTAAAAAGTCAATTATTTAATGACGTAAAAAGAAAAAAGTTTTATTTAAAAAATATGAAATTACGTAAAAACCTGTTTTTATATCAAAATTAAAAATTACTGACTGAGATTACAATTCAATACTACACTCGTGGACTTGCGATAACAGGGCTAACTCATGCTCACCGGAGTTGATCTTCTCGTAGTCTGCTTCCGTGGTTGATCGTTGTCGTCCCTCGTCCAGCAGCATCATCCTTGTCATCTGCTTCATGGAATGGATTCCACCCTGAATCTATCACTCCCTATTTTGCTGAGTACCAAAACTATAGTACCAGCCTTACAATGTGAAATTCCACATCGGAATTAATTGAATAGAGAGAACGGAAAATATCCAGTCCTTCTAAATTATTTGAACTTGGCTTTCTAAATAATCTGAGTAAGTCTCACAGAGCCGATAAGAAATGTTGAGTATAAGCACATCGTAAGCGATGCACCCAAATAGCAGAGTCAGATGCAGAATGCAGAATAAAGAATGAAGAGGAATGGTGAATGATCTTCACCACGCCGTGTAGATCTATATAAATCCTCTTCATATTCCCACTTCCTCCCTTGGTGTCACATGACATCTCGTTCCAATGAGAGCCGATATATGTCACTACCCTGTCTACATATAGATGAAGTATCTGTCCTTGACAGAAAAAGCCCTCCTGATAGGAGCACGTGATATGGGGTAATTTTGCGTCCCAACAACGAAATTATGTATCTTCCTCTTGCTGTTGCGTATGTTTCCAAGAACCATCCAAAATTAACCTTCCTGGACTCTTGCGAGATACCAAGTAGCCTGTTAGCGCAAGACCTGTCTTGGCATTACCACGGAATATTCTAATATATTACAAATAAAAATAATATCTCGTTCTTACATACAATTACATAAATGATGATGATGGACGTTAATAATGAATAAAATTATATATGATACATGATACATATATATACAATTAATTCGGGTGAGCAATCAAATTATGTAAGTGTCATGGCGACCACGATTATTACAAACTGGAGATGGTTTAACCTGATGATTATGATGATTTTGTAAACATGGACTGTTTACTTTTTAAATTATATAATAATCTTCATCATTTTCCAACTCCAGTTTCCTGGGTGTGGTATACAAGAGCTCATCGTCTCCACTTGTCTTCATACATCTCTTCCTGGACATTTTCCAATCTGAGATCTCTCTCCTTCACACCTGACTTTACTGTATTCAGCATTTCCTTGGCCTCCTCTTTGGTCTTTTGCCTTGGACAGGAAGGTCAAAGTATTTTCTGGCAGATCTTATGCTGTTCATTTTCATAATGTGCCCATACCACCAAAGTCTACAATTCTTTATTACACTGGTAATAAAGGACTGATTTTGTTCTTTCGAGTAGTTTGATTCATTGTTTTAATGAATGTCATTTCTGTTTTTCTTCTTGCTAGTTGTTTTACGTCGCACCAACACAGATAGGTCTTATGGCGACGATGGAACAGGAAAGGGCTAGGAGTGGGAAGGAAGCGGCCGTGGCCTTAATTAAGGTACAGCCCCAGCGTTTGCCTGGTGTGAAAATGGGAAACCACGGAAAACCATTTTCAGGGCTGCCGACAGTGGGGTTCGAACCTACTATCTCCCGAATACTGGATACTGGGCGCACTTAAGCGACTCCAGCTATCGAGCTCGGTGTCATTTCTGTTGCCTGAATTCTGCTATAGTCATTGTTTAATAGATTACATGTCTATAAACCATTCTCTACTTCTGTCTGTCCTTCACAACAATAATGAGAAAACAAAACTGCTTCAACAACTGAAATTGCCACCAGATATTGCTTTCTAACTCCCCTTTACAGAAAAAAATAAAAAGTACGATGAAACTCTCACGACCATGATTTTAGAACCTTTTAATGAAAACTTTTTTTCAGAGAAATGATTGTGTCATCTTTGCCATGTTGATGTGAACAGCTGTGCACATCACCACCTACTTACATCTAAGCTAAGCTAACCAGACTGATGCATTAACTCAGCTCTGCTCAGTTGTGTTGCCTTCCACACTGATACCAAGGAAACGAGAACATGTAGAAGGCTGAAATTGTCACCAGATATAAACTACAAGAACAACACAATTATGACTACTATATTTGAACAGTTTAATGAAAGATATCTTTCATTAGTGAGGTGAATGAAACTTCACCATTGCAGTATATTGTAAAGTGTTTGTGGGATGATTAACTGAGCACAACAACTGGTAGGGTTTAACTTCTAAGATTTATTAACTATCTACTAAGAGCTATATACACAACTACACAGGCACACCAGGACCACCACTTATATGACACAACAGAGCTCCCTCTACTTTAATTGTTCAGTCACACTAATTCACACTCAGTCTTCCTCGGCTGACACAGTCTCACTCAAGTACACTACACACCCTTCTGCAACTGATACTCATAGCCTTAATCAGTCCCACAGTTACTCTTACAGACATGACAGTCTTGCAGCTCAGTATGACGCACACCGTCTTTGTTCACTGTCCCTTACCAATAGACAGTCTAACTCTCACACAACTCTCACTCATAGCAGCCAGACATGAGCCACAACTCCTCGGAAACAGACACACAGACAGAACATTGTACAGACTGCCTCCTGAACTCAGGCTGTCACACTCAAACTGACTGCACTCACATACTGGACCAAACTGAACTGAAGTGGACTCCACTGGCAAGTCTCGTGTGTCTTATATAAACAGTCAATACTTCGGTAATCACGTAAATGGGATTGTAAATAAAGGGTACAGATCTTTGCACATGGTTATGAGGGTATTTAGGGGATGTAGTAACGATGTAAAAGAGAGGGCATATAAGTCTCTGGTAAGACCCCAACTAGAGTATGGTTCCAGTGTATGGGACCTTCACCAGAATTACTTGATTCAAGAACTGGAAAAAGAGAAAAAAAGAAAAGCAGCTCGGTTTGTTTTGGGTGATTTCCAATAAAAGAGTAGCATTACGAAAATGTTGCAGAGTTTAGGTTGGGAAGACCTTGGATAAAGGAGACGAAGTGGTTAACTAAGTGGTATGTTCTGAGCTGTCAGTGGAGATATGGCGTAGAATGACATCAGTAGACGAATAAGTTTGAGCGATGTTTTTAAAACTAGGAAAGATCGTAATACGAAGATAAAGTCAGAATTCAAGAGGTCAAATTAGAGCAAATATTTGTTTATAAGAAAAGGAGTTAGGGATTGGAATAATTTACCATGGGAGATGTTCAATAAATTTCCAGTTTCTTTGCAATCATTTAAGAAAAGGCTAGGAAAATAACAGATAGGGAATCTGCCATCTGGGCGACTGCCCTAATTGCAGATCAGTGGTGATTTTTATTGAATTGAAGGAGATACTTTGGACAGTAGAAACCCGTGGAAGCCTGTGTAGATGGAAGGCTCTAGTTCTCTCTCGTTATGTCAAATGAGGCCCGCGCTGGGGTCATGCAGCCACGTCAGTATTGGTAAAAGAGGCTGACCAATTGTGCAGCCAGCTCTCTCCTGACTGGTTCACTGTGTGGCGAATGTCGAGGCACCAGCAAAGTGACATCCAGTCCATGTTACTCCTCCCCATGACTTACGACCAATTGACGGAGAACCCACCACAATATATAACACCATTAACTTCATCTTTAGTTGTTAAGACAGAACTCTTACCACTGAACAGGTGGAGTGACATCTGACAAAGTTTGAAAGTGAATATTTTGTTGTAGGTATTTCCATGGTGGATATATGATTCAGGTAAGGTGGAATTCCAAGTGTTTAGCTCTTTCTAAATAAAATATATCTCATTCACTGAGGTGAGATTGTAATTTCAGTGCAAGTGGCAAAATTAACATACTCTGCTAAACCCTCAGCGATGGGGAACATTTGAGTGCCGCTTTACCCAGCGGATGGAGATGATTCAGGTGTGAACACTAAGAAAATGCAGGGACCTCTTTAGAAACTCCCTGTTACAACAGTTTAGCTCAGATAATTTTCAAATGTTTACAGTAGAGACTCAAAAGAATGTAGTTTACATTCATTGACTATATTTACCTTATAATCTACTAATGGAGAAGAGACCTTCCACATTTTACACAGAATGAAAGTGACGTTCTTGTATTTGCATAGGTTGTTTCACAATGCAATGAAAACTAGAGCAGTCATTACCTTGGGAACTTTCAGTGGAAGAACCGAGTTCAAAGATTCAATTAGCAAAAATTCCAGGTTAATGAGATGATTAGTTCATGATATTTTAACAATAAGCACTAATGGAACATTTTAACATGATGCAACGCATCTAATAATTTTAGAGCCTGATTTTAATTTTGTCATATTTTACATGTTGTGCACATAGTTCATCCCAGATGTTTTTAACACTTTTTAATGTCATTTGTGTGCGCCTGGACACTTGTTTTAGTTATTGGATGTGTTTGTACAGATTTTCATTAAGGCCAAAACTAGTTTCTAGATTAGATATGCAATTTAAATGTTGCATAATATAGTATTGAAAAGGTGGACCATTACGACATAAGTTTAATTATTATTGTGATCACAAGTCAATAAATATCAAAACCATGAAGTTTATATTCCATGATAAACTTAATTACTGCACTTCTCTTTCATTCAAACTCCAATGTGCTATGCATCTGCACCACACAATATTGTATTTCAAAGTGACAGCGCATCAAGTAATTACGAGTCATAAGAGGTTTCAAGGCATTTAAAGAATTACAGGAATCTTCATCAGATGATGTCAACATGTGTATCAGTGAAAAGGTGGTGATTAATACTAACAATCTACACAAGGAAACATCCTGTAATGAAACATACACCTACTAGAATGCAGCAGAAATTTAAGTCTATGTGCTCTCAAACGGAAGAGGTCCGACTATTTCAAACTCTTTAGAAAGAAAAAAGGGAACACTGGTTTGGGTTTTACCTTCAAAGATATACTGTTTCCATCTCAACAACTTTAAAATTTTCAAACCAAACCCCATGGCACAACAGTCCCGAAGGGTCATGGCCTACCAAGCGACCACTGCTCAGCCCGAAGGCTTGCAGATTACGAGGTGTCATGTAGGCAGTAATTCCTTCCCACAGCGTAATTTTGGCTGTCAATGACAGGCTTACTTACTAGTAAATACATGAAAATGAAAATCCACAGCCTGTTTCCAGTCATTTCACCAGGTCAGGAATGGAATGAATGAAGCCCCCATCTAGCGGCGAGGGGAGGAATTGTGCCGGCTGCCGAAGACTGTCGCACTCCTCTGGGGCAATGATTAATGAATGGCAGATGAAATGAAATGATATTGGAGAGTGTTGCTGGAATGAAATATGACAGCAAAAACCGGAGTACCCGGAGAAAAACCTGTCCCGCCTCTGCTTTGTCCAGAACAAATCTCACATGGAGTGACTGGGATTTCAACCACTGAACCCAGCGATGAGAGGCCGGCGCACTGCCGCCTGAGCCACGGAGGCTCACTAGTAAATACATATGATACCTAAATTCCAAGGACACAGGTTTGTTTTTTGTCACTTTACTCAGGTATTCTGGACAATATAAAACACCTACCTTCTGAACAAACTGTGAATCAGGTCTCATCCTGAGGGCCTCAGCAAACTCACTGAGAGTCACTTCAGTGTATATCACTTCCTTTGCTACTCGGGCATCAATCTTTAGAGTTTTCTTTTCTGCATGAATTATATCGAAGGCCTGAAAAATATAATTGAACAATCATACCCAGTATAATATTCCAGCAAACAACGTAACATAACTATAAGAAATAAGTGTAGAAATATAAAGCTAGGAATGAGGACAGAAATACACTAAAGCAGGGACACCTCGTGCAATATAACTAATTTTAAGTCAAGCTAAGTATTGCATCACGATGGCGGGAAAGCAGATAAATACATCGCTGGTAGTTTCCACTCTTCGTCCAGTGGCGATTCTACTCTCCGAGAATTAAGCAGCTGTACAGGAGGCGCGCGCATAGTTCTTGACTTTGCAAGGAGCGTGCACGTGTTCAACCTAGCATCAATAGCTAGCTAGTGAGACGGTTATCACTGCAACACCGTGTTTTCGTATGTGAAAGTAATTTTAAGTACGAGTTGGCTCGAAGAGTACGCAATGCATTTGTTCAGCAATTTCCTGGTGAAGTTCCATCTTCATGAGCACAGATTCACATAATTGTAAATAAATTTGAAACTACTGGCTCAGTGCTCAATAAAAAAAACATGCACGCACATGAACAGTTTTAACAGAGGAAAAGCAAATCTTGAACGGTCACCGAATAAATCACAAAATTATCAGAATAAGTAGGAGTTTCGGTTCCTTCTGCACACAGAACTACAAAGCTGTTACAAATCAAACCGAACAGGTTTACACGGACCTATTGCTTAAAACCTGCTGATCCAGCGACAAGAGTGAGATATTGTGAGTGGTACCTTACATCATTGTGCAACAGGCCTCGGCAGCTGGCACGATTCCTGTCCTCTCCGCAAGTTGGGGGCTTCATTCATCCCATTCCTGACCCGGTCATTGACTGGAAAACAGGTTGTAGGATTTCATTCCATCTTGCATCACTCACAGCTTGTGCTCTTTTCGGATGAGGCCTGGTTTCATCTTGATGGTTGTGTGAACAGTAATAACTCTTGCTGATGGTGTTTATGAAGTCCCTCATTATAAAGGATGACATTTCCAACATCTTTTATACGGTAAGGCTTAAAGCAAGTTGGGCTGAGGCAGCTGCACTCGGTCTGGGTTTATAAGAGAGACACAAAGTACACAATTACACTAGTTAGCACTCTATCTCTGTGTTCTCAGCATTCAGTCACACCAATTCACACCCTATCTTCCTCGACTGACACTTACAGTCTAAACAACTATGTTACACACACTCCCAAAATTGTCATTCGAGCCTTAGGGGAGTTCACGAGTAACTAAACAGCCACACTGTTCACAATTTAAGCGCCTAAGTCTTACAAGTCCGTATGAGATACATACTCACACTCTACTCATTTCTCGCTGTCCTTCGTCCTTCGCTGCATTGTTCTGTAGATGCTGACAGAACTGGACTCAAACCGAACCACTTGCTCTCAGTTGCTTACTCACACTGAACTCCTCACGTTTGCCTGCCTGCCCTTCTATAGGGGAGAGAACCTTAAAATGAGGGGAAGCCGCTCAAACTGTCTGGAGATGGAAAGCTCTGAGTTCATCTTTCTCATTGTTTCTACTGTACAGAGTGAGGAAGAGGACCGTCCACGAGTAGTGCGCGGGAGAGAACGGGAGGGCCCTATAGGTGACATCACTGCTATTGGTGCTGGATAGATTACCTGCCCAAAGTCCCACATTGGGATGGCGGATGTCGTAACTATTACAATAGTTGGAGATAGGAACAAGAAAAGGAATATGTAATGAACAAAAGTAATGGTAGAGAGCAACAGAAAAAGCAGACAAAGACAGTCTCCACATCTTCACACACTGCCGTCTTCAAACAGGCTCACTCCACATCAATCTGAGTTCTTGTACATACATCTGCAACCTCTTCACACTTGATGAACTCTGGCGGAGATCATGGCTGGGCTTGGTGAAGCTTGCATGCTTACCATTTGGACTCTTTGTGTCCACAACGTTCTTGTCAAACAGTTCAACTGCAGCAAGGATGGATCGCTGCCAAAGTAAGTGATTATCATGTCTGAGGGTTTACATTAGTCCCTTCATGGTTTGCTTAAGATGATCTTTATAGCATCTCACAGGGGCTTAGACAAGATGCTCCCAAGGTATGAAAAGTGGTCAACTTGTTCTCCTGTCATCTCTAAATTGGTGATATTGAATTCCACGATGGTTGTTCCTGGGGTAGGTTGTGAAAGTACCATGGTTTTCTCAGTGTTGATGGTGAGGCCAAAACAATTATAAGAACACTTGAAACAATTGATAGAGGTGGGGCTGTACGTTAATTAAGGCCACGGCCACTTCCTTCCCACTCATAGCCCTTCCCTATCTCATCATCACCATAAGACCTAACTGTGTTGGTATGACATTGACAGATTGTTGTAGTTCATATTTATATTTACTTTGGAGGTATTTCCATTTATCAGCAATTGGCTGTTCTCAGATGCCACATGTTCTTATTCTGCCACTCTCCTTTGAATAGACCTTTCCTTTCCATGGCTTTAGCTATTTTCCCCCTTCAGGCTGTCCTTCGTCTCCCTAGACATTTTCTCACTAGTGGAGACCAGTTGAGCAAACACTGTGGCCAACCCTGTTCCTCCATCTGTCGGACATGTCCGTACCATGTCACTAAATGAAATGGCATATGGCTTTTAGTGCCAGGAGTGTGTGAGAATAAGTTTGGCTCGCCAGATGCAGGTCTTTTGATTTGATGCTCATAGGCGACCTGCACATTGTGATGAGGATGAAAAGATGATGAACATGACACCTACACCCAACCCCCGTGCCAGCGGAATTAACCAAGTATAGTTAAAATTCCTGACCCTACCGGGAATCGAACCCGGAAACCCTGTGACCAAAGGCCAGCACACTAACCATATAGCTATGCAGCCGGACATCATGTCATTGGTTGACCATCAATCCTATCAGTAACCGGCTCTATTCTTACAAATTCATTCCTCACCGATCCAGACAGGTAGTTTGCATGCTCTGACATGACACATTAATTTCACAGCCCCAATATTACTCAATTGTGTCCCGTTCAGTGTCCAATACTCCGAGCCACAAGTCAGAATGTTTTCAATCCCAACACGTGGCACCATTTTCTTTGTTCGACTGGATATGTGGTGACTCCAAAAGATCCCATTTACAGACCTAATAACTACCCTTACTTGACTTATCCTGTGGGATATATCCATATCACATCGACCAGTCTTGTCCATTAGTGAATCCAGGTACCTGAACACATCTACATTTCGCACTCGGCCAAACTCAAAATTCAAATCCTCACCTTTCTCACGTCCAACAAGATATTCTGTTTTATCAATACTGACTGCTAATCCTCAGTGTCTAAGCATATGCATGACATCATCCCTATCCAGAACCAAACATTTGCTGATGATGGCTTAAAGGAGAAACTTATTGTTAGGAGAAACTCTTTTCTGCACTGATGTTTGGTGTGAATGTAAAGCCCGGTACAGTATTGAAATATTTTACTATGTGATGTAAAACAGGTCAAACTATAGTGACTTCTGAATTGTAAAGTTTGAAATAGTGAAGATTTACTGTGTATACATAAAGAAAATGATATGGATTTTTAACAGATCATGTCTGTATATTGTTGAATTATTGTTGCAGTATGTAGTATGGTAGCTCCCTCTGCAGATCAGTGGCAGAGTGCCGACCTCCAAATCCAAATATAGCAGGTTTGATCCAACAGATATGGCAGTGAAAGAAGATGACCAAAAAAGATTTTCATTGGGGTAATCACACAAACAGGATTGTACATAAGGTTACAGACCTCTTAAATAAGGATTATGAGGATATTTAGGGGTTGTATTAAGGATGTAAAGGAGAGGGCATATAAGTCGCTGTTAAGACCCCAATTAGATTATGGTTCCATTGTATAGGACCCTCACCAGGATTACTTGATATGATAACTGGAAAAGATCCAAAGGAAAGCAGCACGATTTGTTCTGGATGATTCCTGACAAAAGAGTAGTGTTGCAAAGAAGTTGCAAACTTTGGACTGCGAGTAAGGAGATGAACGTTCTGAGCTGACAGTGGAGAGATGACATTAGTAGATGTAAAAGCTTGGGTGGAGTTTTTAAAAGTAGGAAAGATCATAAGACGAAGATACAATTGGAATTCAAGAGGACAAATTGGGGCAAATATTTGTTTATAAGAAGAAGAGTTAGGGAGTGGAATAATTTACCACAGGAAATGTTCAATAAATTTCCAAATTCTTTGAAATCATTTAAGAAAATACTAGGTAAACAACTGTGAGGGATTCTGCCATGTGAGTGACAGCCTTAAGTGAAGATCAGTGCTGACTGATTGATTGTTTAATTGATTGATTGATGATTGAAGCACAGTTGACGTTTGAGGAATGAAAATACATTTTAAAGTGGTATATCAGGAGTGAAAATGTTGCTCAAGTACGACATCAGTGTAGGCATGAGTTTCAAACAGAACCTCCAATAAGCTAGACAATTACGTGGTTCAGTGACAAGTTTGATAAACATGTGATGTGCATAAGGAGAGATCCACAAGACCTCATAATGGTACAAGTCCTGCTTCTTCACTTATGGCTTTGGAAAGATTCACAACATTGCCTTGGAAATTGGCTAGCCTCGGAAGTTGGCTACACAATGTACATAATAATTTATTAGCTTCATTAGCCCCGTATTGATGGTTTTAACAATCTCAATTATAAAGCTGGATTTTCCAACTAATGAATACTTTTTATTTTATATTGATGTATTTAATACATTTTACAGTACCAGTTTTGGCCTTTATTATAGGAGCTGCTGAAGAACCTTAATTTTGGCAAAATAACATACCATGTTGAACACTACTTATTTCTAAGTTAAAGATGACTTATTTCTAAGTTTAAATTATGCAATGTTGTGATAAAACTTGCATCAAATTGGAGTTTAAATTATATCTAAAAGTTTGCTTGTGAAGTGTCACTGGTGTGGTCCTGATATTCAATGAACACACTCTTAATGAATTGTACATTTCTATGTTAAAACAGGTACATATTTTGCATGTTTAAAAGATGCCAATTCTGGTAAAATGAATAAAATGAGTTAAAATCTTCTCATAGTTGGGTACTGATTGACATCAGATTGTCTTGTGAGTTAATGTCCAATGTTTTGGAGTAATATGGTGAGAGCATTCTTTCTTGCTTAACTTGTGATCTGTTGGAAACTTGTATATTTTAAACTTAGAAATAAGTCGTCTTAAACTTAGAATTAAGTAGTGTTTAGCATTGTATGTTATTTTACCAAAATTAATGTTCTTCAGAAGCTGAGGACGGTCTATAATAAAGGCCAAAACTGGTACTGTAAAATGTATTAAATACATCAATATAAAATAAAAAGTATTCATTAGGTGGGAAATTCAGCTTTATAATTGTGATCAGTGATACACAGTGTACATGCAAGACAGTGGTTAATGGTGGTCTGGGTGTGAGATGATGATGATGCAGGGAGAGGGTGAAATCCAGTGTCAGTACATAGCTTACTCCTGTCAAATAACAACAAAGGGTCTGTTCGAGGCTCAACATCTCCATCTGACATATGAATCGCCATCAACAGTGTAATATGGAATCATTCCATATGAACAATGCAGAGAGGTTTGAACTCAATCCAGGCTTTTGGTATGTAATCTCGTGATTAGAAATTGTATACCGTAACGGGTCACATGGCCCAATACTTGGAAGGAAGATGATGATGATGATACCACCATTTGTCCCTACCGTGCCGGCCAACATTCTGATGATGACATTTTTCTCCACCAACGAGACTTGAAAAAGCTGATTAAGATGTGAAACCATACTTACCTCAGACGTTTAAAGTAAAGGGCATATGAATGTTACCTTTGGCTATGTTTCTTGGAAAAGAGGCCTGCTGTAATGAGAAAGTCTCGGTCACAAACAAACTGTGACCAAGAAGGGTGGCAGGTGGTTCAGCTACACAGTTCACTGAGTTGTATATCCAAATGTGCCATTGTTAAAAAAGCACTATAAGCATACCAATGAATAATGTGGAAAGAGAAAGGCATTTCTTTCAATAAAAAGGATAAAGACATTCCTGAGAAGTGCAACGGCAACTGAAGGGTAAAAATGCACTGGCTATCGAGAGATTTGTTACAGCTGAAGAAAGAGAGGTGGATCTTTTATATTAATGATAAGTAAAGTCTTGGTGTGTTGTGACATATTGCCTCTTAATTTTTGTAATTGTATATGTACTGTAAATACAGGAATACAGGATGACATGATACACAGGATCAAGAATTTGTATGAAGATACCCAAAGTAAAGTCAAAACACCTGTAGGAATGACTGAAACCTTTGATATAAAATCTGGGTTAAGACAGGGTGGTGTTTTGTCTCCTCTTCTTTTCATCACTGTGATGAACGAGATTCGGAGAAAAGTTCGCCAAACCATTGGAGGTAAGAAAATGAAAATTATATTGTTCGCGTATGATATACTGTATGCTTGTGGGGAGACTCTAAAGAAGACCTTCAAGAACAAATAAACTCCTGGACAGAAGCTGCTAAAGAATATGAACTCATCTTCAGCCAAGAGAAAAGTGAGGTTATGGTCATGAAGAGATATGGACAACCAATGGGACACATTGAAATGGAGAGGAAACAGCTACAGATGAACCATCAATTCAAATATCTTGAAAGTGTTATCTCTGATACTGGTTATATAGACAAGGAAATTTCCCACAGAATTAAGGCAGGTAGCAAGTTTTACAAAATAGTTAAAGACATAATATGGAACAAGAAAATACCAACAAAATGTAAGAGAGTCATATATGAAACCTATTACGTACCAACTCTGACCTATGTTTGCGAAACATGGACCATGAGAAATAAAGATGTTAGTAGAATCCAGGCAGCAGAAATGAGATTTGTCCGTTGAATGATCGGTAAAACACGGAGGGACAGAGTCCGTAATGAGGAAATCCGCTCAAGTTGTAAGAGTGCAGGACAGAATAACAGTGCAACGACTGAGATGGTATGGACATATGTGACGCATGGGAGATAACAGATTACCAAAAAAAAATGTATGATCTAAAACTTGAAGACAAAGGACCAAGAGGGCGACCAAGACTCAGGTACAAGGACATGGTGAAGATTGACATTCAACGGCAAGGACACACTTTGGAAAGCATCGAGAAGGAGAGAAGTTCAGAGACGCAACTGGCGGAGAAGCCTTGTTCGCTGACCCATCGCTTAAGATGGAACGACGTGGGATATGTATGTATGTACTGTAAATATGGGTAAGTAATGTAGATATATTATATGTGTCTGTATTTAAACTATAATGACCTTCCTATATGCAATTTCATGAGCCACAACTGGTAAATAGTGTTTGTGATAAAGATTTTGCAATCTGATGAGGTGCAATTCAATCTTAATGGAACTGTTATGATTGTCTTTAGTGAGCATCACACAACAGTAGAGGTATGTTTATAATGTTATAATTTACATATATTAACATTTTTGTGTGTTTGACAGACTGGAAAGCTTTTATGTTACATTAGTCAATCTATACGTTCATGTTGAAGAAAATCTAGTGTGGACTGTCACCTAGAGGTTTAACATGACCCTTGAAGGCATTGTTAGTGGTGAAGTGTGTCTGGAAATGTTCCAGCATTCATTTTACCAGCAATACATGTACTTTATGAAGACAGTGAGATCTTCTACGAACAAAACCCCCTGACTACCACTAAGCAGTGTAGTTTTTTCTGGGTGAGAATCTGCAAGGACACTGGATAGGACAATGTTATGATAGCAAGGATGTTACCACACAATATCTCACACAATGTAGAAACATGAAGTTACAAGGCTCATTCATAGCAGGATATTGAGGCTGTCAGTAACAGCCAAACTTGCCTCAGGCTGTGATGAGACAGATCCATAGCACTTAAAAGTATGCCCTGATGATTGCAGACCTGTACTTGTTTAGTATTAGATTTAAGGTAATCAACATTTGAGTTCCTGTCTGGCTCCATGGCTAAATGGTTAGCGTGCTGGCCTTTGGTCACAGGGGTCCCAAGTTCGATGCCCGGCAGGGTCGGGAAGTTTAACCATCATTGGTTAAGTTCGCTGGCATGGAGGCTGGGTATATGTGTTGTCTTCATAATCATTTCATCTTCATCACGACACGCAGGTCACCTACGGGCGTCAAATCGAAAGACCTTCACCTGGCAAGCCGAACATGTCCTCGGACACTCCCGGCACTAAAAGCCATACGTCATTTCATTTTTGTCATATGAGTTCCCACCTCATTCAACAGATTTAACACTTCTGGACTGTTGCATTTGGTGTAGGGCAGGAAACCAGCTATGCTGAAGGACCTTCATTCAGGCATGTGCACCAATCGCCAATAACCTCAATCAGCTGCTTGCCATTGTAGTAATAGGTGTCTGGCTATTGATACCAACCATTTTGAGCACTTCCCTTAACTGGACAGGTACAGGAAACTTGTCCTCAACTTGTGATAGAAAAAGTGTCCTCATCCCGAGGTGGTACAGAGTAAACTCATGTCCTCATTTTGAATGTATGCAGATTTTTTCAAACACACCCCCAATGGAGGTGATCTCCATGTACCTCTATAACCACATAACAGCCCTCCTGCCATTCTTAAATTTTTGGCAGTACCGGGAATTGAACCTGGGCCTCTGAAGATGACAACTTATAGTGTTAAAACTGAGATCTAACAATGAAGAGGCTTTTTTATGTTTAAGTGTGTATACAAAGTGTATACAATTTTTTCGCAAACACTGCGTATCCTCACCCTCCTTTCGCCTTACCCAGCCCCTGCCGGGTCGCACTTCTCCACCTTCCTCTCTCCTTCCGCCATTCCTCTTCCATCATTTAGTCCCAGTCCAGGTTTCTTCTTCTTGCACTCCTCTTTATCAAATCGATTCACCATGTTCTAGGTCTCCCTCTCACTCTCCCTCATACTTTATCTCCATCATCTGTTTTGGTATTCTTTCCTCCTCCATCCTCCCCACACATCCAAACCATCTTAGTTTACTCTTATGAATTCCCTCATTTAGGTTTTCCATTCTGACCTCCTTTTTCACATCTTTGTTTCTTAGTCTGTCTTTTGTTATCTTTCTTACCATACTTCTTAGGTATTTCATTTCACTGGCTTGAATTCTACTCTCGGCCACATAGATCAGTATGGGTGAATTATACATTCTCTCTTTACACTTCCTTATTCCAGACAAGGTTTCTTACACTCTGGTAGAATGCACTGCCCTCTTCTAATCTCCATGTCCAGCCTTGTATTCTACATTAACTCGCTCCCTACGTATTTGAAACTGTCAGCAATTTCAAGGCTTTGACCACCAATTTTCACAATGCATTTCCCTTGTCTTTCTCCTCTTGATATCACCATGATCTTGCTTTTCTTTTTGCTGATTTTCATACCATACTTTTCAATTTTCTCAGTCAGTGCATCAAGTTATTCTTGTACTTCTTTGCTATTCATTCCCCAGACCACATTGAATGAAAACCTACAATCTGTTTTCCAGTCATTGATCGGGTCAGGAATGGAATGAATGAAGCCCCCCCCCCATCTTACAGCAAGGATAGGAAATGTACCGGTTGCCGAGGCCTGTCGCACTCCTCTGAGGCAATGATTAATGCCTGTCAGATGAAATGAAATTATATTGGAGAGTGTTGCTGGAAAGAAAGAGGACAGGGAAAACTGGAGTAGCTGGACAAAAACCTGTTCCACCTCTATTTTGTCCAGTACAAATCTCACATGGAGTGACTGGGATTTGAACTACAGAACCCAGCGGTGAGAGCCAGATGCGCTTCCGCCTGAGCCACGGAGGCTTTACCCCCCCCCCCCCCCCCAGAACACAATATCATCTGTAAATAGTAATAACTTCATCTCCTTATGCCCAACATGCTACCTTTGTCTCCTTTACAATTTCATGCATCATCATTGGAAACAAAAGAGGTGACAGCTCACTCCCCTGTCTTAGTCCAGTTGCATTTGTAAACCATTCTGTCTTTCCAACTGGTGTCTGTAGACTGCTGATGCAGTTGTTGTATATTGCTTGCAAGATTTCCACAGTTTGTGTACCCAATCTCTTTTTGATCCTGTATATACTAATTGATAGTATAGAGAAAGGCATCTTACCTGGGAGAAAACCACACGGAAGAACTTTTCCAGTCTCTTCTGTCTGACTCGACGAGTAACAGTTTGCCTCAGAGCTGGTTTTAAAGTAATCTTAATTCTCTCACGCATTACCCCCAGTTCAGACAAAAAGTCTTCAAACTGTCGCAGGAAGGTGCTTCTCATTATTTCAGTGTCAAACTTCAGCACCTAACAGAAAAAAAATTATGTTAGTGAGGCAAAGAGGCAATGCGACACAATATCTCACAGAATGTATCAACATGACGTTACCAGGTCATAGTCATGGCTCATTCGTAGCATGATATGGAGGCCATCAGTAATAATGAAAACTTGTACCAGGCCACGATGAGACAGATCCATGGCCCGTAACAGTACCCCCTCGTGATTGTAGACCTGTACTTGTTTAGTACTGCTGTTCAACAGAATAGCAACTGGGCGGGAGGGATGGTGCTTATCCACCCATTCAGATGCTGCAACAGGAATATCACACACATATTAAACAAGAGATACTAGACCTGACTGTCTAACAATAGAAGTACAAGAACACAAAAAGAAAAGATTTTTCTGCTACAAGGAAAAGCATAGAATTATGGGTATGTTTCTGGGCTTCCAAGACGAGAGAGTGAATACAGATTCTTTGGTTGTTCCCCTCTTAGTAGCCTCTTACAACATGGAGGGGGTACACTCTCACTCCAACCATAGGATGATCAAGAGTTCTGATAAACTGAAAGGAATATGTAGCATCAAGATCTACACCCAACAATATGGCAACTGATCCAGCATACAACATTCCCATGCCATGTCAAAAGATTCTCCACCTATCAAGATCTATGTCCAAGAAAATGGTCGCTGATTCAGCACACAGAAAAAAAAGATTATGTCAGTGAGGCACAGAGGCATTGCGACACAATATCTTGCAGAATGTAGCAACATGATGTTACCAGGTCATAGTCATGGTTCATTCGTAGCATGATATGGAGGCCATCAGTAATAATGAAAACTTGTATCAGGCTGTGATGAGACAGATAAATGGCACGTAACAGTACTCCCTCTGGTTCATCAGAAAGAATATTCTCAAAAAGCTCTGTAATAGGTTAGAATAATGAACTTTCTTATTGGTGAATGAGAGAGTTGCGAATATCCTCCCGTGTCCTATGGCCATAAATATTTGCAAGAAGGCTTTACTGTGACCTAGACAAAATGCCAAAAACAGTAGAAACTCATTTAAAACACAGCATCATTTTTACCTACTGTATGTAGAAGGCAGAGTTCTGGCCCATGGTAATAACATGAGTAAGAAGATGACGAAGACTTAGTATGACGAACACTGGTTGATTCACTATCACAGTGTTGGTTTTCTGTCCACACAAAATTGTCTAAGCGAAATTGATGATGGTATTTATAGACAGACTCCTAGCCCACAAACATATCCATGTGTAAATGAGAAGGGCAGAAAGGAATACAGGTAACTAAAGAATTAAATAAACAGACAGTGCAAGCCAGGTAAGGAAGAGTGGCTGTAACAGAAGATGTTGAAGATTGTGTAGTTGTAGGAAAAGTAAATGCTTCATACAGGAAAATCAAGGAAACATTTGGAAAAAGGAAAACTGGGTGCATTAATTGTGACCTGTGTTTGTGGTATTTGATAAGGACTAAAAGAAGAATCATGATTTCAGAATTTTGTTTTGTGTTATATAAAGTTATTACATTGTTTTACTTGCTGTATTATTTGACTAGTGAAGAAAATTATTTATGTAACTTGAAGAAATTATGCGTATAAGATGGACACTGGACTTAATGTTAAATATGCTGTTTAAAATATTATTTTCTATTTATTGTAGAAAACAAATACTGTACGTGTGGACAATTTTGATTGAAAAAGTGTTAAGGTGAAATTTTGTGTTTTTTGAAGAGATTTTGTATTGTGTAACAGGATGTTTTAATGAGATAGGTAATTGTGAGGCAGGGTGTACTGCCACAAGTCATTTTTAGGAGTATTCTTCCAGTCGTTTACTGAAGTTGCTGGTTCATTAGAAAGAATATTCTTGAAAAGCTCTGTAATAGATTAGAATAACAAACTTTCTTATTGGTGAATGTGAGAGTCGCAAGTGTACTCCTGTGCCCTAATTGGTTATCTCCTGATTGCCCCATTTCCGGCTTCTGGCAACTTGGCCAGAGCCAAGCTTGGTTCAGGCGTCTTTACTATCTGACCGACCTAGTGAGTGGACGCGCTCGGGGTCTGCCCATCTGGGGTTTGCCGGCCTCTCTGGGTAAGTGCTATATTCTTGTGTTTGATTTAATTTAAATTCATTCTCGTGTTTTGGCCTTATCTTATTCAATGTAACTTTCGTGGTAATGTAACATATTGTTTTGCGTATGGGAGTTTACTCTAGACATGTGCATTCACCAAATTTGAGCATCAGTATAACTTAGCTGTTCAGCTAGTCCGCAACGTGTTGTTTTCAGAGGGAATTCTCTTTTTAGGCTCAGTATTTTGTAATTAAATGTAAATGTAACTTTCTTTCTTGAATAGCGATATTGTACGTCACATGAAAATGTTGATTTCTTTTGGGGTTGCCTCCAGTCATTCTGTGTCAATTCTATGTTAAAGTTTTAATCTCCTACTATTCAAGGAGCTGGATAATTCCGTTGTTCTGTTTTTTTAACTCTATTTAAAAGCCTTGTAACATCAGTGTTTCTTTAATTGTCAGCTACTATGCCATTTGTTTGTTTTTGTTTAATTTGATTTTGTAGCTTATTCTATCTTGTTAATCAGTAATATAATTAGTTGAGGATGACTATTGAGAACCTTTTCTTCCCCATAAGGTCATACTTTCCCACGGACCTCAATAGGGTTACCATGCCATTTCCACATCCTTTCCATAGTTGTCGTTTTGAACTACCTGTAATTTAAGAGTTACACCATCTCATGTATGGTTTGAATTTCATACATTTATAAGTTTAACGTGTCATTTTCATTATTTTATGAATCCACGATATTTCTTGCCACCACATTAATAACAAGAGATCTGAAGGAAAACCACTTCTAAAGAAAGGAAACAAGGCAGGAAGATGATAGGAACATATTCATCAACTGTATCAACAAAAAGAAGTAGATGATAATGTACTAGAAAAAGAAGAGGCTGTTGATGTTGATCAAATCAATCAATCAATACTGATCTGCAGTTAGGGCAGTCGCCCCGGTGGCAGATTCCCTATCTGTTGTTTTCCTAGCCTTTTCTTAAATCCTAACTCCCCTTCCTATGAATGAATATTTGCCCCAAATTTGTCCTCTTGAATTCCAACTTTATCTTCATATTGTGATCTTTCCTACTTTTAAAAACGCCACTCAAAATTATTTGTCTACTAATGTCATTCCACGCCATCTCTTCGCTGACAGTTCGGAACATACCACTTATGATATAGATGTTGATTCCCATAGCGAATCTGAAATATTTGTCCCGAATGAGTAAATTTATAATACCAATAAAAATGGTCCGTTATTGGACATTATAAATTTTCCAGCTAACTCATTCCTGGTTGCCAGCATTTCGCCCCCGTGTGCTAGGCTGGGCTCATTAGTTGGTACCTAGCACACCTAGCAAGATGCTGGCTAGTGCATACCGTGGAGGCCACTGCATAGGCTAATTGTAGCCACTGGCAGTGCCAATGCACTATGAGAGACCCTGTCTCACTACTAAAAATTGATGACTGCCTGGCCATCAGATGATGGCAACCAGGAATGAGTTAGCTGGAAAATTTATAATGTCCAATAACGGACCATTTTTATTGGTATTATAAATTTACTCATTTGGGACAAATATTTCAGATTCACTATGGGAATCAACACCTATATCATCTGATGGCCAGGCAGTCATCAATTTTTAGTAGTGAGACAGGGTCTCTCATAGTGCATTGGCACTGCCGGTGGCTACAATTAGCCTACGCAGTGGCCTCCATGGTATGCACTAACCAGCGTCTTGGTAGGTGTGCTAGGTACCAACTGATGAGCCCAGCCTAGCACATGGGGGCGAAACGCTGGCAATCAGGAATGAGTTAGCTGGAAAATTTATAATGTCCAATAACGGACCATTTTTATTGGTATTACATACCACTTAGTCGAGCAGCTCGTTTCTTTCTCCCAATTCTTCCCAGCTCAAACTTTGCAACCTTTTTTTTTTGATGCTACTCCTCTTTTAAAGATAAAAATTTCATTGTTCCGTATTGATAATAATAATATAATAATGTTATTTGTTTTACGTCCCACTAACTACTTTTTAAGGTCTTCGGAGACGCCGAGGTGCCGGAATTTAGTCCCGCAGGAGTTCTTTTACGTGCCAGTAAATCTACCGACACGGGGCTGTCGTATTTGAGCACCTTCAAATACCACCGGACTGAGCCAGGATCGAACCTGCCAAGTTGGGGTTAGAAGGCCAGCGCCTTAACCGTCTGAGCCACTCAGCCCGGCGGTGTTGTTCCGTATTGAAAAGTATCACAGTTAAAATTGAAATAATAAATAAAGAGGTTCAACCTATTCAATATCAAAGATTAAGAAATGCAGTGATTACATTCTTATTTAATAATAAGTAGAAGTGGTACTGGTTTCGACCCTAGTCCAGGTTATCATCAGCCGATTAAAACAAGAAAACACAAAAATAATAATAATAATAATAATAATTTCTCTAACATCCTCTTTTAGGCCAGATTTGTCGATGACACATTAGTAATTTTAAATGAAGAATCAACCAACGCAGCCTCTACACTTCTTTATCTCAACAACATAGACTCTAACATTGAATTCACCCTCGAATCAGAACACAACCAAACTCTTAATTTTCTAGACTTAACTATCACTAGACATCCTTCTTCTTTATCTTAAAAATATTCAGAAAACCAACCCAAACAGCAACCACAATACGACAAGATTCTTCGCACCCTCAAGCACATAAACGTGCTACTTATAACAGCTTAATTTTTCATGCCTTCAACACCCCTATGTCTAAAAAAGTGTAACGGTTCAAATCCCGTTACAAGATGATATCTGTATTTTTATTATTGTATGATTTTATCTGTATTTTATTATTATTATTATTATTATTATTATTATGTCAGTATTATTATTATGTTATCTGTGATATTGTACTATTATTGTAATTATCCGTTTTATTCAATTTTGCAATTGCCTGTTGCTTGCAAGATTGCACTTAGATGTATACATAGATACGTATGTGTAGTATAACACTCAATACCTGTACAGTGAGAATTGTTGTATATATCAGAGATCGGATGTGACGTTGGTGCATTGTGCAATATTACTGGCGATTCTGCCAAGTCATCGCCGCGCCTTGGCTACGTCATCGTATTTATTTAGATATGCGCGCATCGACTCAATCGCCGCAGGGCTATTTCATCACTGTATGTAATATCTGTCGCGTAGGTGGGAGTATGTCATTGTTATTTCTGGAGATTACGTAGCTGTGTCAACCAACGTCTATAAAAGGTGGATGCACATTGTAGCGTCAGTCATTACTTATACGGATGCAGTACAGTGAAGTAGTCTACTAGATCAAGAGGCCTTAAGTGGTCAGCCAACCAGTGTGAACGAGAGATGGTGAAGACTCAGTGAGCCATTATTGGTCATTGAGAGAGTGAGACCAAATGGTTGGTCCGTCACTTAGTGGAAGACGCGGACGCAAGGCTTACCAAGGAGTCAGAGAGGGCAACCCTGGACCTACCAAGAGGTCATACCATATTGACTTACAAAGAAGTCAGATGATATGGAGAAGAAGCAGTCGCAAGGATGTATCACCACGTTAGGCGTGACACATCTACAGTAAACCCCAGAGCAATGGATTACGTCGTAATTACACTCAAAGTGTTGAAGGTACAGTCAAGTGAATCAGTGAGGGAAATATTTCGTATAAATTGTTAAATGTCCGGTCAAGAAGAATCTAAATTCATGCCTAGTTTCTGTCAGTTGCAATGTCATAATTTCATATTTTCATCTGTTTTATCGCAACAAGACTCACTATTTTTTGATATATTATTTAAAGAATATATATTGTTCTATCAAACGAATTCATAGTTTCATTTCTTTGAAAGTAAAATATCTTAACCTCAAAATTAATGGGGAAACCGAACGCCAATCTCCTTTTCCCAGAACTTATATGGTATGTTGTCAAAAGTAAGCTTATTACCCCACACCCTGTTAGTTTTTAGTAATAAATGATCTCATTGTGTCGACGCAACGTGGGACTCGAATAAATTCAGAATTTGTTCTGAATGACAGCATATCATAGGTTCATTTTGGGAGGAGTGTGCGCATTTAAGCCAACGGAAATTATTACCGGTAAATGTCAAGAGTGTAATTTTGTGATATATATTTGTATTTTGGGGATATGTCAAGGGATTTGAAGAGGGAAATTAATTTGAGATCGCGTACTATCACTAGTGAACCAAAGATGGACAAGGAAGACAATAACAAGTCATGTGACGACGAGGTCATTGCTTCTGCGGACATCCAAGGTGAAATTCAGAGTAGGGAGCAGGTGAATACGATGGAAGCTTCTGAGATAATTCAGGAAAGTACAGAAATTGAGAAGCACACTGAAACTCAAAAGGAAATCGCGGGGGGAATGAACCAAGATTTTCTAAATTTGCTGATGGCCAAATTTACCGAGATCAGTAATGATAATAAAAAAGAGATGAAAGAATTTTTTAGTAGTAGTGAAAATAGTCAGAAACGTATGGAGGAAAAGATTGATACTAATAGTGAAAATAATAAGAAAGAGATGAAAGAATTATTTTGTAATAGTAGTGAAAATAATATGAAAGAGATGAAAGAATTAATTGATAGTAGTAATGAAAATTGTAATAAACAGATTAACTCTCTAAGTAATAAAATGGAACAAATAATTAGTAGTAACGAAAATAGTAAGGAAGAGATGAAAGAATTAATTTGTACTAATAATGAAAATTGTAATAAACAGATTGACTCCATAAGTAGTAAAATGGAGGAAATGATTGGTAGTTGTAACGAAAATCTTAATGTGATCAATGATAAAATAGATGGGTTAAGTGAATCACTAAATTCCAAAATAGATACTAAGATAGTAGAGGTAACTAGTCAAATATCTACGTTAGAAAATAAGTTAAATAAAGAGTGTGTTGACCTTAGAGGAGAAATGGAGTCGAGTCGGAGCGAGCTTCATACTCAAATTGAGCATGTCAAAGGAACTTGTACAGAGAATATCAAAGAATTAAGAAATGAAATATCTAGTAATCGGGAAGAAATTCATGAGGTAGTCGAGAAGAGATTGGACAAAATTTACAATGCAGTTAGGGAAGATACGAGGGAACAGATTAGTAGAATTGAACAAATTGAAAGCAAACTTGTGGAAGTCAGTGAACTACGGAACGAACAGGAAATGCTATCACAGCAGGTGAGAGAGAGAGAGGAAGAATTGCAGGAAGACGTGAGAATAGTGGAAGAGAATTCTGAGAGAGCAGCGGAAGTAGAAGAAGAAGAAGAAGAAGAAGAAGAAGAAGAAGAAGTTGTGAACTGCCAGGGATTGATTCGGCAGGAATTTGAATTTGCAGGTGAGATGACGGGAGAAATGATAGTGGTGAGTGGTTTGTTCAGTAGGGATCGTGATTTAACCAAGTTTTCTGGAAAACAGTTTAATTCTATAGAATTTGTAAAAGTAGTTGAGAAAAGATTTGCAAGTAAGTTGAGGAATAATATTATTGAATGGGAATACGTGCTGGAAATTTTGTCTAATGTTTTTATCGGTGAAAGTAAAATATGGTTTCGAGTGTACTGGGATAATATGTCTAATTTAGGAGAATTGAAAGACAAGTTCATTGACAGGCTTTGGGAAGAATGTTTACAGGGGCGCGAGAGAGAGCGCATGATGTCTAGGGAAAGTAATATTGTAGAGAGAAGGGGGGAAATGTTAGCCGTGTATCAGAGAGAGAGAGAGTATCAGAGGAGTAATCAGAGAGAATCGGAAGATGGGAGGCGTATGTATTTGCGTTATGAGAGAGAAGGTCAGAAGAGTAATCAGAGAGAATCGGAAGATGGGAGGCGTATGGATTTGAGTTATGAGAGAGAAGGTCAGAGGAGTAATCAGAGAGAATCGGAGGATGGGAGGCGTACGGATTTGAGTTATCAGAGAGATTATGATAGTCTTAATATGAATGTTATCCAAGTTTCTTTATGGAGCCAGAGTATTTCAGATTCACAGGGAATCGGGTAAGTTAAGTAGACAGGCTGAAGGTAGTAGATGAACAGGTATGTAGTATAAGTAGTTATGTAGTGAAAGTAGATTTAAGAGTACAGCGTGATTGTGACCTAAGTAATGTTAAGTGAGATATTTAAGTAATGACGTAGTCGTAGATAATGAAGTAATTAATAGTAATAGTAAGGTAGACGTAAGAAGTGTTCTGTTAAGTGATGTAAGTACTTGTAATGCCGAGAATGTGATGTAAGTAGTGAGGGAATAACTCCGATGATGGAAATTGTGATATGAAGAAGGTAAGTGAAGGTACTATCAGATCTTATAACAGCCGTTGGGTGAGTCAAAGTGAGTAAATAAAATGACAGCAGTACCGATCATAAGTAAAGATAATTGTAAGTTTCAGACATGCCTTGTTGTACCAGAACTTGTGTATTCAGTTGTTTTAGGAGCTGACTTGGTTGCAAATCATGGAAGTAGAGTAGACTTTGATTTAGGTAGTGTGTGTTTGTTCTATGAGGAAACTAGCAAAGAAGTACGTGTTAATTATGATGGTCTGAGGTAAGTGTGTTGGTGACGTGTGTTCTTTGAAATATATGAGAGGTAAGTGAAGTTGTTCCTAGTGAGAGGAAATGTGTTGTTGGGTGTGTTACGTGTCTATACGACCAGGATCTGAGGGATCGTCGGTATGAGGCAGTGACGTGAGGTAATTTGAGTGAATTACAGGAGGAGTAATTGTGGTCGATGTTAGGTAAGCATCGAGATGTATTTAGTGGTAAGTGAGGAAGAACACGTATATGAACATAAATTTGTAGTAAATGACCATTGATCGTTTGTGGGAGGTAAGTACCCCATTCAACTTAAAAATGCTAGTGAAGTCTAAGAACAAATAAACATTATGCTGGATTACGGAATAATTGAACCATCTTGTAGCCATAGTATTGGACCTTTAATTATTGTTGCCAAGAAGGATGTGATTTATTGAGATATGTAAGTTAATGAGGGCAAAATTGATTCAGTTTTAGTGACAGAGTGCGACTCAGAGTTCCATTTTCATCATCTGCAGAGGCGGGAAATATGTTGAAGTTATTTTTGTATCAGGGGTATTTCACTATTGTGAACCGTATCGGGAAGTGTGCATATTCCTTAAAAGATCAGGAAGGGGATATTGTCGGTATTTGTAGTATTATATATGTAAAGAAGTATTTCACGTGAGATTTGTTGAAATAAGAGTAAGATGATTAAATTTTTGTAAGAAACTGGCAAAATAAAATTAACATACATGAATTAGCGTGTGAACCAAGTGTCGTATTGGTGCATTGGAAGAATAAGTGCTACATTGTC
The DNA here is from genome assembly GCF_040414725.1 of Anabrus simplex. NCBI lineage: Eukaryota > Metazoa > Arthropoda > Insecta > Orthoptera > Tettigoniidae > Anabrus > Anabrus simplex. The sequence continues at coordinate 425,298,655 of NC_090269.1, read as the reverse complement.
ATGTTCTGTGTGACAAAACTGAGAACAGGACATTGGACAGTTATCTGCGATAACCATATGTGAGAAAAGTTCTCATATAAGTGATATTTCACAAAATATTTTGATATGTTAAAAAAAAGGAGAAGAATGTTGTATATTGATTGAAAATTATTTGTGTGTGTTAAATTAAGGGCTATGCTCTTGTGATTTGTATGAGAGAAAGAGAGAGAATGGGACACTGGACAGTTATCTACGATGGCAATGTGCGAGAAGAATTCTCATATTTGTGATATTTTATAAAATGTATGGATGTTGAAAAAGAAAATTATTGTTGTATACTCATTTAAAGTGTTTATCTGTGTCAGTGTTATATATATAATTTTGTTCATAAATCAATCGATTCTTTGTTCTTCGATTTATTTATGAGGGAGGCGAATTGTAACGGTTCAAATCCCGTTACAAGATGATATCTGTATTTTTATTATTGTATGATTTTATCTGTATTTTATTATTATTATTATTATTATTATTATTATTATTATTATTATTATTATTATTATTATTATTATTATTATTATTATTATTATTATGTCAGTATTATTATTATGTTATCTGTGATATTGTACTATTATTGTAATTATCCGTTTTATTCAATTTTGCAATTGCCTGTTGCTTGCAAGATTGCACTTAGATGTATACATAGATACGTATGTGTAGTATAACACTCAATACCTGTACAGTGAGAATTGTTGTATATATCAGAGATCGGATGTGACGTTGGTGCATTGTGCAATATTACTGGCGATTCTGCCAAGTCATCGCCGCGCCTTGGCTACGTCATCGTATTTATTTAGATATGCGCGCATCGACTCAATCGCCGCAGGGCTATTTCATCACTGTATGTAATATCTGTCGCGTAGGTGGGAGTATGTCATTGTTATTTCTGGAGATTACGTAGCTGTGTCAACCAACGTCTATAAAAGGTGGATGCACATTGTAGCGTCAGTCATTACTTATACGGATGCAGTACAGTGAAGTAGTCTACTAGATCAAGAGGCCTTAAGTGGTCAGCCAACCAGTGTGAACGAGAGATGGTGAAGACTCAGTGAGCCATTATTGGTCATTGAGAGAGTGAGACCAAATGGTTGGTCCGTCACTTAGTGGAAGACGCGGACGCAAGGCTTACCAAGGAGTCAGAGAGGGCAACCCTGGACCTACCAAGAGGTCATACCATATTGACTTACAAAGAAGTCAGATGATATGGAGAAGAAGCAGTCGCAAGGATGTATCACCACGTTAGGCGTGACACATCTACAGTAAACCCCAGAGCAATGGATTACGTCGTAATTACACTCAAAGTGTTGAAGGTACAGTCAAGTGAATCAGTGAGGGAAATATTTCGTATAAATTGTTAAATGTCCGGTCAAGAAGAATCTAAATTCATGCCTAGTTTCTGTCAGTTGCAATGTCATAATTTTATATTTTCATCTGTTTTATCGCAACAAGACTCACTATTTTTTGATATATTATTTAAAGAATATATATTGTTCTATCAAACGAATTCATAGTTTCATTTCTTTGAAAGTAAAATATCTTAACCTCAAAATTAATGGGGAAACCGAACGCCAATCTCCTTTTCCCAGAACTTATATGGTATGTTGTCAAAAGTAAGCTTATTACCCCACACCCTAGAGATAGTCAAGAGTCTCATTCTATTATTGCTGTACTGAGTGACAGCTGGCGCCCTTCAAATAACGTATGTGTAAGTAAGCAGGTAACGAGTAAGTGTGAGTACAGGGTTCGACGAGTGTGTATTTTATTTAATGAATGTTAATTTTCAGATTTTCAATTTTAAATGCAGATATTCAGATTTCCATATTTAATCCAGATTTTTATAAGTTTCAAAAGTTAGTCAGCTAGTTAGGAAACTCTCAAAAGATTTAAATAATGAATTAAACACCATCCGTAACATTGCTAAATTCAATGGCTTTACCAACTCCTTCATAAACCGTATCATCAACAAATTCAAACACCGTCCTAAAACCACGTTATCTAAAGACATAACAAAACCAACTGCATTTTCCACTTTCACTCAAGATGCTTATAAAATAACTAATGTTTTTAAAAAACACAACATGAAAATTTCTTTTAGAACTAACAATAGAAATTTTGATTTTTTACACAACTCTAAATCACTAAATAAATCTAATGCTTCTTCTAAATCTGGAGTATACAGATTCAAATGTAACAACTGCAACTCCTCCTACATCGGACAAACTGGCCACAATTTCAATATCAGATACTCCGAACATATCAACGCCATTAAATACAACAGATTCTCCGCCATAGGACAACACATACAAGACTCCAAGCATAATTTCACCAATATTGAAAAAGACATTAAAATATTTAAAATCACTAACAAAGGCCCCCTCGTAAACACTACTGAAAATTGCTTTATTCACCTTGACCAATACTTCAACCCTAATTTCAATTTAAACGACATTTCTGAAAAACCCAACATCCTTTTCGACTTCCTAATTATTCTTCTCAAAAATTCTAAATTTCAAAATCCCAATTCTATTTTCCATGCCTTACAAAGTTCCTACCCACATTTTCTACCTCCAATAACCCACCCTAAACTACCCCTCCTTCATCTTCATATCTTATCCTTCCTCAACACCGTTTAACTTCAATCTCTTTTATTCTTCTCTTATTCCACTATTCCTCTTCCTCTATTAATTTCTCCTTTTATTTTCAAGTCAAAAAAAAAAAAAAAGACTGCCACTTTCATTTTGGTTCTTCTCATTTAAATTTAACTCTTGACTTACACCGACTTCGACTACTTCAATCACGACCTGAATTTTTACATTTTAAAAAATAGCGCACTGTGCATATATGTTTTCATTTGTTTCTGGTATTGTGCTTTTTACTATATTTTTTTTCACAATTGTTTTTTCACGTCAACTGTTCCAAAAATTCTACAGGATAACAATTACTTGTTCAATTATATCGAATTTTATTACATGTATCTATATATACCTACATTTCCGCAACCGAAGCAAATACTGGATCTTTAAGCTATTCTTCATTTTATGTTGGCGTTTGAAACCACATTGCCTGATGTTGAATATATCGCGCTGATCACCGGGAGCTGGCAAGTTACTTCAATTGATATACTCATCTTCAGCTTCAGCACGACTATGGATCTTCATATGTGTTCGACTGTGTTATGACTTTGTGCCTAACAGTGTATACAAGCTAGCTCATTTAACCGTTCTCCGCTTTTCATAAACATTATAAGACTTTGCCTAACACTGCATGTGCCATACTGCCGCTCAGAAAATTACGCACTGTTTCTTTTAAGTGACTTATATTTTACTTCTTCTGAATTTTACAGTGTCTACCCCTACCATTTTTTATATCGCCTCTTCTACTGATCCGGAGTGAGCTTGATCTTTTATTTTATTTTTCCTATGCATTGTTTTTCATGTTTTAATCGGCTGATGACAACCTGGACTAGGGTCGAAACCGGTACCACTTCTACTTATTATTAAATAAGAATGTAATCACTGCATTTCTTATTCTTTGGTATTGAATAAGTTGAACCTCTTTATTTATTATTTCAATTTTAACTCCTCTTTTGTCATGGTTCATGGTGTGGGTTAATGTAGTCACGTCCTAGTTTGTGAACCATGGGCAACAGCTGAGTGGCCTAGTAAGTGGTCCTGAGAGTCGGGATACCAGTTGCTATGGAATGGGAGTGGGCATCTCGGACATATTCTGAGTCATGGCCTTCCTTGTGCTCAGGTGGCTAGGACTATACAATTCACGGTAGTTCATAACCCATTAGAGGAGAGATCCTCACTTGGACTATGTGTAAGTAGGGTAGCATCCTGCTTCATGAATTTACTGAGCTCAGAACATTTTAAGCAAGCCTCGGACTTATGGGAGTAACGGAGTCACATTCCCATTGACAGGCGAGGGACTCCTTGGAAACAACTTGGCGAACGAAATGGAATTTGATGGAGTGCTATCAATATTAATGGGGCTTATGGAAGAAAGAAAGTAGAACTGTCTGAGTCAGCGAAGAGGATGCATCTGGATGTGCTAGGAGTAAGTGATATTCAGGTAAGGGGAGATAACGAGGAAGAGATAGGAGATTATAAAGTGTACTTGACGGATGTTAGAAAGGGAAGGGCAGAGTCTGGGGTAGGGCTCTTTATCAGGCACACTGTTGCATGCAACATAGTTTCTGTTAGGCACATAAATGAGCGAATGATGTGGGTAGATTTGGCAGTTGGAGGAATAAGGACTAGAATTGTCTCCGTGTATTCACCGTGTGAGGTTGCAGATGAGGATGAAGTTGACAAGTTTTATGAAGCATTGAGTGACATCGTGGTCAGAGTCAACAGCAAGGATAGAATAGTGCTAATGGGCAATTTCAATGCGAGAGTTGGGAATAGAACTGAAGGATACGAAAGGGTGATTGGTAAATGTGGGGAAGATATGGTAGCTAATGGGAATGAGAAGTGTTTGCTGGACTTCTGGGCTAGTATGGGTTTAGCAGTTATGAATACATTCTTCAAGCATAAGGCTATTCACAGCTACACATGGGAGGCTAGGGGTACCAGATCCATAATAGACTATATCTTAACTGACTTCGAATTCAGGAAATCTGTTAGGAATGTACGAGTTTTCCAGGGATTTTTCGATGATACAGACCACTATCTGATCTGTAGTGAACTAAGTATCTGTAGGTCTAGGGTAGAGAAAGTGAAATCTGTCTGCAAACGAATAAGGGTAGAAAATCTCCAGGACAAGGAAATTAGACAGAAGTACATGGATATGATTAGTGAGAAGTTTCGAACAGTAGACAGTAAGCAGGTTCAGGATATAGAAAGAGAATGGATGGCAAACAGGGATGCTGTAGTAGAAGCAGCAAGGGAATACCTAGGAACGACTGTGTGTAAAGATGGGAAAAGATGAACATCTTGGTGGAATGAAGAAGTGAGAGCAGATTGTAAACATAAAAAGAAGGCTTATCAGAAATGGCTCCAAACAAGGGCCGAGGCAGACAGAGATTTGTACGTAGATGAAAGAAACACAGCGAAACAAATAGTTGTTGAATCCAAAAAGAAGTCGTGGGAAGATTTTGGTAATAACCTGGAAAGGCTATATCAAGCAGCAGGGAAACCTTTCTGGACAGTAATTAAAAAACTTAAGAAGGGAGGGGAAAAAGGAAATGAACAGTGTTTTGAGTAATTCAGGTGAACTCATAATAGATCCCAGGGAATCACTGGAGAGGTGGAGGGAATATTTTGAACATCTTCTCAATGTAAAAGGAAATCTTCCTGGTGGTGTTGCGAACAGCCAAGCTCATGTGGAGGAGGAGAAGAATGATGGTGAAATCACACTTGAGGAAGTGGAAAGGATGGTAAATAAACTCCATTGTCATAAAGCAGCAGGAATAAATGAAATTAGACCTGAAATGGTGAAGTATAGTGGGAAGGCAGGGGTGAAATGGCTTCATAGAGTAGTAAGATTAGCGTGGAGTGTTGGTAAGGTACCTTCAGATTGGACAAAAGCAGTAATTGCACCTATCCATAAGCAAGGGAACAGGAAGGATTGCAACAACTATCGAGGTATCTCATTGATTAGTATACCAGGCAAAGTATTCACCGGAATCTTGGAAGGGAGGGTGCGATCAGTCGTTGAGGGGAAGTTGGATGAAAACCAGTGTGGTTTCAGACCACAAAGAGGCTGTCTGGATCAGATTTTCAATATGCGCCAGGTAATTGAAAAATGCTACGAGAGGAATAGGCAGTTGTGTTTATGTTTCATAGATCTAGAAAAAGCATGTGACAGGGTAACGAGGAAAAAAAAAAAAAAAAAAGTTCGCTGTACTGGGGGACTATGGAATTAAAGGTAGATTATTAAAATCAATCAAAGGTATGTTGACAATTGGGCTTCGATGAGAATTGATGGTAGAATGAGTTCTTGGTTCAGGGTACTTACAGGGGTTAGACAAGGCTGCAATCTTTCACCTTTTCTGTTCACAATTTACATGGATCATCTGTTGAAAGATATAAAATGGCAGGGGGGATTCAGTTAGGTGAAAATGAAGTAAACAGTCTAGCCTATGCTGACGACTTTGTCTTAATGGCAGATTGTGCCGAAAGCCTGCGGTCTACTAGCTTCGAACTTGAAAATAGGTGCAATGAGTATGGTATGAAAATTAGCCTCTCGAAGACTAAATTGATGTCAGTAGGTAAGAAATTCAACAGAATTGAATGTCAGATTGGTGATACAAAGCTAGAACAAGTCGATAATTTCATGTATTTAGGTTGTGTGTTCTCCCAGGAAGGTAATATAGTAAGTGGGATTGAATCAAGGTGTAGTAAAGCTAATGCAGTGAGCTCACAGTTGCGATCAACAGTATTCTGTAAGAAGGAAGTGTGGCGTGATAAGTCAATGTGGGGTGCCAATAAATATTTTATTCATACCAGTGGCAAAAGGAACGAAAACCTTAGCATAGAAAATGAGATGGTCGACCCACAACAACAAAGATCGTCAAAAGATAATCATTGGGACACCACAACGCTCAAGGTAAAACAAAGTTATTTCACTGGTGGTGACTTGTCGGACCACAGAAAGACTTGCGGTCAATGTCTCGTTGGGTGAAACCTAGTATATCAGATTTTATCATTCACCAATCAGCAGAGCCAGTGGACGCCACAGCGGGCTACCCGAGAGGGGTGTCCGTGGTAAGTACAATTTTTTTTTTTGTTTTAAAAAGAAGAAGGGAAAAGGGAAAGGTAAAGAATGAGAGAGAACGCACAACTAACCAAATGTAAGAAAAGGAGAATGGTTTTAAAACAAGTTGTATTTTAAACTTCAAATGACTAGAATAAGCAGGGTACAACAACCAAAGAAGGGGAATTACAAACTTTTGACAAGGGCTCAGCCCGTTTGGCAACCAAGACACAATCAAGAATAATAATTATTAAGATTTCTTGGGAACTATTATTATGACTTTCAAGAAAAGCCCAAGAGCAAGGTTCGACAGGGAAAACTAGAATCAACACCTATATAAGTACACAAACACTTTAATTAAGAAACAAAGCCACTAAATCTTTATATAAACAATGATTTAAGGCCACCCTTACAATCTTGATTTTGCACCCAAAGGAGGGCAGGAAAGTTATAGCGCATCGGAGGACAAGAATTTTTAGAACTCAATATCCGAAAGGAAGAAAAGGAAAGAAAAAGGAAGCGGAGTAAGGAGGGAAGAAGAGAAAAAAAAAAGGAATGAAGAGGGAGGGGGGGGGGGGAGAGATCCTTCCAGGCTGCTTAGACGCTATCACGTTGGTAATGTATACGACCACTCGGGTCAGTGAAAAGTTCAAGGTGTGGCAACACTACTCTCACTTGTCCAAGCACAGTTGATTCTGGCGTATGAGGTTGATAAAGGTTCCAGTCTGAAGGACTTAGTTAGAATTGAAACCACGAAACCCCTAAATAGTTTAACATTCAAAGTTCAAATCTTGATATTGAGCGTGAAAGATATAAAAGGTTGTAACTTTTGCTCACCCAGTCTGTTGATAAATCAATGCAGCAATTCACAAATAAAAGTAGATAAAACGTCGCAACGGACCAGCCGTTGGCGAACAGTTCCGCTCTCTCCACTCGAGTTGTTTTCCAACTGAATGTCTGACCCCTGAGAGTAAGGAATAGCTTGCTTATATAGGTGGTGAACATATTCGAGAAATTACTCGATGAAAAATACGTAGGTGTGACGTCACAACGAGGAAGCAGCAGCAGTGCCAGAGAGCAGACCAGTTAGTGAACAACTGGGCGAGCAAGCAGATGAATGTGACAGAAGGCAGAAGGTAAGACGTAGTAGAGCGGTCGTAACATATTCCCACCACTCGGTGAATCCGAAGGATGGGGGAGATGACGATGATCCAGAGGCGGAGAAGAAATTCCCATGGTAACCACGGAAGATACCATCGCCGGAACTCGTAGAACAATGAAGCAGAAACGGAAAGCAAAAAACCAAACAGGCATAAGCAGCGAAATAAAAGGAAAAGGGAAGAAAGGGAAAAAGGGATGGAAGGAGAGAGAGAGAGAGAGAAGAAGGGAAAACAAAGATGGTAGAAAGTAGAAAGGAAGAGAAAGGTGATATGGAGGGAAATAGAGAGTTAAAAAAATAGACATATATACATTAATAAAAAAGGGGTGGCCTAAATGTATGTATGTATATATATATATATGGAGAGAGAGATATACAATAAAAATAAATATTTTAGAATATTATATGTAATTTAAAGTAAAGTTTCCCATATGAGAAATCAAAAAAGGGAATGTAAAACCCCTAAAATTTATATATGGGAGAGTCAGACATAGGGGGAGGGTGAGTGGAGAGAGCAGAATTGAGTGAGCAAAATGAAAGAGAAAAAGAAAATACAAGTATAGAAAACTCAAAATGGACAAATGAAAGAAGATAAAAAACCTAACCAAAAGGAACAACAAAGGCAGCCTGGTAGAAATCTCTATCCCTAACCCTCAGGAGCGGAAGGAGGGAAAAATTTCTTCATGTGAGAAAAATGAGCTTTTTTAACCTCAGTAGGAGTGTCAAGGGCAGTGGTCGGAGAGGGAAAAGAGAGGATACGGAAATGACCAATCCAGCGAGGAGAAAGCTTTGCAGATAAATTTTGAGAAGTAGAACTAATGGGATGATTCTTTAATAATACAAAATCAGAAACTTGAAAAGATGGGGAACGGACTCGGGAATTACAAGCCTTACGATGAAGATCTCTGGCGTGAAGAAGTTGTTGAAGGGCTTGATTCAGTTGAGTATCAGTGAGAAGATGAGAGGGGGTATCCAATAATGAGGATAAATTCCAAGATAAAGAAAGGGGTGTGTGTAACTCTCTGCCAAGAAACAACTTGGCAGGAGTAAAGGAGGTAGAAGAATTAATAGTAGCATTTAATGCCAAAACAAAATGGGGGAGTTCGGAATCCCAAGACTTATGGTCAGTAGAATGAAAAATAGAAAGAAAAGTTTTGAGATTTCGATGGTAACGTTCTACAATGTTACCCTGAGGATGATAGGGGGAAGTAAAAACTTTCTTGATACCGTAAGAGAAACAAAAATTATAAAAGGCCTTAGAAGTAAAAATAGAGGCATTATCGGAAATTAATATTTTAGGAAGACCAATGATAGGAAAAATCTGAGTGGATAATAAATTAATAATTATTTGGGAAGAAATATTTCGTAACGGACGAACAATAAGAAACTTGGAGAAACCGTCGAGCAAAGTGAATATATAAGTATTAGCTTTTGAGGATTTTACTAACGGGCCAACAATATCAATATAGAATTTTTCAGCGGAATAAGTGGCAAGAGAAGCGGCATATGTCCCATAGGGTTGGTGGTTGAGTGGCTTATGTTTTTGACAAGAATCACATAAACGAACCCATCTGTGGCCAAAAAAATAAAGAGGCAAGACGAGCATAAGTTTTGGCCATTCCAAAGTGGCCCCCAACAGGGGAACCATGGAAATACTGAAAAATCATAGGACGTAAATTTGAAGGAAGAACGAGGCGAGAAATAGCACGTGGAGTAGGTTTAAAAATAAGAAGATGATTCTGCAAACGAAAAGGACCAGAGTAATTTGGAAGAGAAAGGTCTTGAATGAGCTGTTGACAATATGGATCTTTTTTCTGATGGTCCACACAGGACTGAAAAGAAAGGGGAAAATTAGTAAGGGAGGAAATAGAGGTAATAGCATTAACAGGCAAAGAATCAATTTCAGAGTCATGGGATTGAGTATCTTCAAAAAGGCGGGATAAAGCATCAGCAACTGAATTATGAAAACCCGATACAAACTTAAGCGAAAATTTAAAACGAGATAAGCGAAGGAGCCAACGACCAGTACGACCTATTTTAGGAGCATTATGAAGCAACCAGGATAATGCTTGATTGTCGGTCTGTACTACGAATTCGCGATGGTCCAAGTATTCGGCAAAATGTTCAATAGCCAAAAGAAGCCCCAGAGCTTCTCTTCCGTAGACAGAATATTTTCGTTCTGCAGGAGATAAAAGACGACTAAAATAGGCAATGGGTAAGGTTTGGCCATTACAAGTTTGTTGTAAAACAGCACCAAGAGCGATGTCAGAGGCATCAGTTGAAAGTTCAAAGGGGAGGGAAAAATCGGGGATTTGCAAGAGGGGGGCATGAGAAAGTTTGGATTTTAAGGTATCAAAAGCAACTTGTTGAGAATTAGTCCAATGAAATTTAACGCCTTTTCTTTTAAGGAAATTTAATGGTTCCAAAATTTGAGAAAAATTAGGAATGTATTTGGCATAAAAGCCCACCATGCCTAAAAAGGAGCGCAATTGTTTCAAATTCTGAGGAGGGGGAATTTTATGAATGGCGGAAACACGGTCAGGATCAACAGCGACACCCTGTGAGCTGAGGATATGACCAAGAAATTTGATAGATGTTTGAGCGACAAGAACCTTGGAAGGGTTAACAGTCAAGCCAACGGAACAAAGACGTGTAAGAACTTCACGTACATGCAATAGGTGAGATTCGAAATCAGGAGAATAAACAAGGATATCGTCAATAAGAGGAAACAAATATTTGTACTTAAGATTGGAAAATAAAGAATCAACAAAACGCTGCATGATCTGAGATCCAAGATTTAACCCAAAAGGAACTTTTTTGAACTGATATAAACCAGTAGGCGTAATAAACGCAGTGTAGCGAGAGCTAACATCATCAAGGGGAATCTGATTGTAAGCAGAGTTGAAGTCAAAAATAGTAAAATAATGAGAATTAGAAAAATGTTGGAAAGCGGATTGTAATTTAGGCATCGGATAGGCATCATACAGTATATGGGTGTTTAATTTTCTATAATCGACTATAAATCGAAAGGAGCCATCAGGTTTATTAACAATGAAGGCAGGAGAGGCATAATTGGAGGATGAAGGAACGATAGTGCCATCACGAAGCATCTTATCAATTAATTCATTAAGAATCTTCATCCTAGGAGGGCTAAGAAAATACGGAGAGGAGCGAACCGGAGTAGTGTCAGTCAAATCGATATGGGCTGTGAAGTTCTTAACAGTCCCTAAGTTAGGGGTGATTACATCAGAAAATTCCTGGAGGAGAGACTGTACCTGATCAGAATAAAGAGAATTAATTGTGAGGGAGGAAGACTGATGGGAAAAGGGATAATCAAAAGGGTTTATCAACGGAACAGATTTGGATGAAAAATGAAAAGAAACCTGGGAATGAACGGAATCAAGAATGAGACCAGTGTGAGAAAAAAAATCAAACCCTAAAATGAGAGGAGACGATAAATGTTCAACCACAAGAAAAGTAAAGGGCCAGGAAAAATATTGCATTTTAATGTTTAAAGATATAGTGCCAAGGACATGAAGAGGTTGGTTTGATGCGGAAATACATTGCCGAGAAGATGGAGTATACTGCAAATGAGGAAAATTGGCTTTTAAGGATTCAAAAAATGGCAAACTAATAAGGGATATGGCAGCACCTGAATCTAAGAGAGCAACTGATGGCAAATTTTTCACAGTTATCAACACATGAGAAGTACAAGGAAGAAAAGAAGCACTAGAAGAAAACGGAGGAACATTTTCAGGAGGAGAAAAAGTAAATGAAGGCAGGTTTTCCCCAATAATACGACGACTGCCTAACGACGTGGGTGGAAGGCGTTTCCCGAAAGTGAGGCAGTACAATACTTAGAAATATGTCCCTGACCTTTACAACGAAAGCATGTTATAGTTGAACGATGTGTTGATGAAGAAGGAGAGACAGAAGGCGAAGGTAACGAAATAGGGAGGGGAGGGGGTACGATATCAGGTGGGGGAATAGATGAATAATATGAAAGATCTCCTAAGGAATTAATGACATGACACTGAGCCAAATTGTATAACTGAAGCATGGTAGTGGGGGTGTTAAGTGCATCGAGGAGCTGACGAAAGGAAGGAGCAGCATAAAAACGGACAATTGAAATTAATTCAGAAGTATTACAAGCAATGTTCAGTACATCACTATAGGTAGTAATAGAATCAAGATAGTCATGTGTAGATTCAGTAGGTAGTTGGTGGCGACGGACAAACTCAGTGCTTAATTTGTAACGAATCTCATAGGGCAAAAAATAATTATGTATGATAGTCCGTAAGTGAAACCATGAAGAAAAATTAGACATATTATCAAGCCAAAATTTTGAAAAGAAACCAGTAGTTTTAGCCGACAAAAGACCAATTAATTGAGGAAAGGAAGCAAGTGTAATATTTAAAAATTTTCTCACAGAGAAAAGCCAAATGGTCAAGCTGCGAGGATCAGTAACTTGTAGCTGAGGTACAAGAAGCAATGATTGCTTAACTATCTGAATATTAAGTGCACTGTCAACAGAAGTAAGATGGGGGGAGGAAGAAAAATGGGATGGTGGAGATGGAAACATTGCATGTTGTTCAACGACTGGAGGAGATTTTATGTCATCAGAAGAATGCATTAGTGAATCCGAAGAAGGAGAGAAAGAAATCAAGTCCCCGATAAGAGGGTTCGGCAAGGACAGATTATGATATGAGGGAAGTGGTGAAGAATTAGAACTGTCACCCAGAGGAAAGTTATCCGAAAAACATGCCATAACGATAAGGAAAAAAAAACAGAGCGTATAATTAATGGAAAAGATTGTCTGCTACCATTTGTGGCGTGATAAGTCAATGTGGGGTGCCAATAAATATTTTATTCACACCAGTGGCAAAAGGAACGAAAACCTTAGCATAGAAAATGAGATGGTCGACCCACAACAACAAAGATCATCAAAAGATAATCATTGGGACACCACAACGCTCAAGGTAAAACAAAGTTATTTCACTGGTGGTGACTTGTCGGACCACGGAAAGACTTGCGGTCAATGCCTCGTTGGGTGAAACCTAGTATATCAGATTTTATCATTCACCAATCAGCAGAGCCAGTGGACGCCACAGCGGGCTACCCGAGAGGGGTGTCCGTGGTAAGTACAATTTTTTTTTTGTTTTAAAAAGAAGAAGGGAAAAGGGAAAGGTAAAGAATGAGAGAGAACGCACAACTAACCAAATGTAAGAAAAGGAGAATGGTTTTAAAACAAGTTGTATTTTAAACTTCAAGTGACTAGAATAAGCAGGGTACAACAACCAAAGAAGGGGAATTACAAACTTTTGACAAGGGCTCAGCCCGTTTGGCAACCAAGACACAATCAAGAATAATAATTATTAAGATTTCTTGGGAACTATTATTATGACTTTCAAGAAAAGCCCAAGAGCAAGGTTCGACAGGGAAAACTAGAATCAACACCTATATAAGTACACAAACACTTTAATTAAGAAACACTGGGCGAGTTGGCCGTGCGCGTAGAGGCGCGCGGCTGTGAGCTTGCATCCGGGAGATAGTAGGTTCGAATCCCACTATCGGCAGCCCTGAAAATGGTTTTCCGTGGTTTCCCACTTTCACACCAAGCAAATGCTGGGGCTGTACCTTAATTAAGGCCACGGCCGCTTCCTTCCAACTCCTAGGCCTTTCCTATCCTATCGTCGCCATAAGACCTATCTGTGTCGGTGCGACGTAAAGCCCCTAGCAAAAAAAAAAAAAAAAATTAAGAAACAAAGCCACTAAATCTTTATATAAACAATGATTTAAGGCCACCCTTACAATCTTGATTTTGCACCCAAAGGAGGGCAGGAAAGTTATAGCGCATCGGAGGACAAGAATTTTTAGAACTCAATATCTGAAAGGAAGAAAAGGAAAGAAAAAGGAAGCGGAGTAAGGAGGGAAGAAGAGAAAAAAAAAAGGAATGAAGAGGGAGGGGGGGGGGGGGGAGAGATCCTTCCAGGCTGCTTAGACGCTATCACGTTGGTAATGTATACGACCACTCGGGTCAGTGAAAAGTTCAAGGTGTGGCAACACTACTCTCACTTGTCCAAGCACAGTTGATTCTGGCGTATGAGGTTGATAAAGGTTCCAGTCTGAAGGACTTAGTTAGAATTGAAACCACGAAACCCCTAAATAGTTTAACATTCAAAGTTCAAATCTTGATATTGAGCGTGAAAGATATAAAAGGTTGTAACTTTTGCTCACCCAGTCTGTTGATAAATCAATGCAGCAATTCACAAATAAAAGTAGATAAAACGTCGCAACGGACCAGCCGTTGGCGAACAGTTCCGCTCTCTCCACTCGAGTTGTTTTCCAACTGAATGTCTGACCCCTGAGAGTAAGGAATAGCTTGCTTATATAGGTGGTGAACATATTCGAGAAATTACTCGATAAAAAATACGTAGGTGTGACGTCACAACAAGGAAGCAGCAGCAGTGCCAGAGAGCAGACCAGTTAGTGAACAGCTGGGCTAGCAAGCAGATGAATGTGACAGAAGGCAGAAGGTAAGACGTAGTAGAGCGGTCGTAACAGAAGTCAGCTCCCAGACAAAACTATCTTTACATCAATCTGTTTTCAGACAAACTTTGCTTTACAGAAGCGAAAGCTGGGTGGACTCAGGATATCTTATTCATAAGTTAGAAGTAACAGACATGAAAGTATCAAGAATGATTGCTGGTACAAACAGGTGGGAACAATTGCAGGAGGGTACTCAGAATGAGGAGATGAGGGCTAATTTAGGAATGAACTTGATGGATGAAGCTGTACTCATAAACCGGCTTCGGTGGTGGGGTCATGTGAGGCGAATGGAGGAGGATAGGCTACCTAGGAGAATAATGGATTCTGTTATGGAGGGTAAGAGAAGTAGAGGAATACCAAGGCGAGACTCAGTTTCAAACAATTTAAAGATAAGAGGTATAGAACTAAATGAGGCCACAACACTAGTTGCAAATCGAGGATTGTGGTGACGTTTAGTAAATTCACAGAGGCTTGCAGACTGAACGCTGAAAGGCATACCAGTCTATAATGATAATGTATGTATGTATGTATGTATGTATGTATGTATGTATGTATGTATGTATGTATGTATGTATGTATGTATGTATGTATGTATGTATGTATGTATGTGTGTGTGTATGTATGTATGTATGTATGTATGTATGTATGTATGTATGTATGTATGTATGTATGTATGTATGTATGTATGTATGTATGTATGTATGTACTCTTCTTTGGAAATCACCCAGAACAAATCAAGCTGCTTTCCTTTGGATTTTTTCCAGTTCTTGAATCAGGTAATCCTGGTGAGGGTTCCATATACTGGAACCATACTCTAGTTGGGGTCTTACCAGAGATTTATATGCCCTCTCCTTTACATCCTTACTACAATCCCTAAACACCCTCATAACCATGTGCAGAGATCTGTACCCTTTATTTACAATCCCATTTATGTGATTACCACAATGAAGATCTTTCCTTATATTAACACCTAAATACTTACAATGATCCTCAAAAGGAACTTTCACCCCATCAACGCAGTAATTAAAACTGAGAGGACTTTTCCTATTTGTGAAACGCACAACCTGACTTTTAAACCCGTTTATCAACATACCATTGCCTGCTGTCCATCTCACAAGATTATTGAGGTCGAGAGCCAATTTTGAGGTCAGAATTTGACATTTTCACTTGAAATTGATGATATACCTCAATTACCGATTGCCTCGGGATAAACTGGCATTGTGAAGCTAGTTTAGCTAGAGTGTATTATGATACAGGGGAAGCACAATTTGATTTTAGAAAGAATGTTATTATCTCTAGATCTGTGACAGCAAGTCCTGTAAAGTGTGAAAACTACCACACTAGTATCTCACGCATACAAAATTTTAACATATAATATTTACAGAGGAATGGAGAGACAAGTTGAAGCCATACTGGGAGATAAGCAGACAGACTTGTGAAGAAATTTCTTGAAGACACAAAGCAACGCTTACTATACGTCTGATCTTAGAGGATCGAATTAAGAAGGGCAAGCCCATGTACACAGCATTTGTAGATCAAGGAAATGCATTTGTAAACAATGATTAGACAAAGTTATTTGAGATTCAGTATGGCCCAGGGCCAAATGGTTAGCATGCTACTCTTTGGTTCAAGCGGTCCTAGGTTTGAGTCCTGACCAGGATGGAGATTTTAATCTTCATTTTTTATTAACTCTGGGTATTTACTTTGTAGTTATCTTTCACTGGTTGTATAAATAGTTTATAGGTTTTCATTCTGCCTGCTGTCATTTCTTGACGGATACAGTACTTTTGCATCCATCTCTTGGCACAGGCCAGAGTAAAGTGTAGCTTCCACCAAAGTCCCAGTCAACATCCATGGCTGTGACAATATGGAAGTTGCTGGGGTATGAGTAGTGCTGAGTAATAACATTCAGAAGCATGACTAGTGCATCTGAGTGTTATGAAAGGTGCTGCTCATAGGGTCAGTCGTGCTGCAATAGTACTTTCTGGGCCAGTGAGGAAAGCAATGGCAAGCTACCTCACTCCTCATCTTGCCTAGTACGCCTCATTTTGGTGCTGCCATTGGTTTTTTGGGGTTTCCGTATAACCGCATAACCTTTGGTGGTGCAATTTGAGGATCCAACCAGCCTCTGGGCTGATGACCTAACAGACAGACAGGTTTTCATTATTCATCATATGCCAAATAAATAAATAAACAAACTTAAGATTACATCCTATGTAAGACACAGACACACAAAAGTCATGGGCATGAACTCTAAAGACTGCACGCCTCTTTGTAGGCTGTAGAGTATTATTTCAGATTCTGGAGGTGATCGGGATCAACTGCCGAGAAAAGAAGCATTATCAATAATCTGTCAAGAGGTATGAGAAGGAAGCAGTGTTCCAGAAAGGAGTTGCAGTTAAAGTTCAAACTTAAATCAAATCAAAATCATTTTATTTGCAAATGAGGTGTCTACCTCATGGCAAATGATACAAAATAAAAAAAATAAAAATACATGATCAAGAACTAAATTTTAAATTAAAAAGAAAAGAAGACACTTTCCTAAAATACAGTATTACACAATTTACACTAACAATGTTTCTATTAAACACACAGCTCATCCTAATGAATTCTTCTCATAATATCTTCTGTACTTAACACACATGATTTTTTTTTCTAGAGGCTTTGCACTGACACAGATAGGTCTTATGGCGACGATGGGATAGGAAAGGCCTAGGAGTTGGAAGGAAGTGGCTGTGGCCTTAATTAAGGTACAGCCCCAGCATTTGCCTGGTGTGAAAATGGAAAACCACGGAAAACCATCCTCAGGGCTGCCGACAGTGGGATTCGAACCCACTATCTCCCGGATGAAACTCACAGCCGCGCGCCTCTAACTGCACGGCCAACTCGCCCAGTACATACATAATCAACTCATATACAGTATGTAGAGTCACTTCAAATAATACTATACAACTGCTATAAAATTTACATTGCTTCCTTTTACCATTTTGGTACCTAACATGCCTAACAACCTGCTGCGTCTTAACCAGAGCTCCTTTTGCCGCTGCTTTTCAGAGTTCCTGAAGGGCCTTCACAGCTACCGTAGCGGTTCCAGGGCCCTCGAAGTCCCTACTGTACTTCACCCCTACAGGCAGTCCCCTACTCTGGCTGTCCAGTCTCCATAGACAAGGGGATGGAATTCATTTATTCACAAAAATTCTTTATTTACAATAACCTGCACAGGTCGAATGCCCTCTAACGTTACTTTCTCTGTTGGTGTTTATTCTTTTCTTGAATATCTGTATAGATTTTGGAAAATGATCGAACACTTCCCATGGTAAACTGTCCTACTTCTTCACTCCCTTCCCAATGAATGAAAATTTACCGCAATCACTTCTGCTAAAATCCCGGCTAATTTTATACTTGTGGTCAGCTCTGCCGAGATAATTATTTTCCAACTGAAACCTCTAAAAGATCCCCCATGCTTCCTCTAATGTATAGGCTCTAGATAAAGTCTAGTTTTCTCCCTTCTCTTACTTAAAACTTCCCACCAAAGTTTCACTAACATTTCTGATACACTACTTTTCTTCTGAAATCCCCTGTTACAAATCTTGCTGCTTATACAGTACAGAACAAGCAGTACAGGCAATCAGAGACATATCTGGAAAAGAACCACAGTTCAAGGAGAAGAAATCAAAACTTTGAAATTTACTATTGTTATTTTGTCCAAGTCTGCTGAATGGTATGAACACAGTTTTGGAAAAGGAGTACAAGGTGAAAAATAAAATCCCTAACAAACGTAATGGAATGTAGTCAACTTGTGAAAATTTTAAAATTTTAAGACTTGCATCATCAGCATAACTCCACCGTATTCATCTAGTCAAGGAAGCTATTTTAATGTGGCATTGTCATCACACTCTTTTATGTACTACATGCATATAATTTTATTCGTACAGCCACTCATGTTGTTTTATAATTGGACAATTCTATGCATGTAACAACATTTTAATCTGTGTTTTAACTGGACTTCATATTATGTTCATGCTGCACCATTTCAACAATCAAGACTGGCAAGACGCTAACACGCCGCATCACAAGATTTAAAGACTTTTTATTTACTTATTTCAACGTGTCCTCACCTTATTTTCAATGTTTGTATATGTGACTGAAGATGTCCTGCAGGAGGACGAAACATGTATCATGAATATAATCTAATGTAGTCTTTTCAATAAAGACAGTTACAGTTTTGTAAAGGTGGAATTATCAATTTTAAAATTTTCACAAGTTTATACTATGACAATACGGGCTCAAATATGAAATTAATAACGTGTAATAAGGAATGTAGTCAAACAAAGTTAGATGATGCATGAAATATTAGATTGCAAAAGTAGACAAATATTGTTAGTTTGGTAGTAGAATAACTAACAATGGTAGAAGTAGGAAGGACACAAAGTTCAGACCAGCATGAGGAAAAAAGAAAGAAATAAAATTTGCTCACTTCAAACATCGATTTGTATATCACAAGGATGTTTCTGAAGAGTGCTATGTGGAGCATGGCATTGTATGGAAATGAAACATGGACAATAACTAACTCAGAAAGAAAGAGAATAGAAGCTTTTGAAATGTGGTGTTACAGAAGAATGCTGAACGTATGATGGGTAGATCGAATCAAAAATGAAGAGATACTGAATCTAGTTGGTGAGAGGAGAACGATTTTGCAAAATTTGATCAGAAGAAGAGACATGATGATGATGATGCTTGTTGTTTAAAGGGGCCTAACATCGAGGTCATCGGCCCCTAATGGTACGAAATTAAATAACAAAAAGTTCAAAAATCCACTGACCAAAATAAATAAAAATGTCATGAAAAATGAATGGATGGACATGAACCCAAAAAATAACAAAAACAAACAAAAACAGTGGATCCGACCCAAAAACGGTCATAAATAATAGTATTACTGACCAAGGGACCACTTATAAAGCACAGTCCTGAATCGATTATGCTTGATGTCTGAAGGGGTCCAAAAACCAGGTCTATGGCCCTCAGTATGGTACAAGTCGCGAGAAGTAGAACCATGATATTTCTCGAGCTGCGGTACTAAGCAAAGGTAGCGTAAACTCATGGTGTTCCAAGCATTAAGGTACTACTCACAAGTATTGTACGTCGTAAAGGTAATGCAGACCTATGGTGTTTCTCACAGAATGACGCCACTCATAGCCAACGCAAACCGATGAGGTTCCTCACCTAGGTGTACTAAGCACGGGTGCCGGCATTCCCGTGGTGTTCCTCACATAGTGGGTACTAATCACTGGCAACACAGACCTACGGTGTCGCTCATATAGTGGTACAACTCACAGGCTACGCCCAGACGCGTGGTGTCGCTCGTATAGTGGTACAACTCACAGGCAACGCCCAGACGCGTGGTGTCGCTCACATGGGTACAACTCACAGGCAACGCTCAGACCTGTGGTGTTGCACACACGGGCATGACTCACGGGTACTGGAAACCCACACTGAACCCCACTCGAGTAATACGAATCACAAAAATATGGAGTACCTAACAGAGTGGTACTACTCGCAAGTAAAAGCGACCGATGGTGTTCAGCGCGTGATGGTACTAATCAAAAGTAGTTTCATGGTTCTAATCCAAGCATC
Source organism: Anabrus simplex (assembly GCF_040414725.1). Lineage (NCBI taxonomy): Eukaryota > Metazoa > Arthropoda > Insecta > Orthoptera > Tettigoniidae > Anabrus > Anabrus simplex. Next base: position 425,278,578 of record NC_090269.1, on the reverse strand, counting down.
CCTTGGTCGCCCCTTTTAGTCGCCTCTCACAACAGGCAGGGGATACCGTGGGTGTATTATTCGTCTGCCTCCCCCACCCATAGGGGGTGTGTGTTTGGTCCACGATAGGTATTTTATTTCCCTCAAGTCCGCCGGCAAGCCGGTTAGGACCTCCTTATTCGCCACCTGGGACGCGCCACATGGGAGTATCACCTCTCCCCCTGCTATGCTTGCATAGCTGGATCGCGGAAAGAAGAGACAGAATGAAGGACAAATCTTAAGATGCCCAGGACTTGTTCAGTTTGTTTTTCAGGGAAGTGAATGTGACAAACAGATTCAAGTAGATGAAGGATGTAGTTTTGTAGTCAGCACAGAATGGGACTAAACACTAATCATCAATTAGGCCAGTCCTAGAATAACGAGCAGCCATATGGGATTCATATCAAACAGGACTCATTAAGGAATTTGAGATGGTACAGTGAAAGGCTGCAAGATTCGTGCTTAATGATTTCAATCCTAGAAGTAGTATGACAAGTATGATAGAAAACTTGGGTGGGAGACACTGCGGACTAGAAGGAAACAAATACGTTATGTGCCATGTATAATGCTTACATAAATAGCCCAGCTTGGGGAGAGTTGACTAGAAAAGCCCTGTTACATAGCAAGACAGATCATCTGCATAAAGTAAAAGGTACATCGCAGAAAACTAATGCTCAAAAATTCTTCTTCATTCTGTATTGGCCTGTGCATAGTGCTAAATCTAGACGCTCAAAAATATTTATAGGTTCCGAGTTATCCTCAAAGTGTACATGCAAACCAGCATCGCAGTAAATAAGAACCTTTTGTGGTATTCCAAACTGTGCCCACTCTGTTTGAACGTCTAACGTCACTGTCACCTGCGACATCTTCTGCATCATTGTCACCACTCGGATCACTAAAATGGCTATCACTATCAGCATCACTGTCTTCTGAATCTAACAACATATGCACAATATCATTTTCAGCTTAATTCTTCAAACTGTAATAATAATGTTATTGGTTTTACGTCCCACTAACTACTCTTCTGCGGTTTTCAAAGATGCAGAGGTGCAGGAATTTAGTCCCGCAGGAGTTCTTTTAGATGCTAGTAAATCTAGCGATATGAGGCTGACGTATTTAAGCGTCTTCAAATACCACCGGACTGAGCCAGGATCAAACCTGCCAAGTTGGGGTTAGAAGGTCAGCGCCTCAACCGTCTGAGCCACTCATCCTGACTCCTTCAAACTGTGTTTTGCTGATAGCACTGCCTACTAGCTGCACAATCAGTGTGCTGTAGGCAGGACAGGCAAAGATCCTAGCTTAAAAGCAGCTCGTGCAATGTACAGTGCCAATTTAAAATGGTTTGATGCTTAAAAGCGGTTCTCAGAAGTAATGGCCAGTATACCATGACGCATATAAGTGGATGATGCGGCTAAGCTGTTATATACTGGAATAGCATTTTCTGGCTCACTGAGGAAAGTAAAGGGAAAAAAACCTTACTCCTCATCTTACCTAGGACGCCCACCACAATTTTTGCGGTTATCCTAAATAAAAACATGGGGTGCTATTTGAGGATTAAATTAGCTTCTGTTATACCTTTTCTGTAGCTTTATCAATTAACTACAAGTGATTTATTTAAATTCCATATAGTAATTTCCTTACCTGAGAAAGGCGTAACATTTCTCTGAGTAATGACAGATATTCGAGCTCTTCTAGAAGCTTGTTGTATTTTTTTTGCTTCAGTTTTCTGCTTCAACTTCACACACACACAAAGAACAACGAAAAGAACTGGAAATAAAAATAAAAACCGATAAGGATTTATAAGAATCAATTTCTAAAGCAGAAGTTCATAGAAAATATGCAGTTATAATACAGGATGGCCTAAAAGTCAGTTTAACCTAAGAGAAAACCAACATGACACACAGGACAAATGCTAGGAAAGAAGTAGTGTAACATCTACAGTATATATATCAAATACGAGTTTTGTCTGTACATTGTTCAGAATTTTAAAATAATTGTGTATCTGTATCGGTCATGTCCACAGTAACAAGGAAATACAATTTTTAAAATACATCATTTCTGTATGTATGTATGAACTGTATGTATGTATGCATGTATGTATGCGTATCACAAGAAAATGGCTGAAGGGAATTTAATGAAAATGAGCCAATACAATCTAGGCTATAAATAATTTTATTCACACTGAGTGAAATGGTAGTTTAGGGGAAGGCCTAAAATTTAATTCTCAAATATTTATGTTATTAGTGGTCCTATCAATAAATACTGCATAACAAAAGTTATAATAATAGTATAGAATTTTGCACAATGTGCATGGAATAATTAATTTTCACAGAACTTTCTTAGAGAGGAACTGCGTCGATTACACTACAGTATGTCATATTTGTCACATGGTCGTCCGCATAGTTCACACAGACACTGTATATCCGGAACGTGGAACTTCTTAACACTACTGGCTCTATGGTGAAACCCATGAACCGCAAAGCGGGTCACTACATGTCACAGCTTGTAGTTTGAGTCCATCCAGTCAGTCAACATCATTCTTCGGTCGTATAGAAATCGTCCCATATTTCCTTCCATTTCTCTTGTAGCTCATGCAATAATTGTTGATAGGCCTCAGTAGATGGCAGATGCAACTGCATGCGAAGTTCTTCAATGTAGTATTCCTGCCGAGCCAGGACATACACCAGGTGGGAAGAGGTGAATTTTGAAAGATTCATAGCCTTTTCCAAATACCTTGCTTTGACACTTTCTAATAGTTTCAGGTCTTTCTTCTTCAGGTGGTCCCATATGCATTCCAAAGCATACGTCAAGACTGGTGTCCCTTTCAGCTTAAATAAACCATAGCCGTTTTGAGCGAAAGTTTACTAATATTCTTCACTTCACTCATTGAAGCCACTGTGGATGTTACCTTCTCCTTTATATGTATGGAGAAGATATCGCTATGGGTTTGGAATGTCAGACCCAGATACTTGAAGCTGTTCACTATTTGCAAGTTTATCCCTTCTAATTTTATTACTTGGTTTGTAGCTAGTCTTCCTCCCTTTCTGAAGATCATCATGACCGTTTTCACTTTATTAATTCTTAGCCCATTCTCTTTAGACCATTTCAGTAATTTGTCGTAGGCTACTTGTAACTGCGCAATCGATTCTGAAGTTAGAACCATGTTGTTCGCATACATATAGATTGTGACGTTGTTCATGCTAACTACTTGTACTACATCCAGAACAGCTATGTTAAACAGTAGGGGGCTTAGTGGGTCGCCCTGCAATATACCGTTTGTTTGTTCCAACACACTGGATACTGATCTGTTGTCGTCGATCTGGACCACGTTGTTCGCAAGAATACTCCTTATAAGCATTGCTATGTAGTTATACATAATTAAATTTCCAATCATTTGTGTCTTATATATTCTTACCGTACCAGCTATGATAACAGAAATGTTCATGAATTTGAATTTTTGTTGTTAAGTCCCTATCAACGCCCAGTCGCTAGAAAATGGGTAAACAAAATTGAATGAAAATCAGTACGTAAAGTCAGGGAATAAGGAAATACAATCTAGACTATAAATAATTTTATTCACACTGGATGATATGGTAGTTTAGGGGAAGGTGCCTAAAATTTAATTTTTAAATATGTATGTTATTGGTCCCATCGAAAAGTACTACACAACAAAAGTTATAGAGAATACAATTTCCTATCACATTCAGTTTTACTGTACTGACTATGATAAGAGTGGTGGTGGTGGTGGTGGTGGTGGTGGTGGTTATTGTTTTAAGAGGAAGAACAACTAGGCAAGCATTCAATGTAGAATTCTGTAGTGAAGCACGGGTACATTAGCTAATTCATCTGTATATGTGACCCACTGCACAGAAAGGGAGCTAAGGCAGGATTTTTCATTTTTGAGATTTTCTTCTTCTAAAATTAGCCTATGATAGCTTTTTTTTTTCAAAGTTTATTTTTCTAGGTGCAATACTTCAGAAGATATTAATTATTCTTGAAATAAACTTTCAACTTAATTGGGTTGTATTCAGTATGTATTGAAGAGATGTTAAGTACAGAACAAAAATGGCCAATCAGACACCAGTGGGATCCGAAACCATTCAATATATACTGAACACAATCTGATATATTGAAAGTTATTTCGAGTACAATGCGGTTGTGAAAATTCAATATTAATATTTATTATTGACTATTTCTATTAAAAAACTGTATTTTGAAAATAAATAAATAAATAAATAAATAAATAAATAAATAAATAAATAAATAAATAAATAAATAAATAAATAAATAAATAAATAAATAAATAAATAAATAAATAAATAAAAATCAATCAATCAATCAATCAATCAATCAATCAATCAATCAATCAATCAATCAATCAATCAATCAATCAATCAATCAATCAATCAATCAATCAATCAATCAATCAATCAATCTGTGATATTGAAATAAAGCAAGGAGTGAAGCAAGGCTGTGTTCTATAAAGGGTTTTTCCTCAGGCACTATAGTTCATTCCACATTAAGAAAACAGTATTGTTCTTATGACAACAGGGTTGTCATATCAAATGGCTCTGCTCAACACCATCACAGGTAAACGGCGGCACATAAATTTGTGAATACAGTACTTAAGTTCAAGACAAAAAAGCAAAATAAACTAGCTGCAAATTATTTTTATGAACTAAAGGGGACGAGGGGTTTACAGGGGCTATTTTTTGTTTGTACAGAATCAGAGAAACTACGGCACAAGAAAAACTCAGTATTGAAGTGTAAGGCAAATTGGGGGAGAAAATAGAAAAATATTATTTATGGGCTTGAGGGGTGAGGGATACATTTAACTGCATTTAATCAATTTCCCCAGGCAACGTGGGGTACTACTTTGCTGTCGTATCTCTCACATAAACAATAGTAAAAATTAAATGCAGTCATGAAAAAAGTGGTAAAATTAAACTGCACTTAAGAAAGAACCGCTAAATAACAAAACCAAGCACAAATAAAACACACGGCAAATTATTTTATCAGTACAAGTTATGCCATGATATACTGGTGCACTCCACAACACCAAAATCTTCAGTAACAACTTCTGTACAGTACGAAAATAATAGAACACACACAAATACTATGCAATATATAACCAACTCTCACTCAACACAAGACAAGTAGGCACTGATTTATAGCCTGAAAAAACATACCACAACAAATAAATACTGCAGATGACTTCACTACAGAACTGAGCTGCCGGCAGTTCACAGAGTGAGGGACTACACGAGCAACACAGAAGAAGGAAAATGAAGGAAGGCAACAAAGCGAAGGCTGTTATCGCCATTGTGCTTCCTCCCTGCGAATATATTAACGAAAAAGAAAATGTTATGTAGATATTTTAATAACTCACGGGCAAAATTACCTCATCCTTTTTATTTGTCTTTCATAATACATTACCAAGTACAGTATAAAATCCCTTAATCACGAGGAATTATGGGTGTCTCAGAGGGGGTGTGTTCAGTTCTTGTAGGTCCTTAAGAGCAATACTGTTTTCTTAACATGGAATGAGCTATAGAAGGAAAACAGGAGGGCATCATTGTTAATGGGATCATAATAAATAATCTGTGATAGGCAGACAATACTGTTCTGCTTGCAACAAGTGCTGAAGCTTTGCAGACATTACTAAACTGTGTGGTCGATCACAGTGCTGCAGGTCTGTATTTAAACATTAACGTGATGATCATAAACAAACATGACATTCAACCTATTAACTTGACAGTAGATGACACATCACTAGAACAAGTCCAATGCTTTAAGTATCTCGGCAGTGAATTTGATCACAGCTGGAACAATGCTGTTGAAATTAGGTCCCGAATTGAATAGGCAAGGACTACATTCAAGGGAATGAGCAAACTTCTCTATTTCAGGGACTTTAATATCAATCTCCATCTCCATTTACTTCAGTGTTATGTATTTTATGGTGCTGAGACTTGGACCCTAAACAGAGAACACTACTACCAAAAAAGTTTGATCTTTTGAGATATAAGATGTACAATATTATAGGGAAGGATCCACCTTTCAATACTATGCTATAGACGCCTGCTCAAAATATCATGGGTTGACAGATTACGTAATACTGAAGTACTCCAGTGCCTGAACAAAGAGCTAGAGGTCATGTACAACATCAAAAAGAAGAAACTTGAGTACTTTGGCCATATTATTCAAAATGATAAAAATAGACTCCTTCAGCTTATCTTACAAGCTAAAATTGAAGGAAGGAGAAGTACGGGAAGAAGGAGAATATCTTGGCTATGGATCTACAAGAATGGTATGGGCTCAATACCCTCACTCTTTTCCTAGTTGCTGAGAATAAGAACCAGATCGTCCTGATGACAGCCAACATCCAATGAAGATATGATACAAGAAGAATTAGAATAAGAAGAGAAATTATCTGCATTTAGAGCTGTAGCACAGGTGGCAGATTCCCTATCAATTGTTTACCTAGCACTTTCTTAAACATTTTCAACGAACTTCGAAATTTATCAAAGGTTTCCTGTGATAAATTATTCTAATCCCTTATTCCTCACCTAAAAATTAATATTTTCCCACAATTTGTCCCCTTGGATTTCAACTCCATCTTCATATTATGATCTTTCCTACTTAACCTTCGCTCAGACTTATTTTTCTACGTATGCCATTCCATACAATCTCTCCACTGACAGCTCAAAACATACCACATAGTCGAGCATCTTGTGTCCTTACTCCCAAATCTTCCCCGCCCAAAGTGTGCAACATTTTTGTAACCCTACTCTTTTGCTGGAAATCAAACAGAGCAAATCATGCTGCTTTGCTTTGGATCATTTCCAGTTCTCGTATCAAGTAATCCTGGTGTGGGTCCCATACGCTGGAGCCATACTCTAATTGGGATCTTACCGAGCTTGATAGCTGCAGTTGCTTAAGTGTGGCCAGTATCCAGTATTCGGGAGATAGTGGGTTCAAATCCCACTGTCGGCAGCCCTGAAGATGGTTTTCCGTGGTTTCCCATTTTCACGCTAGGCAAATGCTGGGCCGTATCTTAATTAAAGCCATAGCTGCTTCCTTCCCACTCCTAGCCCCTTCCTGTCCCATTGTTGCCGCAAGACCTGTCTGTGTCAGTGCGATGTGAAGCAATTTGTAAAAAAAAAAAAAATAAAAAAAAATAAATTGGAGTCTTACCAGAGACTTATACACCATCTCCTTTACATCCTTACTACAACCCCTATATACTTTCATAACCATGTGCAGAAATCTGTAACCTTTCTTAACAATGCTGTTAATATGATTACCACCGGGTGAGTTGGCCATGCGGTTAGGGGCGCATAGCCGTGAGCTTGCATCCGGGAAATAGTGGGTTAGAATCCCACTGTCGGCAGCCCTGAAGATGGTTTTCCGTGGTTTCCCACTTTCACACCAGGCAAATGCTGGGGCTGTACCTTAATTACGGCCACAGCCACTTCCTACCAACTCCTCGCACCTTCCTATCCTATCGTCACCATCAGACCTATCTGTGTCGGTGGGACGTAAAGCCACTAGCAAAAAAAGAATGATTACCGCAATGAAGATCATTCTTTAAATTAACACCTAAGTACTATTACCCCATCAGCACATTAATTAAAATTGAGAGGACGTTTACCTCTTGGTGAAACAACACGACGTTTGATCCCATTTACCATTATCCACTGTCCATCTCACAACATCGTCTAAGTCCCCATGCAGTCGCTCACAATCCTGCAACTCATTTACTACTCTCTGGGGGTCTATGTTGCTTCACGTCCGTAGGTTTAACCACTACACTGCCCTACATGTGTCCCCCAGGTGGTGCAAAGAAAGCAACCATGATTAGATGAGACCGAACTGTCAGAAACGACCTCTCAGTCAAAGAGCGAACAAGAAGGAGATGTGTGGTTCTTTTCAGGACCTTCAAGTTCGTAGAATTCAACCTTCGCTGCACATTTGTCAATTGAATATCGAAGGGATTAGTCAAGCCAAATGTGAGTATCTTTCCAGGATTGCACTGAAATATGCAGTTGATGTCATCGTGCTTCAAGAAACACACACAGCAGATGAACTACAGTTACAGAGTAGGGGGAAAATTCCAGGCTTTAAATTGGTAGCGTCTAACTATCATCAAAATTATGGCCTTGCAACTTAGCCAGGAATGATATAACAAATTACCAATTACTATCAGTAAACTCTGAAAATAACATTTTTACTACTACAGTTAGCATTGAAAACTTGACAATAGTTAATGTGTACAAGCGATCAATTATTACTTGTTCTAATCCTCCTATACCTTCTCTGCAGTATCCTACTATATGTTGCGGTAATTTCAACAGTCATCATCATCTTTGGGGATATAACAAGGATGACTCTAATGGTGAAATAGTTCTTGTGGACTGGATGGAAACTGAAAATGTGAATCTGATTTTTGATGCTAAGGACCTGCCTACCTTTCAATCAGCTTGCTGGTCTCAAGGCTACACCCCAGATCTTTGTTCCACAACTTGGCTTCATAATTCACACAATCAAGTTCGACGTACAGTGCTCAACGATTTCCTACATAGTCAACACAGATCTGTTCTCTTGGAGGTTGGGATGTCTTTACCTGTTGTTCGATCACATCCTAAACCGAGGTGGAACTTCAAGAAAGCCAACTGGACTGAATTTTGCAAAGCAAACAGACTCCAATATAAGATGGATCAAACCAACATACAACAACTACAGCAGATTTGTAGGGGTTATAAAAGGTGCAGCGAGATGATGCATCCCTAGAGGATATCGTAAGGAGTATATCCCTGGCTGGAGTTCAGAAAGTGAGGAATTACTACGAGATTATGGAGAACATCCTAATTCCGACAATGCAGCTGGTCTCCTCCAATCCTTGGATGAGAGTCGAAGAAGGAACTGGCATGAAACAGTGGAATCCCTAGATTACACCCATTCTAGCAGAAAGGCCTGGTCTATAATTAGAAAATTGGATTCTTCAAAGCCTGCAACTAAGAGATCAAAAACAGCCCATCAATCTGAATGATTTTGCTAATCACCTAATATCAGTTTCCAAAAGCACAAAAGGCAAGTGAACCAAAAAGAATATCAAATTAAAGTTGAACATCAAGAAAAGAGCAGCGCCACAGTCTTCTGAATTCTCTACTCCATTCAAATAAGGGGAAACTAAAGCCGCAATAAAAAGTATGAAACTTGGAAAAGCTGCAGGATTTGATGGAATTTATCCTGAATTTTTGGCTCATTGCAGACCAGCCACAATAAAATGGTTAACCAACTTCTTCACTAATATTCTACAAACGCAGAACATCCCACCTCTGATGAAGAAAACATAATAACCATACTGAAACCAAATAAAGTGGAAAGCTAACGTCCAATAGCACTTCTAAGGTTTAAATATAAACTCCTTGAGCGACTGATCTACAATAGAATTTATGAAACAATCAACAGCTACATTCCTATAGAGCAAGCAGGATTTAGACCTGGAAGAAGTTGTAATGATCAAGTACTGTCTCTCATCACATATATCGAAAATGGATATGAGAGGAAATCAGTAAGCGTAGCTGCCTTTTTGGATCTATCAGCTGCCTATGATACTGTCTGGCGAGAAGGACTCCTCTAAAATTTTTGTATGTGATCCCATGTCGTAAACTTACGGCCTTACTTAGCAATATGCTTAGTAATTGATACTTCCAGATCTACGCTGATAATGACAGAAGTAGAGTGTTTAAATTAAACGATGGTTTACCTCAAGGATCAGTCCTCGCCGCCCTTCTTTTCAGTCTGTACATATATGACTTCCCAGACACATCATCAAGAAAATTCATTTATGCTGATGACATTTGTTTGGTGACTCAGTGCGCTATGACTTCCCAGACACATCATCAAGAAAATTCATTTATGCTGATGACATTTGTTTGGTGACTCAGTGCGCCAATTTTTATGATGCTGAAATTACTTTAGCCACTGATCTGAAAGCCTTGGATGTATACTTCAAGAAATGGTTTCTTCACCTAAATCCTCAAAAAACAGTTATATCTACATTCCACTTACACAACAGACAGTCTAATTACAAACCAACAATAACATTCCGAGGTCAAGAGTTGCTGTTCTACAGTACACCAAAATACTTGGGAATACCACTTGATAGAACTTTGACTTTCAAGCAACATCTCTCAAATGTACCTGCTAAAGTAAAAACTAGAAATAATATTCTTCAGAAACTTGCTTGTACATCATGGGGAGCCAATACTCATGTTCTAAGATCAACAGCATTAGCTTTATCATATTCTGTTGCTGAATACTGCTGCCCCTCTTGGATCAATAGTGTTCACACAAAGAAGATCAATGTACAACTCAATCAGGCAATGCGCATAATCACGGGTTGCATTCGGAGCACGAACACAATATGGCTTCCTGTTCTCAGCAATATTCCACCTGCAGTCCTAAGACACTCAGAAGCTCTCCTAAAGGTTTAGAAGAACATTCAACAGAACCCTCAGCTACCCATCTATCAAGATATTACGCACACTGAACATCAATGACTAAAATCAAGGAAACCACCCTGGCATACAGCAATGGATCTTGAAGGAACCTCTTTTCATGTTAACAGTTTATGGAAAGCCCAGTGGGATCAGTCTTCAGTAGTGAACAAACATCTAGTTGAGAATCCTTCTAAATGCGTACAAGGATTTGATCTTCCAAGATGACAGTGGAGAATCATCAATTCGATAAGAACTGGACAAGGCAGATGTGGTTATCTGTTGTGCAAATGGGGTTGGACTAGCTCTGCAGATTGTGATTGTGGTGTCTCTTCTCAGTCAATCCACCAAATTGTTGCTGACTGCCCAATTCGAGCTTTCAAAGGAACGCTAATGGACATTCACCGCACATCAGATGAAGCAGATGATTGGGTCAAAATGCTAGACCTAGAGTTGTAGTATTGTACGGACTTATGACTATGCACATTTATCCTGAAACTATATATATGTGTGTGTATAGATTCATCATACGATAAATAAATAAATAAACAAACTACTCTATACAGTATAACATCATCTGCAATTACAGTTTTCACTAATTTTCTTACCAAGTACAAAAAGTTTTCTTGACATTGAGTGGCAAAGACTTAAACTGCAGCGTAACTTAGCTTATTAAGAAGACCCATAGGTAGCACAAGAAGTCAAAACATAGAAATGCAATTTTTGCATCCCAGACACTTCCTGTCAGCTCTGCTGTAAAATTTCTATTGCCGAATTTGAGTCCCCTTCTCTGCAACAGGTCACATATTGGCTGTAATGAACCTCTACAGATGCAAATGTTTGGTTCCCTATAGCTGAAGTTCACTATAACTGAAAATCATCTTCCAGGCAGAATTAAGTTAACAAGCGGCACAAAAATTGATTATCTTAAAAATACTACAGAAAATAGAACTATGTTACTGTAGGAGAAGCAAAGATATGATGGAGAATGTCAAAATGGTAAATAAAGATGTCAAGGAGATGGAGATAAAGAAGGAACTCAAAATGTTATGAAGGAAGTACTCTGAAGAAATTAAAAGTCCAAATGGACTCTCAGAGGAGAACGTAACTGAGCAATATGAAGATGAACTATAAATAGAATGGACTTTATATGGGAGGAAGTGGAAAATGAAATGAAGTGAGAGCAGCTCAAGAAACAATGGCTGCACACCAGCATAAAGCTACTCACACAGTATAAATACTCCAAGACAAAGGAATGTCAGTATAAAGGGCAAGCCACTTGTCTCAAAATAGTCATATGTTCCTGATATTGAACAGTTTTCCACAGTTGTTTCGTTTAGTTGCTCCAGATGATAACACACCACAATGGTGCCATTGTTTGGCAAGGTACAGTTGTCTGGTTTCATCTCTTGTATACAGTGAGGATCTAAATCTTTTACATCACCTGTAACATAAAGAGAAGCATATCGTTCAGACTGAAATAACAAACACTTTTTGTGAACCTCTTAGAAATGAACAATTAATAGGTCACATTTTAATATTAGAATGATTAACTCACTTCACAAACATTTAAATTATTTTACTCTCTCTATTTTACTTTACTCTATTTTGATGCATATTATTTTAAAACAAGCTCTATCATGAAACTCACATTGATTTGGGAGACAGTGGCTTTGAAACCTCATCAACAGTTTTTTCACGTCAACTGTTCTAAGAATTCTATGGGAGCACAATTACTCAATTATATTGAATTGTATTATATTTATCTATATACTTACTTTCCCGCAACCAAGGAAAATAACTGGATTGTCAAGCTATTCTCCATTTTACTTTGGCGTTTGAAACCACTGTGCCTGATATTGAATGTGTCGTGCTGATCACCGGGAGCTGGCAAGTTGCTTCAATGAATCTGCTCATCTTCAACTCCTACACGAATATGGACCTTCATATGTGTTCGATTGTGATGTGACTTTATGCCTGACAGTGTTTAAATAACTGGCTTTGAACAGTTCTCCACTATTCGTAATCATTGTGGGACTTTGCCCAGCGCTGCGTGTGCCTTGCTGCCGCTAAGAGAATTGCACACTGTTTTTCTTTTGAATGACTTGTATTTTACTTCTTCTAAGTTTTACAGTGTCTATCCCCGTTCATTTCCTTTTCATATTGCCTCTTCTACTGATCCTATGCATTGTTTTCCATTTCTTAATCGGCTGATGATGACCTGGACTAGGGTCGAAACCGGTACCATTTCTAATTATTATTAAATGAGAATGTAATTCACTACATTTCTTATTCTTTGGTATTGAATAGGTGGAATCTCCTTATCAATTATTTCAATTTTAATTGTACATTATAATGGCAGAAATTTAGATAACATTGACATTTTTAGCAAAAATTATAAATATTAGTCATTTTTCCCTACATCTGGAATAATTATTCAGCTAGGATGTAATGACTACACTAACTGAAAAAGTCCTGTGATCAAAAATTCTATGCACTAGTTTTTTGCTATAACTATGATACACACAGAATAAAAGTTTTGTTATGTTAAACGGAATATTAGAGAAGAAAAATGAAATTAAGTTAATCCTTTTAGGTATCGTGCAGCCAATCTTACAGCCTTCTCCGAATCATGACGAGACTAGTGACATGTGCAATATTGTTCAAATCATAGTGCATATCGATGCTCTAAGCCTACAGTCATTTGCAATAATGTATTTCAATGTATTTTGAGAAGTCACAGAATACAGCCTCCTTTGGTATGACATAATTTTCTCAATTCAATGCTTAAGATGTTCAGTTAAAGACTGATGCCAACTTGATGTTCATCAAACTAGTACAACCTCCTTTACAAGTATTCACCCCAACTGCATCTGTCAAGACCTGGTACCTGAAAGGAAAACTGCTGGTTACAGATAGCAAACACAGTGGATGGAATCATGGGGTTCTGTGATGTTTCAATGTCGATTATGAAGCTGCTTTAAACAACATAATTCATTTGAAAGGTGCTTTCCTAATTTTTATTCTAGATATGGCATATGATCTGTATTATTTGTTTAGTCAGGATACTTCTTAAAATCATGTTCAAAAACATTTTATGTTCAAATGCTTCCTTATTGTTATGCTTTCTTCATGTTAGCAACAGGTCCTCCAGAGAGTACCACTGAACATTTTTCTAGAAAATCAGCACTGGTTATATGAGGCACCTTACATAAGAGGACAGATCATTTTACCTAATGTATTCCCCATGAACCAGGAAGTGTTACAATGAGTTTTGTGAAGCTATGGATTGGATTAATTTTGCATGAACTGTTACATCAAGATGGTGCACAATGTGGGAAAGGTATCTGTTCCTGTTGGAAGGTTAAACAAAATTAAAATGTTTTTGACCTAAAGCTAGGATGATCTATACTACCAGAAAAAAGACCTGTGATCAAAACTTCTATGCACTGGTTTTCTACTATAAATATGATACACACAGAATAAAAGTTCTGTTAAGTTAAATGGAATGTTAGAGAAGAAAAATGAAATGCAGTTCCTTAAAGTTAAATGAGAATGGATGAAAATAGAGTTCCAAAGTGAGTATTTATGGAGAAAATAATGGGAGGAAGACAACCGGGAAGGCCCAGAAAGAGGTGACGGATAAAGTGAAGGATAGTATAGAGAAGAGACGAGTAAAAGTAGAAGAAATATTGGAGGATGGAAGGGAGTGGTGGAGAGATAGAACTGTGGAGGTCCTTGATTCACAACCCGATCCAGAAGACTGGAAATGGGAAATCAAGAAGAAAAAGAAGAAGTTAAATAGAATATTGCAAGGAGAAACTTTCAATATGTAAAATTTGAAAGATGGAGAAAAAACAAAACAACATTGTTTTTGTTGTTTGAGTCATCAGTCCATAGAGTGGTTTGATGCAACTCTCTATGCCACCCTATCCTGTGCTAACCTTTTCATATCTGCATAACTACCGCATCCTACATCTGCTATAATCTGCTAGTCATATTCATACCTTGGTCTACTCCTACTGTTCGTAACGCCTACACTTCCTTCATAAATCAACTGAACAAGTCCTGGGTGTCTTAAGATGTGTCCTATCATTCTATCTCTTCTTCTCGTCAAATTTAGCCCAATCGATCTCCTCTCACCAATTCAATTCAGTATCTCTTCATTCATACTTCGATCTACCCATCTCACCATTATTCTTCTGATACCATATTTCAAAAGCTTATATTCTCTTTCTTTCTGAGCTGATTATTGTCCATGTTTCACTTCCATATTCATTAATAATTTCCGCAGAGGAGTGAGATAGGCTTCGGCAGCCGGCACAATTCCTATCCTCACCGCTAGATGGGGGCTTCATTCATTCCATTCCTGATCCAGTCGAATGACTGGAAACAGGGTGTGGATTTTCATTTTCACAATGTTGGAAAAATACATCACTCACTCACTCACTCACTCACTCACTCCAGATGAAAGTCTTCAGAAACGTTTTTCTAATTCTTATATCAATGCTTGAAGTGAGCAAATTTCTTTTCTTGAGAAAGCTCTTCCTCGCTTGTGCTAGTTTGCATTTTATGTCCTTCTTACTTCTGCCATTGTTAGTTATTTTACTACCCAAGTAAAAATATTCATCTACTCCCTTTAAGACTGGAAAACAACGTTAGATGCAGTTTTCTCTGATGAATCATTAATTAAAAGTATTAAAAGTTTTCATAACCATGTGTATTTGCCAAAATGATCAAAACATCCACTTTTATCTCCAGGCTGTTTCCTTACTTAAATTGCTCAGACCTTTACAGTGTGTGCCAAAAGTCACAATTGGATATTAATATGAAAATTTTGTGAAAAAGAAAATATAATAATCCGTAAAAATAACAGTGTATGGCAACCAGAAAGGCGTGATGCAAGTCAATGGGCAACCTAGGCATCTGTAAAGATGAGTCTCTACCTATGATGAAGTCTGATGTTAAACACAGCTCAAACACCCAGTCTCCAAGCCAGAGGAGATTAAAATCACCAGCCTGTCTGGGAAACTTAACCAGGACCCCTTGGACCAAAAGTGAGCATGCTAACCAGTTAGCCATGGAGCCAGACATAATAATCAATGCAGAAATTCTAATGAACTTAACAAGATACATTTAAGTTAGTAGGAGGATAAAGATACAACTACAATTAATGTCATTTCAGCTCTCAATCTCCCAGCTTGAGATGCTGACCATCACAATTGATGCACTGATGGATTTCCCACCATGTACATTTGCTTGCTCACTTCAATATTTTGGGAGCAATCATTTTGAGGACATGACTTAGCCCTCATTTTGTCAATGTTTTCCTTTACTAAGGACCAAAACCAGTTGTTGCATCATGTTAAGTTTGGTCTCCTGGGAGATCAGTGGAGAGATTCATCTCATACAATCCACACCAAAAACAGCATTCTGTTGGAAAACAGGGAGATAATATTCCCATCTACCTGTGACAACTTTGCAGATCCAAATATATGTAACCTATATATGAGGATTGGGGCAAAAGTCATGGCAACTATTTTTTTTTTCTTGTAGATATGTGAATGGATCACAAATGCATATGTGTCATGTGGAAGTTCTGCAGGCATAGTGTGTATGCAGAACAACAGATGGATCTGTGATAGCTGGTAGTAGCGCAGTGAAGGCTGTGAAATCAGTCAGTTGGTGAGTGTCGTGCGAGATGGAAGTAACCTGTGTTGAGCAGCACGCTTACATCAAAATAGCCGTTCTGCGAGGGAGAAATGCGATGGTCACAGTGAATTAGTGGAAGCCCTTGGGAATAATGCCCTACCATACCGTATAGTAGCACGGTGGGTAGGAAAGTTTCAGCAAGGATGTGTGTCAACCAGTGGTGAGCAACGTTCGGGGCGACCTGTCAGTGTGCGGACTGACGTGGCATGTGCCGTCATCGAGCAGCTCCTGGATGAAGACAGACGATGATCAATTCTTGTCACGAATAATCGCCATCGATGAATTTTGGGCCAGGCCATACGAACCAGAACTGAAACGTCAGTCCACGGAGTGGCGACATGATGGATCACCAAGAAGGCAGAATCCCTCCCCAGTCAAATTGATGGTGATCATCGCGTATGACATCAGGGGTGTCACTGTTTGCCTCCTTGTTCCACATAGCAGAAAAGTGACCGCACAGTACTACAGGGACTTCCTGGTGCGACAGGTACGACGTGGTGTTCGGGAGAAACGTCCGGATCATGTGGACAGTGCAATAATCCTGCACGACAATGCAAAACCATGTAAAGCAGTGTGTGTAGGGCAGCTACTGTGACGTTGGGGATGGGAAGAATTGGAGCACCCACCGTACTCTCCCAACATTTTGCCCTGTGACTTTGATCTCATTCGAAAGATTAAGGAACCACTACGTGGTAGGCGGTTTGCAACATGAGAGGACATGCTGTGTGCCAACAGATGACCCAATTCACACATGGTGCAGCAAATGCTGAGGCAGATGGTATTCAGCGCCTCCCACAACGTTGGCAGCGTGTGGTGTCAGTAGCAGGGGACTACTTTGAGGGTCTTTAGGCCCAGGTTTGTCGTGTCAACTTTATGAGTACTGTGTTGTCATTCTTTTGCACTGGGAAGGCCATATTGCCCTGTATACTACCGTAATAAATTAGTGTGTTACGATATTTCAGTGCTATTCATTATCCAGACATGTAGTTAACACCTTCTCCTTTCGTCTGTATATGTCACATTTTTAAAAAATTTTTATTTAACGTAAAAACTTCATAATTGGTTCATATTGACAAAAAGATTTACATTCAAAGACAAAGGGTAGGATTCTTCACCTGTTCAATACTACTTAAAATGTGATATAATTAAAATGTCACATTTTTATTGTCAATTTTTAGGTACCGGTTTCGGCATTTTTATGCCATCGTCAGGCTAGGGTTAAGCAAACAAGGACATTAAGTAAATTACATATGTATGTACACAGATAAACATTCTCAAATACCTAGCAATTTATAATTGCGTCACAACATAAAACATTTGACTGCACAAATATCTCCTATATATATCATAATAAAGTTCTAGAAAAGAAGTAAAATTATTCTATATACAGTTCTGTGCATTTCTATCACCTGATATTGTTAAATGCTGTGATTGTATATAGAATTACAGTAGCCAACAAGTTTGTGTAAAATCTTCTTTCTTGACTATTTAAACAGCTGATTAAAATTAGACTATTTACCTTGGAGTAATATATAAAATCTTTTTGAACGTTCTATCATGAGAGATTTTAGCATATATACATTATTAGTTGTTTTTTTTTCTTCAGAGTATTACTATATAGTATAAAAGGGAAGACCATTTTATTGTCCAATGCTTGTAAAAAATAGTTCCTCTTGGATTATAATCAGAGAGCCATCATAAATTGATCAGATTTTTAGAATCAAGTAAAAAGAACTTTCATGGCATGTATCTTGCTTAAATCTTACTGAAATAGCTTGACTTAGTAGGGTATAAAATGGTTTTTGAACCTATATTTCTGTAGTATATTCAGTCCACTCAGGCCTCAGTCCACTCACATCAGCTGTTTAAATAGTCAAGAAAGAAGATTTTACACAAACTTGTTGGCTACTGTAATTCTATATGCAATCACAGCATTTAACAATATCAGGTGATAGAAATGCACAGAACTGTATATAGAATAATTTTACTTCTTTTCTAGAACTTTATTATGATATATATATAGGAGATATTTGTGCAGTCAAATGTTTTATGTTGTGACGCAATTATAAATTGCTAGGTATTTGAGAATGTTTATCTGTGTACATACATATGTAATTTACTTAATTTTCTTGTTTGCTTAACCCTAGGCTGATGATGGCATAAAAATGCCGAAACCGGTACCTAAAAATTGACAAAAATGTGACATTTTAATTATATCACATTTTAAGTAGTATTGAACAGGTGGAGAATCCTACCCTTTGTCTTTGAATGTATGTCACATTTTCCAACCGGACTGGTATCTTCAAGAAAAAAAATAGTTGCCATGAATTTTGCCCCAATCCTCGTATATAAAGTCCCTAATTCTGTCTGTCATTCACAGTGATATCGAGAAAACAGGAAGGTTTCAAAAGCTGAAACTGGTACCAGTTATAGATTGTTACGCCTTCTTTACACAAAAAAAAAAAAAAAAAAAAAAAAAAAAAAAAAAAAAAAAAAAAAAAAAAAAAAAACTTCTCACGACCATGACTTTTGTACTTCTTCTTCTTCTTCTTCTCCTTGTTTTATGACCACACAGGATCACTTTAGTCAGTACATCATCCAGGTCTCTTTGAAGGGATTGTTCAGGCTTTGTGTTCTTCCCAGTACTTCACATGGTCTGATCTTCGTTCCCTTTCCTCGGTTGAAAATGTGGATTGTTGGTTTGTTTCGCGAAAGGGTAAAGTGGAGGTTTGCATTCTTGAGTTTTGTATTCAATTTTGTCTTATTTGCGGTGTCTTCTGTTATAAGGCCTATGTCCTTCAGATCCTCTCTTACTTCTCTGATCCATTTACATCCTGTTGTGGTATTTTTTGAGACGTCATTGTGTTGTACTAGCTGTTTCAGAAGTCTCGAATTCTGTTTTTACTGTTTTAAAGAAAAGTATGTTTCTATCAGAGGAGTTGTTATCGCATATTTTCCATAATAATGTACGCATACAGCTATATCTATTGGCATAATGTTGAACTGCGAACATCCTGGCTTCTGTTACCTTCCACATATATGGGTTACAAGAATAATGCAATGATGATGATCATCATACTTGAACTGTTCAGTGAAAAATACTATCTTTCAGTGAAATGAATGAAGAATTTTTTTCCATTCCGGGCTTTACCTCTATCGATGAGTATGAGATAGAGCAGCCCACCTGGTGGCCACGGTCATTAACGCGTCAACCATTAGACACCATGGTCAGACAGTTCGAGTCCTGTTCATTGATATTTTTACCATCAGAATGTTGGCCGGTAGGATAGGGAGGTGCTGTTATAGAATTTCTAATCACTAGAATGAGTGCCAAAATCTTGGATTAAGTTGCAAAACCTCCCCGCAGTGCTCATATGGAGCGAGATATGACGCTGTTGATAGTGATTTGTTTTGGACAGTTGTATGTAGCTTTCTCAAGAGTATACAGATTCATAGTACAACTTTGAGCTACAACTGCACTCAATATGGTTTGTAAGGAATATCTATTTTGATTCCATTCGAATACTGTATAAAACCTGGAAAGTGTAACTTTTATTTGTAAGATATATTTGAATTTAGAATTTCCAATCACTTTGTAAATAGTAATTTCGACTGTGGAAGATAGGCGTATGTACTCGTTTCACTATAAAAACTATCCGATCATGACTTTTGGCCCATGCTGTACATCCTTGAGAGCAAAATATTTTACAAAGTAAGTACAACCTAAGTCGACACATAGTGACCTTACCTTCTGTTGGAGCTTTGAAAGGATGTCTCTGAATATCATTATGATCCATAAGTGTAACAGACATGATAACATCATAAAGAGTCAGTTGCTTCAGTCGTTCAATTTGATCCTCCGTGAACAATCTGAAAAATAATAGAATGAGCTACAGGTATCTATTAACTTGACCATGATGGCCACTAATGGTCCGATGGTCCGATTGACTTAATTATAACAGTTAATTGTGTCTATGTTCCGCCTAGTCAATTTAACTACACAGTCCTCTAAGAAAAGTGGAAATGAATGAATTTATTAATTTATTAATGTTTACACTTGAAAATAACTTTTTTTCACATATAATAATATTTATAAGCAAGTAAGAGGTTTGGCTATGGGATCACCTGCATCCAGTACCCTAGCAGATAAATATATGGACTATATAGAATCAACTAAAACAGTAAACAGTATAAAAGGTTTAGATCTTTGGCTAAGGTACGTGGATGATGCATTTGTTATTATCAATGAACAGGAACTTAAGCCGGATAGTTTGTTAGACAAGTTGAATAATATAGATAAATACATCAAGTTTACAATGGGAAACGAGGAGAACAAAAGTTTGAATTACTTAGATGTAATAATAACTAGAAAATGAAATTTTGGTATACAAATTATACAGGAAACCCACACAGATCATAATCAACAAGAGTTCTAACTACCCAGGACAACACAAAAAGGTGATATTCTATAGCATGATTAATAGAGCTATCAACATGCCATTAGAGAGAAATGAATTCAATAAGGAGATTAATATCATATACGGCATAGTCAAAAGAAATGGATATTCCAAAAACTACATCAATAGGCTCAAGAATAAGATCATGAATAAACCTAAAACCTTCCTTGTAAACAAGGAAGAAAAGAATAAATTTGTGACTTTTACTTATATTAATAGGCACTCATATAGTCTGGCCAAATTGTTTGCAAAACATAACCTTAATGTGACTACTACTACTACTACTACTACTACTACTACTACTACTACTACTACTACTACTACTACTACTACTACTACTACTACTACTACTACTACTACTACTACTACTACTACTACTACTACTACTACTACTACTACTACTACTACTACTACTACTACTACTACTACTACTACTACTACTACTACTACTACTACTACTACTACTACTACTACTACTACTACTACTACTACTACTACTACTACTACTACTACTACTACTACTACTACTACTACTACTACTACTACTACTACTACTACTACTACTACTACTACTACTACTACTACTACTACTACTACTACTACTACTACTACTACTACTACTACTACTACTACTACTACTACTACTACTACTACTACTACTACTACTACTACTACTACTACTACTACTACTACTACTACTACTACTACTACTACTACTACTACTACTACTACTACTACTACTACTACTACTACTACTACTACTACTACTACTACTACTACTACTACTACTACTACTACTACTACTACTACTACTACTACTACTACTACTACTACTACTACTACTACTACTACTACTACTACTACTACTACTACTACTACTACTACTACTACTACTACTACTACTACTACTACTACTACTACTACTACTACTACTACTACTACTACTACTACTACTACTACTACTACTACTACTACTACTACTACTACTACTACT
Organism: Anabrus simplex; assembly: GCF_040414725.1. Taxonomy (NCBI): domain Eukaryota; kingdom Metazoa; phylum Arthropoda; class Insecta; order Orthoptera; family Tettigoniidae; genus Anabrus; species Anabrus simplex. Next base: position 425,256,895 of record NC_090269.1, on the reverse strand, counting down.
ACTACTACTACTACTACTACTACTACTACTACTACTACTACTACTACTACTACTACTACTACTACTACTACTACTACTACTACTACTACTACTACTACTACTACTACTACTACTACTACTACTACTACTACTACTACTACTGTCTTGGATTTGGACATAAAGCGCAACACTGCGACGTTAAGGATGACCGGTCACGGAGCTGTCTAAATTGTGGACAAGAAGGTCATTTGGCGAAGGATTGTAGGAACATTTCGTTTTGCACCATGTGCCAAGTGGAGGGCCACCGCTCAGATCAAATGAAATGCCCTACTTACAGGAAGCTAATATTAGAGGCAAGGAAGTTGAATTTAAACGACCAATAATGGACATACTGCAGGCGAATCTCATGAGGAAATCTGACAGTCATGACATCATGTATGCGACAGCCTTGGAAAAGAAAGTAGACTTAGTGCTTGTTAGCGAGCCAAACAGAAGGCGAGTAGCCGAAGGTGGTTGGTTCACGGACAAAAGATGTGATGTAGCTGCATATTTTTTAAATGATAAGTTGGAGGTGCTAAGCATAAGGGCAGAAGAAGGATATTTGTGTATTCAACTTCAGCAATATCAGATTTATTGTTGCTATATCTCTCCTAACATCCCTTTTGATATTTTCAAAGCTGAAGTAGATGCAATAGTTCAGGACTGCATGGCGTCAGGTACTGAATCTATCATTCTCGGAGACCTAAATGTCAAGTCGCCTCTGTGGGGGGCACCAACTGCAGATCGTAGGGGAGAATATTGGGCAGAATGGATAGCGACCCTAGACTTGGTGGTTCATAACACTGGAATCTTACCAACTTTTTCCAGAGGGAACTCAGAGTCTTTCATAGACGTCACCTGCTCAACGCAGGGTATAGCATCATTCATTGTTGACTGGGAAGTTATGGAAGATGAATCTCTCAGCGACCATCGTTTTATTTACTTCCAAGTTAAGGGATCGAAGAAGCTTAATGATATCACGAAAACGGTGTGGAACTATAATTGGGAAACCTTTAAAATTGCAATCGAGTGGATGTCACAAACTGCAGATACAGTGCAACATACTCTAAAAGATGTAACTGCTGCTCTTAAAGATGCTTGTAGGACCAGCCGATTGAGGGGATCAACAAAATATAAAACACGAGTCCCTTACTGGTGGAACAATGAAATAGACATGCAAAGGAAAGACTGCAATCACAAGAGACGAATTCTTACAAGATCTAGGAAAAAAATCAGCCAGGTCAACTTAATACCATTAGAAGCTGACTATAAGGCATCAAAGAGGCAACTAATGAAGCTAATAAAGGATTCTAAGAGAAATCTCTGGCAAAAGCTGTGCGAAGATCTAGACAGTGATATCTGGGGAGCCGGATATAAGATAGTGACCGGTCGAATAATCAACAGGGTACCAGTTCAGCTCCCAGCTGATAGAAGGAAAGCCATAGCAATGGAGTTGTTCCCTTGTACTAATGACAGACTTGATACGGAATCAGATTTTTGTGTTGCAGAACCGTTCACTGTGGTTGAGTTACAAGAGGTAGCACGCAATATGAAGACTGGTAAGGCACCAGGTGTAGATGGAATCCCACCAGAAGCCATCAAGTATGCAGTTGAGGTGGCACCTGGTTGGATATTATCAGTCTTCAATGATTTATTAAAAAAGCATGAATTCCCCGATGAGTGGAAAGTAGCCAAGCTAGTGCTGTTATTGAAGGCAGGGAAACTATCATTAGATCCATCAGCATACAGGCCACTGTGCTTATTAAACACCTTGAGCAAACTTTACCAAGGATTGATTAAAACTAGACTGGAGAAAGAACTTGAACAACAGGGAGGACTTTCTTCGAACCAGTTTGGATTTAGAAAGGGTAGAACCACAACTCAAGCTATTGAGAGGGTGATTCAAATACAGGCAGAAAGCAGTGAGAAATGGGCTGCCTTGATAACGCTAGATGTCAAAAATGCTTTTAACACTGCTTCTTGGAGCATTATTTTGAGAGAACTTCGTAGGATGAACATTTCTCAGTATCTACAACAAATAATCGTTAAGTACTTCAAAGGACGAAGAATTCGATTTCATGATTTAGAAGATCTTGAAATGAGTGCTGGCGTTCCACAGGGATCTGTCCTAGGACCCGCCTTGTGGAACATTCTATATGATGGTGTCTTACGCCTGCAGCTGACAAAAGGGACAACATCTATTGGTTATGCAGATGACCTTGCAATAGTGGTAATAGCAGAGAATATAGAAGAACTGACCTTCCGAGTAAATGAATCACTGAGACGAGTTAACCTTTGGATGGTAAATAGTAAGTTGAGATTGGCTCCACATAAGACTGAGGCTGTAATTTTGAAAGGTTCCAGGAATTGGAAAAATGCCCGTTTCTTATTAAATGATACAGTGATTATCCCAGGAAAGTCTGTACGATACCTTGGGGTTCTTATTGACAGGAATTGCACATTTGGTGCACATGTGAAGGCAGTAACCCAAAAGGCAGAGAAGAAGGCATCGGCATTAGCCAGACTTATGCCTAACATCGGGGAACCAAGAACAGTTAAGAGACAGATTATGTGCTCTGCAGTATATTCCATTTTACTTTATGCTGCACCTATCTGGCACAATGCACTCAGGAGGAAGATTCACCGAAGAGCTATGGAAAGAGTACAGAGGAAAATGCTGCTCAGAGTTACCTGTGCATATCGAACTGTTTCGACAGCAGCTTTACAAGTTGTAGCTGCCAGTATTCCCATTGACCTCCTCGTTGTAGAGAGAAAACTTTGGCATGAAAGGGGTGCAACTATATCTGCTGAGGAAAAGAAAGCCTCGAGGAACCAACTCTTACTAGATTGGCAAGACCGATGGGATGGCACAACTGATGTTGGCCAATGGACAAAAAAGCTAATACCCAACATAGGAGACTGGCTTAAATGTAGACATCGGCGGGTAGATTACTATCTGTCGCAGATCCTGACAGGACATGGAAGATTCAGCGTATACGCCATGAAGATGGGAAAGACGCAGGGAGATGGTTGTTGGTACTGTTCTGAAAGGGATACAGTAGAACACACCTTTTTCTACTGTGTTCGATGGGAAGAAGAACGAAGAAAAGCCTGCCAACAACTTGGCCGACAACTCACGCCAGGGAATCTGGTTCAGATTATGTTAGAGAGCCCGTTTGCCTGGAACACAGTAAAGGCAATGGCGACAAGCATTATGGGGATGAAGGAGAAAGAAGAGAAAGGAAGAACTTAATAACATACATCACTCCATTCTGATGTCATGCCGACAAGCAGTTCCAGAATGGTCTGAGTGAAGAGGGCAGGGGTTTTTAGTTGGTGGAAATCCAACTCCCACACAGAGTGGTGTCTTTAAAAGATTTTCCCCTGCCATAACAAAAAAAAAAAACTACTACTACTACTACTACTACTACAATAATAATAATAATAATAATAATAATAATAATAATAATAATAATAATAATAATAATAATAATAATAATAATAATAATAATAATAATAATTTGTTAAAACTTTAATCAAGAGATACAAATCAAGTGTGCTATTTACAACAATTGATCATTTAAGATTTTATAAGGCAAAACTGGTATTTTCCAAGAATATCAACAAGAGTAAAATGGACAATTTAACTATTTTATCTATCATATGACTTACAACTTTAACAAAATTTTGAAGATCTTATTTTAAATGTCGTAACCATACATCAATATTTTAATGTGTCTTTCCAATTTTAATAATATCTACTTTGTATTTATTAATGTTAATTTATTATTAGCTGATGATGTCCCTTAGGGGAAGAAACATGAACTAAATATAATAAATTATATATTGTATTGAATAGGCGGACCACTTAGTTATAAAATATAAGTTTATCTTGAATATTCACTAATTGATTATAGTCAATACGGGATTAGTATTACTTGAAATGAAGCTGTTAAAGCTTATCACTTGTAATGCACCTGCAATACGTGAAGCTGCTCTCCACTGTATGGCAGCTATCCTTCTCTGATACCATGCAAATCTCAAGGAATCAGCCCAGATTTCAAAGCCATACAGGAGCATTAACTGAACCGTCGACATGAGAAGACATCGTTTACTGGATTTCAGACCTTAATATTTCCCATCAGTCTGCTAAGTGCAGTCATGTATTTTACTGCCTTATCTGTCTCTCTCTGAATAAGATTCCAGAATGTGAGCTTGGAGTCACGTGTCGCTCCTAGATATTTTGTGCTCGCAGATGTTTCAATCACTAACTCTCCAACAGACATTCGCACAGGAGTGTCGATCCTTTTCCTCGTCAGAAGAACTATCTTCGTTTTGTATTCGGCTAGTGTTAGACTGTGGCTCATCATCCATTCTTTTATGCGCCACATCACCTGGTTCAGTTTGATTTGAGCCATTTCAACATTACGAACCACTATCAAGGCGGCCACATCATCAGCGTAGCTCACAAGCTTCGTGTCCTCTGGCATCTCCAAACATAACAAGCTATCATATATTATGTTCCAAAGATCTGGACTAAGGATCGATCCCTGCGCTGCACCAGCTGTCAGATGTTTTGTCTTTTGTCCATCTTCCGTATCATACAGCAGAGCGCGATCTTTGAAGTAATCTCTCATTATGCGCATAAGATATTGTGTGTGGTAGCTTGAAAGTTTCTTCAAGAACTCTACCTTGCCGAATTGAAGGCATTCTTCACATTCAGGGTCACAAGAAGTGTCAATTTACGGGAATGATGGTTGCCCATTTGTGCTCTTTGTGCTGTATTCACCACCTCCCACACTACATCTAGCGTCGAGTATCCTCTCCGAAATCCATGTTGGCGAACAGATAGATCCCCTGCTAGTTGAACTGCTGAGAGGATTCTGGGCTGCAAAAGTTTCTCCAGGCCTTTTCCAGCTGTGTCCAGCATACATAAAGGTCTATAACCACCAAGTTTTCCTTTGCTGATCAAAACCAAATAGGACATTTTCCATCAGGGACTGAAAACATCCACTTGCAGGCAATGATTGTACATATTCAGCAACAGTTCTGGACATAGTTCTGATATTATCTTTAACACTTCTGTAGGTATACCATCTGGTCCTGGAGTTTTCTTGTTTCTAAGAGAGCTAATAGCTCTATTCACCTCTTCTACTGTGAAAAGGGGTATATCATCCAGTTCTTTTTCATCGTCACAGTCAGTCCTCTCTGGATGGTCTGGGAATAGTGTATCCACAATTTGTTTAATGGTTTGCGGATCCGCACTCAGGGTTGGAAATGTCCCGAGTTTCTTCATTACAATCTTGTAACCTAGTCCCCATGGATCATCCTCTACTTCTTTAGCCAGTGCCCAACATTTATCGGCTTTACTTTTTCTAATTGCATTACGGAGTTCCTTTTTCGCTGACTTGTTCTCCGCTGTGACTGAGGTATTCTCTGGACTGCCTCTCATGCTCTGAGCCCTGCGTCGAAGTTGCAGACAATTCCTTCTCAGTTCAGCAATCTTTTCGGTCCACCAGTATGCTGGGCGCTTGCTATTTTGCGGTCTCTTCGGGGCATTGAGGCGTTGCATGCTTGATGGATTAGCTGCATGGTGAGTTCAACACATACACCAGCTGCTTCTTTCCCTCTACGAGCAAAACATTTTTCTGTTATGTTCTCCATTCCATTCCGTATTATATCAATGAACTTTTCGTTGTTGATACCGGCTACGTTCCACCGAGCTGGCCTGCACAAGATGTTTCTTTCTTGAGGAGACTCTTGGAGCAGTCAAAAAATTATATATTGATGATCACTCCCCGTATAGTTCTCGATCACTTGCCATTCAGTAATCTTAGGCGCGATATCCTCGGATGGGAAGGTTACATCCGGTATTGTTCCCTGGCATCCTGGCCATCGAAATGTTGGCACATTTCCAATGTTGTTGACCACCAAACCCGTTCTGGCTGCCATCTCCATTATACGCTGTCCTCTGGAGTCTGTGTGTGGCATGCCCAATTCCGATGCTTGAGCATTTACGTCACCAGCGACCACCAGTCTGTTTTCCATTCTGCATATTACATCCTCAAGGCCATCAAGTTTCATCTGAAAGTTGGAAACAGATTCATTTGCATAAAATAACAGCTTACAATAGTGATTCCCCCAGTCTGTATCTAAACAAAACAGTCTTCGCATCCATGCTGTGTTACTGAAACTTTTCCTAGATCTGGTATCCAAATTGCAGCTGTTCCAAGGTTATCCACAAACCACCCTGGATGATCCCTCTCTTGATATGGTTCGCTAATAATGATGATGTCTACTTTCATCTCATAAATCAGCTGTGTCATAAGATCGTTAGCTCTTTGACTCCTGTGATGTTTGCTTGAAGGATTCGCGTCATTTACGGTGATTTTTGGCATTTTCCAGAGCTTCACGAAATATTGCACATGCTCCCGATCCAGGAACATGATTTTGTTTAGCTTCATTGACACCCTTATTTGTACAAAGCACGCATCGTGGATTATTCTTTCTACAGTCTACTGCCTTGTGACCAGATTCTCCACACTTAAAACAGAGCTTTCTTCTGTCGGGGCCTGTGGAGTTTCTTGGCAGGTGTCCATATGATAGGCATCGAAAGCAGCAAGGTAATATGGTTCTAGCACGTACTCTGCAGTATAGCTATCCTATCTTAATTCTTCCTGCTTCCAGTAGTTCCTCATCTTTGATTTCAAAGGGCAAGCTTCTGTCCCCAGCTGTTTGGTTTCGAGACCGATATTTTCAGCTCTCCATAGAGATTGCCGTATTATTATTATTATTATTATTATTATTATTATTATTATTATTATTATTATTATTATTATTATTATTATTGTTGTTGTTGTTGTTGTTGTTGTTGTCCATAGACTGGTTTGATGCAGCTCTCCATTCTGCTCTAATCTGCTTGTCATATTCATACCTTGGTCTACCCCTACCGTTCTTATCACCTACACTTCCTTCAAAAACCAACTGAACAAGTCCTGGGTGTCTTAAGATGTGTCCTATCATTCTATCTCTTCTTCTCATCAAATTTAGCCAAATCAATCTCCTCTCACCAATTCTATTCAGTATCTCCATTCGTGATTCGATCTATCCATCTCATCTTCAGCATTCTTCTGTAATACCACATTTCAAAAGCTTCTATTCTCTTTCTTTCTGAGCTAGTTATCATCCATGTTTCACTTCCATACAATGCCACGCTCCACATGAAAGTCTTCAAAAACATCTTTCTAACCGATCTCAATGTTTGAAGTGAGCAAATTTCTTTTCTTAAGAAAGCTCTTCCTTGCTTGTGCTAGTCTGCATTTTATGTCCTCCTTACTTCTGCCATCGTTAGTTATTTTACTACCCAAGTAACAATATTCATCTACTTCCTTTAAGACTTCATTTCCTAATCTAATATTTCCTACATCACCTGCCTTCGTTCGACTGCACTCCATTACTTTTGTTTTGGACTTATTTATTTTCATCTTGTACTCCTTACCCAAGACTTCATCCATACCATTCAGCAACTTCTCAAGATCTTCTGCAGTCTCAGACAAAATAACAATATCATCGGCAAATCTCAAGGTTTTGATTTCCTCTCCTTGTACTGTGATTCCGTTTCCAAATTTCTCTTTGATTTCCTTTACTGCCCGTTCTATGTAAACATTGAAAAGGAGAGGGGACAAACTGCAGCCTTGCCTCACTCCTTTCTGGATTGCTGCTTCTTTTTCAAAGCCCTCGATTCTTATCACTGCAGACTGATTTTTATACAGGTTGTAGATAATTCTTCATTCTCGGTATCTGATCCCTATCATCTTCAGAATCATAAATAGCTTGGTCCAATCAACATTATCGAATGCCTTTTCTAGATCTACGAATGGCATGCACGTGGGCTTGTCCTTCTTGATTCGACCCTCTAAGATCAGATGTAAAGTCAGGATTGCTTCACGTGTTCCTACATTTCTTCTGAAGCCAAAATTGATCTTCTCCCAACTCAGCTTCAACTTGTTTTTCCATTCTTCTGTAAATAATACGTGTTAAAATTTTGCAGGCATGAGATACTAAACTAATGGTATGGTAGTTTTCACACCTGTCAGCACCGACTTTCATGGGAATAGGTATAACAACATTCTGCCAAAAATTATTATTATTATTGCCTATCACCAATTCTCTTTAACAGTGTTCTAGAAAAAATCATTAGAACCAGGGAAAAAGCCTTGGAAGTGAAAGGAATAAGAGGAATACATTTAGGGAGGAAAGGACAGAACTGAGAATTTAAGTGTTTGGCTTTTGCAGATGATCTTGCCCTCTTGGCTCACAACCGAGAAAATGCCCAAATTATGCTGAGTACTCTACATGAGATCGCTGAGAAAACGGCTCTCAAAGTCTCACATCAGAAGGCGGAATACATGGAATATGGACATCAATGGGAGAGACGCTTAGAAGTGAAGCATGGGACTTTAAAAAGAACTGAGAAATTTAAATATCTAGGGGAATGGATAGAACCTAATGGATTGGATAAAGAGGTGAATAGGGCAAGAATTAGAAAACTAGAATTAGCTTACAGGTTAACCCAGAACAGATACAACAAAAGAGCAATATCTTACAAGGCAAAGCTTAGACACTACAGCACAGTGGTAAAGCCAGAGAGTCTCTACGCTTCAGAGAGCCTGACAATGAATAAAAAGGGTGAGCTTCAAGATCTCGGAAAAAAAAAAAAGAGGAGAGGAGAGGAGAGGAGAGGAGAGGAGAGGAGAGGAGAGGAGAGGAGAGGAGAGGAGAGGAGAGGAGAATCAAGGAAAATTTTAGGACTACAGAAAAATGCTGATAGGGAGTGGAGGAATAGAAAAAATGATGATTTCTACAAATACACCAAAAAAATCACTGTCACCATGCGAAAGCGAAGGCTAAAATTCTATGGGCATCTAGAAAGAATGGATGAGAAACGGCTAACTAAGAAAATATTCAAGTACATCACTGGACTGAAAGCTTCGACGAAGTGGGTAGAAGAGGTAAAAAGAGATGCAATAGAAAGTGGACTTACAATGGATATGATTCACAACAGAAAAGAATTTAGAAGCCGAGTGGACAGCATCAAAACATTCTGGGAGAAACCAGCAAAATGTAGACCCAAATTGGTCATATCTGAGAAAGAAAGGAAGATCAGAAGTGAAAGGATGAAGAGGTTCAGGGAGAAGAAGAAGAAGGAGAAGAAGAAGAGAAAGCCTTAAGTTCAACGCAGTCCATATGCGGCCAAATTCGGAAATAATAATAATAATAATAATAATAATAATAATAATAATAATAATAATAATAATAATAATAATAATAATAATAATAATAAAATCCTGTTGAATTCTAATAGCATGAACACAAGCAGTATTTATAGTAAATCGGAAGTGTATAGGTTGACATGCCAAGAGTGTGATAAAAAGTATGTATGGCAATCAGGTAGAAGTGCAGCAGTACGCTATAAAGAGCATGTGAATGAAAGAAAATACGCTAAATACTCTGCCTTGTGTGAACATACGCATGATAATAATCACCAGTTCACGATCATAGAAAATGACATGGTTTTGCTACACCCCTTAAATAAGGGTAAACAAATGAACATTCTCAAGAAATTAGACATTTATAAATGATAGAAACATGACAATGAAAATAGTTCAAACGAACACATGGCAAATGATAATCTGTTTTAACTTGCAATCTCATATCCTAGAAAAAGTGCAACAACAACTCCCACCGAGCTTGATAGCTGCAGTCGCTTAAGTACGGCCAGTATCCAGTATTCAGGAGATAGTAGGTTCAAACCCCACTGTCGGCAGCCCTGAAAATGGTTTTCCGTGGTTTCCAATTTCACACCAGGCAAATGCTAGGGCTGTACCTTAATTAAGGCCACGGCCGCTTCCTTCCCACTCCTAGCCCTTTCCTGTCCCATCGTCGCGGTAAGACCTATCTGTGTCGGTGCGACGTAAAACAACTAGCAAAAAAAAAAAAAAAAAAAACAACTCCCCTCCCATGCTGCAAACTCCTCCCACTCCACCTCCCCACCCTCAAGTCATTCAACTCACTAGCTAATTAGTCTGCTGTTTGAACACACCCACATGACCTCTGCATCTTATGTAAGTTACTTTCTATTTCAACATTGGTTTCTCAGCCCGTCATGTTTGCCTTTGGTACCATTACATTTCAGATTTTTGTTTTTCCTTACAGACAAATGAAAAAGTCCATTTTAACCTGGCAGGCTTGATCTACACATTAACAGATTTACTTTCCGTTAAGATATTGTAATGATAAGCAAATGGTCTCAACACCAAACTGAGGGACTATGAAAGACCATAATAATGCCACATTTAAATACAATGCAATACAATACAATACAATACAATACAATACCAGCTGTATTTTAATACATCATACATAGACATTTCATAGATTTGGGACATAACATGAAAGATTCTCATGTTTGAATTTTTAAAATTGTTATATTATTATAGTGTCATTTTGTCCACAATCTGTCGGCACATAGTTCATTATAAATAAGGTCTTTGATACATGTGATTTTACTAACAAGCTGAAGAAGAGAATCTGTTTTCTCAAAACATGTACTTGTGTTTGTATATAAGTAAATGATAGTTTAAATAATAATACATTCTGAATTGTACTGACTTTTTTTGCTAGGGGCTTTACGTAGCACCGACACAGATAGGTCTTAAGGCGACGATGGGATAGGACAGGCCTAGGAGTTGGAAGGAAGCGACCGTGGCCTTAATTAAGGTACAGCCACAGCATTTGCCTGGTGTGAAAATGGGAAACCACAGAAAACCATCTTCTGGGCTGCTGACAGTGGGATTCGAACCCACTATATCCCGGATGCAAGCTCACAGCCACGCACCTATACGCACATGGCCAACTTGCCCGGTACTCGTATTTTTAGTCAATATTCATACACTATGACCTAATTAGACCTAATTAACCCATAACCAATTGTCAACATAAATGCCTTTGATTGATTTTAATAATCTACCCTTAATCCCACAGTCCCCCAGTATGGCGAATAACTTTTTGTTCAGTACCCTGTCATATGCTTTAGCCAAGAGTAATTTGTTATTTCTTTTATTCTTAATAATGTATTCTCGTTTTAGTGTCGGATGTTAGTAAGTGCATACAGCATCTTTGAAGTTTTTATGAATTTGTTTTCACTCGTGATTCATTAGCTTTTCTGGGTACATTATTACACTGTCTGAGAGCCGTGTTCTGTGGTAGTATTGCATCAGCTGTTCTTACAGCAGTGGAGCACCAACAACATAGGTAAGGTGATGTTCACGTGTTTTGCAAACTGTCAGTTTAGAAGTAAAGCTGTGCGGAACATAGAATCAATAAGCTCTGCAGAAGGAACTAACCAAATTCTGCAGTTGGTTGCAGCAGAATAACCTAGAAATAAATTCAGAAAAAATGAAGATCAGGTGAGGAGGAAATACAATCAAACCTCTCTTCTGTGGACACCATCGGTTCCGTGGAAGATATCTGTGGAGAGAGGTGTCCCCTAAAACAAGGTTGTAAAAAATATATTGTTATTATTCAACTGAGAGAGCAGACGGCTGTTAACTCTGCACAATTCACTACCCTGTCTTTTAAACATTACCACATAATCACAATGAGAGTGGAAATTCACATGTTCCATTAACTGCTGATTTCCATGCTTCCAATCATTGAAGCTTTCCCTCATTAATAATGCCCCAAAGCAGTTACAGAAACATGGATGTACCTCACTTCCACAAATCTGACAAGAATGGACTACGTAATATATATATATATATTTTTAGAAGTTGCTATACGTCGCACCGACACAGATAGGTCTCATGGTGATGATGGGACAGGAAAGGGCTAAGGAAGCAGCCATAGCATTAATTAAGGTACAGCCCCAGCATTTACCTGGTGTGAAAATGGGAAACCACGGTAAACCATCTTCAGGGCTCCTGAATACTGGATACTGGCCGCACTTAAGTGACTGCAGCTATCAAGCTCGGTCACGTAATCTTATATTCCACCCAAAGTTTTGTGGTTACGCATGTTAAAAAATTTGTGAACATGTCTTAGCCTTAAAGGAAGAGAGAGGGTAAAGTACCTGGGTCCTCGTAGCTATGGTATGGTAATGGTAATCCTAATCCTCCAGGTTACCTTCTATATTAAGAAATTAGAAACTCATAAGCTTCAAAAGATCTTTACAAGCTTAATTTTACAAGATCAAAATGGTATAAGCAATTAGCAAAAGATCTCACTGAATTAGGATAACGAAATCTGAAGGAGAGGAATGTAATCAGGAAAATTGTTCACACAACGGGTTTGAGGAAGACAAGAAGTAACCAACACAGCGTACTTGGTCAGAGGAACAGAAATCAGAACAATCGATGAAAATGAAGAACTATTGGGCAAGGAGAAAAGCTCAACAAATGTTGATTCAAGATGCTCCTAAGAGACCCATTCCTGCATAAGAAGTAGAGAAGAAGTAGTTCATACTTGTTTTTTGTGTTGTTGTACCAAAAACGGTCTCCATCTCGGATGCGCTGAAATTGGTCTTTTATTATGGCAGTGAAGAGTTCTCCAGGACCATCCTTGGTCTCCAACAGGCCTCCAACCCACACATCGACATCGTCCATGGACTTATACGAGTCACGTAAAGCATCTCGAACCTGAAAAACAGGAGTCTCAGAATTAATGGCAGAAGAAAATGGGCAAACAAGTTTGTTGTGTTTTCATTTCACTGCTTGATGGATCTGCACTTTGAGAATTGCCAAGTTCCTTTCAACACAAAATTGCATTTTGTTTCAAATTAAGCCATTCATAGACAGACAGGAACACTGAACAACAAGAGAAACAAATGAGAGGTCAGTATTTGAAGAGAGAGAGCAACAGAATGAAAACACAAGAGACACATCTTCATGCACTGCCGTCTTCAAACAGACGTGCTCTCTCCTCCTCGATCACATTTTTTCTGCTCATTTCAGCCTCCCTTCTTCATCAGGAGGGCAGGGCTCAACATTCATTGAAGGGCCATCTTGACAGATCTCCAGTCTTGATATGGAAAGTGTTTGTTTGGTGTTCCTTGCCTCTCACCAACTGTATTAATAAAATTTTTAAAAAGATTCCTTAAGTTAAAGGCTGCTTAACAAAAAGAAAAGCATATGAGGAAAAAACTCCGCTCTCGTACATTTTCTCCGCTACATGTAAAAGCATAGAATCATGGATTCTGTTACGTGTTGGCAGGTTAGTTAAATAAATACAACTGGTACCACTTGACTCTAAAAATTTATCCTACACACTATCACACAGGCACCAGGGCCACAACGCATCACACACAATTACACAGTTCGCACTCTCTCCACCCTCAGTGTTCATTTTGTTACTCATTAGAAATTTTTGCCAACTACAAAATACAGTACCAGTTCCTCTATCCTGACACCAATTGTAATGTAACAGTTTATTCCACTAGTTTGCCCCACTGGTCAATCCCATTTCTGACATCAGTTCTTAAGTGATAGCAGGGTAATAGATAAATAAATACACAGCTGGTGGCTTCTACTCTAAGGTTTATCAATAAGCACTAAGTTTATTAATAAGCACTAATAACTACTTACACACAGCACACAATTACATTAATTTACACTCAGTCTTACTCAGTCCCACAGTTACTGTCGCTGCCACTATCACAGTCCTCAGTTCACAGCCTACACACGACAGTCTCACATTTCGCTGGCCGCTCACTCCATGAGAAATTTGTTCACTTGCCCATGCCAATACCCACTTGATCTCTCACACACTGCATCAAAACACAATGTTCACTCACAGCAGCTGGCATGAGAGACAACTCCACAGACTGCCTCCTCAAACTTAAGCTGTCAATGTCCACAGCAACACTCACTCAGACTGACTACACTCATTCACCAACAGAGAACATTTGAACTCACCACTCCAACTGAAACGAACCCCCGAAGGGCAAGACTCACATGTCTTATATAGCCAGGTGGGCCTTTGAGATACATCAATCACTCGAGGTCCATGGAAGGCTCTAGGTTCACAGTTTTTGTTGTTTCCGGTCAACGCTAGCAGCTACAGAGAGACACTAGAGGGAGACCAGCACATCCCACTATGAGCTCTTCTTTCCTGAGTGAATGCCTAGGCGGTGGCCAATAGCCCAGCTATGATATCGCTTCTTGTGGGCAGGACCAGAGCAGCACGCTACACTCGGCTCAGAATGAGCATGAGATGCATTAAAACTGAATTTTTTCCATGAGACTGCTCTGGCAGTAGCGCTAATCCCAGTATAAAAAATCATATCAACATAACATCATCAAGACATCTTTTAGATAAAAATAATTTTTAATGTCTGGTAAGTTTTTAACTTATGTTTTATGGTAACAGCAGTATACAGGCACTTTGACTTTTATGTCACAATATTAAGTTACATGATTTTAAGACTTCAAGCACAAAAGTGTTAGTTTATTATACACAATACTTTTAAGAGAACCATCTGCAAAATTACTGGATCAGTGATGGACTCGAAATACCTACTTCAATGCATATGACTCAACCCAAACCAACAAAAACAAAGAAATTTCCCTAGTACTGTACTGGACAGCCAGGAACAAAGATGAAACAAGACTCTGTTTTTTATCATCATCATCATCATCATCATCATCATTATTATTATTATTATTATTATTCGTTTAGGCCTACGATGGACCACGTGGTTCTTAACTCTGGTGAGCACTTTTCTTCCTCTAAGCCCAGTATTCTTTCATTCTAGCGCTATGGATGTCTTTTCTTTCTTGAGTCCATTTCACTCCTACTCCTGGACGCAGTGATTTAGTTGTTAGTGACTGGAGAGAGTCAGATGTCTTGACTAACTTTCTGAATTTATCTCGGTTGTAAATGTCAATGTGATTATTATTATTATTATTATTATTATTATTATTATTATTATTATTATTAATATTATAATATTAATAATTAATATATATGACTTCCAGATTTGATTGAGCAATAGCTTTTGCTAGCTGATCAGCTCTCTCATTTCTGGTGGATCCAATGTGTAATAATAATAATAATAATAATAATAATAATAATAATAATAATAATAATAATAATAATAATAATAATAATAATAATAATAATAATAATAATAATAATAATAATAATAATAATAATAATAATAATAATAATAATAATAATAATAATAATAATAATAATAATAATAATAATAATAATAATAATAATAATAATAATAATAATAATAATAATAATAATAATAATAATAATAATAATAATAATAATAATAATAATAATAATAATAATAATAATAATAATAATAATAATAATAATAATAATAATAATAATAATAATAATAATAATAATAATAATAATAATAATAATAATAATAATAATAATAATAATAATAATAATAATAATAATAATAATAATAATAATAATAATAATAATAATAATAATAATAATAATAATAATAATAATAATAATAATAATAATAATAATAATAATAATAATAATAATAATATTATCTAATACAATTGAACTCTATTTTACAAAGTATTTTAGGGTTAGAGTTGAAACATACAATTATAAGTTAAACATAATGATGGTGATTACAGAACCAGTTTATGAAAGATGCTATGAATGAAAATTAGGAAATGTTTGTAACAGCATTTCTGTATGAAAATATGGTGTAGTGGTTGTGAAAGCTGAATATTACAGCAGTTCAAATGAGAGTCCAAATCAAATCTTGCTCTTGTAAATAAAGGACAATCAAATATTAAATGATCAACTGTTTGAGTAGACCAACAAAAGCAAGAATAGTCACCTGTCAAAATAATTTTAAAACGTTCAAAATATGATTTGAAATTTCCATGGCCTGACATAAATTGTGTTGACTAAAAATTTGGCACCAAAAGTTTGCACTGAAGTCAGTTGTAAACTGTGGGAAAAAATATCCTTCTAGTAACGAATCCATCTGAAGCAGAGGTCCAAACTAGGTTCCACTGATTCAAAATATATTCTCTGATCTGTCTTCTTGCATAACATAAGCGAGAATTGTCGTATATGACTTCCAGATTTGATTGAGCAATAGCTTTTGCTAGCTGATCAGCTCTCTCATTTCTGGTGGATCCAATGTGTCCACGAATCCAGGAAATGCAGATATGATGGTTTTGTTGAGCTATAGCTCTTATAGCAACTGCTAATGGGTTCGCATCATATTTGTTGTCTATAGACTTCAATGTAGCTTGCAAGTCACTGAGTATTTGAATCCTTTTGTTGTTGTCACGGCACCACTTTATTGCATATTTAATGGCTAGTAGTTCCGCCTGAAAGATCACAGGAGGATACTTTATACTGCACTGTAAAAACTTCACTTTCGTTTTCATAGACTAAAAAAGCACACCCAACAAGGTCCTTACTGTCGTTGCTTGATGTACGAGAGCCATCAGTATAAATGATACAGTCATGAGTGTCTATGCATAAGTTATGGAGAATCTTCTTGAACAATCTTGGATGACCAGACTGTAAAAAGTGGCATTGTTGTTCTATAACAGTATTGATGATAGGCTGAGGTGATGGCCTATTTTTCTTAAGTAATGTTATTACAGACTATGAATCTCATGTTAAATCCATATTGACAGTTGAACTTCTTAAAAAATTGTACAAAACTATTTTTAATCCTCCTAGTCAATACTATACATTTTATGTCCAATTAAGACGAAACTTTATATATAAATAGATATGTTTTGACCTGGCATTAGGTCATCCTCAGGAAGACATGTAAATTGAATTTAAAAAATAGAAAACACGCAAACGAAATGTTAGTTTTTTGAAAAAACATGATGAAAGTTAAAAACTGTGAAATGTTGATCGTTAAAACAGTCTTGAGCTGGAGGTCTTTCTGTTTCAATGTTTTGTTGTCTTTTGGTGTGGTTCAACTGGTATCTGTGTAACTGTTGGCTTAGTTGTTGTGTTCCGAACATGGGTCGATATACATAGGCATTATTGAAGTTGAACCGTCTGATTTTAGTCTGTAAAATAGATACGTAATGTAAGTTAATTTTTCGTTCATCATAACTTTATTTAAATATTGTTCCTGTTAGTCACCATTTTACAACCTTAGCTCCAAATTAAAGGGCAATTAATATAGTTTATCCGGAAGCTCTGTTATATTGTTTTAATATTATTTGTACCATCCACCAACCCGGTACATTTTAAGCATCAGAGTTACAAAATTTTTAAAATAAAATAATGTAATTAATACAATTCATGTAAAAACAATGTTCATTAATAAATATTTTTAATCTGCTTTTAAATAAATGGTTTTAAAAACATCTAGCTGTTGATTTAATAAACACGACTGATATACATAGGCATTGCTGAAGTTGAACCGTCTGATTTTAGTCTGTAAAATGGATATGTAACGTAAGTTAATTTTTCGTTCACATAACTTTATTTTTGTTCCTGTTAGTCACCATTTTTCAACCTTAATTCAATTGTATTATTCCAAAGGCAGGAGAGCCCATTGGAAGGCCCTTCTGGTGGTAAATTGTATTACTGAATGTGAAATACAGTAGTTATTTTGTAAAATGAAATCCAAAATAGAAATAAACTCATCCATTTCTTGTTTAGTGAGGGAACTCTGACTATTTAAATTACATTTTATTACTGCGACCATACTGTATATCAGAATGCTAGAGTACATGAAGAAATGTCAAAGGAATGTAAAGTGTAATGAGGTTTATAAATCCTTTGCTATTTTACAAAATTCAAACAAAACTTTAGTCCAAGAAATGAAGTTGTCAACGTCATCAACAAGCGACTTTTAAAAAATTACCTGGTGTTCTACAAATTTCCAGGTTTATCAACACAACATGTAATACAGATGAGGCTGTCAACTACACTACAGAGCTTCTGAACAGCTTGGAGTCACTTGGAGTACCATGAACATCTTGGAGTGGACGATTGTGGCACCGATTATCCTTCTCAGGAATAAGAATCCTCCTTCCCTTTGCATAGGAATATAACTCTCAGTCAAGAACCTGATGCCGAATATATTGAAGCCACCGTCATCACTGGTTATGCCACGGGTGTAGTATTCATTCCTCGGATTTGAATGATCTCTTCGGATATGCCGTTTCAATTTAGACATCTGTAGTATCCCCCATTTGTTTGAGTTTCGATATGCACATCAACAAGGCGCAAGGGCAATCGCTTAAAGTTGTAGGACTGGATCACTGGAAACTGTGTTTCTCTTATGGTCAATTGTCTTTTCATTGTGACATGTAATTTGGTTCTCACTACATCAACACATCAAAGTGATTAGCTTGCCAGTAATGTGTGTGATGTTTTACGACTTGATAGATGCACTTTCTATTCATATTTTTATTTGATGTTTCATTCTAGATTTTAAAGTCATTCATTAGTTTCCCCATAGATTTTAACTCCATTGTTCTTTTTAATAATTCAGTGTGAATTGTTTGGTACAGATGGTATTGGCTGAAGAGAGACACATAGGGAAACAAGAAGCTTCTCATTCACAAATGAAGATATTTTCAGAGAAATCCAACTGCTCCAGCAAGGAAAAGCAGCAGGAAGTGATCAAATTACTGGAGAGATATTAAAGACAATGGGGTGGTACATAGTGCCTTATTTAAAATTTATCTTTGACTATGTCATAAATAATAGTGTAATACCAAAGGAATGGAAGGAATCTATAATAATACCAATTTATAAAGGAAAGGGTGATAAAAGGAAACCAGAGAACTACAGATCAATCGGCCTGACCAGTATAGTTTCTAAAATACTGGAGAGTTTGATAGCAAAGTACATCAGAGGGATATGTGATGATAAATATTGGTTCATGAGGAGCCAGTATGGATTTAGAAAGAAATTTTCTTGTGAGGCACAACTGGTGGGATTTCACTGGGACATATCAGATCAGTTGGATTCAGGAGGCCAATTAGATTGCATAGCCATAGATCTTTCCAAAGCCTTTCATAGAGTGGACATGGAATATTATTAAAGAAATTGGTGGGAATAGGATTGGACGTAAGGGTTACACGTTGGATGAAAACATTTCTAAGTCAAAGTAGGAAATAATATATCACAGGAAGAGAAAGTTTGGAAGGGAATTGCACAGGGCAGTATAATCAGTCCGTTCATTCATTCAATCATTCATTCATTCATTTATTTAGCTTCCATAGACTGTACAATTACATATTTTGAAATATGCCAACCAGGGTTGCCAACTCCTAGATACTCATTATCACCAGATAGGGATGTGAAAAACACCAGAAATCTCCAGATCTGGATTTGAAAACTCTATAAATTCTCCAGATGTAGTAAGATAATGCATTAAATTTACACTTACCTCCTTTCAGTTGTGCTGTTCTGCCTCTAAAGTTTAGTAAGTCTAATGGTGTCCTCTTGTAAAGATAGGTCTAGCCTATATTATAGCCATATGATCAACTGAATACAAGTCACACTCAAACACTAGCACTATTATAATAATAAAATGTTCACTGCGTGTTATCAATTGTCGTAATCCTAACATAAGTGTATTAAATTGCAAACTATATACACAAATTAAAAACTGTACTATATTTGTTTATTTATGGCTGGTCTGTATAAGTTGAGGGTACTTGACCCGGATAGTTGTATGACTCTAATGTGCTTATTTTCTGCAGTACTTCTTTCGGTAGATCGTATGTATAACAGCATTTCCCTGTCCTATTCAATCCAAATTTTACACACAAGACCGAATGGAGAGTTTGTATTGACATTCTATTTCTCAGTTTATTTTTAGTTATATTGACTTGGCTGAACACTCGTTCTACATCCGCATTAGAATGAGGAAGTACGCGAGTCGATATAGCTAAATTTGCAAGTTCGCTGAAAGGGTTTTCACCAGTTGAATCCCTATACATATCAACTTCTGCCCAAAATTTCACAGTGTCCTTAACTTCAGTCCACTGGATATGATACAGACTTCTCCACTGGTTTTCTACTTTCGCAATAACATTATTGTCAGCATAAAAGAGTTGTGCTATATCAATAATTTGCAACTTAAAAGGCCTTAAACAATTTTCGGGTGAAAAGAGAGACATTTTTTCAAGGATCCCTATATTTTCAGGTAATCTTTGCCTCAATTGTTGGGTAAGTTCAACAATGAATTGCACGCATCTATCGCGTAGTTGTTTCTGTTGGTCTCCAGAAAGCGAGGACGATGATACTTTAGTTTCGAAATCATAACCTAGATAGGGCTTTGGGTCCAGATGATTATTAATTTCTGTTTTCAGGACATCTACATTGACAGTGGGCAGTAGAACCTTGGTGCATAATGACTTAACGAGAAGGATTAGGTCACCTAATAATTTTGTAGGATCTTGGTTTCGACTTTCGAACTTCTTATTTACGGTCTGCACTTCAACCAAAATTGGCTTCAGAAAAGACAAGTACAAGTAATTCTGAGGGTCGCTATACATTGCATATAAAATATCGACTGTATAACAGCGATCTTTAAGACGAGCGATTTCAAAGTGTGTTTTTAACTCGGTCCACTGTTGCATTATTCTTGTCACTGCACTTTCGATGGACAACCACCGAGTTTGGCATAACTGTACTAATTTCAGGGGAGAGTCGCCTTCATTTATTGCCTCGTATAGTTCTTTGTATACAACCTGCCGTAGAGATGATTGTGAAAACCAATTGGAACTTTCCCTTATGAGGAAATCTAAGTTCCTCGGTAAACACCCTGATGCATGTGAAACTGCCAATTGTAGAGAGTGACAAACGCATCTGATTAATTGTAGATTTGGCACTTTAGCCTTTAACTTTACATACACGCCATGATTTATGCCTACCATAACAGACGCATTGTCTGTTCCTATTGCTTGTAATTTAGTCAAATCCAAACCTTTATTACACAGACATTTCTCCAAAGCCTCAACTATAGCATCAGCTGTACATTCTGACAACTCTACTAACTGTAGACATGTCACGACAATCTCTCTTTTTCTTTTCGAATAGTATCTTATAACAATGCCTAGTAACTTGCTAACTGAAATATCATTCGTTTCATCCAACAACAAACTATAACCGATTTCACTTTCACATAAATCATCTATCAAGTCTTTTTCAAAATGAGGAGCTAACACGTTTTGTATTATAGCAGTGCATTTTGCACTATGCAACTTCAAATTATTAATCCCTTTGGTATCGGGAAAATTCACTTTACACAACTCGCTAAGACGGTCAACCACTTGAACCGAACAATGTTCTGCCGTTCTTCCTTCCACTAAATTTGTCTCAATATTAACTGGTTTAAAATTTAAAGTTTTCTGCATATTAGAACTAAAGGGTTCGGCTGCCTTGAGGTGTTTAGCAGTGTTCCTATGTTTTTCAATATCTCCTAATTTAGCAGCTAGTTGAGTTTTACAGTATTTGCAAAAGCCTTTTGTGGCATTTCCTTCTACTTTTAGTAACCACTTATTATACCTATCATCCTTAAGCCATTCGTCTCTAAATCGCTATTTATACTGAGGTTTCCCCATGGTTCCCAACTACACTAACTCTGTAATTAACACATTTAACATAAATTAAGAAGTAGACACTACCACACAATCACAACTCAAAAGTCCAGCGCACTATCTTTAATCACACAGCGACATTGGCACTGGAGCTCGGCTCCTCGTTCATTCTAACTTTTCCAGTTACAGCTGTTACAAGTAAGAATGATGTCGACCGCGCTATTACTCACCTTAATAATAAGATCAATAATGCACGGAAATACAACATTGATGCTGTTAAAAATCCAGCGCTCTTGCTCACACGCGACAATGGCGCTGGTTTTATTGTCAAGCGAGTCGCTTACGTAAACATGTTAAGATCATATTTTATATGATAGGTCATAATATTTTACTAAGTTATACGTCTCATGACCGTAGTTCTTTTTTAAATTGACATTTTATTATAAAATCACCAAATATGTCACCAAATTTTAAAGAAAAACACCATATTTTCGACTTGTCGCAAAATTCAAATTTTGTCACCATACGCCTTCCTGAAAACACCAGATCTGGTGACAAAATCACCAGATTGGCAACCCTGATGCCAACAGTATAGGAGTTGTCAAGTGATTTCCTAATACTAACAATAATATATGCACAACAATGAACATTTTGCAAAAGAAGAAAAACAGAAACACCACATACCTCAATGTTAGGACAGCACATCTTAATTTTTTAAAATAATATTAATAACCAATATTTACAAGACAAAATAAAAATATATTGGTGTGGTGTAAATAATGTGAACATAGTCAATGTGACATTAACATATTTTTAAGGCTATATACTAGATTACAAGTTAATAAGTAATAGCATCATTACCAGCACTTCATCATGTATTCTTCTGTACTGTAGAAGCAGCTACTCAGCAGGAGATTTTTTAAAGCTGTGGTAAATGAACTGATGGGACTAATATCTTTAATCGTATTTGGAAGCTTATTATACAATCTGATTCCAACAGAGTATACATGTCTCAAGGCAATGGTTTTACTCTTGTGCTTGATAAAAATATTATTTCTTGTTCGCGTCTGGTAACTGTGATTGTCAAAATTCTTTCTGAAGTGATCAATATTTTTTTCCACGTGTAGAATGCATTGCATGATGTATATGCTTGGTACTGGGAGTATCCTTAGTCTCTTAAATAATGGTCTGCAATGATCTAACCTGTTACGTCTCAATATAATTCTGATAGCTCGTTTCTGTATTTGAAAAATAACATCAAGATTTGATTTGTAGCAGCCCCAGAGACCAATAGCATAAGTGTTGACTGAATGGAAATATCCAAAATATGCTATTCTAA
Organism: Anabrus simplex; assembly: GCF_040414725.1. Taxonomy (NCBI): domain Eukaryota; kingdom Metazoa; phylum Arthropoda; class Insecta; order Orthoptera; family Tettigoniidae; genus Anabrus; species Anabrus simplex. The sequence goes on along the minus strand of NC_090269.1, from coordinate 425,233,954 downwards.
CATATTCTTCACTAAAACTATTAGACAAAATCCTTAAGACAAAACAAACAGAACTCAGAGATTTCCCTATTCTTTTAATATGACAATACCATCTTAATTTTTCATCTATATGGACACCTAAAAATTTTGTGGTCAAAGTATTTTCAATTGCATTTGCATTTAATATAAGGTTGTGTTTTATTGCAGTTTTGTCATGGTAGTTAGATGCCTTGAATTCCATGTATTGGGTCTTTTTAAAGTTCAATGTTAATTTGTTTTTCCTGAACCATGATTCTAACCTAGACAGGACTGTATTTGCTGTAGTTTCTATAGACGTAGGGTCAGGATTATTAATAATTATGTTTGTATCATCAGCATACAGAACTGCTGTTTCTACTTGATTATTGTGAGGAAGATCATTCACATAGATCAGGAAAAGAACAGGCCCCAAAATACTACCGTGCGGAACACCTAAGTCTATGCTTTTTACCTGAGAGTGATATGTCTCATTAGGCCCTTTACTGTTACAATGTGTAATTTCAACAAACTGGGATCGTTTATTCAGGTATGATCTAAACCAGTCAATAACAATTCCTCTAACTCCAATCTGATATCATTTGTGCAACAATATTTCATGATCAACAGTATCAAATGCCTTTGAAAGGTCAAGAAATAGTCCTATCACAGTTTCATCATTATCAAGAGCATTTACGACCAACTGTGTAAAATGTGATAAAGCAGACAAAGTACTTCTGCCAGCTCTGAACCCATGTTGTGCATTATTTAACAAGTTATATTTGATTAGAAATTTAGTAAGCCGATCTTTCATAGCACATTCAAATATTTTTGAAATAACAGTAAGTATTGATATTGGTCTGTAGTTATGTAAATCGTGTAAGTTTCCACTTTTAAAGACTGGGATAACTTTAGCTATTTTTAGGAGATTAGGAAACTGACCACTAGAAAATGATTCATTGATGAGATAAGTTAAAGGCTGTACCAGATAGGGAGCACATTTTTTAATGAGTTTTGTGGGAACTTCATCTACACCTGTGGAAGTTTTGTTCTTCAAAGATTGTATGATTTTAAAAACTTCCAGTTCTGTTACTGGAGTTAACTGCATAGAGTTTTGCACAAAGGTTGGGAGTTCTGGTAATACATCTGATTTATTTGCATTTTCAAGTTTGTATGGTAGGGATAGAAAGAAATCATTTATATAATTAGCCAAATGATGAGGGTCATCCATTTGTATTCCCTTATCATTTTTTATGGCAGCAACTTTATTTCCAACTGTGTGTCTGTTGGTTTCTCCCTTGATTACCTTCCATATGGTTCGTGATTTATTGCATGACTCTTTAACTTTCTTGTTATTGTGCATTATCTTAGCCACCCTAAGAACTCTTCGATAGACTGATTTGTAGTTTTTAACATACTTACAAAAAACCTGGTCACAACTCTGTTGTGCTAATCTACTTAGTAATTTACATTTTTGACTTGAAATCCGTATACCCTTCGTGATCCATGGCTTTTTTGAAGATTCATTAATTACTGCAAGTTTTTTTGGAAAATGTAATTCAAATTCCATTTAAAAAATTCTTAAAAAGGTTCTATACTTTTGGTCAATGCTATGACCGAATGTTATTGGAGTCCAGGTCTGAAGTTTAAGGCTTTCAATGAAACTGCCACATGCAGCTGCAGAGAAAAAACGAGTTAACTGTGCTTGCTATATTTTGGTTGAATGCTTGCTAGCATTCTCAAATTCTAGTTGTAAAATTTGAGCATGATGCTCTGATAATCCAAAATTTATATTGGATGCTTGCATTTTAGAACAATGGAAATAAATACAAATGTTGTCTATCGTTGTAGCTGAGGTGGCAGTTACCCGAGTGGGTGCAAAAATTAAGTGTTTTAGATTACAGCTTTGAAGAACATGCAGTAGTTGTGATGTTGATGGAAGGTTTTCTTCAGCAAAATCTATGTTAAAATCACCACAAAGTATTACTTCTGCGCTGCTATTCCTACCGAAAATGTTATGAAGGACTTGATCTAATTTTTCTAAGAAAATCTCCACATCAGCATCCGGTGAACGGTACACGGTTAACAGAATTACCCTTTTACCATAGGGAAGCTTAAATTCCACTGAAGTTAGTTCAAATTCTAATTCAGAATTATGCACTTCAAGATCCTTCCTTTCTTTACATTCAATTCCTGACTTAGCAAAAATACAAACTCCCCCATGCTCTTTATTAACCCAACTGTAATTACCTGCCAGATAATAACCTTCAATATTAATGAGTTCAAGTTCATCATTATTACACCAATCTTCATCCAAACAGATAAACATAACATCCTGTATTGAATTTAAAATTACTTGTAATTCTAAAATTTTATTTTTAAGACATTGAATGTTCTGATGAAATATTTTGAACCGCCTATTCCCACCCTCCAAGTCATTACCGGTATTAAATTCTGGACCCACATTTTCGATTGAAATGTTATTGGGTCCAGAATCTAACACACATTTCCTGGACTAGGTAGTTCTAGGACAGTCTTTTCCTGATCTTTACTTGTAATGATGTTACTTATTAACTTGCTTACATATTGCTTCCCAAGTCTATTTCTTAATATACGCAAATGATTTAGGGAACAATATAACATCAAAAATAAGATTGTATGCAGATGACATAATTGTTTATAGGGAAATAAACAACATTGAGTATTGTTCAGAATTACAAAGGGACCTTGAGAGTACCCAACAATGGGTTGAAGAAAATAATATGAAGGTTAATGTAGGCAAATCAACTGTTATGCCTGTTGCTCACGGTAAAATTTTCTGTCAAGTTTATTGTACAATAATTTAATTTTATAAAATTTCTGTTGCTCACAGTCAAATTCAAGTTTTATAAAACCTTTTATAAAACTTTTCGTAAAATAGGACATGTTCTATTCCGTAAAATTAATTTTATGAAACAAACCAATCAGCGAAGCTGTTATCATGATTATACTGGCGCTACGTCGTGAAAAGATTGTGAAGCTCGATTGTAAACAAACACTTCTTTCTAAAATGGCAGGATCCAGGTGGACTAAGGAAGCTGTTAGTGTTTTATAGTGTTTTACTGGACGAATACCAGAAATATCCTTGTTTGTACGAAGTTAAAACGCCACTTTACCACAACAGAAATGCAAGAAGAAGGGCAGAAAACACAATTGCCAAATTCTTATATGAATGCTGGTCTTCTTATCTAAACTAATTTTTGACCAAGGACAGCAATCCTCTACCTTCTTCTCTTCTTTTGATCCAACCCGAGTCCAGCATTTCCTGGCATTTCTTTTCTTCTTTTTACCACTGTACAACATATAATTGCAGCTAAAGCAGCAAGTTTTGCTTTGTTTGTTGGAGCAATACTCTCAAACACACTGTAAGTTGAACAGCTGATTCTTGGTTTAAAAGTTTATCGATAGATGGCAGCACATGCACATCCTAGTTCAGGAGTGGGTTCATAGATGGCCATCCTGATGCTTAAACGGATTTTATAAAATAATTTTACCGTAAGCAACACAACTTGTTTTCACCAAATGTTTTTAAAATTAATTGTACAACAAATTTTATTAAACATTTTACCGTGAGCAATAGGCTTTACAACATTTACAAACAGGAGTTTTAAAACTGAATTTGAATATACTTTGGATGAGGTAGTTATCTCAAAAGATGGCAAGTGCAAATACTTAGGTGTGAGATTTGAAAGTAATTTGCACTGGAAGGGTCATGTTGATGACATTGTTGGGAAAGCATACAGATCGTTACATGTCATAATGAGGCTACTTAAAGGATGCAACAAAGAATTAAAAGAAAAAGTTGAACGCCCAAATTTTTTATTTTTTGAAACGTTCAATTTTTCTTAATAAACATTCTTAGGATAGGGTATTACTCAAGGAATATCCATTATTTTGAAGCAAACGTGTTTAGTTTCGGAAATATAGGGTGTTGCATATATGCAACGCTAGGCGCTTAAGTAATAGTCTGCAAGGTACCAACACATGTTGTTTTCTTCGAGAAAATAATGAAAATAAGAGGACAGTGAGTGTGGAGAAGAAGATAAAAGTTATTGCTGAGTTGATTATTTACTAAGAGATAAAATAAAATAGTTTATATACAGTAAGACATTATTTACAGTACCTATTATATATACATATGGTAATCAAAATAAATATATTTATTGGAAAATGATATTGAAAAGTGACAGGGTATTCAGAATTCTTCAATTTACTGGTGTGATCATTTGCTGTAGGTTTCTCTGAAGACTCAGTGATCTGTATGTCCCTTTATGTGGAACGGAATGTAGCAACTTATGCAGAGCCCAACGTCACACTTTACACACCCTGTACGGACTATGCTAGAGCATTTTTCGTATGCACACCGTCTTCTTTTATTGTCTGGGATATACATCACAAGGTGGTCTCGCCCGTCGTACCGTACAACTTCATGTACGTGACCTTGCCCCACGCGAGAGCGATGGGCGCCCCGCTCCCCTGGGCTCCGTGCCGTAGGATTTGACGTAGTATTGCGCCACTTCCCGCTTGAACTGAAGCTGCGTCATTTTAGGCCGTGACATGTTGCTGAGGTACCAAGCATTTTGCAGGCTGACGTATAAAATCCAGGAAAAAATTGCCCACCACCATTTTTTGCTCCTAACTGTCACGCAGAATCTGTTGGCGCTCTCCTCCATGAGATCTGTTCCTCCCATATATGTATTATAAATTCCTAACAGTACAGGGCGTTCTACCATGATGACTTTCTTATCTGCCCTGTAAAACTTCTTGACCAGATAATATGCATCACAAAACTGGTATATGAGTTTGAATTGCATGCACAGCAACGAAGGGTTGTTACGTCAATAACAAACCCTTAAATAACAAATTGGTACATGAGGACGTGATTAGACAACGGATGCACCTAGCGTGGAGAATATGGAACACCGGGAATATGTGGATCTCACTCGCCCACGAGTTATTAATTGTAAAAGGAATCGTGCTACATTCAAACTCCGATGAATTTACTTCTTGGATTTCCTAAAATAGGTTAATTATTTCTAAATCATAAAATTATATGGCGAATCTTACCTCTTACGGTATGATATTGTGATAGCTGGAACACACGGCGAAACATACACCTCATCAACAATCAAGCGGTGACTATTGATTAACCGACTCGTAACAAAGCACAACACTTCCCTTTACCGAATAAGCGCGCAATTTTCATTCTTTTACTGGAAAACAACTTCATACATTGAAAGAAAAGAGCACCGGCACGCCGTTGCACATATGCAATAGGCGTTAATGGGTTAAGTATGGTTCGTCCATTATTGGAATATGCAAACAGTGTTTGGGATCCTCACCAAGAATACCTAATAAAAGAAATAGATAGTGTGCAGAGGAAGGCAGCAAGATTTGTATCAGGGGATTTCAGGAGAAAAAGTAGTGTATCAGGAATGTTATAGGAACTTGGGTGGGAAACTTTAAGTAAGAGAAGGGAGAAAACTAGACTTATAGGGTTATATAGAGCCTATACAGGAGAAGAAGCATGGGGAGAAATCCGTGAGAGGCTTCAGTTGGAAAATAATTATATCGGCAGAACTGACCACAAGTATAAAATTAGAAGGAATTTTAGCAGAAGCGATTGGGGTAAATTTTTATTCATTGGGAAGGGCGTGAAGGAGTGGAACAGTTTACCAGGGGTAGTGTTTGATCCTTTTCCAAAATCTGTACAGATATTCAAGAAGAGAATAAACAGCAACAGAAAAAATAAATGAAATGTTAGAGGACATTCAACCAGTGCAGGTTATTGTAAATAAAAAATGTGTGTGAATAAATTAATTCCATCCCCTGGTCTATGGAGTTTGGACAGCCGAAGTAGGGGATTGCCTGTAGGGGTGAAGTACAGTGGGGACTTTGAGGGCCCTGGGACCGCTACGGTAGCTGTGAAGACCCTTCAGGAACTCTGAAAAGTGGTAGCAAAAGGGGCTCTGGTTAAGATGCAGCAGGTCGTTATGCTACTTAGTTTCCAAAAAGGGTAAAAATTAAATAAATATGTAAATAAATGCAATGTAAATTTTAATCTTATACAGGTTGTATAGTGTTATTTGAAGGAATTTGAGATACTGTATATGAGTTGACTATGTTTGTAAGTACAGGGGATATTATAAGTAGAATTTTGTAAACAATAAAAAATTATTGAGGATGAGCTGTGTGTTTAATAGAAAAAATTGTTAGCATAAATTGTATAATATTGTATTCTAAGAAAATTTTCTTCTTCTCTTGTTAATTTAAAATTTAGTGCTTGACAATAATGTATTTTAGTGTACCATTTACCATCAAGGTAGGCACCTCATTTGCAAATAAAGAGATTCTGATTTTGATTTTTTGATTTGATGTCCACTAAGTGTATGAAACATGTACTAGTATTTGCTGTCAGGTAATAACTTCTATCTGAATAAATAGTGTATTGATTTGGTAGATCTTTTACATTGGTACATATTTCTTCTCATCTTTTGACTTTGCTTTCCTAAGTAGCAGCTTCTATCATCATACCAGTTCTCCTGTTAGAGTCTTCAAAACTACCGTATTGAATGATGGACCCCCAACTAAGTAGAATTTTGTAAACAATATAAATTTATTGAGGATGAGCTGTGTGTTTAATAGAAAAAATTGTTAGCATAAATTGTAGAATATTGTATTCTAAAAAAATTTTCTTCTTCTCTTGTTAATTTAAAATTTAGTGCTTGACAATAATGCAGCAGCAGCAGCAGCAGCAGCAGTAGTACAACCAACATACAACACTAAAGTTCGTAATTTGCCAGGCTGGGTGGCTCAGGCGGTTGAGATACTGGCCTTCCGACCCCAGCTTGGCAGGTTCGATTCTGGCTCAGTCCGGTGGTATATGAAGGTGCTAAAATGCATCAGCCTTGTGTTGGTAGATTTACTGGCACGTAAAAGAACTCCTGCAGGACTAAATTTGGGCACCTCGGCGTCTCCGAAAACCGTAAAAGTGTAGTTAGTGGGACATAAAGCAAATAACATTATTTAAAGTTCCTAATTTTACATAACCACATCTAACCTTTTTCCGTCTTTAGTAATTTGTTTGGTGGTGGTTTCAAGACAGTGAAAATGTACGTTTGTCCTAAGAGGTTTTCAAAACATTTAAGACTGTCCGATAAACACCTATGTACTACCGTATCTGACTCTGAATAACTCGTTAAATGAGATGTTCCATTTTTCAGAAATCTTGTTAAGATTCCCTGTAGAGTTCCAGCTTTGGTCTAAATGGATAAAAATGTTCTAGAAAATATTGAGTTTTGTCTCTGTACATATGCAATTTTTAGCTTCTACAGTCCATACTTGTAACTTTGGACTTATACATTTATTTTCAGTAATCAACTAACTCTTTCATTGTTATTTCATTTGTTACAAAAGTCACTTTAGGCATAATTAACAGATATATTACCGTTTCATTAACCATATAGAAATGTTCATCGATTGCCTCTCTTGAAGATTTAATACGAGGCAGACCAAAGGCTTCTCTTGCTGTGTTATAATCAGGAAGACCATGATCACGTCCACGTTGAATATTCAAGGCCATGAGATCTCGCCGAGAAAATTCCAAGGGACCAAACACCCTACCTGTCAGTTGAAGAAAGGTAAGATGAAAATCATGTTATCAGTAAAGTACGGGGACAAATTTTAGTTTAACGCTGTTACTTAAGACTAGTGAGATGAAGGTATAACTGTACCTCTCAAGTCCTCCACAATCTCGTGGTCTTCCCTTTCACACAACTGACTGGCCATTCCCATGAGGAGATGATCAATGTCTATTATATCATCACCATTATGGGTGGAAATTGATTCCTATAACAAGAGTATAATGGTTTAAATACACTAAACTTCTACACATGAGAAAGATGTCAATCAAAGGAATGGTAGTGTCAGCATCAGTATAGTGAGTTAAACATAGAATAAAGACAAGAAATTAGACAATGAGGAAGGAAATGGACTGAGAAGAAAAACAGAAGACAAGACAAGCAATACCATTCGTAAATTTATTTAATGCATGGCATCAATGCAGGTGATAGATGGATGGTAGATTCTGAGAAGTGGTTCCGTAGGCCCACCACATCTTTGAAGGGCTTCAATTTGGATGATGAGTTTTGCCCGCTGAACACAGCACATTACATTTCTGTTTGCAAGTCAGCTACTCCTGGAACTACCTGGAACAAAATTTGGTTGTCCTACCCTCGTGTACCATTATCTTTTGTTTACTTTAAGTCTTAGAATTTCAGTTCACTATAGCATGGGGTTGTGATTATGACTGAATTTGAGTGTGCTTGAAAGTGTTGTAGATAGTCAATCAGAAGTAAGTATGCAGTACTAAAGAGAGTTCATGTGATAATATTGTAAGTAAGGTTGGCAACTCATCATCCCAAAATGAGAGTGAGATTATGGTTGATCTAGCAATCACAACTAAAATATGTGAGAAAGGATGAGGGTATAGGATATGAGTGACAGGGTGTGGCAGTATAAAGACAGAAGTGGGAATTGATTGGAAATTTCTTATTTTATTGTATTAAAAATTATTTGTATTTTTCTAAGATTTTATTCTGTTTGGACTCAAATTTTGGACTTGGAAGAATCTGTTTAATCTCATAAACCTGGACCTATCCTGATTAATTTTAAATTGTCTGTTTTAAAAACACTTATTTATGGGTTGTATAAAAAATTATCTTTTATCTGAGAATTTCTATATTTTCATCTTTAGTCGATTAGTATGAAACACCCTATATCTGCATGCATAGTTCTGGAAGCGTGTTTCCTGTTGCATAAACTAAGACTTTTCTCAAACACTTTATTATCACTGAGTCAGCAAGAAAGAAGACACTTTTGATAGGAGAAAAAATATAATTGATGAATGTGAAAGTCGAAAGTGAATTCTGCATCCTGATTGGTTTTCTTTGGTGGTTGCACCATTTCCTGTTTCTTGATTTTACCCCACTTCTTTGGTAGGAGTGAGGTAACATTTCTCTCTTTGATCATCTGACCATTATAGTGAGCAGGCATACTCGTTCTTAGGCACCACTTTGGAAACCCGGTCTCAGGGTAAGTACTGTTTCTTCCTTTATTTCAGTTTTTAACTTCATTCAAATGTGACAATTTACTGTTTTACTTATGAGGAGATTGCCCGTGAATTTCACGTTCACTGCTAATTTTGTCAGAATGACTCAGCTTCTCAGCTACGATCATATACAATTTGTTTGGAAGCAATACCCTTTATCTTAACCTTTGTATTATGTTGTAATTATCCCTCAGGTTTGCTCCCGGTATTTATGTGTCACCATACATACGGAAAATCTACACACATTATCTGAAGAGTTTTAGATATTGATGTAACTTTACTGTACCTCGGTGTTTGCTTTAAATTCTATATTTGTTTGTGTAGAATGGGACCAGCCTTGATTTTAGTCGACATGTATCATTGGATTAGGGTTTCTATAGGTTTGAATTTAGTGATTAAACTTTTAGTGCACTGCACATGTCTGCAGGCATGCCTATTAACTCTTTAATTCCCTTTGTAGAGGTCTTTCGTTTTTTGAGTTTCTGATTTTGTCTCGTCTTTAAAAAAAATAAATGTTGTAATCCAAAGGCAATTACCCTCTCCATTTTCTTTCATAGCAAAAGGCTACGGTCCATTACCTCGGTACATCTTATCTTATTTGATTATTTATCAGATGTTATTATTAAAAGTAATTATATGTAAATGGATACACTATTTAATTATAAGGTTTAAACAAACAATTTCTTATGAAGTAAGATTAGCAATAAAAAATAAAGGTTATGAAATACATTAAAGACTGAACCACTCATCACTAATCAATAAAGTAACATTAATATTCTTATTAACACTTCTATTATCAGTACATGCTGCTTTCCACATCTATTCCATAGCTGTCATATTTCCTAACTGGTTTGTTTACATTTTGTGCTGCGATACTTTTGTTGAATTTAAGTTTTCAACTCAGGTTTAAAATTTCATTTCAGCAATTCAGGTATGTGGGAAAACAAAAGCAAAGGATAAGGGAAAGAAGACATGGTGGTGGACAGACAAAACAAAAAAGAAATAAAAGAAAGGAACAACATGAAGAAAGAAATGGATAAGGAAAAGCAAAAAACGTATCAGAGGGATGAGAATAAGATAAAAAGGTTGCATGTGGAATACAAAAGATTGAAACTAAAAGTAAAGAGGAGTATCAAAGAAGAAAAGGAGAAATGTTGGGGAGAGTTTACCAACAAAATTGAGCAAGATAGTCGAGGAAATCAGAAACTATTATACAGAGTAATAAAATAGAAAAGAATAAATCAAGAAAAAATCAAAGCATTAGAGAAAGAAGATATATCCATAGTACATGACGAAAAGGGTCTTCAGAAGGTTATGGCAAAGTATTTTGAAAAACTTTATAATGAGGATGACTGCTCAGAGGAAGGAGATAAGAAAATGGAAATAATAGATGGGGAAAAGAAGAGAACCCAATAACATGGTTGGAACTTGAAAGGACAGTGAACGCAATGACCAAAGGTAAAGCAAGTGGAAAAGACAAATTCAATGCTGATATGATTAAGGCAGCAGGAAGCATTGGACTACAGTGGCTATACAGAGCCATCAATGCCATATGGAAGGATGAAAGGATACCTGAAGATTGGCAACAAGGAAGCATTGTACCACTGTTCAAAAAAGGAAATAGGAAGAAATGTGAAAATTATAGAGGTATAACCATATTATCACATGGGCTGATAAATCAATAGAAACATGTAGCATCATGATCTATGTCCAACAATAAGGCAGTTGATCCAGCACACAATATTCCCATGCCATGTCACAAGATGCTCAAGCTATCAAGATCTACATACAACAAAATGGTGGCTGATTTATCACACAATTTTATGGCCTTTAATATTTACTAGATACATATTAAGAGAAAAATTCTACTGCCTTTGGTGACGTTACCGTGTGTAAGGGATTTTGCTGTGACCTTAATTAATTAATTTTTTTTTTTTACAATTTGCTTTACGTCGCTCCGACACAGATAGGTTTTATGGCGACATTGGGATAGGAAAGGCCTAGGAATGGGAAGGAAGCTGCCATGGCCTTAATCAAGGTACAGCCCCAGCATTTGTCTGGTGTGAAAATGGGAAACCACAGAAAACCCTCTTCAGGGCTGCCGACAGTGGGGTTCGAACCCACTATCTCCCGGATGCAAGTTCACAGCTGCATGCCTCTAACCGTGTGGCCAACTTGCCCGGTAGATTAGACAATCAAAATAGTATAAATTTCATTAAAGTCTGAAGCATAATTACAAGAAAATGTCAATCTCAATATTGTAAGACATGTACATAAATATGGTCAGGTAGTGAAAGCGTTAACATGCCAACAACAATGAGAGAGTGTCAAAATTTTTGCCATCCTTCAAAAAATGATTACCACAGCTAGAATGAATTTGAGAACTTCGAACCATGAATCACACACTCCACCATCGATATATCAAGACAGTTTTCAAATCATGAAAAAAGCAGCATCAAGATGCTGTCTGTACCTGCAAGCTGTACTTACATGAGGTCTCCAGTAGTGTTGGCACGTGCGTAATGAGTGATAACCAGAATTGTTGAATTCTAGAGTCTTACACTTGTTCCTGGCATAGTTTCGCAAGTACACACCTGGAACAGGTTTTAAACAACCATCAATCAATCACCACTGATCTATATTCAGAGCTGTCGGCCAGGTGGCAGATTCCCTATCAATTGTTTACCTAGACCTGAATTAAATGGTTTCAAAGAACTTGGAAATTAATCAAACTTTTCCCTTGATAAATTATTCCAAACCCTTACTCCTCGTCCTATAAATTAATATTTGCCTTAATTTGTCCTCTTGAATTCCAACTTTATCTTCATATTATGATCTTTAAAGCCGACCCAGTGGTGTAGGGGTAGTGTGCTCGCCTCTTACCCGCAGGTCCCGGGTTCGATTCCCGACCAGGTCAGGGATTTGTACCTGGATCTGAGGGCTTGTTTGAGGTTGACTCAGCCTACGTGATTAGAGTTGAGGAGCTATCTGATGGTTAAACAGCGGCCCTGATCTATAAACCCAAGAAATATAGCTGAGAGGATTCATCGCGCTGACCACACGACACCTCGTAATCTGCAGGCCTTCGGACTGAGCAGCGGTCGCTTGGTAGGCCAATGCCCGTCAGGACTGTTATGCCTTGGGGTTTGTTTGTTTTTCCTACTTTTAAAAGCTCTGCTCAAGCTCATTCATCTAGTAATGTCATTCCATGCCATCTCTTCAAAGACAGCTCAGAACACACCACTTAATACCGTCATAGACCACCATAGTGAAGTGGTTGTATTCTATCCCTGGACCAAGAGTTTCAGCCTCGTGAGACCAACTGCATGATATAAGACACAGAAACTCTGTCATATGGCTGAGGATGATGCCACATCAATATCTACAGGCTCCATTGAGCCCCTATGCTTGCATACTCATTATGTTGTACATAAGCATTAATTGGAGCCATTTCGCAGAGTCACAAAATTTAAATGTGAGTTTTATCATTATGTTAACAACAAGCCAGGAAGGGAAAAGACAGCTGTGTGGAAAAGGACGGACAGGAAAACACACAACAATACCATACATATACCTGTCCCTATCTGTCATAAACCATGGCTATGAAAGTATATAGACGAAAGAGCGTACTGCATGCCCAGCGAAACAATACAACACAGGAGACAAAGCCTGGACCGACTGGATATGCTTGATAAAAGGGTGAGCAAAAAATATAAGATTTGTTAAAAACTACAGAAGAGCGTCATATAAAGGAAACAAAGCCTGAGAGAAGGTTGAGGGTTCGAAAACATCTTTCAAACCGAAAGGATGGAAGACGAGAACAAAAAGGCAGATTGAGGCCAGACCCCGGTCAACTGATGCCGGGATGGGGTTCAATAATAATAATGTCATTTGCTTTACGTCCCACTAACTACTTTTGCGGTTTTTGGAGATGCTGAGGTGCCGGAATTTAGTCCCGCAGGAGTTCTTTTACGTGCCAGCAAATCTACCGACACGAGGATGGCGTATTTAAGCACCTTCAAATACCACCAGACTGAGTCAGGATCAAACCTGCCAAGTTGGGGTCAGAAGGCCAGCGCCTCAACCGTCTGAGCCACTCAGCCCGGCAGGGTGGGGTTCAAACTTGGCAATCAATCCACCCGACACAAAAGTGAAGCCAGGACCAATGAGGGATAGTGCAGGAAGAAGGATTGAAATATGATTGGGACCCAGGAGGTGAATCTGAAAACCTAGCGTAGGAGGAGCAACAGAATTGATAACAAGTGCCAACTCGGAGCGTGGAGGAAGATTACCATTCTTTTTATCTGTCTATCAGTAACATTTTATGAGTCTGTTAGCAGTCGATTACCACATTCGATCTCCAGCAGAGACTTTAACCGTACATAACTGTCCTCGCACAGTTGAACTTTGGCAGAGCATTTCTTCAGACATAGGGTACGCGGTAACTGAGTGTCTCATTTTCCTGACTAAGGTGCGTGATTGTAATATGTATACAGCAGTGCCACAGTGCTAGAGTGTAGGTGCATGTGTGAAAGACATGAAAAAATTGATGACTGCAAGTCCAGAGCACAAAAACGTGACACTACATGAGCACGCAGAAGTTGAAGTGCCGAGTTCGATTCCGATATTACAGAACAAGTGATGGAGTGCGGGTGTTTTCTGTCGGTCATCGTGATGCAGAGATGCCATAATTCCTGAACTATGTGTATGCAGAGATGTATTGAACTAGCGGTTAAATTGACCCTAGCCAGATGTAACGTAGCCATAAACTTTTTATAGCTAAACCAAATACCTAACGGTCACAAATTTGCATATAAATGTTACCAGGCTACTAATCAGTCAACAGTGAACAAGATTTAGCACAGCTGGTTCCAGTACCAGCAGCATCAGAGAGGATTCATGATTATGGAACGAGACATCAAGATCAGACCCATGGAGAACGAGTTTCCGGAACACCCCGCGACAAGGAAGATGAACAAGTAAAACAGCATGGGGAGAGAGAGTGTTATCTGAGATGAATAGCTTTCTAAATTCCTAAGAATATAATATCTTAAGCAGTTAATTAGAGGGGTTCTCTTGTACATAGTAGTCATAATAAAATAATTTCTTTGATCAATTCTTAGTGATGAGGTAACTGCCAAATTTATTTAACTAGAGATAATGATAATATGGTCCGTGAATCGTATTTATTTCATACTCATTTAATTTTATTTGTGGGAAACAGTAAAGTAACAAGCATGTCATTTGAAGTAATTGTATATAAGGGAATGTTAATCTTCATATAAATCAGTAAACCTAAAGGACCAAAGCAAATGTCAAGTAAGCACATCAGCCCCTACGAGCATGTCAGGTCTAGCGTCCTTCAGTAGTTGCATGCCCAGTGTTATGAATATAAGCATGGATGTGAAAGCCGTTCTGTGAGTGTGATTTTGAATGAAATTGTTGCCATTTCCAGTTTATTTGTGTTTTAGAGACTCATCGTTGAAAATCTTGTGTGTTCAAATTGGAACAAGGGTCAGTGTGAATTTAGATTAGATGTGAATTTCAGGCTTAATTAGAAATCAGTTGAAAGTGGTAGGTCGTGGTTAAATAATTGCTGGATACAGAGAGGAATCGTCGAATGAAGTCGATCAGTTAGGTCGAAAGAGGTCTTGTGATAGAATCGTCATTCATATGCTATGAGAAAGTAGACTGTTAATGTAGTTCATGTAGGACTGTATGTATGTTCAGTAGGGTGAGCCGAAAAAACTTGAATTCTTTTTTCCAAGTCGTAATACGATGGAAAAGTTGCGAATTGGGAAGAATAAAACGGGGTAAAAAAAGAAACAAATTAGGTACATTTCTTCAGGTCGCGCACGTGCTCTAAAGTTTGCCGAAATTCGGAAAAATGTATATTTTTACGATAATTTTCTACCTTGCTTTACTTGTCAATATTTAAATGTCATAGCTCTAGTCGACTCCTACTCGAAGCAATAATGATTTAGAAAAAAATAATGGTTCATATCGGTTAAGGTCTTCCGCTCGCGCAACAGCCGTCAAAAATCTAACAAATTCTGCTGCTCGTCGTAACTCGCTCGGGTCAAAGACTCTGACGCTCAGCCCACCTACCACTCTCGCCACCACGCCGTCCCATTGTTGTGTCAGTCTGTACGTATCCCTCGTGTTTGATGTGTGTTTCATTCGCTCTTCCAGTTACTATTGTGGCATTTGAATCTACTGTATTTCGATGTTTCTTTTGTGTTATGACATTTTTGTGTAACTTTGTGACTTAACGGTGGTATACTATGGCTGTACCTCAGAAACTCATCACAAAACAGGTATTTGATTGCCTTATATTTTCTGCACCTAAAGACTTTTCATCAAACAAGCTTCCTACTGGTGAAGATGTGATTCAGTGTTGTTCACAGGAGAGATACCACTTGGTGCTTAAAGTTAATAATAAGAGCGTCAGTTTTTCACATGTTGCCAGTACAGTAGCTAACAAAATAAGTGGTTTGTATCAGAAAGCATCCATCCCAACGGTTACAGATAAGAGAATTTTGCAACTTATAAAAGCGTTGCATGATAAATATTATAGCATTCGAAAACTATATACTCGGGATAAGAATAAGATTCGTTTAAGCAGAAAATTGACGAGTTTAAGCAAATATGCTCATTGCTTTATGACGTAGCGGCTTGCAAATGCCCCATTGTTGTTAATTGCATTTGTAACAGAACCCCTGATTTATGTAAATGCGATATAACTGTCAACTGTGTGCAAAATCAAACAAAATTCCTGCTATTGAGCTAAGATTTGTTTACTTATTACGAGCACACGAAATAGGAAAAATTGGAGAGTTGGACATGTCTGAAACAAAGAAACGTATTACATCATTGGAAAGGAGATCGCATGACTGCCATTTAATTCTGGATGATGAATCTGAATCTCATCTGAAACCCTCGTGTTCGTATTCAAATGTAAATATTGTTGAAACTGATGATGAAGACCAATATCTTGGTCACTATCGCTACCTTTACTAGAAGGGTAACAACTATAACTTTAACTTTAGCTTGTTTGATGAAAAGTCTTTAGGTGCAGAAAATATAGGGCAATCAAATACCTGTCCTGTGATGAGTTTCTTAGGTACAGCCGTAGTATACCACCGTTAAGTCACAAAGTTACACAAAAATGTCATAACACAAAACAAACATCGAAATACAGTAGATGCAAATGCCCCAATAGTAACTGGAAGAGCGAATGAAACACACATCAAACAGACTGACACAACAATGGCACGGCGTGATGGCGTGAGTGGTAGGTGGGCTGAGCATCAGAGTCCTTGACCCGAGCGAGTTACAACGAACGCGAGAATTTGTTAGATTTTTTATGGCTGTTGCGTGAACGGAAGACCTTAACCGATTTGAACCATTCCTTTTTATAAATCATTATTGCTTTGAGTAAGAGTCGACTAGAGCTATTATATTTAAATATTGACAAGTTAAGCAAGGTAGAAAATTATCGTAAAAATATAAATTTTTCCGAATTTCGCCAAACTTTAGGGCACGTGCGCGACCGTAAGAAATGAACCTATTTTGTTTCTTTTTTTACCCCCATTTTATTCTCCCCAATTCGCAACTTTTCCGCGGTATTACGACTTGGAAAAAAGAATTCGAGTTTTTTCGGCCCACCCTAATGTTCAGTCCGTCAGCGATACCGCTGGTGGGATCCTCAACAGCTCTGCCATCAGCTGTCATAGATGGCCTGGCATCACTGAAGAGGCGTACTAGGGAAATGAGGAGTGAGGTAGTTTTCTGTTGCTTTCCTCACTGAGCCAGAGTTGCTATTACATATCAGTCTGCCAAGCCCACTGAAATGCATACACCAACCGACCCTCTGAGCAACATTTTCACACCATTCATAGCAGGGACTGGCTGCATAAGGATTGGCATTACTAGCATCGCTCATACCTCAGTCACTTTCATATTGTCAAAGCCAAGGATAAGACAGAGACAGATCTATGAAAGTAACAAAATTGCTCTAGCCTATACCAGAAGACATAGTGCACTGTAAACACTAGGTCTTGCTAGCAAAGTCATATGTAGAACTGTGGAATTATTTTATTGTGAAGTTCATATAAGAATTCGATAGAGAGCCCTTAATGCCAGGAATAGACAATTAATTGACAGCCCCTGGGGACAGTAATAATGATGTTTAGCAGCATGCTCTTCGAAGTGAAGATGGGGTCATGGTTGCCTGCATCTTAGATATGCTCAGTTTGAATCTTTAAGAGGATTTAATGAATTAGAGGAACCTGTGATCTCCTGCATGTACTGGATGTAGGGATCATCTAATGAGAGAAATATAGCTCCAAGAATTGTTTAGATAGTAGCCTATATGCAGGAAATATTCACAATAATTATATATGAGTGAATAATCATAGCCGTTCTGATCCTTCACACCAGATTAGAAATGACGATGCACAATTAGGAAATCGGTAGATAAGATTAATGAGGGAGCGTAAATTGAGATTCGTAGACAGTTAATCAGCGTCGGTATGCATAAAATGATGAACATGGAATTGTGGAGGTCTCTCTTGGTCACAGTGTGTTTTCTTTTGTGTACACTTGTGGGAATGACGTGATGTTACAGGTGCGTGTGCTACAGACCCATTTATTGATTTGATGTGTTCTAAATATGTTTTACTGTGGTGAATTGAAATCCACATTAGGATTTTATGTGAATGTATGTAATTTTATTGTGTGTGTAATTAGTTATAGTGATTCACGTACGATTATTAAGATAAGTGTAGGCTAAGTGATAATGCCCCCTAAATAATTACGTTAAGATGGTTAGGACTCCACCACCGTGTCTGCGGACATATAATTTCAAGCTACTCATTTCTCATGAATGAAATACAAGTCACCCGTGATTAAATCACAGGTGTAGTTTGGTTATACTTGAGTTATTTGATTCTGAATTGATAAGCATTTCTACGTTGCATTAAGCATGTTGATGGACTTGTGACCATCTGCTGATATAATGTAAATTTATTTGTGTGTGTTTTTGTTTGGTCGTTTTCATTGAGTTTAATCATTTTGTAGTTTCATGTCTGTTTATTTGAATAAACTTAGTAATTAATTTAACTGATTGTCACCCATTACTTAAGTAGATAGCTTCATCCGATATTAATGTCGGTCTGTCGAAGTATATGTTCTCCAAAATCTGTATTAGCGGTAAAAATTTTAAACTTTGCTTAGAGAGTTAGGACTGGACACATCTGAGTGCCTGGCTAGTTGTGGCATCATCAGATTTTAGTGGCAATATGAGGACACCGTGTCTGCTTCTCACCCAGAGACCCTGGGATTTTTTACGTAGATTTGAAGGCTAGTTCCAGGTCCACTTGGCCTGCATGTTTAAAATTGAGGAGCTATCTCATAGCGTGACAGGAGTCCTGGTCTAGAAAGCCAGGAATAATGGTTGAGAGTATTTGCTGTGCTAACCATGCAGCACCTCATAATCTGCAGACCTTGGAACTGAGGAGCAGTTGTTTGGTATGCCTAGGCCCATCAGGGCTGTTGTGCCGTATCTGGTAGGCCAAGGACCTTTCAGAGCAGGTGGATTTAAATGGCCTGCCTTTATTGAATATGGGAGGAACTTTAACAGGATATTTAAATGTTGAGTTAACATGCAATTTAAACTACCGTTCTCCTGGTAATTTTAAACAGATTTGGATTATTTCTCCATCTTTTGGCATTATATATACCATTCAACAACTGGATTACATAATCAACTCTCATGCTGGCAAACACCTGATATCAGGCTTTTGCTCTGTTCGCCCCATGGCAGCGCCTTTTATCAGGCATTTGGACAGGCTCTTTATTTCATCACTATAATCAAACTATTACGAGGCGTGTTTTTTAAGTAAGTACCGTCTTAATATAGAAAAAGTAATGCAACTTTTTAACATTTTTTTTTACATGTAAGCCTGTACCATAAACTACTTCTAAACACAAGTTCCAAGCATAGTGAGGCACTTGTAATATCGTGAAACCAGCTTCTGAATTCAATCCTCATAGAAATCTGCCGTCTAGCCACTGCAGCACTGTCGTTTTCAGGTCATCGTCATCGTCATGGCTCTTTTTCAAGAGCAGGAACAGTTGGTAGTCACTAGGCACCAGGTCAGGATTATACAGAGGATGCTCAAATTGTTCCCAACAAAATGAACTTATCAGGTCTCAGGTTCGATTAACTGTGCAAGGTCACACATTGTCAGGAAGCAAAGGAATCCCCCTAGTGAGCATGCCATGGCCATTTGTTTTGGATTGCGTGAGCACAATTTCATAAAGAACACTCCTTGAAATTTCAGGCAACTCATAACTTAAAGACAAAATTGTAAAGTGTCTATTTTCTCGAACCTTTGCATCAACCTTTTCACCGAGTCTTCAGTAATGACAGACAGTCGCCCACTACACTTCTCATCGTGAACATTAGTACGGCATTCTATATATGCTCCAACCCATTTTCTTACCGTTACTTTGCCCATAGTGTGTTCTCCATGCACTGCGTTAATCTTTACGTTTTTTGCATTTAAAAAATTAATCACAGCACATACTTCACATTTTGCAGGACAGTAAACTGCCAGAGGCATTTTCAGTACACACAAACAAATGTCAATAGGGGCGAATGATTCCGTAATGGTGTTTGTGGCTAGCCTACAGATGTACGTACTGAGCGTGCATGCTCTGAATGACAATGGAAGCGCTGCAGTGGCCATATTTAAAAATGGTACTTACTTAAAAAACATGCTTCGTATTTATCAAATACTGTACTAATTGCATATCACTAAAAACATAAGTGTTGATCATATTCAAGAAACAGGTTTACAATAGAATATTATACTAATGATTTGTGATGCGTTATACAATATTAAGTAGAGGTAAGGATCCACCTTTCAATACACTGGAACCGTACTCTAGTTGGGGTCTTACCAGAGACTTATATGCCCTCTCCTTTACATCCTTACTACAACCCTTAAATACCCTCAAAAACCATCTGTAGAGATCTGTACCCTTTATTTACAATCCCATTTATGTGATTACCGCAATGAAGGTCTTTCCTTATATTAACACCTAGATACTTACAATGATCCCCAACAGGAACTTTCACCCCATCAACGCAGTAATTAAAACTGAGAGGAATTTTTCTATTTGTGAAACTCACAACCTGACTTTTAACCCTGTTTATCAACATACCATTGCCTGCTGTCCATCTCACAACATTATCGAGGTCACGTTGCAGTTGCTCAGAATCTTGTAATTATTACTCTATACAGAATAACATCATCCGCAAAAAGCCTTACCTCCGATTCCACTCCTTTACTCATAACATTTATATATATAAGAAAACATAAAGGTCCGATAATACTGCCTTGAGGAATTCCCTTCTTAATTATTACAGGGTCAGGTAAAGCTTCACCTACTCTAATTCTCTGAGATCTATTTTCTAGAAATATAGCAACCCATTCAGTCACTCTTTTGTCTAGTCCAATTGCACTCATTTTTGCCAGTAGTCTCCCATGATCCACCCTATCAAATGCTTTAGACAGGTCAATCACGATACAGTCCATTTGACCTTCAGAATCCAAGATATCTGCTATATCTTGCTGGAATCCTACAAGTTGAGCTTCAGTGGAATAACCTTTCCTAAAACCGAACTGCCTTCTATCGAACCAGTTATTAATTTCACAAACATGTCTAATATAATCAGAAAGAATGCCTTCCCAAAGCTTACATACAACGCATGTCAAACTTACTGGCCTGTAATTTTCAGCTATCACCCTTTCCTTTATACACAGGGGCTACAATAGCAACTCTCCATTCATTTGGTATAGCTCCTCCGACCAAACAATAATCAAATAAGTACCTCAGGTATGGTACTACATCCCAATCCATTGTCTTTAGTATATCCCCAGAAATCTGATCAATTCCTGCCGCTTTTCTAGTTTTCAACTTTTGTATCTTATTGTAAATGTCATTGTTTTCATATGTAAATTTTAATACTTCATTGGCCTTAGTCTCCTCCTCTATCTCGACATTTTCCTTGTAACCAACAATCTTTACATACTGCTGACTGAATACTTCTGCCTTTTGAAGATCCTCACATACACACTCCCCTTGTTCATTAATTATTCCTGGAATGTCCTTCTTGGAACCTGTTTCTGCCTTAAAATACCTATACATACCCTTCCATTTTTCACTAAAATTTGTATGACTGCCAATTATGCTTGCCATCATGTTATCCTTAGCTGCCTTCTTTGCTAGATTCAGTTTTCTAGTATGTTCCTTCAATTTCTCCTTACTTCCACAGCCATGTCTAACGCTATTTCTTTCCAGTCTGCACCTCCTTCTTAGTCTCTTTATTTCTCTATTATAATAAGGTGGGTCTTTACCATTCCTTACCTCCCTTAAAGGTACAAACTTGTTTTCACATTCCTCAACAATTTCTTTAAACCCATCCCAGAGTCTGTTTACATTTTTATTTACCGTTTTCCACCGATCATAGTTACTTTTTAGAAACTGCCTCATGCTTGCTTTATCAGCCATACGGTACTGACTAATAGTCCTACTTTTAAAATCTTCCTTTCTATAACATTTATTTTTAACTACGACAAAAACTGCTTCGTGATCACTAATACCATCTATTACTTTGGTTTCTCTATAGAGCTCATCGGGTTTTATCAACACCACGTCCAGGATATTTTTCCCCCTAGTTGGTTCCATCACTTTCTGAATCAGGTGTCCTTCCCATATTAGCTTATTTGCCATTTGTTGGTCATGCTTCCTGTCATTTGCATTTTCTTCCCAATTGACATTTGGTAAATTCAGATCTCCCGCTACAATTACGTTCCTTTCCATGTCGTTTCCCACACAGCTGATTATCTTATCAAATAATTCTGAATCAGTGTCAGCACTAACCTTTCCCGGTCTGTACACTCCAATTACATCAAGTTGCCTCTTATCTTGAGCCTTACACCTAGAATTTCATGTGTCTCATCTTTAACTTTTTCGTAGCTTACAAATTCTTCTTTCACCAGAATGTACACTCCACCTCCTACCATTCCCATCTTATCTCTATGATACACATTCCAGTTTAGAGAAGAAATTTCTGCATCCATTAGGCTATATCATTTCTAGCCATGATTAAACTCCTATTACAATACCTGTTAAGCATAAATCTCTTAAATTAATTCTATTCCTTTCTTTACAATACTTATACATTGATGGTTATGAATTTCATGTTTTTGGTCCGTATTGAACAATATATAAGTAATAATAATAATAATAACTTAAATGTTTCCACCTTTTCAAAACAATATATTCACAAATTTACAAAATTATACGGTACTAGTTTCGACCCATCTAGGGGTCATCATCAGCCGTATTGAAGCAAAGATCATTTGTGGCGAAATCCTAAGACATCTCATGTCACTTGTTATTCTTTAAAATAATATTGTCTTAGGATTTCGCCACAAATGATCTTTGCTTCAATACGGCTGATGATGACCCCTAGATGGGTCGAAACTAGTACCGTATAATTTTGTAAATTTGTGAATATATTGTATTGAAAAGGTGGAAACATTTAAGTTATTATTATTATTACTTATACTTATACAGTTCAACACTAATATTTTTATGTCATCCCTACTTGACTTTCAGATCTGTGTATCCTCATCACCGCTCCCTAGACAACCCTGTTTCCCTGAATGTACCTCTCTATTACCCTTCTAAACAAATTTCCTAACTTATACGTACCACTGCGGTTTAAGCTGAGTGCAGATCCCTATCTCCTACCCACCCATTAGTGTCTAGAAATTTTATTCCCGGTTTCCCACATACCCTCTCCACAGACTCATTTAAATCCCCAATTACCCTCCAGTCAGAATCCCTCCTACACAGTATTCCATTGATAACAATCTCCGCTTCCATAAACTTCACCCGTGCTGCATTTACCAGATCCCACACTGGTTAGTACTATGTTAGTACTTATCTCAGCATCTGCCTCAACCAGTTCCACTAATAATACCATGCTGGATCCCCCTCTTAATCATTATAGGATCAGATAGCACTACTCTAATTCTCTGAGCTCGATTTTCTAAAAATGTAGCCAACTATTCAACCACTCTTTTGTCTAGTCCAATAGCCCTCATTTCCTTCAGCAGTTTCCCATGATCTACAAAGACAATTCAGTAAAAATAACAAATTTATTTTTCCTATAGCACAATGCACCTTATAGACTACATCTCACCAGAAATAGATCCGAGCTAATATCGAAACAATCTGGGTCAGAATGATATAATACTCTTTCCTCAGTTTCTCCTGATAGAAAACTAGAGGAATGGCAGGAGTTCAAACACCCTCTCCTTATTAACAGCAAAAGAATGTGCACGTCAACAATAACACAACACAGTGGACAGCTCTGTTACTGACGATGTTTCCATGACAATAACAAATAATGCTTCCTTCATTATGATATTTCCAAAATATTTGTAGCAATCCCGTCAACTTACCAACAAAATTATTGATTTTATTAACTTTATACATCAGGAGCAGTACTGCATGAAGGTTGTACTTTAATGTAGGCAATATCAGTGTTCTTATAGAATATGGCAATTAACATTTGTTGTTCCCAAATATTTTCCTGAGAGAATACTATATCCCTCTTTATTATAGTTTATGAACAAATAGAAAAATTGAATCTTTTTCACATGACTTCCTCTCAATTTCTGAAATGTTCATGTATCGTAACGTAACTTTTAAAGCTTTTTAGTTTGTCGATAAGACAGTAACATAACTGTAAAAAATACACACTATTAAATAAAGAATGGCATATTTAATTCTACAAGAGTATTCTATCACATCACTTTAAATACAGCGACATTCCCCTTCTCTCTTCCTCTCCAATGGACACAATCATGACCGGGGCCTGGGGGCAGATGACCTTCGATGTTAGGCCTCTTAAAACAACAAGCATCATCATCATCAAGCAAGAATCCTGGCCCACTACACTCCCCTACTTCCCTTCCCCTCTTCACAGAATTTTCTACTCACCCCTCTGCTTAGCTACCATGACTGGGTAAGGCCACACTGCAGTCCAGAAGCACTTTCTGAAGGTGTCAGACTATTCATTAGCAGCTTTATATAAGAACAGAAACATTTCTGTAAGCTAATAAGGTGACAGTTGAATACTACTACAATCATTATGTGTTATTACTTGTTCATAATATCATGGATCAGATCATAAAATCCATCAGAGAACATTGCAAAGAGCCTAACACTCTAATATTTGCAGATGATGTTCTGATTCGGGGAGAAAATGAAGCAGAAGTATAGGAGAAGCTAAATCTTTGGAATGGCAAGTTTAAAGAATATGGACTAAACATAATTTTTAATTTTTTTTGCTAGTGGCCTTACATCGCACTGACACAGATAGGTCTTATGGCGATGATGGGACAGGATAGGCCTAGGAGTTGGAAGGAAGCGGCCATGGCCCTAAACATCACTGAACCTCGACTGGCGTTATGGGGTCTTTAAAGATACCATTGACTTTGTACACCCCTGGTGTGCCATCCGCATTCTGTTCTGGCTATAGCCATTCACTGTAGCTATCACTTAGTGCAAGGTCAACTGCTATCTGGAGTTGTAGCATTTAGTAAATATTGGTTTTCTCAGGAACTTGATTTAAATATTGTGTGGTGCCATTTACGACCCCACAACGGCGTTTGTGTTACAAAGTTTGTCATAACTTAAAATTTTGTAAGTGTTCATATGAAGTGCATGTTTGGTACTTTTTCTTCGTGTAAGCCTTGCTATGGCTTCCACATCTTGCCCTGGCATCTCATCCTAGCAGTGTTTTCGAGGAAAATGCCGAAAGAAGTGACGACAGCGATCTCTCGGATGAAAATGATCCAGATTACAATTCCGAGCATGACATGGATTCAGAACAAGAAGGTGAGAAAGACAAAGAGGGTAGTTTCACAGACAACCTACATGTCCATAACCAGCCGTCATCTTTCTATAGTAGAAACAGAATAAGTGGTCAGCTACCGAAACCAGCAGGCAAGTGAGACGTTAAAGTCACAGCACTATTGTCAAAACTTCCAACCTTAAAAGGAGGTGCGAGCAGATTAGGTGATTTGTGCAGCCCACTAGAATCATGGCAGTGTTTATTTACTGAAGATATGCTGGACACAATTGTTAAACACACAAATGAAAAAACTGCTTCATGACGGTCACATTATTCTGATCAAACCAGAACAGAACTCAGAGACACTAATGTCACAGAAATTCTCAGAGACACTAATGTCACAGAAATTAGAGCATTGATAGGGTTATTTTATTTTACTGCTATTTTTAAATTAAACCATGAAAGTACTGAATCAATGTTCACCACAGACGGATCAGGAAGGGACATTTTTTGTGGGACATTATTGAAGTAGAGATTCTTGACTTTAATATATTGCTTGAGATTTGATGATCTGACCAGCCGAGCTGAAAGGAAGGAAAGTGATCGTGCAGCAGCAGTGTCATGGCTGTTTCAGAGGATGGTAGAAAATTTTCAGAAATGTTACAACATAGGTGCTCATGCTTGTGTAGACGAAATGCTCGCCGGCTTTCAAGGTCGTCATAAATTTCGAGTATACATGCAAAATAAGCCAGAAAAGTATGGACTGAAAATAATGATATTAGCTGATGCTCGCACAAACTATCTCTTGAATGCCTATCTATAATGTGGAAAAGACAGCGATGGAGTTGGTTTACAAGCAGAAGAAAGAAGGTTTCAGAAACCGACTTAGTCTGTGATTAGACTAGCAAAACTAATATGCGGCACAAATGGCAATATTACATCCAACAATTACTTCACTTCAATAGAACTCATGTCAGAACTGAAGAAACGCAAATTAACTTACACAAGGATGATCAGAAAGAATAAAAAGGAAATACGTCCTGAATTCCAGCCAAACAGGAAGCGTATGGTGGGCTTTACAGAGTATGGCTTCAATGGTGACCTCACACTAATCTCTCATGTTCTGTAAAAAGGGAAAGCTGTGTTATTAGTGTCCAGTATACACCATTGCAAAGCTGCAGACCCTGAAACTGGTAAAGATGAAATCACAACATTCTATAATAATACTAAAGGTGGAGTGGATACCCTTGATCAGTTTTGTGTTACCTACAACACAAGCAGAAGGACACGCAGATGGCCTCTTGCGATTTTCTTCACCATCCTCAATATTACTGGAATAAATTATTTCACTGTACAGACATCACTCTCAAACTACATGCCTGTCACTCACTTTCAGTTTCTAAAAACATTGGCCAGACAATTAGCTGAACCCTACCTCAATGAAAGACCGACTTCTGAAAGAACTGCGAATGGTAGTGTCAAGAATTTTTAATAAGAAAACTGTTCCAGAGGTGCAATTATCCAATAAAAACTCAAAAAGGAAGCAATGTGCACTGTGTCGTCACTCTGCTGAAAAAAAAAAAAGACAAATCAGAACTGTGTGAAATGTGACCATCCAAACTGCCAAACTTGCCGTTCTGCAGTGAGTAAGGATTGTGGAGAAGAAGACATTTAGTGGGTTTTAAGTGATTCTGAAAATGACGTAAATGACTGTGAAATTCAAAAGTTTTATGAGTTTTGTATACTATAATATTTAAATGTACCTTTGAATTTGCTTTGGAACAATGAACATTTAAATTTTTTTCATTTCAGTTTAATTCGTGGGAGTGTCTGGCTCCATGGCTAAATGGTTAATGTGCTGGCCTTTGGTCACAGGCGTCCCAGGTTCGATTCCCGGCAGGCTTGGGAATTTTAAACATAACTGGTTAATTCCCCTAGCATGGGGACTGGGTGCATGTGTCGCCTTCATCATCATTTCATCCTCATCATGACGCGTGGGTCGCCAACGGATGTCATATCTAAAGACCTGCACCTGGAGAGCCGAAGTCTTCGGACACGTCCCAGCACTAAAAGCCACACGCCATTTCATTTCATGGGAGTGAGATTTTCTTTTAAAATCAGTGATGGTAAAACAATTGTGCATTATCTCACAATCTATAATCAGTAAAGATATTAATTTCTTATCGTAGGTAATGCAAAAGGTATAAGGAAACATAATTGACATGTATTTATTTTTGAAACTTAAATGAAAGGTGTTTGTGGTTATCCATTCTATGGTATCATTTTAGACCACACAACGCCATTTACGTACCAAGGTTTTCACAACGCCAGTTGAGGGTTAAAACAAGAGCTGTTGAAATGACTATCAACAGGAAAGGCACAGATCAAACATTTTCCTGGAGGGAACTCTGTTACAATCTGTTTCCAACTTCAAATATCCTGGAAGTATCATGTTAAAAGATAGCACAATCTGTCTGTCTGTTAGGTCATCAGCCCAGAGGCTGGTTGGATCCTCAAATAACATCACCAAAGGCTATGCAGTTATAGGGAAACCACAAAAACCAATGGCAGAACCAAAATGAGGCGTACTAGGCAAGATGAGGAATGAAGTAGTTTGCCATTGCTTTCCTCACTGGGCCAGACAGTGCTATTGTAGCACAACTAACCCTATGAGCAACACCTTTCATGACACTCAGACACACTGGTTGTGCTCTGAATGTCATTAATCACCACCACCCATACCCCAGCAGCTTCCATATTGTCACAGCCATGGATGAGACTGGGACTTCAGTGGAAGCTACACTTTGCTCTGGCCTGTGCCAAGAGATGAATGCAAAAGTACTGTAACCATCAAGAAATGACAGCAGGCAGGATAATACAATAAAACAAGAAATACTTAATAGGACTCAGAAAACTTCTCAATTTTATTTTCAAGTGAGAAATCTACTCTAGGATGATAGAATACCCATGAAAGCAAAACTGACAATGTTTTATACCTACTTCATTCCAGTTCTCACCTATGGACTCGAAACATGTACCCTACATAATAAGACTAATAGTAAAATCCAGTCATCATTATCATTATTCATCATCATCATTATCGGTTTGCCCTTCCAGCGAGCCGGGTAGTGTTTGAAAACGAGCGTCTTCCAAAGTTGCCTATTCAAAAAGATTTTGTTGTCAATGAGAGATTCCCAATTCCATCTTCTTCTCTCCACGTCTTGCCTCAGTTGCTCCATCCATCTTCTTCTTGGCTTCCCACTGGTCTTCTACCTGTTATTCTCTTTTCTAAATAAGCACATGGTAACCTTGTGCTATTCATTCATTTAACATGCCCAAACCATTTAAGTCTAGATGACCTAAGTCTTTCCTCCATCGATTCATTTAGTCCTAGGTTAGATCAGATCTCATCATTTTTCACGTGATCAAGTTGTGTCTTGTGTGTGTGTAGGGGGGGGGGGGGGCAGTTCTAAGAAATTTCATTTCACAGGCTTGAATCCTACTACAATCATTTGATGTTAGTGTCAGGTTTCCAGAGAATATGTAATCCAGTCAACAGAAATGAAATTCATCAGAACTATGAACCAAAAGACCAGGAAGGACAAGATTAGAAATTAAGCAAACGGGAAGGAGGCTGACGTCAAAATACCTGTTACCGAGCTTTCAGTAAGGTGCAGGCTACAATGGTTTGGACATGTCATGAGGATGGACAGAACGAGAACAGCAGGGAATTACTTTGACAGAGAAGTGAAAGGGGAGAGGCCAGTGGGAGCCCAAGAATCGATGGATAGACATAGTGAAATCGGAGGTCAGCAAGATGAATGTCAAGTAGGAGGACATGGAGGAACAGAAACAATATTTTGACAGGAAAAAGAGGTGAAAGCTTGTACAACACATCCAGGAAACTGGAACTGGAAAATGATGATGATGATGATGATGATGATGATGATGATGATGATGATGATGATGATGATGATGATGATTATGAAGAAGAAGAAGAAGAAGAAGAAGAAGAAGAAGAAGAAGATGATGATGATGATTATGATGATGATGATGATGATGATGATGAATATCACCAACTCCCAATCACTGACAAGTTTACGCAACGTAAACAATTTTGTACATGTGCATGATTTGAAGTGATTTCACAGAATCTGAGGACATTCTTGTAGAATGAAACAAGTCATTCTTTGTTTAATAATGTGTATTTTTTTATAGTTATGTTATAGTGTTATGTGTGTTATAATTAGTGTTTTTGACAGACTTAAAAGCATTAAAGTTAAATTAACTAAGTCAAGACTGAAAAATACGGCTTCCTTCTTAACAAACTGTTCATAAATCATCATAATCTTTATAGATACTTAAGTTACTTGACGCTTGACATACCAACGACAAAAAAATTTGGTAATGTGATGTTTTAAGGAGATGATTCGAGCAGAATGGGATCCACAAAAGTCTGTGCAGATGGTTTTGCAATTAAAACCATTATAACCATCTGCACAGATCAAGTCAAGGCAGTGATTACTCAGCTAAGAGAAAGAGAAGTGTTTGAAAATGAAAGGGTCAAAGGAGAACAAAGGTTGACCAAGTGAAGGAGTCTGACACAAGTAAGTAGAAGCAAGGCCAAAATCAACTATGAGCTCCATGGTCGCCAACCCACACGACAAATATGAGTCCCTGGGGTTACTCCTCATAGTGTGGCTTGGCCTATAAATGTACCACGAACATAATATCCATCCTTGAATCTGCCTCACATACCCCTTCCTTCTATTGGCAGACTGTATGAAATCTCCCCTGCCTCCTATATCGTGCCAGCCAGCTTGGACCATTAGGGGATGAACTCTTTTTAAAGTAAAGTTTGCTGTAAAATATGCCTTTAACTTCATGTCTAAGAGTGTTCTGAAACTGTAGTATGTTTCGGCGTTCCACAAAATTTTATTTTTTTTACTAGGGGCTTTATGTCGCACCGACACAGATAGGTCTTATGGCGACGATGGGATAGGAAAGGGCTAGGAGTTGGAAGGAAGCGGCCGTGGCCTTAATTAAGGAACAGCCCCAGCATTTGCCTGGTGTGAAAATGGGAAACCACGGAAAACCATTTTCAGGGCTGCCGATAGTGGGATTCGAACCTACTATCTCCCGGATGCAAGCACACAGCCGCACGCCTCTACGCGCACGGCCAACTCGCCCGGTCACAAAATTTTTAAAAAATGTAAAGTATCGGTGATAAATGTTAATACAACTGTTGCAGGCATATGACACATTTGGTACCAATAGCTTTAGCTGTTTCTTTATAACTGTCTCACAAATTTCAGGTATGCTCATAAGAGATTAAAAACATATGTTCTCTTGTCACTTTAATTCAATTGAAACAATTTGTATTCCACACTTGATTGCTATAAATAAATGTAGCCTAATTTTGAAGTTTATTTTGTAAAAATAGACCAAGCAGTTCTCCAAATATTGAGCTTCGAACACAAACTCAAATACCAATAGTACCACCCGGACAGTCGAGTCTCACAGAAGTTAAGAAACAACTGACCATCTTCACTGTAAAAGGAAGAACAGCTGGGGAAGCATCCAGGAGAAAATGGAAGAGGTGTAACCCTTCAAAGAATGGGTGTATTCAAAAAAGAAAGAGAAGAGCCATGAAGGACTCCCAAATATAATCAGCATCAGAAGCGAACAAGTGTTGACCAAGAGAGATCAGATCTCTCTCTCTCTCTTCAATCTATACACCCTTGACAGCATCTTGTGTGTTATCAGAGAGTAAATGCCTTTCTCCCCAGTTCTGTGGCAGCAACGTCACCTCATGGAGTAATTTTCCGACCAAGGTTTTCAACTGGTCATCCCATTTTCTGAGGCGTCTACATGGGGTTGTTTTCCTTCTACTTTCCCCTGTGCCACCAAGTTTTGCATGGCACTGTTTCTTCAGGACTTAGGCATTATCTATTCTTCTGATGAGCCCTGCACACAAGGCTTTCATCCTCCTCTTCTCCCCTTACCCACCCCCTGCTGGGTCGTACTTCTCCACCTTCCGCTCTCCTTCCATCGTTCCTCTTCCATCATTTAGTCCCAGTCCAGGTTTCTTCTTCTTGCACTCCTCTTTACCAAATCGATCCACCATGTTCTAGGTCTCCCTCTCACTCTCTTTCCCTGAAACTTCCTCTCCATCATCCGTTTTGGTATTCTTTCCTCCTCCGTCCAAGGTTATGAATTTCATTATTAATTCCGTATTGAATTAAGAGTACATATGAGGCATATAGTTTCAAACATGCCAAGTCCGTTGAGGAGTTTTTTTCTTGTTTCCTCTTTCTCTGCTCTCTCTTCAATGATTGTGTTCAGGTGTCACTATTCATGTTCCCATCTATTTATCAGAAGCAATCCAGAAAAGAATGAGGCAAGGCTGCTGTTTGCCCCCTTTCCTGTTCAATATTTATATAGGACATGCGGTAAATCAAAGAGGAATTCGGAAAGGAATCACAATCCAAAGAGGGGAAATCAAAACCCTGATATTTTCCCACGATATTGTTATTTTATCTGAGTCTGCAAAAGATCTGGAGAAATTGCTCAGTGGTATGGTCAGAGTCTTAGAGAAGAAGTACAAGATGAAAATAAATAAATCCCAAACAAAAATAATGGGGTGCAGTCAAACAAAGTTGGGTGATGTAGGAAATACTAGATTAGGAGATGAAATCTTAAAGGAAGTAGATGAATATTGTTACTTGGGTAGTAAAATAACTAACGATGGCAGAAATAAGGAGACTAGCACAAGCAAGGAAGGCCTTTCTTAAGAAAAGTAATTTGTTCACTTCGAAGATTGATATAAGGATTAGAAAGATGTTTTTTTAAGACTTTTGTCTGGAGTGTCGCAATGTATGGAAGTGAAACAAACTCAGAAAGAAAGAGAATAGAAGCTTTTGAAATGTGGTGTTACACAAGAATGCTGAAGGCGAGATGGTCAGATCGAATCACGAATGAAGATATACTGAATTGAATTCATGAGAGGAGAATGATATGGCTAAATTTGATAAGAATGATTGGGCATATCTTAAGATACCCAGGACTTGTTCAGTTGGTCTTTGAGGGAAGTGTAAGTGGTAAGAATGGTAGGGGTAGACCAAGATATGATAAGCAGATTAGAGCAGATGTAGGGTATAGTAATTATGTAGAAATGAAAAGGTTAGTACAGGATAGGGTGGCATGGAGTACTGCATCAAACTAGTCTACAGACTGATGACTCAAACAATAACATCTATCTACCTACGTGTCTGCCATTTTGTTATAAGGTCTTGGAAGGATCTTGTTAGTCTAGACCGGCTACAAGTGACATCACCGAGTTAGGGCTCCGTCCTCTCGCCACCGCAGCAACTAGTCAGAGCGGGCTGAACATGCAAGGCCAGCCCCTCCTCTACCACTATGGTTATCATCCGTTCTCTCACTAACCAACTTTTTCAATACCATATTTGACTCTGGCTCTGTTCCCAGTGATTGGGCTACAAGCATCACTGTGCCTACCTTTTAGCAAAAACATTATCCAGAAGAATGTGAAAATTACTGTCTAATTTGCCTCCTATTACACACAATGAAAATCTTTGAGAGAATCCTTGGTCGAAGATTGCATTAAATACTGTAATCAGCATTGGAACCAACCAGTGTGGCTTCATCACGGGTGCTGGAACAATCGATGCAAACTTTGCTGCTAGAGCGCTCACTGAAAAGCATGGAGAGAAACAACACCCACTGCATGATGCTTTACATAATCTCGAAAAGGCCAAAAGACCCTTGACCGTGTTCCACACTGTGCGATCTGGTATACACTTCGTGACCACGTCATACTAGAAATGCTTATCAATGTTCGCTGCACTGTTGGTATCTTGGAGAACTTCCCATTGAAACCTGATGTACACCAAGGCTCCACATTGTCTCCATTGCTCTTTGTGCTCGTCAGGGACACAATCACACGGAACCTGCAAAGGAGTGTCCCTTGGACTTTCTTATATGCAGATGATGTTGCACTTGCTGATACCACCAGAAGAAGATCGCAACGTCAAGTTGACAATTGACCAGGTGTCTCTCCCAATATGGTCTTAGACTGACCAAAAAAGAAGACCAAATACCTAGAAACCATCCTAAGCAATGACTCCATCCAACATCATGGAGAGACTGTGCACTTTACATATCTAGGATCCAACCCATACACCGATCGTGGGATAGACAGGTGATGAAGTGCAAAGTAGGATAAAGGCAGGATGGATTAGCTGGAGGGAAGTCACAAATGTACTCTGTGACAAAACGATGGCATTAGATCTTAAGTAGGTAGTACGTCCCATTATTTTACATGGTGTTGAATGTTGACTAGCTGACAATGCTATGAAGCACCAACTGCACAACATGGAAATGTGTATGCTCTGTTGGTTGATGGGCATCACACACTTGCATCATGTCAAAAACGACACTGTTCACCAGCATATGGGCATCGCACCCACCACTGAGGAGGCACGGGAAAGTGTCTCCAATGGTATGACACACTTGCAACAATTGCCAAATTGCACCCTCATCGTTTGTGTTGCATAAACTTGTGCATGATTGTGAACTGGTGATATTATACATAAGTGAGATAAATTATAAATGTAGAAGTCCGTTATTGACACTCAGTTACTCTGAGAAAGTTTTCAGTACCTCAATCAGTTTTATGACCATGGCATTCATAATTTATTCCACTTGCTCATTATACCACCAAGTCACAATTATTGCCAAGTTTATGCAAAGTAAACAGATATATGCATGGTCTATAACTGTTAGGTTCTTCAGTCTGCCAAAACTAATATTTACGATTAAGTAAAATTTAGAAAATACCTGAAAAAGTAAAAAACATTTAACAACAGACTATACCATAAAAAAGAAAAGAAACAATTCAATTAAAAACTCAATTAATACTATTAATTATGAGTCTAAATATGAGCCTGCTAGAATATAAAATGTATTTTAAAATCTCTTTATGTAATTTTAAGACATATATGAAGGAATTTTAAGTCACAAATGCTTAATTTTTAAGGCATTATTTTGATAATTTTTAAGCCATCAAAATCATGGCTACTGAGTGAGTTCACTGTGTGGTTACGGGTGCATAGCTATCAGTCTGCATTCAGGACATAGATGGTTCAAACCACACTGTTGGCAACCTTAAAGATGATTATTCCATGGTTTCGCATTTTCACACCAGGAAAACGCTAGGGCTGTATCTTAATCAGGACCAACGCTGCTTCCTTCCCACTCCTAGTTCTTTCCTATCCCAGTGTCCCATAAGACCTATCTGTGTTGGTGTGACTCAAAAAGCCAATTGTAACATAATAATCATAGCCCTGATGCCTTCAATTAATCATTCACCTACACTTAGGCCCAGGTGGGAGATTCCCTATCAGTACCTAGACTTTTCTTAAATGATTTCAAAGAACTCAGGAAGTTATCAAATATTTCCCTCGATAAATTATTCCAAACCTTATTCCTCTTCCTATAAATGAATATTTGTACTCCTGAATTCCAACTTTATCTTCAAGGTCAATGACCTAGATGTTAGGCCCTTTAAACAACAAGCATCGTCTTCATCATCAACAACATTATCTTCATATTATGACCTTTCCTACTTTTAAAATTTCCATTCAAGCTTATTCATCGACTAATGTAATTTCAAGCCATCTCTCCACTGACAGCTCAGAACATACCGCTTAGTTGAGCAGCATCTCCTTACTCAAAAGCCATGTGCCCCGAAACATGTTACTCTTATCCGTCGGTGCGAACTTCCCAGAATTGCGAAGTAAGTAACTACGTCCCAGTTACGAATTTCCGTTAACTAATGGCAACGTAGTGTTTCAATTGAAGCAAAGGATCGAGGCATACTACTAGTTTTGATCGGCCCACCGGTGACCCGAAGGAAGTTTTTTTCATCTTCCATTCATATCGCTTCGGGTCACCTTGAGTCCCGATTGTTGTCTGACCTATATTTTTGCGCGGGAATCACTTAGCGCGGTTACGGTGAATAAAGCCTAGAGTGTTGCTGCCCTCAGATCGTAGATTGTTGTTTAAGGAGTACCACCCTTCTGATATCTGCTTTCTACATTGCTCTTAGGAAAGCCAATAGAGGTTATTGGAGTAGTTATTGATATATTTATTATCTTCTGTATATAATATTTACAAGCAATTTCACATCCTTTTTTAGGTATGGAGCTTTCACATTCTGACACACCGGTGGCACGGAAAAGAAAGAGGGTTAGGACAGCACTGGGGTGGGCCTATATCACGTTCCATGCGGTTCGGGTTACCATGTGCCCCGAAACATGTTACTCTTATCCGTCGGTGCGAACTTCCCAGAATTGCGAAGTAAGTAACTACGTCCTAGTTACAAATTTCTATTAACTAATGGCAACATAAGTGTTCCAACTGAAGTAAAGGATCGAGGCATACTGCTAGTTTTGATCGGCCCACCGGTGACCTAATTATTTCCGGGGTCATTTCTGTTTCACGCAATTGTTGAATCGGAACACTGTCGCACAGGTAAATACGCTGGAATGTCTCCTCAACAATAACGCACACAACAAGTGCACATGCATGGTTTAGGATGTCATACTAGGGAGTAAACAAAGTCAAATTCGTCAGGTCACCGGTGACTCGAACCGATAACAACTAAAGGCAGCATCGGGTCACCGGTGGGCCGATACGACGCAACATTAAGTGATCGAAATTTACTGCCGCAGGGAACGTGTTAATTGGGGTCATACCAGATACATACACTCTCCTTTACATCCATCCCCTGTGGCTGGGGGCAGTAGAATAACACCCACGGTATTATCTGCCTGTCATAAGAGGCGACTGAAAGGGCCCCAGGGCTCTGAACTCAGGAGCGAGGGTTGATGACCATGGGGCCCTTAGCTGAGTCCTGGCATTGCTTCCACTTACTTGTGCCAGGCTCCTCACTTTCATGTATTCTATCCAGCCTCCCTTGGTCAACTCCTGTTCTTTTCCGCCCCCGACGGTACTAGAGCACTCGAGTCCTAGGGAGTCTTTCATTTTCATGCCCTTCATGGCCCTTGTCTTCTTTTGACCGATACCTTAATTCTTCAAAGTGTTGGATACATTCCATTTTTCTCTCTGATTAGTATTATATAGAAGATGGTTGCCCGGTTGTACTTCCTCTTAAAACAATAATCACCACCACCACCATTACATCTTTACTACAATCCCTATGTACCCTCATAATTATGTGAAGAGACCTGTAACCATTCTTTACAACCTCGTTAATGTGATTACCCCCGATGAAGACCCTTCCTTATATTAACATCCAAGTACTCACAGTGATCCCCATAAGTAGCTTTCACCCCATCAACAGAACCATTAAGACTGAGGGGACTTCTCCTCAACATGACTTTTCATCCCATTCAGTATCATATCATTGCCTATTGCCCATCACACAACATTATCAACGTCTTTTGTGGTCGCTCACAATCCTACAATTAATTTACTACTCTATACAGTATAACACCATCTGCTTACACAGTAGTACAATATTTCTAAATGAATCCAGGAGATATCTCTTCAGTTTCTGTACATGATTATGAACTTACCTGGTGGAACCAATGTGTGTCCAAATCGAAATGCTGCAGCCTGGAAGAATTGGTCTATCTGTGGATCAATACTCGGATTGTAACCTGGGAAAGACAGAAAATATATAAAGCAAAATATTCACCCCAGAACTCACACCGAATTGTCACAATTTCAATTTCTGTTTAATTTTGAGTCTTTGGATTTTATAGTTATAAATCCTGGCTTCTTCTTGTACAATAACTGTGTTTTTATAACAACTATGAGAGCTGGTAATTTAATACAGGATATCTCTGTGTAAAACATGCTGCAGTGACACAAAGCTGTTGTATACTGATGCCTGTCACAAGATCTGTTCTCTGGATGGTGAGAATGGAGTGGTCTACCTCTTGTTCCCCTCATGGTGGGGGCAGGAGAAAACTCCCACCGTGAGAGGTGACTAAAAGGGGAACCCAAGGGCTCTCAACAAGGTAGCGTGGGTTGGTGACCAACTGGCCCCTATCTGAGTCTAGCATTGTTTCCAATTACTTGTGCCAGTCTCCTCACTTTCCCCTATCCTATCAGACCTCCCTTGGTCAATTATTGTTTTTTTTTCCTTCAATACCTTAATTCTTCAAAGGTTCAGTCATCTTCGTTTTTCCCTTTTGATTAGTGTAAACCTAGGATGTTTACTCAGTTGTACTTTCTGTTAAAACAATGATTATTATTATTATTATTATTATTATTATTATTATTATTATTATTATTATTATTATTGATTGGGCCTACTGAGGACCACAGGGCTTGTTTCGACTCCTTATATGGAAATTCTGTTTTTTCTTCGCCCAGAAAGCTTTCATCTTCTAGCTGTGTGCTTGTTTCCCTTCCTCGGTCCACTTCGGTCGGGCGGTGCCTGTACTCTGCTAGTGAGAGACTCTGGAAAGACACCTTGAAAGGTCAACTGCCGGAATAATACACAATCCTGTATGCTTTGTTCTGAAATCCCCAGCTATTCTTAAACGGGCTTCACTGTGGTGATCCATTTATTTTTGGACGCTTTCCCTCTGCCTGTTGTTGTTGTTGTTGTTATTATTATTATTATTATTATTATTATTATTTCGTATGGCAAAATAAGGATACACTGGAAATGTAAATATTACAATAACCTATATACAGAATTTACAGATCAGGTAAATTAAAGTGTAATGTCCAGTGTATTCAACCAGTTCACAACTTCATCAGTGGCACTGTGTATATCTTGAATAGTTCCTTCAAATCTTCTTCTTGGGCATTCCGTAGTAATGTGCTGGATGGTCTGGGGGACACTGTCACAGTCGCAGTATGAGTTTTCAGCTTTTCCCCACTTGTGAAGCCAGAATATGCATCTTCTGTGGTTTGTCCTAACTCTGTGTAAAGATATCCATGCTTTCTAGGTAAATTGAAACCAGGCGGAGCTTTACGTGGATCGTTAATTAAACCCAGCTGATCAGGGTTTGAAGAAGACCATTCTTCTTTCCAGGTCAGATTAGCATTAAAATATGTTTCTGCCAATGAAGCGACTGATGCATGATGAGGAACAACAAGACTGAATTCCATGCTAATATGAACTCTGAATTGTTAAGTGCTCTGTTAGTGCAGAGGATGCACATGATATGAAAAGAAAAAGCATGTCACCAGTGTATGTTTACCAAACGGGAATATACGCTGCTAAGGGAGCAACTACAGTACTCAACAAAAGAAATGATCCTTCAACCTCCACTCAGGTATGTACTGCAGATCACCTGTACTTTAGCAGGTAAGAATCATATATTCTTTATATGCCAGTCTTCGAATATGTTACATCTGGTTGAATTGTATGTTTTTCATTGATTTTTCAATGATATGTAAGTTAGTAAGATCTCGGGAAAAACATTCTATGGCCGCTCCCCCTCCCTCATATCCTAATGGCTGCATTACGAATTGCCTTTCTTGAAAGTTGGCATCTCTGCATGGCATGGGAATGTTGTGTGCTGGATCAGCTGCCATACTGCTGAATATAGATCATGATACTACATATTCCTTTTGATTTATCAGAACTCTTTATCTCCCCTGTGGGTGGAGTGAAAGGATGCATGTCGTAAGAAACTACTAAGAAGGGAACAACCAAAGAATCTGTACTCTCTCACCTTCTAAGCCCAAAACATACCCACGATTCTGTGCTTTTCCAGGTAGTGGAAAACTTTACATATCCCTCTCTCCCTCTCTTTTTTTTTAATTTTTTTTTTTTTTACAACTGAGCACAACAATATTGTACATATATATTGTGCACGCATGGTTAAAAGTGATTTGATGATATACGAGGGTGTTTTTGCAAAACAAAACATTCAGCTTGCAACAGAACAAAACATGTCATTCTGCTATTAATATATTTTTTTACAAGTACGTTGTAGTGTTTTAGGCATTATACTTTGTGTTTCAATAGACTGGAAAAACTCATAAGTTATATCCAAGAAAACTGTGACACTCTAGTATCAGGAGGTGAAAAAGGACGTAGAATGAACTGGAACAAAAGGAGCAGAATTCAACAACAAACCAAACCCCATGGCACTACAGCCCTTGAAGGGCCTTTGCCTACCAAGCGACCACTGCTCAGCCCAAAGGCCTGCAGATTACGAGGTATCGTGTGGTCAGCACGACAAATCCTCTCGGGCATTATTCTTAGTTTTTTTTGCTACGGGCTTTGCGTCGCACCGACTCAGATAGGTCTTATGGCGACAATGGGATAGGAAAGGCCTAGGAATGGGAAGGAAGCAGCCGTGGCCTTAATTAAGGTACAGCCCCAGCATTTGCTTGGTGTGAAAATGGGAAACCACGGAAAACCAACTTCAGGGCTGCCGGCAGTGGGATTCGAACCCACGATCTCCTGGATGCAAGCTCACAGCCGCGATTCTTAGTTTTCTAGACTGGGGCCTCTATCTCACCGTCAGATAGCTCCTCAATTCTAATCACGTAGGCTGAGTGGACCTCGAACCAGCCCTCAGATCCAGGTAAAAATTCCTGACCTGGACAGGAATCGAACCCGTGGCCTCCGGGTAAGAGGCAGGCACGCTACCCCTACATCACGGGGCCGGCAAATTCAGCAACAGCAAAGTCTAAATGTCTAAAATCACAAACACCAAGAGTTTCTATAAAAAGATTATATCCTGGATCCTGAATCTATTGATGGAAGAAAGGAGAAGAATATGGATTGAAAAAATGAGGGAGTATTAGGCAAGGATCAAAGCCTGGATATAGCCCAAATCGAATTAACCTGGTACACAATCACCCAAAACAAAAAGAAGAAAGAACACTGAAAAAGGACGCCTGGTAGCCAAACTAGACCTCAGATCTCTCCTGATTATTCTAATTCACAGTGTAAGATTGACCGAGTGTGAAAGAAACACTAGATATCAAAAAAGTGTGTATAAACTGTACTTCATATTTAATGAGAGAGAGATATGTGGGGTAAATGGTTGTTTCCTACACACAAAGAATTTATCACTTTCCTCCAGTAGTACTAACCTTGATATGGAGGTAAGTGATCATTGAGCCATGCTGGTAGCCACTCATTGATAACAATGTGCTGGTAAGTGGCAATCACCCACTTGCGTGCTTCGTTGAAGATCTTGTCATCGCTCCAGTTCCTGTGCGCCTCCTTCATGTGCTTAGCCAAGACATTGTGCCACCGGAACCACAGGATGCCAAATACCAACAGGAAAGGGTTCTCGTTTCCTCGAGGATTACCCAGCTCTGGAATAACAAGATACACGTTATTTATATCAAGTCGTAGAACATTGAAAGGAACTAAATTACAGGTCAGAGTGAAAAGATGGAGAAATAGATGGATATTACAAAAAGACAAGGAAAAACTCCATATCTTTATACACTGTTGTCTTCAAATATATCGGCTCTCTCCATATCAATCCCAGTTCTCCTTTATCCACCACTCCTTTTCCTCCTTTCTATTTCTTTTACTTTGTTAAGAAGGAAGCTGTCTTTTCCAGTGTCGACTTAATATACATTTCAGTTTGAAATAAATTTCATTTTGGATCCGTATTGACAATTATTAAGTTATATAATTTCAAACACTAGTATATTGGTTCGATCTAGTCAATACCTATAAGTTTATTTACAATTCAAAGTTGTAAAAACATCTTATTAAAATAACAGGTCATGTTTTGGCTGCATTAGGCCATCTTAGGCAAACTAAGAAAATTACAATCAGAACAATAGAAAAAGTACTGGTTAATAATAATAATAATAATAATAATAATAATAATAATAATAATAATAATAATAATAATAATAATAATAATAATAATAATAATAATAATAATAATAATAATAATAATAATAATAATAATAATAATAATAATAATAATAATAATAATAATAATAATAATAATAATAATAATAATAATAATAATAATAATAATAATAATAATAATAATAATAATAATAATAATAATAATAATAATAATAATAATAATAATAATAATAATAATAATGTTATTTGCTTTACGTCCCACTTACTACTTTTATGGCTTTATTTGGAGATGCCGAGGTGTCAGATCAATCAATCTGATCTGCATTTAGGGCAGTCACCCAAGTGGCAAATTCCCTATCTGTTGTTTTCCTAGCCTTTTCTTAAATTATTTCAATAACATTGGAAATTTACTGAACATCTCCCTTGGTAAGTTATTCCAATCCCTAACTCCCCTTCCTATAAACGAATATTTGCCCCAATTTGTCCTCTTGAATTCCAACATTATCTTCATATTGTATACCTTATGGGGCTGATGACATAGATGTTAGGCACCTTTAAACAAGAAGCCACAATTTTTCATTTAGAGCTAAATCAACAAAATATAGATACATATTTGTATTAAATTATTATAAATGAAAAAGCTCCATACAGTTCAATACAGCCACAGGATTCAACTTTGAGGAGTATTTTCTTCTTCCATTAATGCCTACTGGCAACAGACGTTTTTAATGAATATTGCAAGAGAGGCATATGTTTTAACTTTAAGTAGGATTTAAAAAATGGGACTGGTGTAATTTGAAGAAATGACATCTTTCGATTTTAGATTTTAATTTGGATTATGAACTTATTTTGAGATTCAAGTTGAATGCACATACGAAGGTAATCCCAAAAATAAAGTTTCCTATTTTTTTATAAATACGTAGACCTGTTTATTTCTACAATGGTTTACATCATTTTACAGCTTGAACAGTTAGCTATTTTTCTACATAATCACCATTTCGGTCCATGCATTTTTGTAGGCTGTGACAGTTTTTGTATGCCCATGTCGTACCAGCTCGCCGCCATGCTGTTCAGGAAGTTGTGAACCTCAACTTTCACCTCGTCGTTGGTGCTGAATCGCTTTCCAGCCAAATGTTCTTTTAACTTAGGGAACAGGTGATAATCACTGGGTGGCAGTCGGGACTATAGGGTGGGTGGGTGATGATGTTCCAGTGAAACTGTTGCAGGAGAGCAACGGTTTGCCCGGCGAAGTGTGGGCGCGCGTTCATGGAGAATATTTATGCCCTTGCTCAACATTCCTCTTCTCCAGTTCTGTATTTCCCATCTGAGTTTTTTCAGGGTCTCACAGTACCTGCCAGTGTTAACTGTGGTCCCAGGGGGCATAAAGTCAAACAACAATACCCCTTTTTGATCCCAAAAGACAGTTGTCATGACTTTACCGGCATACTGTGTTTGCTTGAGTTTCCGTGGCTTTGGTAAAGAGGGATGCTGCCACTGGCGTGATTGTTGCTTGGTCTCAGGTGTAAAGTGGAACGCCCAGGTTTCATCACCCGTGACAATTGAATCCAAATAGTTGTCCTGTTCAGCTGCAGAGCATTGAAGAAATGTGCGGGAAGAATCAACTCGTTGCCGCATGTGGTCTTCAGCCAGGATGCATGGCACCCATCTTGCACACACCTTCCGGTATTTCAACTTTTCTGTTAAAATTCCGTGAGCAGCGTTTCGGGAAACCTCAAGAACCAAAGTGCAGAGATCATCCAGGCTGATCCGCCGATCTTCACGCATGATTCGCTCAACCTTCACGACTGTCTCGACGGAAATTGGCGGTCTCCCGCTCCTTTGTTCGTTGTGAATTTCAGTCCAACCGGCTGCAAACTCTCTACACCACATACGAACATTTTTGACATCCATGCATGTCTCACCATACACTACCATCAATTGGTGATGGATTTCAAATGGTTCAGTACTTTTTGCATTCAAAAACTGAATAACTGCACACACTTTGCACTTGACAGTAACATCCAATGGGAGCTCCATTCTCAACAGCTGCCAAGCTAAGACTGAGAACCTCAGCGCAGCGTGCGCATGTTTATATGCGAGCGCGGGAAACACTCTTCACAATATTGTGACCAATAGCCACACAAACAGAGTTCTGTATTTATAAAATATAGGAGACCTTATTTTTGGGATTACCCTCTTATTTGATACATACTGTGTATACAGTGTTTTTAGTGTGTTAGATCTTGTTTTAAATGTTTAATATGTTTGTGCACACCATCACATAGACAATATCTTATTTATGGGTATTTTAATTTAGACTTTATAACAGCTGAAGAGGGCCAAAACATGAACTGTGTTTTTTGCACATATAATTGATCACTAAGAGTGACTGTAAGGCTGTATTGGTTTGGTGAATCTCCCCAAGAGTTATAATTTTAAATTTCGGAGTCAAGACGGAACAAGGATGAAGTTATTAACTTGTAACATATCACTTAGTTGAGCTGCTTGTCTCCTTTCTCCCAAGTCTTTCCAGCCCAAACTATGCAGCATTTTTGTAATGCTACTCTTTTGTTGGAAATCACCCAGGACAAATCTAGTTGCTTTTCTTTGGATTTTTTCCAGTTCTCCAATTAAGTAATCTTGGTGAGGGTCCCATATAGTGGAATCATAAACTGGGGTCTTACTACAACCCCTAAATACTCTCATAACCACGTGCAGAAATCTGTACACTTTATTTACAATCCCATTTATGCAATCACCACAATGAAGATCTTTCCTTATATTAACACCTAGGTACTTACAGTGACCTCCCAAAGAAACGTTCACCCCATCAATGCAGTAATTAAAACTGAGAGGACTTTTCCTATTTGTGAAACTCACAACCTGACTTTTAACATGTTTATCATCATACTCGCTGTCCATCTCACAACATTATCAAGGTCATTTTTCAGTTGCTCACAATCTTGTAACTTATTTATTACTCTACAAAGAATAACATCATCCGCAAAAAGCCTTATCTCTGATTCCAGTTCTTTGCTCGTATCATTTATATATATAAGAAGAAAACGTAAAGGTCCAATAATACTGTCTTGAAGAATTCCCCTCATAATGATTACAGGATTAGATAAAGCTTCACCTACTCCAATTCTCTAAGAAATTTAGCCACCCATTCAGTCACTTGTCTCTCTAGTCCAACTGCACTCATTTTTGCCAGTAATCTCCCATGATCTACCCTATCAAATGCCTTAGAATGGTCAGTCATGAAACTGACACAGGAATGCAGGTTAATCAAGCTTATTTGTTAAATTTCAAGAAATAGTCCCACTCTCTCCCTCTGCCTTCTCCTTGTATAATACACTTAAGCTTAACTGTGGCCACATCTTTTAAAAGTGTGAATTTTTATACATTGTATAGGAAATTACATGGACATCATTATTTATTATAAATCTGCCTCGACAATGTCTCTGTCTTAACAGATTCGAGTGCTGTGCAATACATTACTTGTCTCTGAAGGCGGCAGCCATTAGCAAGGTGGGAA
Source organism: Anabrus simplex (assembly GCF_040414725.1). Taxonomy (NCBI): domain Eukaryota; kingdom Metazoa; phylum Arthropoda; class Insecta; order Orthoptera; family Tettigoniidae; genus Anabrus; species Anabrus simplex. Next base: position 425,189,469 of record NC_090269.1, on the reverse strand, counting down.
AAAGTGTTTCTCAATGTGAGAAGTAGCAACAGACTTTTTAATACTCCTAAATACATTTGTCTATTTAAAATTATGAAAGATTTAAAATTAGACAAGTTTCTCTTAAAGCAATAATCACCACTGCCATTCAACATTTTTTAAAGAATAAATTGAAACAGTAATAAAAATCAATACAGGAAGAATTTTGAATAATCAAGCTTGACTGAATATATATACATTCAAAGCTGCCATGTGTTTCAAAAAGTAGCAATAAATAGTTGATTTATTTTCCTTCTCAGGTGAGAGCAATGATGTCCACTCGGAATGCCTCAAGTTCAGCTTTCAAAATTTCACTGAGAGCATGTCAAAGGATGTTCTCGACATCAGAGAGGACATTCAAGAAGATGACTGTAAGTGAGGCTATAAATCTAACGATGGACGAAGAAATTACGCGAGATGAACGTGTTTTCCTGATAGGGGAAGATGTAGGTCTGTTTGAAGGGGCTTTTAAAGTCTCTAAAGGTCTGCTAGAGAAGCACGGACATAAACGCATAATAGATACACCAATTACAGAAAGTGCATTCACTGGTATTGCAATAGGAGCAGCCTTAGCTGGATTACGTCCCATCTGTGAGTTCATGACTTACAATTTCTCGTTACAAGCAATTGATCAAGTAGTAAATTCCTGTGCCAAGATTCTGTATATGTCTGGAGGGAAAGTGGCATGTCCCATCGTATTTCGTGGAGCCAACGGTTGGACGGCAGGTGTGGGAGCGCAGCACGCACAGTGCTTTGCTTCATGGTACAGCAGTGTTCCTGGACTCAAGGTTCTGTCCCCGTACTCGAGCGAAGACGCTCGGGGTCTTCTGAGAGCTGCAATCCGAGATCCAGACCCGGTGGTTATATTAGAATCTTCCATGCTCTACAATGAATCTCATGAAGTCTCCCAGGAGGTCCTTTCAAAGGATTTCATCGTGCCAATTGGGAAAGCTAAAATCGAGAGGCCTGGCAAGGATGTAACCATAGTAAGCCACAGTATTGGAACTAAAATAGCTCTCGAAGGAGCAAAGTTACTTGAAAGTGAGAAAATAGACAGTGAGGTCATTAATCTGCGAACTCTACGGCCCTTGGATAGTGAAACCATTCAGAAATCAGTGGAAAAGACGCACAGGTTGATTACAGTGGAATTTGGTTGGCCACAGGGTGGTATTGGTTCATCCCTTTGTGCAACTGTGATGGAAAGTCCTGCATTCTTTTGCTTAGATGCCCCTCCTATTCGTTTAACAGGAGCTGATGTTCCAACACCATATGCATCACCACTAGAAAAAGCAGCATTTCCAAGACCAGAAGATGTTGTGAAAAATGTCAAGAAATTGATGAAGATAAGTATCGACCCACCAAAGTGTGGCTCAAAATGACTGTTCCATATTACTCGTACATCCAACAGTGTATGTTCCTATGTCTTGTTTTGAAAACATAATTATATTACCAGAAAATAAAATTCACTGAGCTCTTAATCCACACTCATTATGAACTGAGTTGCACAAGAATTAATTAATTAATTTAATAATTTATCAGACCAACCTTGCTTTTTTTTTTTTTTTTTTTTTACAATATGCTTTATGTCACTCTGACACAGATAGGTCTGATGGTGATGATGGGATAGGAAAGGGCTAGGACTGGGAAGCAAGCGACCATCACCTTAATTAAGGTACCCCCAACATTTGCCTGGTGTGAAAATGGTGAACACGGAATACCATCTTCAGGGCTGGCGACAGTGCGGTTCAAACTCACTATCTTCCGAATGCAAGCTCGTAGCTACGAGGCCCAAACCACACAGCCACTTGCTCGGTAAGACAGGAGTAACAGGCATGAAAGTAGTGAGAATGATTGCTGGTACAAACAGGTAGGAACAATGGCAGAAGGGTACTCGTGATGGGGAGATAAAGGCTAAGTTAGACATGAGCTCGATGGATGAAGCTATATGCATAAACCAGCTTTGGTGGTGAGGTCATGTGAGGCAAATGGAGGAGGCGAGGTTATCTAGGAGAATAATGGACTCTGTTATGGAGGGTAAGAGAAATGGAGAGAGACCAAGACGACAATGGTTAGACTCAGTTTCTAACGATTTAAAGATAAGAGGTATAGACCTAAACGAGGCCACATAACTAATTACAAATAGAGGATTGTGGCGGCATTTAGAAAAATTCACAGAGGCTTGTAGACCGAGTGCTGAAAGGCATAACAGAATATAATAAGGTTTGATTGATTGATTTATGTATTTATTTATTTATTTATTATTTATTTGCTAGTGGTTTAACATAGCACTAACACATCAAAGGTCTTCAACAATGGAAGGATGATGTGTCTGTAGCAATTCACGCTAGTAAAGCCCATCCGGATGCTTCTTGTAGGAATCTCTAAATCCATATTCTGTTTCCAGTTACTCAACCAGGTCAGGAATAGAATAAATGAAGTCCCCATCTAGCGGTGAATATAGGAATTGTGCCAGCTGCTGAAGCCTGTCACACTCCTATTGTAGGAATATAATATCAAAATATAAAAAGCTCATCAAAACAAAGTTTGTGTAACATAGATGAGAGCAGTCACCTATATGACAAAGTTTCTGATGTATTGAATTCTTGTAGTAACACCCCACCTCATGTATCAGAAAGTAAATTAGGCATTATAAAGGATTTTGAGGGAAAATTTAGTCATAGATAACAGTCTTGTCTGGCTGATCCAGTACGCTATGGTAGAGTAGATCTTACAGTCAGGCAGCAAGAAATAACTCAACCCCCTAAACGGACCAATGGCTTCGGACATATGAGTTCTCTTAGGAGGGGTAATGGTCTCCTCAGTATAGAAAACGACACTGGAACCCATCAGGCAGTATCTGTCCCCAGGTTAGGGGCAGCTGCAGAGAGTGTCTGTTCTCCATGTTAGGAGCAGCCTCATGACCTGCTGGCAGCAGCTCTAAAATGTCTTTGGGAATGGCAAGCCCATTGTAACAACAGCCTAAAAATGAGTGCAAATATGGTGCAGCCTTGAAAAATGCTACAGCATCCCTTGCAGGCGATGCGCAGCTCTTAAGGTACTGGGGGAGCTGTGAGAAGTGGGCAACCAGTACCACAATACGGTATATCCAAATCGGAACAGTTGAAAAAAAAAAAAGCATGAAAGGGAGGGGGAAGGGAAATAAGATGAGTATTAGGACGGGGAAAGGATTTTCTTCACCGGGTATTGCTGAAGTTTAGTAATAGCATAGATCTAGGATGACATCAGAAAATAATTTACAATCGTCCGTAGCGCAGTGCGTGAATAGAAGCAGTCTAAGTTATGAGTTTTTAAAGGGAAGCATAACCACTCGACAGAAGAAAGTATTACAGCAGGCAATAGCCCGAATGAAAGTTTAGAGTCCAAATGCAGATAAATATTATAAGTCTTGCTCACCAAGTCGCTGTAGATAGAGTCCAGATGAATTTGACATGAATACAATAAGCACGGTATTAGTGTGTGGTCCACCACTCCTCCACGAAGCCCGACTCAACGGCGGAAAGGCGGAGAGAGCAATATATAGTAGAAAGGAAGATTCCAGAAGAAGAACGCAGGCTACAAGCCAGCGAGTTCTAGAAACATAATGTCACGTGGTTACACAGCGCACAGGCACAGTGAAGTGCAGCGAAGATGACGTAATCAGTCAAGTAGACGACAGGTGAGCGAGGTGCATGGTGCGGCGAGAAGGAAGTAGAAGCGAGCAGCAGTAAACAAGGTAGGAATATGTAGAGTAGATTCGGCGATCGTAATACAGTCAACATCCTAACTCAGACAGACAATATAGTTGGTCCATTATTGGACATTATAAATTTTCCAGCTAACTCATTCCTGGTTGCCAGTGTTTCACCCCAGTGTGCTAATTTGGGCTCATCAGTTCGTAAATAGCACACCTACTGAACCATTCTGTTCATTACATAATAGGCGATATTTAACACAGGTGAAATATTGCGCAACATGACACCAAATATAAGGGCGTGTTGCAGTATAGAACGTGGGAACTTGGAGGTGGTTCCGTAGGCAGGGTGTGACTATGCATGAGTGAAACAGAAGATATGTTGGAGAAGGAAAGAGAGATAAGAATTTTGTTTTGGGAAGTACCATGCCACCCTAACAATATTTAAAGCGGGAATAGTCAGGTTCACCACGACATGGAAATCGAGTGATATCTCCTCTACCTAAGGGTTTACCAGGATAATAAAGTGTTGGAAATTATCTCCAGAATTTTAGGAAGCTAATGATATGTTTAACGCCATTAATAAGTAACAAGATTGATAACTTCACATTAATCCAACCACCGTGGGAAGCTGTTTAGTGGCTTCATACCAAACTCAAGAGTGTTTAAAGGGAGTTTCCCTGGCATGGCTTCACTTTTTGCTCCCTATAAGAGTTGAGAGATGTGGAAGGAGGCTGTTCATTCGATGGTAAGATTGCTGCTGGTGCGTGTCGCGAGTCTGTCTTACTGCGCCATTAACCTTTGTCTGAACAAAGACTGTAATTACTTCAGTGGGGTCGTGCTAATTTTATTCATCGGAGAAGTGATTTGTAAGCCTGTTCAATAACTATTTTAACATGTGGCTACATTAAGATTGTATTGAAAAGGTGGAATAAAAAATCACAATATTGTAAGCATATTATAGCAGATTCAATACGGGTCTAATCATGAGATTAGTTACATGTAATTAAGATTTTTTTGCCGTGTGGTCGCGAATTTGCGAGCATTCAACTAGAAACATTGCCGTATGTATAGACTTCTTCGCAGAAGTGGCAAGGGCGAATGTAGCAATAGACAATATTCGGTAATAGGATCAGAGCCGCTAACTAAAATTATCCAAGTTTTGTTTACAGGACACACATGTGTGGTGAAGTTGAGCTAATTGAAGTGACAATATAGTTCAGCAGATAAGGCTACTAGTTTTGCATTTCAGTAAAGTAGGCCTATACACATGTTAAGGCATAATTTCGTCTGTTGACAGGACAATAATGTTAACGTCATGATATGCAAGTCATTTATTTTACACCCATGAAATTCAGTAGGAGAGACGTTGGTGTTGTGAGGTTTATTCACTAAACATCTCATTCCAGTAAGTATCATAATGAGTTCAAGACCGAACGTACAAAATCTTCAAGCTGGTATTCGGGAAGACAACTTCAGAATGGAGCCGACCTACGCTGCTGGGAACAAGAGGATCAACCCAGGACAACATTGTCACCATGATGGGCTGAAAGGGCAGAGCTGAGCCCTGAAGGAACGATGAGAGGGTCACTGAATATGAGATAAGCGAACCACCCTGGTAAGCATGTGGTAGGATTAGCGACAATTACGCAGAAATTTAGTAATTAAGTATGTAAATATTAGTAGTTGAGCCCTCTTGGCAATTAGAATACGACTTGATCATAGCCCATCAGGCTATTTATCAAGATGGCTTTAAAATCATTAATGTTTTTAATGTACAGAATTTATTATGTAGGGAGTAGTAGGGTGCGTTGTATTATTTTATGGGCGGAAGAGAGCTAGAAGTTACTTAAGGTTGTTCATTTTAATGGTAGATCATAATATTCCCTAGTGTTTCGTCTTGAGGTTAAATTTTGTTGTAAGTAAGGATCATTTTGAATAGCTTATCACTCTCTCTTATATGGAAGGATAGAAAGATCTGTGTAACGTAGCATTTGCATGTTGTCTGGGCAGGGTTATTTGCATGTTTTCATTTAATTAAATTCTGTTGAGAAATTTAAAACACATTGTAAGCAATGTCATCAAAATCTCTGACTAAGTTTCACACTGCCAAATATGGACTCGAACCATGGGTCTGGAGGGTGTCAGATTACGCCATATGTACAGAGTGTCATGATTTTATGCGAAATAGTACGGTATAGTACTGTGAATGAAGACCTGAGGCCAGATATGTAAAATGAGAATTTCTTCCTTACTTGTCATAAGAAATTATGTAATGGCTCATAGGTTTGTCAAAAGACGAAAATGAAAGCCCTCTTGTGATGCCGAGTCCAGAAGCGCAGTGAAACGTGCAATGGGGGAAACTTTACTGGCTAGACAACCAGGTCAATGGTCCAAATACTGCACTCCAGGAAGTCTAGGCCATTTTTAAAAGGGCTGTAAGGGAATCTATCTTTCAGGCCGAGAGTTATTTGCGACAACGATTTTTCTTTTGTTTCTCTCTTCTTTTTCCACTTGTCATGTTGGTGGGTATTTTTATATGTGATATCTTTGTGTACTATTGGATCCGATCATGATTATTAGATTATCTAGTAAGTATGTAGTTCACCCAGAGGATATGAGTTCACATCTCTGTGATTTTTATGTGAAATCAGGTAACAAGTAGCTTCAGTGTTTGGTTTTATTTTAGTTGTCTTTTATAGCGTTTAGTGTTGCTGTTTATATGTAAATATTTCCCACATGTGAGGGAATCTTAGTAGTAAAATCTATTTCTGCAAAACGTCCCTAATCCTAGCACCATGTTTTTATTTGTAGGTCCAATGGTATTGTTCACCAAAAGACATCATATTTGGTTCATTCATCCTTCAGTCAGCACGACAACATCATTTTATTTTATCTTTGTAAATTATAAATGTAAGCCTTTATGGCATTTATCTTTGCACTACGAGGGTGATATGTTATAAAAAAGCACTGTGACAACAGAAATTTATGAATTGACTATGCTTTGTCAATTAAATAGCTAAATAACAACTGAGTTCCTCATTTCTGAAATTAAAATTATTAGAGTAGTATCCCTGTCCAATTATACTCTCGTCACAAGAACCCAAGCTGCCCATTCGCTGGTTGCAGCTAGGCTGGTGCAGTTTATTTTATGGACAGGTAAGCAGGTAAGTTATGTAACCCACTATTGTCTTATGTATCTACGCCCCTAAGAGTATACTACCAAGATGCATGGCTAGTGCACCACCACCGCCACCGCCACCAAACGGGGAGGCAGGCCTCTTAGATGGTGACACAGTCTCTCAGGCCGGGAGATTTGTTACGGTGAAGGAGACGCTCAGAGAATGTGAGGGGTTTGACGGCCATAGCCTATACTAGGAACTGTCCCGGCATTCGCCTTAGTGCAGGAGAATGGAAAACCATGGAAAACTATTCTCAGGACAGCTGACGGTTGGGGTCAGCCGTGAGATCCAGCACTATCCTGTCTCCCGAATGCAGAAGCGTAGAACCACCCCTCCTCTGCTTGATTGGCTGGTCAGAGTGCAGAGCTGTTGGACCACGGATCAGCCGTTGCCACTTAAGGGTCCCATGGAGGCCACTGTGTAGGCTACTTGGAGCCACCAGCAGTACCAATGCACTATGAGAGACTGCCTCATTTTCTAAAATTGATGCCTGCCTGACCATCAGATGATATAGATGTTGATTCCCATAGGGAACCTGAAATATTTGTCCCGGATGAGTAAATTTATAAAACCAATATAGTAGGTCCAGGACATTATAAATTTTCCATTTTCAAAAATTGATGCCTACCTGGCATATCCAATTTATAATTTATAAGGTCTAATAATGGACCAAGTACACTGACTGACAGTGACAATGCAACAAGAAGGAGGAGTGGTTCGAAAGGGATGAAAGTTGGGGAAAAAACAGAGACGGCACGGACGAATAATTGATGTTTATTTCAAACCGATATGCAGGTTACACAATGCGCACGGCATCGACTCAGTAGGATGTAGGACCACCGCGAGCGGCGATGCACGCAGAAACACGTCGAGGTACAGAGTCAATAAGAGTGCGGATGGTGTCCTGAGGGATGGTTCTCCATTCTCTGTGAACCATTTGCCACAGTTGGTCGTCCGTATGAGGCTGGGGCAGAGTTTGCAAACGGCGTCCAATGAGATCCCACACGTGTTCGATTGGTGAGAGATCCGGAGAGTACGCTGGCCACGGAAGCATCTGTACACCTCGTAGAGCCTGTTGGGAGATGCGAGCAGTGTGTGGGCGGGCATTATCCTGCTGAAACAGAGCATTGGGCAGCCCCTGAAGGTACGGGAGTGCCACCGGCCGCAGCACATGCTGCACGTAGCGGTGGGCATTTAACGTGCCTTGAATACGCACTAGAGGTGACGTGGAATCATATGCAATAGCGCCCCAAACCATGATGCCGCGTTGTCTAGCGGTAGGGCGCTCCACAGTTACTGCCGGATTTGACCTTTCTCCATGCTGACGCCACACTCGTCACCGGTGACTATCACTGACAGAACAGAAGCGTGACTCATCGGAGAACATGATGTTCTGCCATTCCCTCATCCAAGTCGCTCTAGCCCGGCACCATGCCAGGCGTGCACGTCTATGCTGTGGAGTCAATGGTAGTCTTCTGAGCGGACGCCAGGAGTGCAGGCCTCCTTCAACCAATCGACGGGAAATTGTTCTGGTCGATATTGGAACAGCCAGGGTGTCTTGCACGTGCTGAAGAATGGCGGTTGACGTGGCGTGCGGGGCTGCCACCGCTTGGCGGCGGATGCGCCGATCCTCGCGTGCTGACGTCACTCGGGCTGCGCCTGGACCCCTCGCACGTGCCACATGTCCCTGCGCCAACCATATTTGCCACAGGCGCTGCACTGTGGACACATCCCTATGGGTATCGGCTGCGATTTGACGAAGCGACCAACCTGCCCTTCTCAGCCCGATCACCAAACCCCTCATAAAGTCGTCTGTCTGCTGGAAATGCCTCCGTTGATGGCGGCCTGGCATTCTTAGCTATACACATGTCCTGTGGCACACGACAACACGTTCTACAATGACTGTCGGCTGAGAAATCACGGTACGAAGTGGGCCATTCGCCAACGCCGTGTCCCATTTATCGTTCGCTACATGCGCAGCACAGCGGCGCATTTCACATCATGAGCATACCTCAGTGACGTCAGTCTACCCTGCAATTGGCATAAAGTTCTGACCACTCCTTCTTGGTGTTGCATTTGCTCTGTCAGTCAGTGTATATTGGTATTATAAATTTATTTATTAGGAACAAATATTTCAGGTTCTCAATGGGAATCAACATCTACATCATCTGACAGACAAGACCAAGTAGCTGGTAGAGTTCATGAAGGAGAAGGACATAGCCATGCTTAGTTTTAGTGAAACAAAATGGAGAGAAAGAGGGGAAAGAGAATTGAAGGAAGGGTACAGGCTGTTTTACAGCGGAGGATAGGATGCAGTAAATGGAGTAGGAATGAACATCAGAAAGGATGTCGTGGAATATGTGGAAGAGGTGAAGAAGATCAATTACAGAATGATCATAGCAAGGATAGAGTTTGAGACAGGAACACAAAATTGCTTCAAGTATACGCTGCACAAACTGGAAATAAAGAAAATACAGAACAATCCTTGAAGAAGTGGAGAAATACATAGAAGATAAAAAAGTAATAATAATGAGAGACTAGAAAGAGAAGAGATTCTGGGGCTATATGGATATGGCAACAAGAATCAAGAAGGGGTGTACAATATCAGCACTGGCAAGAGCCGCGGTGGCCGAAGGGTTTCGGCGAGCAGTCTCCCCCAAGGGAGGAGGCCACCCAGGGACCGAGGATGGGAGCCACTATCCCTCAGTCCCAGGACGGACCCCATCAGTCGGGAGGACCTCTCAAGTGCTTTATTGAATATTGATTAAAGTACATCAAATGCCACATGCCTACCACCTCGCAGAGAGGCTCACAATACAAAATTACCCTCAACAACATAAAAGAAATATCAGATATATATACATATGAAAACCTACAACCTCTTTTCCAGTCAATGATTGGGTCAGGGATGGGATGAATGAAGTCCCCAACTTGCGGCGAGGATAGGAATTGTGGCGGCTGCCGAGGCCTGTCACACACCTCTGGGGCAATGATTAATGAGTGACAGATGAAATGAAATGATAGTGGAGTGTGTTGCTGGAATGAAAGATGACAGGGAAAACCAGAGTAACCGGAGAAAAACCTGCCCTGCCTCTGCTTTGTACAGCACAAATGTCACATGGAGTGACTGGGATTTGAACCACGATATCCAGCGGTGAGAGGCTGGCATGCTGCCGCCTGAGTCATGGAGGCTCCACATATACATATATACATATATAAATACTTAAATATCATCGATGCTTAAAGAGCACTTCGGCCTGAAAAAATATTAAAACGATAACCCCAAAACAAACAGAAAGATACACACAAATAATGACCACTCTGCAGTCCTTGATGGTGGCGGCGAGAAGATCCCTGGAGAGGCACCTGAGGTAGAGTTCCAGGCCCTAGGGGCTCCTCGAGCATTGTAGCCTCTACCACGTTTAGACTTGAAGCGATTGACCATCGAAGCGAGGGTGGGCTGTTGACATTGGAAGCCCAGCAGCAGGGGGGAGGATATCATTCACCACCACTGAGTACAATTGAAGGGCGTACTGCCACCCCCTAGCGAGGGCACAGTAAATCAGGGAGGTTCGAGGAGGGAAAAGTATTCTATTCTGCAGTGTCGCAAAGTTGCTCAGAGCAAAGTGAGGACAATAATGATGCTGACAATCCAAACAAGCCAATCTACTAATTATCAATGTGTAGTTCTACATAATATGTGAAAATAATCATTTGTAAACTTCTGTTCCTGTTTTGCAGAAAACCCACAATTTTCAACCCTACTTTTCTACTGTTGTTAGTAATTATTTTTAAAAGTGCTTTACAGAAATAACATTTGGCTTAATCCTCTATTATAAGTGAATTTTCTGTTTATTATATAATTTTTCTTTTGGAAGATACTCAATAACATGTGTTTCCTAAAAATTTTACTTTTTGTAGTTGTTGAGTTTTGCAAAAACGGTTTCTTTAGAATCACCCTTAGAAGTAAGGAAGAGAAAAGTATGGTAAGCGCCGTGCGGTACCATACTATACCATTGGAATAATTAGTATCATAACAGCGAACACAGAAATGCTGACCAATTGCTTGTTATTTCAAGTCATGGACTGATATTTCAAGATGATAAACCATGTGCTACAAAACTGTACTGTCAAAATTTATAAACATAATAAGGCAACTTAACTTAGACAGGCAGTCACGATCTCAAATTCTAAGTAGTTACCACCGCAAACACACCCTCAAATAAAACGCTCTGTTGATTTCAGGCATTTTTGACAATAATAATAATAATTTCGTGTGGCTATTTCTAGCCGAGTGCAGCCCTTGTAAGGCAGACCCTCCGATGAGGGTGGGCGGCATCTGCCATTTGTAGGTAACTGCGTGTTATTGTGGTGGAGGATAGTGTTATGTGTGGTGTGTGAGTTGCAGGGATGTTGGGGACAGCACAAACACCCAGCCCCCGGGCCATTGGAATTAACCAATTAAGGTTAAAATCCCCGACCCGGCCGGGAATCGAACCTGGGACCCTCTGAACCGAAGGCCAGTACGCTGACCATTCAGCCAACGAGTCGGACATTTTTGACAATGTAAAGTGGAGTTGGCAGATGTATGATACAAGTAATGATCAGTATGACAAAATCTGAAGTAAGGCACACTGGTACTACACGATACCACATGGCGTTGCCGGGTTAAGAAGGAACAATAGAGGAAGAATAAGTAATTACAGTAGTACTTACTGAAGAATCTTTTCACATCATCAGTTGAGTGCCTGTGAGTGAATTTATCATGGTATTTTGGAGGTGGTGGATTTGCCATTGGTAATCTTTGTGTGTTCATTGCTGGAAAATTTTTGCCCGAACTAGCCAGTAAACCACCTGGTACAAGATTTCCTTCCTCATCTCTGCGGAGCATATCTGCCCACGTCCTGGTCGTTCCATATACCAACCCTCCATCCAGCCAGGGGGTAATCTCGTTCAACTGGAAAATGAAACAAGATGCTACATTTGGTAGTGGTTACTCTTGTTACATCCATCAAGGACCACAACAGGTTCGTTCTGACCTATGAAAGTAATCTGAATTAGAGTAACAAAATAGTAGACCCCGGTAGATCATGGTGTCATGTAATTTGAATCATTCTTCCAAAAATGAATCTTGCACTTTGCATTTACATGTTACCTTTACCTTTTGCAATTACATGTTACCTTTTCAACTTCCTATGTAAAACTGTCCCATTTGAATGTTTTCCTTTCGCAATCTACATACAAAGAATGACCACAAGATCTCCTGATAAAATAGCTTACCAGTTGTGAAAATTCAAATGGAAGTGAAGTTTCAGAATGATAAACAGTGATGAAAAGTTGGACTGAACAATTTCAATCATTGGAATTAGAGTGAACTCTCTGAAGACAGTGATATCAAAGAAGTACCTGTAGGGATTGTAACAGTGATGGCTCGGCTTTGTCAGAGTTGGACTCAGGATCTATAACTGTTAGGTTCTTCAGTCTGTCTAAACTACAGGGTATTTAAAATAGAATATACGTGTATATAATTTAAAATTATTATTTTGTCAAAATCGAAAGCTGTCTCACGGCTCATTTATTGGAGGAATGAATACAATGTCTAGTTTATATTCACTGCTGCTAGATGTCAGTTGTCTTCTGTTTTGCTTGGTGACCGCCACGCTTCACTTCTACGTAAAATGGCTACTCCGCAGCAGAAATCATTTTGTGTTCTTGAGTTTGCGAAGTTTCCTCTTCTTTCCTACTCCAGTTCAGATGATCTGCCCTCTCGCTGGTATTGTGCCTCCAGCTATTCGACGCAAGGTGGCAGCTGAGAAAGAGAGAGACAACACTGAGTCAGATACCAGACATCCAATGTATAACCACAAGGTGACCACATCGTGCCTGAGATCCAGGAAGAGCTTCATGAAGAGAACAGAACCCCTCTATACCAACCCAGAAGTTTGACGTATATCACTCTATTATGGTCCGTTATCGGACATTATAAATTTTCCAGCTAACTCATTCTTGGTTGCCTGCGTTTCGCCCTCGTGTGCTAAGTTAGGCTCGTCAGTTGGGACTTAGCACACCACCAAAGACGCAAGGCTAGTGCATACCGTGGAGAAACAAACAAAACAAACATAAGTTATTTCATGCGGCGGGTGGGCCATCAGCCAAACTAGCGGCTCTTAGGCCTTGCGAAAAAAGTGGAGAGTGAGATTAACAAGTACTAGCCGGTATGTTATGCACATACGTAAAATAATATGTAGAATGTCCCAGCACAGGAGGCTACAATTGAAACAGAAAATTTTGAAAGTCCTGCATCATTGCTTACACTGCGCAACTATAATGAAAAGATATACAACAGAATCGTCCTGCAGCTCTTCTTGCGCTGCTATGGTAACACTAGACACAACTAAAAATATGAGTAAATTAGTAGAGATTGTTCAATTGTCTTACAGGGTACTTCGGTAGCGAGCACGAAAAGAAACCATAGAGACGTAACGAATAGAAATAAACACGGAGAGAAAGAAATGTGCTTGAATTACACTTTATTGCACTCGATAAAACACTCATTGAGGGCGCTTGTGGCGCCGGATCGTCGGTGGTGGACATGAGTGGTTGAAAGGTTTTACTGAGACGGAGAGGGGATAGTATACGGCTGTGCAAGGAAGTGTGAGTAAGGAGTAGGGTAATGTTGCAAGAGAAGGTAATAGAGGGTGGTGGTCATGTTGGTGATAGAAGTAGCAAAGAGACGGAGAAGATCCAGGATCTGAAGCGGGGGTAATAGGAAATTGGGCGGTGAAGCGGGGAGGTTAACTGAAGGCGAAGGGGGGTTGGGTGGCGAGGCAGACGAAGAGCGGGAAGAAGGGGTACGAGGGAGGGAAGGGCCAATACGGGGAGGGGAACGAGAAGGTTCCACTCGATAATGTTTTTGACGAAAGCGGGCCCCAGTGGTGATGAGTTGGTCGATAGCAGTAGCTGATGAAAGTTGCAGGCGAATCATGAAGGTCGGGCTGTCGTCATTAAAGATGCGAAACGCCCGTTGTGCTGGAATGCCGGTCCGTTGGAGCTCATGGAGGATGTTGCTTTCAGGAATAGCGGGGTCAACCCCACGGACAACGCAGCTCGGAAGACGAAGCAGTCGATTGGCAGAGGAAGAGACGTCGGCATTGCGCTGGGAAGATGGCGGAGCTGCAGTTGTGACAGGCTGGGAGTCAGTTGGAGGTAGCCGAGTACTAATAGCAAGGGAAGTGGTAGGGGTAGAGGTAGGGGTAGAGATTATAGGAGAAGGATGTCTGGACGTTAAAGTAACAGGAGAAGAAGACGGAGAAAGCTCGAGAGAGAGGCGGTGACTGTAGTGGTTGTAGTAGTAAGAGTGATGGTAGTAGAGGTAGTAATAGTGGGAGAAGTAGTGGTATGAGGAGGTGAAGTAGTAGTCGGTGGGAGACAGGAAGGCGGGAAATATAAGGGAAGTTAGGATCCGAGGCTAATTGTAGTAAAATACGGTCGGGATTGGGGGCAACTGCATATTTTTTGCCGAGGAGAGTGAAGTAGCCTTTCTCCAGGAACCGTGGACCTTGAAATTTATATTCAAAGAAGAGCACAATGTCAGGCGAAGGTTGCCCAGAGAAGGCATCCTGGAGGCGAAGAACCCACTGAACTGCAAGGTCTTCGTTGTGAAACAAGGTCCGAATTTCCCTCGGGGAATAGGTAGTCTCCACATTCTTGACGAGGCATGTAGACATAGTGGATCAGAAGGCGACAGCCAACTAGGCGTCTGCCCATTGTGCTTGTTCTTGGGCCGACTGGGAATGCGAAGAGAAGAGAAGAGCGCCACCCAGCCGAAAAAAGTGGAGGCGGCGACGTGCGAAGAGAGACGGAGCCTCAGCGACAAGGGAATCCCCTCCTGTTTATGTATGACCGTGGAGACCACTGCATAGACTACTTGAAGTCACCAGCAGTGCCAATGCACTATGAGAGCTATGTCTCATTTCCAAAAATTGATGCCTGCCTGGCCATCAAATGATGTAGATGTTGATTCCCATAGGGAACCTAAAATATTTGTCCTGAATGAGTAAATTTATAATACCTCCGCACGTCTCCCAAGGCAATGAAGACCCCTCTACATCAGTCTCTCAACCGTCCTTCTCACCGAGCTGTGTCATCCGTGGGATTGCACCCGACGTCTTGGACCAGGATATCCTCCACGAACTACAACAAGAGGGCGTCCTTGTCCGACGGGTATTTCGCATCTTCAACACTGATGGCCCGACTTTTCTGGTTCGCCTTCGCCTCGCCTCTCTTGCTGACGTCGACCATCTTATCACTACCGGCGTCCGTTTTCGAGGACAAATCCATCGAGTGGAGCATTCTCGCTCCCCACCGCGGCTTGCTGGATCTACTCGTTTCACGTCTCCTCCTTCTCCTACGCCCTCGTCGCCACCCACCCCACCACCGCCAAACATTCCCCTTCATGGTTCCCAACCACAGTTTTCCCTTTTACCATACCCTACTTTTGACCTTCTTCAACTTCTTGCCACCTCCATCACGAATATTACCACCACCCTCTATTATCTTCTCCTACAACATTACCCGAACCCTTCCTCCACCTTCATACCGACCGCACCTTTTGCACATGCGTCAACTATGTAACATGCTTTTGTAATTCTATGTATTCTCCTTTTCTGAAAGCGCGCCCGAGATACACTACGTAGCTGTCTCAATAAATCTCTGTCCCTTCTTCTCTGGTGTTTTTTGGGGTTGGCTTGTGCGGGGTGTTTTGCGGGTCTGCCCTGGGTCCGTCTTGTTGTGACCATGCCCTTGCGCCCACCTCACGAACCTTCTTTTTCAATATGTACGACACATACTTCCCGTGAGGTTTTTTGTTTCTTCTTACTCTTTCTTATCTGTCGGCCAAAGAGCTCCTTTGTTGAGCTGGTGGCCCGCCCCCTCCTCTCCCAAGGAGAGGGAATGAACCAACCACGTGATGATGATGATGATGGTCTCCACGGTATGCACTAGGCTTGCGTCTTGGGTGGTGTGCTAAGTCCCAACTGACGAGCCTAACTTAGCACACAAGGGCGAAATGCAGGCAACCAAGAATGAGTTAGCTGGAAAATTTATAATGTCCGATAACGGACCATAATATTGGTATTATAAATTTACTCATTCAGGACAAATATTTTAGGTTCCCTATGGGAATCAACATCTACATCATTTGATGGCCAGGCAGGCATCAATTTTTGGAAATGAGACATAGCTCTCATAGTGCACTGGCACTCCTGGTGGCTTCAAGTAGCCTATGCAGTGGTCTCCACGGTATGCACTAGCCTTGCGTCTTGGGTGGTGTGCTAAGTCCCAACTGACGAGCCTAATTTAGCACGCGAGGGCGAAATGCAGGCAACCAAGAATGAGTTAGCTGGAAAATTTATAATGTCCGATAACGGACCATAATATTGGTATTATAAATTTACTCATTCAGGACAAATATTTTAGGTTCCCTATGGGAATCAACATCTACATCATCGTATATCACTCTGGAAACAAGCACTGCCAGAGGAGTTTACTCCTAAAGAAGAACTGAGTAGTGGAAGCCATTTGTTATATATCACCTGGAAGTCATTAAACAGAATGACAACAGGTGCCATGTGCCGTAGTAATCTTGTGAAATGGGATTATGCGCAAGAACCAAGATGTGAATGTGGAGATCTCCAGACTCCACAACACCTACTCATATGTCAAGAGATAAAAAGGACTCCTGTACCCAGGAAGATCTTATGCTTGCCACAGACCGAGGCATTAGAGATGCAGAGTTCTGGAGAGGAAGAATTTAACATGTCTCCCAGACACAGAAAGTTTGTGAAGTGTAATTCTGCGATTATAACACAAAGACGTCTCAGATTGAGGTACGAAATTGATCCTCTGAATGGATGGAACATTTG
Source organism: Anabrus simplex (assembly GCF_040414725.1). Classification (NCBI taxonomy): domain Eukaryota; kingdom Metazoa; phylum Arthropoda; class Insecta; order Orthoptera; family Tettigoniidae; genus Anabrus; species Anabrus simplex. Next base: position 425,172,655 of record NC_090269.1, on the reverse strand, counting down.
CAGATAAACAAACACAATGTTCGAATTTGGGGCCTACAGAATCCACATGCATACAATGAACATGTATGAGATTCACCCAAAGTCAATGTGTTACATGCGTTATCCCACTCATCTGTTTACGGCCCATTCTTTTTTTTATTTTAATTTTAATGGAAACATGGTTAACGGTTGGCAGTATCTTGCTATGTTGTTGTTTGAGTCATCAGTCCATAGACTGGTTTGATGCAGCCCTTCATGCCACCCTATCCGTGCTAACCTTTTCATTTCTGCGTAACTACTGCATCCAACATCTGCTCTAATCTGCTTGTCATATTCATACCTTGGTCTACCCCTACCGTTCTTACCACCTACACTTCCTTCAAAAACCAACTGAACACGTCCTGGGTGTCTTAAGATGTATCCTATCATTCTATCTCTTTTTCTCGTCAAATTTAGCCAAATCAATCTCCTCTCGCCAATTCGATTCAGTATCCCTTAATTTGCGATTCGATCTATCCATCTCACCTTCAGCATTCTTCTGTAACACCACATTTCAAAAGCTTCTATTCTCTTTCTTTCTGAGTTAGTTATCGTCCATGTTTCACTTCCATACAATGTCACGCTCCACACAAAAGTCTTCAAAAGCATCTTTCTAATTCCTATATCAATGTTTGAAGTGAGCAAATTTCTTTTTTTTTTTTTAAGAAAGCTCTTTCTTGTTTGTGCTAATCTGCATTTTATGCCCCCCTTACTTCTGCCATCGTTAGTTATTTTACTACCCAAGTAACAATATTCATCTACTTCCTTTAAGACTTCATCTCCTAATTTAATATTTCCTGCATCACCTGCATTCGTTCGACTGCACTCCATTACTTTTGTTTTGGACTGATTTATTTTCATCTTGTACTTCTTACCCAAGACTTCATCCATACCATTTAGCAGCTTTGCAAGTGATAAAAATCATTGTTATCCGTATTGAAGATACTGAATGTAGGATGCTAAAAGGTTTGTTTTGTTACCTATTCAATACATATAAATTTTACAATTTAGGACTTTATTATTGATTCCACTTGAGACATGTTTCGCCCTTCATTGAGGGCATCATCAGTCAAATTATCTCCTCAAGGCAAAAATCAGGTACCTGGTTAGTAGTTGACATGCACAAATTAATACATATTATTAGTACACATTACAAAAATTAAGTATTAGAAACAGTTGTACAATAGTGATGGTTGAACATATAGGTTTATAGAATAAGAAGTCAGCACCAATGCCGAACTCTACTATTTTAATTTTACGCATTGGTGCTGACTTCTTATTCTATAAACCTATATGTTCAACCATCACTATTGTACAACTGTTTCTCATACTTAATTTTTGTAATGTGTATTAATAATATGTATTAATTTGTGCATGTCAACAACTAACCAGGTATCTGATTTTTGCCTTGAGGAGATAATTTGACTGATGATGCCCTCAATGAAGGGCGAAACATGTCTCAAGTGGAATCAATAATAAATTCCTAAATTGTAAAATTTATATGTATTGAATAGGTGACAAAACAAACCTTTTAGCATCCTACATTTAGCAGCTTCTCGAGATCTTCTGCAGTCTCAGATAAAATAACAATATCATCGGCAAATCTCAAGGTTTTGATTTCCTCTCCATCGATTGTGATTCCCTTTCCAAATTTCTCTTTGATTTCCCTTACTGCCTGTTCTATGTAAATGTTGAAAAGGAGGGGGGACAAATGGCAGCCTTGCCTCACTCCCTTCTGGATTGCTGCTTCTTTTTCAAAGCCCTCGATTTTTATCACTTTAAACTGATTTTTATACAGACTGTAGATAATTCTTCGTTCTCGGTATCTGATCCCAATCATCTTCATAATCTTAAATAGCTTGGTCTAATCGACATTATGAAATGCCTTTTCTAGATCTACGAATGCCATGTATGTGGGCTTGTCCTTCTTTATTCGATCCTCTAATAATAGACGTAAAGCCAGGATTGCTTCACATGTTCCTACATTATTTCTGAAACCAAAGTGATCTTCTCCCAACTCAGCTTCAACTTGTTTTTCCATTCTTCTGTAAACAATATGTGTTAAAATTTTGCAGGCTTGAGATACTAAACTAATGGTGCAATAGTTTTCACACCTGTCAGCACTGGCTTTCTTGGGAATAGGTATAACAACATTCTGCCGAAAATCGGATGGGACTTCTCCTCTCTCATACATCTTACACAATAAATGGAATAACCTTGCCAAGCTGGTTTCTCCTAAGGCAGTCAGTAATTCAGAGGGAATGTCATCAATTCCAGGTGCCTTGTTCCTATTTAGGTCACTCACAGCTCTGTCAAACTCTGACCACAAAATTGGGTCTCCCATTTCATCAACATCAACAGCCTCTTCTTGTTCCAGAACCAAATTATCTACATCTTCACCTTGATACAACTGTTGGATATGTTCCTGCCATCTTTCTGCTTTGTCTTCTTTCCCTAGAAGTGGCTTTCCATATGAGGTCTTATTATTCATACACCTAGATTTCCTTTCTCCAAAGGTTTCCTTGATTTTTCTGTATGCAACATCTACCTTTCCTAGGACCATACAACCTTCGACATCCTTGCACTTCTCCTTCAGCCAGTCTTCCTTAGCTACCTTGCACTTTCTATCCACTTCATTCTTTAATCGTTTGTATTCTTTTCTGCCCTCTTCATTTCTAGCATTCTTGTATTTTTGTCATTCATCAATCAGGTCTAGTATCTCCTGAGTTATCCACTGATTCTTAGTTGATATTTTCTTCCTTCCTAACATTTCTTCAGCAGCCCTGCTGACTTCATTTTTCATGACTATCCACTCTTCCTCTATTGTGTCTCCTTCAGCCTTTTCATTAAGTCCTTTTGCAACATGTTCCTTGAAACAATCCCTCACACTCTTTTCTTTCAACTTGTTTAGATCCCATCTTTTTGCATTCTTTCCTTTCTTCAATTTCTTCAGCTTCAGATGGCATTTCATGACCAACAAGTTGTGGTCAGAGTCCGCGTCTGCTCCTGGGAAAGTTTTGCAATCCAACACCTGGTTTCTGAATCTCTGCCTAATCATAATGAAGTCTATTTGATACCTTCCAGTGTCTCCAGGTCTCGTCCACGTATACAGCCGTCGTTTGTGGTTTTTGAACCAAGTATTGGCAAGGACTAAATTATGATCAGTGCAGAATTCAACCAGCCAACTTCCTCTTTCGTTCCTTTGTCCCAATCCAAATTCTCCTACTGTATTACTTTCTCTTCCTTGGCCTACCACTGCATTCCAGTCTCCCATCACAATTAGATTCTCATCACCTTTTACATATTGTATTAAATCTTCTATCTCTTCATATGTTCTTTCGATTTCCTCATCATCTGCTGAATTAGTAGGCATATAGACCTGCACTATTATGGTGGGCATTGGTTTGGTGTCTATCTTAACGACAATAATTCTTTCACTATGCTGGTCGTAGTAGCTTACCCACTGAGCTACTTTCTTGTTCATTATTAAACCAACTCCTGCATTTCCTCTGTTTGATTTTGTGTTGATAATTCGGTAGTCACCTGACCAGAAATCCTGTTCTTCCTGCCAACATACTTCACTTATACCAACTACATATAACTTTAGTCTATCCATCTCCCTTTTCAGATTCTCTAATCTACCACAACGATTCAAACTTCTAACATTCCACGCTCCGACTCGCAGAATGTCAGTATCCATCTTCCTGATGATTGCCCCTTCTTGTGTAGTCCCCACCCGGAGATTCGAATGGGGGACTAGTTTACCTCCGGAATATTTTACCCGGGAGGAAGCCATCATCAGTACATCATTCATACAGAGAGAGCTGCATGTCCTCGGGAGTTAGTTACGGCTGTAGTTTCCCGTTGCTTTAAGCCGTGTAGCAATATCAACACAGTTAAGCCATGTTGAGTATTATTACAAGGCCATATCAGTCAATCATCCAGACTGCCGCCCTTGCAACTACCGAAAGGCTGCTACCCCACTTTCGATGAACCATTCCTTAGTCTGGTCTCTCAACAGATACCCATCCGATATGGTTGCACCTGCGGCTCGGCTATCTGCTTCATTGGGACACGCAAGCCTCTACACTGTGGCAAGGTCACATGGTTCACAGGGGAGGCTTGCTATGTTACAAAACTGATTGTTTCCAAGGCTGCACGACAACTTCATTTTTCAACAAAATGGGGCACTCCCCTCGTTGGAGTCGCCAAGTGCGTGAATATCTGAATGAAACTCGACCGAACCGTTGGATTGATCGTCAAGGAGCTTGCAACTTAGCACTTCTCAGCTGGGTTCCATGGTCACCGGATTTGACGCCCTGCGACTTCTTCCTGCGGGATTTCGTTGAGGACAACGTTTATGTACCACCATTACCACAGAACCTAGAAGAGATGAAAGAACTGGATCTGTACTGGCATAAAGTCAGTGACGAAGGATGTGCTTACCCGAGTGTGGAAGAACTTTTAGTATCGATGTGATATTGTTTATGTCGCTGGTAGAGGACATGTTGAACATCTGTAATCTAAACTTGATAGATTCATGAATGTGTGTGCCAAGTTTCAGAGTATGTCTTACAGTTCAATAAATAGATGCATTCAAAATACATGTATTCTTTTTGAAACACCCTCTAATTTACAGGGTAGTTCAAAAAATGGTACTCGTTGTTTGTATTTCAATAATTTTGTATCAAAAGGACTTACACTTACTAATCTCATGTGTAAGTATAATGTAGTGGTTACATTTGCCATGGGTAGGTGACACTAGCAATTCACCATGCAGTCGTGAGTGGTGGTGTCCAGAATAGTGGAAGACAGTCCAGTAGCGACAATGGCCACAGTAAGGTTGTCACTTGCTGAACACAAGGCTGTATAGAAATAGTACTGGAAGTGCAAGAACACTCAGGAGGTACAAAGGCGGTGGCAGGAGGAGTTTGGAACACCTCCACCAACACGTCGTACAATTACCTGTATTCATGATAAATTTGAAACTGATGGAACGGCACGTGATGTGCACAAGGCAAGATCCAGCTGACCATGAACAACTACAAGTTAGGGATGGGCCACTCGATCGCCTGCTCGAGCAGGCTCGAGTGCTGACGTCACGAACTGGTGTGTCGAGCGTGGTCGAGCCAGATCGAGCAACACGGAATTCCCTCGTGACGTAGGCTTGCATGTGCGTTAAGCAGGAGTGTGTGTTAGGCTCCAGCCACAATTCCGTCTGCACTCATTCACGTTGATATTCACCTTCCGGCACTACGCGTAGAGTAGAAGTAGAGTCATTAGCGATAGCGTCCATTCTACAGAAATACATACGTACCGTAAGTCATAGTGGACACATCAGTTTATTAAATCCATATATGCCCAGAATTTTTTTTTTATCAAATGGAAGTGACTGCTCGACATGGCGATGAGCTCTGCATAGTGATAGTATTTGTGTGGTTTTCCTTTCGTTACTTGGTCACTACTTCCATTTTTGGTTCTTCTCAACATTGTATATATCATTTTAATAATATATTCTGTTCAGTTTTATTATAATGCTATATTTACTATTTCTCCTACATAATAAAAAAATGTGAACAGACCTGAAGTCCTGCGTCCGATATAATATAACTGGGTTTTTTGCTATTGGTTTTACGTCGCACCGACACAGATAGGTGTTATGGCGACGACGGGATAGGAAAGGTGTTAGGAGTGGGAAGGAAACGGCCGTAGCCTTAATTAAGCTACAGCCCCAGCATTTGCCTGATGTGAAAATGGGAAACCACGGAAAACCACTTCGAGGATGGCTGAGGTGGGAATCGAACCCACCTCTACTCAGTTGACCTCCAGAGGCTGAGTGGACCCCGTTCCAGCCCTCGTACCACTGTTCAAATTGCGTGGCAGAGCCGGGAATCGAACCCGGACCTCCGGGGTGGCGGCTAATCACGCTAACCACTACACCACAGAGGCGGACTTACATATTACGCCGTATCATTTCTCAGGCGATAATATTACTCTAGGATAACAACCATATAATCCATATACTCCTATGTTGTGTAAGGGATTCAATGTATTCCGTTAATAATGTTAAGATGTTATCATTATAAATATTATTTTCATGGTACGAAATGTAACAAACTATTTTTGAAATTGCCGGGTGAGGATATAGTTTGTTCAGTTGTGTTCCTGTACACACACTGGTTTCATTTCATTAGTATTAAAAGAGCAAAGAAGATTGCCACTCATCTGATTTAGTACAAGGTAATCACTCATAGATGGCAGGCCATACTCCTGCTCGAGTAGCCAGATCGAGCAGTGACGTCATCAGCTCGAGCCGCTCGAGCTGCACTCATGCCCATCCCTACTACAAGTTCAGCATCCAGTGCTGTGATGATGCAACTTTATGCATGATCATCACCAAAATCAACATATCAGGGCGCGCGTGAAAGTGGGGTGATAATACTAAATTCCCATGAAGGGAATTAGATATTTTTCCACCAATAGAACATATCAAAAATCAGATCAAAAATTGGATGTATGGCTTTTCAGGCGTTTGCTCTATTAACCAGCATTTCGTCTTAGGTCTGACACTAGACTCGTCAGAGTGGGATGTGTCAGACCCTACCCACTGATGCTGGGATGTATGCAGGTGAACTTATCAGAAGCCTCTTATGTGGCACAGTCTGATAACTGCATACGGGAGATAAAACTCCACAATGGAATTAATGCCCGCCTAGCAATTCCAAATGGTAATACTAAATTCCCATGAAGGGAATTAGATATTTTTCTACCAATAGAGCATATCAAAAATCAGATCAAAAATTGGATGTATGGCTTTTCAGGCGTTTGCTCTATTAACCAGCATTTCGTCTTAGGTCTGACACTAGACTCGTCAGAGTGGGATGTGTCTGACCCTACCCACTGATGCTGGGATGTATGCAGGTGAACTTATCAGAAGCCTCTTATGTGGCACAGTCTGATAACTGCATACGGGAGATAAAACTCCACAATGGAATTAATGCCCGCCTAGCAATTCCAAATGGTAATACTAAATTCCCATGAAGGGAATTAGATATTTTTCCACCAATAGAGCATATCAAAAATCAGGCTTCTGATAAGTTCACCTGCATACATCCCAGCATCAGTGGGTAGGGTCTGACACATCCCACTCTGACGAGTCTAGTGTCAGACCTAAGATGAAATGCTGGTTAATAGAGCAAACGCCTGAAAAGCCATACATCCAATTTTTGATCTGATTTTTGATATGCTCTATTGGTGGAAAAATATCTAATTCCCTTCATGGGAATTTAGTATTACCATTTGGAATTGCTAGGCGGGCATTAATTCCATTGTGGAGTTTTATCTCCCGTATGCAGTTATCAGACTGTGCCACATAAGAGGCTTCTGATAAGTTCACCTGCATACATCCCAGCATCAGTGGGTAGGGTCTGACACATCCCACTCTGACGAGTCTAGTGTCAGACCTAAGACGAAATGCTGGTTAATAGAGCAAACGCCTGAGAAGACATACATCCAATTTTTGATCTAAAGTGGGGTGAGCCGTTCAAGTATGAGACACATTCTTAAGGATGTAAAGTGTACGTTCCATGCCTGCTACACACAATGAATGAAGACGATCCAGATTGAAGGATTGAATACTATGATTAGTTTGAGTGCATGGTTCGTGAGGATGAGGGTTTTGCTGGGAAGTTTGTGTGGTCTGACGAGGCGCAATTTAAACTTAATGGTACAGTAAACTGTTTTCAATTTTTATTATGCATATTTTAATGTTTTTTACAAGCAGTCTTCAACAAAATGCAAAGTCATTAATGCCTTGTCCGGCCCCGTGGTGTAGGCGACAACGCGTCCGCCTGTCACACCGGGTTCGATTCCTGACCGGGTCAGGGTTTTCTAATTGTACATGATTAATATCCCTGGCCTGGGGACTGGGTATTTGTGTCGTCTTTAATGTTCCTTTCCTCACATTCAACACTTTACACTTCTGCAATTTCCAAACACATGCCGGTTCATAACATACGGTGCAAAGTAGGGGCAAAAGGTCTTCTTAGGTTGATGCCTCGAATAAATAGCATTTAAAAAGAAAATTAATGCTTTGAACTCTTTTGGCTATGAAAACGTTCAAACTGTGGCAATTTACTTTACCATTAAGTGAAATGGTTCAAAGGAAACTGACACTTATGAAGACATGCTTCCAAATCATACCAGAATCAATCAAGAAGTTAGAAAAATGTGAACTGTATCTTGGTGATTAACTGGACATTATGGAGAATGTGAAGTGCGAAATGGAAGGTATCTCAGGAAACCTCGGACTCCATTTGCAGACAAAATTTAAAAAACGCAATCCAAGCTACGGCATAAGAACAGCTATTTAATGTTAAAAACTTCATCATTGATCCGTATTGAACTAATAGTTACAATGCTAAAAAAGAGAAAAATGTTCCACCTTTTCAATACAATAACACTGTTGCACGAATCAATGTAGCAACATATTTAATTTATTAAGGGACCGGTTTTGACATCTGTCCATGTCATCATCAGCCTACACAAAAATGGCAAGAAGTTAACACAATTGTAACACTTGTGACACTTTTGTTGAATTAAAAATAGATGCATCTTTTTAACCTCAAGATCAGCAAGAGTGCTCACGAACCTCTACATGAACTTGAACATGAACATGCCAGTTCACCGATGGAGTTCCTGATTTATGACATCCTTGGTTGTCCCCTGGGTCTCTTTCCCAATACTTTACCTTCAGTGATGGTAAAGATTTTTTAAAATTGGCACAACTAGAAACATAAAAGACCACAAAACAAACAAAGACATCTAAAAGACAAACACATTAAAATCAATCTCTGGTGGCACTTATCTCAATGCATCAGAAATATTGTACAATGAATTTAAACCTTGGCATAATAAAAACATTAAACATGCCAAGATATCAAGACAAGAGAACACACGTTAATTCAATCTCCGATGGAAAGCTTGGTGACACTTGTGTCCTTAGGTCATAAAATGTTGTGCCCTGTCTTTGAATTGGTGAGTTATTGTGTGGAGTCTATTCTTGACTTGCTTGATCTTAACAAATAACTTATGCACACTTGTGAGTGATTGAGGGGGACATCAATAGTTATTGCAGAAATAGATAGTGGCCTAGTAGGTGTTCCGTCGATACGGATTAGGCCGATGTCTGTAATAAAGGGAGAAAAAGAGAAATATAAAGAATCTGAACTGCTGTGTAAGACAAGAAGCTAATTTTTGACCAAATATAGTTACATGTTTTATTCATGTGGTACTGAATAGGTGAACCCATTTTACCTATACACAACTTAGGCATAAGTGTGGACGAGATCTTTTTATACTGCAATCTGCAGGCAGACTGTAGATGTTGGATGAGGTCAATACTGGGTTCATGGCAGTTGCTCAAAGTGACTTCTGCTGACATGCTAGAGGTGGTGGTGGTGGTGGTGATGATGATGATGATGATGATGATGATGATGATGATGATGATGATGATGATCTTAAGGCATCAGCTACCATGTGCAAACATTTTAATTTGACATCATCTAGCTGCCTGCTCGTCAGTTTCAATATTCTGTTTACTCTAGGCCTATTAGATTGATTAGTAAACCGAATCTCTCTTGGGAGTCTATGGTTGAATTTTAATGAATTTTGTCAGGTAAACGCCAAATGTGCCACCAGACATCTTTTACATACCAATATCGTACAACATGGAGTCTGGAATGGACTTACCGCCCTTCAAAAATCCAACCTTCTCTGTCGGGTTTGAACCCACTATCTTGGACTCCACAGGCTGACACTCTACCACTCATCTACAGAGAGGGAGCTAAGCTAGAGATAATACAACACGTGCACATTCTTCCATAAATTTGATCTGCAACTACCGGATCATACTTCTTGGCTTACTATCCTCCTTATTATTACTCCAGTCACCTCTTTGTGTTTTGCCATAGAGGAGTGACTCACTCTGTATTGTATAGATTACAATACGGAGATGAGGGCAAGGGCAAACACCTTAGGTGACGGGCAGCAACATCATCTAACAGCAAGGACTACTGAAACAGGAATGATTGTGACTAAAGAAGTAAGTCAAGTTTATGGAGAGAGAAACGAGAATTGGAACTCTGTACGTATGTGTTGTGATTGAAAGTGGTAGACAAGAGGATGCTGGGCATTCTGTGTATATAGGAGATAAGGTGGGGGGGGAATAAAGCCAAGGCGCAAGGACATGACTACAAATTATTGTAACATGTTGTTGTTGGCTGATACTTAAACCCAAGTATTCATATTTCTCTTGCCATTCTTCCAGGGATGCAGATACCTTTGATGGCTAAGGAGACCAATCCTGGCATGAAACATACGACTACACTGGTTGCACCTTATAGACAGTGGAGGTCATGGTTGAGTCTGGCATTGTTTACAACTCTGACGTTTCTCTGCTTCCTGTCTATGATGTTCACGCTCAAACTGCGAAACAGCAGCTACAGTCTTCTGCAATGATATATCAAGTACTTGGATCCATGTCAGTGCTAGTGAAGGTCTTCTTAATCTGATTTTCACAACACTTCAGAGGGGCACCATGGGAGTCTCCTAACTGTACTCATTTCCAACTAACCGACCCACCCACCCACCCACCCAACCCATGGCACTACAGGCTTTAAAGGGCCGTGGTCTACCAAGCGAGTGCTTCTCAGCCCAAGGGCCTACAGATTACAATGTGTCATGTGGTCGGTGTGACGAATCCTCTCGGCCGTTATTCTTGGCTTCCTAGACCGATATCTCACCGTCACATAGCTCCTCAATTTTAATCACGTAGGCTGAGTGGACCTCAAACCAGCCCTCAGACACAGGTAAAAGTCCTTGGCCTGGTTGAAAATCAAATCTGGGGCCTCCGGGTAAGGGGCAGGCATGCTACCCCTACAACACAGGGCCGGCCTGTACTCATTTCACTATAGAGAATTTTTTTTTTTTTTTGCTAGGGGCTTTACGTCGCACTGACACAGATAGGCCTTATGGCGACAATGGGATAGGAAAGGCCTAGGAGTTGGAAGGAAGCGGCCGTGGCCTTAATTAAGGTACAGCCCCAGCATTTGCCTGGCGTGAAAATGGGAAACCACGGAAAACCATCTTCAGGGCTGCCGATAGTGGGATTCGAACCTACTATCTCCCGGATGCAAGCTCACAGCTGCGCGCCTCTACGCGCACGGCCAACTCGCCCAGTACAGAATTTTTTGAGGAAGTCTGTCATCCTTCATGCACTACACATGTCCAATCTATCTGAACTGGTGACCAACAATGGTGGCCTCAATACTGTTCATCTTTGCCCTCTCTGGAACTGTTGTGTTTGGAATGTAGCCATCCCATTTGATGTTCATAAAATATCCGAGCTACTGTTGACTGAAACGTTCTAGTTTCTTCGTATCATGGTGATACAGGCCAGGTTTATTCAACCTCAGTTAACATTTAACTGCATGTTAAAATAATTTAACAGTGAACTTAACCAAAATACCATTCATTCAAAATTGGTCAAAACAAACAACCTGTTAAAATCTCAGTTAACTTAACTGTCCAGGTTCAAGCAGTTAATTTCTCTGTTAGCTCAAAATATGGCAGGTGCATTAGATACAGAACTTGTTTATCTTCAATATCTGGAATATGATAGGCCTTTTCCAGAAAGAATTAGAAATAGAAGAAGTGATTTTCATACAGTTGTTTCAGTTGTTTGATCGTTCATTGACTAATGTCAGTATGTACATTGAATTACTACAAATTTTCTGCCAAGCATCACTTTTAGCTTTGAGCATGGCTTCATTAGTTTGCTTACTTTCTGTAATAGGTACATACTTGGAAATAATTTCCAAAAGAAAAGAAATTTGAACCACGTATACTCTTCTCGGCTTTTTCCATATTGGTCTATAGAGCAACAGAAAATTCATGGTCAACAGAAAGATTATAATAAATGTTGACTTCACTTGCCTTGGTTTACAACTGTATTCAAACAAAAGCACATTAGAGTGCACTCAAAAACTGTATGGTTCTGCCACTGCCTTCTAGATTCTCACTGATGGTGACTCTTTTGAGAGTTAACACCGTGTTAGCTAACACTTCCCAGGAAATGTATGGATAAACGCAAGAATCTTTACATGCTGCTAAATTTTTAACTCTAAATTTACAAACACTGCGTTAGTGTTTTTTAACTAAGATTGAATAAACCAGGCCAAAGAGTCCTGGTTCCACATCCATAGAGCAGGATGGAGATGAGAACTGCTCAATACACCATCATTTTTTTTATTTAGCGTATGGCGAATACAATATTATATACAATATGTACAACAACCATCTCAAGTTCATAACTAAAGTTCCATATCAAAAGTGGGGTGAGAGCCAGAAAAGAGCTTTGCTAGAGACACAGCATAAGTCCTCTATAGAGCCTCAATAAGCATGCAAAGGACGCTCAAATGCAACATGATCCACTGTCTGCTTCTCTTCTCCGCGGTCACATTGTAGTCTTCCATGCCCATTTGAAGAGAGTGGTTCCACATCTACCTTGGCCGGTCCTAATTCAGCTTAGCATCCTCCACTGCCGCCTGGGAAGGAAAAATCCAGCTGGGTACTTGCATGGGTTCTTAATGATGTGATGATGTGGTAATGAGGATAGCTGTTGCCATTGTTCTTTCCAGGCGTCTGATGCATTAAAGGAGGTGCCCTGTAGATTCATTGCAATGCTAAGAAGGGTGTCTGGAGAAGCTGCTAGGTCAGAATGAATAGGGAGGTGAGGATTGTTTTCTATCTTCTTCCATAAGTTAAGCAGTATCTGTGATCATCTTAGGGATGGAGGTGATATGTTGCTTAGGGTAAGAAGCCAGTGTGTGTTAGTTGGTCGGATGCACCCTGTAACGATACACATTGCTTGATTCAGCTGGGTGTCTACTAGTACAGTGTGAGCACTGTTAAACCAGGTTGAGCAGCAATATTCAGCGATGGAATAAGAAAGTGCAAGAGCAGTGGATCTCAGGATTTGAGCATTAGCACCCCAGGATGTACCCGCCAGCTTCTGAAGGATGTTATTCCCGGTCTTGATCTTGGCTGACACATTACAGAGGTGATTCTTGTAGGTCAAGGACCTGTCCAGGGTGACTTCCAGGTATTTTGGGTTGCTACAGTACTGTAGATTCTCTCCTCTGAATGGTATGGCACTTCTATTCTGCAAGTGGAAGGTAGACACAACAGTTTTCTGAGAGTTTGATCTAAGGTTGTTCTGATGAAAGTAAAATTGTTAGTGTTGAACTGTAGAAGTATTGTAAAGAAAGGAATAGAATTAAGTAATTTAATAGATATATATTTACCAGATATTGTAATAGGAGTTGAACCATGGCTGAGAAATGATATAATGGATGCAGAAATTTTCTCACGGCACTGGAGTATGTATCATAGAGATAGGATGGGAAGGGTCGGAGGGGGAGTGTTCATTCTGGTGAAAGAAAAATTTGTAAGCTACGAGAAAGTTAAAGATGAGACACATGAAATTCTAGGTGTAAGGCTCATTTCTAAAGATAATAGGCAACTTGATATATTTGGAGTGTACAGACCGGGAAAAGGTAGCACTGATGTGGATTCGGAATTATTTGATAGGATAGTCAGCTATGTGTGAAACGACATGGAAAGAAATGTGATTGTAGCGGGAGATCTGAATTTGCCAGATGTCAATTGGGAAAGAAATGCGAACGACAGGAAGCATGACCAACAAATGGCAAATAAGTTAATATGGGAAGGACAGCTGATTCAAAAAGTGATGGAACCAACCAGAGGGAAAAATATCCTGGATGTGGTGCTGATAAAACCAGATGAGCTCTACAGGGAAACTGAAGTAATAGATGGTATTAGTGATCATGAAGCTGTTTTGGCGGTAGTTAAAAATAAATGTGATAGAAAGGAAGGTCTTAAAAGTAGGACTATTAGGCAGTACCATATGGCTGATAAAGCAGGCATGAGGCAGTTTCTAAAACGTAACTATGATCGGTAGAAAACAGTAAATAAAAATGTAAACAGACTCTGGGATGGGTTTAAAGAAATTGTTGAGGAATGCAAAAACAGGTTTGTACCTTTAAGGGTGGTAAGGAATAGTAAAGACCCACCTTATTATAATAGAGAAATAAAGAGACTAAGAAGGAGGTGCAGATTGGAAAGAAATAGAGTTAGAAATGGCTGTGGAAGTAAGGAGAAACTGAAGGAACTTACTAGAAAATTGAATCTAGCAAAGAAGGCAGCTAAGGATAACATGATGGCAAGCACAACTGGCAGTCATACAAATTTGAGTGAAAAATGGAAGAGTATGTTTAGGTATTTTAAGGCAGATACAGGTTCCAAGAAGGACATTCCAGGAATAATTAATGAACAAGGGGAGTGTGTATGTGAGGATCTTCAAAAGGCAGAAGTATTCAGTCAGCAGTATGTAAAGATTGTTGGTTACAAGGATAATGTTGAGATAGAGGAGGAGACTAAGGCCAAAGAAGTAATAAAATTTACATATGATAACAATGACATTTACAATAAGATACAAAAGTTGAAAACTAGAAAAGCGGCTGGAATTGATCAGATTTCTGGGGATATACTAAAGACAATGGGTTGGGATATAGTACCATATCTGAAGTACTTATTTGATTATTGTTTGGTCGGAGGAGCTATACCAGATGAATGGAGAGTTGCTATAGTAGCCCCTGTGTATAAAGGAAAGGGTGATAGACAAAAAGCTGAAAATTACAGGTCAGTAAGTTTGACATGCATTGTATGTAAGCTTTGGGAAGGCATTCTTTCTGATTATATTAGACATGTTTGTGAAATTAATAACTGGTTCGATAGAAGGCAATTCGGTTTTAGGAAAGGTTATTCCACTGAAGCGCAACTTGTAGGATTCCAGCAAGATATAGCAGATATCTTGGATTCTGGAGGTCAAATGGACTGTATCGCGATTGACCTGTTTAAAGCATTTGATAGGGTGGATCATGGGAGACTACTGGCAAAAATGAGTGCAATTGGACTAGACAAAACAGTGACTGAATGGGTTGCTATATTTCTAGAAAATAGATCTCAGAGAGTTAGAGTAGGTGAAGCTTTGTCTGACCCTGTAATAGTTGAGAGGGGAGTTCCTCAGTGCAGTGTTATCGGACCTTTATGTTTTCTTATATATATAAATGATATGAGTAAAGGAGTGGAATCGGAGGTAAGGCTTTTTGCGGATGATGTTATTCTCTATAGAGTGATAAATAAGTTACAAGATTGTGAGTAACTGCAAGGTGACCTCGAAAATGTTGTGAGATGGACAGCAGGCAATGGCATGTTGATAAACGGGGTTAAAAGTCAGGTTGTGAGTTTCACAAATAGGAAAAGTCCTCTCAGTTTTAATTACTGCATTGATGGGGGTGAAAGTTCCTTTTGGGGATCATTGTAAGTATCTAGGTGTTAATATAAGGAAAGATCTTCATTCGGGTAATCACATAAATGGGATTGTAAATAAAGGGTACCGATCTCTGCACATGGTTATGAGGGTGTTTAGGGGTTGTAGTAAGGATGTAAAGGAGAGTGCATATAAGTCTCTGGTAAGACCCCAACTAGAGTATGGTTCCAGTGTATGGGACCCTCACCAGGATTACCTGATTCAAGAACTGGAAAAAATCCAAAGAAAAGCAGCGCTATTTGTTCTGGGTGATTTCCGACAAAAGAGTAGCGTTACAAAAATGTTACAAAGTTTGGGTTGGGAAGAACTGAGAGAAAGAAGAAGAGCTACTCAACTAAGTGGTATGTTCAACAATAACATGTTTATAACATGTAATTATAACACTTAAGTGGTATGTTCCGAGCTGTCAGCGGAGAGATGGCATGGAATGACATTAGTAGACGAATAAGTTTGAGTGGCGTTTATAAAAGTAGGAAAGATCACAATATGAAGATAAAGTTGGAATTCAAGAGGACAAACTTGGGCAAATATTCATTTATAGGAAGGGGAGTTAGGGATTGGAATAGCTTACCAAGGGAAACGTTCAATAAATTTCCAGTTTCTTTGAAATCATTTAGGAAAAGGCTAGGAAAGCAACAGATAGGAAATCTGCCACCTGGGCGACTGCCCTAAATGCAGATCAGTATTGAATGATTGACACCGTAGAATCTTTGAGCTAACGTTGCCATGGTAATGGCTGGTTGTTTCTTCAACCGTGTTCTAGAGCGGGGTAGTATGATGGCAATATCTCCATAACGGTTGGTTTAAGGCCCTTAAAACATGATTTTTGGGGCCCATAGAGCCTTACTGAGTTTTGTTCTTCGGGGTCATGAGGCTTAAACTGAGCTTTGTCTTGTCCTTGTGTGACAAATTCAATATTTGATCTATATTAGCCTATAATGACTTTTATAGGCAAATTTTTTATACCTTGGGTTATATTATTTCAATTTTTGTAGGGATCTCTAATTGTTTTGAAAATAAAATACAGCCCATGTTACTCACTGGTAATATAACATTCTATAGGTGAAAGAATAGTTAAAATCGATTCAGTAATTTTTGAGTTTATCTATTACAAACAAAATTTACAAACATACAATCTTTTTCTCTTTATAATATTAGTATAGAAGACCCGATGTGTAAGACTCCCGAAAGCTATATGGGCAGCACATATTCTGTTCTCCATCTCCTTCTCCATTGAGCAGTTATATTCTGTTCTCCATCTCCTTCTCCATTGAGCAGTTACTAGAGAGAATAAATGAACATACATTGGTAGAGTTTACTCTAAGATTTATTGACTATCTGAGATTTACTTGTGCAACTACACAGGCATGCAGTTACACTAGTTTGTGCTATCTGCTCTCACTGTCCAGTCTTACTAGTTATTCACTCTGACACTTACAGGCTAAAACATTTACACTACACACACTTCTACAACTGTCACTTGGTCCCCAAGGCAATTCACGATTAAACTCACTGTACAACTATAGTGGCCGCACAGTTCACAGTTTTGCATGTGCAACACAATCTTACAAGTCTGTATGTGCTACAGAGTACGCAAGCTCATGGCGTTTAGCAGTTGAGGCTTTCACGGCCAGCATTACGAACAATGCCTGTATTTATCCAAGCGTGCAGGCTGTGATCTAGGAACATATGATCGTCCTGACGTTTCACCGAAAACTATGTTCAGCATCTTCAAGGGTTCCAAATGACTTCCATGGCTACGAAGCTCTCAGAGGAATGGAGTGGCTTCAGAATTCAACCTCAATATATAGTGCAGGATAATGTCTGCCATGGTAGGGGGCAGTCACTGATTGGCTGTTCTTTGGCCAATGACAGTGGAGGTTACAGTGCGCTGCTCATCTATTGGTCCGTTGTGGTAGAGGGGCTTCCGCTGATTGACCATTCTTTTTCCAATGACTGAAGCAGTATGGAGCCCGGTGTGGGTCGACCTGCCTTGGTGGAGACAGGCGACTGATCACTTGTTGCTTTTCCTGGTCTGCCCTGGCCACCATGTCTCCAGATTTTGAGGTTTTCAGGACTGGAAACCAGGCTTTGTTGACCCATTCAGATTCTTCCTTACAGATGAAGCTGCTGGTGTGCTTCAGGATTTCAATGGCATCCCTTTGGGACTCTGGTAGCCTCTTTATTCTATTGGTTATTTTCCAAATGTATGGAAAGAAGGCTTCAGCTACTGGCTGCTCTTCTTTCTCCAGCCAATCAGCAACCGCCTCCACTATGGTGGACCACAGCCTGCACTATATAGTGAGGAGGAATTCTGACACCACTTCATTCTACTGAGAGCTTCATAGCCATCAAAGTCATCTGGAGCCCCTAAAGATGCTGAATGCAGTCTTCAATGAAACATCAGGACCATCATACACTTGTAGACCATGGCCTACAAACCCGAAAAAAACAGACATTGTTAAAACTCACGGCAGTCTTTGTTCACTGTCCCTTATCGCTCAGCTGCACTGTTATCCCTTGTTGCCATCAGGATACTCACACAAACAGCACTCACTTGTCACTATTCACTGGCTGATCCCGTATTCCACAGCAGCACTCCCAGCGGTCCACAGCAGTACACTCCAGCACTCTCTCTCTCTCTCTCTGACTGAATCACTAGCAGAACAGAGCACAAATTGAACTGTCTCAAGCTCATCCACCCTGCCTTATATAGGTAGGCCAGTCCTTCCAGTTACCTCCTGAGAACAGAAGTCCCTAGATTCCTCTGGAATCAGAAAGCTCTGGGTTCCTCTTGCACTGTCAGGGAAACCTGCGATGAGATCACGAAGCGACAACAGCAGTGGTGGCAGAGGGTGCTGGCCTTGAGCACTTAGCTCTTCTCTGACTGGTTGCTGCACTGGCGAGAGGGTGGGACTCTAACTCAGTGAAGTTGCTCGCGGCTGGAGCCAGGCCAACTTGCTACTCCTAAAGCTTTACATTAGAATGCCAGACACATTCACATTATTCTATAGTAGACCAAATGGAGTTGGAATTATGTTACCCACTAGGGTGGCAGGTGAGGTACAATTCTCTTCCTTTCTACGTCAGTTATCATCCATGTTTCATTCCATACAGTGCCATGTACACAACAAATACTTTCAGAAATGACAGTCTGCATAAAGAATAGTAACTTTACATTTGTGGTAATTGCTGGCTGAAAACACCTTCATATTACTTATAAAACATCAAAACACATTACTTAAATTTTAGGTATGTCACATACATCACAAATGCAGAAAATCATACATTCCTTCATCTCCCCATGATTAAAGTAATTTTTTTACCTGTTGTCTAGGATTGTTAGGTGAAAATCCTGTCCTCATATCATACCGCGTCCGTAGAAATGGAATCTCTGAATGCATGTTTTCATTTCTGTAAGAGTGGTCCAGAGGGATGTGAATGTTGAAGTATTCAGGAGGACAAGCTGGTCTCTGTGCGTCGAGGATCTCCTCTACAACTTGCTGACCTGCACATCAACATCACATTCAAAAGTCATGAAAAGAATGCAGTGAGTACGCTGAGGTGGTGGTGGACATTATTCTTTTAAGAGGAGGTACAACTAGGCAATGATCCTCTATATAACACTAATCAGAGAGAGAAAATGGAAGGGATCCAACACTTCAAAAAATGAAGAAATCAGCCAAAGATATGCAAGGGCCATGAAGGGAATGAAAATGAAAGACACCCTGGCCTTGAGTACTCTAATACTGTCCGGCTTGGAAAAGAACAAGAGATGACCAGGGAAGGTCAAATAGGATGGATGAAAGTGAGGAGCTAGGCACAAGTAAGTGGAAGCAATACCAGGGCTCGGCTGAGGGCCCCATGGTCGCTAACCCACGCTCTGATGTTAAGAGCCCATGGGGCTCCTTTTAGTCACCTTTTGCGACAGGCAGGGAATAACGTGGGTGTTATTCTAGTGCCCTTACCCACAGGGTAATGTGTGGGCTGAAGGAGGGCATATGCATACAGACTAGGGAGATAAATGGTTCTCCATATAAAACAAATTCCCATAAATAAATTATAAATGACTTAGCACTGTTAATAACATTGGAAGATGACCTGCAAAGATGTGTGTTCAATCTTCAGCACGTCTCTTTAAAATACAACTTGAATACACCAGCTAAAAAAAAAAAAAAAAAAGGATCCTGTACAAAGTGAAGTATGTTTAGAAAACAATATATTAGAGAGGGTTAATGAGTGTAATTATCTGCAGTATATAATCTGAGAGATAGATAGAAAAGTATACAAGATCAACAGGAATGCTGAACCATATAATGAAGCTATCTCTGGTGCAAAAATTAAAACCACACCCATTTGCACCGATATAATATTTTGGCTTGTCCAACTCTATGCTATAGCAGGGAGACATGGACTCCATAAACATCTCCAGAATCACAACACGTGAAAAGCGCTGAACAGTAGGCTATACAAAATGGGAGCATAAAAGAAGCAATGACATGCTCAAAAAGTTCAAAGTTAAACTAATAACTGAAGACATGTACAATTATCAGTTAAACTGGAAACACTCAAGGATATAAACTTCATGGTTTTGATTTGTACCAGTCGTACCGGCATTTACTGGCACAAGTAAACAAGGAAAAGAGATAGACCAAATCAAAGAAAAACATTAAAGTGAAACTAAGTGGTTTTCACAGTGGTAAATTATAGAAGAATGAAAGAAAAACACTGCTTAATTACTTTAAAAAACCTATATTGTTCAATTGCTGTGATTTAAAAACATTAACACATGATAATAGAACAAAACCTACATTGACTAGGAGGTGCACCTCTAAAACACTATTGAATTAATTGCTTAAAGGTCAATTAATTTTTTTAAAAACTTTGAACTAAATTAATGTAACAATAAATTGTTTAACAAATAGATTGGATTTGAAAAATTAATAGATATTTGGAGTAGAGTGACGTCGTTGGATTTCAAAACTAATTAAAGGTAAAACTGAAGGAAAATCAAATACAAGGTAGTTAAAAGTTAAGAATGTCCATGGTCACATCTATACTAACCGTCAGAAGAGCTCAAGAAGGTACCTTAAACTTACGAGGATTTACTTGAAAATTAATTTTTAAAAAACAAACTCTTTCTCCAAGAATAATTTGTACATCAGGTGAAATATGGCAAGGTGAGACCGCAAGATTCTTCTCTGAAACTGGTTCACAACTGACACAAGTAGAAACTAATGAACACGTCCGGAAGGCGTATCCAAAACGGAAGGCGCACGTCAAACCAAATACACTAAAACAGGGCACCAAAAGACCCCCAAAAATCCACCACCCTGCCAAATGGAGAAGATAGCACCAAGGTGGTTGCTTGTTGTTTTAAGGGGCCTAATATCGAAGGTCATCGGCTCGCACCAAGGTGGATAACGTGCCCACCAAAACAGAAGTCAAACATTAGTTAACCAGGTAAGCCGCTCAAATCAGAACAGAGTGAGCACACAACAAATCAAATGGGCATAAAACGCCAGGCAGCTCAATCCATAGGAAAAGCTCCCGAAATAACATCACAGATCACTTAGAAAGAAGAATAAATAGCCCACAGCTCACAGCATAAAAACACGCACGTCACCAATTAATATTCAAGGTCCATAATAATAATCATTTTTCAATAATGTTGAACAATAGTTCCTATGGGCGACAGTAACCATAGAAACGTAAACAAGATAGAGCGTTACCCCAGCAAAAGGAAAATATAACGGCAAGAGAAAACAAGGACAGAGAAAAAAATTAAGCAGAAAGCAGATTCCGATCCACAGAGATAATCTCGCAATCTCATACAATTTAATAGCATTACATGATTCCCTTTTAAAAATATTAAATTTACATTACTCCAAACTCTACACCGTTGAAACAGAAAAGTCTTTTAGCCTGTAAACACTTAGCCAAAAGGTATTACTCCCACAAAGATGCGTATTAAACCGAGCAGTCTGTAAGCCAAAAGTTTTTTTATGCATTGAAACATACTGAAATTTTCAAGCAGGCACGAAATGAAGGATTACCAGAATAGGAGATCGTAGAACATAGTACTGTCCACAAATCAAGTTTGGGTTTTGAGGCAATCCAATCCAGCTCCAGTAGAAAAATT
This sequence comes from Anabrus simplex, assembly GCF_040414725.1. Classification (NCBI taxonomy): domain Eukaryota; kingdom Metazoa; phylum Arthropoda; class Insecta; order Orthoptera; family Tettigoniidae; genus Anabrus; species Anabrus simplex. Next base: position 425,151,023 of record NC_090269.1, on the reverse strand, counting down.
AAATAAGATATGTTTGAATAACTTACATTTGGTCGTAGAAGCCCAGCTAATGCATAGCATCAGATAGATAAGCAGCTACTTACATTCTTGAAGAGCTCAAAATAAGCTAATTAAATAATCCTCGTCCACTCATTTGAGAAAATAATATTAAACTAAAAGAATAAATTACTTCAGGGCCGTAGCCCCGCATTCTTTACACGTTACCCAGGCATATTGCGGTGGGTAAAAGCTCTTTTGTAGAGCGACAGTGCAAAGCTTGCAAACAACATGGCTCCCAACAAAGCACTCCCCACGCCAGCAAGGCGAGGTACACCAACAGAGCGTAGGGTTCACAACCGGACCAAATCAAACTCACTCCTAAGCCGGCCTGAGATCAGACCAGTAAACAAAAGGCATAAAATCAGGGAAGAAAAAAGGCAAACGCATCGTATATAAATGATGGCAGTTACAGTTAGCGACAAAGTAGCGCCAAAAAAAAAAAATTAAAACGAAGTAGGAATAAGATTCCTAAATGATACACTTTTCAATGGCGAATTGCCCAGGTCTAAAATGTTGAAGGGAAAGGCTTAAAACGTGTCCTGATGGGCACAGATCTGTATTGAATTGTGATCACAATAATAATTAAACTTATGTCGTAATGGTCCAACTTTTCAATACTATATTATGAAATGTTTACATTTTTAATCTAGGAACTAGTTTCGGCGTTGTGAGATAAATGGTCTCCACATAAAACAAATTCCCATAAATAACTTATAAATGACTTAGCACTGTTAACAACATTAAAAGATGACCTGCAAAGACTTGTGTTCAATCTTCAGCAATGCAACGCATCTGAGAATTTTCAAGCCTGATTTTAATTTTGTCATATTTTACACTTGTGCACATAGTTCAATCGAGATATTTTTAACACTTTTTAATGTCATTTGTGTGTGTTTGTACACTCGTTTTAGTTATTGGATGTATTTGTACAGTTTTGCATTAAGGCTGATGATGGCCAGCCAAGGCCAAAACTAGTTCCTAGATTAGAAATGTAATTTAAGGAGGGATGTAACCGACGAGGGGTCAAAATTTTTTGAAATATATGTTTTCCGTATGTATGGTCTTATATATATATTGTGTAAAAGTTTCAAGCTCATAACTCAACTAGAAGTATTTTTTAAAGTAATTTATATCTGATGTTGCATACATATAGCCACACCCCATTTTATGTCATTCAAAAATCTTATATTTATTATATTCTACTCACTGGTCATAAAATTATTTTTACTCTATGGAACAGCTCCACAGATGTGTTATCTTTGGAATATTATGTGTACTTTTGGCACTAGGTAGCAGTTTATTTTGTTTTGGAATCTTCCATGCTACAGATGTGTTTATATTTAGGCCTACATAAGGTTTTGGTGAACTGTGATCTGTTTTCTGCACTTGTGAAGTAATTATTAAACATGCCAAGAGTCAAATCCTGTTTCAAGAAACAGAAATTCAAGGGCAATGTTCATTCCAGGAAGTTAATTCATCCATCAGAACTATCAGCTCAAGAACATAACCTATCAACTTCATTTACAAAACATTGCTCTGACTTTCATGGCCAGGTACACGCACGCACATTAATGGTGTCCCGACATAAACAATCAACACTGCCGCACTCCAGTACCGAAAAGGAGGGGAGAGAGTGAAGGGATAGTGTTGAAGGCCACTCCAGTACTGAAAAGGAGGGGAAGGGAGTGAACAGGTAGTGCTAAATACACAGTGTGTGTATTCCGGCGTTATACTGTAACATTGTAATAAGATGGCTCCTATCCTATCACAGGTGAATCGAGGCCATATTATTAGCATGTGGGAGGCTCACATGGTCCCCCAAGCAATAGCACAAGCAATACCATGCAGTCTTAAGACAGTTTGGAGATGGATAGAAATATGGCAGGAACAAGGTGAAGAAGGACTGGTAGACCCGATATAACGCAGCTACAAAATATTCCTAACTAGTATAAAATACTTTTTGGTTAGAAACCTCCTTTACCTCTTAATACTGTAATTAACAGAGTAGACTACTTTTTAATCTTTTTATGTTAAAATGTTATTTGTTCGGGCCCTCGACCTATAGAGTTCTTTTGCCCCTACTTGCACAATATATGAACCTGCATTTAATTGGAATTGCGGAAGTGTTGAGTGTTGAATGTGAGAAACATTAAGGACGACATGAACACGCAGTCCCCAGGCCAAGGATATAATCATTTACAATTAAAACCCACTGACCCGGCCGGGAATCGAACCCGGGGTGGACGGACGCATTGCCCCGTACACCGCGGGGCCGGACGAGTAGGTAACGTAATGCTGTACTTCAATACATCCGCCACTGTGCCCATTTCGATCACAACAAAGTCTTGTAGTGGGCTGTCTGCATGCAGTCCATGCAGCAATGAGTTAAGCGAGAAGGTGAGTCATTGTGCCTTCGACACTACCCCTTCACTCCCTTCCCCCATGTTTTGTACTGGATTGGCCTTCAACACTACCCCTTCACTCTCTCCCCTTCTTTTCAGTACTGGAGTGGGGCAGTGTTGATTGTTTATGTCGGGACACCATTAATGTGCACGTCTGTACAAGTTAAAAGTGAACAATTTTCTGCCTCTGGATATAGACTGGTTGATCTGAAAGTGTTGTCACAGGCCATTAGTGTTTCATGTTTGTGTGTGAACTGTAAGAATTCAATGTGTCTCAGTGTTGTAGAAGAGAAGAGAGTAGGTTTAGCTTGTGAACTGACAATATTTTTTGAACTGTGCAATAACAGGTCATCATTTGAGACATATTCAAAGACATCCTCTCGTATTTATAACTGTAATCACAGATTTACTTATGGTATGAGATGTATAGGGAAAGGTAGGGAAGCTTGTATTATATTTTGTGGTGTGATGAATATGCCACCACCGATTGCAAGGTTTGATAAAATAAACAAACATATTTTGAAAGATGTCAGTGATGTGGCCACGGAAAGCATGGCAGTGACTGTGAAGAAAAATTGTGAAAGACAGAGAAATTGAACTACAGGTGTTGGAGGAGAACACTGAGGTTCCAACACATCTCCGTGTTTCAGCCGATGGTTCATTGATGAAGCGTGGGCACACTTCTCTCTACAGAGTGTCATCCATAATCAGCATTGATTCAGGGAAAGTTATAGATGTTGAGACAATGTCTATATATTGTCATGAGTGTTCTGTTAGGAAGAAATTAGAAAATACTGAATTAGAGAATGAATGGCAAGAAGAACACTATCATGTTTGTTACAAAAATTACAGTAGATCCAGTGCTGGTATGGAGCCAGCTTCTGTAGTGAAAGTGTTCTGTCACTCACAAAATATGTATGGTGTTAGATATACTTGCTACTTAGGTGATGGTGATTCTAAATCTTTCAAATCTGTAGTTGACAGTAAACCATATGACTGTGGGGTGACCAAGTTAGAATGTATGGGTCATGTCCAGAAACATGTTGGAACCAGGCTGCGTCATTTAGTAAGGAAAGTAAAGGCCAAAAATTAAAAGATGGAAAACCCCTTGGTGGGAGAGGGAGACCTACCCAGAAGGAAATAGACTTTTTTCAGATTTATTATGGAAAAGAAATTAGAGAAAACAACAGCAGTGTTGATGCTATGAAAACTGCTGTTTGGGCTACCTTTTTTCACAAAATATCCACTGACAAAAATCCAGTGCACAATCTGTGTCCCAAAGAAGAGTGGTGCAAGCACAACAGTGATAGCCATACGTACAAGCACAATAATTCACAATAATTCACTTCCAGAGGCTAGCCATCAAGCCCATATTTAGGCCTCTTGCTGATCCAGAACTTCTGAAACATTGTTTGCATGGCAATAATGAGAGTTTTAATAATCTGGTTTGGTTGAGATGCCCAAAAACAACATTTTGTGGTTTGAAGGTGTTGAATATAGCAGTGTATGAAGGGAACAGGGGTAGATTGTTCTGTATTTTAATGAAGGAAACAGAGGTAGAACTAAAGAGGGCTGGAATAGATTCTGGTGTTTTCACTACACACTCCCTCCAAGAAATTGACCAGCGAAGGATTGACAAGGCTGAAGTATCACAAACTCATCTGGAAAAACAGAGCAAATTGAGAAAAGGTCCAAAAACAGAGCACAAGAAGATGAAGATGAAGACTAGTGTTATCATTGTGGTAGGCAAAGTACCTCAGATATGTTGTTTTCTCAACTTCAATATTTCCACCCCAAAGGTACAATTTTCTCTGAAACCCCAAGAAATAAAGCACTCAAATTTTCAGACACTGTATATTGAGTGATAGTACACATATTTATGAAGAATTATGTTTCTATTTAATCATCTGTACAATATGCAAGCATTTACATTGATTTTTTTTTAACTATCATTAACACCCTAAATTCAAATTTCCATTAAAAATATAGTTCTCATTGCATTTCCATAATTCTTCAAAAAAATAGAGATAATGACATATACATAAGCTTGTACAAGAATCAACCCAATATCTTTTGTAGTTTTGTTGTAAAGTGTACCTAAACAAGGGAATGTAACAAACTTTTTAAACTGACTGTACTGGTGCCATTTTTTAACTGAGGTAGCTATTGTTTGTTGTGTTATAGCCCAATCATTTACAATCAACTCTGCAAAGTTTCTGCTTTCTATTGTGGACTCAGTGAACTTTTAAAACCAGCAAAGCATTCTCGGTTCCCTCCCCCCCCCCAATTAAAGATTGCACAATATGGTATTGAAAAGGCAGACCATTACGACATAAGTTTAATTATTATTGGAAACACCATGTTAAAAGGAAGGAAGTTGTAAAACCACAAAAGGAAGTTCTTTGATATCAATTTAGAGGAAGAAAATCCAAAGGATGTCCGATGAAGCAATAGTGGGAGAATCCAAAAACACAACAGGCTACTAGGCCTAATAATAGGATGAGCATGATGATGACAATGATCACAATAATAAATAACAGGCATGTGGATGTTAACAGAACATGGTGAACAGTTTTGTGGGCTTTATTACAAGTGTAGCAAGCAGTACACTGAATGATAATTTAGTCAGTATGCAAGTACCTGATTACTTGTGCATTTCAGTATAAATTTAAGTCTGGTAGATAAGTGACACATGCTGTTCGGGGTCTCAAGTTTTCAAACTACTTTGTAAAGTTTTGATCTAGAGCAGGCCCGTCGAGGGTACATGGCAGTCACGGCAAAGAGCTGCTGATGATGTACTTTGCCCTGAGTCAGTTTGCTGTACATCTCGATGGTATAAACAGAACACTGTAAACTTGAAATGAAATTTCTTACATTCAAATCACATGTAAGCTGTTGGACCAAGGGACTCTTAACTTGGGGGGGAAAGCATGGATTGGCAACCACGGGGCCTTGAGCTGAGTCCTGGCATTGCTTCCACTTACTTGTGCCAGGCTCCTCATTTTCATATATCCTATCCGACCTCCTTTGGTCAACTCTTGTTCTTTTCTGACCCCAACGGTATTAGATTCATGAATCCTAGGGAGCCTTTCATTTTCATGCCCTTTGTGGCCCTTTGGCCAATACCTTCATTTTTTGAAGTAGCCGATTCCTTCCATTTTTGTTTTCTCTGATTAGTGTTATATAGAGGATGGTTGTCTTGTTGTACTTCCTTTTAAAACAATAACACTAACCAACATGATTTTGCAGTAACATAGAAAATACGTAATTTTTATGGAAATTACTGCCCTGATTCTGAAAATGATGTTTTTTTTTCCTATCACGTCTAGTTTTGATGCAATTCGGTGTTTTAGTATCTGCATGAATTCGTAAGATGTAACGTTGAGAGATGTTCTTGCGCAACCTTTTTTAGAATACAATTATGTGATTTGATTTGTTATTGTTTGCATTTTATTATAGGATTATTGCTGCCTAAATTTTCATTTTGTAGTTGGGGATTTCCTGGTGTTTTTCCATAATATGATACAAAGTACATTATAATATTCCCTAATCACAAGGTATTACTTATGTCTAAGAGGGTGTGTGTTAGCTACTTGTAGGTCCACAAGAGCAACACTGTTTTCTTTTTTTTCTTTGCTAGTTGTTTTACGTCGCACCGACACAGATAGGTCTTACGGCGACGATGGGACAGGAAAGGGCTAGGAGTGGGAAGGAAGCGGCCGTGGCCTTATTTAAGGTACAGCCCCAGCATTTGCCTGGTGTGAAAATGGGAAACCATGGAAAACCATTTTCAGAGCTGCCGACAGTGGGGTTCAAACCTACTATCTCCCAAATACTGGATACTGGCCGCACTTAAGCGACTGCAGCTATCGAGCTCAGTCACTGTTTTCTTAACATGGAATGAACTATAGAAGAGATGAGCTGAGGCAATGTAACTGCTTCCTTAATCTGGAGACTGGTGGGCAGCTATACTCCTACCTTTCTCCTTTCAGTCACTTCATTCCCAGAGATTTAAATAATCTTCAGGCTGAGGACATCACATACTGTGGGTAGGGGCAGTAGAATACATCCACGGTAACCCTGTCATAAGAGGTGACTAAAATGGGATGTCTCAGCTCGGGAGTGAGAGTTAGCCACTATGGTGTCGCTCTGGCATTGCTTGCACTTACTCGTGTCACACTCTTCACTTTGATCTTTCCTCTCCGACCTCCCTTGGTCAACTAATGTTCTTTTCCAGGCCAGGGAGTCTTTCATTTTCACACCCTTCCTGGCCCTTGTCTTTCTTTTGCCAATACCTCCACACTTCGAAGTGCTGGACCTCTTCAGTTTTCCCAGTGATTAATATTAATGGAGAATGATGAAGAGGAAATACAGACACAAGTTGATTTATGGAATGAGGAGATAAGAAATTTTGGAATGAAGATTAGCACTGCGAAAAGCAAGACTTTGATCATGACAAGAAGTAACAGAAAATCCAGGGGAGTGATAGAAATAGGAAATGAACCTCTTGAAGTAGTGAGAAATTTTAAATATTTGGGCAGCATGATGTCACAAGATGGAAATTTGGATAGAGAAATTGATTTAAGAATACAGCAGTATTCCAGTTTCTACCAGTGTGTGAGAGACAATGTATGGAACAAAGATGTGCCAATGAAGTGCAAGAAGCTTTTATACTCGTCCTATTATAAACATATACTGACCTATGCTTCAGCAGCCTGGACATTGACTAAGCGGAAACAAAGTAAGATACGAGCAGCCGAAATGAGGTTCTTGAGGTGCATACAGGGAAAGTCAAGACGAGATAGAATACAAAATGAGGAAATAAGAAGAAGTGTGGGAGTGTGTAAACTTCAAGAAGAGATTGATATAGCAAAGCTAAAATGGTTTAGTCACATGATGAGAATGCCAGGAGAGAGAATACCAAAGGGAACATTCATGGATGCAGACACTGGAAAGAGGACTAGGGGATTGAATTGAATTGAATTGAATTGAATTGAATTGAATTGAATTGAATTGAATTGAATTGAATTTATTGATCATGATTTACATGCCACTGAGACTGAAAAGCCCCTTTATGCAGCGTCTTCTTATAATACAATGCAGATTTATGAAAACAGTAACTACATTAAAAGTATTAAACTAAACAAGAAACTTAAAAGAAAAATGAAAAGACAGATACCAAATCCAGTAAGGTTAAGACATACATTATATGGCCTAAAAGGAGATGGAGGAGCTCTGCAAATAGAGGAGTCAATAACAATAAAGTACTAGAAGAGGAATGGTGGGATTTCAGCAGGATATATCAGATCAATTGGATTCAGGAGGCCAGTTAGATTGCGTAGCCATAGATCTTTCCAAAGCCTTTGATAGAATGGAACATGGAATAGTATTAAAGAAATTGGAGGGAATAGGATTGGACGTAAGGGTTACACGTTGGATAAAAACATTTCTAAATTCAAGGGTTCAGAAAGTCAAAGTAGGGAATAATGTATCCCAGGAAGAGAAAGTTTGTAAGGGAATCGCACAGGGTAGTATAATCGGTCCATTACTTTTCTTAATACACGTAAATGATTTAGGGAATAATATAACATCAAAAATAAGATTGTATGCAGATGACATAATTGTTTATAGGGAAATAAATAACATTGAGGATTGTTCAGAATTACAAAGGGACCTTGAGAATATCCAACAATGGGTTGAAGAGAATAATATTAAGGTCAACTGTTACAACATTTACAAACAGGAGTTTTAAAACTGAATTTGAATATACTTTGGATGAGGTAATTATCCCAAAAGATGGTAAGTGCAAATACTTAGGTGTGAGATTTGAAAGTAATTTGCACTGGAAAGGTCATGTGGATGACATTGTTGGGAAAGTCATAATGAGGCTACTTAAAGGAAGCAACAAAGAATTAAAAGAGAAAAGTTACTAAGTATGGTTCGTCCATTATTGGAATATGCAAACAGTGTTTGGGATCCTCACCAAGAATGCCTAATAAAAGAAATACAGTAGATAGTGTGCAGAGGAAAGCAGCAAGATTTGTAACAGGGGATTTCAGGGGAAAAGTAGTGTATCAGAAATGTTAAAGGAACTTGGGTGGGAAACTTTAAGTAAGAGAAGGGAGAAAACTAGACTTATAGGATTATATAGAGCTTATTCAGGAGAAGAAGCATTGGAGATATCCGTGAGAGGCTTCAGTTGGAAAATAATTATATCACCAGGACTGACCACAAATATAAAATTAGAAGGAATTTTAGCAGAAGCAATTGGGGTAAATTTTCATTCATTGGGAAGGGTGTGAAGGAGTGGAACAGTTTACCAGGGGTAGTGTTTGATCATTTTCCAAAATCTGTAGATATTCAAGAAGAGAATAAACAGGAAAAGAGAAAATAAATGAAATGTTAGAGGGCATTCGACCAGTGCAGGTTAATGTAAATAAAAAATGTGTGTGAATAAATTAATTCCATCCCCTGGTCTAAGGAGTTTGGACAGCCAAAGTAGGGGACTGCCTGTAGGGGTGAAGTACAGTGGGGGCTTCGAGGGCCCTGGGACCGCTACGGTAGCTGTGAAGGCCCATCAAGAACTCTGAAAAGTGGTGGTAAAAGGGGCTCTGGTTAAGACGCAGCAGGTCGTTATGCTACTTACGTTCCAGAATGGGTAAAAAAAAAAAAAAAAAAAAAAAAAAAAAAAAAAAAATTGTAAATTTTAATCTTATACCAGTTGTATAGTATCATTTGAAGTAATTCCACATACTGTATATCAGTTGACTATATTTGTAAGTAGTACAGGAAATATTATAAGTAGAATTTTGTAAACAATATCAATTTATTAAGGATGAGCTGTGTGTTTAATAGAAAATATTGTTAGCATAAATTGTATTATAGGAAAATTTTCTTCTCTTGTTAATTTAATACTTAGTGCTTGACAATAATGTATTTTAGTGTACCATTTGCCACCGAGGTAGACACCTCATTTGCAAATAAAGATGATCGGATCGGATCGGATCGGATCGGATCGGATCGGATCGGATCGGATCTGATTTGATTTGATTTGATTTGATTTGATTTGATTTGATTCGATTCGATTCGATTTGATTTGATTTGATTTGATTTGATTTGAAAGAGTGAGTAAGATGGAGGGCTTTGGTACACTACCCTACCCAGAGAGAATCTGGAAAAGGGAATGGATGAAGAAGAGAAGAAGAAGAAAGAAGAGGTTCCTCTTGAAACAATAACCACAACCACGACAGCCACTATATTCATTTATACTCTGTATATTACCATAAAAGGAGACACAATCCATAATGAAACAATTCTTTTTCGACTGATAATCACATAGAGAATCTAATAATATTCATTTAGGGGATGGTTTCAACTTACCGAAGAATACGAGAAGAGCAGTCTTCCCTGTCTTCGACTGGGTGCCAATATTCCCTTTCAGAAGCTTATCGCTAAGTGTCAGAGGATTTGGCAGGTCCTTCTTCCTGGGCTTGTACACACTATCTTCATAAGCTGCAGGAACTCGCCTCAGCAGTGGCGTATCTAAAATATAAGTACATATCTAAATCTAAAGTCATTACAAAACACTACTCTCTTCAATTAAAAATGAATAGATTTTGTTAAATCAAATATTTCAAAATAAGTTATAAATTCAAAGGTTGGAACATGAACAGGAAGTACAGTTATCGAAAAGTAGGGTATGAAAATAAGCAAGGACAAGAGTGAAACAAGGAAGAGGAGTGTAAAAATTACACGGGGAGCCATTAGAAGTCGTAGACAGCTGGAGGTCAGCAACAGGAAGATCCTAACAGAGCATAAGAGACTTGGTAGGGAATGAACAGGTACCAAGATGATACAAGGTGTTGTACAAGGCATATTTTGTCTCAATTTCGACATATGGAGCAGAAACATGGGTTACAAATGCCAGAGAGGAAAGAAAAATAGATAGATACATAGAAAGATAGAATGATTGATGTATTTAATTTACCTGGCAATGTTAGTGACACTTTTCCCTGTCTTACACTTCCCCAGTTAAATAAATAAATAAATAAATAAATAAATAAATAAATAAATAAATAAACAAATCAATCAATCAATCAATCAATCAATCAATCAATCAATCAATCAATCAATCAATCAATGACCTGTATTTAGGACTGTCGCCTAGGTGGCAGATTCCCTATCAATTGTTTACCTAGCATTTTCTTAACACGTTCAGTGTGGATCACGCGCTGGGCGGGTGGCACTAGTTTATATGCATGTGCGGATCACACGCCTAGCACATCATGGCACGAGTGCTAGAAAATGTGAATTACAGGTTTCCCGCATGGTAAGAAAGACTCTCCTTGTCATCCCACACATCCTGCAAGTCCATTCTACTGGCAGGTTTATCCGTAGCCAGATTTGTGCATGCGTATTCCGTTTCCATCGCATTTCCTCTGCACAGTTTTCCTTATATGTCATTCTTTTTGGGATCTTTGAGCAGCAAGACAACTTCAATGCGAGGTAAGACACTGTATTTTCTGTTTATTATTATTATTTCAAGAGAATTATGAGTGATTGCACTTTTGAAATAAGTTCAGTGAAAGGACTGAACTTGTAACTATCATTTATTCCTGCATCATATTTATGAATAACATGAAAGAACTTGTAGTAATCATTTTGAACTGAGTCATGATGCTTATGTTGTCATTTTATTTATATTTTGTTCAGATGGCTGACAATGCAGTTCCTTCAACACAACGAGGTCCGCTCAATAAATGGCATGCTTTGACAGAACAAATAATGCCTCGACAGTTAGCAATTTTGCAATGATAAAGACATTGTGACATAAAATTGTATAAAAGAGAAGTGTAAATATGAATATATTTATGTTTGTAATCATACTTATGCATTTGTTATCCGCAGTAAATAATGCACAGTAACCTACCCATGCACCTGGCACGTGATCCACCCAATGACCAGTATTACCTCTCGGTTTCAACTACCATGCGGGTCACGCACCAGGCGTATGAATGGGATAAGTCCACGAGTTCAATATAACTTGTCGTATCAACGTTCAAAAAATCAAATTATTACAATTTTTAAAGAGTTCCAAGCAAATATCTTGCTCAGGTTAGTGGGTATGTCATGCAGTGAACATGTTAAACATTTTCAAAGAACTTGGAAATGTACTGAACATTTCCAGTGTTAAATTGTTCCAATCCCTTACTCCTTGTCCTACAAATCAATATTTGCCCCAATTTGTCCAGTTGAATTCTAACTTTATGTTCATATTGTGATCTTTCATACTTTTAAAAGTTTCACTCAAGCTTATTCGCTTATTAATGTCATTCCATGTCATCTCTCCACTGACAGCTTGAAATATACCACTTATCACAGGTAATAAATTTCATCATCATCATCATCATCATCATCATCATCATCATCATCTGTTTACCCTCCAGGTTCAGCTTTTCCCTCAGACTCAGCGAGGGATCCCACCTCTACCGCCTCAAGGGCAGTGTCCTGGAGCTTCAGACTCTTGGTCGGGGGATACAACTGGGGAGAATGACCAGTACCTTGCCCAGGCGGCCTCACCTGCTATGCTGAACAGGGGCCTTGTGGAGGGATGGGAAGATTGGAAGGGATAGACAAGGAAGAGGGAAGGAAGCGGCCGTGGCCTTAAGTTAGGTACCATCCCGGCATTCGCCTGGAGGAGAAGTGGGAAACCACGGAAAACCACTTCGAGGATGGCTGAGGTGGGAATCGAACCCACCTCTACTCAGTTGACCTCCCGAGGCTGAGTGGACCCCGTTCCAGCCCTCGTACCACTTTTCAAATTTTCGTGGCAGAGCCGGGAATCGAACCCGGACCTCCGGGGGTGGCAGCTAATCACGCTAACCACTACACCACAGAGGCGGACAATAAATTTCATATTATTCCATATTGAAGAGCAATATAATTCAAAATAAAAGCTAAAGGTTTCCACCTGTTCAATACTATTTACTGTAACCTTAAAAACGTTACATATATTGGATGAAACTAGTTTTGGTCTTGCTAGAAGCCAACATCAGTCGAAATCAATAAAGTTAAGGCAAGACATGAATTATAGATACAATTTATGAAGCAAGTGTGTGTTGTTGCTTTCCATACACTGGAACCATACTCTAATTGGGGTCTTACCAGAGTCTCATACACCCTCTCCTTTACATCCTTATTACAACCCCTAAATATCCTCCTAGCCATATGAAGATCATTCCTTATATTAATACCTAGGTACAGTAATCCCCATGAGGTACTATCACCCCTTAAACACAGAGTGTTGAAGATGCTCTCCTGATCAAGCTGAGAAGCAGAAACAGGCTTGTTAATATACAAGAACTGGAAGTGATCAGGAGAGAGCCAATCTATGAGAAGACAGATGACCATACAGATGTAGAGATTGCCCTTGTCCTCTTTTGTTTTCATGCCTGTCCTTGTGTTTCTATTTCCTCCTCTTCTCTCACTGACTTGTCAGTGTGTTCTTCCTGTTATGTAAGTGCCTCTATGGATCAGGGGGTAGAGTGTCAGCCTCTGGATCGCAAGATAGCAGGTTCAAACCCCGCAGAAGTGGACCGATTTTTGAAGGGCAGAAAAAAGTATATTTGGCACTCTATGTCGTATGATGTCAGCATGTAAAAGATCTCTGGTGACATATTTAGTGTTTGTTGTTGTTGATGTTGTTGTTATTGTTGTTTGAGTTATCAATCCATAGATTGGTTTGATGCAGCTCTCAGTTCCACCCTATCCTGTGCAAATCTTTTCATTTCTACATAACTACATCCTACATTTGCTCTAATCATATGAAATTAATTTCATTTTGGTCTGTATTGATGATTTATCACTATCAACAAGGATGATAAGGTCCATCTATTCAATACTATATATAATATGTTATTTATTACATTGGGACTAGTTTCGACCCTTGTATTGGGTCATTGTTGGCGGCGGCAGCGTCAATTACTTGTTTCCAAGTTTACAGATTTCCTGGCTAATAGCACACTTCAATTCACAGCAGTTTGTGTTTAAACTTCCGGTGACTGTACAGGCCAATTCTTGCATAGAACATACGTCCACACATCGCGCAGCTGAGGGACGGGAGGGATCTTGGCTGGGTTTGGTGAAGTTTGCGTTCCTGTCGCTTAATATCTTCATGTCTGCGGCGTTCTTGTTCGAAGTGTTGAAATGAGGCACAGACACTTTGCCGCCAAAGTGAACGGTCCTTGACAAGTGTTTCCCAGGTTTGTGGGTTTACTTCTGCCATCTTTAAGGTTTGTTTCAGTTGGTCTTTGAAATGTCTCAGGGGGGCATCCCATGGTCTTGAGCCGTAGCTAAGTTCACCATAGAGGATCTGGCGCGCAAGAGCTGTACTTCAGAATAGGATATGGAAAACAGGCTTTGTGCTGCCCATATGGCCTTTGGCCAACTATCACACAAAGTTTTCAGGAATAAAAACTTTACAATTCACACAAAACTAATGGTGTACCAGGCTGTAGTCATCTCTACACTTCTTTATGGCTGCGAAGCGTAGACCTGATACCACCATGACATAAAAAAGCTGGAGCACTTTCACCAGCAAAAACTACGTTCCATCATGAACATCAAGTGAGATAACTACATTTCTAACGTTGAAGTTCTCGAGAAAGTATGTGCTAAGAATGTAGAAGCATTGATTGTTGGCCATCACCTCAGATGGGCAGGACATGTGCACTGTATGAATGACTGTATATTGGGTCATCTTAAGCTTTAAATTATACAAGGAACAGAACATTAAATGTAACTTGAAAACACAAACACCTAATATAACACTATTGGCATGTCTTGAAGCATTGATGAAATATGTTGTGGTTACACATGAGTCCATTAAAACTCATGTCTTTTTCACATATGACCGGGACTTTTGTGTCACTTTTTTTTAAAAAGAAAATTGTAGTCTTAATACAAAACAGTACATTTTTATGATGTCCGTTTGGTGTAGCTTTTATCTTGCATTATTTATTGTTGGAGTTAAAAAGATGGTTTACATGTGGTGGATGTCTTTGGACTTCAGATTTAACTATTGCTAAGAGAACATAAACTGCCATTTTTGTGGTATTAATAAGGACATTCACAGTATGAATCTGTGACCTTCTGATCTGTTGGAGTGATCTTTCAAATTCCATATAATTCCTTTCTGTTGAGCACCTTCTCGGTTTTTGGCTAAGAGAAAAGTAAAAGAAAATTAAATGGGAAATTAAACAATATAAAGAAAATATAGGAGATACATCTTTAGGTGCCTTATGAACTAGTGTGTAGCTACACAATACCAATGCTAGACAGATTGGCTAGTGGAGTATAGAGGAATACCTTACAGTGGTTGTGGGTCGGGAGGGTCAGGTGATGGTGGATTGGGTATGGGTATATGAACTGGGGGGTTTAATGTTGTACTTTTATTTGGTTTTCTTTTGATATAAATAGGAAGAATTATGTCATAAAGAATATTATGTTTCTCATTAATTTCATCTAAATTGTAATTTGGACTGATGTACTGTTCAAGACATATGTAAAAATTTTCCAAAATGTTACGCATTGGACCTTTCTTTTCTGTTTTTAGAATGGATAGATCTTAGTTAATAGATGTAAAATTATGATTGGAGTCTGTCATATGTTGTCCTATTACTGAAAACCGATTATACCTGAGAGCATTAACATATTCCATATATATTATTGAGAAACTGCAGCCTGTTTGTCTTACGTATGAAGTTTGGCAGTCAAGACGTCGTAATTTATAGACTTCTTGAGAAAATTTGCTGCTTTGATTAACTGTGTGCTTATTGTATAAAATAAAGAAGCTATTATTCTTAGTTTAAAAGGCTATTTTTTTATCATATTTCTTGAAAATATTGGCAACTTGATATAATAGTATTTAAATAAATAAAAAATAAATAAAATAAAATAAAATAAAAATAAATAAAAAATAATATATTATTTAAATACTATTGTAATCACAGTTCAATACGGATCTATCATAATGAAATTTATATCTTTTAACTTGATATATGTTTGAATTACTGAACGTGAACAAGGAGTAAGTTTTTTTTATTGATTCTCTACTTAGGATAGAAATCTGGTGTCTTTTAATTGTGTATATAATTTTGATAATGAACTGTTTCTTCTTCTTTTCCGAATTTGTCCATCTATGGACTGCAGAGAACTGAAAGTTTCTTGGCCTTTCTTCTCTTATCTTCCCAAAACCTCTTCATTCTTTTGCTTCTCATCCTTCTCTCTTCGTAAATGATCCGTTCGGGCCTCTGTTTTAGTGGGTTCTCTTCAAATGATTTTAGACTATCGACGCTTCTTCTGAACTCTCTTCTATTGTGGATCATCTGTAATGTAATTCCAACTTTGTCTGAATCCTTCTTGACCTCTTGTACCCACTTGGAGGTGACATTTAACCCCATGATGTATTTGAAGATCCTTTTGGTCAGCCATCCATTCTTACTGTGCCCATAGAATTTTCAGCCTTCGTTTTCACATTGTGTCTGTGATCTTTCAAGTGTACTTTTAGAGCTCATTTCTCCTTTCCTTCCAAGTCCCATCAGTAGTCTTCCATGGTCCCAGAATTTTCCTCAGAATCTTCCTTTCCTTTTTTTTCAAGTTCTTGCAATAGTTAGTTCAGTACGTTAGAAAGTGTCTAAAGACAGAAGAAAAAAATTTTAAAGGAACACTTTGTACTCTTCAAGGCCATTCACATATATTTTAGCTGTAATTTTTTTTACATACAAGAAAGTGTTGTGTTTTATGACATGTCTAACATCCCACAAACATTCATTGGTCTTTGTATTTTAATCACATGGATTTTAATGTATATACATAATTGTAAAACTTCACAACATAGGATAGCATGCTCTGTATATGTTTTATACTGTACAAACATTTCATGTAATTACCAAAAAAACCTTGCCATTTTTCCTTGGGTGATGATGGCACAGGAGGTGCCAAAACCGGTACCATAATGATAATAATAAATATGTGATATTTTAATTAAGTCACTATGTTAATGTATTGTGATGTTTGGGACATCACTGAATGTTTTTAATTATTGAACTATATATTTAATTGATAATATGTATATATTTAATCACTGATAGGTCATTTTAAATTAATATGTATATATATAGGGCTTTTATCATCCATTTCAATCATTTCATTTCTTTGTATCGCGGCTATAACGTATTCTGAACGAACAAATTATTGGGTAAAGTATTTCAACATCACGCATATTTATAACTTGCAGTAAATTTTCCAATAACCGTGGTGAGGTGACCAGAGTCAGCAGCCTAATTTCAGCCCAGTTCCAGGAAAAGTACGTCATCGAGGTTACGAGAGATATTACCCTCTCCACCTCATGAAAAGACAGTTGATACATTATTAACACCCACTTTTCAAACTCAGCTTCGAGACGCTTTATTTCAGCGGGAAAGTTCAGCCTATGTGAATGAACGTAATGAAGCAACGTGATGGATTCACAGCTGTACATCGGAGAAGGGATGAGACCTCGAATCTTACTGGACCATGTGATATGGCTGATGGAAGGAGACTTTTGAACCAATATATACCACCGACAAGGGCTGGAGAGGACATTCTCACATTCAGACTCTCATTCAGACTCACATTCAGAGATTCGGACATTCTGATTCTGATTCTCACGCTTGGAAGATACTCTTACTACGATTCTACGTCTACACATCGGAGAAGATTTTAACTTAGTTCACTTCCCATCTGAGTATATTCTACTCAAAAGTTACTCTCATTGGGACTTGTTATCTCAATGACGAGAGGTAGTCAACGGGAGACCGGTTCTGACTGGTATAGAGGAGGAGAGCTTTTATTATGAATTTAGCTACGCTACTGTTCCGTAATATGGAAGAATACGAAGGTATTCTCTCCATGAACATAACCCATGGTGGTTTTGCACTTAAAATTAGGACTCATTACGACTTTATGTAAGGAGTACAATAGGAAGTGTTAAAGACAGGAAATGTGGATGTAGGACTGGAATCCAACAACAGATGAGGCAGCCTGTACGAGAGATCCACCCATCTTCAGCTGCAAGACAACAGAGTCTACATTTGGTGAGCTTATGCCATAAGTTACTGCAAGTCTTCGCGCAACAGTTCATTTTCTTAAAGTTAATTTCATTCACTTTTTCTTTTGCTTCCGTAAGTTCAGATTTCGTTAATACGCCATTACGTCACGTTTTCATCTTAATAAATAGCTGTTTTAATTTGTATTTTATGAAATGATTATTAATGATCCTTAAATTCCAAGTTAGTGTACTTAATGATTTGTGTTCCGTTCACCCCACCCCTGGGAGTTTTTTGAGTCTCATTACGTATTTTTATTTATTATTATTATTATTAATTATCTACTTTTGTTTTCAAGCCATAAGCTTGAAGACTGGCGCCCTTGGGATACTGTTTCTGGAGAAACCATGACATATCATTTATTTATTTTAATATTAAAGTGACCCGCCACGTTAAAAATTTGTCATACATCTGTGGGCAAAGTGGGTACGTCACATATTGACGCCCAACGTGGGGCTCGTAAATCATTAAATACTGGTATAGAAGGATAAAATCAGTGGTTTGGGGGTAACTGTTGTGTATCCACAGTATATTTTTCTTGTGTGTTTGATTTTGGGGGTAACATGGCTGAGCAAGAGGAGAAAGACATGACGCTGCGTAGTGGACACGTGCTGAAGGGTAGTACTTTAAGTAATTCTAAGGAAGAGTTAGATAAATGTGCAGAGGAGGAAACTGATATTAGGAGCGAAGATAGCGAAGGGAATAAGAGTAGGAATGACGAAGTTACGTTAGATTCAGACGATAGTACAATGGGGGGCGAGGCGGAGGTTAGCCCTAACATTGAGGGTAATAATACTCAGTTACTTGAAATGATGCAGTTAATGTTGAGTAAGATAGAGGACAGTAAATCTGAAATAAAAAATGAAATGGAACAAAATAAATTGGAAATAAAAAATGAAATAAAAAAGGAATTGGAACAAACTAAATCAGAAATCAAAAATGAAGTAGAACAAACTAAACGAGAATTAAGTAAGGCATTGAATGAACACAAGGTAGAAGCTAATAAAAGGATGGACGAACATAGCAAACAGTTACAAGAATTATTCAAGCAGAATGAAAGATTTAACAAGCAGATAGAGGAACAGAAAGAGACAGCCAAGCAAAACAAACAAGAGGTAGAAAAGAAATTTGTAGAGCAGAGGAGTGAGTTGTTGGGACTAATGGAAAAAGAAAGCAACAACACTAGAAAGGAGTTAGAGACACAGGTGACAAGTATTAATAATAAAGTTGAGATCCAAAAGGAAGAAATAAAAGAATTTAAAGATCAGGTACAAAGCAATATCGATACCGTTAAGTGTATAATAGAAGACAACACTAGGGAACAAAGAGAAAAGTTTGCGATGGTAGAAGGCAATACAGTGGAAATTAAAACATTGAAAGAAAAACAGAACACTGTAGTTAATGAAACTGAAAGAAGAGATAAAGAGGTAGATAACCGCATAGCGATGGCAGAAGCACGCATTCGACGAGAAGTAAGAGAAAGGCAAGTTAACACTGAGAGGCAAAATCATGGAGGGATTTGCAGTAAGGAAATCGAATTACCGAAGTTCAATGGGAAACAAACTAATCCACTAGAATTTCTGAAAATAGTAGAAAAACGGTTTGGGAAACGGATTGAGGAAGGGTTTATGGACTGGGAAGAGGCGATCGACATTATTGATCATGCTTTTGTGGGAGAGACGCGTTCCTGGTTTTCAGTCTATAAAAGTAACATGAAAAGTCTGGAGGAATTTAAGACGAAGTTCACAGATAAATACTGGAACGAAAGCGTTCAAAGCCGTGAAAGAGAAAGGGTAGTATTTGGGAAATTCAAACATAATGAATGTGTCTCTATGACTGAGTATTTTTTGTCACATGTTATGATTTGCCAGAATTTAGACGGAATCACGGCTGATTCAGATGTAGTCAGATTACTGCTACGACATTTTCCAGACAGGGTACGCGAAGCAGCGTGTATGCAAAGTGTTAAAACTATTCAGGAAATGGAGCAGTTATTAGGGAGTTTTGATGCGCTAGGAAACATTGGGCATAGAACAGGAAACTCACATAATTTTGTTCCTCATAGTGAACCAAGGGACAATAGGAGACAGCCAAACTACGAGAATCGTAATCAGTTTCAGCCAAGGCATAGCGGTAGGGGTGGCGCACCTGAAAATAGAACGGGAAATGCCCAACAAGTCAGAGGACAAGTTACTAATGAGCCAAGTGTAGGTACACGATCACAACCTTTAAACTAAATGCAGGCTGTAATGATGGGTCAGAATTCCAGCCTTACCAGGAAGTAGTTAGGAATTGTGTTATGAAACTATTGCCATATGACCTAGATGTTGAGGAAGACCTTATGTGTGAACCAGATAATAATTATTTAGATTCGGGTGATGAAGTGATTAATCCTGTGGTTCAATTAGAAGTTTGGGGGGCGTATGTTCACGCGTTAATTGATACTGGAAGTCAGAAATCATGTATAAGTTCAGAATGGTATGACTCTTTAGTTAAACAGGGTATTATGATAGAAGAGATGCCTGTTAAGTCTACATTCATTATTACAGCTGTTGGTAAGAAGTCGAAACAAATATGCAAGCAGGTTGCGGTGCCGATTTGTATAGAGGGTTTTATTTCAGTACAGGTATGTTTGGTTATTCCTCACCTTGTATTTGATCTCATGTTGGGATGTGACTGGCTGACTTTAAAATCGGCTCAGCTAGATTACGATGATGCAACGGTAAATCTGAAGTGGGATAATAAGTATGTCAAACTCGAACTGAAAAATGAAATTCAGAGGAAAACGAATGTTTGTGCTATATGGAGTGTTATTGAGGTTTCTAGATATGAGGAGAAACCCAGTGGGGGGTTTAATTTATGCCAGTTGTGGTTGAAAGAGGATCAGAAGGATGCCTTATTTGAAGCTGCGAGTAACAGTAAATTAGAGGAAGTCCAGAGGGACGAATTGTTGGCAGTGTTATGTGAACACGCTGAGATTTTTTCTAAGAAACCCGGTAAAACACATGTTTATGAACATTCTTTTTCAGTGCTGGATGACAGTCCTTTCAGCGGGCCACGGTATGCTATCCCACACAAATATGCCAAGGCAGTTGACGATCAGATACAAGCTATGTTAGCTGATGGGATAATTGAAGTGTCTAATAGCCAGTATGTAAATTCTTTAATCGTTGTGCCTAAGAGTGATGGGAGCATTAGAATTTGCATTGATGGGAGGGATATGAATAGATGTATTTGTACTGACCAGTTAAAATCACAGACTATTGAAGAGTTAATTCAGGGCTTTGAGGGTAAAAAATGGTTTTCATCTGTTGATTTAAGAAGTAGTTTTTGGCAGATTCCTTTGAGAGTAGAGGACAGGCCTCTGACAGCATTTAGTCATAAGTACAGCTTGTATCAGTTTCAGCGCGTTCCCTACGGGACGAAGACTAGTTCTGCAGCCTTAATTAGAGCATTAAATATTGCATTAGGTGATGATACAGGTGATTTCGCCACGGTTTATATTGATGATCTGGTGATTGCGTCTAGGACCTTTGAAGAACATTTGTGTCACTTAGAGAAGGTGTTTACTAAGTTAGAGCGTGCTGGTTTTACTTTGAAGTTAGATAAGTGTGTTTTTGGTAGACAGGAGGTCACATTTTTGGGACACCGTGTATCTGCGATAGGGGTACGCCTGAGAGTACAAGGATTGAGAAAATATTGAATACCAGTACACCTAGAAATATCAAGGAATTAAGGTCGTATATTGGAGTATGCAATTTCTTTAGACGCTTTGTACTAAGATTTGCAAACTTACTTGAGCCGTTTAGAGACTTGTTAAAAGCCGGCAGTAAGTGGAAATGGACAGAAGGTCACCACAAAGCTTTTAGTGATTTAAAGGAAGGTTTCAGGCAAGCAGTTGTTCTTAAGTACCCCGTGGCAAATAAGAAGTATGTGTTACTCACTGACGCATCTCACTATGGTCTGGCTGGTGTATTATGTCAAGAGGATGACAACGGAGACCTAGGAATAGTGTCATTAGCGTCTAGAGGTTTAAGTGGACCGGAGAAACAGTATTCCATTACCGAGCTTGAATTCTTAGCTATTGTGTATTCCTTAAGTAAATTTAGGATGTATGTTTTAGGTGTTAAATTTGAGATTAGGACTGATCACCATGCTCTTTCATTTATACCTACATGTAAGCTATCATCCAATAGGGTTAGTAGGTGGATACTGGCCTTACAGGAGTACGATTTTTCTGTTGTGCATATAAAAGGAAAAGACAATGTCCTTGCTGATCTGTTGTCCAGAGATCAGAAATTGTGTGATGAAGGAAGTTTGCTGAAAACACAGGAAGGCATTTTAATTTGTGCATGCCTTAGTAAGGACAATAAGCCTGCTCTAAACAGATTACGCAACCTGTTGGTGGAACAGTCTGTGGACGAAGAATGTAGGGAACCTTTGTCTGTACTTCAGGGAGGTGAGCAGGTTACTGTGACTCGCGGTAGACACGTTTTTAAATTGTTAGACGGATTTCTAGCTAGAAAATATAGCGAACATAAATGGGCTATATGTGTACCCAAATCGCTACGTGTGGAGTTAATTTGGTTCATCCACAGGGAATTAGGGCATTATGGTGCTAATAAGGTTCTGTATGAAATCCAACAGAATTTTATCTGGGACAAGATGGGAAGAGAAATCAGAAAGGTTCTTGCCACTTGTGATCTATGTCAGAGAAGTAAGATACCGAACCGTTACTTAGAGGGACCTCGTCAGGCAGTAATTGCAGAAAAATCTGGTGACTTGGTGTGTATCGACCTTTTCGGTCCTATTGTAAAAGGACAATACGGCTTTCAATATATTTTCGTTTTGATAGACGCTTTTTCTAAATTGGTCAGATTATACCCTATGAGGAAAGCAACAGGAAAATCCTGTAGTCGTATAATCCAAGAGAAGTATGTCCCTGAATTAGGTACTCCTCAAAGAATATTGTCAGACAGTGGACCACAGTTTACATTGAAGAAGTGGAAAGCCGTAATTAGAGAATTAGGTATTACTCAGGTCCATTCATCCATCAGAAATCCTCAGGGGAACATGTGTGAACGGGTGATGAAGGAGCTAGCGCGCATGTTTAGGTCACTAGTTCACGAGAGGCATTCCGCTTGGGTAGCGAATTTATCCCTTATAGAGACATGGATCAATGCCGTCCAGCACGAAAGTACTAGATTGACACCTTTGCAAGTTCATTTCGGTACTAAGCCACAAAATGAATTGGTGAGAGTATTGGGTATTACTGAGGTGCCGCAGCGTAATGCTGAATTTTATGTTAGATTGGCCAGAGAAAAGCTAGTAAAAGCTGGCAACCTTCGAAAGAAGCAGCAAAAACGTAAGGTATTGGATGAATTTGAGATAGGTGACCTTGTTCTTTTGAGAGTTCCCATGTTATCTAACAGTGAAGATAAAGTCACAAAAAAGTTTTTCCTTTTATATCAAGGACCTTATCGTATACATAAGAAACTAGGACCTTGTGCTTATAAATTATCTGACGGTGATTTCATTTTATTGGGTTCATTCAACATTCTAAGTTTACGTAAATATATTACTAGTCCGGTGGATTTTCCATAGTGCTGGAATATAGGTCAGTGAGCCAGGCCACGCTTATCTCTTATATAATATACACCGGTCGCAGCGTGGAGTGACTGCTCTCTAGTAGGTGGAGTTTCCCAAGTTTTGTTTTGCTTACTACACGATGTGTGTGTATACGATTGACACGAGTTCATTACCAAGATTACGTCTGTTCTCTTTACGTAACGCCCTGTATGGGTAATTTAGTATTTGATTTTATATAACGAGGATCATTAATATTGCAGTTTAAAATTTGTAAATTCCCCGTAGACTATAAGAAGTCATCATAAAGACTTGCAATAATTTTACCCTAGGCTAAAACCACGTGAATGTGTTAGCGTGTGTAAAGTGAAAGTCATACAGCAAGAACGTATAAACACTTGAAAGAGTAATACGATGCATTTTGTTGGTGTAAATTTTGTACAGATCTAAATTGAATTGTCAAGTGTTGCATACACTGGATTCATGAAATCAGCAAGAGGTGACGAACATTTGAGAAAGTGAGACATCAGAAACTCGCTAAGTTGTAATATTGTGTTTTAATGGAAATTTTGAAGTGTTATATATTATTTGTTATTAAGTTGTAGGTGGAATCATCAAGTTGTAATTTTGTAAAATAGTGTTATGTTGTATACAGTAATGAATGAATGTACAGTTGTTTTGGAAACAAGTGTAACGTAAGTGGCAATGTGTAAGTGTGAGCCCTCAACGAAGTACTACTTGTTTCAGGCTCAGAGGGGCGAATGTGATGTTTGGGACATCACTGAATGTTTTTAATTATTGAACTATATATTTAATTGATAATATGTATATATTTAATCACTGATAGGTCATTTTAAATTTATATGTATATATATATAGGGCTTTTATCATCCATTTCAATCATCATTTCATTTCTTTGTATAGCGGCTATAACGTATTCTGAACGAACAAATTATTGGGTAAAGTATTTCAACATCACGCATATTTATAACTTGCAGTAAATTTTCCAATAGCCGTGGTGAAGTGACCAGAGTCAGCAGGCTAATTTCAGCCCAGTTCCAGGAAAAGTACGTCATCGAGGTTACGAGAGATATTACCCTCTCCACCTCATGAAAAGACAGTTGATACATTATTAACACCCACTTTTCAAACTCAGCTTCGAGACGCTTTATTTCAGCGGGAAAGTTCAGCCTATGTGAATGAACGTAATGAAGCAACGTGATGGATTCACAGCTGTACATCGGAGAAGGGATGAGACCTCGAATCTTACTGGACCATGTGATATGGCTGATGGAAGGAGACTTTTGAACCAATATATACCACCGACAAGGGCTGGAGAGGACATTCTCACATTCAGACTCTCATTCAGACTCACATTCAGAGATTCGGACATTCTGATTCTGATTCTCACGCTTGGAAGATACTCTTACTACGATTCTACGTCTACACATCGGAGAAGATTTTAACTTAGTTCACTTCCCATCTGAGTATATTCTACTCAAAAGTTACTCTCATTGGGACTTGTTATCTCAATGACGAGAGGTAGTCAACGGGAGACCGGTTCTGACTGGTATAGAGGAGGAGAGCTTTTATTATGAATTTAGCTACGCTACTGTTCCGTAATACGGAAGAATACGAAGGTATTCTCTCCATGAACATAACCCATGGTGGTTTTGCACTTAAAATTAGGACTCATTATGACTTTATGTAAGGAGTACAATAGGAAGTGTTAAAGACAGGAAATGTGGATGTAGGACTGGAATCCAACAACAGATGAGGCAGCCTGTACGAGAGATCCACCCATCTTCAGCTGCAAGACAACAGAGTCTACATTTGGTGAGCTTATGCCATAAGTTACTGCAAGTCTTCGCGCAACAGTTCATTTTCTTAAAGTTAATTTCATTCACTTTTTCTTTTGCTTCCGTAAGTTCAGATTTCGTTAATACGCCGTTACGTCACGTTTTCATCTTAATAAATAGCTGTTTTAATTTGTATTTTATGAAATGATTATTAATGATCCTTAAATTCCAAGTTAGTGTACTTAATGATTTGTGTTCCGTTCACCCCACCCCTGGGAGTTTTTTGAGTCTCATTACGTATTTTTATTTATTATTATTATTATTAATTATCTACTTTTGTTTTCAAGCCATAAGCTTGAAGACTGGCGCCCTTGGGATACTGTTTCTGGAGAAACCATGACATATCATTTATTTATTTTAATATTAAAGTGACCCGCCACGTTAAAAATTTGTCATACATCTGTGGGCAAAGTGGGTACGTCACAGTATTGAACAGGTGGAAACCTTTTATCCTTAATCAACATTGTAAATTTTGATTCAATACGGACCAAAATGAAATTCTTGACATTAAATAAGATGGCAAGGTCATCCGCGAAAGCTAAAAACTTGATTTCTAGGCTCTGTCCTTTCTTCCCAAGGTGAACTGTTTATTATAACAGTAATGTTTTCTTTCAGTTCCTCCAATGTGTGAAAATTTGTTCTCGAGTTCAGCAGGCTAATTAGTGACGGTCCCAATGACAGCTGGCATAGTGTACATCATATCTACTGTGCGACGCATAAACACATACAACCATCACTTAAGTTATTTTTATTATATGTCTGAAAGGATCATCTATAGTTCCGTTTCTAGAGATCGGGCCAGCTAGGAAGACATCCGGTGAGGGAAAGTGTGCGAGTGAGAAAGCAGAGCCGTGGGAGCGAGATCGCTGACTTCCCCTTCTCGCTCAGTGTTGTGGCGACGTACAGTTGACCCGAAATATTTGTTATAACCGACATGTAACACTCCGCAGGTTTTCAGTTAGTGGAATTCCCTTCCGGCTGTAAATTACAGACATACCTAGCCGAAATGAATGCATTTAGAAGTGTTACAGATGACAGATAGATTGAAGAAGTTAGAACATAATTTAACCTCTTATTACAGTAGCTGTCAAAATCGTTTCCGTGTATCAAATTGCGTAGTCCTTATTTTTAAATTATAATTTGATGTAAAATTAACTTTACGATGCTGTAAATGTACATTGTAGAATACGGTTTGCTATAACACCAGGCTTCATAACCTGAGCCACGTCATGTAAAATAACTCGATAGTAATAATAATAATAATAATAATAATAATAATAATAATAATAATAATAATAATAATAATAATAATAATAAGCTACAAGAAAATTGAAAAACCCTCAGATACTATGCGAAGAAGGAGGATAAATTTTTATGGTCATCTTCTTCTCAGAATGAACTCTATGATTAACCGAACAAATCTTGACTTCTTCCGTAACCCAAAACAAAACCAAACTGTTTTAAAGAAACTGAAAAAGACATGGTATAATTAAAAATTACAGAAAATTCACTATTTGGTCGAACAGCTAAAGTAATAACTAAAGAAGAAAGCATAACGTTCCAAAACAAATCTACATTAAAAGCCAAATCTATTATCTCGGAAGACGAGAAGAAATGAAGATCAGAAAGAATGAAGAAATACTGGACACTAAGAAAAGAACAACACACAGAGAAAGAATTGAATCAACATACCCCAAAGAGGGTGAAACATAATAATAATAATAATAATAATAATAATAATAATAATAATAATAATAATAATAATAATAATAATAATAATAATAATAATAATAATAATAATAATAATAATAATAATAATAATAAAATGTCCACCTCTGTAGTTAGTGTGATTAGCTGCCACCCCTGGAGGCCCGGGTTCGATTCCCGGCTCTGCCATGAAATTTGAAAAGTGGTTCGAGGGCTGGAACGGGGTCCACTCAGCCTCGGGAGGTCAACTGAGTAGATGTCGGTTCGATTCCCACCTCAGCCATCCTGGAAGTGGTTTTCCATGGTTTCCCACTTCTTCTCCAGGCAAATGCTGGGATGGTACCTAACTTAAGGCCATGGCTGCTTCCCTCCCTCTTCCTTGTCTATCCCTTCCAATCTTCCCATCCCCCACCAAGGCCCCTGTTTAGCATAGCAGATGAGGCCGCCTGGGCGAGGTACTGGTCATTCTCCCCAGTTTTATCCCCCGACCCAATGTCTCACGCTCCAGGACACTGCCCTTGAGGCGGTAGAGGTTGGATCCCTCGCTGAGTCCGAGGGAAAAACCGACCCTAAAGGGTAAGCAGATTAAGAAAGGAATAATAATAATAGTAATAATAATAATAATAATAATAATAATAATAATAATAATAATAATAATAATAATAATAATAATAATAATAATAATAATCCGCCCTGAAGCTTTATATGCTTCAGAATGTTTAACATTCAACAGGAAGGGACTCATGGAAAAACTTGAAATCCAGGAAAGAAAGATAATGAGGAAGATACTGGGGCCAGTCAAGGAAGGGGACAGTTATAAAAGACGGCCTAACCAAGAGCTCTACAAGTACTGTGAAAGAATAACGAGTGTAGCAAGGAAGAGACGCCTAGCATTCTATGGGCATGTCTACAGGATGCATCCTACCGGTTGACCAACCGGATTCTCAGCTACTGGCAAAATAGGAAGACCAAGTCACCATGGTTGATGGAAGTGAATAAAGATCTACAGGAACTGGGAATAACAGAAGGAATCTTAAAGGATCGTACAGCACTCAGGAAGATGCTTAAACATAAGAAGTTCCAGGACAGATTACCAACAAAGAAGACTGGCGCCCTTTGGACAAAGGAGAGGAAGGAGCAACACAGCCTGAGGATGCGCAACTACTGAGCAAACATCAAAGCCCATTCCAAAATGCAATAGTTGAATGTCGTGATCCTTAGCTGGCCTATACGAAACAAGAAGAAGAAGAATAATGATAAGAAGAAGAAGAAGAAGACGCACTTTTGCTTTAAGGCTAGAAAGCAGTGTTAGACTATATGATCGTTTGTCCCTAGCTCCTTAATGCCAATATTTTGTTGCTTTCTTGTAAAATAAGAAATGTGACTTAACGATATGACATATATAATTATATAAATGTTCTCAGGTACAGAAACAAAATATAATTCATAAAAGGAAACACCATAAAGGGTTTACATATGTTGAGTAACAACGTATGTATACGAAGATAACTTAAATGGCACTAGAAGTAATAAGTAATAAAATAATGACACTGTAATTATTCATAAAATGAGCACATTCTTGTTTTATTATGTCCACTACATCTCTTCAATTCCACTGAGTCCTCTGTCATCACTTCTGTCGTCCTCACCGGATGACGTGTCGTCGGCTCCCAGCTGGATCGCAAAGGACTCCATAATGTCTTCAAAATGTTCGCCATTGCTTATATTCCAGTCTTGGGTGGATATTGACGCGAATTTCTGTCTAGTGAGTTTCTCTACATCGTCAATAGGGAAGGTGACGTTGTGAGAAGCTACCCAGTTCTTCGCTTTTGCCCACATTATTTCAATACTGTTTAATTCAGGGTGATATGGGGCCAGTCGAATTACCGAGTGTTTGTACTGTTCCATGAGTTCATCTAGGACGTAGGTTTTGTGTGCCGGCTTGTGCAATTTGATAAGCTCATAAAGCTCGTGTTTGTACATCGTCTCACGGTGTGGAATGTTCCTATGCACTAGCCAGGAGATCATCGACACTTTACGTGAGCTGGAGGTTGGAGCACGATCTACTTCCTTGTTGTGATATGACACGTAGTCAATTACAAGAACACTGCAATGTGGAAGTTATCTTCCATATCTTTCATTCTCTTAAAAAAAAAGTCACTATTCATGTAATCGTGGTAGTCGCCACTCTTGCTGCCAGACTTCCAGATTAGCAGACAGTTCTCGATGAAACCCATTTCACCGCCAGCATGTACAACTATCCTCCACCCGATACTGGGCATTTTTTAATAAACAAACCTTTTGTATTTTATGTCATGTTTTTCCATTAGGATGCGCTTGTTAGTGTTAGTTTTTTCTGATGATATTCTAATGATCAAAGAATTCGCTTGACACTAGTTATGGATCCTTTGAACTTTAAGTCAAAACTTTGCACGAATTTTTGAAACTGTAGGTAAACATTTTTCATCTAAATAAAAATTGCTAACTGTACGACGTACAACACCTTCGTTAAAGTCGTCCAATCCAGTAATATTCTTTGTGCGCATTCTGTTTTTGTTTGGTGTTTCAAACAGACTATCCATATGTTTTCCTAATTCTTTCGTTTTTCGCCCTTAAGCCGTTCCAAATAACTTTCTGACACTCCAACAGCTGCTGCTACTCTTTCCTGCACTTTTTTACAATCTATCACGAACTTTTCTTCCATTGCCTCCCTTTCCATAAAGTCTATAACGTTCAAGATTGCTGCACGAGTCTAACTCTTTAGCACCTTACGATGCAGGCTACTTTTAACGCCTTCCATACTGTCACAGATAGGCCTAACGTACACCACCACTAACCACAGTTACTACTCAACGGGAAATTAGAAAGCAGAGCGCGCAGCTGAGTGTAAACTTATGCACTGAACTGTCCTTGTAGTAGGAGCTCTGTTAGGAGGGGATATGCTACGCGAGATAGTCCAAAGTGTGCATGCGCTCCCAGATGTCTTCCTGGCTGGCCTGATCTCTATGAGTTTTGACTTGACGGTTAACCGGAAGTCAGACATTGGTGCCAAATTATTATGAGTACAAACAGTTGATTCACAACACGCAACACGAACAGGAATGTATATACTGGAAAATAAGTGCAGAATCAATTATTCTTTGTAGCAACATGCTTAACTCACATAAGATTAATAATAAGACATAGCATATTTAAGATAAAGCTATAAGATAAAAGCAGATCAATGCTCAAACAGACAAAACGCAAAAAAGTGAAATTTCTACTCACCATCTAAAAAAACTTGCGCAGTTAGTAGATTCAATTACTCCTAAACAATGAAGAATCCTACAAAGGGAAACACCACTCATTTCTGAGTCACTATTGGCATTTCCATCGTTTGTTGAGGTTTCACTCTCGCTTGACCGTAACAAGATAATAATGTCTTCAACATAATCATCTGTGATACTTTCCCTCTCCCAAGCTTCACTTATCTCGGACTGTGTCTCACAACCTGCACTTACATAGCCTACAGCTTCCCAGAGAAGTCTTTCAACTTCCGAAACTGTGAAGAGTCGGTAATTCGCAGTTATATAATTCTTCACTAGGGCCAAAATCAATTCTGTGGCATTAAAATGGCAATGCTATGGTGGAAGATGAACAACTTCATACCCACACCTCCTGGCTATTTCATACACCAAGTAACTGGGTACTAGGGCTTGTTTTGTTTCACAAGATGCATGAGATCCCCCTCTCACAACATCGCGAAGCGAATATTGTGCTCCTTCAACCACTCAATTAACTCATTACTTCTAGTCCTCATTGTTGGTCTTTTGTCAAGAACTGATAAAGACCATGAAAAGAAATGAGCACAATATAACACACAGCTGATAGCATGTGGTCGTAGTAAACAACAGATCGACAACACTGGTAACCTGAACTAGAGTCTAACGCGCTCTACCGGAGCGACTGGCTGCGTATGATTGGCTGTTTATTATTTCACTTAGTCTCCACCAAAAGGCAGCACTCAAATGTCAAGTCAAAACTCATAAGAACTGAACTATAATTTGCAGACAATATGGGCTGCAACAAGGACAAACTTCCAGCTGAAACAATCTAAAACTTAGAGAACTTAAAAAAAAAATTTAAAATTTAAATTGAACACACAACAATAATTCTAAAAGTACAAAATTTTTATAAAATATCAGTCAATGTCACAATAAAAATTCCACAAAAATACACTTCACTCATTAACGGGTAATATAAATCCTAAAAGAAACTTTTCAAAAAGTACCACAGCATTGCATGGAGCAATTACTGTACATATCAAGACATGTTATTTGACCTGTTTATAATGAATGCTGCAGAGTAGTAGTTCCTCTAGTAGAAACCCCTACTTGCTGTGCTAATTTTGTGAGTGATTTATTCGGTGACTGTTCAAGATCGCACCAATGTCATCTAGCTTTTCATCTAGTAAAACTATTAATATGTGTGCCTGTTTTTTATTGAGCACTGAGTCAGTAGCTTCAGATTTATTTACAATCAAGTCATATGAATCTGTGTTCATGATGGTGGCACTTCACCAGGAAATTACTGAACAAATGCACTGGGTACCTGTCAAGCCGACTCGTACTTATACGGTGTTGCAGTGATAACTGTCTCACCATGTTCACAGCTGAGATTCAGACTGGCGACTGATGCTTGCGTGGTCGAACATCTGCACGCTCGCTGCTTGCAAGGTCAAGAACTATGCGCGCGCATCCAATAATGCAGCTCATGTATCGTAGAGTAAAAAGGCCGCTTGGACCATCTTAGTTTATATGAGAGACCCTGTATATCCATGATGATATTCCTTCTGTCATCAGAAACAGGCTTCGTTCCCATCATCCTCCACTCAAAACTGCAAGTGAGCTTGTTGAAGATGGATTTAATATAAACGACCAATGGCAGGGAAATATGGCAAAACAATGCTACACCTCAACAGCTTAAAATGCCGTGAATAATGACCAAAACCACCAGGATTTGATTTAAATTGTAGAAACTGGTCTGCTCTCAATAAAATAATGACTAACTGTGGCAAGTGTGCTGACTCATTGCATAAATGGAGCAGAAGATCCTCTCCAAGCTGCGATTGTGGAGCAGGAAACAAACAGTCAGTCATATAGTTGAAGAATGCCCCCTCAGATCCTTTCCTGGTGACCCAGCTGAACTCCTGTTGGCAACTATGAGAGCAACTGGCTAAATTCAAAATTTAGACATTAACCTGTGACCACTTTCTCCAGAAAATGTAGCTTCATTATACATATCTCTAGTATTAGTTAAGAAACTAGTTTTTTCCCCTTTGATGGTTATCTATAGTATTAGTTAGGAACTATTTTTTATGGTTTTCTATAGTGTGAGTTGTATGTACGTTCAGTCCTCAGACCGAAGACTAACTAGATCCTGAACAGCTTCACAATTAGCTGTCATAGATGGCCTAGTCATCACTGACAACGCGTACTACAGAAATGAGAATTGAGGTAATTTCCCGGTGCTTTCCTCATTGAGCCAGAAGTTGCTATCACATATCAGTCTGCCAAGCCCACTGAAATGCATGCACCAACTGACCCTATGAGCAACATTTTCACATCATTCGTAGCAGGGACTGGCTGCATCAGGAATGGCATTATTAGCATTGCTCATACCTCATAGTCATTTTCATTTTGTCAAAGCCAAGGATAAGACTGAGACAGATCAATGAAAGTAACAAAATTGCTCTAGCCTATACCAGAAGACATAGTGCATAGTAAACACTAAGTCTCCCCAACAAAGGCATAGTGTTAGTTAAGGAACAAATTGCTTTTTCTTTTGATTAATATTGTATTTTTCCTGCTTAATTGTTGTGATGTGATATTAGCTATATCTTAAATAAATAATCCTCTTCCTGTACATGAACATTTGCCTCAATTCATTTGTTTACAACTCTTTTGTTTGTTGCCACCATCAATATCATGCCTCATCAGCTGCCACTCATGACTGATGACAGAACATTGAGTTAAACAGATGTGTCACTTGCCAATAATACTCCTCCTCCTCCTCCTTCTTCTTTCTTAGCATTTGTCCCACATACTAGTGGGTTCTGCTCACTTAGCTCTCTGTTGCTACTTTACACAATTGTGTGCCATGTCAGGATGAAGGCGTTAGATCTTTGTGTATAGTGTCAAGCCAACACTGTTTCAGTCATCCAAATTGCCCTTTTCCATCACTCAGCAATGTCAATCCAATCTTTGCAACGGTTGTTTCAGCAGCTCGAAGTACGTACCCACACCAGCGGAGATGGCTTTCCCTCATCTCTTCAGTGACTGGTGCCGCTCCATATTGCTTGCAGACTTCATTGTTGCTGATATGATGATGAAGTGTCATGCCTACCGGGCGAGTTGGCCGTGCGCGTAGAGGCGCGCGGCTGTGAAGCTTGCATCCGGGAGATAGTAGGTTCGAATCCCACTATCGGCAGCCCTGAAAATGGTTTTCCATGGTTTCCCATTTTCACACCAGGCAAATGCTGGGGCTGTACCTTAATTAAGGCCATGGCCGCTTCCTTCCAACTCCTAGGCCTTTCCTATCCCATCGTCGCCATAAGACCTATCTGTGTCGGTGCGACGTAAAGCCCATAGCAAAAAAAAAAAAAGTGTCATGCCAGATGTCCATTGAAGCACCTTTGTTTCCATCACACCAAGTCACTGTTCCATCTCCTTAGTGCACCATACAGAGCAACTGGATGCACCACAGATCAATAAACTTCAGACTTCAGCTGGTCTGGAATATTCTTATCACGTAGCACACCAGCCAATGAGCACCACTTCAGCCATGTGCAGTTCACGCGATTTGATATTTTAGGATTGAGGGTTCCATCTGCAGTAATTGTTGAGCCAAGATATTTAAATTACATTGTCTTTGGAAGGTCAATGGCATTAATTTGAATCATATTCAGATCATTTAGATCTGTTGTCATATATTCAGTTTTCTCTATGTTGAACCGGAGTCCAAATTCTGTGAGCCGGTTGGTCCATGGCTGGTCTTGTAGTTGTAAGTTAGTCTTTATCTTCAGAGGCCAAAAGGACATCGTCAGCATAGAGCAAGGTCTAAGGTATTTATTGATGTGGTACCACCTCACCTGTTTGAAGTCAGCACTCTAGACGGCAAGTCTTCAAGAACATGACGTATTTCCCAGCCAGCACATTGACGAGTCTGTGACGTCAGCCCGCCTGTGATGTATATATAGGCAAGCAGGCGGAAGAAACAGGTAGGCTGTTAGCAGCTCTCCAATGACTATCCTACACCGTATGTCGGGTACGAAGGTCACGCCTCTTGAAAATGTGCACCGAACTGGTGGACTAATGCTAGCCGGGGGTTTCGCCTCGGGATAATCTCTCTAGCTTCATCCTATCTGCTTTGCATGGCTCTATCACTTGACACATTTTCTTTACTGACTGTTAAGATTGTAAGCTTCTAGCATTCTGCTAGAACTCTTCTCATGATCAATTTAGGCAGTCAATTATAGGGATACTGATTTGCATTTTGTTCTGACAACGAGACACTCATTGTACATATTAGGTTAGATTTGTACACATGTATCATTTTTGCAAGACATCCTCAAGCTTATTCAGATTACGGATTTAATGTACATACAGCAAAAGAAGCAAGTTAGAGAAACTTTTATTTTCTACAGAGCTTTAACAATTAACATTTTATTTGTGTTGTACAAATCTGCTTCTTAGTATACAACACTTATCTCTGGCAGCTAAACTGGAACATATGTTTTCAGGTAGGGTGATCAAACCTAAATATTAGTTAAGACAGAATTTGAGGACTCTGATGAATAATACTGTAAGTGTTAGTTTTACTCACCAACAGCACCCAAAGCAGGATGAGCTAAGTTGTTGTAAAATCCATCATATCCTTCATACTCTACATTCACATCTTCAGGTGCTATATTTTGGCAAGCCTCTGCCCAACAGCCATCAACAAGCCAGCTTGCCAGATAACCTCTAGTTTCATTACTCACCCAATTGTTTGGGTCTGGTTTTTCTTGAGTGAATATTCCTAAAAGAATAAAAACATTACCTTCAAGAGATACAAGAAAAACTGAACATTCATTCTACAAAAAATTAGTTTGATAATTATTAAGGACACATATAACTTGGAGGACACTGTAAAGCCTTTCAAGGAATGAAACATAATATTTACACAAGTAACTAAGGCTTGAGAAAATTAACCTAATGAAATCCTAAAGCAAAGCAATGACTGTTGGTATCATGGTGTATGGTATGGAGCTGGGGTGGAAGAGTCTAGGAAACATGTGACAAGATTTCAGTTACCCATGTTGTTTAATACAGCACCTTATGCTCTCCACTACCATCTATACAGTTTAAAGATATTAATATTAAAAGTTCCATCTTTACAATACTAACAAAATTTTATATTCTTAAAGCAAAGTTATAGGTATATGTTTTGTCCCTCTTGGGGGCACCTTTAGTGTTTCGAAGAACGGAAGTTAAATAGTAAAATTAGCATAACAAAAAAAAAAGAGGTTATATACATGTCTACAGCAAATCAAATTTACATGGTCTTAGTGATCCATTTGACAACAAAGTGGTGACGTGAAATCCATTTGAAATATCCCATCATTCTTCAAGGAAAAAAGACTCTTACGTTTGCTGACACACAGGTTAAGAGAGAAAAATCATAGTTCAATCTTGGTTCTATGCTGCTAATCATAGAATGTGCTCCATTAGTGCTTTAATGGATTATAAACAACTCATCACCGAACAAGTATAGAATCTTATGTTTGTTCACATATAGGTTAAGAAAAGAAAATTATGACTAGCAGTTCAGTCTTGGTTCTATGTTGCTAATCGTAAAATGTGTTCCATTAGTGGTTTAATGGATAATAAACATTGTGTGTTAAATTAGGCTGTTAACACAGGAGTAACTTTTCATGTGGTGCCATTAAAAGTTGAAAAGCTGGGCTTGGGTTGTATGGTTTCAATCATGGAATAATCTAGAATAAAAATAGGTTATTGAGAAATAGTGTAAATGTAAACAAGATCAAAAGGTAAAAAGAATATAAGACACGTCTAAATACTTACATTCCTTGCCGGTCGTTATGTGTCTGGCAGACAAGCCATGTGCTGTGTATGGGTTGTTGTCTATTGTTGGCTGGAGGTAACGGCCAATTGGGAGAAGGCTTGAGGGGGTCGAGGGGAATGGTGAGTGGGGAAAGAAGTAGGGCAGACTTGTATTCTCGATGGGCTTTCTTTAAAGAATGTCATTTATTTTACATTTTATGACCTACATTGGACCACTCTAGTCAATTATACAAAGGATTTCTTGATTTCCTAACAGCCCAATATTTTTTATTCTGAGATATGCTGCCTTCCTTTGTTATGTTGAAAATGCCCAACCATTAGACCTCTTATTGATCTTAGTTTGTAGCCTGGTGTGTGTGTCTTGAAGTATCTTAATATTTTCTGTTGTTGTTTTTTTGAGATCATCTATTGTTATTTGTAGTATTAATTATTTCTTCAGAAATAATAGTTTTCATGACTTATGCCCCAACCCTTGTATGTATTGATCTCTTGAAACAGTCCCAGGAGTGACATATAGGAGATAATTTAATTTAATGGTGTGCTGCAGGTGACCTGCGAGTCTGTAAGGATGGAGCCCTATCTACAGTATGATGAATGCTAATGCTGAAGACAGCACGCATGCCCAGGCCCCGAGCCATTGGAATTAACCAATCAAGGTTAAAAG
The DNA here is from genome assembly GCF_040414725.1 of Anabrus simplex. NCBI lineage: Eukaryota > Metazoa > Arthropoda > Insecta > Orthoptera > Tettigoniidae > Anabrus > Anabrus simplex. The sequence continues at coordinate 425,114,516 of NC_090269.1, read as the reverse complement.
CCACGACCTGGGTGGGAATTGAACCTTGGACCCTCTGGACCAAAGTCCAGCATGCTAACCATTTAGCCATGGAGCCAGACATAATGGAGGTGATAAATCTTTTCTGAGATGGAAGTAAACTTTTTTCCAAAGTGCACGGCTTGACAAACTTCCAAAAACCTTCTTAAGTATTTCCTTGGGTCAGAAGATTCAAGCTGAATCCACTAAGGAGTTCTGTGGTCATTACTAGGGCCCAGATGTTTATGACATGCCATGGATATGATTAGTGAGAAGTTTCGAACAGTAGACAGTAAGCAGGTTCAGGATATAGAAAGAGAATGGGTGGCATACAGGGATGCTGTAGTAGAAAACAGCAAGGGAATGCCTAGGAACAACTGTGTGTAAAGATGGGAAAAGGTGAACATCTTGGTGGAATGATGAAGTGAGAGCAGCTTGTAAACATAAAAAGGCTTATCAGAAATGGCTCCAAACAAGGGCCGAGGCAGACAGAGATTTGTACGTAGATGAAAGAAACAGAGCGAAACAAATAGTTGTTGAATCCAAAAAGAAGTCGTGGGAAGATTTTGGTAATAACCTGGAAAGGCTATGTCAAGCAGCAGGGAAACCTTTCTGGACAGTAATAAAGAATCTTAGGAAGGGAGGGAAAAAGGAAATGAACAGTGTTTTGAGTAATTCAGGTGAACTCATAATAGATCCCAGGGAATCACTGGAGAGGTGGAGGGAATATTTTGAACAACTTCTCAACGTAAAAGGAAATCTTCCTGGTGGTGTTGCGAACAGCCAAGCTCATCGGGAGAAGGAAAATGATGTTGGTGAAATTACGCTTGAGGAAGTGGAAAGGTTGGTAAATGAACTCCATTGTCATAGTGCAGCAGGAATAGATGAAATTAGACCTGAAATGGTGAAGTATAGTGGGAAGGCAGGGATGAAATGGCTTCATAGAGTAGTAAGATTAGCATGGAGTGTTGGTAAGGTACCTTGAGATTGGACAAAAGCAGTAATTGCACCTATCTATGAGCAAGGAAGCAGGAAGGATTGCAACAACTATAGAGGTATCTCATTGATTAGTATACCAGGCAAAGTATTCACTGGCATCTTGGAAGGGAGGGTGCGATCAGTCATTGAGAGGAACTTGGATGAAAACCAGTGTGGTTTCAGACCACAGAGAGGCTGTCAGGATCAGATTTTCACTATGTGCCAGGTAATTGAAAAATGCTACGAGATGAATAGGCAGTTGTGTTTATGTTTCGTAGATCTAGAGAAAGCATATGACAGGGTACCGAGGGAAAAGATGTTCGCCATACTGGGGACTATGGTATTAAAGGTAAATTATTAAAATCAATCAAAGGCATTTATGTTGACAATTGGGGTTCAGTGAGAATTGATGGTAGAATGAGTTCTTGGTTCAAGGTACTTACAGGAGTTAGACAAGGCTTTAATCTTTCACCTTTGCTGTTCGTAGTTTACATGGATCATCTGCTGAAAGGTATAAAATGGCAGGGAGGGATTCAGTTTTTGCTAACTGCTTTATGTCGCACCGACACAGATAGGTCTTATGGCGACGATGGGATAGGAAAGGCTTAGGAATGGGAAGGAAGCGGCCATGGCCTTAATTAAGGTACAGCCCCAGCATTTGCCTGGTGTGAAAATAGGAAACCGCAGAAAACCATCTTCAGGGCTGCTGACAGTGGGGGTTCGAACCCACTATCTCCCGGATGCAAGCTCACAGCTGCGCACTCCTAACCACACGGCTAACTCGCCCGGTCGGGATTCAGTTAGGTGGAAATGTAGTAAGCAGTCTGGCCTGTGCTGACGACTTGGTTTAATGGCAGATTGTGCTGAAAGCCTGCAGTCTAATATCTTGGAACTTGAAAATAGATGCTATGAGTATGGTATGAAAATTAGCCTCTTGAAGACTAACTTGATATCAGTAGGTAAGAAATTCAACAGAATTCAATGTCAGATTGGTGATACAAAGTTAGAACAGGTCGATAATTTCAAGTATTTAGGTTGTGTGTTCTCCCAGGATGGTAGTATAGTAAGTGAGATTGAATCAAGGTGTGGTAAAGCTAATGCAGTGACCTTGCAGTTGCGATCAACAGTATTCTGTAAAAAGGAAGTCAGCTCCCAGTAGAAACTATCTTTACATCGGTCTGTTTTCAGACCAACTTAGCTTTATGGGAGCGAAAGCTGGGTGCACTCATTCATTCATTCATTCATTTGTTTAGCTTCCATAGACTGTACAATTACATATTTTGAAATATGCCAACAGTGTAGGAGTTGTCGAGTGATTTCCTAATACTAACAGTAATATATACACAATAACGAACATTTTGAAAAAGAAGAAAATAGAAACACCAAATACCTCAATGTTAGGACAGCACATCTTAATTTTTTAAATAATAAATAATATTAATAACCAATATTTACAATACAAAATAAAAATCTATTGGTGTGTAATCTATATATATATAAAATAACTTGTCCTGACTGACTGACTGACTGACTGATCCATCATCGCCGAGCCAAAACTACTGGACATAAAGAAATGAAATTTTTGGGATATATTCATATTAAGATGTAGGTGCTTGCTAAGAGAGGATTTTTGGATATTCCTTCGCTAACGGGGTGAAAAGGGGGTTGAAATTTTAAAATGACTGTATCTATATCTCAAAACTTTTGAAGTTTACAAATGTAAAAATTGGTATTTAGAATCTTCTTTAAAAATAAGGAAACACGTATTTTTTTGTTTTCATAAAATCCCAATAGGAGGGGTGAAAAAGGGTGAAAAGTGGTTGAATGCCTTTAATCAGGATACCGGTACTTATATCTCAGAAACTGAAGATATTACAGACATGAAAATTGGTACTTTTGATCTCTTTTAAAAATAAAAAAACACGTATTTTTTGTTTTTGGAAAATCCAATTAATGGGAGGGAGAAAAGGGGGTGAATTTTTAAAATGAGTGCATCTATATCTTAAAACTTTTAAGGTTTACAGATGTAAAAATTGGTACTTAGAATCTTCATTAAAAACAAAGAAACACGTATTTTTTGTTTTCGTAAAATCCCACTAGAAGGGGTGAAAAGGGGTGAAAAAGGGGGTTGAATGAATTTAATGAGGATACTTATATCTCAGAAACTGAAGATATTAAAGACCTGAAAATTGGTGTTTGGGATCTCCTTTAAAAATAAAGAAACACGTATTTTTTTGTTTTTGGAAAATCCAATCAATGGGGGGAGGGGGAATTTTTAAAATGAGTGTATCTATATCTCAAAACTTTTAAATTTTATAGATGTAAAAATTGGTATTTAGAATCTTCTTTAAAAATTAAAAAACACGTATTTTTGAGTTTTCGGAAAATCCCAATAGGAAGGGTGGAAAAGGGTGAAAAAGCGGTTGAATGCCTTTAATGAGGCTACTTATATTTCAGAACCTGAAGATATTACAGACCTGAAAATTGGTATTTGGGATCTACTTTAAAAATAAAGAAACAGGTATTTTTGCGTTTTTGGAAAATCCAAATAATGGGGGTTGAAAAGGGGGGGGGGTGAATTTTTAAAATGAGTGTGTCTACATCTTAAAATTTTAAAAGTTTACAGGTGTGAAAATTTGGTATTTAGAATCTCCTTTAAAAATACAGGAACATGTAATTTTTGTTTTCTGTAAATCCCAATAGGAGGTGGTGTAAAAGGGTGAATAATGGGTTGAATGCCTTTAATGAGGATACATATATCTCAGAAACTGAAGATATTACAGATCTGAAAATTTGTATATGGGATCTCCTTTAAAAATAAAGGAACACATCTTTTTGTTTTTGGAAAATCCAATTAATGGCGGTTAAACAGGAGTGACAAATGGGTGTGAATTTTTTGAAAGACTATATCTACAGAATATCTGAGAAATGTAAAGTGTTACAGACGTAAAAAGTGGGTATTTGAAATCTCCTGTAAATGTAAATAAACATAAATGTAAGGAAACTCCACTTAAGGGGAACTAAAAAGGGTGAAATTTTAAAATGAGAATTTCTACAGTATATCTAAAAAACTGAACATGTTACAGAAGTGAAAAATTGTATTTTTATCTCTATTAAAGATAAAGAAACGTGTATTTTTAGTTTTCGGAAATACCACTTGGGTGGGAAGGGGTTGGGCGGTAAAAGTGACTGAAAATGGTGTTGAACTCTTTTAATTAGGCTACTGATATCTCAAAAATGAAGATATTACAGACGTGAAATTAGACATTTGGAATCCGCTTTAAAAGTAAAGAAACACTCATTCTCGGAAACTCCAATGAAGGGGGGGGGGGGGAGTGGTGAAAGAATTGAAAAATTAATTGACTTAATTGTATGAGAATACATACATCTAATAAAAACTAAAGTCGTTACGGACGTGAAAGTTGCTATTTGAATCTCCTTAAACAAAGAAAAACGCGTTTTGGGGGGAAACCATCTTGGGGGGCGGGAGTGAAAAGAAGTTGAATTTCCTTTCATGAGGACACATAAATCGTAACTGAAGAAGTTAGAGTCGTGATAATTGCTATTTAGAAGATCCTTTACTATTAAAGAAACATGTATTTTTTGCCGGAAAATTCACTTACCGGGGAGGGGGGAGAGAGGAGTGTGAAAGGAAGTGAAAAAGAAGTGAATTATTTTAATGGGGATACTTATATCTCAAAACTGAAGGTAACAGACGTGAACATTGGTGTTTGGAATCTCCTTTAAACATAAAGAAACACTCCTTCTTTAATTTTGTTTGGGGGGGGGGGGGCGTAAATAAACTTAACGGCGGTGGGGTGTAAAAGGAGGTGAGACCAATTGATTTTACTGTTCATAATGTACTTATAAGGAGCCTCCGATGCTCAGGCAGCAGCGCACCGGCCTCTCACAGCTGGGTTCCGTTGGTCAAATCCCGGTCACTCCATGTGGCATTCGTGCTGGATAAAACAGAGGCGGGACAGGTTTTTCTCCGGATACTCCGGTTTTCCCTGTCATCATTCATTCAAGCAACACTGTCCAAGTCACATTGTAACAATGACACTGGCAGCAGATGTAATTTACCGCCAAGTAGCGGTCTTGCATCTTGCTGTGGGTCCCAGAAAATAATAATAATAATAATAATAATAATAATAATAATAATAATAATAATAATAATAATAATAATAATAATAATAATAATAATAAAGTTCTGGACCGTCGTCAAATGTGCAGACCGCGCTGGAAACTGGCCCTGGACGGGTAATGACTAAGAATGCAGTCCGGCCGAGGGTTCAGTACCGCCAAGGCACCAAGAGGACACCACGCCGGATTTCCTCAAGGATTTGATCCATATTAAAAATTCTTATAGGAAAAGATGGCAAAGATTTAGGGACCCAACTGAATGGGTGGAATACCTGGACCTAGCCAGGGAAGTACGAAATCGATTGCTGGAAAGAAAGATTGAAAAATGGGAGGAAACTTGCCGTAATCTATCAGAAAACGAGTCAGATCGCGAATTTTGGCGGATTCTCTCAGATAACCAATCAGATCGCGAATTTCGGCGGATTATATATAAAACAATAAGCATTAAATTATAAATTTCAGTATAATACCGTAGCGAAGCACGGGTATCTTGCTAGTCTATATATATAAAATAACTTGTCCTGACTGACTGACTGACTGACTGACTGACTGACTGACTGATTCATCATCGCCGAGCCGAAACTACTGGACATAATGAAATGAAATTTTGGGGATACATTCATATTAAGATATAGGTGCTCGCTAAGAGAGGATTTTTGGACATTCCATCGCTAAAGGGGTGAAAATGGGGGTGAAATTTTAAAATGATTGTATCTATATCTCAAAACTTTAATAGTTTACAGATGTAAAAATTAGGATTTAGAATTGTCTTTAAAAATAAGGAAACACGTATTTTTTTGTTTTCAGAAAATCCCAATAGGAGGGGTGAAAAAGGGTGATAAAGGGGTTGAATGCCTTTAATCAGGATACCGGTACTTATATCTCAGAAACTGAACATATTACAGACCTGAAAATTAGTACTTTTGATCTCTTTTAAAAATAAAGAAACACGTATTTTTTCATTTTTGGAAAATCCAATTAATGGGAAATATGAGGGTGAAAAGGGGGGTGAATTTTTAAAATGAGTGTATCTATATCTCAAAACTTTGAAAGTTCACAGATGTAAAAATTGGTATTTAGAATCTTCATAAAAAATACAGAAAAACGTATTTTTTTGTTTTCGGAAAATCCCATTAGGAGGGGTGAAAACGGGGGAAAAACGGGTTGAATGCCTTTCAAGAAGATACTTATATCTCAGAAACTTAAGATATTGCAGACCTGAAAATTGGTGTTTGGGATCTCCTTTAAAAATAAAGAAACACTTATTTTTGTTTTTGGAAAATCCAATTAATGGGGGGTGAAAAGGGGGGGTGAATTTTTAAAATGAGTGTATCTATATCTCAAAACTTTTAAAGATTACAGATGTAAAAATTGGTATTTAGAATCTCCCTCAGAAATAAAGGTACACGTACTTTTTTGTTTTCAGAAAATCCTTATACTGTTATAAGGGTGGAAAAGGGTGAAAAATGGGTTGAATGCCTTTAATGAGGCTACTTTTATTTCAGAACCTGAAGATATTACAGACCTGAAAATTGGTATTTGGGATCTACTTTAAAAATAGAGAAACAGGTATTTTTTCGTTTTTGGAAAATCCAAATATGGGGGGTGAAAAGAGGGGTGAATTTTTAAAATGAGTGTATCTACATCTTAAAACTTGAAAAGTTTACAGATGTAAAAATTGCTATTTAAAACCTCCTTTTAAAATAAAGAAACAGGTATTTTTTGTTTTTGGAAAATCCCAATAGGAGGGGTGTAAAAGGGTGAATAATCGGTTGAATGCCATTAATGAGGATACATATATCTCAGAAACTGAAGACATTACAGAACTAAACATTTGTATATGGGATCTCCTTTAAAAATAAAGTAACATGTATTATTTTCTTTTTGGAAAATTCAATTACTGGCGGTTAAACAGGAGTGACAAATTGGGGTGAAATTTTTGAAAGACTATATCCACAGAATAGCTGAGAAACGTAAAATGTTACGGACGTAAAAAGTGGTATTTGGAATCTCCTGTAAATGTAAAGAAATATAGGTGATTTGTTTTTGGAAACTCCATTTAAGGGGAACAAAAAACGGGGTTAAATTTTAAAATGAGAATTTCTACAGTATATCTCAAAAACTTAACATGTTACAGAAGTGAAAAATGGTACTTTTTATCTCTATTAAATGACAAGAAACGTGACTGAAAATGGTGTTGAATTATTTTACTTAAGTTACTGATATCTCAGAAATGAAGATGTTACAGATGTGAAATTTGATATTTGGGTTCTGCTTTAAAGTAAAGAAACACGTATTCTCAAAAAATCCAATGAAGGGGGGGGGGGGGGGGCAGGTGAAAGAATTGAAAAATTCATTGACCTAATTGTATGAGAATACTTACGTCTAATAAAAACTACAGTTGTTGTAGACGAGAAAATTGGTATTTGGATCTCCTTTAGAAACAAAGAAAAGTGCTTTTTTGGGGAGGGGGAATCATCTTGGGGGCGGGATTGAAAAGGAGTTGAATTCCTTTCATGAGGTCACACAAATCAAAAACTGAGGAAGTTAGAGTCGTGATAATTGGTATTTAGAAGATCCTTTACTATTAAAGAAACAAGGTTTTTGCAGGAAAATTCAATTGGGAGGGAAGGGGGGGAGTGTGAAAGGAAGTGAAAAAAGTGAATTATTTTTATGGGGATACTTATATCTCAAAACTGAAGGTAATAGACGTGAACATTGGTGTTTGGAATCTCCTTTAAACACAAAGAAACATGCCTTTCTGTTATTTTTTGCGGGTTGGGGGGAGGGATGTAAATAAACTTAACGGCGGTGGGGTGTAAAAAGAGGTGAGAATAGTTGATTTTACTGTTCATAATGTACTTATAAGGAGCCTCCGTTGCTCAGGTGGCAGCGCGCCTGCCTCTCACAGCTGGGTTATGTGGTTCAAATCCCGGTCCCTCCATGAGACATTCGTGCTGGACAAAACTGAGGCGGGACAGGGTTTTCTCCAGATACTCCGGTTTTCCCTGTCATCATTAATTCCAGCAACACTGTCCAATATCATTTCATTTCATTTGTCATTCATTATCCATTGCCCCAGAGGAGTGCGACAGGCTTCGGCAGCCGGCAGAATTCCTATTGCCGCTGCCAGATGGGGGCTTTATTCATTCCATTCCTGACCCTGTCGAATGACTGGAAACAGGCTGTAGATTTCCGATGTACTTATTCTGATCATATCTCGATCATTTTTTAACTTTCCTGGGTTCGTTCTCAAGAGCCATCTTTTTCTTCGGAGAACGTTCTTAGATTACAGTACATTCTCCTGGCATATAAATAAAAATTTAAACACCTTCGAAATAAACGATAGGAATGAGATTGACCGTCCAATTGTTCACCTCTATAATAAGGTCAACACTGCACGGAATATGTCATTCGTATCACCAGAAATCCCGCACACTTGGCTACGCGCAACAATGGTGCTGGTCACATTGTTAACAATGACAGTGGCAGCAGATGTAATTTACCGCCAAGTAGCGGTCTTGCATCTTGCTATGGGGTCCAGAACATCTATAATAATAATAATAATAATAATAATAATAATAATAATAATAATAATAATAATAATAATAATAATAATCCCGTGGGGGTTTTGCCTGTTCCCCTATCGGGCGCGTCCCAGGTGGCGGATCGGGGGGCTCGCCGGACTTGTCCGGAGGGCTTGAGGGAAATAAAATACCTCTCGCGGACCAAAAACAGGCACAGCCAGAAAACATCTTGAGGCAACCTCTGAGGCTCAATACCTTAGTTGTAACTATGAGATTGACAAAGATCAATCTCCCCATTATCTTCAACTTACTAGCATGATGGCAACGTCAGTTAATGATACTACTACCCCAGGCCCTAGTATTCATACTAGGTTTTCTCGGTCATCGGATTCTGGGGGACCGAGAACATCATGCGGGAATGTATCGGAGCTTCCCAAATCTCTTCGCCCAAAGGAAAAACATTTTATTGGCACTTTAAACATCAACACGCTTCGCAAAATTGGAAAGTTGAAGCACTTAACAGACACATTAGACCAACTCAACATCCAAATTCTGGCACTCCAAGAAACTAGGTACAGTGACGAAAATAATTTTGAATCAGGAAACTATAGAATTTATAAAGGTAAACCAGCTACCCTCCTCCCTAACAAAATATTACAATTTGGCACTGGTTTTGCAGTGAGAAAAAATATCACAAATTCGGTATTATACTTTACATCTCCTTCTGAAAGAATTTCGCTAATGACAATCAAATCAGGAAACAAAGCTTATACACTAATCAATGCACATGCACCAACAAACAATTACAATCAAAAAGACCCACAGAAGGTAGATGACTTCTGGGAATTACTAGAAGAAACTACAGCCAAAGTTCCAAAACATCATGTCAAAATTCTGCTGGGGGACTTCAATGCACAAATTGGCAAAGAGAAGAAATTTAGGACCACTGTAGGACTTTACCCTGCTCACAAAAGAACCAATAAAAATGGAGAACGTTTAATTGGCTTCTGCGAGAATTTCGATCTAAAATTGATGTCAACCCATTTCCTGGCACTTCCACAAAAGAAAATGACATGGAGATCCCCGAACATGCATTTAGGAGAATTTCAACTAGACCATGTGGCTATTTCCAAGAAAAACCAAAAAGAAATTATGAATGTTAAAGTCAAAAAGGGAATTATTGACTCCGACCACCACCTATCTCTTGTTAAAGTAAAGTTTCAACCCAACAGGAAGAAAACCAAAACAATCAGAAACCCAAGAATCGACCCTGAATTTCTGAGACAGAACTCAGACAATTTCCTTGCGAATATCTCCAACGATGCTCCTTCAAACTGGCTAGAACTCAAGGACACACTCTTGAAAGCTTCACAAAACATCAGCAATCCCCCAAGGAAATGCAAACACAGGTGGTGGAATGACACCTGTGACAAGGCCATAGAAGTCAGAATTAGGTCCTGGCTAAACTGGAGTTCCCATAAAACTGATCAAAATCGTGATGAATTCTTCAAAACACAGAAACAAACCTCAAAAATCATCAGATCTAAAAAACGAAAATATGATCAAAACAGACTGGTAGAAATAGAAGAAGATTTCAAGAAAAACAATACACGGAACTTCTACAGAACATTCAGAGAAGAATTATCCAATTACCAGGCACCTAGTCTCTGTTTCAAACGTACAGATGGGACATTGGAAACAAGTAATAAGGGAAATTGTGAACTCCTAGCAAACCATTTCACGGACCTTTTAAACTGTGAATCTCCAAAGGAACAATTCACCTATGAAAAACCAACACCTAATCCAGATTCAGAACCCCCCACATTACAAGAAGTCAAACAAATAATCAGAGATTTAAAAGACAACAAAGCACCAGGAGAAGATGGAATAATCGCTGAAATGTTGAAAATTGGTGGTGACAAACTGGCCCAGAGTATTCAAAAAATCTTACAGGACATTTGGTTTTCTGAAGAAATTCCGGAGGATTGGAAATGTGCATTGATTCACCCGCTTCACAAGAAAGGAGACAAATCAGATATTAATAACTACAGAGGAATTTCTCTCCTCTCACTCGTATATAAAATCTTCTCTAAAGCTCTACTTAATAGATTAGAGAAACAAACAGACCACCTGATCGGAGATTATCAGGCTGGATTCCGAAAAGGGAGATCCTGCGCAGAACAAATCCTAAACCTAAAAACCATACTACAGATTCGCAAAACCAAACAAACAGTAATCACCTTTGTTGACTTCAAAAAAGCGTATGATTCCATAGATCGGCAGACCCTGTTCAACATACTAGAGGAATTTCAAGTCGACAGGAAAACGAGGGAATTGATTAAACAAACTCTGACCAACACAACATCAAAAGTTCTTGGGAGAAATTTCTGAACCGTTCGAAATCAGAACTGGCGTCCGACAGGGAGATGGACTATCCCCACTACTATTCAATTTAGTTTTGGAAAAAGTGATTCGTGAATGGAGAAAAGAAACTAAAGGTATAAACATTGGCAGACTTCTTAAAGACAAAATTCACCTTGACTGCTTAGCTTTCGCAGATGACCTTGCGATCCTTTCGAACAACAGACAAGAAGCAATCCAATCCATAGAAAAATTGAATGAAATAGCCGCAAAAACCGGACTTCAAATTTCATTTGAAAAGACGCAGTTTATGGAAGGAACTAAATCAAGATTCGACAATCAACCATTAATCACCAATTGTGGAATAATTTCCCAAGTAGACAAATTCAAGTATCTAGGTGAAATTATTCAGCCAGCAGGGTTAAATCAGGAAGCTAACAAAGAAAGAACTGCTAAACTGCAAAGGGCTTACAAAATCACATGGAACAGATACAACAAAAGATGTATATCAAAAAATGCAAAATTACGACACTACAATACAGTCATCAAACCAGAGGCACTTTATGCATCTGAAACACTGATCATTGGCGGCAGGTCACAAATGAAAAGCATTGAGAAACAAGAGAGGAAAATTCTCAGAAAAATCCTAGGACCAAAGTTCGAAAATGGAATTTGGATGAAAAAGAAACCACACGAAATTTTTCAATTCACAGAAAAAATCACAGATACCATCAGAAAGAGACGACTAAAATTCTACGGACACCTACACAGAATGGATAACAACAGGCTGACAAAGAAAATTCTAAATCTAGCTCTAACCCTGAAAATCCGCAACAATTGGTTAGCAGAAATTCATGAAGATCTACAAGAAATGGGTATTGAAGATGAAACCATTCAAGATAGAATGAAATTTAGAAGCTTAGTAAACAAACATAAATTTGCAGAGAAACCAACAAGAAAAAATACGGGCTGGACAGAAACACGCAGAAAGGAACACAGTGAAAAAATGAAGAGATATTGGGAAGAAAAGAAGAAGAAACATTGTGCAAAATAAGTTCAAACGCGCTCCACAGCTGGGCACAACGAATCAAAAAAAATAAATAATAATAATAATAATGTTCTGGACCGTCGTCAAATGTGCAGACCGCGCTGGAAATGGGCCCTGGACAGGTAATGGCTAGGAATGCAGTCCAGCCGCGGGTTAATTACCGCCAAGGCACCCAAGGGGACACCACGCCGGATCTCCTCAAGGATTTGATCCATATTAAAAATGCTTATAGGAAAAGATGGCAAAGATTTAGGGACCCAACTGACCGGGTGGAATACCTGGACCTAGCCCGGGAAGTACGAAATCGATTGCTGGAAAGAAAGATTGAAAAATGGAAGGAAACTTGCCGTAATCTATTAGAAAACGAGTCAGATCGCGAATTTTGGCAGATTCTCTCAGATAACCAGTCAGATCGCGAATTTCGGCGGATTATATATAAAAACAATAAGCATTCAATTATAAATTTCAGTATAATACCGTAGCGAAGCACGGGTATCTTGCTAGTTAATAATATGTACATAATCAATGTGACATTAACATATTTTTAAGGCTATATACTAGATATTAAGAATGTTTACAAATTAATAAGTAATAGCATCATTACCAGCACCTCATCATGTATTCTTCTGTACTATAGAAGCAGCTACTCAGCAGGAGATTATTTAAAGCTGTGATAAATGAACTGACAAGACTAATATCTTTAATCTTATTTGGAAGCTTATTATACAATCTGATTCCAACAGAGTCTACATGTCTCAAGGCAATAATTTTACTCTTGTGCTCAATAAAAATATTATTTCTTGTTCACGTCTGGTAATTGTGATTGTCAAAATTCTTTCTGAAGTGATCAATATTTCTTTTTTCACGTGTAAAATGCATTGCATGATGTATATGCTTGTTACTGGGAGTATCCTTAGTCTCTTAAATAATGGTCTGCAATGATCTAACCTGTTACGTCAGGATATAATTCCGATAGCTCATTTCTGTATTTGAAAAATAACATCAAGATTTGATTTGTAGCAGCCCCAGAGACCAATAGCATAAGTGATGACTGAATGGAAATATCCAAAATATGCTATTCTAACATATTCTTCGCTACAGCTATTAGACTAAATTCTTAAGGCAAAACAAACAGAACTCAGAGACTTCCCTATTTTTTTTAAATATGACAATCCCATCTTAATTTTTCATCTATACGGACACCTAAAAATTTTGTGGTCAAAGTATTTTCAATTGCTTTTACATTTAATTTTTTTTTTTTGCAGTTTTGTCATGGTAGTAAGATGCCTTGAATTCCATGTATTGGGTCTTTTTTAAGTTCAATGATAATTCAGGATATCTTATTCATAAGTTAGAAGTAACAGACATGAAAGTAGCGAGAATGATTGCTGGTACAAACAGGTGGGAACCATGGCAGGAGGGTATTCAGAATGAGGAGACAAAAGGCTAATTTAGGAATGAACTTGATGGATGAAGCTGTACGCATAAACCGGCTTTGGTGGTGGGGTCATATGAGGCGAATGGAGGAGGATAGGTTACCTAGGAGAATAATGGACTCTGTTATGGAGCGTAAGAGAAGTAGAGGTAGACCAAGACGATGATGGTTAGACTCAGTTTCTAATGATTTAAAGAAAAGAGGTATAGAAGTAAATGAGGCCACAGCACTAGTTGCAAATAGAGGATTGTGGCAATGTTTAGTAAATTCACAGAGGCTTGCAGACTGAACGGTGAAAGGCATAACATTCTCTAATGATGTATGTATGTATATTATTTTCGTGGAAAATACAAGTTAAGCATGATTTTATCAACGGTGACTAAACTTATGTAATTTTCACGGGTCATCTAAAGTCATACTTTGGCTTTTTAAATATTTTTTTGTCATTTTCTGGTAATTTTTCATATTTTGGTCATATTTCCCTGTGAAAGTTTGTGTTTTTGTAATATTTTTATCTTTTTATTCCATTTTTTCATACCTGTTCTCAGTCGTCCATAAGAAGGATTTTTCACATCTAATTGTTGTCTGTAATTTCTTACAATTATCTTCCTTGGAAATATAATTTATGTGAATTAGTAGGGTAAGCTGTATAGACTGCTATTTGCTTTACGTCGCACTGACACAGGTAGGTCTTATGGCGACGATGGGACAGGGAAGGCCTAGGAATTGGAAGGAAGCGGCTGTGGCCTTAATTAAGGTACAGCCCCGGCATTTGCCTGGTGTGAAAATGGGAAACCACGGAAAACCATCTTCAGGGCTGCCGACACTATCTCCCGATTACTGGATACTGGCCGCACTTAAGCGACTGCAGCTATCGAGCTTGGTAAGCTGTATAGAAAGAGACAGATGTGTATAATGCAACATTATAGTGAGCCTCAACTGAACTCTAATGATTTGACATATTTCAAATAAGGTCCAATAACATCCTGCAAAATTGAGCAGTCTTCTTCCTGTTGCAAGTCAATGTTGCGGGAAAACCGGAGACCGTTCCCATTTGAAAACTTTAATATATATGCAATTTGCTATTCTAATTCTTCCTGATTGCCCATCAAAATGTGACATTTATTTCATTCTGTGCAGAGTCGAGAATTGCCTCTGGACTGACTAATTAAATTCAAAATATAATAATAAAATTATTATTATTATTATTATTATTATTATTATTGTTATTATTATTATTATTATTATTATTATTATTACTATTATTATTATTATTATTGAATATTCTGGATTTTAAAAGTATTTTCAATGTAATGTTAATTTAGATTTTGAAGATTTTGAAAATGTAACCAAAAAACTTTTAAGTCATATTTTTGCCATATTTTAATACATTTTTAGGTCATAAATGCTTGCATATTTCTAAAATTTTAGGTCATAAACATCCGGGCCTTAGTCATTACGAACTCTTGAATTCAGGACAACAAATGTATGTATCTTTGACAAATTTGATGAAGTTGCTCTCACGCTCCTTGCCAAGAACATGCTTCAGTCATTTGGTGTGGAAACAAGCACGGAGCCAGCCTAACATTTTGTCATGCTCAACCTGTGACACTAATGCGGGCTTCTGAAATGGGATGCATTATTCATAAGTCACCTCAATCTCTTTGTAATTGCCATGCCGTCAGCCAAAACTATGCCTTCATCCAGAAAATTATTCTGAAGGAGTTAGGAACATTGCAGAAAACCTGAAACTTCTTTTACTAATCAGCTGGATTTTGGAAATTATGTTTGGGTGTGCTGATGCACAGTTCCTTCAACACTTTTCTTTTTTAATTTTTTTCCCCCATCTATATTTTGGAGATTACCATAGAAGTCTTAAAAGATGAGGTCCATAGAAAGAAGACGAAGGATGAAGAAGCTAGTGAAAATGAAAACCTACAACCTGTTTTCCAGTCAGTGACTGGGTCTGGGATGGGATGAATGAATCCCCCATCTTGTGGCGAGGATAAGAATTGTGCCAGTTGCCGAAGCCTGTCGCACTCCTCTGGGGCAATGATTAATGACTGACAGATGAAATGAAATGATAGTGGAGAGTGTTGCTGGAATGAAAGTTGGCAGGGAAAACCTGAGCACCCGGAGAAAAACCTGTCCCGCCTCCGCTTTGTCCAGCACAAAGCTCACATGGAGTGACTGGGATTTGAACCATGGTATCCAGCGGTGAGAGGCAGATGCGCTGCCACCTGAGCCATGGAGGTTTTAAGAAGCTAGTAATGGTGTAAACAAATGAAATAGGATGGAAGTAGTTCAAAGAAGTAATACGCAAAGACGCCGTCTTAAAGTAGTGCAGACAGAAACTTCTCAGAAAAAGGAATATGTGAAAGGAACCAACAAGACTAAAACCTGCAGAAAAGAGTGCATGGCTTTTATGTTGCAAAACTAAGTCAGGATACTATTAGAGATGATGTAGTAGGAAAATGGAGTGGAAGGAAGGATTGACTGCGATATGGTGAATGAGAAAAATTGGAAGTTGAGTCTTCAAGTAGGCATACCTATTGAGAAACATGAATTAGTTTACAACTGCAATTTTTGGCAATCTGACATTCATTATAATCATTTTTGGCGATCTGACATTTATTATAATCATTTTTGACGACCATGGAAATACAAAGGCCCACATTAGCAGGACAATAACAATACTAACATGGAATGTGGAAGGGCTACGAAGTGTACTGAACCTTCTATCTTCTTCAATGACTATGGTCTTTGCATTCATTTCATCATTTAAGAAAAGGCTACGAAAACAACAGATAGGGAACCTGCCACCTGGGCAACTGCCCTAAATGCAGATCAGTAGTGACTGATTGATTCTCACAAAAACTATGGTTAGAGAGAAATTGAGATTTGATGTCCCATAATTCTACAAACTTTATGCGTATGTAAGGCAATACACAAATACAGGAAGGCCATCCAGAGGCATTGCCTGTATAAGTAAGTCATACTTGGCCTCAATAATCCTATTATGGAAGGAAGAGGACATGCTAGCTGTAGAAACAAAACTCTATGTGCTAGTAACAGCCTATTTTAATACTGAACAAATTGCTACAGACATAATAAGTTATACTGCCTTGGAAAAGCTTTGAATACTTCCTAAGGAACAAGAAAGGCTGTTTTTTTTTTTTTTTTTTGTGCTAGTGGCTTTACGTCGCACCGACACAGATAGGTCTTATAGTGGCGATGTGATGATGGGATAGGAAAGCCTGGGAGTTGGAAGGAAGCGGCCGTGGCCTTAATTAAGGTACAGGCCCAGCATTTGCCTGGTGTGAAAATGGGAAACCACAGAAAACCAATTTCAGGGCTGCCGACAGTGGGATTTGAACCCACTATCTCCTGGATGCAAGCTCGCAGCCATGAGCCCCTAACCGCATTGCTAACTCGCCCGGTAAAGGCTGTTCTAGCTGGTGACCTATTGTAGAATGGATATAACAAATGCAAAGAGTGATGAAGTAATCAACTACCTAAGAATGCAAGGCTTTGAAATCCATAACCAAAGTCAAGACTGGATGTATGGAAGTCACAATGGGGCTAGTACAAAAGACCTCATATGCACCAGAGGAATGTCTGGGAAAATGAGTGCCCTGCCAATACAATATTATCAAAAGGAGCTGCTATCTACGAACATATCCCAACAACAATAACTAACATAACAAATAAGAAAATAAACAGAATTAAAAGTGAGAGAAAAGATGGAAGATATACCCAAGGTAGTGAAATGCATCAAAGAAGGAGATACTGATGACACTGCAATGTGGAACCTAGACTGCGTCAATAGTGCAGCAGCCTCGTGTGTAAAAGGGAGAAAAGCAAAACCATGGTTAGATGAATCATGTAATGTTCAGAGGAAGGAGACCATGAAAAATCTTCACAGCACGAGGGATAAGAAAGACAAAACATTGGAAGAACACCAGCAACAGAGGAAAAGCTATAAAGACATGCTTAAAAAAAAGGAGGGGGAAAGGAAGGAGGGAAAGGGGGTGGGGGGAGGTGGAATACATAGAAGAGTGACAAAGAACGATCATTAAAGTAACCTGTGCAGAAGAATCAAGACCTAAAACCAGACCCCCAGAAGACCTGGATATGATGGAATCCATCACAGGAGAGATTTTAAAGAGGAAACACTGGGGCAAATACTTGATTATAGGAAGGGAAGTTAAGGATTGGAATAACTTACCACGGGAGATCTTCAATACATTTCCAATGTCTTTGGCTTCATTTAAGAAAAGGCTCAGAAAACAACAGATAGGGAATCTGCCACCTGGGCGACTGCCCTAAATGCAGATCAGTAGTGATTGATTGATTGATTGATTGATTGATTGATTGATTGATTGATTGATTGATTGATTGATTGATTGATTGATTGATTGATTGATTGATTCATTCATTCATTCATTCATTCATTGACTGATTGACTGACTGATTAAAGGCTATCCAGAAAATAAGGAATAATAATCTCCTTTGCTAGTTGCTTTACGTCGCACCGACACAGATAGGTCTTATGGCGACGATGGGACAGGGAAGGGCTAGGAGTGGGAAGGAAGCGGCCGTGGCCTTAATTAAGGTACAGCCCCAGCATTTGCCTGGTGTGAAAATGGGAAACCACGGAAAACCATTTTCAGGGCTGCCGACAGTGGGGTTCGAACCTACTATCTCCCGAATACTGGATACTGGCCGCACTTAAGCGACTGCAGCTATCGAGCTCGGTAATAGATCTCCTGGCCTGGATGAAATCGGGACTGAACATCTAAAGCAAACTACAGAAGAACTATTACCAGTATGGACAGGGGTATCAAACAGATGTTTAGAACTTTGACAAATACCAAGTGAATGGAAGAAATCCAAAATTAAGCTATTGTATAAGGAAAAGTGGAGTAGTGATGACTCTAATTTGTCCCAGGGAATTGCATTGGAATCAGTTGCCCTGAAGCTATTAACAGGGATACTGACATTCAGGATAAAAGTAAATATAAACCCACCACTGCCAGAAGAGCAATATGGCTTCCGTAAACAAAGATCAACACTCATGAAA
This sequence comes from Anabrus simplex, assembly GCF_040414725.1. Taxonomy (NCBI): domain Eukaryota; kingdom Metazoa; phylum Arthropoda; class Insecta; order Orthoptera; family Tettigoniidae; genus Anabrus; species Anabrus simplex. Next base: position 425,095,944 of record NC_090269.1, on the reverse strand, counting down.
GCAGAGAATCTACTACGACATGTAATACTGATGCTAGAAAACCTAATCGTAAACTTTATGTACTCTTTGTCAATGACAGAGTGATCAATGCATTGACAAGTATCCTGAGCAAGATTTGGGAAGAGGAGAAGCTGCCAGATGGATGGACATCAGCGTTGATACATCCACGTCACAAGAAAGGAAACAAGACATATGTTAACAATTACAGGGGAATATCGCTACTTCCAAAGCCATACAGTATAAGATCTTTTCAAAGGCACTGCTACACAGAGCAGAACAACAATTGGAGGCACAAATTGGCAAGTATCAAGGAGGTTTTAGAAAGGGCAGGTCATGTGCGTAACAAATCTTGAACCTAAAACTGATCATTGCATACCAGAAACAGAGAAACAAAAAAATTGTGCTCACATTTGTGGACTTCAAACAGGCCTATGATTCCATAGAAAGGGAAACATTGATTCATATCCTAGAAGAAATGGATCCAGATAGGAATACAAGAGAACTCATTAAACAGACAGTGACTGGCACAACATCCAAAGTCAAGTTCAGAGGGATCCTATTGGAATCTTTTTGAATTCAAATAGGGGTCAGACAGGGAGATAGACTATCTCCCCTTCTATTCAAGTGCATTCTTGACAAAGAGATTAGAGAGTGGTGCCGCAAAATGCAAGGAACAGGCAGTATACGAAAGGATACAAGAATAAAGGAATTGGAGTTGATTGCTTAGCCTTTGCGGATGACATTGTGGTTCTGTCAAGTCAATAGAGAAGGCACGGAACCAAATTGCCCAACTCCAGGAAGAAGCAAGCGAGGCAGGCCTACGAGTCTCCTTTGAGAAAACACAATACACGACCAACATCAAAACAGCAACCAGATGGATGACAGTTGAGAGAGAAAGGATTCAGAAAGTGGAGAAATTCAAATATCTGGGGGAGTGGATAGACAATAATCTGTCAGAAAATGAGGCACTGTTATCGAGAAACAACAAGATGAACTTGGAATATAAACTAACTATAAACAATTACAACAAGAATATCTCGATCAATGCAAAACTCAGACACTACCAGACAGTGATCTGCTCTGAGGCTTTATTTGCAGCTGAATGTTTGAACCTGATAATAACAGCATTGGTCAAGAAGTTGGAACTGAAAGATACTGGGACCCCAAAGAACAGAGGATGGATCATACAGAAAGAAAGGAAACCAAGAATTATATCTCAAAATGGAAAAGATCTCAGATACCATCCAGAGAGGAGAGCCGCCATGTTCTTCGGACATATCTACACAATGATCCCAGGAAGATTGACCAATTAGATAATAAGATTGTTTGAGATCAGGAAAACTATGGTGCGCTGGAATCAGGTGAAGAAGGACCTGGAAGAAATGGGAATACAAGGAATGGAAATCAACAACAGGAATGCTTACAAGTCGAGGATTAAGGCCATGAAGAGGTTTCAAGAAAAAGTTAGATCCTGTACCCAAGTGCCATGGACAGAACAAAGGAGGAGATTGCAGAGTGAAAGGATGAAGGAGTACTGGGCGAGGATCAGAGCCAGAAACAGATGAAGCTGAATTCGAATTAATGTGGCTCATAGTCGGATAAAATGTAAGAAGTCTGATGATTACTCAGGCTATACTTTACGAACAAGTTAGAAATGCTAATAGGCAGAACAAGAACAGTGTCCCTCATATCAAACATATTAGCAGAAATCTACATATAAGTCTATGACGGAGTTGGGATATCAAGCTGGATAATGCAAATGAATGAAGTACTTCAAGTGCATCATCTTAGCCCTGTCCTATTTAATGTGTCTCACATATGATGTTGGTGACAGAATCCAAGAAACAACAAAAGCTAAATTTTACATATATGCAGATGATAGCTGCAATTGTTACAGAGAAGATAAATGACTTGCAAAAGGCAGTAGACATAATACGTGACTGGACCAAGAAAAATGAAGTTACGATCAATGAGGACAAGATGGAAATGACAACTTTTCAAAACGGTGGTAGGCCAGAAGGTTCAGACCAAGTGATATGCAATGGCTAGGAACTGAAAACAGTCAACAATTTCAAATACCTAGACAGTATTGTGCCGTTTCACAATTCTTTATAAGAGCTAGAGCAACAAAGATGGAGTCTCTGCGGTCAAAATCTCAAATAAAATACATTTAACGTCAGTACGGGCCAAATTATAAGTCCTTTCGTCAGTCGGTTACAGTAATAACCACGTTTAGAAGGCGCAGAAAAAAATGACAGATGGACATTATTTGAAACCATTATTCAAGAAAAAAGATGCTCATCTTTTACTATCTAATCTGACTTCGGTGTATTAATAGGACGAAAAACTCAATTTTAAAGGAATTATTCAGCGGAGCGATATATTGGAGATTTGAAAACGAAGATTAGTTCCCGACTACACTCTATTTGGCAGAGATCAAGATTCAAACGCCGCGCGAGAGATTTAATACAAGAAACAATAAGAGATAAGATATACTACTGTGGAACTACGTCACGCAGTGACGCAAGCCCTTGATGAAATTTGCCCGACACCGGTTAACATTGAAAGACACTTACGGACCAGTAAATTAAATGCATTTAAGCTGATAAAAGACGGCGGAAAGAAATTTATTTTCGAATCAGAACATACTGAATATAAGTCTTAGACAATTCTGGACTATTTATTGATCTAACTGTTTTCCAGTAAAAACCTGTACAATCTGAGCAACGCAAGAGCTATAGTACTTGAAAAAATGTCAGCAATGAGTCAAACATTCTATCATTGTTCTGTTCCATACGCACGAGTCTTCATCATGGGTCTGTAAGGAAGCAAGGCGATGCTGCTTGGATCCTGACGAGGCGAGACGATGTTGGCTATCCCGGATGACCAGTGAGCGATGATGAGAAGCCACGATGTACCCAACCACTGGTGGAGGAACCAGATGACCAGTTCCTAGTCTCAGATGATCGGAGAGGAGGAAACGCCTAGACCATCTTGAGCAAAGTTAAGTCCAATGTCCAAGTCGTTTTCGTAAGTAAGAAGATATTGTTTTCTTTATTTTGCTTTGTAATATTTATTGGTGCGAACACAGTGCGTAAACAAACATCTAGCTAAATTCATTGGAAGTAGGTATTCATCTGTACGAAACGTCAATTCCATTTGTAGGCGTGGTCACCAAGTGATGTTCGTTCGTAATGTTTTCCAGAGACATGCGTGAAGAGATCGCTAAAATTATTATTATTATTATTATCAGTGATGTGTAAGAATGAAGTAGGCATTTATATCTGCGTGTCATAAACTTGAGCAACGTCAAATTGTACGAGATCATGCATAGGATTTGTGTTATGAAGGAATGGCAGTAGACTATTCCAAGTTACGTTAAATTTGGTACTATGACTGTAGTAAATAAAGTAGGCATTTTAGTAATGTCGCGGCACGTTCATGTGCAAGCCAAGGTAATGAATTGCGTGATAAAGTGATAGTGTGGTTATATGAAATAAGAATAATAATTATCGCGTCACGAATATGATATAGAGTTGTTGATGATGTATAATGGTTGTAGTTATTGTTTCTTCGAGAGAGAGTCATAGTTGCATGAAATAAGGTCTCGTGATTTCAAATGTTATAATGGAGAAGATCACTGATTTCTCGCCAATTCCACGCAATGATTTTAAGCCTACGCATTTTATCTAGCTCAGGACATGATCTCAGGACGTCGAGTGCAATGTTTCTTTTATCCATATTAAGTTACTTGGAGAAGCAAATGTTTACTCTGGATAGTTTGGAGCCTTCACTGATTCGATTAGGAAGATCTCGAGAACTCACTGAATAATTACACTTCTGTATGAATTTCAATCTATAGGCCGATCGCTGGTGACCTAGGGTTTCGAAGGAGAATCAATTTCTTTTAGCTGGAGATATTGTCATCCGATTAAGTAGATTTTCCATTGGTAGCATGTGTTATTATAACCTTGTAGAACCAGAGTGATGACGTTTCTTACTATTTCGTACGCACGTAGTCTATATCAATAAGATAAGGTCATATTACCTTACATTCATGAATTAAATCTTGTGAGGATGTTACTTATTGGATGATTACGACTTACAATGGACGTAGCTTAGCTCATGATGTGTAACATAAGGAAATATGAGTGTCTAAAAAAGCAACTAAATAGGCAGAGAACAATATTTAAGACGTAAACCTTATATGTGTGTACTTGTCAGAACAACGCAAGAAGAGTTTAGAATACCCTCGTTGATAGTCTTAAAACTACGGACAGTCAATCAGACAGTTGAATTTTAAGTACTGTGATAGTTTTTTTAGAATAAATATCAAGTGTTAGTTAACATAATCTGATGCGATGTCCAAGGACGGTTGACTTAAACAAATAGAACTCCATTTCTTGACTGAATAATGGCTCAGAAACCCCACATGTGTTTCTTTATTTCTCAAAATAATACAACTAGAAGGACTATAAATAGTAGTTGATAGGAGTTTTCTTTTCTTTTCTGTGGATGCATCCTATATTTTTAATGTAAATAATTTTCATGTTTTATTTTCTTGCCAAGAAGGCACTTGTAAATACTAGTAGCTGTATCCAATTTAATTTATTTAATCATCACCCGACTCGCTAGGTGAATTGAAAGAGAAGGATAGGGCATTCTATTTTTAAGAATCTTCCCACATGTGTCATGTCGTTTACAATATTAATTGATGATTTCGGAGATGAATGAGTACTGTACTAAGAAAGGAAGCTATGTAAGCCGAGAAGACATTCAATCACTTAGGGTGAAGTGAAAAGACGTAATTTTTCCAACGTTATCGACGGATATGGATTACTAGGTCGACGATGAGTCAGTCAATACTAAGGTTACTTCATTAGTAAAATTTTGAACTAATTTCTTGAATATCTGATTTAATATTTAAATAAATTTTGAATGGTGAAACCTAAAAACTCTTTCTCTGTGTTCTTAGCATAAGGTTTAGTTGTAAGATTGTAGTAGTAACGATCGACGACGATTTTCTTAAGAATTAATGAGAATGGTACCTAGCTAAATACGAGTAAGAGACGTCTTTCTACGTTAGTTAAGGAATACCGTTGTTTGACCTGGTTGTTTTTCCGTTGCGGAACTCACACCCGTTGAACTCAGTCACCCGATTTATTGAAGTTAGAGCTAGTCTGGATCTTTTGTGTCCTTGCCTGGACGCAGGATCGGCGCAAGTAGAAAATGTCGCCCAACGTGGGGCAATTCGAGAAAGACACCGTGGTCAAGAACCGTTGGTCGCCATAGAAAAGGGCACCTCAATGTGATGCGAATGGAGGAAAACGCCATGGGAACTGTTGGTTGCAAACCAAACAGAATTTTTTTTTGAGATACTCATGTATGTGGAAATTCAAGAGAAAGTCGTCGTGGGAAGTCAAGAGAAAGATTACGACACAGAACTGTGAAGAGGTCGATTCCCATAGGTAACAATAAGAATGAGGAAAACATCGGGAAACCTAGTAAGAAGATGACAGAGATGATAGTCGAATGACGGGTCTTCGGTGCAATATTAGAGTAAAACGGGAGAATTTACTCAAGAAGTGGGTAAGACGAAGGAGATATTTTAGAAACTAATGGATGAGGAATTATTGATGATAACAGCAGATTGATTGCATGGAAATGGAAATGTTGTACGGTAATTTCTTTACTGGACTGTTAGGCGTTATAATCTTATGGGATCGAAGTTGACACAGCAAGATATTAGACTGTGAGAACAAGTAGATGCCCAGTATAGATAATGGAACAGGAGAAAGAAGAAATGGATGGTTGCTCTGAAGAGGATGACAGAAAATAGTTGGTAGCAGTCAGAACTAGGAAAGAAGGATAAATTATTGCTAATATGTCAATTTATTTAGATGTAACTTAGATATAAGAGATAGATTGTAAGAGGTTATTTGAGTTATTTTCAGTTAAGAATTGGAGTCATAAGTACATGAACAAGTACCTCATATTTCCTAGTGTGATTGGGTCAACATCGTGAGCTGAATCAGATCCAAGTAGTCTAGCCTGCCTGTGTATTCGCTGAATATATATATTGTTGATTGGAGTAGTGGGAGAGACATTGTTGGAGAACTTGAGTTGTGGAGAATTTAGGGAAACCATAGAGTTTATTAGGATTTTTAGAATTTAGAATACTAATTGAATATCGATATGACGACGTTAAGCCATTTGAAAGCTCAATTTGAGGAGTATCAAAGGGAACAACGAGAAGAACAAGAACAGTATCGGAAAGACCAAGAAGAGAAACAAGAGAAATATCAAAAAGAGCAGGAAGAGAAAGAAAGAAGACAGAAAGAAGAGCGCCAGGGATTGTTGCAGGCTATAAAGGAAATGATGGAAGAAAACAGAAAGCGCGATGAAGAAGCTAAAAAAGAGAGATTAGAAGAGAATAGAAAGCGTGATGAAGAAGCTAGAAAGCGCGATGAAGAAGCTAGAAAGGAGAGGTTGGAAGAGAACAGGAAGCGCGATGAAGAAGCTAGAATGCGTGATGAAAAACGCGAGGAAGAAGCTAGAAGACGCGACGAGGAAGCTAAGAAAGAGAGGCAGGAAGAGATGAGAAAGCAGGAAGAGACGTTGAAGAAGATGATGGAAGAAATGAATAAGAAGCAGATGGAAGAAATGGCTAAGAAGCAGGAAGAAGAGAAGAATAAAGAGAGACAAGAACGAGAGGAGAAGGAGAAGAAGCAGGAAGAAGAGAAGAATAAAGAGAGACAAGAACGAGAGGAGAAGGAGAAGAAGCAGGAAGAAGAGAGGAAGAGAGAGAAGCAAGAACAAGAGGAACGATACCAAAGATTTATGGAAGAAAAACATAAAGAAATGATGGAGGAAATAAGGAGAGGTCATCAAGAACAAAAGGAAGAAATGAATAAATATCAGGAGAAGATGGAGGAGATGAAAGAAGAGATCATAAACAAAATAGATGAAAATTGTAAAATGATTCTGAAAGAATTGAGAGGAGTGAGAAGTGAGGGAAAACAAGAAGTCACTCAGGAAATGAGAATGGAAAGTGAAGAACATGAAAGACAACAAGAACTATCACAAGAAGAAGCTGAGAAACCGGAGGAGAAGAAAGAAGAAACCGCACAAAGGAAAGAAGAAACCACGGAGAAGAGCGAAGGAAAGGTACAGAGCATAAATGTACAACCAGAGAAGAATCAACGAGAGCTACTCCGAGAAGAAAGCAGAAGTGGAAGACCAAGAGAACCAGGTATACGAGAAGAATGGCAGCGAGAGCAGCTGAAGAAGATAGTAGGAATGGAGGAGAGACAAATAAAGAGAAGAAGAATGCAAACCAAGGCAAACTCTGTAGGAACCTTGCGAATGCAGAGCTACATAAATATGCATCAAGCAGATATGCATGAAGAAGACAAAGAAATGCATTTACTTGAGACTAACATGGTACTCACCAGACGAACTTCAGAAAAAAATAAGGTTATTTCAGAGGATTACTACACAAACAATTCTGAGAAGAACGAACCATTTTCGAAGGAGAAGACGAAGGCAAGAAGAAAAGAAGATGAACGAAAATGGACGTCAAGATTACCCGGAAGAAGAAAAGGAATGTTAGCCTGTCTGTAGAAAAACTTTGAGAATATAAAGAACGCATTGGATACCAAAATTCACAGTTATACCTTGTATTAATAAAGAAACCCGCAATTTCCAGTGTAACGAACAAAGTCTTTGCGAAATTCCTGCATTTATTTGAAGGACCATTTAGGATTAACCGTTCATTCAGAAATAATGCATACGAAATTCACGACTTAAATGGAAACAGTAAAGGAGTACATAACAGTGCAAACATCAAGTTATATTTCAAAGAATAGGAAAGGGGCAAACCATCTCAAGTGATGACGAGTCAAAGAAGTACAGATTGAAGCCACTTACAGCATGAATAAACAAATTGTTCCAAAGAAAGGAGTAATAATGCAAGAAAAGAACTCATAAAGAATAGTGAAAAGTCCCATTATAAAAAGGAAGACGAATATAATAAATATATAGCAAGCCATATATTTCTTTCAACGTAGGGGAAGTTAATGTGCCGTTTCACAATTCTTTATAAGAGCTAGAGCAACAAAGATGGAGTCTCTGCGGTCAAAATCTCAAATAAAATACATTTAACGTCAGTACGGGCCAAATTATAAGTCCTTTCGTCAGTCGGTTACAGTAATAACCACGTTTAGAAGGCGCAGAAAAAAATGACAGATGGACATTATTTGAAACCATTATTCAAGAAAAAAGATGCTCATCTTTTACTATCTAATCTGACTTCGGTGTATTAATAGGACGAAAAACTCAATTTTAAAGGAATTATTCAGCGGAGCGATATATTGGAGATTTGAAAACGAAGATTAGTTCCCGACTACACTCTATTTGGCAGAGATCAAGATTCAAACGCCGCGCGAGAGATTTAATACAAGAAACAATAAGAGATAAGATATACTACTGTGGAACTACGTCACGCAGTGACGCAAGCCCTTGATGAAATTTGCCCGACACCGGTTAACATTGAAAGACACTTACGGACCAGTAAATTAAATGCATTTAAGCTGATAAAAGACGGCGGAAAGAAATTTATTTTCGAATCAGAACATACTGAATATAAGTCTTAGACAATTCTGGACTATTTATTGATCTAACTGTTTTCCAGTAAAAACCTGTACAATCTGAGCAACGCAAGAGCTATAGTACTTGAAAAAATGTCAGCAATGAGTCAAACATTCTATCATTGTTCTGTTCCATACGCACGAGTCTTCATCATGGGTCTGTAAGGAAGCAAGGCGATGCTGCTTGGATCCTGACGAGGCGAGACGATGTTGGCTATCCCGGATGACCAGTGAGCGATGATGAGAAGCCACGATGTACCCAACCACTGGTGGAGGAACCAGATGACCAGTTCCTAGTCTCAGATGATCGGAGAGGAGGAAACGCCTAGACCATCTTGAGCAAAGTTAAGTCCAATGTCCAAGTCGTTTTCGTAAGTAAGAAGATATTGTTTTCTTTATTTTGCTTTGTAATATTTATTGGTGCGAACACAGTGCGTAAACAAACATCTAGCTAAATTCATTGGAAGTAGGTATTCATCTGTACGAAACGTCAATTCCATTTGTAGGCGTGGTCACCAAGTGATGTTCGTTCGTAATGTTTTCCAGAGACATGCGTGAAGAGATCGCTAAAATTATTATTATTATTATTATCAGTGATGTGTAAGAATGAAGTAGGCATTTATATCTGCGTGTCATAAACTTGAGCAACGTCAAATTGTACGAGATCATGCATAGGATTTGTGTTATGAAGGAATGGCAGTAGACTATTCCAAGTTACGTTAAATTTGGTACTATGACTGTAGTAAATAAAGTAGGCATTTTAGTAATGTCGCGGCACGTTCATGTGCAAGCCAAGGTAATGAATTGCGTGATAAAGTGATAGTGTGGTTATATGAAATAAGAATAATAATTATCGCGTCACGAATATGATATAGAGTTGTTGATGATGTATAATGGTTGTAGTTATTGTTTCTTCGAGAGAGAGTCATAGTTGCATGAAATAAGGTCTCGTGATTTCAAATGTTATAATGGAGAAGATCACTGATTTCTCGCCAATTCCACGCAATGATTTTAAGCCTACGCATTTTATCTAGCTCAGGACATGATCTCAGGACGTCGAGTGCAATGTTTCTTTTATCCATATTAAGTTACTTGGAGAAGCAAATGTTTACTCTGGATAGTTTGGAGCCTTCACTGATTCGATTAGGAAGATCTCGAGAACTCACTGAATAATTACACTTCTGTATGAATTTCAATCTATAGGCCGATCGCTGGTGACCTAGGGTTTCGAAGGAGAATCAATTTCTTTTAGCTGGAGATATTGTCATCCGATTAAGTAGATTTTCCATTGGTAGCATGTGTTATTATAACCTTGTAGAACCAGAGTGATGACGTTTCTTACTATTTCGTACGCACGTAGTCTATATCAATAAGATAAGGTCATATTACCTTACATTCATGAATTAAATCTTGTGAGGATGTTACTTATTGGATGATTACGACTTACAATGGACGTAGCTTAGCTCATGATGTGTAACATAAGGAAATATGAGTGTCTAAAAAAGCAACTAAATAGGCAGAGAACAATATTTAAGACGTAAACCTTATATGTGTGTACTTGTCAGAACAACGCAAGAAGAGTTTAGAATACCCTCGTTGATAGTCTTAAAACTACGGACAGTCAATCAGACAGTTGAATTTTAAGTACTGTGATAGTTTTTTTAGAATAAATATCAAGTGTTAGTTAACATAATCTGATGCGATGTCCAAGGACGGTTGACTTAAACAAATAGAACTCCATTTCTTGACTGAATAATGGCTCAGAAACCCCACATGTGTTTCTTTATTTCTCAAAATAATACAACTAGAAGGACTATAAATAGTAATTGATAGGAGTTTTCTTTTCTTTTCTGTGGATGCATCCTATATTTTTAATGTAAATAATTTTCATGTTTTATTTTCTTGCCAAGAAGGCACTTGTAAATACTAGTAGCTGTATCCAATTTAATTTATTTAATCATCACCCGACTCGCTAGGTGAATTGAAAGAGAAGGATAGGGCATTCTATTTTTAAGAATCTTCCCACATGTGTCATGTCGTTTACAATATTAATTGATGATTTCGGAGATGAATGAGTACTGTACTAAGAAAGGAAGCTATGTAAGCCGAGAAGACATTCAATCACTTAGGGTGAAGTGAAAAGACGTAATTTTTCCAACGTTATCGACGGATATGGATTACTAGGTCGACGATGAGTCAGTCAATACTAAGGTTACTTCATTAGTAAAATTTTGAACTAATTTCTTGAATATCTGATTTAATATTTAAATAAATTTTGAATGGTGAAACCTAAAAACTCTTTCTCTGTGTTCTTAGCATAAGGTTTAGTTGTAAGATTGTAGTAGTAACGATCGACGACGATTTTCTTAAGAATTAATGAGAATGGTACCTAGCTAAATACGAGTAAGAGACGTCTTTCTACGTTAGTTAAGGAATACCGTTGTTTGACCTGGTTGTTTTTCCGTTGCGGAACTCACACCCGTTGAACTCAGTCACCCGATTTATTGAAGTTAGAGCTAGTCTGGATCTCTTGTGTCCTTGCCTGGACGCGGGAACGGCGCAGTATCTTACAGGTTGTCTTTGACTATGTCATAAATAATAGTGTAATACCAAAGGAATGGAAGGAATCTATAATAATACCAATTTATAAAGGAAAGGGTGATAAAAGGAAACCAGAGAACTACAGACCAATCAGCCTGGCCAGTATAGTTTGTAAAATACTGGAGAGTTTAATATCAAAGTACATCAGAGGGATATGTGATGATAAAAATTGGTTCATGAGGAGCCAGTATGGATTTAGAAAGAAATATTCTTGTGAGGCACAACTGGTAGGATTTCAGCAGGACATATCAGATCAGTTGGATTCAGGAGGTCAGTTAGATTGCATAGCCATAGATCTTTCCAAAGCCTTTGATAGAGTGGAACATGGAATATTATTAAAGGAATTGGAGGGAATAGGATTGGACATAAGGGTTACACGTTGGATAAAATCATTTCTAAATTCAAGGGTTCAGAAAGTCAAAGTAGGAAATAATGTATCACGGGAAGAGAAAGTTTGGAAGGGAATTGCACAGGGTAGTATAATCAGTCCGTTACTTTTCTTAATATACATAAATGATTTAGGGAACAATATAACATCAAAAATAAGATTGTATGCAGATGACATAATTGTTTATAGGGCAATAAATAATATTGAGGATTGTTCAGAATTACAAAGGGACCTTGAGTGTATCCAGCAATGGATTGAAGAGAATAATATGAAGGTTAATGGAGGCAAATCGACTGTTACAACATTTACAAACAGGAGTTTTAAAACTGAATTTGAGTATACTTTGGATGAGGCAGTTTTCCCAAAAGATGGCAAGTGCAAATACTTAGATGTGAGATTTGAAAGTAATTTGCACTGGAAGGGCCATGTGGATGACATTGTTGGAAAAGCATACAGATCGTTGCATGTCATAATGAGGCTACTTAAAGGATGCAACAAAGAATTAAAAGAGAAAAGTTACTTAAGTATGGTTCGTCCATTATTGGAATATGCAAACAGTGTTTGGGATCCTCACCAAGAATGCCTAATAAAAGAAATACAGTAGATAGTGTGCAGAGGAAAGCAGCAAGATTTTTAACAGGGGATTTCAGGAGAAAGAGTAGTGTATCAGGAATGTTAAAGGAACTTGGGTGGGAAACTTTAAGTAAGAGAAGGGAGAAAACTAGACTTATAGGATTATTTAGAGCTTATACAGGAGAAGAAGCATGGGGAGATATCCGTGAGAGGCTTCAGTTGGAAAATAATTATATCGGCAGGACTGACCACAAATATAAAATTAGAAGGAATTTTAGCAGAAGCGACTGGGGTAAATTTTCATTCATTGGGAAGGGTGTGAAGGAGTGGAACAGTTTACCAGGGGTAGTGTTTGATCCTTTTCCAAAATCTGTACAAATATTCAAGAAGAGAATAAACAGCAACAGAGAAAATAAATGAAATGTTAGAGGGCATTCGACCAGTGCAGGTTAATGTAAATAAAAAAATATGTGTGAATAAATTAATTCCATCTCCTGGTCTAAGGAGTTTGGACAGCCAAAGTAGGGGACTGCCTGTAGGGGTGAAGTACAGTGGGGACTTCAAGGGCCCTGGGACCGCTACGGTAGCTGTGAAGGCCCTTCAGGAACTCTGAAAAGTGGTGCCAAAAGGGGCTCTGGTTAAGACGCAGCAGGTTGTTATGCTACTTGGGTTCCAGAATGGGTAAAAAAATAAATAAGTAAACAAATGCAATGTAAATTTTAATCTTATACCAGTTGTATAGTATCATTTGAAGTAATTCCACATACTGTAAATCAGTTGACTATATTTTTAAGTAGTACAGGAGATATTATAAGTAGAATTTTGTAAACAATATAAATTTATTAAGGATGAACTGTGTGTTTAATAGAAAAAATTGTTAGCATAAATTGTATAATATTGTATTTTGGAAAAATATTCTTCTCTTGTTAATTTAATATCTAGTGCTTGACAATAATGTATTTTAGTGTACCATTTGCCACCGAGGTAGACACCTCATTTGCAAATAAAGATATTTTGATTTGATTTTGAAGAGGCTTTAGACTACACATAAGATCAAAAACAGCTGCTGCAATGTCCGGCTCCATGGCTAAATGGTTAGCGTGCTAGCCTTTGGTCACAGGGGTCACGGGTTCGATTCCTGGCAGGGTCAGGACTTTTAATCATCATTGGTTAATTTCCCTGGCACGGGGGCTGGGTGTATGTGTTGTCTTAATCATCATTTCATCCTCATCATGATGCACAGGTCGCCTACAGGCGTCAAATCAAAAGATCTGCACCTGGCGAGCCGAACCCATCCTGGGATCTCATGGCACTAAAAGCCACACACCATTATTAGCTGCTGCAATAAAAGCTATAAATGATACTGGACATATAAATATCACATCACTTGAAACAGCAATGACACTTTTCTCAAACAGAGGTACTGCCTGTTCTGACATATGGACTTGTACTAATACGGTAATTTCATAACTACAGGCAACTGAAAGAAATAGAAAAGATGAAATCCAGATTTCTCAAAAGAGCCCACAGAGTATCGAAGACAACCAAATTCAGAATGGCATACGAACTTGCAAGAGAAACATTCCTAATTGTTCATCTATGGATAACTCTGCTATTATCACTGACTACGGAAAGTTACAACAAGCTGCTCTAAGATCTACAAAATAAAAAACGAAACATACCGATGGAATTTTGTACAACAAATACAATGCTAGACAGAAGATGGACACAGCCACTCTGTGAAATGCGATGTCATGACCAGGCTTTCAGTTCGTTGTTTTCACCATAGGATCTGTTCCTGAAAAGTGTTTCATGACCCCGATGAAAATTGTGTGTGTAAACTACTGTATGTTATCAGGTAGAGATTACAATGTATGTGGAATTTATCACATTCCCAAACCGAACCATGCTAACAGTGGAATATAGCAAGGAAAATAATTTCCTAAGATTGCCATAAGCTACAATTATTATTATTATTATTATTATTATTATTATTATTATTATTATTATTATTATTATTATTATTATTATTATTATTATTATTATTATTATTAAATAATATGACGCTCATTGTTAAGAAATTGTTAAGAGATTTATAACTTGAACTCATTGTTAATCGAAATTCAGTCTTCGTATAATAATATATAAGTACGATTCATTTCGTCGTTTGAGAAGCCGCGATTCTTGAAACGTCTGAGAATAATTGGAATACTCCTATCATTGGCTGGAGAGGTCTTGATAACTACGAAATTACAAGATATTAGAAATAGTAAATTATTAACGTTAAGACGTATTTTTACTGTATTTTCCACGTGGCTAACGTATCTGACAGCTGACCTGCCATTGTCGTTGTTACCATAGCAACAACGCGTATTGAAAACTGATTGAAAATGCAGTTATCCAACTTTTGAAAACGTATTACTTTCATGCATCCTATCACTACAGTATAAACAGACACAGTAAGGTGCAATTAAATTTCATTTTATATTCTAAAATACATTAATATTAATCAGAAGTTCTGTTATCACAGAATTTCTGGATTACAACGAGTCCAAGTACAGAACTTCCCTTTCTATAATATTGGACTGCATGGTTGGTTAGCTTGTTATGCCATGTTGTTTGGTTGCGTAGCATCAGCACATGTCCAATACGAGAAATATTCGTACAGGAATTAAAGAAAACTTAATTAATTATTGCAAAAAAGTCCATAATAAAAATAATGGTAGATAGTATTACGACCCTACGGCTCTCTTTAGTGCAGTGTCTTGCAATTGTTCGACGGCAGTTCCTGGAGAAAGGAGTGAGTTTCAGGTTATGTTTTCTTATTATCGTCTTAGTAGTGATTATCTTCAATTTTCACCGGTCGTGGAGATGAAGACGAATCCCGAAAATGATTCTATAAATGCAAAGGGAAAGAAATATTTAGGGCCTATATGAAATCCAAGGGGTATAATTTTATTAACGTGTTAAAAAATTGAGAATAAGAAATATAACCCTCATGAAATGAGTAGGTTATCTGGAAGAATTACATAGGGAGGTACTCGTGAATAAAAAAAAAAAAAAAGAAAACCCATACTGCCAATAATAGCAAAGTTTTGCTAATAGTTCATTCGTGAGAAAGTTCTGGAGTAGGCCTACCTGTATAACTGCCTCACCTCCTTATAATAGTAATAGGTATATCGTCGTTGCGCCTCGAAATATCGTTATGCGACAATGTTGAAGGGAGAAATACTCAACCGCAGCACATGTGTCACTTATAACGAAAATTCGTTTATATAGGTCATGCAATACTGAACCTTTCTGGTCATAGTTCTAAGCTGAAATATTATGACATAATAGTTTTTCTAGGCATAACGACGATATTACCTTTTCTCCCACATTGCACTGTCACAGTAGATTTGCTGTTCTCAACAGCTTCTTCATGAGCTAAGAGATTAATTTTATGGTTTGTTCATGTTTTCCTCATTCTTTCCTCGTCAGTAGTGTCGATTAGACTTCACTTCTTGTAATGTCTATCGGCAGACTAAGAGATTAATTTTATGGTTTGTTCATGTTTTCCTCATTCTTTCCTCATCAGTAGTGTCGATTAGACTTCACTTCTTGTAATGTCTATCGGCAGACTTGTAATGTCTATCGGCAGAGCGATATTCTGGTGCTTATTTGTTCTAGTGGTCCAAGCAAGGTCGGTTTTTTACACGACTATCAATCTTGATCCGGTGCGCAGTAAATACTTTACTTTATCATTGCCCCACTGTTGACTTACAATAATCATTACCTCTCAGTGTACATTGATTGAAATTTTCTTGAAATAATTCATATGAATATTAATATAATAACAACCGAGTAAGTTGGGCGCACGGTTAGGGCCATGTAGCTACAAGATTGCATTTAGAAGATGGTGTGTTTCTTAACCCACTGTCAGCAGCCCTGAAGATTGTTTTCCGTGGTTTGCCATTTATACACCAGGGAATTGCTGGGGCTGTAGGCTACTTTCATTAAGGCCAAGGTTGCTACCTTCCCAATCGTAGTCCTATCCCAACCTTGCATAATCAAAATTCCCACCATCCACAGCCCTGAAGATTGTTTTCCACAGTTTTCCATTTTCACACCATGAAAATGCTGGGACTGTATCTTACTTAAGGCCACGGTTGCTACCGTCCCATTCCTAGCCCTTTCCTATCCTTGCATCACTAAAAAAAGCTTTGATGTGTTAGTGCAACATTAAACCACTTGAAAAGAATCCAAAAATACTGGTAAATGAGCACAATGGGGTCTCCAAAGAATTTGTCAAATTTTGTTGATAATAATAATAATAATAATAATAATAATAATAATAAT
This sequence comes from Anabrus simplex, assembly GCF_040414725.1. Taxonomy (NCBI): domain Eukaryota; kingdom Metazoa; phylum Arthropoda; class Insecta; order Orthoptera; family Tettigoniidae; genus Anabrus; species Anabrus simplex. Next base: position 425,079,396 of record NC_090269.1, on the reverse strand, counting down.
AATAATAATAATAAAACCAGTGGTAGAAAATTAAACATCTATCTCAGGCCACATAGCCTACATATGCTGCAAATCTGGTATTCTGTTGCCTGTGCCTTACCTGAACCCCCTTTAGAACAATAGTGAAATAGATAGGAGCATATAATCAGGCCACTATAAAATAATTTACATGACAGATTAGTTAACAATATTTATATGAAAATAAATAGGCCTAATACAATAAAAAGAATTAAGACATCGATATTTTAAAAGTGGACAACAATCATTTCTTTTCTTTACTCACAATTCGTCACCATATCTCCTAGCAATTTCTACACCAAAAGCCCAGATAATTGTATCTCATGGCCTTTCTTCTGTGGGTCTCATTCGGTCGTCCTGTCTCTCCAGCTAAGCTTTTCTCATTCACACTACCAGATTTATTCATTCCATTAATTCATTCAAACATTGCAAATCCACTTCCTTGTAGCAATAAGCAGGCTCCCATTCATAAGCACAAAACAGATGGTCATGACCTTCTTATGCAGAGTACTCTAGACATTTAAATCAATGCAATACTCAAAATTTCTTCTTCTTCTCCTTCTTCTACCTGCTTATGCAGGTCGTTCACAGAGCTTTTAACAATCTTCTCTTTTTTCCTACAGTCTGTTGTTCATCACTGTCTCCCATTGTAGTCCTTTCTGATTTATGTCAGCCTCCACCTGATCCCTACATGTTGTTTGTGGTCTTCAAATTGTTCTTCTTCCAGATTCTGTCCATTCGAGAGCTCTTTTTAGTAATCTTTCTTGTCCTATTCTTTTGATGTGGCCGAACCATTTCAGTCTCTCTCTCTCCATAGTTTCTTTTAAGGGGTTGATCTGTAGCATGTTTCGAATTGTTTCATTTCTTATCTTGTCCCTCCTTGTTTTACTCAAGATCCCTCACAGAAAGCGCATCTCTGTTGCATAATCTTTCTTTGTCCAAGTCCACATTCCCATCCATAGGTCAGTATTGGCAAACAATATGATTCGTATATCATGATTTTTGCTTTGGTATGTCATTTCCAATTTCTTTCTGATACATAGTAATACAATTTTGAGCAATTTCCTATCATCTCTGAAATTTCTTCCTTGATGTTTCCCTTCCTAGTTATTTAAAAGCAGGTGGCAGATTCCCTATCTGTTATTTTCCTAGCCTATTCTTAAATGATTGCAAAGAAATTGAAAATTTATTGAACATCTCCCTTGGTAAGTTATTCCAATCCCTAACTCCTTTTCCTGTAAACAGACATTTGCCCCAATTTGTCCTCTTGAATTCCAACTTTATCTTCATATTGTGATCGTTCCTACTTTTAAAGACACCACTCAAATGTGTTTGTGTACTAATGTCATTCCACGTCATCTCTCCACTGACAGCTCAGAACATACCACTTATATATTTCTAAAATAATGTTTTTGAGAGTCCATCTCTTTAATACATTATGTTTTTTTATTGATTTACATAAATATTTTTACATTATTGTTATGTCTTAAGCGGGACATGTTTCGCCTATTTTTTAGGCATCTTCAGCTGCTGCTCCTACTACCTAAGATCAAAATAGCTAGGATCCTAAGTTTTGTTTAATAATAAAATACTAAAAATGGTAAAGCTGACATGAATTGTTTTTACTAACATATATGTTTATTATATATTCTGTATAAACATCTGGCTGATGTAAAAATATTTATGTAAATCAATAAAATAAAAAACATAATGTATTGAAAAGGTGGACTCAAACATTCTTTTAGAAAGATATCATCATCATCATTGTACAGTTCCAGTTTTCTGGGTACTATTAATGAGCCTCAAGCACTTCTTCCTGTCTATATACAACTTGTCATGGAGAACATCATCCACTGTCCATCCTCTGGTAACTAGATCAACCTTGATCATGTCCATCCATCGGGTTTTATGTCTTCCTGCAAGTCTTTTACCCTCCATCTGTCTTTCCAAATTTATTCTGGCTATTCTTGTAGGCTCCATTCTCGTCACATGGCCGTACCACCGTAGTCTGGATGTGCCGATTCGGTCTGATAGAGATGTTTTTATTCCGGCTTCTTTCCTCACCTCTTCATTTCTTAACTTGTCCATCTTGGTCTTCTGGATGGATCTAAGAAATTTCATCTCTGATGCTTGCAGTCTTTTTGTGAGGGTGGACGCTTCAATACCATAGGTCGGTATTGGTATGAAATAGCTGTTAAACATCATCAGTTTGGCTGGTTTTGGAATCATGTCATCCCATAAAAGTGTTCTTACTTGTTGGTAGAATTCTGATATCTTTTGCACTCTGTTTGTAATTTCCTTTCTGACCAAATTATCACTGCAGATTACACTTCCAAGGTAAGGAAAACTACCCACACACTCTAGCTGATGGTCTAGTTTTACACTTGCTGGATGCCCTTCTCTGTTGACTGCTATCACCACTGTCTTGGTCTCGCTGATGTTGAGGTTATATTCCTAGAATTGGGATTTCCATATGTTGAGTCTGGTCTGTACTTCCCCTTCTGTTTCACCCCAAATCATGATATTATCAGCAAAGGCCACTGCATTCAGTTCACCTAACTTTTCCTTGACGTTCTTCTTTATATTGTCCATAACGGTGATGAACAGTAGTGGGGACAGTGCAGTTCCTTGCTGAACTCCACTCTTGGTCTCAAACCATGATGATCGACGTTCCCCAATTTGTACACACCTAGTACAGTCTTTGTACAACATCTGAATTTTCCTTACCAGTCCTTCAGGCACATTTCTTTTCCTCAGACATTCCCAGATCTTATCTCTTATGAAACTATCATAGGCCTTTTCTATATCCAGGAATACAATGACCAGGTTCTTGCCTTTCTCCCAATACTTTTTCATCAGCATGCAGGTGCTAAAAATTAGATCCATTGTTGATCTGTTTCTTCTGAATCCATATTGCTCCTCCTCTAACTGTGGTTCAATGATGGTTCCAAATCTCCTTTCAATGATCTTCTCTAGAATTTTTAGTTCATGAGACAGCAGTATTATTCGTCTATAGTTGGTGGGTTTCCTTCTGCTGCCTTTCTTAAACAGGGGAATTATAACGCCCTTGCTCCAATCTGCAGGTATTTTGTTGTCTGTCCATATGGCATTTAGTACTCTGTGCAACCATTGTAAACCCTGCATGCCTGCTGCCTTTATCACGTCCGCATTCACTTCATCTGCACCTGAAGATTTTCCTTTAGGCATAGATTTTAAGGCTGTCTCAGTTTCTGTCCTGGTGATGGGGGGGTTCTTCATTGTAGGCTTGGATTTCTGGTTCTGTATTTTGCTCTTGAACTGGTCTGTACAGTAGGTGGTCGAAATGGTTCTTCAGGACTTCTCTCATGTCACTTTCTCTCCTAACCAGATTTACATTTTCATCTTCAAGTGCCTTTATGGTATTCATTGGTTTCCTTTTACTTCTGATAACACTATACAGTAGTTTCTTATTGCCTCTGCTGTCTTCCTCCAGTTTCTGAGTGAATATATTCCATGCTTTGGTGTTGTCTTCTATAATTGTTCTTTTAACGTCCAGTTTCTTGTTTCGGTATAAGTGTTCAGGTTTCTGATCTTTGCCTGGTCTCTAGTGAGATCCAGTTTATTTTTCGATCCCTTTCTTTCCGCAAGAAATTTCTTTCCCTGATTGCTACTCTCACCCTTTCATTCCACCCTTATTTTCATACTTGTCTTTCCACAAACTTCAGTTGCTTCCTTAACCAATGTGTCCCTTAGTCTGGTCCATTCTGCCTCTCCATTTTTCCTTTCATCTCTAGGTAACAGGTTTATTATCCGGTTCTGATATCGGTTCTCTTATCTGTTTTCTGGAGTTCCCATACTTTGATTTTTGGCATTTTCTTGTTCTGTACTTCTGGCGCACAGAAGTTTCTCAGGTCTGCTACTAATAGACGGTGGTCTTGCTGGGTATTACTCGACATCTGTTACTATTCTGCTCCTTTCTTCATCATTGATGACATAATCAGTTAGTCTTTTGTAGTCCATCCCAACTGTATCGTGTTATCCTATGGCTCTCTCTCTTCGAACCAACTATTTTTCACCACCAACCCATTCCTCACACAGAAGTCAAGGAGATGTTCACCTTCCATATTTCGTCCACCATATCCATGAGGTCCCATTATGTTCTCATATCCTGTTCTATCCGTCCCAATCTGCGCATTCAGATCTCCTATAATGATTACTCTCTCTTTACTAATAACTTTTCCAAATCATCAAGAAACTGGTTCTTATCCTCTTGACAACATCCAGTTTGAGGTGCATACACCTGTACCAAAGTTAGGTTTTCTTTCCCTAAATGCACAGGCACCTTTATTATTCTCTCACGAACATACTGAATGTCAGCGATTCATTCTAGATCTTTAGTCATGATGAAACCAACATCATTCCTCATCTCTTTGTCATTTCCATGCCAATACAGAGTATACTGATTTCTTAATTTCTTCATTCTTTTCCCTCTCCATTTGGTTTCACTCATCCCCAGTATCATTAATTTCCTCCTTTCCATGAGGTCCACTAGTTCTTCACATTTTCCTGTGAGACTAAGTTGATGGTCCCAATCTGTGTTAGTCTCCTCAGGGGTTTTTGCATTTTTGCAGGACCCTGTCTATCATCAGGCCATAAACCATCATCCCTGACATGAGTTTGCTCATGCTGGCATCTTTAGTTGATAAATGCATTCCGAGGCTCTTATGTGTTTTGAAACCAACTACAAATAAGCTCTTTTTACTGGCTTGCTAGGCCTAATGTAATTGAGGATTTTCTTTTGGGGTTTACTCCTTTGAGGATCCCTCCTCATCCTACAAGGCAGTGGGTTCCATCTGTACTACCCCCAGAGGAATGGGTTGCCTCCTCCACCAGCTCCACTGTACTGATTCATATTCTCCGCTTTTGCTGCCGTTGAGGTCTTCACTCGTTACCCTGAGCTGGGACCCTCTACCAGATGTTACACACCAGGTCAGTGTACTCTGGGACTCACATAGGCAGGGGCACCAGTTCCTGGGCAGGGCTGCCTCTAGGAGGGTCCCTGCCTGTTAGAATTGCACATTTCAGACCCAACGATGAGATTTATATTTTGTAACATACAACTTAGTCAAGCAGCTCGTCTCCTTTCTCCCAAGTCTTCTTAACCCAAACTTCGCAACATTTTTGCAATGCTATTCTTTTGTCGTAGATCACCCAAAACAAATCTAGCTGCTTTTCTTAGGAATTTTTTTTTTTTTTTCCAGTTCTTGAATCAAGTAATCGTGGTGAAGGTCCCATACACTGGAACCATACTCCAGTTGGGATCTTACCAGAGACTTACATGCCCTCTTCTTTACATCCTTACTACATCCCCTAAACACCCTTTTAACCATGTGCGGAGATCCGTGTACTCTTTATTTACAATCCCATTTATGTGATTACCGCAATGAAGATCTTTCCTTACATTAACACCTAGGTACTTACAGTGATCCCCATAAGGAGCTTCTACCCCGTCAATGCAGTAATTAAGACTGAGAGGGCTTTTTCTATTAGTGAAACTCACAACCTGACTTTTAACCCCGTTTATCACCATATCATTGCCTGCTGTCCATCTCACATTATCAAGTTCATTTTGTAATTGCTCACAAGCTTGTAACTTATTTATTACTCTATCCAGAATAACATCATCCTTATCTCTGATTCCACTTCTTTACTCATTCCATTTATACATATAAGGAATCGTAAAGGTCCAATACTGCCTTGAGGAATTCCCGTCTTAGTTATTATAGAGTTAGATAAAGCTTTGCCTACTCTAATTCTCTGAGTTCTGTTTTCTAGAAATATAGCCACCGGGTGAGTTGGCCGTGTGGTTAGTGGCGTGTGGCGTTGAGCTTGCATCCAGGAGATAGTGGGTTCGAATCCCACTGTCGGTAGCCCTGAAGATGGTTTTCTGTTGTTTCCCATTTTCACACCAGGCAAATTAAGGCCACAGCTACTTCCATCTCCTAGGCTGTTCCTATCCCATCGTCACCATAAGACTTATCTGTGTCAGTGCGATGTAAAGCCACTAGCAAAAGAATAAATGTAGCCATCCATTCAGTCACTCTTTTGTCTAGTCCAATTGCACTCACTGGTGCCATTAGCCTCCCATGATCTACTCTAACAAATGCCTTAGATAGGTCAGTTGTGATACAGTCCATTTAACCTCCTGAATCCTAGATATCTGCTATATCTTGCTAGAATCCTACAAGTTGAGCTTCGGTTGAATAACCTTTCCAAAACCCAAACTGCCGTCTATTGAACCAGTTATTAATTTTGCAAACGTGTCAGATATAGACATGATACTGTATAGGCTTTTGGGCTTATGCCGTGTCAAGAAAATAAGGTGAAATTTTTAATGTTTCGCAGAGAACTGTGCTCTGCGTCCTCAGAAGAAATCTCGACTGATTTCTTGTCCAATTCAGCTTGATTATACTTCATTATGAAGTACGAAGGTCGATCAAATAGAAACGGGATTTTTGTTCCTGATCATCAACAGTTGGTAGGACTGGCCCTGCGCTTCTGCTATGCTTAGGCAGGGCCATTAGGAGTGGGGAGAGTGTGCTGTTAGATATTTCCTACCGTTTCGTCAGTAACGCTTACAATGTCCGAGCAAGAGGTGTACACCTCCACTGCGCAACGTATAATTATAAAATTTCTTCCTCGTGAAGGAGTTACAGGGGCAGAAATTTGCCAGAGATTGACGGCACAGTTTGGTGTAATCAAACATTGTCAAGGACGCGTGCGTTTGCCTGGCATAAAAGGTTCAAGGAAGGACGAGAATGAGTGGAAAATCAGCAACACGATCGCCGTCCTCGGAGCAGCATTACAGACCAAAAACATTTGTGCTGTTAAAGACATTATTGATGACGATTGATGGGCGAGAGTATCAGAAATTGCAGAACAAGTTGGAATCAGTTATGGGAGCTGTCAACCAATCATCACAAATGACCTACAGTTCCGTAAAGTGTGTTCCAGATGGGTTCCTCGACTTTTGCCCAAACATCTGAAGTTGAGACGTTTGGAGGTCTGTCAGAGGCTTACAGCAAGGTTTGCGGAAGAAGGTGATGCATTTTTGAGTTGGATTGTAACTTGTGACGAAATATGGGTCCACCACTATACTCCCGAATCCAAACAAGCCAATAAGGAGTGGCGGATGAAAGGAAAGGCAGCACCAGTGAAAGCCAAGACTTGACTGTCAGCTAGCAAGGTTCTTGCAACTGTTTTTTTGCCTTCGGCGAGGCATTTCGCTGATTGATTTTTTGCATGAGCGACACACAATCAATGCTGCTTACTCTTGCAAACTTTTGAGCAAGGTGAGGGTTGCATATCACTGCAAAAGACGAGATCAACCGATTCGACAGGTCATCCTCCTCCACGGCAATGCGCGGCCCTACAGGAAATGCACTGGACTACACTTGATCATCCTCCTTACAGCCTGGACTTGTCACCCTGCAATTTCCATTTGTTTGGACTGCTTAAAGAAGCCTTTTTCTAGTGGATTTACGTCGCACCGACACAGGTAGGTCTTATGGTGACGATGGGATAGGAAAGGGCAAGGAGTGGGAAGGAAGCGGCCATGGCCTTAATTAAGACATTGCCTAGCGTGAAAATGGGAAACCACGGAAAACCATCTTCAAGGCTGCCGACAGTGGGATTCGAACTCACTATCTCCCATATGCAAGCTCACAGCTGCACGCCCCTAACTGCATGGCCAACTCGCCCGGTAAAGAAACTCTAGGAGGGCAACGATTTGAAGATGATGAGAGTGTGGAAGACTTCGTGCGCAACTGGCTGGTGACACAACCCTGTTCTTTTTACGATGAGGGCATCAAAAAGCTGCCCATATACTGGGACAAATGCATTTCCAAACCAGGAAGCTATGTGGGAAAAAATTGTTATTGCCATGTGTTTTTCGATAATTTAAATAAAAAATTAAATCCCATTTATGTTTGATTCCCCCTCGTACTATAGACTTCAAGGACTACACTGTCTGTTATGACACCTTTAAAAAATAACAGCTGTTAGTTCGTGTCTGTCTGGAGAGCGAGAAGGCATTCACTGTCCTGGTACATTATAATAAGAAGAACATTTGCCAGGCACTCATTTCAAGGACACAACGGAATTATTTGATCCACTCTGTTGACATTTGGACAAGTACCTTCATAGGATGAGTTTGTTCAATAAGCTATGTATCATGGGGCAACTCATTCTAAATATGTCTTAAGAGGTAGAAAGCCCATAACTTTGTGGAGGATAAGATCTTTTTAGCAGGATTTTTAACAGCAAGACCATACATGTTAATTGTTTTCATTTTAACTTCATCCAGGAGATCAACGGTGCTTTTTAATATAAACTCTTAAAGTGCTTCCTCAACATTAAGGACAGGCATAACAGCTATTAATGCAATTTAGACAAGCATTATAAAGCAAACATTTTAGTGTATGTGTATGTTAATTTTTTTATGTTTTTAACTATTTGTGCTTTTAATGTAAGTTAGGTTAATTCATCTTAGAATATAAGGAATTTTGGCTTATGATGTCAAATTTGCTGATGAAGAGAGTGGCCATTTCTCGAAACGTGTATGAATAATAAGTGTGTGAACTAAAGAGTTTATAATAAATATTGATAGGACAGACTTAAAAACCATCCAAGGCTTTTTTCCAGCAGCAGTGCATGTCATCTGCAAAACCAAAGTCATTGAGCTGCATGTGGTCATTCCACAAGATCCCAGGACTTGGTCCATTCAGCACCTTCTGTACAACAAAATTGATGTTTAGGAGAAACAGAAAGGATGATAAAAGACATCCATGTCTGATACCTGTATCGTTGATGAAGAAGTTCATTGCCCCACTATCGGCCCTCACACAACAGCTGCTGTTACGGTACAGGCTTTTGAAGAGATTGATGAATTTATCTGAGATACCATAGCTTCTTAGTATGTTCCACGAGTCCTGATGTATGCTATAAAAGATTTCTGGAAATCGATAAAATTGGAAGTAATTGGTTTTTGTAACTCAATACACTGCTTAATAATGTTACGCAGCATGAAGATTTGTTCTGGACATGAGTGGCTTCTTGCAGCAGTTTATCTACTGCTTTTTCCAAATGCCTAAGTAGAATTTTCGAGAATACTTTACCAGGTACTGAAAGAAGAGTGATTCCTCACCAGTTATTGCAGACACTGAGATTGCCTTTCTTGGTTATCTTTACAATAACACTTTTCCACCAATCGTCAGGTACGCATTGTGTGTGCCAGAACTCATTATAAATCTAATTAGCTGTATTACTAGATCTTCTCCACCAACCTTCAAGAATTCTGCTGGGATCTGGTCTGGGCCAGCAGCTTTATTGTCCTTCAGAGCTTTGATCATGCGCCTGACTTCATCGGTTTCAATCATTCCCAGCTTAGTGTTCAGTGGAGCAGTGTTGAAGTCATGAGTCACACCTGGGGCTGGTTGGTTCAGAGTCTCCTTGAAATGCTGCACTCATCTTACCTCCTATTCTTTGACAAGAAGGATACCTTCACAAAATTGATGAACCCCATGTCACCTATACGTCCATGTGAAGAAAAAACTCGGACGAGTTTTTCTTCTCAACCGTTGCAAACAGCTAGTCGTAAATAGGCCCATGAACCTCCAACAACAAAGTGTTCATCTGTGCAAAGTGATTTCCTAACGCAGGACAATTAAATTTATGAATGAAAAATACCAGACCCTGAAGTCAGTGAGTTAAATCAGACCAACTCAACAACTGTAATTATGTATATTCTCGATACTAAATATGCTGCAATATACCCAAAGGATGAAACACGGCTTGGAATTGTAGTTGAAATATTTTAAGAAATCAGGTTAAAGTCAATAAAATTTGTGTTCAGTTATTAGAATCTCTGCAGAATGTTAGATGTACGGGCCAAATGGCTGATGACAAAGGATTTTACTGTGTCTCCACATGTACTTTGTAAGTTAAACAAAGGCAGAAGAATGACTGATTCTTCATTTAATGAAGAAACTCACCTGTATTTAGAGAACTTGTTGTTGTTTTTGTTGTTGTCATTGTTGTTGTTGTCATCTTTAGAGCTGGTGGTTCTTCCCTTTTATTTATATTTTTCTTTGATGCACAGCAGGTTCCTGTTTGCATGTTTATCTGCAGTAGTATAGTCAGTATGCAGAAGTGAAGAAACTTCATCTGTAAACATAAATGTACACTTAAAACATGAACGTTATTTATTAGTACTCTCCGCTACACTAAAAACGAATGGACTCTCGTACAATGTCAAACTGTATACATCATCCCATGCAGAGTTTTATTATGTTAGGAAAGTGATTAGCAGAATTTAAGGCAATTTGTGGTGTATGTTATCATTAAACAGAAGACATTAAGGCATTTAAAATGCTGAAATCTGGAACTTATCATAGGTGTTTGGACGGAAATAAACATAAATATTTCCAAATATTGAATGTGACTTAATACATTCTGATGTTCTTTTAAGAATGGAACATATCATTTTGTTTAATAGCCTGTATTTTTATTCTTTGTTTAATGTGTTTTTTTTTTTTTACAGGTATGTTGTAGTGTAATATTTATATTTAACTTGTGTGTTTGACAGACTGGAAAACTTTTAAATTACATTTAACTGAGGTGACACTGGAAAGTATAGCTTCCTTCTTAAACAAAATATTCTTCCTCTTTCGGTCGCTCTTCTTTTCAAATGTTCCTTGCCTGCAGTTTGTCATTCCGGACCCATTTTCTTCCTCATGAGGAATGCAGACAGGAAGAGATGGCGAGCACTTGTACACCGCACCCGGAAAATAATGATGATGATGATGATGATGATGATGATGATGATGATGATGATGATGAAGATGAAGATGATAGAATGCTGAATATGATGTTAGGTGTTGGTGTTATTGACATCGTATTGATATAATTGCCATCAACAGGAGAAAATCAAAACAGAAATCATTGACCCTATGATAATTTTTGAAGACTCTCTTTCCCAGCCAGATTATGTAGATAAAGGAAAACAGGACACTGATATGTACACCAACAATACCCTATTTTTTTTATCCATGTCCGAAATCACTACCATATATTTACAACTACTCTATTTACACTTTGTTTTTCCAGTATTCAACTGTCGAGATGGCACATTCATTGGCTTCCACCAAATCCTTGATACTACATGGTTTAGGCAGATTTCTACAGATGAGAAGGTGTCCATGATCTTGCTTTTCACCACACACACACAAATCTTGATCACCATACCCCCACCTCTTCAGGTTGGTTTTACGTGTCACTCCAGATCTTAATCTGTTAAGTGTCTTCCAATGTCCATATTGAAGATGATGTCCTTGCAGCTGGCTTCTCTTTCACGTCCCATAATCCTACAGGTGACTTCCTTCTCCAGAGTTCCTTTCGCCGAGATTCGGCTGATGATGGGAATGATTCTAATATCTTGTAATAGAAAAAGATTCCACTCATAAAGAAACGTTTTCCACATTCAATTTCAATAATAGCAGCATTTACCAAATTTCTAATATCTTTAAAAAACACAACATCAAAATAGCATATAGAACCTCCCACACCAACTCCAAACTCATTTTCAATCCACACACTATCAACAATAATAATAACAACATTAATAACAAATATTTGAACTCCAGAGTTTACAAATTAGAATGCCAATCCTGTAATTCCAGCTATATTGGTCAAACAGGCCACAATTTTGTCATAAGATACGCCGAACATCGCAACGTTCTCAAATATAATCGTTTTTCAGCTATGAGTGAACATCATAAAGCATCCAGCCACGAATACACTTCAATAGATAAAGATCTTAAGATCTTGCATTATGAGCAAAAAGGCACCTTGCTCAACATTCTCAAGAGCATCCACATCGATTTAGATCAGTTTATGAACCCCTCTCACAATTTAAATGAAATCAACGAGAAAAAGAACATTCTACTGGAAACATTCATTCCATATATTTGTCAGAACTTCCATAATACAAACAAACCCCACCTCCATCTCTCCAACTCATCACCACCCCCCCTCCCCACACCAACCCTGCATCCCCTTCCCCCTCCGCTCCTTCCATCCTCGCAAACACAGCTGAACCAACAATAGACTCAATTACGCAAACATGACCGTTACTTTGAGAAGGCCAGACCATTCGAGAGAACAACCACCTACTAAACACCGTAAGTTTAAGTTTTCTACACACCCATTCCACACTTTTTACTTATCAGCGCACATTTCTCACACAACCTCATTTTTTTCCATTACAGATTGGAACTTCATTGACGGTTTCCACTAGGTCACTCACAGTTTACCATACATCTGTCATCTCCCTAACACAGCTTCTCAATTTTATGTCGCGGTCCTTCCGACCCTTTATAATAACGCAAACCAACCAGCCAACATTATGAAACAATAATTCAAGAAAGGGACCGCTAGATTAAGAAGATATTGAGAATGCTGCTGTTTCTAAAGCTTTAAATTTCATCGGTGTTTTTTCCTTGTCACAGGCTTTTCGCCTGCACGTTATATCAGGTTTGGTTTCTCAAATTTTTTTGCTCCCACTCCCCTCCTAGCCAATTTGATGTGATGGGTTTCTACAAAGATAGATTTTTTGCCTGAATTTTCGACAGTGATTTCAACCTGATTTTTGTTATTGTTACAAAACTAATATTTTGCAAACTAAGAGGTCCGCAACCTCACCATGTGCACCTACTGTTCATTTCCATGTATCATTTGTTTTCATTTCTTTTCTTCTTAGGTTAACACAGTGTTTAGTTTCAATTATTATTTTTAACACCTGTTTCACTGAATTTTTGTTGCAGCGAGTTGTTTTTTGCTCCACATAATGACGTAAATATTGTATATTTGTGCTAATTTTGTTTCTGTCTAGGCTCTCTCTTGTTTTTTATTTGTTACTTCATTATGTTTTTTTGGCATTTTTTAACTTGTATTATGTAAATTATTTCAACCACCCTCATTTTTCATTGAAGTTAGCTCAAATGAGCCAAAACATGTTTGAATTTCTTTACTCCGTCTAATGATGGAATATATGATGTATTGAATTAGGATACACTTATTTTTTCATCTTTGTAAAGTAACGGGATTGACGTTGTTATTTGTAGGAAGCTCTTCTTCGATTTCAGTCTTGATGGGTGGGCGTGAAGTCCAAACATTCGATGTCTTGGATCTGTTTCTTGCTTCTTCTTCTCAATCTCTGCTGCAACTTGTCTCCTAACATCTGGAGATGCTACTCCCATAAGTGGAAAGATCTTATTAATAGGAGTTGGTCGTAAGCAGCCTGTAACAATGCGACCTGTCTCATGGAGGGCAACATCCACTTGATTTGTATGAGCGGAATTCCTCCAGACTGGAGCAGCATACTCTGCAGCAGAGACACACAGGGCAAGGGCAGATGTACGGAGGACATTAGGCTGTGCTCCCCATGTTGTGTGTGTGAGTTTGCGAATGAGATTATTCCTGCTGCATACCTTCTGTTTGGTATCTATACAGTGCTGTTTATAAGTTAGGGCACAGTCCAACTTTACCCCTAGATATTTGGGTTGATCACAATGATTTAATTTGTGTCCTTACCTTTCAAATGGAAACCGAACTTTATTACTCTCAGAGGTCCGATGCTTGCTTATAATATTCTGAGCTCACCGAGCTCGATAGCTGCAGTCACTTAAATGTGGCCTGTATCCAGTATTTGGGAAATAGTGGGTTCGAACCCCACTGTCGGCAGCCCAGAAGATGGTTTTCCATGGTTTCCCATTTTCACACCAGGTAAATGCTGGAGTTGTACCTTAATTAAGACCATGGCCGCTTCCTTCCCAATTGTACCCTTTTCCTGTCCCATCGTTGCCATTAGACCTGTCTGTGTCGGTGCAACATAAAGCAACTTGTAAAAATATTTTAAAACATTCTGAGCTCAGATTTCTGTAAAGTAGGATGCTACCCTACTAGCTTATAGTCAAAGTGAAAATTTCTCCTTGAATGGATTAGGGGCCTCCAGAGGATTGTATAATCCTAGCAGCCTGAGTATAAGGAGGGCCATGACTCAGAATATGTTAGAGATGTCCACTTCTATTTCATTACAACGTCCCCTGTGAACTATGTAACCTTGCCGTGGTGGGGAGGCTTGCGTGTCCCAATGAAGCAGGTAGCCAAGCCATAGGTGCAACCATATCAGAGGGGTATCTGTTTAAAGACCAGACTAACGAATGGTTCATCAAAATACTTAACATGGCTTAGTTGTGTTGATACAACTACACAGCTGGAAACAACGGGGAAACTACAGCCATAACTAACTCCCGAGGACATGCAGCTCCTTCTGTATGAATGATGTACCGATAATGGCTTCCTCCTGATTAAAATATTCCAGAGGTAAAATCGTCCCCTATTCGGATCTCCGGGTAGGGACTACATGAGAGAAGGTAATCATCAGGAAGATGGATACTGACATTCTGCGAGTCGGAGTGTGGAATGTTAGAACTTTGTGTCCTTGTGGTAGGTTAGAGAATCTGAAAAGGGAAATGGATAGCCTAAAGTTAGATGTAGTTGGTATAAGTGAAGAACGTTGGAAGGATTTGTGGTCAGGCGACTACAGAATTATCACCACAAAATCAAACAGGGGTAATGCAGGAGTTGGTTTAATAATGAACAAGAAAATAGGGCAGTAGTGAAGCTACTATGACCAGCATAGTGAAAGGATTATTTGTTGTCAAGATAGACACCAAGCCAATGACCACCACAGTAGTGCAAGTCTGTATGCCTACTAGTTTAGCGGATGATGAAGACACTGAAAGAATATATGAAGAGATAGAAGATTTAATACAATAGGCTATGTAAAAGATGACGAGAATCTAATTGTGATGGGAGACTGGAATTCAGTGGTAGGCCAAGGAAGAGAAGGTAATACAGTAGGAGAATTTGGATTGGGACAAAGGCATGAAAGAGGAAGCTGGCTGGTTGAATTCTGCATTGATCATAATTTATTCTTCGCTAATACTTGGTTCAAACACCACAGACGACGGCTGTGTACGTTGGTGAGACCTGGAGACACTGGAAGGTATCAAATATACTTCATTATGATTAGGCAGATATTCAGAAACCAGGTGTTGGATTGCAAGACTTTCCCAGGAGCAGATGTGGACTCTGACCACAACCTGTTGGTCATGAAATGCCATCTGAAGATGAAGAAATTGAAGAAAGGAAGGAATGCAAGGAAAATTATCCACAATCTGTAAAAAAATTAGTCTGCAGTTATAAGAATCGAGGGCTTTGAAAAAGAGGCAGCAGTCCAGAAAGGAGTGAGGCATGGCTGCAGTTTGTCCTGACTCCTTTTCAATGTTTACATACAACAGGCAATAAAGGAAATCAAAGAGGAATTTATAAAGGGAATCGAAGTCCAAGGAAAGGAAATCAAAACTCTGAGATTTGCCAATGATATTGTTATTTTATCTGGCTCTGCAAAAGATCTGGAGAAATTGCTGAATGGTATGGACAGAGTCTTGCAGAAGGAATACAAGATGAAAATAAATAAGTCCAAAACAAAAGTAATGGAGTGCAGTCGAACAATTTCAGCTGATGCAGGAAATATTAGATTAGGAAATGAAGTATTATTGGAAGTAGATGAGTATTTATACTTGGTTAGTAAAATAACTAATGATGGTAGAAGGAAGGAGGACATAAAATGCTTACCAACACAAGCAAGGAAGACCTTTCTTAAGGAAATAAATTTGTTCACCTCGGAAGTTGATATAGGAATTAGAAAGATGTTTTCTGGAGAGTGGCATTGTATGGAAGTGAAACATGGAAGATAACTAGCTTAGAAAGAAAGAGAATAGAAACTTTGAAATGTGGTGTTACAGAAGAATGCTGAATGTGAGATGGATAAATCGAATCACGAATGAAGAGATACTGATTCAGATTGGTGAAAGGATATTGATTTGACTAAATTTGATGAGAAGAAGAGATAGAATGATAGAACACATCTTAAGATACCCCGGACTTGTACAGCTGGTTTTGTAGGGAAGTGTAGGCAGTAAGAACACTAGGAGTAGACCAAGGTATGAAATATGACAAGCAGATTAGAGCAGATGTAGCAGTTATGTAGAAATGAAAAGGTTAGCACAGGATAGGGTGTTATGAAGAGCTGCATCAAACCAGTCTCTGGACTGATGGCTGAAACATACAGCCTGCTTAGCTGTTTCAAGGTTCATGAACTAGGACGTGACTACAATAACCCATACCATGAACCACATATCATAAGATATTGAAAATCATATTTTGGACAACTTTTATTAAGTACAATTTTTGGATACAGCTAATAGTAATGAAAAATTTGAAATTATCTGTTTTATTTCCCTTAGTGCACAACTTGGCTCTGCCTGAACTTGCATACTGAGTTTGAAGAAATTCAGTTATGCAGTTTTCACGTAATGCCGTTACAAACAGACAGACAAAAATTGAATTTGACATACTTTCAACTTTTGTATACCTAATCCGAGATGAAATCAAAATATGAGGCAGAAAGTTCAGAGACAAAATTATAATTTTGTTTATAAAGATACTGACCATTTTCCCTTGTTTTCTTCAGTTCGCTGTAGTTCAAACACTCAGGAAAAGAACAATTAATTTATCAAGTGTTGAAGTGTTTTATTGTAGGATATTCTCTGCACCTGCAATGTGATATTATAAAAGTATGTAAACTTACCTTGTGTTACCTCTCACAGATGGCTTCTAAATTATGCTTTTGACTTGTTTGTTTCAGGAAGTCCAGCCACTACAAACAAGGAAGGGATGAGGAAGTAATGACTTAATTAATCACACCACAACTTCCTCAGGTTATCTTCCTGTATGTTGCTCTTCCTCATGTACAAACATGTTGACCTTGAGAGACAAAGTCTGGTGGTTTGCTCTCTCATCACGACTGTTTGTAGTCACTGCCTCATCTGCATTTAATTTCCTCCTACCGGATCATGCTGCTGATGCTTTCGTTAGTCCACATAGCATCGACAAGCAAGAGGAAAGTTTTGGTGATGTCGTTGTAAGACTTCTGTTTGGCGGCTTGATTCGCTGGGATGCACAGTATTTCATGCACATTGCGCTATATGGGTACACTTATGAAAACTGTCTAGCTTTCTTTCCTCTTTTCCCACTGGTTGTTAGATTACTGGCTGGTATATTGTCCTTCATTCTGTATATATTTTTCAGTCAGTATTCTATCTATGTTCTCAGTGCAGTTCTCATCAATGTTGTTTGCTTTGTCAAATCAGCTGTTGTCTTACATGATTTAAGCCTTCAAGTCTTGAAAGACTCACACCTAGCTTATATAGCTGCATTATTCTACTGTATCAACCCTGCAAGTATATTTTTCACTGCACCTTATTCAGAAACATTGTTTGCCTTACTCTCTTTTTATGGTATGCTCATGTGTTCCAAAGGTCTTATCATGAATTGTGGGATACCTTTTGGACTTGCAGCTACAGCGAGATCAAACGGAATTGTTAATATTGGATTCATATGTTATTATGAAGTGAAACGGATTATCAATTTTGTTGTGCCACGTTTACTTAAAGAAACTGGTGAGTTAAGGGTTCCCTTCCTATTGATGATACCTATGTTAGTAGTAGCTGTAGTGGTTAATCTCTTTCCATGTGTGGTAGCTGTTGTCCTTGCTCTGATGCCATTTATTGGCTTCCAGGCATACAGCTACTACAAGTTTTGTGTCCCTCATTCCCACAATCTACCAACATTCCTTGTGACATATGCTGACACTCATGGTCTGATACTCCCTGGATCAAACTTGTCTACTCCTAAAACACACTGGTGCAAGGCGCAGCTGCCGCTGTCATACTCTTACATCCAAGACCATTACTGGGATGTAGGCTTTCTCAAATATTATGAATGGAAACAGATCCCCAACTTCTTACTGGCTTTTCCAGTAATTTTCATAGTGTTTGTCTATTCATACAGGTTCCTAAAATATAATTTGAATGTTTGTTTGACTCTTGGGCTCACAAATCAAAAGTTGGACAAAAGAAGAATTGAGGATTTCATATTTTCAACAGATACTTTTGTATATGTAGCCCATGTTGTATTTTTAACCATTTTTTCTGTTCTCTTCATTAACATTCAAGTGACAACACGCTTGATCTCATCTGCCTCTCCAGTTCTCTATTGGTTTGTAGCATCCTTATACACTGTAGAGAATTCAGGTGCATCACAAAGCTTGAGGAAACACTTGACCAAAAGAGAATATGTTGAGCATCTGGACAATATGTACATTCCTTGGAAAACTGTTGTTATTACTCATTTGGCAGAGCAAAAAAAGGCTAGACTTGTGCAGTATTATTTTCTGACGTACTTCCTGCTTGGAACAGCAATGTTCAGCAACTTTTATCCGTGGACTTGATGTGAGGTTTTTATTATATGTGACAGTTACCTGGAAATTATATTCTAAACTGGAAAAGTAATTTTTTAAAAATCTTATTATTTGATTAATAATATAACAGTTGTTTGCTTGAAAATCAAAAGTCTTTAGCTTGAAAATTGAGCATTTGTCATAAGTTTAATGTTTAGACAGAATTTACAGAATTACTTGTAAAGTGTGCATAACCTATATCGAGGTTTTTTTTAGAAGCTTTACCTGTGCACTGACAGTGCTGTTTGTGCTGCCATTGTGTAGTGTATTGATCAGGCTAACAAACAGCACTGAATAAAGAATAGATATTTCTTACTCATATTTTTTCCCTTGTCCTGTAAAATCTTGCTGTGTGACTAAAGATACGGCTTCCTCAAGAGATGGTCTGTGAAAGGTCATCTGAACCGTCAACATGTGACAAATATGAGGAGGGTATTAACATTCCATTTTCATTAACCGGTCATGTCACCTGTTGACTCGTAAAGTATTTACCAGGATATTTTTTTACATTGTGATTTGAATTTCATGGCATGCTGTGGATTTTCGTATGTCTAGAATTCTATTAACTGTAATCGAGATCAAACTTACAATATTGGATAAAAAAGAGTTAACATGGGACCACTTGACCACCAGTGTTAATAATAATAATAATAATAATAATAATAATAATAATAATAATAATAATAATAATAATAATAATAATAATCTTTCTTTCTTATTCTGTTTACTCCCCCAGGGTTGGTTTGTCTCTAGGACTTAGCGAGGGATCCCACCTCTACTGCCTCAAGGGCAGTGTCCTGGAGTGTGAGACTTTGACTTTGGGTTGGGAGATACAACTAGGCAGAAGGATCAGTACCTCGCCCAGGTGGCCTCACCTGCTATGCTGAACTGGGGCCTTATGAGGGGATGGGAAGATTGGAAGGGATAGGCAAGGAGGAGAGAAGGAAGCGGCTGTGGCCTTAAGTTAGGTACCATCCTGGCATTTGCCTGGAGGAGATGTGGGAAACCACTAAAAACCACTTTCAGGATGGCTGAGGTGGGAATCAAACCCCTCTCTACTCAGTTGACCTCCCGAGGCTGAGTAGACCCCGTTCCAACCCTTGTACCACTTTTCAAATTTTGTGGCAGAGACGGGAATCGAAACCGGGCCTCTGGGAGTGGGGCAGCTAATCACACTAACCACTGCACCACAGAGTCAGACAATATTTATTATTTACATATTTTACGCCCACATTGGAGCACTGAAATCAATACATTTGAGTTAATTTCTTCTTCTTCTTCTCCCAGAACTTTTTCATCCTCTCCGACCTGAAAGCCCTTTGTGTGTCCGATATAGTATATTGTTTCCGTTCAACTGCTTTTAGTTTGAGACTTATGCTTTTGTTCTTCAAAATCCTCTTCTCTTTTCTGTCTTTGATTTGTTGCCGAGTTATACCCAATTCTTCCAAATCGTCCTGAACTTCTTTGAACCAATTATTATTGATTTTATTCTTCAAAAAGTAATCGAATAGTTGTTTCAATATCCTGGTGTCTGCTAATCTTGATATGTGACAGAAAAAGGAAATTCTTCTTTTACGCATTGTAGATATTATTGATTCACATTCACGATAGACAATGTTGTTAGGCAACAATCTCCACTGTCCATCAACTTGGTGTTTTTTATTAATAATTGTTCTAAGAATTCTTCTCTCAGTTTTCTGTAATTTGTCTGTTGTAGATTTTACATTTAATTTGAATAAAGTTTCACTAGCATAGGTTGCCTCTGGTTTAACTATGGAATTATAGTGTTTCAGCTTAGCGTTTATCGAAAGAGATTTTTTTTTATAGGTTGGCCAGGTAAGTCTTTGTGCTTGTTTAAATTTAGTTGTTCTGTGTTCTATTGCTTCTTTTTCATTTGTGTTCCATGTTATTATTTCCCCAAGATATTTGAATTTCTGAACAATTTTAATCTCTTTATTACTGTTCAGCTGAATAACTGGTAAATCAACTTTAAAAGTTGGCATCATTTCTGTTTTTTCAAATGAAATTTGTAATCCCATTTTTTTAGCTATAATTTCTAGTTGTTCAATTTGAAATTTAGCCTCTTCTATTGTATTTGCAAGTAATGCTAAATCGTCCGCAAAAGCAAGGCAGTTGAGTTTAATATTTCTACCGATCTTGATAGTTGGTTGGCATTTCTTGTTCCATTCACGCATAACCTTCTCCAATGCACAATTAAATAACAATGGTGAAAGTCCGTCTCCTTGTCGAAGTCCAGTTCTTATAGTGAATGATTCTGATAATTCACCTCTAAATTTAACTTTTGCCTTCGTATTCTTAAAAGTCATATTAATGAGGTTAACAAGTTTTTGATGTAAGCCAAATTCTTTAAGGCTTTTTAATAATGAGTCACGATGAATACTGTCGTATGCTTTTTTAAAATCTACAAACGTGATGACCAGACCCTTACTTCGAACTCTTTGGTGCTTCATTATCCATTTTAAACTAATGATTTGATCTGGACAGCTTCTACCTGGTCGAAATCCTCCCTGATATTCTCCAAGTTCTTGGTCGAGTTGTTCTTGGATTCTTGTGTATATAATCTTGGATAAAATCTTGTATGTAATATCAAGTAAGGATATCCCCCGATAATTATTTGGATCGGAGCGATCACCTTTCTTGTGCAGCGGGTGGATTATCGCTGTATTCCATTCCTCAGGAAGCTTCTCCGTGTTCCAAATATCAATGATGTATTTGTGTAGGTTTTGAATAGTCTGATCATTAGCATTCTTCCATATTTCTGCTACTATTTGATTCTCTCCTGCTGCTTTGTAGTTTTTAAGTGCATTAATTGCCGTTTTCACTTCATTGTAAACTGGTGGTATAATCTTTTGTAATGGAGTTTTATTTTTTGGGTTAGGATCAAATTCTAAATGTTCCACAGGATCCTCACAATTAAGTAACTCTTTAAAGTATTCTGCAAGAATGTTAGCATTATCCTGATTATTGTGTGCCATTTTACCATTTTTATTTCTTAACATAAGTGTGGGAGGGGTAAATTTAGATTGATATTGCTTGAATGTTTTGTAATAGTCTCTTGTTTTATGCTGATTGAATGTTTCTTCTATAGTGCTAAGCATTTCCTTTTGATAATTCCTTTTAATTGTCCTAATTTCTTTAGCTGTTTGTCTTCTGGCATTAATTAGTTCTTCTCGAGATTTTTCCGTTTTCCTCTGTTGATCATTTATCCATGCCTTGTGTCTTGCTTGAATTGCTTTGTCACATTCCTCGTTCCACCACGCATGTTTCTTTCTCCTTTTGATTGGGGCAATTTCTTCAGCTATGGTTTTAAGTTTGTTGATCATTGTCTCTAATTTGTCATTTAAAGGTGTTTTGGATCTCTCTAAATATATTTTATTATTTATTAAGTAACTGGGATCATAATTTCTCCTTGCTTTGAGATGATTATGTTTGTGTTTCCTTTTTGGTGTTAACTTGATTTTTATTTTTGAGATATAATGATCCGAGTCAATGTCTACCCCACGGAGGACTCTGACATTATAAATTTCTTTATGATAATCTTTATCCATGGCAACATGATCAATCTGAAACTCTCCCAATTTTACGTTAGGGCATTTCCATGTCAGACAATAATAATAATAATAATAATAATAATAATAATAATAATAATAATAATAATAATAATAATAATAATAATAATAATAATAATAATAATAATAATAATACTATCTAGGCCATAAAAGCATAATCTTATCATTAGAAACCTCTATGGGGAAGATACTTTTAGAAAGGCTCCGTTCCTTTCTTTCTTCTTTTCTTTCTTTCTTTCTTTCTTTCTTTCTTTCTTTCTTTCTTTCTTTCTTTCTTTCTTTCTTTCGCTTCCTTTTGAGATGACTCATTCCCAACTGTGCTGAGCTGAAGTAAACTTCAAATACTTCTAAAGCCAGGAGAATATAACAGCATGCTAGAAAGGTGCTGGCAATTAGGAGAGTACATGGCACTTGTAACTCAGTCTCCCAGTAGTTTTTTACACTTGCAAGAATTCTAGTTATGTTTCTTTTATCACCTATCTACTAAAAAAACTGAAGGCAAATTCAATGAAGTGACAGGCAAGCAGAAGCTAAATTTCTTAGATTGTCTCAGAAACAGGCAGACCCTTGCAGGAAACCCGGTGTTAGTAAAGCCGTAATCAGTATCTCGAAGAAATCTAAGGATGAGAATCAGACAGCAGTTTGCCTGGCTGAGTATCTCACATATTAGAGCATTGGCCTTCTGAGCACATCTTGGCAGGTTCAATCCTGGCTCAGTCCGGTGGTATTTGAAGGTGCTCAAATTCGTTAGCCTCGTATCATTAGATTTACTGGCAAATAGAACTCCTCTGGGATAAAGTTCCAGCACTTCGGCATCTTCGCAAAGCATAAAAGTTGTTATTGGGACATAAAACAAATAATAAAATAAAAAGTAGCAGCTCTAAACAGAGTCATAATTTTGCTGTCACTCTCTCCAAAATTCTGACTGAAGAACCTACCTCCAGACAAGGCTGGGAAGGCATGTCGGGAATGTGTGAGGGTTCTGAGATCTATTGAGCTAACAAGAGACAAAAGAAGAGTTTTAAAGGAATTCAAAGACAATTCTGCACTGGCCATTCTCCCAGCTATCGTCGCCATAAGACCTATAGAAAAAAAAATTCTCCCAGCTGACGAAGGTCGTTTGTCAGTGGTAGTGGATGCTGACAAGTACAAGAACAAGATCTTGCCTATGATGTCGGAGCTTGTTTACAGATTGCTCTCACGTGACCTTACTACTCATGTGCCCAATATCCCTGTGAAGCACACAATTCTACCAGAAGAAAATTTTGACATCAGATTTACGGAATATTGCATGTTCTGACTGTTTACAGTGCCATATTTTTGCCTGGTGGCACAACTTGGAACTAATAATTTTTTTGGCATAATTCGTGAGCGCATTTCTTAGTTAGCATATCTACGAAATTTCAGACTCCTACGATCATTATAGACCGTGCTGTACCACGCTGAATATCACAACTTTAATTGTGGACACCTGGTTGATGCACTTTTCTCCAGTTTTTATAACAAAAATCTAAGTTGCATATTTTATGCAAGGAAAAATATGTAACAACAAATTGGATGTATTAAAACAAACACTCTCTAAAGTGTGAAATAACTGATAGCATCAATAGCAATATAGCAAACCACTAGCGACCTATATTGATGTATGGCTCGTAAGCAACAACACTTACTGGACCAACAAAGAGTTGTCTTCAGGCAACAGAAATGAAGTTCCTCCATTCTTGTCTACAAGAAGCAAAAATGGATAAAATAAGGAATGTGGATATCCGGCAACAGCTTAGATTGGAAAGAAGTTTGCTGGAGACTCTAGAAGTGAAGAGATTGCAATGGTATGGTCACATGAAAAGAATGGACCGTCGCAGGACTCTTCGAACATACTTTGACCACAGTGTTCCTGGGAAGAGACCAAGAGGAAGACCTAGTGATGTTTGAGAAAAACAGATATTGAAGGACCTCGAAATTAGAGGTGTGAACTGGCGTCGCATATATGAGCAGCATCTGTGGATGGATAGGACAAACTGGAGGAGGCTCGTACACAACTGCACCAGTATCCAGTATTCGGGAGATAGTAGGTTCGAACCCCACTGTCGGCAGTCCTGAACATGGTTTTCCATGGTTTCCCATTTTCACACCAGGCAAATGCTGGGGCTGTACCTTAATTAAGGCCACGGCCGCTTCCTTCTCACTCCTAGCCCTTTCCTGTCCCATCGTCACCATAAGACATATCTGTGTCGGTGCGACGTAAAGCAACTAGCAAAAAAAAAAATTCAAAACTGGCGGAAGGAAAGATAAATATTGCCAATCCACAACTGAATGAACGAAATTTAGTAAAGAACAAACTTATGAATACAAAATTTCTTCAAATAAAGTTCCTTCACTTTGCACCAGGGTGCATGATCATAGTTTTTTAGTAGAGACATCTATGAGAGAGTATCCACACTTCTTGAGGAACAGAAAACAAAACAAGTTGAAATTCACACAGTACTGGCAACTTCATAATCACAAAATTAAGGTAGTGACATCATCTGAGAAAATTTATGATTTGGTCCAGTTTTAAGTTCCGAGTTTCTC
Organism: Anabrus simplex; assembly: GCF_040414725.1. NCBI lineage: Eukaryota > Metazoa > Arthropoda > Insecta > Orthoptera > Tettigoniidae > Anabrus > Anabrus simplex. The sequence continues at coordinate 425,054,754 of NC_090269.1, read as the reverse complement.
CTGTAGAGGAGATTTTATTGGCGCAAGATTTAAAAGTGCGGCGTAGGGGTGTACCTCCCGGTACAATTATTATTATTATTATTATTATTATTGAATTTTACAGCGATTGTACCCATCATTCACTGGTTAATTAGCCTCCTCGAGAGATCAGTGGTGGTGTCCGGCCTATGATCACAGGTTCGATTCCAACCAAGAAAAGAGAACATTTTAACAGATCTACTAATAAAAAGAAAACTATATTGCTCCTATAACATCAGCCCTGCAGTGTCTTCCTACAAGGATGTGGAAGTAAATGGGAGTGAAATACCAGCACTCTGTTATCTATGTAATTAAGTCAGAAGTATGAGGTGAGGAAGTACGATGAGTAACGCATGGTTGAAAGTTAGCAGTGGCGATCTGATGGACGGAAGCCTAGCACACCTATCACCCCGTGCCCGCTCCTATCTGATGTACAGCAGCAAATCACATGAGGCGAGTCGAGAGGAGAGGGACGAGAATCTGGGCTTCAATATCAGTCTCCAATGCCTTGCTCTCAGGAATACGTGCAACGTTTTTTCTCACCGCTTTCATGTTTTGTAAATGGAACCGTGTGTCAGATGCTTACATTATAATGTGCTTTAGACTTGCATCATTCTCAGCTGAGGTTTGGGCTTTACTGTTAGCCTTGGTAGCCCTCAGCATACTCTACAGATTGGAACTCTTTATCTCCCCTGTGGGTGGAGTGAAAGGATGCATTATATGTACCCCCTGAACGTCATGAGAGGCTACTAAGAGGGGAGCAACCAAAGAATCTGTACTCACTCTCTGGACTTCTAAGCCCCATATCCAGGATTTTCTGCTTTTGCATATAGCGGAGAAATGTACTTATAGTTTTTTTTTATTATGAAGTTGTAGAATGTTCAGCTTTCAGGAACAGATATGGTGTGCAAAGAATCACTTATCAAGTTGTGAGGTGATATGAAAAAGACTGTTTTCACTAATGGTTGTTGTCATCACGCATAGCTCACACAAAATGCAAAATACATGATCACACCCAAATAGTTGAGAAAATTATATGTTCTGTGTGCATATTTATAATTGTGTTTAAAACGTATGGTGAGAATTAACCATTCAGTCTGTTAACACTTTCAACACTATGCCAGAACGAGATATGGGCGAACTGCTTTCCTGGTTGTGGACGGCGCCCGTATCCCATACGGGCGTGATTTTCGTGCGTGTTTATAAACAGCTGTGTGTATCACATATGGTCCCTGTCCGTTGCTTGGTGGTAATAGTCTGACTAGTATCCACAAAAATGCAGCAGTTGTTGGGAAGTTCAAACTAAAATGGTAAAAAGGGTAGTTTCTCCTTCCCGTGCCCTCTACTGAAGCACTCGATGTGCCGGGTGCTGCACGCGCCGAATGTGTTGTGCAGTCAGCTAGCTGTGTTACTGTACAAACATGTCCTCACACCGGCTCAATGATAGTGTTAACTTGGATATTTTATCGCAATCTTACATATCAAATGATTTTTATTTGTTACGTCACTTTCCAATGCACGTTTTTAGCTGCATTATTTTACTCTGAATACAAACATCAGAAATACTTCACCTCTCCAGATATTTGGGCTTATTTTTTTGTTCAGACAAAGAGACAACAGGCTGATGATTTACCTGTACCATGAATAGAAATTAGATGGTGGTGCAAGGAGTAAAAGTTGGACTGTGCATTGCCCAATGTTTCCAGGGCTACTATACCAAAACAAACTATTTCTAAATAGGTAAATTTTGTATTTCAAATATATTTGTGTTTGTTTGTGGCTTCCCCACTGTCGGTAGCCCTGAAGATGGTTTTCCGTGGTTTTCCATTTTCACACCAGGCAAATGCTGGGGCTGTACCTTAATTAAGGCCACGGCCGCTTCCTTCCCAGTCCTAGCCCCTTCCTGTCCCATCGTCGCTGTCAGACCTATTTGTGTCAATAGCAAAAAAAAAAAAATTGTGGCTTAAGTAGCCATAGTAAATAATTCATTTTTATTGTTTGAGCAGGCTTATTGGTGAAACTTGAATGTAAAAGTTTTTTCTGTACATTTTTTATGTTTTATGTCTTATGAAAAACAAGACTAGTACAATTAAATTACATTAGATATGTACTTCCTGATCAACATCATTTTGGATGGCTGACACCTTCATATGATACCAAAATTATGTATGTACTGTTTTTTACTGATGTGTAATAATGTATTAAAAGTCAAGAAGAAGATCCAGTTCACTGGCAGTGTCCATGTTAAAATTTGGTAGTAAGTGTTAATGATTTAGGATCAAGTATTTGTAAGACCAAACCATGTTATTACTGTAAAATGTTACAAAATATAGAATATAAAACAGTTTTCAATAATCTTGTAGTCTTCATTTATTATTCCATATACTGCAGTGGTGTAAAATACATTTTTTCCTGGTGTCATGTTAAAGAAAACTGCTGAATACATTTTTTTGTTATTAATGCATTAATTTTGACATAATTTGTTGTTTAGAAATTAATCGTCATCATCAGCAATCACTCGCGAGTGGGTCCTCATATGTGACTGTTGCAATGGAAGTTTCACAGCAGAGCTGAACAAAAGTGTCTGGGGTATAAAAATTACATTTCTATGTTTTGACTTCTTGTGCTACCTATGGGTCTTCTTGAAACACTAAGTTACACAGCAGTTCAAGTCTTAGCCACTCGATGTCATGAACACTGTACAACTGGTAAGAAAATTAGTGAAAGCTGTAACTGCGGTTTTCTCAAAATACATCAGTAATTAATATCTTCTGAAGTATTACGTCTAGAAGCATGAACTCGTTTTTTTTATTTTTTATTTTATTTTTAATGCTCAGTATTTTATGTCAATCGTAGAACCAAAGAAATCTCAAAAAAGAAAAAATCTGACTTTCAGGTCCTCTTTGCACAACAGGTCACATATTGATGTCTCTTCAGATGGCTGATCAATCCAATCCATGAGTTACATACTCTACGACAATGATGACAAACACATGCTGAGGAGCTTGCTGATAATTGGCCATTTCTCCTCAGGACATCCCTATGTTTTCTCCAAGTGTGCTGCTCCATTGCAATACAACACTTCTGTTCTTCAAAAACCTCTACTCCTTGATGGACAGTGTTTCTTCAGGCTGAACGTTCTACAGTGCACACTTCCCAGTTGTCAGTATCAATGTTACCTTTCTTTAGCGTGTCTTTGATGCAGTCTTTATACAACTTTCGCTGGCCTCTACTATCACAGTGATCCTTACTTAATTCAGAGTAAAGTACTCGTTTTGGGATACAATGATTGGTCATTCAAGCTATGTGTCCAACCCACCGTAGCTGATGTCGGACTAGGATCACCTCTATGCTCATATTCCAGCTTCCTCCAGAATGCTAATATTTGTGCATTTATCCTGCAGGTAATTTTTCAAGATACTTCTGAGACTGTTTGATAGAACTTTTCAAGTATTTTTATGTGGCACCTGTATGTTATCCACATCTTATATTCCCTATACAAGAGTCGGTTCTTCAACAGATTTGTACACAAGTAGCATGGTAGAACAACTCAATTCATGATTATTGAAGACTCTGTGATGCAGTCTGCCAAAAGCTGCCTCAGCACATTTAAGACAGTGATGAACTTCTACATCAACATTGGCTTTTATAGAGAGATGGTTTTCAAGATATGGAAAGCATTCAACGTTCTGAAGTGACTGCCTGTTGATTGTGATCACTGCAGCTGTCATGTTGTCATGGAGTAGTCTTAAGATTATTATGAGTTTTTCTGGACAACTGTGGAGAGCAATAATTTTCCAGGGAGTACCACAATGAAGAGAGTCAAATGACTCCATTAGGTCTATAAAGGTTGTACTGTTCACAATATTTCTCATGCAGTTGTTGTGCTATGAAGATCATATCTGATGTACCTGTGTTGGGTCTAAATCCACACTGGGTTTTCTGCCAGTGGTGAGAGATGGTTGGATAGAATCCGGGCTATGATCTTTCCAGCAGCTGATAAAAGTGAGATTCCACACTTGATCATAAGGTTCTACAAATGGCTGATTAGAATGTTGCCAACTTCCTAAACCCATTTATGCCAGAATTCAATTTTTCTGAGATTATTATTTATATTGTGTTTTACCACATGTTTGAGACCAAAATAAATAAATGAATGAAAGAAGTTTCAGAATTTTGGGAGTGCTAGGTCATAAGATATTTGATGTTGCCATATGGCAATGTTAGGTGCTTGTTCTACCTACACTTTAACAATTAATTTTGGAAGAAGAATTTAGGTTACAAAGTAGTTTTTTGTTAGTTGTGCAGTAACAGTGTTGAAAAATCATAGCATTATTTATTGTAAGAATATGGAATTTCACTTTTAGTCACATCACAGCTAAAACAACAGAATCATTGAACAAAGGACAAAATATTTGTTTGCAGTACAGAGAGATATATGTATAGTTTGTTGCCTGTCAAAAAAAAAAAAAAAAAAAAAAAACATTCGCTGGAACAATGAATAAAATAAAAAATATAAATACGATGAACGAAAGAACTTCTCGCTATAGAGGAACTCCAGTAGTCAATATTTTCTGAGGCAGATAAAAGCCTACCCTCAATACTTGCATGTTAGGCAAGGGATAGAGAATGACAATCCTTTTCTGTCGTCATTATCATCCATTGCAGATTATGAATCTCATGTTAAATCCATATTGATGGTTGAACTTATTACAAAATAAAACAAAACTATTTTAATTCTCCTAGTAAATACTATATATTTTATGCCCAATTAAGTCAAAACTTTACATATTAATAGACATGTTTCTACCCGGCATTGGGTTATCCTCAATAAGACATGTAAATTGAATTAAAAACCTAGCAAACACACAAAATGAAATGTTAATTAAAAAGTTTTTAAAAAACATGGTGAAAGTTAAAAAACTGTGAAATGTTGATCGTTAAAACAGTCTTGAGCTGGAGGTCTTTCTGTTTCAATATTTTGTTGTCCTTTGGTGTGGTTCAACTGGTATCTGTGTAACTGTTGGCTTAGTTGTTTGTGTTTCAGCATGGGCTGATATACATAGGCATTATTGAAGTTGAACCATCTGATTTTAGTCTGTAAAATGGATAATACAAATCGAATTAAGGTTGAAAAATGGTGACTTAACAGGAACAATATTTAGATAAAGTTATGAAGAACGAAAAATGAACTTGCGTTATGAGACCCGCTTGTATCACTCATGTTCTCTGACTGCGGAGTCCAGCTCTCGACTGACTTGCTCCCGCAGTCGAGATGCAAGCCATGTTGCTACAAGGAAGTGCAGTGGGGAAATTGGGGGGGGGGCTTACGGGAGAAAGGGAGTGTGTGGAATAATGGGGGCAGTGACTGAAACCGAGTGTAATAATTGTGAGTTGTTATGTTCCTGTTTTTACTACAAATGATTGGAATAAAAATTTCTCATATTATGTTCTTTATCTCATTTAAGTTGATGGCTGGGTTCTTACATTGATCCATGCTGATGTAAAAATTCTCTAAAATGTTGAGTAGTGAACCTTTTTGTTCACGTTGTAAAATTTTTAAATCTTGATCTATTGTAGTGTGATTGTGATTATAGTCTTTGTGATGGTTACTCATGGCGGAGAAACGATTATATTTTAAAGCGTTGCGATGTTCTGTATATCTTATGAGGAAATTTCTACCAGTTTGTCCAATGTAACTTGACCCACATCTCTGACATTCCAGTTCGTATATCCCAGAATTTGTGTATTTCAATCGCAACGCTTTAAAATATAACAATTTCCCGCAGTACAGGTGTCAAGGAGCTGTTCCCTGGAAGACGGAAGATTCACACCCTCCTATTGGCATTATGAAGAAGGTAAGTTATTGGAATTCAACAGACCATGCAATGCTCTGCCACTGCGCCAATGTCCAGTGACGATGGTTGTGCCAAACACCCCGGCCCTCATAACTATCCCTAGAATATATCAGTGATTCATACATCATCGACGTTAATACATTCATAGGGAATAATTCGAGGCATAAATTTTCGATTAGGAAAGGCGCAAACACGGCCCTGAGCTGGAAACGCACCTCGTAGTTGGTGAACAAGGGATAAGACTATAACTACTAACAATGAACGAAAAATGACTTAAAACTAAGGTTTATTAATAAAATTCAGAACAAACATTAAGACAAGGAACCCGTAAGTGAAATCAATAGGGCAAAAATAATGGTAATAAACATGGACGTACCTTGCATAAATAAACATCTCTGTGTCGTGGCGTGAGCTCAAGACTAACACTCATATGAATACATTACCACACATTTTTAAATGCTCAGCGCCTCTCAATTTCCATTTTTGTTACATCATTGCAGTGTAATGACTGTACTCACCTCACAATCAGATCACCCGTTTTATGATAAACCCATTCATTCACAACATGGATTTTCATACACCATTATGTAATCAACAATGTCGAAAGCTCTCTCAACAATCCGCCCATCGCAAAGAACAAAGCAGATAAGAAGAATGGAGATATCGGCATGCGGCTAAGACCAGCCTCCATGGACCAAAAGCAAATAATGATAGATCAAAGAATACTACAGGTACACAAACGCCTGAAAATCCTTACATCTGATATGTTTTTGACATGCCCTATTGGTGAAAAATATCTAATTCCTTCCATGGGAATTTAGAATTTTCTATTCGGAATTGCTAGGCGGGCAATAATTCCATTGTGGAGATATATCTCCCGTATGCAGTTATCAAACTGTGCCTCATATATAGGCTTCTGATAAGCTCACCTGCATACACCCAGCATCAGTGGGTAGGGTCTGACACATCCCACTCTGATGAGTCTAGTGTCAGACCTAAGACGAAACGCTGGTTAATAGAGCAAACGCCTGAAAAGCCTTACATCTGAAATGTTTTTGACATGCTCTATTGGTGAAAAATATCTAATTCCCTCCATGGGAATTTAGAATTTTCCATAAGAAAAGATAAGACGTTAAATTAATATTTATGACACAAAAACGCTACTTCAAACATTGTGGCTTCCATTGTTGTTATCTGCCACATATACACAGAGAAGATGAGCTCCAAAGAGAAAAAATTGCCGCTCTCGCAAAACAAACGACCTTTCATTTTAAACACAGTAGGTGCTGCGCTCTACTGTACAATACTTGACATACATAGGTAAATATGGGAAAATGAGGGTGATAGAAGCCATTTGCATAAAGAAGTGTCAAATAAATGAACTTGCAACAAACATGGTTCATGGTCATGTGCCCATTTCAGTCGTAGTTGCCGATGTCGTGGTGTTAACATTGGCACATACATGGATCGTCAGCTGCGAAGGTTCATCCGTAGGAGTGTTCGGTGCACTGTGTGTTCAGACACATTTGCAAACTTTCCAGCATTAAAGTCTGAAGTTATTCCACCACAGTTTGCCGCCTGTCCTGTTTTACCCGTTTGCCCAGCCTGCGACGTCCGACATCTGTAACGAGGGGTGGCCGCCCAACCCCTCGGCGTTTGAAAGTGGTTTCACCTTGGTTTCACCACTTGTTGAAGACACTCACCACAGCACTCCTCGAACACACAAGAAGTTGTGCAGTTTCTGAAATGCTCGTGCCGAGCCCCCAGGGCATCACAATCTGCCCTTGGTCAAACTCAAATAGATCGCGTGCCTTCCCCATTCTACACACGGACAGCACGCTCGCTGATACTACATGCACCGTGTGTGTGTCTGATTAGCAGTCATTCCTCGTCAGGTGATGCTGCTATCGCCTAGGTGGGTTTATATTGATAGTAGGTAGGTAGTCGTAATGTTCTGGCTGATCAGTGGCTGATCAGTGGTCCAAGAAGGACACTGGTGAATTATTACAAAAAAAATTGAGATCTTCCTGGAAATTTGGGACATTCACAGCAGTGAATTCAAAGACAGAATTAAGAACACTGCTTTCAGTACCAATACGAAGGAAAATACTGAGAAAATGGCACGAACTGAAAAAAAGAAAAAAGAACAGCTTTCCTAGGAAGTGAAGAAACTTGTCAAAATAAAAAGATGCTCCTCATGGATAACAGCCAAGTCTCGGTGGTCATATTTTTCAAGGTATGAAATTCATAATGAGTAGCTCAGCATTGATTCAGACAAAGTATATTCCTTTTTTTTTTTTTTTTTTTTTTTTTTTTTTTGCATCTGACTAGGGAATATCGGCAATGGTTAAGTCTCTGATCACGATGAAACTTGGAAAACACATTGAGGTACTCGTAAAAAGATGTCAACATCAATTTTGTGTGCCGACATTCATTAGGGTTTTAACTAAGGGGCCTAAAAGTTGCAACATTTCAAGTTCCACGCGAACAGTGATGAATACCTGCTGACCAATGCTAAGCCGGCACACTGCCTGCCTCCTGCCAGACCTCTGCACTTCCTCCCCTCCCTCCTGCTATTGATCCACCGCCACACGTTTCCCTTCTCCCCGCGCCTGCCCGTCTGCGGGACTGGCGCTATACTTTGCTTCTTTTCATAATATAATATTGAAATCCTTTAAATAATGTTCCTTTTCACACGTAATTATAATAAATAACCTAAAATAATATACCCATATTTTATTCAAATTTTATACTTTCATTCCAGTTAATTCCGGTGAGTTGTCACATTCTGGGTACAATCCCGAGTTAAGCACCATCAGGCGTGGTCAAACGTGGGATGGGGTTCTGCGTCCGACCTATGCTTAAATGATTATTTACTTCTACAACCGCCATCTAATTTTTGATCTGATTTTTGATATGCTCTATTGGTGGAAAAGAATCTAATTCCCTCCATGGGAACTTAGAATTTCCATTTGGAATTGCTAGGCGGGCATTAATTCCATTCTGGAGTTTTATCTCCCGTATGCAGTTATCAGACTGTGCTTCATAAATAAGCTTCTGATAAGTTCACCTGCATACACCCCAGCGTCAGTGGATGGGGTCTGACACATCCCACTCTGAAGAGTCTGGTGTCAGACCTAAGACGAGGCGCTGGTTGATAGAGCAGACGCCGGAAAAGCCATCCATCTAATTTTTGATCCGCCTTAAAGCTGTCGGTAGTGTCCTTTAGAGTGGACATGCACATGAAATTAATTAAATTAAACCACCCATCATTAATTAAATCACCCATCTTTAAACAACGTTAAATATCTTTTTATTTAAAGAAATTACGTGCCAGGTAGAGGATTTCAATTAATGTAATGAGATTTGGAACCTCGGGACACCAAAACCTGGTTAAAGATCCAGACCGTCTTCTTATGCCTGCTCCCCCCCACACACACACTTTGTGTACGCTATCAGTTGTGTCATAACAAAATCACGGACAACAACAATGATAAACACTGAGTTTGAAACCACTGGTATTTTCCATATTGCTTACTCTGGTATAAGGAATCTAGGTAGAATGTTTTTATTTGTGCTTGTACTAAATGATTTATTTATGTTTTGCAGTGACAGACACAACACATTTCAATTGCAGCAACGGTTGCCGAATATAAATCAATTTAATGCATAGACAACTTTGATACAAGTATGACATGGAATGTAGTAAAGTTTGATGTAATAAGAAAAGCCTTGAAAAATAAAAAAAAGATGTGCATTCATATATGCAGTAGACATACAGTAATCACAGGCAGACTTGTAGTTTTACTTTACCGATACTTTTGCTTTATTGCTGACGAAGGTCTATGTATTCAACAAGTACTGATATTAAACTATCACACTACAGTCTTCTGGGTACAGTGGCAGTTACACATGTAAAAATTAAAATGGCTATTGTAGAAACTGGTAAAACAACTGGAATGAAAGTATAAAATTTGAATAAAATACGGGTATATTAGTTTAGGTTATTTAGTATCATTATGTGTGAAAAGGAACGTTATTTAAAGGACTTCAATAATTATAATACGAAAAGAAACTAAGTATAGCGCCGGTCCCGTTCAATGGCTAAGGAGACGGGCAGGCATGTGGAGAAGGGAAATGTGTGGCGGCGAACCAATAGGAAGGGTGGTGGGAGGAGGTGCAGAGGTGTGGCAAGAGGCAGGCAGTGTGCCGGCTTAGCATTGGCCAGCAGGTATTCATCACTGTTCATGCAGAACTTAAAATGTCACAACTTTTAGGCCCCTTAGTTAATGCCCTAATAAATGTTGGCACCCAAAATTGATGCTGACATCTTTTTACGTGTTTTCCAAGTTTCATCGCGATCGGAGACAATCATTGCCGATGTTCCCTCATGAGAGCAAGATTGTGGGTTCTGTGTTCCCTTTACAGAATATATATTACTGTAGCTGCTTGTTGAGATGCCAATGTACTGTGCATTGGGTTTTGGACTGTGATTATATGAAATTTTGCACCTGTCTTATTTAGGAGATGAGGTGAGTTTTGTTAGGGTAGGTCCCCAACTACGTTACGTTTAAACTATCACGTAACATAGCAGTATTTCAATGGGATTTCTCATAAGCCGCTTGACCAAAGCAGCAGCTGCATTTTCGGATAAGGAAAATTCCAGGTACTGGGTGCTGGAGTATTTTAGGCCAAGGGTAGTAATACCACATGACGTAAAATGTGCCCAAATGCAACTGATGTAAAGTTGCCAAAATGTAGGAAATTTAAATACTTCAATTAGTAAAATAATATTTTCTAGCCATGTTTTCCAAACAGATTAGTATCTCTTTGTCGTTTACCGCGGGTATGAAGTGGCTGGGACTGTTTATTATGTGAGGAGAAAATCATACACAAACTTCGTCAGGTAGCACATTTCCATGTTCTAATTAATTTCAATAAACACTCCAGATCATTTGTAGACATTCTACAAAAAATTTGAAAGCTAGCTGCATTCTCTACTCTCAGTTCGTGCAGCAGATTATTGTGGTCTTCTGAGTACTCAGTCCCAAACCCAAGCCTTCCTAACTCTCCTCTTTTTCCCTCCTTCGTAAAAATTAAGAGAGCTGTAGCCCATCTGATCTGCCTGTATGTCACCATTTTGGATGACTGGTGCTGCAAGCACATGTAACCAGTATCTGCAAGTTATTGCTGCATGTTACTTGTGAGAAACTTATACGAGGAAGTTGATTAGTTTTCTTGTATGAAGTGTAAACTTGGCAGTAAGTGCCTTGCAACAAATTGCAGAAGTTACTTGCTAGTGTAAACCTAGCCTTAGTCTCAGCATCATGAGTTGTTTGTTAATACCTGTAGGGATTTCAGGGAGACAATGTAGTAAAGCATTCTTGAAGGCAAATCTCGTACCATATACGAAGGGGGAACAAATATAAATGGGATTTCATTTTTTATTTAAATTCATTTATTAAAACACAAGGCAGTTACCATTTATTTTTCCACATAGTTTCCTGCTTTGGAAATGCATTTGTCCCAGCATATGGGCAGCTTTTTTATGCCCTCATCATAAAAAGAACAGGGTCGTGTCACCAGCCAGTTGCGCACGAAGTCTTCCACACTCTTGTCATCTTCAAATTGTTGCCCTCCTAGAGCTTCTTTAAGCGGTCCGAACAAATGGAAATCACGGCGATAAATCCGGGCTGTAAGGAGGATGATCAAGTGTAGTCCAGTGCATTTCCTGTAGCTTGGGGACAGTTAGAGCTGCAGTATGGGGCTGCACATTGTCGTGGAGAAGGATGACCTGTCGAATCAGTTGGTCATGTCTTTTTGAGGCAATATGCAACCCTCGCCTTGTTCAACAGCTCACAGTAATAAGCAGTATTGATTGTGTGTTGCTCATGCACATTGATCGTCGTCGATAATGTCTTTAACCACACAAATATTTTCATCTGTAATGCTGGTCCGAGGGCGGCGATCGTGTTGCTAATTTTCCACACGTTCTTGTCCTTCCTCGAACTTTTTATGCCAGGTAAACACATGCGTCCTTGACAGTGATTGATAATTGAACTGTGCAGTCAATCTCTGGCAAATTCCCGCTGCTGTAACTTCTTCACGAGCAAGAAATTTCATAATTATGCATTGTGCAGTGGAGAGGTGCACCTGTTGCTCTGACACTGTGAGTGTTACTGACGAAACGGTGGGAAATATCTAACAGCATGCTCTTCCCACTCCTAACAGTCCCGCCTAAGCATAGCAGAAGCACGGGGCCAGTCCTGCCAACTGTTGTTGTTCAGGAACAAAATTCCCATTTATATTTGATCGACATTCGTAAGCAAGACTCATCTGACGGTTTTCCTTTCCAAAAAATTTATATCCTCCACCTATTTCTGTTCTCTGTCCTTCATCTGCATATTGGATTTCAGAGAGCGCAGCTACATTGCTGTTGTACCTTTTGAGTTAACAAGCAATTATGGCTGTATGTCAGTCATTGTTTGGGCTGTCTAGTAATGTCCTTATATTCCATGTTGTAAAATACGTTTTTCAACCGCAAAACGGTGAAAATCACTGGATGCGGTTTTTTCTAGTCAGTCAAATAGATGAGACTGGCTATGTTTAAGGCACCTTTCCTAGCCCCCTCCCCACTCGGGGTGAGCAGAGTGAATCCTAAATAGGAGTGCTCAGTCATGAATGCAGCAGCCGAGTTGCTCTCCAGTCTCAAATTCGCAGAACAAAGCAGCTGGTCACACATCTGCCACCTATGTATCAGTTCGTAGCTAGGAGCTTCCACACTTCACAATCCTATCCCCATCGCCATTCCCTGAATGCCGGAGGACTTGGAAGATACCTGTGTGTGTATCAGTTTAATGTGAATATGCTGCTGCATAGCAACAAATGCATAGTGCTTAACGGAGTAAGGATGTTTCTAATGGCCTGCTGGACCATGACGATCAGGCAATCCTTAAATTGCTGCAGCCTTCTGCATTTAGTGAGCCTATTGTTTTGAGGGACAGTTCTTCTACCTCTTGTGTCATTGGGTAACTATAAACCTCTTCCACCTTCAGAGCCATTGACCGTCCTGGTATAGAAAGTAGGAATGAAGAATTTCTAGCTCACTTAAGTTATACATATTCAAATTAGTTTGTCCTATTTAAAATTAGCGCTTTGAACAATGAAAAAATATCAATGAGTGGAGACTGAGCAATTAAAAGAATGTTGCACAAACTAATGTTGACCATGTTAAGTTTGTTCATTAACTTCACTAACAGAATCTTCATTGAGAAATAAATCTACAGTGCTTTGTGCTCTCCTTCTGTGGTGGATGATACAACATAAATGCGGAACTGGAATGATGAAGATTCCAACTGTTGGTGAAGTCAAGGAGCCTAATAAAATAATGTAATATTGCCAACATTAGTTTGAGCAACATTCTTGTAATTCTTCAAGAAATTAATTTTATAGAGAGCAAATTAATTTTAATATTTATCTTATAACATAGTTTAGCTACAAATTCTTCAGTCTGTTTCATATCTTGGTGAACTGTGAAGTTTCTTGGTTGCTGATAGCTCAAGGAAGTGAAACATGTACCAATTATGTAAAATAATCTGAGATTTTATTTTTACAATTTGCTTTACGTCGCACCAACACAGATAAGTCTTATAGTGACGATGGTAGGAAAGGGCTATGAGTGGGTAGGAAGTAACCGTGGCCTCAATTAAGGTACAACCCCAGCATTTGCCAGGTGTGAAAATGGGAAACCATGCAACACCATGTTCAGGGCTGCCAACAGTGGGATTCGAACCCACTATCTCCCGAATGCAAGTTGATAGCTATGTGACTCAAACCACGCAGCCCCACTTGCTGTGTATGTATTGAATAGGTGGGCACATAGATTCTTCTTTTGATATTGAGGAAGTGTTATGTTGATTGATATTGTTTACTGTCACTTACATTACAGGATACTGACTTCCTCTTCCTGGATATGAATCTAGTTCCTGTTACATGTTCATGTATCTAAGGCACAAATTCAACAGCACATTCACCAAACTGGAAACTATCGGGAAGGCTTAAAATTTCAATGTAAAATATGTAATTAATATACATGTCCTTTGTCAGTAATGAAATTTATTTGTGGTTGACTGATACTGTTTGTAAATAATTAGTACTGGTTATTTATATGATTGTAACAGAAATATATACAAATTTGTGAAGACCAGGGGAAAAGGAAGGTAAGTCACAAGACTCTATTTAAAGTAATATTTATTTACTAGTAAACTTATTTTCCAGAAAGATAACATATTTGTTTGCCTTGAAACAAAATATGAAACCAACTTACAATGAAAGAATATGTCATATTTTACAGCAGTAAGAGGAGGTAACATCATGATTTACATTTTGCTCCCGTCATTCTTGATCGTTTCTTAGGCATATATGGTAGAATATTATTACTGTCAACAATCTGTAAACTAAATGTTCAAAAAATAGACAACAATCACCTTCATACAGGGTTGCCAAAAGTAACATTATCCTTATAAACATGATAATGTAGCTTTCGCTACAAAATGTAAATAATTTTTCCTTGTCTTCTTGACATGGCACAAGCCCAAAAGCTGCACTACCATAAGCTCTGAAAGCATCAATCTAAATAATTATTCATATAACCAATAGACTTTAATTCATATTACTTTTAAAGTACGTACATGGAATCTGTGAGGAACAAGCCTTCTGGACAAACAGAGTCATAGACAGCTCCAATGAGCAGTTAGCACAAAAGGAATAAGGTGGGAGAAGTAGCATAATACGTTGAAGCAGAGAACATGTAAAAATGCAAAAATGAAACCTGTTTCATATTGAAAATAAAAACCACATACTCATCATCATCATTTCCCTTTATCCAGCTGTAGCCAGATAGGGGCAAATATGGTTCTTCTCCACTTTTCTCGGTCTTTTCACCACTCCTCCTCCAACACTGTGTCCCAGTCCAGGTTTTTTTTCTATAATACTGCAAGGATTGTGTCCTTCCATCTCAATCGTGGTCGTCCACGGCCTCTCCTTCCTTGCATTTGCATTTCCATCACCTTTTTTGGCATTCCTTCATCACTCATTCGCTTTATGTGCCCAAACCATCTTAGTTGGCTCTTCTCTATTATATCATTCATTTTTTCCACTCCAATTTCTTTCCCATTTTCTCATTCCTTATTTTGTCTCTTCTACTCTTCTGTATCATACTCCTCAAGAACTTCCTTTCGGCTGCCTGTATTCGACTCTCAAGTCTCCAAGTTTCTGCTCCGTAAGTTGTTATGGGAACGTAATACATCTTGTACATAGTTTCCTTTGCTTCCATTGGCACATCATTGTCCCATAACATGTTTCTTACACTATGATAGAAACTGCTTCCAGCTTGAATCCTCTTACTAATCTCAGCTACATACTAATATTTTTAAATGACGATAGTCTAAGAGAACTTAGGTGCATTGCACCAGAGTTTTGGTGCTTTTCAGATCTGCATCATGCAGGAACCGGAATGTGGGGCCTTCAGTGTGATCTGAATTCACCAGCTTCCTCCTCGAGACTCACTGTGCGAAAGTAAAGAGGCTCCGTACTCCCCCGAGTGATGTTATGTGTGACCGTACTACACAGATTCTCTGTACAGTCTTTATAGTTGGAGTTGACCATATTTTTTTCACTGTTCACTACAGACCTGCCTCCTCCTTCCCCTCCAATGGGTATAATCTCCCCTCCCATTTACTCTGCAGTTTAGGCCATGTTAACCACATCACTCAGGTTATTGTGTAAGTGTTCTGTGTGATTGATGTAATACTCTTGTAATATACAAATCAAAATATCTCTTTTTGCTGTATTTTTCTAACCTTGGAGACAGTCAATCATGGAAGGTCTGTTCAGTTACTCACGCAAGGAAGGTTTCCCAACCTCGTACGATGAGAAGAAGACTGCTGTCACTGTAGATGTACTGGAGGCAGGATGGATCCTGGCGTTCGTGTTCCTTGCCTTCAGTTTCTACCTCGTAGTCCCTGGCTCCCGAGGAATGGCAGTAAGTAGTGTATTATGTGTACAGGTTGACTTCTTTCCTCATTTAACTTATTGGCATATACTCACATCTCTTAACTGTGCAATAGTATACAAGACACGGCGTATATACACAGCTGGCAGCCGTGTGAGTTCGATCACGTTTGAGCATGTATTTCAAGTGTTCTGCCAGGAGACGGCATGACTTGTTATATGCCATTTTGATTTGAAAGAGGAGAATTGCTGTTTCTCATGAGAATGATATTTTCAGATTATGTTATACTGTATAGAGTAATAAATAAGTTACAAGATTGTTAGCAACTGCAAAAAGACCTCGACAGTTGTGAGATGGACATCAGCAAATGGTATGATGATAAACAAGGTTAACAGTCAGCATGTAAGTCTCACTATTAGGAAAAGTCATTTCAGTATTAATTACTGCACTGGTGGGCTGAAATTTCCTTACGGGAATCACTTTAAGTTCCTAGGTGTTAATATAAGGAAAGATTTTCATTAGGGTAATCACATAAACAGGACTGAATATAAAGGGTACAGATTCTGCACATGGTTATGAAGGTATTTAAGGGTTGTAGTAAGGATATAAAAGAGAAGGCATATGTCTCCGGTAAGACCCCACCTAGAGTTTGCTTCCAGTGTTTGGGACCCTCACCAGGATTACTTGATTTGAGAAATGGAAAAAATCCAAAGAAAAGCAGCTTGATTTGTTCTGGGTGATTTCCGACAAAAGAGTGGCATTACAAAAATGTTGCAAACTTTGGGCTGGGAAGACTTGGGAGAAAGGAGACGAGGTGCTCGACTAAGTGGTATGTTACAATTTACAAACTTCATCATATAGATCCGTATTTATACAGTTTAAATTAAGAACTAATGTTAGGTTTAATGGTCTACCCAATCAATACACTTCACGTTACAAGTGAAAACTATTTAATATTAAAATATATTAAACATACTTTGGAACATGTTTTGTCTTATTTTAAGACTTCTTCAGCCATAACGTCTCGTAACAAATTACGATACACATTGTTGCTGTCTAATAATTTAAAAAATGGAAGAACCCATGTCGTTTAAGAACTGTTTGAGAATACACTAAAGACAATAAATTATATTTACATAAAATTGTCCATCACTTCTTGTAAAAAAATTCTCTTCAATGTTAAAATTTGAATGACTTTCTTGAAAATATGACATGCAATGCTGGTAACTGGTAGCTTCAATGTACTGACTGAGGGAGATTTGAATTCTGGTCTTAGAATAGGAAAA
The DNA here is from genome assembly GCF_040414725.1 of Anabrus simplex. Taxonomy (NCBI): domain Eukaryota; kingdom Metazoa; phylum Arthropoda; class Insecta; order Orthoptera; family Tettigoniidae; genus Anabrus; species Anabrus simplex. Next base: position 425,037,580 of record NC_090269.1, on the reverse strand, counting down.
TTGGACCATATCCCCATCAGAATACTTGAGAAAATTCCTTTCAAAAAATAAGCTATTTCTGGTAGAAGGAATCTAATGCTTCTGAGATAGTCTATCGTATTATAACACACGCAGTAGCGTGGCAAGAAGCAAGTCAGAGCAAGGCTCAGATGTGAGCCAGCTGTAGAGAGTTTCACCAACTTGAATGGTAAGCTTTTACGTCATGCATTTGTGATAGAAACTCATTTCTTAAATTTCCGAGGGTTTTAAACCCATTAATCTCTTTCTTTCCAGACAGTGCCTTTTGAAAGGAATATTCATAACAATTAAGCTATCAATATGGTGGTCATGCAGTGCAGATCTTTGTCATATGATTTTTTATACAGACTATTTCTATCAAAATATGACTACAATATTCATGGGCTACATATGATTCAAGTTTTTCTATTGATTTTAAAGGAACTCTCTGCCATTCATATATATTATACTACTACTGAATCATAGCCTCAACACGCTATATTCACCAAATTACTTGTATTCATAACACTCAACATTGGTTTTATGGTTAATTGTTTAATATATGACTTCCAAGTTTTTAAACGTGGAAAACAGTCAGTACACGCCACTCAAATTTATACTTGTTAAAAAATAGTGCTTGTTGTAATATGGATATCCATTTTTAAGCTATTTAGTATATTTTAGCCAAAGGGCCTACTATGTTTATATCCACTTTATATCTTTGTAAAATTCCCTATTAGGCTGATGATGTCATTCACTATGCCAAAACCTGGTACCATGTAATGAATAAATAATAATGTGGTGATTTAAAAAATTCTCACATTATTTGTATTGAATAGGTGGATCCCATATTTTAATTTACTACTTTGTGAATCTCGATTCAATACGGACCTAACATGAAATTCTTAACGTTGAATATATCTTTACCAAGCTCTATAGCTGCAGTCGCTTAATTGCGGCCAGTACCCAGTATTCGGGAGATAGTGGGTTCGAACCCCACTGTCGGCAGCCCTGAAGATGGTTTTCCGTGGTTTCCCATTTTCACACCAGGCAAATTAAGGCCACGGCCGCTTCCTTCCCATTCCTAGCTCCTTCCTGTCCCATCAACGCCATAAGACCTGTCTGTGTCGGTGCGACGTAAAGCAATTTAAAAAAAATTAATATGTCTTTATGACAATGTCAGAAATTAATGCGAGTTATGTGTGGGGATTTTTTTTCCTGCAATTCAAATGTTAAAAATGGAGTGCGAGATATATGCGGTGGCGAGTTATATGTGAGCAAATATGGTATTACTAAGATCATTCATTAGTGTTCTTTGAAGACATCAGTGTACCAGATGGTGTCACTCTGTTTATAGTGAGTAGGTCTTGTCGCTGCCACCAGCATTCAGTCATCAGATGCCTAATTTAACTGAGCGAATGAAGTACCAAGCTGGCCGCATGGTGTAAGGGTGTGTCTTACCCGGAGACCCTGGGTTCAATACCTGGCGAGGTCAGGGATTTTTATCTGTATCTGTGGGCTGGTTCGAAGTCCAATCAGCCTTTGTGTCAGCAAATGAGGAGTTATCTGAAGGTGAGATAGCGGTCCTGCTCTAGAAACCTAAGAATAATGGCTGAGAGGATTCATCGCACTGACCAAGCATCACCTTATAATCTGAAGGTCTTCGGGATGACCAACAGTCATGTGGTAGGTCAAAGCGTGTCAGGCTGTAGTCTGATTAACTCATGAGCAGCAGGTTTCTCATTTTAATTTTCTATACTAATTATTATAACTACTGAGCATATAGCTGTACAGTTTGGTCATATAGCTGTCAATTTGCCATCGGGAGATAGCGGGTTTGAACCCCACTGTCATCAGCCCTGAAGATGGTTTTCCATGGTTTCCCATTTTCACACCAGGTAAATGCTAGTGCTGTACCTTAATTAAGGGTATGGTCGCTCCCTTTCCACTTCTAGCTCTCCTAGCCCTTTCCTATCCTATTGTTGCCATAAGACCTGTCTGTCGGGACGACGGGGAACCAAATTATATATATATTTTTTTAAATGCCAAGTTAACACATGAGCACCCCTGGTCTCTCATTTTGTCGTGCACTTAAATATTTTCCCCTTCATTCCAGCGCCTCTTCTACTCCATTTGGATCACCATGAGTCTCTTCTTTGGTGCAGCAGTCATAAGTAAGTTTTTATTTATGTATTTATTGGATCTAGAATGTCCCAGTCTTAAGTCAGTTTTTAAGTTTATTTTTATTTTATTTTTTATATATATATTGGATCTAGAAGATCCCAGTGATCTAGTGGCTCAAGGAGAGATTGACCTTTACAACCATGGCTCGGCAGCTTTCAATTTCAGTAATTAATATTTTTTTGACTATTTAACAAGTCAAGTCAAGTCAAGTCAAGTCAAGGTTTGCATAATTATTACAAGGCAAATTTTAAAAATAAAACAATTGATTTACATCATTATAGATGTAAAAGACAGAAGACATTTAAAATAAACTTAGGTGGTAAAATGGATATGCAATGGTTATGCATATAATTTTCAGCATACTGTTCAAGGTACTTCCTTTTGATTTGTTTCAGTTTGAGAGGTAGATTGTTATAGGAGATTCTTGCTGAATAACAAATGCTTTTTAACACCATATCAAGTAGTATTAGTGGAATCTATGTAATACTGGTTAGTTTTAATATTAATACCGGTTCTAAATATTTCAACTAAGCCAGTGTGATTTTCTTATTCTTGTGCATAACAAGTAAATGACTTTTATGAGTTATATTTTTCAGTTAGTTTCAAGTAGTGGAATACGATATATATTTTGGCATGTATAACTCTGATGCTTATTGAGATATGCCATTACCATTGTCTTAAGAAATTGGTTAAGGTATGACTGAAGAATTGACAGAGGATTTTTAATCAGGAATTTGTATGATGACTCATTCTTCTAAGCTGGAGAGTTCACACTGCATCCAAAGGGCGACATGAGATCATGTTCGCACTTGTTCACTCAAACTATCCCTGGTCCAGGTCTCAAACTCCACTCTTTGTGACTTATTGAGCCTTAGTACTTGACTACCCCAAAGTTAATGTTATTGAGAGCATCTTGAAATAGGAAATGTGGCTTTACGAACTCCCTGTCCCCGAATATAATGTTATTTCTCGCACTGGTAGGGATATCGCGATTGTCCTCCAGTGACTAAACTTTCTAGACTGACTGCCCGCACCTATGCTATAGCCCTGACAAACTGATTTACATGGTACACCTAACTGAACAGATTGGTGACCACTGCATTGTCCACGAACCTACAGGGTCTTTTCTTAGCATGCTCGGCAGTACCACTCAGAGCACAGCACGGCTGGTGCAATGACACTCGGTCGCTAGCCGGTATAATGTGCGCTTCTCCTCCCCATTACTCACAGCAATTCACACTTATTGAAATCCATTTCTAGAGAAACTATTAGTCTAAAACCTACCTGGCATTACATTTGATGTTCAAAATGTTGTCCCTCAGCTGTCAAAAACACCTCGTAAATAGGTTTGCAGACACTCGACAAATCTCAGCTTGTGTGATGTTCGAAATAACTTGTGTAATATTCTCTATTAGTTCTTCTCTTGTGTGAGGATTGTTCACATACACTTTTCCCTTCAGCATTCCCCACAGGTAATAATCACAGGGATTTAAATCAGGAGATCTAGGGGGATAATTAACCACATGATCTTCGAAAACTTCCCGTATTACCTCCATAGACCGATTAGCAGTGTGCGCCGTCGCATTATCTTGCATAAAGTAACCATTACTCCTTTCTTCTTCCGTCAGCTCTTGAAAGAATGGTCTGAGAATGAGGTCTATATATCGATCAGCATTTATTGTTTCGTGGAAAAATATAGGCCCCATAATTCTGCAAGCACTTATTGCGCACCAAACTCCTATTTTTACATCATGAAGTGGATGGACATGCAGCTGGGGGGATTTTCTGCACACCAGTAGCGATTGTTTTGACTATTTACATAACCACTTAAGTGTAGCCATGCTTCATCACTATAAAATAAAAGTTCTGGGTCAACCTACCCATCGTGAACTGACTGAAGCAACCAGTTACAATATCAAACCCTAGCGAAACTGTCAGGTCTTCTTAAATATTGGGCAGGGGTGGGTTGGTACGGTTTTGCTTTTAACAGTTTTGTTGCTTTGTGGGCAGAATATAATGACACATTAGCTTGTACGGTGAGACACGACAGGGAATTTGTTGGAGTTCTTTCCAAGAGAGCTCCTATTTCGTCAAGCTTTTCCTCTGTTAAAACGGTTCGTCTCCTGCGTGATTTCTTGTTAAAATTGGACCCGGTGGTGCGGAACTTCTTTACTAATCTACGTACCGTACTCCTATGGGAAGGGAGGATTCCAAGAAATTTACAAATGAATCGAAAGTGGCATTCTGTATAAGAAGAATGCTTTGCATAGCACAACACAATGAATACATGCTGTTCTACTGTATACATCACTCGTTAAACACATGATTAGTATTCCTACAGAAACTACGCTATTTTAAAGCGAACACATTGAACACGCTACCAATGCTGCAGGTGAACTGAACTATTGCTGTGTGTGAAGCAATGATTATCGCTGCCGTACTGCATTAGATCATCTTAGCCGGTCATGAAGCAATATATCTCTCGGCAAATGAGTCACCCGGCCATGCTATTGCCTTCCGTGCGTGTTCTCCTGACACACGGAGCAGGCCATAAAAAAGACCCTGTACTATGCTGGCATAGTAGGGGGAGAGGTGGTAGTCCCACATGGCACGTCCCAGGTGGCAGATAGGGAGGTCCTAACCGGCTTGCCAGCGGACTTGAGCGAAATAAAATAGCTTTCATGGACCAAACACACATCCCCCTGTGGGTGGGGGACACAGGTGAAGAATACACCCATGATATCCCCTGCCTGCCGTAAGAGGCAACTAAAAGTGGTGACCAAGTGATGATCGAATTAGAACCATGAGAGTACTTGAATTTGGTACCACCATGCGGGGAACACCATTGGTTGCTTTTACTTGCACGTAGTATCACTATGTTAGATACACAATAAGTTTGTGATAGTAATGACAGTATGCGAATGAGGGTGAGTTTTACAGTACCTGTGATTAGTAACATTCTATGAGTGACACCATGGGTCTGCCTTGCCTATGATTAGTACCCACTATATGAGGAACACCACAGGATAGTATGAGTCAGTCAGTCAAATCAATCAATCAATCACTACTGATCTGCATTTAGGGCAGTCGCCCAGGTGGCAGATTCCCTATCTGTTGTTTTCATAGCCTTTTCCTAAGTGATTTCAAAGAAATTGGAAATTTATTGAACATCTCCCTTGGTAAGTTATTCCAATCCCTAACTCCCCTTCCTATAAATGAATATTTGCACCAGTTTGTCCTCTTGAATTCCAACTTTATCTTCATATTGTGATCTTTCCTACTTTTATAAACACCACTCAAACTTATTCGTCTACTAATGTCACTCCATGCCATCTCTCCGCTGACAGCTCGGAACATACCACTTACAAGTTATAAATCTCATGTTTAGGTCCATATTGAAATGTACAATGAAGTCAAATAAATATTAAAGTTTATTGATTCCACCTGTTCAATACATAAGAAGAGATAATGAATTAAATAAAATTAAAGGAACATGTTTTGCCCTTTAATTAAGGGCATCTTCAGCCTTAAATCTCAAACTGAAAGTTGATTAATCAGGTACCTGATGGTGGAAATGAGCGAAATGGTCTTAATATCAGGCCTTACCTTCAAACACTCTCCCTCACTCTTACATGCTCTGGAAGGTCTAAACTTACCTAAAATAAAAAATTAAAATAAAATAAAATTTAAAAAAAAAATTGCTTTACCAAATTATTAATGCTACAATTTGATTTTTATACCATCAACCCTTTACAGAACATCTTTTAATGAAATTAACCGAGTCCTTATTGAACTTTATAATTTTGGATGTTTACTGTCACACTTTCCCTCACTCCCTCATTATAATTCAAGACTAAGGCTAATTTTTCTCCTCACAAAAGATTGACTATAGACTGCTTATAACTTTTATTTGAATTCCACTTGATACTGATGATATCGTTTCTCTTTATTTTATTCTTAGAATTGAACTCATTTCCCGTTACCCGCCACGGCCAATAACATATAAACTGAACACACCGCTTCGACTCTCTCCTCCTTTAATCTCACATCATCTGTAACACTAGTAACTTAAATATCAGTCATTTCAACGCTACCATAGCAACTATTTAATATTATTACAATTAAAAATAAAAGAAATTACACACAACGTTTTCTCACCGAATCTTCTTTACGTCAACCAATTTCAACGTTAATAAAAAGGTATGTGGTTTTTCACACTTTGATTTCTCTTTAAACTCTCCTTTCATTCAAATTAATTCTTTAACACATAAATGTCCTATTGTTACAGACTTCAGTCCATTCTTCCCTTACAACTCTACACAAGAGACTACAGCCGTTCCTTCCTGCTAACATTTTACACAGCAACTTACCTTCAAGCACCCTTCTTCTCTCATGCTTCTAGAAGACTACAGTTTTATCACTTCAAATTTATTATAAACCCCACTTGATATGAACAGAAGAAACGTCTCTTTACCAATTTTTTAATATTGTGTTTAAACTCCATTCTAAGTTATTAACTACATTCTTCTTCGTTATCCTAAGTTTGAACTGTTTAACACCCGATAAAATTTCCTCTACGTCTCTTTACCAGCTTTAGTATGTATTAATACTCCTTTTGGAATCACCAACTACATTTTATTATTATTGTGACATTCATTCTGTTTAAGATCCAAAAGTTTCCTCAAGTGTATAAACTCACGGCTATTTATATTTTAAACTTTATTAAGGCCTCATTTCAAGAATTCTTAACTACATTCAAGATAGTGTATAAATTTACGTCTCTTTACCGGCCTTAATATATATTAATACTCCTTTTGGATTCAACTACATTTTATTATTATTGTGACATTCGATCTGTTTAAGATCCAAAAGTTTCCTCTAGTGTATAAACTCATGACTATTTGTATTTTAAACTTCATTAAGGCCTCATTTCAAGAATTTCTTAACTACATTCTAGATAATGTATTAATTTACGAATATTTGTATTTTAGAATTCATTAAGGCCTGATATTAAGACCATTTCGCTCATTTCCACAATCAAGTCCCTGATTAATCAACTTTCAGTTTGAGATTTAAGGCTGAACATGCCCTTAATTAAAGGGCGAAACATGTTCCTTTAATTTTATTTAATTCATTATCTCTTCTTATGTATTGAACAGGTGGAATCAATAAACTTGAATATTTATTTGATTTCAACATACCACTTAGTCGAGCAGCTCTTCTTCTTTCTCTCAATTCTTCCCAGCCCAAACTTTGCAACATTTTTGTAACGCCCAGAACAAATCAAGCTGCTTTTCTTTGGATTTTTTCCAGTTCTTGAATCAGGTAATCCTGGTGAGGGTCCCATACACTGGAACCATACTCTAGTTGGGGTTTTACCGGAGACTTATATGCCCTCTCCTTTACATCCTTACTACAACCCCTAAACACCCTCATAACCATGTGCAGAGATCTGTACCCTTTTTTTACAATCCCATTTATGTGATTACCCCAATGAAGATCTTTCCGTTTATTAACACCCAGATACCTACAATGATCCCCAAAAGGAACTTTCACCCCATCAATGCAGTAATTAAAACTGAGAGGATTTTTCCTATTTGTGAAACTCACAACCTGACTTTTAACCCCGTTTATCAACATACCTCCTGTCCATCTCACAACATTTTCGAGGTCACATTGCAGTTGCTTACAATCTTGTAACTTATTTATTACTCCATAGAGAATAACACCATCCGCAAAAAGCCTTGCCTCTGACTCCATTCCTTTACTCATATCATTTATAGCCTATATATAAGAAAATATAAAGGTCTGATAATACTGCCTTGAGGAATTCCCCTCTTAATTATTACAGGGTCAGGGTCAGATAAAGCTTCACCTACTCTAATTCTGTGAGATCTATTTTCTAGAAATATAGCAACCCATTCAGTCACTCTTTTGTCTAGTCCAATTGCACTCATTTTTTCCAGTAGTCTCCCATGATCCACCCTATCAAATGCTTTAGACAGGTCAATCACGATACAGTCCATTTGACCTCCTGAATCCAAGATATCTGCTATATCTTGCTGGAATCCTACAAGTTGAGGTTCAGTGGAATAACCTTTCCTGAAACCGAACTGCCTTCTATCGAACCAGTTATTAATTTCATAAACATGTTTAATATAATCAGAAAGAATGCCTTCCCAAAGCTTAAATACAATGCATGTCAAACTTACTGGCCTGTAATTTTCAGCTTTATGTCTATCACCCTTTCCTTTATACACAGGGGCTATTATAGCAACTCTCCATTCATCTGGTATAGCTCCTCCGACCAAACAATAATCAAATAAGTACCTCAGATATGGTACTATATCCCAACCCATTGTCTTTAGTATATCCCCAGAAATCTGATCAATTCCAGCCGCTTTTCTAGTTTTAAACTTTTGTATCTTATTGTAAATGTCATTGTTATCATATGTAAATTTTAATACTTCTTTAACCTTCCTGCTGACTGAACTGCCTTTTGAAGATCCTCCCCTTGTTCATTAATTATTCCTGGAATGTCCTTCTTGGAACCTGTTTCTGTCTTAAAATACCTATACATACCCTCCCATTTTTCACTAAAATTTGTATGACTGCCAATTATGCTTGCCATCATGTTACCCTTAGCTGCCTTCTTTGCTAGATTCAATTTTCTAGTAAGTTCTTTCAATTTCTCCTTAATTCCACAGCCATTTCTAACTCTATTTCTTTCCAGTCTGCACCTCCTTCTTAGTCTCTTTGTTTCTCTATTATAATAAGGACCGAGCTCGATAGCTGCAGTCGCTTAAATGCGGCCAGTATCCAGTATTCGGGAGATAGTAGGTTCGAATCCCACTGTCGGCAGCCCTGAAAATGGTTTTCCGTGGTTTTCCATTTTCACACCAGGCAAATGCTGGGGCTGTACCTTAATTAAGGCCACGGCTGCTTCCTTCCCACTCCTAGCACTTTCCTGCCCCATCGTCGCCATAAGACCTATCTGTGTCGGTGCGACGTAAAGCAACTAGCAAAAAAAAAAAAAAATTATAATAAGTTGGGTCTTTACCATTCCTTACCTCCCTTAAAGGTACAAACCTGTTTTCGCATTCCTCAATAATTTCTTTAAATCCATCCCAGAGTCTGTTTACATTTTTATTTACCGTTTTCCACCGATCATAGTTACTTTTTAGAAACTGCCTCATGCCTGCTTTATCAGCCATATGGTACTGCCTAATAGTTCTACTTTTAAGACCTTCCTTTCTATCACATTTATTTTTAACTACGATAAAAACAGCTTCATGATCACTAATACCATATATTACTTCAGTTTCTCTATAGAGCTCATCTGGTTTTATCAGCACCACATCCAGGATATTTTTCCCTCTGTTTGTTTCCATCACTTTCTGAATCAGCTGTCCTTCCCATATTAACTTATTTGCCATTTGTTGGTCATGCTTCCTGTCGTTCGCATTTCCTTCCCAATTGACATCTGGTAAATTCAGATCTCCCGCTACAATCACATTTCTTTCCTTGTCGTTTCCTATATAGCTGATTATCTTATCAAATAATTCATAATCCGTGTCAGTGCTACCCTTTCCCGGTCTGTACACTCCAAATATATCAAGTTACCTATTATCTTTAGAAATGAGCCTTACCCCTAGAATTTCGTGCTTGTCATCTTTAACTTTTTCGTAGCTTACAAATTCTTCTTTCACCAGAATGAATACTCCCCCTCCCGCCATTCCTATCCTATCTCTATGATACACACTCCAGTTCCGTGAGAAAATTTCTGCAGCCATCATTCAACTCCTATTACAACATCTGGTAAATATATACCTATTAAATTACTCAATTCTATTCCTTTCTTTACAATACTTCTGCAATTCAACACTAACAATTTTATGTCATCCCTACTTGATTTCCAGTTTCCTGTTCCCTTATCACCGCTCCCTAGGCCACCCCATTTCCCTGAATGTACCTCCCTATTACCCTTCCAAACAAATTTCCTAACTTATACGTATCACTGCGGTTAAGTGAAGGCCATCTGAGCGTAGATCCCTATCTTCTACCCACCCATTAAGATCTAGAAATTTCACTCCCAGTTTCCCACATACCCACTCCATAGTCTCATTTAAATCCCTAATCACCCTCCAGTCAGTATCCCTCCTACACAGTATTCCACTAATAACAATCTCCGCTTTCTTAAACTTCAACCGTGCTGCATTTACCACATCCCACACATCTCCAACTATGTTGGTACTTATATCAGCTTGCCTTACGTTGTTGGTACCAACGTGAAACACTACCACTTTCTCCTTCCCCTCCTCCCTCTCTTCCTGTCCCTGTGATTAGTACACCTATGCGTTGCCTGTAAATGGCATCGCAATGCTAGAAACACCATAGGTATGTGTTACATGTGTGCATTACATTACCTGTGAGTAGTACCATAATGTGTGGAATACCGCGAGTCTACGTTACTTTTGATTAGTACCGCAACGTGACAAATGATATGGTTCTACTTTCCTAGTGATAAGTACCATTATGAGGGGCCAATGACCTGGATTTTGGACCCCTTTAGACTACAAGAATCATTGATTCAGTATTTGTGCTTTAGAAGCAGTCCCTTGGTCAGTAATACTATTGTTTAATGCTAGTTTCTGGGAATGTAGGGCATTATGGATCAGATCCACTGATTGTTTTAAATTCACATCACATCACATCACATCACATCACATCACATCACATCACATCACATCACATCACATCACATCACATCACATCACATCACATCACATCACATCACATCACATCACATCACATCACATCACATCACATCACATCACATCACATCACATCACATCACATCACATCACATCACATCACATCACATCACATCACATCACATCACATCACATCACATCACATCACATCACATCACATCACATCACATCACATCACATCACATCACATCACATCACATCACATCACATCACATCACATCACATCACATCACATCACATCACATCACATCACATCACATCACATCACATCACATCACATCACATCACATCACATCACATCACATCACATCACATCACATCACATCACATCACATCACATCACATCACATCACATCACATCACATCACATCACATCACATCACATCACATCACATCACATCACATCACATCACATCACATCACATCACATCACATCACATCACATCACATCACATCACATCACATCACATCACATCACATCACATCACATCACATCACATCACATCACATCACATCCAATCCAATCCAATCCAATCCAATCCAATCCAATCCAATCCAATCCAATCCAATCCAATCCAATCCAATTTTGCGTTCTGGTCAGTGGATGATTTTAGACTTTAAGTTGTCATTACATTTTGTCTCATTTCATTCCATTTCATCTCATTTCATACCATTAGGGGCAGATGAAACAGATGTTAGGCCCCTTTAAACAACAATCATCATCATCATCATCATCATCATCATCATCATCATCATCATCATCATCACTGCTGCATTGTGTAGAGGGATGACAGTTAAAGAGGTAGTTACAGGGGGACTGAAGTGTAACCATTTGTGGTGGGTCATAGTGACCCACCGTGACCATTTTCGGTTTAATATCATGAGCCTCGCAACTGAAAATATGTTCATATAATTTTGCACTGTTATTTGTTCAAGCTGCAAATCCAATATCACCTTACTGTACTGTATTGTAGGAATGTATGTTTGTAATCTTTATTCTGGTTATTTAATAGGTGGCAGATTATTGATACATTTTAAATCAAAATACACACACAGACATCCATCATACACAAACTGACATACTATGAAGCAATTTATGCTTCAAGTAATGCAAAACAATGTCTTTAGATTATACTGTTCAAAGTTTGTGCTCATCAATGTGATCCCTTTTTGCTCTGATTACTGCTTGACAGATACTTGACATTCTTCTGGTTAGTTTTTCCAACATCTCTATGGTTATAGTTCCCCGTGCTTGCAAAAGGCATTACCAGAGATCTTCACAACTCTTGACAGAAGATTTTTTTGCTTTACTGTCGAGTTTATCCCACAACAATGTGATGGGTGATAAATCGAATGACTGAGCGGGCCAGGTCATTACTTGTAGAACAAACCCTCTTCCAATAAGTTGAATTCTGGAGGGTAATGCGTTATTCGATAGAATACCTTCCACTCTCTGTAAGTCTCCCACCTTACTGTTATGAAAATAACTCCAAACCATAAAGCTTCCACCCCTGTGCTTCATGGTTGGTGTTAGTCAGTCTACTAAGCATTCTTTCTTTTGGTTGATGGCAGATATACCAATAACGATTTTACCCAACCTTCTTAAATTTTGACTTATCAGTCCACAGCACATGTTTCTTGGCCCAATGAAGTCTCTGAGATTTCTGTCTGCATGTTAAAAGTGGCTTTTCAACAAATACACATCCACACAACCCAACATCACGTAAATGATATTTCATACTCAACACTGACACAGGTTGTTCTCTAGATCTGTTGATTTCAGCACAGACGTCCTCAGCTGTAAGCCTTCTGTAATGCTTTCTTAAGATCGCAATATGTTCATCTTCAGCAGCAGATGTTCTTCTAGGGCATCCACTATATAGGTACTCAATCTCTGTGAGTTTTGACTCTTTGTCTTCTCTTCAAACCTCAGACCAACCACATACCATAGCACACTTTATTTTTTTTAACTTATGCTAGCTTTTCTTCCCCGATTTCTGCAGTGAGTCTCTATCCTGCAAAAATTAGAGCAGTACAGGAGAGAAGTCAATGTTTGAAAAAAGTCTAAACTAACAAAGACGTTCAAAATGGAGGGAAAATATTTTGTATTATAGTTAACAATAATTAACAATAGATTATTGCAACAACAATGACAACAGAGTCTATTAAAGTTTATAAATTCTTTGGTATAGCAATATAACAGGATCTGACTACAACAATGACAGAGAGAGAAAAGGAATGGAGGGGTAAGAAACCTAGACCAGTTACATTGTGTAATGCCAGTTCCGGCAGAAGACTAGGAGTAAAACGGTGCTACATACAAATACAATGTAATATAACAGCATGGAATAAGAAGAGTAAAACAGGCAACTACACTTCCCAGTATAATTTTTGTCATAATCATAACTTATTCTTTAAAAGTCAATCTTGGAAATATTCACAGTCTGTCCAAATAAGGTAAACTCTTCTTAATACTATTACACCCAGAGCTTACATGTCAAGCTGACTGTCCTGTAATTATCCACTTTTCCTTTGTACACAGGGGCTACTATAGCAACTCCCCATAGCTCCTTCATGCAATTACTTCACAGAACACAAATCTCTAGGAAAACACTGATTTTTTTTTTTCACATGAGGATGGAATGATACCTACCAAATTTTTCAAGAGACATTAAGTAGCTATCATCACTAAATGAGATTAAACAAACTTTCAAAATGACTGCTCCCAAGCAAAGTTTGCGTCACATTCGTGTTTTCATTATTAGCAGGATAATTAATTAATTCAAAATTTTTACTCAAATAGGGTTTGAAAATTCCTTAACCCCTTTGCCAACACATGTTCATTTCAGCTGCATTCCAAACCTCAACCAGTAACCACAACAAGCTGCAAGTAAATGAACAAGTGCACGTTTATACCCTTGGTGCGATGCCTTGCAAGTGCTGGGGCGGCAATGTTGCTAAGCTCTTGATACAATGTATATTGATCACTGAAATTTAACAATTACAATTTTATTACAGAAGTAAATTACAAGTGAAAAATTACATTTTATGAAAAGTAACGATTATGAGTAAAAGTTACTAAAAATCGAATTAATGCAAGTACGGTAATTCATTTACTGTTACTCAATTACTTCCCAACTCTGAGTAAAAGTGATTGTCAAAATTGACTTGCAGGCAGCCAAAATGGGGTAAAATCAAAATGCCAACACACAATCGCAGAAGACATCTATGTATTAAAAGAGTTCACTAAAAACGGCTTTGGCAAATCCGTGTGTCCGTTCTACTCGACCAGTTTGCTTCATTTTTGTTTTATTCTCTCCGGAATTACCTGCCGGTGAATCATGAGATACTGATGGGTCTCTATGTTCAGAAATCTTTGAGTAATCATAAAATCAAATCATTAAATGATCACTCCAATAATTGCAGGTGAAGGCTTACCGTGACCTGTAAGACATTTCGTATTTAGCAGGTTGCTAAGAGACCAACACTTTCATTAATATTCTGATATATGTGATTTTCATCCTTAGTATTGCCACTGAATGCAGTGTTGTTTGATTACTACCTGCCAAGCCAGAGAGTATACACTTCCTCTGATCACGGAAGAATACTATTCCCTGCTAGATACTCTTTGATTCTCTAACATTTCCCAGCAACAGATGGCACAGTGTTCCTAATAACTTCCATGCTGATGAGAGAAAAAAGTCTATGTATAAACAAACCCCATCATCTGGGAGCACCTATCGAAAGATAACCTAGCTACACTAGAAAGAGTGAAGGCCACGTATCTTAAAACAGCTCTCTGCCTGGCAAAAAATGTTCCTTCAAGACTAACCCACGAACTCACAAAGCAACCGTTCTATGTAAAAGAACTGCGATTAAAAATATCATTGTCTTCTACATCACAATACCAAGCTTTACATCAAGAACTGCAGGATAAAAAAGCAAATATATGGATAGATTTTTATCAGACAGATGGCATGATGCTGTTAGAATGGGTGAATTCTGACTACAAACTGCAACATTCCATAATGCGCTTCTTTTTAAATGTTCATGGGTCCTCTATTATTATTATTATTATTATTATTATTATTATTATTATTATTATTATTATTATTATTAAAATGGAGCGATATTTTGGAAGCTCTAGAAGAAACTTTCAAGCTACCAGAATATCTCGTGTATATACTGCGATACTATTTGAAAGACCGTACATTGTTATACGACACGGAAGACGGTCAGAGAAGGAAACGGCTCACAGCTGGTGCAGCGCAAGGCTCAATTCTCGGACCACACCTTTGGAACATCATGTATGATGATTTGTTACGGCTGGAGATGCCAGAAGATGTAAAACTTGTGGGTTATGCTGATGATGTGGCTGCTGTGATAGTAACCCGTAACCTAGAGCTGGCTCAATTTAAACAGAATCAGGTGATGTGACGTGTCAAAGAATGGATGATAAATCACAAGTTAGAACTCGCAGATCATAAAACGGAAATTGTCCTCCTGACGAGGAAAAGGATTAATACTGTTGTACCGATGCAGATCGGACAGATAGCCATCGAAACAACTAGGAGCACAAAATATCTTGGTGTAACGCTTGATACTAAGCTTACATATTGGGACCACATCCAACGGGTAACAGATAAGGCAGCGAAAACCATGACTGCACTGAGTAGACTCGTGGGAAATATCAAGGGACCGATATCTAGTAAAAGGCGGCTTCTCATGTCGATTGTTCAATCGATACTGCTATACGGTTCAGAAATTTGGGCTGAATCGTTAAAAATTGTGAAATATCGGTCAAGAATTGCGGCTGTACAACGGAGAGCAGCTTTACGAATTGCTTGCGCATATCGCACAGTATCAGAACCTGCGATTCTAGTAGTAGCAGCAGTAGCTCCCATTGACTTGTTGGCCTTCGAAAGACAAGAAATTTGGCTCACACAAGAAGAGCTAGGAAGGAAAAGAGCAAAGGCTTTGGCTCATAGTCGCAGAATGCAACGATGGCAAACAAGATGGGAAGATGATTCTAGAGGGAAATGGACGAAAAGACTGATACCTTCTCTGGGCGTATGGGTTGCCCGAAATCATGGTGAAGTGAACTACTATCTCACACAGTTCTTGACAGGTCATGGATACTTCCGAAAATTTCTTCATAGGCTAGGGCTAGCAACTAGTCCGGTGTGCATATACTGCGGTGATATCGATGACGTATCACATACTTTCTTTGTGTGTGTTCATTGGCTGCCACAAAGAAGATGTTTAGATGTTATGCACGGAGAATTGACGCCAGAAGGGATCGTGTCAGTAATGCTACGAAGTCGAGAATCTTGGGACCAGGTGGCAGTCTACGTAGAAAATATTCTGCGTCAGAAGAAGAAGGATCTGGACGATTACGACAGACAGTAAAGCAGAAGAAGGAAGATGAAGCACAAGATGCATTAAGCACGACATCCGCCCTGAAGTAATGCGAGAGTGGTTTCCGGGGCGGAGATAAACGTCGTGGGAAAAGGGAGTGTGGTTTTTAGTGGGTAAGAATCTCCACACACTTGTTGAGTGCGGACCCTCGCAAGCGTCTTATGAAAGATTTTCCACACTCCCTCGCAAAAAAAAAAAAAAAAAAAAATTATTATTATTATTATTATTATTATTATTATTGCTCAGATGTTTAGGAAAAGTCGTATTTTTTCTTTGTCTCTATTTTCTTGTCTGATTGGATTTCGGTGCAAATCAGGTGATTATCGTCACAATTAAGTGATTTTAATTTGTCATTTAAATGCATATTTTGGCAATTTTTTGCCATAAAGGTCATATTTTGAGCTATTTTAGTAGAAACGTCATATTTCGGTGGTTTGATGACAGCTGTAGGTGTGCAAAATCATCTTCAACTTACCGAATGCGAACTAGTGTTTACAAAACTGCTTCTCGATATCACGCTGTTGATACAAGTCGAATAGTCGAATAACCAACCCGCTGTACTCGGCAACCCGGTCTCCCAGGTAGAGACAGAAATAATCTGGAAAATCCCGTCCCAGCAGTGAGCTAATTACTTCTGGTAATCGCTCACTTGTCTTTGTTCAGATATTAGAACTTCAACCTCCTTTCACTTACACAGCCGTTAGTTTACATTAAATTGTATGCCAGCACACATTCCAGTATGCCTAAGGAAAAGTCTTCTACTAGTGTTTAGTTAGAAAGCTTTGTTAAGGAATTTGGAGAAGAATATTTCTGTACAGACGGTTTAGTTCTATTTTGAAAGTTGTGTGAAGTGAAAGACGTGGCTGAAAAACGTTTTAATGTGCAACAACATTGTAACACGGCGAAACACAGCAACAAGTCAAACGACAACATGTCGATAAGAAGAGGCAGCAATTGATATTCGATAAGGCTGTTACATCTTCAGCGATAGACTGATGTTCGGATTTTTCAAAGGAACTTTGTTAGATGATGGTGTCTGCAAACATTTCTCTAAACAAGATGAACAATACCCATTTCAAGAATTTTCTGGAGAAATACACTAAAAAATCTGTTCCTACAGAATCAACACTGCGAAAAACTATTTATCGTGTTGCTATGAAGATACTCTAAATCGAATACGACACAGTGTAGCAGACAATAAGATTTGGATATCTAATGATGAGACGACGGACACTGCAGGCAGACATATAGGGAATGTAATTATTGGAACACTCCGTGCTGATCGTCCTGGGAATATTTTTCTACTAACCTCAGAAGTTTTAGAGAGAGCAAATCATTCAACGATTGCAATTCTTTTTGACAATGCACTAAATATTTTGTGGAAGGATGAAATTAAGCGGGAAAACGTTCTTCTCTTTGTTACCGATGCTGCTCCATATATGGTGAAAGCTGCTGAAGGCCTCAAGCTGTTTTATCCAAGAATGATTCACGTCACTTGCCTTGCGCATGCTCTGCATAGGGTGACAGAAGAAATTCGTGGACATTTTCCTGAAGTCAATAAATTAATACCTAGTGACAAAAATTTTTTTTTGAAAGCACCACTGCGGGTTGCAACTTTCAAGGAGTTAGCTCCTTCGACGACACTCCCTCCACAGCCAGTTCTTACTAGGTGGGGGACGTGGCTTGATGCTGCCGCGTGTTATTGCGTAAACTACTCCACTATCAAAAACATTGTTAACGGCTTCAACAAAGATGATGCCTCTTCTATCAAGATTGCCCAGGAATTGTTTTCCAACAGTTTGTCAGATAGTTTGGCATATATTAAATTGAACAACTTTGGAATTATATTGAGTGCAATTACTCGTTTAGAATCTGCTGGCTTAGAAATTCATGCAAGTATTGACATTGTGAGAAGTGTTGAACTTTCAGTACAACAATCGCATGGAATAGTTGGTGACAGTGTAAAACGGAAACTTCAAAATGTGCTTAATCGAAATGATAGTTTTCACCATGTGTGCAAGATAAATGATGTTCTTAGAGGAGAAGGTACCAGTACAATTCAAGATGAGTGCATACTCGACAGCAGTGATTTAACATTATTTAAATATGCACCAGTAACGTCTTGTGATGTAGAAAGGAGCTTCTCCTCTTACAAGAATGTGTTAAGTGATAATCGGAGGTCTTTCGCGCCTGATGCTTTGAAGATGAATCTTGTCATACACTTCAGTTCCTCCCGCGGAGAAAAGGTATGTAAGTTTGCACTATAGGCTCTGATGCCCTACCATAATGTACTGAAAGACATCTATTTAATTCGTTTCTTGGTGCTCAGTTTAAACTTTAATGCATTTGAATGATGTTAATGAAATATGGGCTTAAACGTTCCAGAATATATTTTTCAAATATATTGATTTCTAGTTTTTTCGTATTTCAAACCACCAATGCAGGGTGCAAACTTGGACTTTTACAATGTTGTGTGATCTGATAATCTTAGCGAACTTAGTTCACAAAAGTTTGATAAGTGAATCAAGGATAATAGACTGTGAATAATTGCTGCACATGTATATTCAGAAAACTAATATTAAAGTAAGAATAAAGAATTTAGTTAACAAATATGTATCAGAGGAATTACTGTTCCGATTTATAATTTATTTTAAAATGCCCATATTTTGATTAATCATTTTCGGGTCATATTTTGTCATTTTTACATCATATTTCATCACTTTTGAGGTCATATTTCCTCATTTTTGAGGTCATATTTGCTTGCTTATTTGGGCTATTATTATTATTATTATTAATTGCTTTGGTTGATTGGCTTGTAGTTTATCTCACCAGCCCACCTGTTTTCCTATCTTTGCTTCCACAATTAATTATCAATAATTTAATTACATATACATTTGAACATGTTTTCAGCCGAGTCTTTTCATTGATTCGCAAGTTTGTTTGGAATTCTCTGAATAGTGCTCTCTTTCTCTCACCAGTTGGCAACTTTGGTCAAGAATGGGAGGTAGGCCAGATCTCTACTGTTACACCATATAAGGCTGGCAGTCCTTCTGAGATCAATGCTACCATTGGCATGAAGCTGGGTCTTCGTTCTGTGAACATCACTTTGAAGAGGATAGGCAGTGAGTTTTGTCCAATGTTTACTCTCTGCTGTGACATTTCTTCCACTTTTTCATTATTGTGTGTATTTTTTAGGTGCTTTGATCCTGCCAGATGAAATCATTGATTACAACGAAAGGTTCACGTGGGCTTGGGATCAGGGAAGATTTGGTTTTGGTCCTTACGGTATGTTAAAAACGTTTGTTCATTGAACTGTCTCCTTTCTATGTTCGCTACTACATGATGTTCAGAAATATTTGCTATGAGGCTGTGAAATTCCTACTCGTAATCTACTCCTTTCTCTACCATCTACTGTCAGATCTCTCCTGGTTATCTCTTGATCTCTTCTTATTAGAGCTTTAAAAATAAATCCTATGCTTCCTGCTTCTGAAATCTCCCATATTCCATTACAGTATGATACTATTCTTATCAACATAAACTGGCTGATAAAGAGATGAATAGAAATAAAAACAGAAAATAAAAGTGTTCGATGGCAGATATTTGAACTATTAAATTTATCCTCACAGTTTTTACATTATTGTGTTCAATAGTTCCAGTATGATTTTTATAACGTCAGGTCAGAATCATCCTGCTACTGTATGTGACAGTAGACAGTACTACCTGCGACTGTCTGGCCAAGGGTTAAGCGGCCATTACCAAACTTCACAACACTGAAATGGAGGACTAATGGCTACAAGCGGAAGAGTCCTCTCTTTGGAGGCCAGGTGAAGCCTTTGTGTAGGAAATGACACAAAAATTCACCAGAAAGGAGAACATGTTCAACGGTCTAGATGGCAGAAAATGGAAGAACTTTCTGCTGTCAGCAACATTTGCACCTCAGAGAAGCAGTTGCAAAAGGCGTCTGTACACCGGAGGAGCACCTGGCAGTAGGTATAAAATGCCTTTGGGAGTGGTGACCCCACTGTAATAATAGCCTATACATGATATGGCATTTTGGAACCTGTCTCTGCCAACTGTGAAAAATGGGCAATCAGTAACCACGTCGTGAAGGTGGGCATCATCAACCTTATGACCCTGACAGGAAAGGCAGAAGAAGTGGTGAATTTTATGGAGAAAGAGGGAATAGAAATGATAGGGTTGAATGAATAGAAGGAGAAAAGAAAGAGGAGAATGAGGAAACGATATACACTATACTGGAGTGGCCAAAAGGCAAAAGATGGTGTGGGCTTGATTATCTCAAAACAGCTGGAGAAGTATGTGGATATGGTAGAGTACATCAGCGACAGGATAATGAAAATTAGACTGAGAATGAGGAATGAAGCGAAGGACTTCATACATGTGTATGGACCACAGAGAGGAAACAAAGAGGAGCATATTGAGAAATCATTGCAGAAACTAGAAAAAGAGATAACTGATGTGGAAGTGATTATCATGAGAGAAATGCACAGGTGGAAAATGAAAGACAAAGAAACAAAAAAGTAATCCGACCATGTGGATGTGGGAAAAGGAATGAAGAAACCAGTTGGATTTTGTGAGAGGAATGGAATGATTGTGGGCAACACATGGTTTCGAAAGAAAAGCAGCAGGAAAATTACAAGATATGGCTAGGGTGACAGAAGAATAAAATCAGTAATTGATTATTTTCTGGTGGAATGCACAAATTGCAGACAGTTGATGGATGTAGCAGCTTCATCAGGAGAAGCTTTCGATGGAGATCATAGAGTTGTGATAGCGAAACCGAGAGTGGAGAAAACGGAAAAAATTAAAAGAGATAAGAGATAGTAAAATGTGAAAACTAAAAGATAAGCATGTACAGGAAGAATTTCTGGAAAGACTGAAACAACTATTCCATTTACTGAGGTAGAAAATGTGGAAGATGAATGTTCCAACTTCAAAAGGGCATTTGTAAGTGGGGCAGAGAGTGTCTGTGGCAGAACATTGACAAGAGTGAAAGAAAAGAAGACGTCATGGTGGAACGAGGAGGTGAGAGAAGCGGTGAAAGAAAAGAAGAAAGCAAAAGGAAGTATCTTGATAACAAAAGGAAAAGTAAGAAACTGGTGAGAGAAGAAAAGTTGGAAAGAATTTACACAAAAGATGGAAATAGATGGAGCTGGCAGTAAAAGAATGATGTATGGATGGAATTAAATGAGATAATAGGAAAGAAAGAGTATATACAAAGCTGATGAAAGAGGAAGGTGGTGATATAATAACACATCCAGAAGAAATAAAGAGAAGATCGAAGGAGTATTTTAATAAACTGCTGTATGTGAGAAACTGTGCAGAGGAGACGGTAGTAATACGATGTGATGACTTAATAGTAGAAGATGATATAAAGAGGTGGAATTCATAGTCTCTAAAATGAAAATGGGGAAGACACCAGGAATGGATGAAATTAGTGTGGAAATGATAAAGACTGCTGGACCTGTGTGCAAATCATGGGTGTACAGATTGTTAAAGTCAATAGAGAAACATGTGCCAGAAGACTGGGAAAAGTGAATAATAATACCAGTTTTTAAGAAGGGGGACCAAAATGTGTGTTTTAACTATAGCAGAATCGCACACTTTTCACAAGTGGCAAAAATACTGGAAAGAATATTAGAAAGGAGAAGAAAGGTAGAAGGAGAGTTGCAAGAGGAACAGTATGGCTTTAGAAGTGGAAGATCTACAGTGGACCCAATCTTCAGCATGAGGAAATTAATGGAAAAGAGTTGGGAATATAGCACATCTCAGCAAACTTTTAACAGTAAACTCATGTCCCCATCTTGAGGTGGTGCAGCTCATTTGAGACCGACCCCCTATGGAGGTGAGCTGCATGTCCTATTTTAACAACATACCAGCCCCACTCCCCCTGCCACTCTTAAACATCTGGGAATCAAACCTGAGCCTCTGAGGACAGCACCTAACAGCACTAACCGTTTCACTATGGAGGCATACACTTTTGATAGTAAACTCAGTCTTTCACATATCATGATGTCTCGGTGAAACAGTGGTAGAGTGTGCTTGGTTCCATGGCTACATGGTTAGCTTGCTGGCCGGATCCCTGGTTTGATTCCCGATCATGTGGGGGATTTTAATTTTCATTAGTGCATAGAATATAAATTTCATGGTTTTGATTCATATTGAATTGTGATCACAATAATAATTAAACTTATGTTGTAATGGTCCCTGGCACATTCTTAATTTGTAGCTGGTAGACATTCGGAATTCAGTGTAGTGTCCATGAAGTTAACCTGAATAAATGATAGATAAAATTAATGAACTGAAGGAGAGAGAGTGCTAATCAAATGGCACAGGTTATGTAAGACTTGCCTTTCGTTGCAGCATGTGTTGCATGGCCTACTATTGTGTGCCTCATAGCAACGGTTGTAAGATTCAAAGAAAAGAGAGAGGGGAAGGGGGATTAAGGCAGGGCCGAAGGATGTGGGAAAACAGATGGCTGTTGACGAAAGGTGCTGTGAATAGTATGAAAAACTGAATTACGACTTCTTGGTTTGACGTTTCTAAAAATGGGAATTAGAAGGTCAAACAGGATACAGTATTTGGGTTTTCTGAAATGTCATTAAGATTATAATTTGGGGTTGAAATTTTGATCTATATGTATGAAGCAGCTTTCCATAAAGTTAAGGAAGGGTCCTTTATTGATGATTTTGAGAATTTCCATATCTTGTTTTATGTCTGTGAATTTGTGATTATAGTGATGCATATGCTGTCCTACAGCTGAAAATATACTGTACTTCAGGGCATTAACGTGTTCCGTGTACCTTATATTAAAGCTCCTCCCAGTCTGTCCGATGTAAGAAGAATTACAACTGTTGCAAATAATCCTGTACACTCCTGATTGTGAAAAACTATTGAACTTGTTTACGGATGTCACATTATGTAAAGACTTCTGCATTCCTATTATTGAATTGAAAAAGTGGACCATTACGACATAAGTTTAATTATTATTTCATCCGTGCATCTGGGATTCAATGCAACACCGGATAATACATGTAACGGTGCTAACAGAGGAAATTTTGAACATTTCATGTAAGAAAGAGTTTCATGTGCTGATACTGTGTAGATTTGTAGAAAATTAGTTCTAACATGAAAAAAAAAAAAGTTTGTAGACTCTCATGATACAACATTTTTATCTTCTTCATTAATGATTTTGGTACATTCCTTTTCAGTAGGCATTCCTATGCATGTTTTCTCTTAACTGTATCATAAGCTTTTTCCAAATCCAAAAATACGAAGATGATTTCCTTATTCCTTTCATTGCTTTTCCATTATCGTTCGCACTGTAAATATCAAGTCTATTGTTGATCTATTTGGTCTGAAGCCATATTGTTCTTCCTCTAACTGTGTTTCTATTATATCCCTCTGTCTTTTGTCTATGACTTTCTCCAATATTTTTAGCCCCTGTGATAATAGGGTATTACCTCTATAATTTTATTTCTTCCTATTTCCTTTTTTGAACAGTGGTATAATGCTTCCTTGTTGCCAATCATCAGATATCCTTTCATCCTTCCATATGGCATTCAGGGCTCTGTATAACCACTGTAGTCCAATGCTTCCTGCTGCCTTAATCATATCAGAGTTGAATTCATCTTTTCCACCTGCTTTACCTTTGGTCATTGCTTTCACTGCCCTTTCAAGTTCCAACAGTGTTATTGGGTTCTCTTCCTTTTCTCCATCTATTATATCCATTTTCTTATCTCAAAGTTTTTCAAAATACTTCGCCATCACCTCCTGAAGACCCTTTTCGTCATGTACTATCGATCTATCTTCTCTCTCTAATGTCTTGATTGTTTCTTGATTTATTCTTTTTGATTTTATTTCTCTGTATAATAGTTTCTGATTTCCTCGACTATCTTGCTCAATTTTATTGGTAAACTCTCCCCAACATTTCTCCTTTTCTTCTTTGATCCTCCTCTTTACTTGTAGTTTCAATCTTCTGTATTCCACATCTAACCTTTCTATCTTATTCTCATCTCTCTGATATGTTTTTCGATTTTCCTTATCCAACTTTATCTTGCTCCTTTCTTTTATTTTATTTTCTATTTTGTCTGTCCACCACTGTGTCCACCTCTGCTTTTGTTTTCCTCGTACACCTCAATTGCTGCTTCCACAAATGTCTGTCTTAAATTGTCCCACTCTTCTTCTCCACTTCATATTTCCATGTTAGGCAACTTGCTTTTTATACAATCTTGGAATACCATTCTTTTATCCTCCTATTTCAATTCCCAAATCTTCAGTCAGTCACTACTGATCTGCATTTAGGGCAGTCGCCCAGGTGGCAGATTCCCTATCTGTTGTTTTCCTAGCCTTTTCTTAAATGATTGCTAAGAAATTGGAAATTTATTGAACATCTCCCTTGGTAAGTTATTCCAATCCCTAACTCCCCGTCCTATAAAGAAATATTTGCCCCAATTTGTCCTCTTGAATTCCAACTTTATCTTCATATTGTGATCTTTCCTACTTTTAAAGACACCATCCAAACTTATTCGTCTACTGATGTCCTCCCACGCCATCTCTCCACTGACAGCTCAGAACATACCACTTAGTCCAGCAGCTCGTATCCTTTCTCCCAAGTCTTCCCAACCCAAACTTTGCAACATTTTTGTAATGCTACTCTTTTGTTGGAAATCGCCCAGAACAAATCGAGCTGCTTACCTTTGGATTTTTTCCAGTTCCTGAATCAAGTAATCCTGGTAAGGGTCCCATGCACCGGAACCATACTCTAGTTGGGGTCTCACCAGAGATAAATATGCTCTCTCCTTTACATCCTTACTACAACCCCTAAATACTCTCATAACTATGTGCAGAGATCTGTACCCTTTATTTACAATCATATTTAGGTGATTACCCCAATGAAGATCTTTCCTTATATTAATACCTAGGTATTTACAATGATCCCCAAAGGGAACTTTCACCCCATCAACGCAGTAATTAAAACTGAGAGGACTTTTCCTATTTGTGAAACTCACAACCTGACTTTTATCCCCGTTTATCATCATACCATTGCCTACTGTCCATCTCACAACATTATCGAGGTCATTTTTCAGTTGCTCACAATCTTGTAATTTATTACTCTGTACAGAATAACATCATCTGCGAAAAGCCTTATCTCTGATTCCACTTCTTTACACATATCATTGATATATATATATATATATAAGAAAACACAAAAGTCCAATAATACTGCCTTGAGGAATTCCCCTCTTAATTTTTACAAGGACAGATAAAGCTTCACCTACTCTAATTCTCTGAGTTCTATTTTCTAGAAACAGAGCCACCCATTCAGTCACTCTTTTGTCAAGTCCAATTGCACTCATTTTTGCCAGTAGTCTCCCATGATCTACCTTATCAAATGCCTTAGACAGGTCAATCGCGATACAGTCCAATTGACCTCCTGAATCCAGGATATCTGCTATACTGTATCTTACTGGAATCCTACAACTTGGGCTTCAGTGGAATAACCTTTCCTAACCCCAAACCACCTTCTATCAAACCAGTTATTAATTTTGGAAACATGTCTTATATAATCAGAAAGAATGCTTTCGCAAAGCGTACATACAATGCATGTCAAACTGACTGGCCTGTAATTTTCAGCTTTATGTCTATCACCCTTTCCTTTATATACAGGGGCTAGTATAGCAACTCTCCATTTATTTGGTAAAGTTCCTTCATGGAAACAATAATCAAATAAGTACTTCAGATATGGTACTATATCTCAACCCATTGCCTTTAGTATATCCTCTGAAACCTTATCACTTCCAGCTGCTTTTCTAGTTTTCAACTTTTGTATCTTATTGTAAATGTCATTGCTGTCATAGGTAAATTTTAATACTTCTTTAGTATTAGTCACCTCCTCTATTTGGACATTATCCTTGTAACCAACAATATTTACATACTGCTGACTGAATACTTCTGCCTTTTGAAGATCCTAACATACACACTCCCCTTGTTCATTAATGATTCCTGGAATGTCCTTCCTGGAACCTGTTTCTGCCTTAAAGTACCTATACATACTCTTCCATTTTTCACTAAAATTAGTGTGACCACCAATTATGCTTGCCATCATGTTATCCTTAGCTGACTTCTTTGCTAGATTCAATTTCCTAGTAAGTTCCTTCAATTTCTCCTTACTTCCACAGCCATTTCTAACTCTATTTCTTTCCAACCTGCACCTCCTTCTTAGTCTCTTTACTTCCCTGTTATAATATAGTGGATCTTTACCATTCCTTACCACCTTTAAAGGTACAAACCTATTTTCACATTCCTCAATAATTGCTTTAAACCCATCCCAGAGTCTGTTTACATTTTTATTTACCATTTTCCATTGACCATAGTTACTTATTAAATACTCCCTCATGCCTGTTTTATCAGCCATATGGTACTGCCTAACAGTCCTAATTTTAATCTCTTCCTTTCTTTCACATTTCTCTTCAATTACCACAAAAACAGCTTCGTGATCGCTAATACCATCTATGACTTTGGTTTCTCTATACAGCTCACCTGGTTTTACCAGCACCACATCCAGAATATTCTTCCCTCTAGTTGGTTCCATCACTTTCTGAATCAGGTGCCCTTCCCATATCAACTTATTTGCCATTTGTTGGTCATGTTTCCTGTCATTCGCATTACCTTCCCAATTGACATTTGGTAAAATGAGAATGCCCGCTATGATCACGTTCCTTTCCTTATTGTTTCCCACATAGCTGATTATCTTATCAAATAATTCTGAATCAGCATCTGCGCTACCCTTTCCTGGTCTGTACACTCCAAAGACATCAAGTTGCCTATTATCTTTAGAAATGAGCCTTATCCCTAGAATTTTGTGCTTGTCATCTTTAACTTTTTCGTAGCTTACAAATTCTTCTTTCACGAGAATTAATACTCCCCCTCCTACCATTCCTATTCTATCTCTACGATACACCCTCCAGTTCCATGAGAAAATTTCTGCATCCTTTATATCATTTCTCAGCCATGATTCAACTCCTATTACAATATCTGGTAAGTATATCTCTATTAAATTACTTAATTCTATTCCTTTCTTTACAATACTTCTACAGTTGAGCACTAACATTTTTATGTCATCCCTACTTGATTTCCAGTTCCCTGTTCCCTTAACACTGCTCCCTAGGCCACCCTGTTTCCCTGAATGTACCTCCCTATAACCCTTATAAACAAATTTTCTAACTTATATGTACCACTGATCTTTGGTTTTTCCTTCAATACAATTTTAGGGATTTTTACCTGTTTTAATTCCACAATTAATAATCTATGATCACCTTCCATACTTTCACAGGGGATTATCTTCATATTCATGATGTATCTTCCCCATTCTTGGTCTGTTATGATAAAATCGATGAGTGTTCCATACTGTCCATCCCAACTATATCGGCTGATCTTATGGCTATTCCTCTTCATAAACCATGTGTTCACCGAGCTCGATAGCTGCAGTCGCTTAAGTGCGGTTAGTATCCAGTATTCGAGAGATAGTAGGTTCGAATCCCACTGTCGGCAGCCCTGAAAATGGTTTTCCGTGGTTTCCCATTTTCACACCAGGCAAATGCTTGGGCTGTAACTTAATTAAGGCCACGGCCACTTCCTTCCCACTTCTAGCCCTTCCCTGTCCCATCGTCGCCACAAGACCTATCTGTGTCGGTGCGATGTAAAGCAACTAGCAAAAAAAACCATGTGTTCTTTATTATCAGGTTATTTCTGATACAAAAGTCCAACAGTTTCTCCCCATATTCATTTCTATCGCCATACCCATGTGAGCCCAGAACATTCTCATACCCCATTCTATCAGTTCCCACATGAGCATTCAGATCTCCCATTATCATGATCCCATCTCCAACAATATGTGCTTCCAGTTCATTGAGGAACTCTTCATTTTCTTCCATGCTACATCTTGTCTGTGGAACATACACCTGTATTATCTTCAGTAGTTCCTTGTTTACATGTATGTGCATTATTACAATTCTTTCATTTACATACTCGACTTCAGCTATTGGTTCAACATTCTTTTTCACTACAAATTCCACTCCATTTCTTTTTTCTTTACTGTTACCCATCCAGTACAAGGTCTACCCCTTTCTTAGTTTCTTCATTCCTTTCCCTTTCCATTTTACTTCACTTAATCCCAGGATGTTGAATTTTTGTCTCTCCATTAGGTCAGTCAATTCATTTTCCTTCCCATTCATTGTTAAAATATTTATTGTTCCAAATCGGGTTTTGTTCTCTGTTCTAACACTTGCACGAACATCAGCCAGCATTACCATCATACTGTGCAACTGTAGTGAGAGACTTGTCAATTCCATTTCCATTTTTAAACTTCCATCAGAGGATTGTATTATAGTTGAAAGCAAGTACTAATTTACTAATCTGCTGAACTGCTAATCCTAACGCATCTGAGGATTTTTTTGGGGGGTTTACTCCCTTAGACTTTGAAGATCCTTCTTCTCCACAAGGCAGTGGTTTCCTCTTCTAATTTTCCACAGAGAGGATGGGTTGCCTCATTCACCATCTTCACCATTCCAAAGGTCTCCTTCTCTACCAAGATGCTGTTAAAGTCTTCACCCGTAACCCTGGGCATGGGTTCCACGTTATACTCCGTGAGACTGGGTCCCTGCCTGAACTTAGCTCTCCTTCACACTGACCTACTGATGTGGAGGGTACCCACCCCTGCAACGTGGATGCGCCAGACAAGAATTAGATTCACAATTAAGTATTTATTTATTTTCCACCTAGTCTATACAATGATTGCTTAAGGCAATTTTTAATGGTCAAAAGTGGTACATGTTTCGTATATTATCAACATCTTCAGCCACATAACACTGTTTAGATGAAAAATATATAAAATTGACAAAGTAATGCTTTAGAGGAAGTGACCTTAAAATTAATTAATTTTATATATTTTTCATCTAAACAGTGTTATGTGGCTGAAGATGTTGATAATATACGAAACATGTACCACTTTTGACCATTAAAAATTGCCTTAAGCAATCATTGTATCGACTAGGTGGAAAATAAATAAATACTTAATTGTGAATCTATTGAAGTGCGATACGGACCATGAAGCTGATTTTATGTAAGACAAGAATTACTCAAGTGAACAATATGGAAGATGGCTCTATCTCCCTTGAGCCAACCAATGGCTTGGTATAACCTTTAATTTTTTCTGGTTAGTCCAAACTAATTTAAAGAAATATACTCTGCATGGTTATGCATTACTTTTAGAAAATAATATTTTAAAGGAAATGTGTTATAAATTGTGCATTTTAAGAGTTACATATTTTGGAATGTGAGGAAGTGGCATGCCATTTATTGTGTACTTCTAATAATAATTTTGCTCATCTGTGACAGTGTGTTGCCATTATTATTTTCTTGATAACTCTCAAAACAGTTTGTGAAAATTATACCGTCATATAGTGTCGGTATTTTTCACTAGACTTATTGTCTTACGTTCTGGGTGCCTCCTGGTATATCAGCATACTGTGTGACAGAGAACATTCAGAGTTGTATAACAGTTTGCAAATAATTTCATTTATTCCTGTAGCTGGACGACTGCAGCAAGAATTTCGTGAAGCTCAGATGAAAGGACTTCCTCTTCCAATTTTGTGGGTTGCTGATTATTTTGTATGGGACGGTGAAGGGCTGCGATTTGGACGTTATTACAGGACAGCAGGATGGTATGCTCATATAGCCCTGTGGTAAGTTTGCAGTACTAAATGCTTTGCTTATTTAGAACAAGTTTGATTGAAAGAGAACTATGTTATTGTTGTTGTTATTATTATTATTATTATTATTATTATTAAAAAGATCACAATACAAAAAGGTATGAGACAAGGTTGTATCCTCTTTTCAATCCTTTTTTAACTTATGATCTCTCTATATTTTGAATTGTCTTTGATTAAATTGATAAAGGAATCACAATACTGAGCGAGTCAGCTGTGTGTTTAAGGGCAAGCAAGCTTGCATTCAGGAGATAGTGGGTTCAAACCACACAGTTGGCAACCCTGAATGTGGTTTTCCATTTTTACACCAGGCAAATGCTGGGGCTGCACCTTAATTAAGGCCACAGCCGCTTCCTTCCCACTCCCAGCCCTTTCCCATCCCAGCATTGCCATAAGACCTATCGGTGTCATTGTGACATAAAGCAACTAGTAAAAAAAACCACACATTCAACAGGATGCAAATAAACACCATCCGCTATTAGATTACATCGTGATGCTTGCTGAAAATTTACAAGACCTGCCATTCGTTCTGAACAGCATCTACAAAGGAAGCAAGCAGTTCGGCCTTAAAATTATACCCATTCAGAAAATGATTGGTAATCAGCAAACAGAAAATCACCAGCACAGATTTACTCTGAACAGGTGTCACATTTCAAATATCTAGAAATGGGATCCAGATGTAGAAATCAAAAACCAGAGTCAGCATTAAAACATCTTGTGTACAACTGTGATCTCTGATTCGACTAGGTGTTACCATTGGTACTTCACGGTCGCAAAGTGGCTTTGTCAATGACAGGTAAAATTTCTTTTAAACCACAAAAGCTTGACCCACCAATTCACTATGATACAAATGACATTCAATAATACAGGGTGGGCAGAATAAAACTAGCCTGGAAAATATTTACTATAGGACTGATCCTTGTTAATGAACATCACAGAAGATGCTGGAAATGGCCTCATCTGAAGAAATGAAAAACTGACGATCCAAAAGTCCTGACTCCACATCATCGACCATCTCCAGTTGCCCGGGTGTGGTATACGAACCCCCTCCATCTTCGTCTGTCCATGAATCACTGTTCTCTTGTAATCTTCTCCAAATCTTGTCCTCTCTCCTTGACATCTTTCTTCACCAGATCAGTCCATTTTCCTCTGGGTCTGCCCACTGGTCTGTTTCCTTTTACTTCTCTTTCATATTCTCTTCGTGCAGTTCTGCTTGCACTCATCCTTCTTAAATGGCCAAACCATTTCAGTCTTGCTTTCTGGACCCTCTGAGTAGGGAGTCTCCTATTCCCACCTCCTCTCGGACTTTTTCATTCCTGAACTTGTCTTTCCTGGTCTTCTTTATCATGGTGCGTAGGAATTTCATTTCTGCAGCTTGGAGTTTTGAGTTGTCTTGTCTCATTAACGTGGTAGTTTCCAAGCTATACGTGAGGATAATATGATTTATATAATACCCTCTTAGCTTTCAATGGTACTTGTTCATCCCACAGCAGTTGTCTTACTTGGTGGTAAAATTGAGTTGCCTTGCTTATTCGACTGTCCACTTCATATTTTGCAAGGTTGTCTCTTGAATCTATACCACCCAAGTGCTTCAACACTGAAACACTGCCAGTTTGGTGTCATTTAGTCTGATTTGTAGTGTGTCATCTCCCCTCTCCACAGCAGTGCCAACTCCAAATAACTGGGAGAAGGTCATGAAATAAAGAAAGTTAAGGAGTTTACAATCAGAGTCATCAGAAAGAATTTTCACCATAAGTATGTTGCTGGTAGGTTAGGAGAGGTGGTGGTATACAGGGTCTCTCTTATGAACCCAGACCGTCCAGAGGCATTTCTACTCTCCGAGACCTAAGCAATTGTACGGGAGGTGCGTACATAGTTCTTGCCCTTGCAAGGAGCGTGCACGTGTTTGACCTAGCATCAATAACCAGGCCGAATCTCAGCTGTTAACATGGTGAGAAAGTTATCATAGCAATACTGTAGTTTTGTATGTAAAAGTTACTTTAATTACGAGTTTGCTCAACAGATATGCAATTGTTCAGCAATTTCGTGAGCTCAGATTCACATCATTGTAAATAAATTTGAAACTACTGGCTCAGTGCTCAATAAAAAAAGCATGTGCGCACACAAAGAGTTTTTAACAGAGGCAAAGCTAGATGACATTGGTGCAAATCTTGAAATGTCACCGATTAAATCACTCACAAAATTAGCACAAGTAGGGGTTTCGGTTTCCTCTGCACACAGAGCTATCAAGCTGTTAAACATCAAATTGTTTACACGGGCCCATTGTTTAAAACGTGTTCATCCATCCACAAGAGTGAGATATTGTGAGTGATATCTTGCATCTTGAATGATCATTTATTTGACCCACAGCTTGTGTTCTTTTCGGATGAGGCCTGGTTTCATCGTATGGTTGTGTGAACAGTCATAACTCTCTCTATTGGTGTGTGGAAGATCCTAATGGTGTTTATGAAGTCTCTCATTATTAAAGATGACACTCCCAGCATCTTGTATAAGGTAAGATTTCATATACACATGCTTAAAGCAGTGTGGCCACACGTGATGTAAGTTGGGCTGAGGCAGGTGCTGAAGCACAGAATACAAACACTGTGTGCTCAGTCTGGGTTCATAAGAGAAACCATGTATAATTTCTAATCACTAGGTTATGTACCAAAAGCCTGGATTCATTTCCAAAACTCTTCACAGTGCTCATATGGAGGGAGGGCATATGACACTGCTGATGGTGATTCATCCGTTGGATGGAGACTTAAAGCCATGAGCAGACCCCATGGTGTTATTCAGCAGGAGTAGGCTATGTGCCAGCACTGGGTTTCATCCTCCCCCCTTCCTACAACCCTATATCACGTCCTTCATTTCATCTCATTAACTCCTCTGATGAGTGTGACATCACGGAGGGCATCCGGTCATAAAACTTGCTACAAAAATTAATCTCACCCGCACATAAACAGGAGAAGTGTTGAACATACAATGACTTTACAGTCGGTTCTTTGCAATGTCTCCGATCGATTTATTGGCTCTTGAGGATTGGGTTTTTGTGCTGTCCCCAACATTTCTGAACTCACACAGCACACACAATACTATCCTTCATCACACCAATGCACAGTTTTCAATAGACGGCAGATGCCGCTCACCCTTATCGGAGGGCCTGCCTTACAAGAGTTGCGCCAGGCTGCAATAGCCACAAAAATTATGATAATTATCACTATTATTAGTATTATTATTATTAAAGATAGGCTCATTGTTATTTAACTCCTGAAACACACGGCCCTCTTGTGCAAGGGGCTCAAGTCATTGACATGAACCTTTAGAGTATCATTTCTCTAGGTGTGGGTGGGGGCAGTGGAATAACACACATGGTATCCCCTGCCTGTCTTAACCCTCTTGGAGTCAGGAGCCGATCTGATCGGCCGCTCACCATCAGCTGGAAGAGGCCAGAGCTCCGCCTCCACTCTACTACTGTAAAGTGCCAGGCTGTTTTTAGTGGAAATACACGCATTTTAACATTCATGTATATCTATCGGTGGATGTGAAATACCGGCAAGAAATTTTTTACGTGTCGATAAAATAAACAACTGATTTATAGTGATATAAAGAATTAGAAAGTATTTTTATTGCTATTATGGTTGTCGATAATGTTTATTTTTAGGAAGAGAAAAACATTTTCGCACTTTCTCTCTCAACATCTACTTTGAAAATATCATCTACGATGCAAAAGAATATACTTGATACTGTAGAATTTATTTCTAAACATAATGCTATAAAATAATTAACTTGAACGGGAGAAACAAATATATAAAAAATTAAAATTCAAACGTATGTCACTAATAAAAATAAGACAATTTTACTCACCAATAAAATTCATGTATATATCGATGTATGGCAAATACCGAAAAGAAATTTTATATGTGTGGACGAGATTGTATAAAAATAGTTCTGAGTTATTAAAAAGTAAAAAAAAATAGTTGAGATTATAGTTTTTATTTTCACGGAAATCCCTTTTTCTAGTTTTTGGTTCCAGTATTATTTTTAAAAAAATTTTTCAATACAATACAATATGCATAATTAAAACATCTATGGAACTAAAGCCCTGATGGGCCTTGGTCTACCACGCAGCTGCTGCTCAGTCCGAAGACCTGCAGTTTACGAGGTGACGCATTGTCTGAGACGAATTCTCTCGTTCATTATTCTTGGTTTTCTAGACCAAGGTAGCTCTCTCAGCTTCAGATATTTCCTCGATTGTAATCACTTAGGGTCACTTAGTTTGAGTGGACCTCAAACCAACACTCAGACCCAGGTAAAAATCGTTCACCTATCCGGGAATCAAACCCATGACCTCCGGGTAAGAGGTAGGCACATTACACTTGACCCGCGGGGACAGGCATTCATGTAATAATAGAGAATTTATTTCTGAACAGAATTATAATAATGGCTCTGAACGAGAAAAAGAAAACAATAAAAATGCAAATTCAAATTTATTATGTCACTAGTAAGAAGGAAAATGACAAAATAAATTTACGCACCGAAAATTATTGAGAAGAAGTCTCATCACCAGCTATATAACATTGTTCAAAGTTTGAGACCACTGTTGAAGCACTTAAGGGCATTTACACTAACACTAATCACTTATCACTAACACTAATAGGAACAATGAAAAGCGTAATGCAACGTTGTAAAAAATCTCTGTTTTTTGTTCAAATACAACTTTAAATATATTTTGTTTATTTAGGGAACTTATGAAGAGCTGCACATTAGTATGCAGGCCTTTATTACACTTGATGCATACAGTTCGCGACCTCTTCCTCCGTTGCGGGGAACTTCATACAACGCACCATCTTTCTAATTTACCTGACAAAAGTTTTACACCACACACAGGAATATTCGTGATAATTTTTTGTCTATTCTCAAACCATTCAGCGCTCAGAGATTCAATTATACTGGAGTAGAACTGGAGCCTAGTCATTTTCTTTCCATTACAGTTTTCTAAATACATCAAATAAGCATTTAAGGCCATTCTCGAAATTATATTGAATGCAACTTTTTTCCAGAATATCAAAGTTCTATGTTCATCTAAACAAAAATACACCATCATGTCATTTGTATCAATGCCCCCCATACAACGATTATAGTCTAAGACATTAGGTTTCCTCTTGGGTTGATTAATGTTTCTAGCAGTTGCAGGCACTTCTGTTTCTATTGCAGCTCCGCGTGTACCACCTGATTTTTCTGTTTGGATCCCACTAGTAAAATTGACCCCTGTCTGAAATATTTATTATAAACCAATTTAAATAGCTTTTTCACAGCATCTGGTAGTCCCTTCCTGTTTCTTCGTATAGTGCCGGTAATAAATGTTCCAACTGAATATAAATGTTTTGCAAGGGGATTGACATAAAATAATTATCTGCATAAACATGAAAACCTTTCATAAAAGAATTCCCTAGAGACAGAAGTTTCGTCACTACAGTGTAGGCCAGTCCATTAATTCTGATTTTGTTTCCGTCTTCAGTGGATCTTGCTCCTCGGTAGGTATAAAAACCAACACAATACTTACTAACTGCATCACACAACATCCAAAAGTTGACTGACTGGTCAGCGTACTGGCCTTCGGTTCAGAGGATCCCGCGTTCGATTCCCTGCCGGGTCGGGGATTTTAACCTTAATTGGTTAATTCCAATGGCACGGGGGCTGGGTGTATGTGTTGTCTTCATCATCATTTCATCCTCATCACGACGAGCAGGTCGCCTACGGCCGTCAACTCGAAAGACCTGCACCTGGCGAGCCGAACATGTCTTCGGACACTCCCGGCACTAAAAGCCATACGCCATTTCATTTTTCATCAATTGTAGTGCAACTCCAACATCAAGAGTGGGAACTGGGTGACAGTTCATTACAAGTAAGGAGTTGGTCAGCGTAGCGATCGGTCTCTGTCTCGGTCTCTGTGACTATAAGTTTTAGCAGAGAAAGAGTGAAAAATAAATTGAAGTTTGAGTGGAGAATCAGGCGGAGGGGCATGTTTAGGTCCAGGAAGTTCCATGAATGAAATAGGAGGCTGAGGAATGTTGTCAGGTTCATTGGGAGAAATTTCCACAAAATGTTCTCCAGAGACATCATCATCATCATCATCATCATCATCATCATCATCGTCACTAGTTTCATCAACTACAGTATTCACAGTAGCTTCACTGCCAAAACCAAACCAAACCCCATGGCACTACAGCCCTTGAAGGGCCTTGGCCTACTGCCATTAGAAACAAATAAACACCTCTTCTTTATGGTGATCCCAGGGACATGTCTGGTATAATTTCATCACTACTCTCTGAACTAAATTCACTATCGCTATCCGATAAATCATCCGCGTTCACTTCGCATTGTTCCAAATATTCCATTCATTTATCATCATCAATACCTGCTGAAAATATATCACATGAACCACTTGCTATCTTGCTGCCACAAATCCACTTACTGCAAGGAGCAATCTCGTACTGACCGGTTAGCGGTATTTCTAAACACAGGAAACAACTCTTGTGAAAGCTAGAACACCCTCTTAGAAATTCCAAAGCAAGGTCAGGCACACAAGAACTTGTAGTCCCTTTACTATAGGTTGTCACAAAAGTATGCACGTCACTATAGGCTGCCACAAAATTATGTATATCATAGAATTTTAAGCCGGCCGATGTAATCGGCTCTGGCAACCTCCGACCGGATATTTAAAGGCCGACCTGATTGGCTCTGGCAATTTAAAGGGCAGGTGCTCGCAGTACCACCTGGCTCCAAGAGAGTTAAAAAGCGACTAAAAGAGGCCCCAGAGGTTCTTACCTTGGGAATGTGGGTTGGTGACCACAGGGCCCTTAGCTGAGTCCTGGCATTGCTTCCACTTACTTGTGCCAGGCTCCTCATTTCCATCTATGTATCCTATTCAACCTCCCTTGATCAACTTTAATTCTTTTCTGCCCTAACGGTATCAAGGCCTAGGGAGTCTTTCATTTTCTGACCTTTTGTGGCCCTTGCCTTTCTTTGGCTGACACTTTCAAGTGTCAGATCCCTTCAGTTTTCTCTTTCTGAATTAGTGTTAATAGAGGATGGTTGCCCAGTTGTACTTCTTCTTAAAACAAAAATCACTATTTCTGTTTCTACATGTTCTCTTCCACGTTGTTTCAGGTCTGCATTTCCATGCTGGCTGTTGGCAAACATTTTGTTCATATTAGAACCTCGATATGGAGGATATTTCACAGCACTGGTTGGTAGTTTGCAGTTACTAGCCTGCATTCTGTGGGCTGTTATCAGAAATCCACTGCCTCTCAGCATACCATTTGATGGCAAGGAGTTGACAACTGTCTATGGAAGTAGCTTCTGGCTGACAATAGTGTCAGGTAAAGAGCTTCTTCCTTAACCATTTAAGTGATGATTTACCAATTTATTCTTTGCTACTTAAGTGCTCAGATTTTTCATTGGTATGAAAGGAGAAGGAGAAAAAGAAGAAGAAGAAGGAGAAGAAGAAGAAGAAGACGAAGAAGAAGAAGAAGAAGACGATGTTGCAACTTTTAACTTATCAAGGGAGTAAAAGGCTTAAAATGTCAAGAAATATTAATTCTTTATTAATCCAAGTGAAAAATACCTATACCGTTGTTGAATTTTTTATAGACATATTAAAATATAATTTCTTGTATTCTTACCTACATTATATTTATACAAATATATTATTTCTGTAGGACAGACCCCTTCTGCAGCCCTCACAGCCAACTAATCTTAACAAATGAAGTGTAAAATGAAGGAGAATTTCCTGCACTTTCACTTTATAAATATTAACTATTTGTTTAAAAATTGTCTCATTTTTGCAAGAAATAGATAGGTGTGCAGGTTACTTTCTCTGCCATCTACTGCTTCCCAAGGAACTACATGTAATATATTGTTGATTTGTCATAAAGGCCTTCTTTTAGTACCAAATTTGTCTGCTTTTATTTGTCATTGGTATGTTTCTCATCCCATTAAAATTGCCTGTGCTATGACCATTAATATATCACAAGGACAAACATTGCAAACAGCAGGGTTGTACTTGTTCAATCCAATATTCTTGTATGGACAATTTCATGTAGCTTTCTATGGAGTAAAAAGGTTTTCCTAATATTTTTGTATTAAGGAAAGCAAAAACCAAACTGTCAAGGAAGACTGTATCATTACTTCCAATGCTTTTTTTTAAGGAAGTGTTATAAACTATTATCCCCAAGAAATTTTGTAAATACACTGCACTCCCAATAATTCGCATGCGGATAATTTGCTTTGCGGTTAATTCGCAGGTCTCGGAGAGTTATTTTTTAAAGTACAATATTAATTCTTCCACCCACTAATCATCACGCTGAGTAAAATTATCTCTGCCTAGTTTAAAAGAATTTTAATGCGATTCGTGGAGACGAAATCTTTGATATTTGAGGAGACTGGACTTCATTTCACTACAATGTAGCAGTAGGCCTATATGCACACTGCTGCCAGAATGCTGCAAACTTGGAAACATTCGAGCATGTTGCTACCCGAGGTACAGCACAGATTACCGTAATCTTGGAAGCAGAGACAACGAAAGGGGAATGCACTTGCAATTTACCCTCCCTTTTCCCACAGCCCAAGGTCGCTGAACTGTAAGCCAAGTGAAGGGTAGGTGCGCCGGCAGCAAGTGTATTATAGGCTACTGTACTTGAGAAGTGTGAACGGAGTGCAGAAGTCTTTTCAAAGTTTCGAATAAGTCAGTAGTAAGAGTTTTCAATATGAGTGGTCAAAAAATGAAATATAAAAGGTTAACCATCAGTGAAAAACTGAAAATTATAGAAAGACTGGAGAAAGGCGAGGTGTTATCAAAGTTAGCCTGCGAGTTTGGTGTGAGTGAAACAACAGTGAGAGACATGAAGAAGCAAAAGGAAACCATCGTCAAATTTTCTGCTAATTGTGATCGTTCATCATCCCGGAAATCAATGAGAACATCGGACTATGCAAATCTAGACGAAGACGGTGGTTTAATCAAAAACGAGCGGAAGGTATTCCTGTGTCCAGCCCAATGTGTGCTGAGCAAGCAAAACATTTTCATGATGCTCTTGGCTTAGAAGGCTATTTTAAAGCATCTTCTGGCTGGCTTATGCGGTTTAAGAAACGCTATGGAATACGAGAAATTGCTATTCACGGAGCGTCTCAGCGCAGACACGGGTGCTGCTGAAAAGTTTGCTCAGGAATTTCGATTATTCATTGAAAAAGAACAGCTTGACCTTAGACAACTTTACAATGCAGACGAAACAGGGTTTTATTGGAAATGTTTACCGTCCTGAACATTAGTGATGCAACAAGAACAGTAAGCCCCAGGCCGCAAAACATCCAAGGAAAGAATAACCATTATGGCGTGTGCTAACGCAAGTGGTGATCATAAATTAAAATTATTAGTGATAGAGAAATCCAGAAAACCCCGTTGTTTTAAACGAGAGAATGTACCTTTGCAGTACTACCATCAAAAGGCAGTGTGGATGGACACACAGATATTTAATTTTGTGAAACAAGTGACGGCCTACCTAATTAAGCAGTCACTGCCAATCAAAGCAGGTGCTCTTGATTGACACCTTTCAACACGAAAGTGAACTTAAAGAAGGTGATATTTATGTGAAATACCTACTCCCTAATGTAACTTCTATTCTCCAACCTATGGACCAATGTGTTATTGCTGCTTTAAAGAAGAACTACAGGTCATCTCTGTTACAGCAATTGGTTGAGGAAGGCATCGATATTACAACATTTTGGAAGGACTTCAATTTGTTGGATGCTCTTCATGCAGTCAATATGTCATGGGACAAAATTACCGCTACTACGCTCGCACAATCATGGAAATCTATTGTAGGTGAAGAGTAAGCATTTGCCGGCTTCAGTGACAATGATATTTCGAACAGGCAATGTAGTCTCACTACGATGATATCATTACTGAAAAACCTGGATTAATGCCAAGATGCAGAAGAAAGCAACATTATTGGGTGGTTAGACGTCGATAACGACGATTATAGTTTCAGACGTGAAAGTGAGGAGGATATTGTACGGAATTTGATGGTTGGCGAGGAAGACAGAGATTCAGATGATATAGAGTGTGGGAGAGATGCAACGGAAACTCTGAAAGTTTCTCACAGCCAAGCCAGTGTCTCTATAGACACACTTACCTCTTATATAGAAAATAGAGATAAATTTTCATTTTCAGATATTGTTTTCTTGAGAAATGTACAATCCAAAATTAGAAAAAGTGAACAATCGTCTATGAAACAAAAAGTGATGACCGATTTTTTTCGTTAGATACAAAGTTTGGCATAATCCACGTGGCATTTTGTAATTTTTCTCTAGTGTGTCTTACAATACAATGTGAAGTGTTATAATTATTTTCTGCTTGTTCATAAAATACATTTAATTATTTTAACCTATGGTTTTGCTTTTACCAGGCTTAAAAATGACTGCAGATAATTTGCGGTTTTCG
The DNA here is from genome assembly GCF_040414725.1 of Anabrus simplex. NCBI lineage: Eukaryota > Metazoa > Arthropoda > Insecta > Orthoptera > Tettigoniidae > Anabrus > Anabrus simplex. The sequence continues at coordinate 424,996,919 of NC_090269.1, read as the reverse complement.
ATAATTCGCGGAAGTGCGTGCATTAATTACTGCGAATTATCGGGAGTGCACTGTAGTATCGAATAAACATTTGTGAAAAATTGTTTTCAGTAAATTATAATATAAATATCATATATGAGATCAGCAACCTCAAAAAAATTGCCCTAAAAATAGGATTACAAATATCCTGCAAGAAAACTGAGATAATGCCCATGAAACCCCTGAGCATAAATAAAGTTTTCATAAATGATCAAAAAATGAACATAGTTCTACAATTTAAATATCTTGGAGAAATCACCACACATAACTTAAAATGAGAAAGAGATATGGATAAACAGAACTAACAAAATGTAAACGGCCCAATTTCTGACCTGGTCAATGTATAATAAGAAATGCCTGTCAATAGACACTAAGATCCAACACTATAAAACTGTAACTCTGCTGAAGCCACTTATGATTGTAAAACCCTGTTCCAAATTAAAAACTGCTAAAAACTGAAAGAAGAATCATCAGAACTTGCATAAATAGAAAAGACCAGGTCAAAGGAGTCTGGAGAATCCTTCCCAATGAACCTATCAAGAGACTGACCCAATCACCAGCACAATGAAGAAGAACTCATATTTCTTTCACATCTTGCGACTGCCAGGAAACAGTATTTTATGATAACTGATGATGAGGAGTCTTGGAAAAAGGACAGGAGGACAATAGATCCATGAAATTCAGTAAGATCTCAAAGAAGTTGAACTTGAGATAGTGGATGCAGATAAAATTAACACCCTTCTTAAGAATCACAAGAACCAAACAGTACAGCCTTCCAAGAGAAAGCGAATGTGGAACAACGCAAGTGGAACAATGTAGCCAATTAAGTTGTTGTTAATAATAATAATAATAATAATAATAATAATAATAATAATAATAATAATAATAATAATAATAATAATAATAATCATCATCATCATCATCATCTTACCGGGCGAGCTGGCTGTGCGGTTAGGAGCGCGCGGCTGTAAGCTTGTATCTTGGAGATAGTGGGTTCAAATCCCACTGTCGGCAGCCCTGAAGATGGTTTTCCGTGGTTTCCCCATTTTCACACCAGGCAAATGCTGGGGCTGTACCTTAATTAAGGCCACGGCCACTTCCTTCCAACTCCTAGGCCTTTCCTATCCCATCGCTGCCTATCTGTGTTGGTGCGACGTAAAGCCACTAGCAAAAAAATGTATATATATTTTAAAAACCCTGAAAGAACAGGGACTAGACTCTAAACTTGACCAAACAGACCCTTACCGACACGAAGTTAAGAGTGAAATTCACGGGAGAAATCTCAGACGAATTCCTGATAAAAACTGGTGTCTGGCAAGGAGATGGATTGTCACCTCTCCTCTTCAACCTCATCCTAGATAAGGTGATGAGGGAATGGGAAAAAGAACTGAAAGCACAAAATAGCTGGAACCCAGTAAACATTCGGACACAAAGTAACAAGCTTGAAATTCCATGCTTAGCATTCGCGGATGACCTGGCCCTTTTGTCCAGCGATGAAGTCACAGCGATAACACAAGTTGAAATTCTCCAAGAATGTGCCAAAAAGGTTGGACTTCATATCTCCTTCCAGAAAACTGAATTTTTCTGTTCGAAACTAGACATCCATAATCTCAATACAAAATACAGACAAATCAACAGAGTCCCTCACTTGAAATACCTGGGCAAAATCCTCGAACCAACCGGACAAGAAAAAATAGCCCAAAACAACCGTGTCCAAAAACTCAGAAGAGCATATGGGAGAACAAAAGAAAACTACAACAAAAAATGTAATCAAACTGTAATCAAACCTAAGGCTTTATATTTAGGGGAAACTCTAATGCTTCATAAAGAGGGCGAGCTCGAAAATATCCTAAAGGAAGAGCGAAAATTCATGAGGAAAATTTTAGGACCAAGACATGCAGAAGAATGGTACCGCCTCCAATCCTGGAAATTCACAGAAAAATGAATATTGCAGCAGACTTCAGGAAAAGAAGGGTAAAATTTTATGGGCATGTTAAGAGGTTTCCAGAAACTAGACTAACCCACCAAATTATTTGAAGAGTTGATAAACTGAAGAATTTCCCTTGGACACAACAAACAGTAGCAGACATGAAGAATGCACAAATTCAACCTGAAGAAATTTTGAATCGAAATATATATAGAAAGAAAATTGACAAGTGGGGAGTTACTCCAGAGAATGAAGTACCAAAAAGAGCAGGTACCAAGCAGATGGAAGAAGGAAAGAGGATCTTTAGGGAACAGGTGAAAGCTTCCTGGATCCTCCACAAACGAAATCATAAATAAACCTTTGTGTGTTCCAAAAGGAACCATTCACCATTGAATTGAGTAGGGGTTAGGCATAACCCTACGCGAGACACTGGGGCGGGGGCCCTCAACCCCGACACGGCGCGTCCCAATGGCTGATAGGGAAAGTTCCTGCAGATATGCAGGACAGGTGTGAATAAGGCCTAGCCAAATAAGCACCCGCGGATCAACTGAGGGAATGCGAATATGGTCAACGGCCTCGACGGCAGAAGAGGATATATCCCAATGGCAGAGAGGGCGGATGAACTTACTGAACACAAACCATCTAGCAGCGTCTGTACCTCATGTTAGAGGCAGCTGTGAAAGGTGTCTGTACCCGATGTTAGGGGCGGCCTCATTAAAATCCTGGCAGTAGGTATAAAATGCAACCCATCATTGATGGAGGAAATGAATAATAGAAATGAGCCTCGGAAAAGGACGCTACCCGAGGGTCGTCGGGGCACGCTTGGAGCTGGTGCTGAGCGTGACAGCAGGCAAGCCACCAGTGACATGATGCTGATCAGGCGGGCACATGTCGGGTCACCCGAAAATTCTACAGCCGACAATTCAGCTAGGAGAACTCAACAGCTACCTACTCCTCCTGCCGAAGATGTTTCAGAAGTTCAGCTGACCACCAAGGCAGGTAAACCGAGGCAGCACTTGAAATGGACAGATGATATGAATAAATTCATAATGCGCTCCTACTTTATAACTACGAACTTAGAGAAAGACCTTACAACGTACAGGAAAGATATGCACAGGTTGTTTGTGGACAAATTCCCCCAGTACTCTTTTGTCACAGAACAAAGAGTTGCAGACCAAAGACGTGCAATAGTAACCAACAACAGACTTCCTGCCACAATAATTCAAAACCTTAAGGAAGAAGCTGCTAAAATTCTAGCTACGAGGCCGAGCAGTGAAGGCAACTCTATCTCAATGCCTCAAATTCGTCAGGATGATTCTGGAAGAAAAGAACCACAGGAAGACAAATCTGTGGAAATAAGAGAAACTGGTGATTTCTCAGGTGCTGATGAAGCACGTCGTGCTGAAGACATGTTTAAAGAGGCGATGGCGGAGTTCGTGGGTCTCAAAGTGAACTATAGACCAAAACTGCCCAAAATTCGAGAAACACCACTGAGCAAAAACCTTGTAAGTACTGTAAATAACATCCTACAGCAGTATATAGAAGAATCCAGTAGCATAGAGGAAACAAACACCCTCGTTTATTGCGCAGCAGTAACTGTGGTTAGGATGAACAACCAAAATCTAATACCCATCTCCAGAAGCTCTTGTAAGAATGCAGATTCAGAATACATTCCACCATGGCAACGTCGATTACAAATTGATATCCAAGAGCTAAGAAAAACCATTGGTCAACTTTCCGCATACCTCTGTAACAAAACTAAAACAAAAACTAACAGAAACTTGAGGAATGTGTTCAGGAAAATCAACACCCACACAAATGAACCCGAGCACAGAGAAAAGGTCAAAGAATACATTGACACCCAAAAACAAAAGTTGTGTGCAAAAGCAGCAAGGCTCAGGAGGTACAAAGAGTCTCGAGCTAGGAAAATGCAAAACAAACTTTTCTCCAAGAATGAGGGCCAATTCTACAGAACGCTCAAGAAAAATCGGCAAACTAAGGCAGAAGAACCTCCAAGTATGCAGGACACGGAGGACTTTTGGAAACGTATTTGGTGTACCAACACAGTCCACAATACAAACAAAACATGGATTAAGGAAGAGAAAAACAACAATGGTTATGCAGAAATGAGTTTTGATACCATAAAAGAAAGCCATGTGAGTAATGCTGTCAGGAGAACTCAAAGTTGGAAAGCACCAGGTACAGACAAAATACAAAATTTTTGGTATAAACATTTCACTTGCGTCCACAAGAAAATAGCCCAACAATTCACTTATCTAATGCATCATCCTGAAGAGTGTCCTGAATTTCTTACATCAGGAATTACATACCTCCTACCTAAGGAAGGTGGAAATGCTAAAGATCCATCATCTTACAGACCAATAACTTGTCTACAAACGATCTACAAACTTTTTACATCCATACTCACAGAAGAAATGTATAAACATATCAGCAACCATAACATTCTCACTGAGGAGCAGAAAGGATGCAAAAAGTCATCACTAGGGTGCAAAGAACAGATAATCATAGACTCCGTTGCAACACAACAGGCAATACACTCACAAAGAAACCTGTACACAGCGTATATAGATTATCAGAAAGCATTTGACTCAGTTCCCCACTCATGGTTAAAAGAGGTACTTCATGTGTACAAGATCAGTCCTGCCATAATTCATTTTCTTGAAGTTACTATGAACAATTGGAAGACAATGCTCTGCACTAAGACAGAAAATAAATGTATCATGTCCGACACAATTAAAATTGAACGTGGTATATTTCAAGGAGATTCATTAAGTCCTCTGTGGTTTTGCCTTGCAATGAATCCACTATCCAATCTTCTAAAAGCTACTGGTTTTGGATTTGATATTAAATATAACAATGGGAAACACAGAATATCTCATTTGTTTTATATGGATGATCTGAAAGTGTATGCCCACAATGAAACACAAATGAACGCCCTACTGAATTTAATAGACTCTTACTCATCTGATGTGGGAATGACGTTGGGAGTAAAGAAATGTAAGCTGCTAACAATTGAACGTGGTCGGTACACAAACTCCCAACCATATGAGCTCCATACCGGATCTTTAATTGAGGAAATGACACAAACAGAGACATACAAGTACCTTGGATTTGCTCAGAATACAACTCTGGAGCACAAGAAAATCAAACAGGAACTCACTGATAAATATACATCGAGGTTGCATCAGATTTTGCGCAGCTACCTAAATGCCAAGAACAAAATTAAAGCAATAAACACGTACGCTATTCCAACACTTGTTTATTCATTCGGAATTCTGAAATGGTCTGCTACAGAAATAGACAGCATAGAAAGAAAAACGAGAACTTTGCTCACCACCTATAGATTACATCATCCCAATTCATGCATGGAAAGGGTCACTCTCCCACGAAAATTGGGAGGCCGAGGAGTACTGAATCTTCAAGTCATGCTCCTGAATCAGATAAAGAACCTACGGAGATACTTCCATAAAAAGCAAGAAAACAGCCTTCTCCATAAAGCTGTAGTACTTGCTGACAAGTACACTGTTCTGTATCCATACAATGCCTCTGACCCACATGCAAATCACCAAGTATCCCTGCAGGAGAAAGAAAGGACATGGCGAGAGAAGACCCTCCATGGAAAATACTACAGCAATCTAAACCAACAGAGCATAGACAAGAATGCGTCGTGTATGTGGTTACAAAGTGGGCGCTTATTTGGGGAGACAGAGGGATTTGCAGTTGCTATACAAGACCAAGTAATAGCTACAAACAATTACAAAAAGTGTCCGACTCGTTGGCTGAATGGTCAGCGTACTGGCCTTCGGTTCAGAGGGTCCCGGGTTCGATTCCCGGCCGGGTCGGGGATTTTAACCTTAATTGGTTAATTCCATTGGCCCGGGGGCTGGGTGTTTGTGCTGTCCCCAACATCCCTGCAACTCACACACCACACATAACACTATCCTCCACCACAATGACACGCAGTTACCTAAATATGGCAGATGCCGCCCACCCTCATCGGAGGGTCTGCCTTACAAGGGCTGCAATCGGCTAGTAATAGCCACACGAAATTATTATTACAAAAAGTACATCATCGAAGACACCAGCGTACTCTCCGACAAATGCAGACGATGCTCCGTTCATCTCGAGACCATCGACCATATCACTGCGGGCTGCCCAATACTTGCCCCCGTAGAATACACGAGACGACACAATCTTGTCTCGGGAATCATACACCAGGCACTTGCTCAGGAAAACCAATTAATTCAGGAGCGTATCCCTTATTACAAGTACCATCCAACACCATTCCTGGAGAACGAGTCGATTAAGCTTTATTGGGACACTGCTGTAGTGACAGATAAAACAGTCAACCATAACAGGCCAGACATAATACTGGTAAACAAGAAAACTGGGACGACTTTCATTATTGACATCGCTATCCCCAATGACACCAATATTGACAGGAAGTACAGTGAAAAAATCTCCAAGTACAAAGAACTTGCAGAAGAGATAAAGAGGATCTGGAAGATGAAACTGGTACGAATAGTTCCTGTGATTCTGTCAGTCAACGGCCTCATTCCACATACACTTCACAAGAGTCTGCGAGAACTGGGTCTTCCACCGAACATCTACAGAATTATGCAACATTCTGTCCTCCTGTCAACATGCAACATTGTGCGATCGTTCCTCTCGCAAGAATGAAGATCCCGTGATCTACAGTTTTGTATATACCTGTACATCAACGTTTGTATTATAATGTGTAAATACTTTAATTATGTAAGGCACTTGGTGCATCCCGTGCCCCATTACTACCCATATTTCTTTGTGGAGAAGTGTATGAATAATAATAATAATATTTTTTGTGAAGAATAAATGTTTGCCATATATGAAATGTATTGCATTTGATTTTGATTTTATATTCCATAAGTAAATTAAGGTAAGGCTAATATTAACTTTTTATGAAAATAAATATGCTTTGCAAACTCTTTTACCTGTTATATGGATGTGGGATGAAAGGGAAGGGGGTGGGAGAGGGCCGGATTTCCACATGGGAGAATTTTCACACGAGTATGCTAGTGACAACTGACTAATGGTTATTTCACTCCCCCTCATTGAGGAGCAGGCCTACAGTCCAAAAAGGTGACACTTTAGCCAATTGTATTAGGAACTGTTTCTTTGAATAGTTTTTTAAAAGAGATTAAGTGTGCTAATTTCACTTGTTTTATTGTTCAGAGGGTCCAGGGCTCGATTCCCGGCCGGGTCGGGGATTTTAACCTTAATTGGTTAATTCCAATGGCACGGGGGCTGGGTGTATGTGTAGTCTTCATCATCATTTCATCCTCATCACGACGCGCAGGTCCCTACGGGAGTCAAATAGAAAGACCTGCACCTGGCGAGCCAAACCCGTCCTGGGATATCCCGGCACTAAAAGCCATACGACATTTCATTACTTGTTTTATTTAAGGTTTAGTCTGTTCTGGCATAAAGGCTCCTCCCCAGGGCCTACTCGCACCACACCCACTCAGGTTTTCCTCTGCTGTCCCCTTTTTATTGATCATTGTATATTTTTTTGCAATTCTTATGACAATGTTCTGTGCACTTAAAATTATCATATTTTTAAAGTTAACATAAATCTATATATTAAAAACTGCTTTTTCAGTCTGTGCAGCCATTCTTCGACCTTCCCCAGCTTCTAAATATACTCAACAGGTGGCAGACCGTTCCTAATAACTTACATGCTACTAACAGAAAACAGTTGACGTATGCACAGGCGGGAAAGTATCAAGTTGACTAGCCTTTAGTATGTCCATGAATATGGAACAGGGACAAACTCTTGAAAAAGTGGGTGTTTACTTACCCAAACCAGTATTCATTTTTTTTTTTTTGCTAGTTGTTTTACGTCGCACCGCCACAGGTAGGTCTTACGGCGACGATGGGACAGGAAAGGGCTAGGAGTGGGAAGGAAGCGGCCGTGGCCTTAATAAACCAGTATTCAAACATGGCCAATTGTGTGTTGTATTATCTTAGGCAAGATCATTTGAAAATACGCCCAAATGATCAATGAACAGTGAATATTGTTTGGAAAGAAGTATTATAAACTACATCATGAATGAATAAATTATTATGTTCATAAAACTATTGAAAAGTGCAGGCAAAACAATACGACTACAACAGGCATATCAAGACAAGTTATCTGACCTATTTATAACAAATGCTGTGGAGCAGCGCGGGTCGACTTTGAAATACATTATCATAACTTAAATGTATTTATCTTGAAGTGACTTAACAGACTGTTTTTTATTACAAGTGGTCAGCAAGCATTGCTTTGAATGAAATTAATTGATATTCCTAATCTGTTAAGATTCTTAGTTGTGATAATATAAATTAAATAAAAACATACTGTTAAGACAAAAAAAAAAAAAAAAAAGCAATTGTCTAATTCTTCTCGAAACACTTTACAGTGATTTTTCAATAGATGGGGGTGGTACCACTGGGAATGTGCTCTAAGGTGGCGGAGGAAATTAATAACCTTGCTGAGGGATGTGCAATCTGTAGTGGTATGTTACTTGATAACTTAAAGTGTTTAGATTTACCTGAAGGCAGATGATGTGGGTGGGAAGAGGTGTTTAGTGGTAGGTGTTGGTTGATTTATAAGGATACAGTTGGTGAGAAGCCTGCCTAGTGGCCATGTTAATTAAAGTGTTCAAGTCTAAAGGATCTGACACCGTGGTTAGCAGGTTCGAGTCCTGTTGGTTGAAAACAATTTTTCCATCAGAATGTTGGCTGGCAAGGTAGGAGAGGTGGTGCTGTACAATGTCTAATCATTAGAGTGAATGCCAAAAGCCTGCATTAAATCCCAAAGCTCTCCACAGTGCTCATATGGAGTGAGAGCATATGATGCTATTGACAATGATTCGTCCATCGTATGATGATGTTAAGCCTTGAGCAGACTCCTTGGTGTTATTCAACAGGAGTAGGCTATGTGCCAGAACTGGGTTTCACCCTCTCCCTTCCCACTATCATATACCACGTCATCGATAGCTTGTGTCGTGCTTTAAATATAGATATCGGTGGTTGTCTTGAACAAACTTTTAGCAAGGTAATGTGTGGTTAGTTCCGCGACTAGAAATACATTTAGATCTGCTCCGTGGACCCAAGGCGAACAGGGATTGCTCCGTTTATCAGGAGGTATTTCCAGGACTTCGTTCACCAATAGCCGGCTGCGAGACATATCTTCACGGATGGTTCTAAAATCAGAGAAAATATTGGTTGCTCTTTCGTCACTGATGATATCAGCATGAAGATCTTGCTTGCTAGTGTATCTAGTGTGTATACTGTGAAGCTTTACACCATCTTAGACGCTTTGCACTGGGTGATAAAAGAAGCCACTTTCTTATGTGTACCAATTCGTTAAGCTCTCTGCAGTCTATTGAAACCTGTTCCTCGCAACATCCACTGGTGCAGCAGAGTCATGACCTTCTAGCCATGTTAAGTGATTCTGGCACCAGAATCACTTTCGTGTGGCTTCCAAGCCACGTTGGGATTGTGGAAAACGAACTTGCGGATGAAGCTGCAAAGGAAGCTGTACTTTTACCTTTAAGACCTATCAGTGTACCTGCTCAAGATATTTGTTCTCAGCTACATCGAACCATCGTGGCGTCCCGGGAATCGGAGTCGCTAGCTATCCGAACTCTCAACAAGCTGAGAGCAATTAAGAAGACAACTACCATGTGGCAGTCCTCTTTTTGGCCTTCATGGAGAGAGACCATAGTATTGTGTAGGTCATGGACGAAGTACGCAATCTTATATCCTAAATAGGGAAAGACCCCCCAGTGTGTTCTTGTAGTGTCGACTTCACCGTGGAGCACACCCTCACAGAGTGCACCAATCTCTCTGGCCTAAGACGGAGCCTCGGCCTGCATGAAACACTCAAACGCATACTAGCCGATGATGCGACTACTACTGATCTCGTCATCCGCTTTATGTGCGACAGTGGATTAATCAAGGGTATGTAAATAATAAGTGTACTGTTACTTAGGGAACACACATTCCCTTGTGATTCATTAGTAATTTTTCGGCCTAATTCAATAATTTTTTATTTTGTACTGTTTTTTTCCAAATTCCTTCGTTGAATAAATAATTTTCTTTTATTTTAATTTTCTTTTCCACTAATTTGTTCAGAGAGGATGATTACATTGATTACCTACTTGTACTTCCTCTTAAAACAAAAATCACCACCACCACTACCACCACTTTGACCTGCCAACCAACAGAGGAGGTGAAACCTGTGGTATTGCCTTTTTATAAATTTTGTCGAAATTTACATTCCACTTTGAGTTATTTTGAAACATGATACCTAGGTAGGTGAGGGTGGAGATTTCAGTTAGGGATTGGTTATTTAGGTTAGATGGATTTGGTATCAGATGGCATCTATTTTTACAATTACAAAAGTTTATAATTTGTGTTCCAGAACATTAATTCTGATTTGCAAAATATTTAGCGATTGTTGAAGCTTATTTAAGTAGGATTGTAGGCTGGTTTGTAGGGATTGATTATTTGTTTCTAGAGCCAGGGGTATGCTAGTAAAAAATGAAACAAAAGAGTTACTTATTTCTACCCCTACTGTAGGATGGCAGGTGGTCCACCAGCTGAACAAGTAACTTTTGGGCCAGTGAAAAGTTCGATATTACTATTCAGGTATGTACAAAACATACACAATAACTTCAATGTTACAGACTGCAGACCTCACCACAACTGTCAGAGCCTGGTCCGACTATTACTGTTTACTTTCAGCAATTTTACAGGTTTTATATTTGTTTTACAGTATATTGATCATTTTTTTGTGTCCAAATCATTAATGCTTGCTGTTTACTTATCACTAGAAATGTTTTTGCACTTGGTCACAATAATAAAATACATAGTAGCATCGTTTCATTGGTTCATCTGTTGGTAGAAAATAGATCCTTGGCACTGTTCAAGAACAAAAAATATCAAACTAGCATAAAATAAAATTTTACAATTATAATCGAACACTGGCGTAGTATCCAAGATGTATATAAAATTAAAGTATTTCCTTGTACCATTTTATCTTGACACTATTATATTTTACTGAATTTGTTACAAGAATAATGATGAGCAATAAAACACAGCTGGTGGAGAATATTTTCACACCTTTTTTTAAGGTCATGCTTCTGTCACCGATCATTTCAAATTTCACCATTTTAAGTTTTTGACAATGAGCTAATAAGCTGATGTCCACAATACACATGGCCCAGAAAAAAGGTCTAATGGTTTTTGAAATTAAAAACAAGAAGATGTACTTAAATATATGTTGATATATTTATTCATTCATTCATTCATTGAAAAAAAAAGAATTTTGCCATTTAATAATGACCAGAAAGAAATGTCTTGGAACAACAATTAAGTTTTTAAAATAACACCCTCCTAACGATGTCCATTGTTTCTCATGCACTCCTCAAACCAGCTTCTGAAGTTCTCCATAACGCGCTGTTACCATATCTACCGGTATCACCAAAATTTCATGAAAAATTGCTTCCTGGAGATCATTTGTTGTGCAGGGTTTGGCCTTATAAACCCTCCCTTTAAGGTAGCCCCAAAGAAAATAATCACATGCCTGGAGATCGGGCAAACGATCAGGCCACAGAACATCACTACAATGGAAAATGACATGTCCAGGGAACATGTGGCTTAAAACTGCCTTTGAAGCCCTAGATGTGTATGTTGTCACACCATCGTTCTGGAACCAAAGTTGACATGAATCAATATGGCGTTTGTGTAGTTCTGGTGCCAGAAAGTTACTTAACATTGCAATATAGTGATCTGAATTCACTGTAACAGTATGATCACATTCATGAAAAAAATATGGTCCAATTATCCCAAACCTGCTCACACCATAAGGTCACACGTTCACTGTGAAGGGGATGCTCATACAGGATGTGTGGATTCTTATCTGATCAGTATCAAAAGTTCTGCTTATTTACATAACCAAACAGATGGAAATGAGCCTCATCACTCATCATTTCCAGCATTTTCGCTGAGAAAGCTCTTTGATCTTCGCAATCACAAGGACTCAACTTCTGTGTAGCCACCAGTTTGTAGGGGTGAACTAGGTTGTTCACCGAGCCTTCAGCATACCTAAGTCCAAGAAAGATCTAAAGAACGAACTTAACACAATTCGCGGAATTGCAAAATACAACGGCTTCAGCAATCATTTTATAGAAAGGATAATCAATAAACACAAACATCGCCCTACAACTACCCTCAAAAAAGAAGTGACTAAACCTCTAACATTTTCCACCTTCACGTTCAACAATGATATCTACAAGTTAACCAATATCTTCAAGAAACAAGGCGTTAAAATAACCTTCAAAACCAACAATAAGAACACGAACGTCTTACACAATACTTCACACATCAACAAGACCAGCAGTTTTTTAAAATCAGGAGTTTACAGGATCAAATGCAACACCTGTGAAAAATCCTACATCGGACAGACCGGTAGAAACTTCAATACCAGATACCACAAACACACTAATGCAATAAAATACAACAGGTTTTCAGCCATCGGCCAACACATGCATGATTATAACCATTATTTCACCAATATCGAACAGGACATGGACATCCTCGAATTAGCAAACAAAGGCCCTTTACTCAACATAATGGAAAATTACTACATACACCTAGACCAATACTTCAACGCCAGTCACAGTCTCAATGAAATCTCAGAGAAACCCAACATACTCTTTGATCTATTCATCACTTTCCTCAGAAACAATAATGCAGCCAACCAAAACTCAATCCTAAGTCTAATCAAAGGTACTTTTCCGAGACAATTACCCTTTCTCCCGCACCCTTCAGCCCCGCCTTAAAAGCTCCCCACCCCCACCTCACCCCAAGCCACCCCCACTCTTCCTAACCCCCTCCTAACCCGCACGCGCCTGTCCTCCTCTCTGCCCACACTTCTCTCCCCGCCACCAATCGCACACCATCAGCTACACTACACACACTGCAGCGTGAGGTAAGCATCCTTTCACTTTATGTTAACCTTTTCCTATCTCCATTTTTTGTTTTTACCGACTTTCTCCATTTAAACAGGTCCAATTTGGTTTCCGCTAAGAACTGAGAATCAATATATCCACACGCAGTTTCCACCTTCTTCTCAACCAGAAATTCAAAAATAACTTCACGTCCAACAATCAACAACGCAACCGATCAACACAGCTTTAATACACCAAATGCCTAATTTCTCCGCTTAAGTGATCAGTGTCAAGCCGACTCGACATAAAAAGAGTATCACTCTTTACTCTCCAGACTTTGTACATACTTGTATATATGTTTATATGTGTTATTTTACATTGATTCTTTAGTATGAGGACTACTGACATCCAAGAGGTTATATTTTTACAACTCTAAGCACCCCACTTGTACTTTGTTCCAAACTTGTTTGTATATATATTATTATTTACTACTCACCTGTACCATACTAACATTTCTCATCTCATTACCACACTTCACTTTATAAATTATAAATCCATACGAATATTACAGTTAAAAATAACATGTTTTAGGATTCGACAAAAACTTATGTATGCTTTAATATGGCTGATGATGACCCCTAGGTGGGTTGAAACTAGTTCCATGTAATTTATAACATTGTAAATACATATTAGTACTGAATAGGTGGAAACATTTACTGTGTTACTATTCATATGTCATTCTCAGTTCAGTACGGACCAACAACATGAAATTCATAACCCTTGATTCTATTTGGATGTCGATGCAGTTGTTCTAAAATTGTTAACCCACAACATTAATGTTTCTCGGCTGGGAATTCAGCCATGTGGACCCACACTGAAATGTTGCTGGAATCTTTGCTGTATAACATAAAAATTGTCTCTATAGCAAATGCCAAATGTGTAGTGTTCCACAGCTTCATCATGGATAAAATGATGTGGAAAGTGGAGTGAATACCCTCTCTCCCATCTGTATGTGCCTCTCCTAATCGAAGCTACAGACAGTCTAAAAATGACAGATCTTTTTACCGGACCCTGCAGAACTTCACAAGCTGGTTTTTAATCAAGAGATGTGACAATACTTATTATGTGAAATATATATAACTCCAAACATAATAAACTTTCTACTAGATTCCTACAATATATTATGGGACTTTTTAAAATTCTAAGGACTACAAATCCAATTTCAATATGCATACATCATCATTATAGACTGTTATGCCTTTCAGCGTTCAGTCTGCAAGCCCTTGTGTATTTACTAAAACGTTGCCACAATCCTGTACTTGCAACTAGTGCTGTAGCCTCATTTACTTCTATACCTCTTATCTTCAAATTGCTAAAAACCGAGTCTAACCATCGTCGTCTTGGTCTCCCTCTACTTCTCTTACCTTCCATAACAGAATCCATTAATCTTCTAGATAACCTATCCTCCTCCATTCGCCTCACATGACCTCACCACCGAAACCAGTTTATGCGTACAGCTTCATCCATTGAGTTCATTCCTAACTTAGCCTATATCTCCTCATTCCAAGTACCCTCCTGCCATTGTTCCTACATGCTTCTACCAGCATTCACTCTCACTACTTTCATGTCCGTTACTTCTAAATTATGAATAAGATATCCTGAGTCCACCCAGCTTTCACTCCCAAAAAGCAAAATTGGTCTGAAAACAGACTGATGTAAAGATAGTTTTGTCCAGGAACCGACTTCCTTCTTACAGAATACTGTTGATTGCAACTGCGAGCTCACTGCATTAGCTTTACTGCACCTTGATTCAAGCTCACTTACTATATTACCATCATGGGAGAGCACACAACCTAAATACTGGAAATTATCTACCTGTTCCAGCTTTGTATCACCAATCGGACATTCAATTCTCTTGGCTCTCTTACCTACTGACATCAACTTGGTCTTCGAAAGGCTAATTTTCGTACCATACTCATTGCACCTATTTTCAAGTTCCAAGATTTTAGACTGAAGGCTTTCGGCACAATCTGCCATTAAGACCAAGTCGTCAGCATAGGCCAGACTGCTTACTACATTTCCACCTAACTGAATCCCTCCCTGCCACTTTATACTTTTCAGCAGATGATCTATGTAAACTACGAACAGCAAAGGTGAAAGATTACAGCATTGTCTAACCCCTGTAAGTACCCTGAACAAAGAACTCATCCTACCATCAATACTCACTGCAGCCCAATTGTCAACATAAATGCCTTTGATTGATTTTAATAATCTACAGTTAATCGCTTAGTCCCCCAGTATGGCAAACATCTTTTCCCTCAATATCCTGTCATATGCTTTCTCTAGATCTACGAAACATAACTGTCTATTCCTCTCATAGCATTTTTCAATTACTTGGCGCATACTGAAAATCTGAACCTGACAGCTCCTCTGTGGTCTGAAACTACACTGGTTTTCATCCAACTTACTCTCAACCACTGATCGCACCCTCCCTTCCAAGATGCCAATGAATACTTTGCCTAGTATACTAATCAATGAGATACCTCGATAGCTGTTGCAATCCTTGCTGTTTACTTGCTTATAGATAGGTGCAATTACTGCTTTTGTCCAATCTGAAGGTACCTTACCAACACTCCATGCTAATCTTATTATTCTATGAAACCATTTCATCCCTGCCTTCCCACTACAGTATACTTCATCATTTCAGGTCTAATTTAATCTATTCCTGTTGCTTTATGACAATGGAGTTTATTTACCATCCTTTCCACTTCCTCAAGCGTAATTTCACCAACATCATTTTCCTCCTCCCCATGAGCTTGGTTGTTTGCGACATCACCAGGAAGATTTCCGCTTATATCGAGGAGATTTTCAAAATATTCCCTCCACCTGTCCAGTGGTTCTCTGGGATCTATTATGAGTTCACCTGAATTACTCAAAACACTGTTAATTTCCTTTTTCCCTCCCTTCCTAAGATTCTTTATTACTGTCCAGAAAGGTTTCCCTGCTGCTTAACCTAGCCTTTCCAGGTTATTACAAAATCTTCCCATGACTTCCTTTTGGATTCAACAACTATTTGTTTCGCTCTGTTTCTTTTATCTACGTACAAATCCCTGTCTGCCTCAGCCCTTGTTTGGAGCCATTTCTGATAAGCCTTCTCTTTATGTTTACAAGCTGCTCTCACTTCATTATTCCACCGAGATGTTCATCTTTTCCCAACTTTACACACAATTGTTCCTAGGCATTTCCTTGCTGTTTCTACTACAGCATCACTGTATGCCACCCATTGTCTTTCTATATCCTGAACCTGCTACTGTCCATTGTGTGGAACTTCTAATTAATCGTATCCATGTACTTCTGTCTAACTTCCTTGTCCTGGAGATTTTCTGCCCTTATTCATTTGCAGACAGATTTAACTTCCTCTATCCTAGGCCTAGAGATAATTAGTGCACTAAAGATCAGATAGTGGTCTGTATCATTGAAAAATCCCAGGAAAACTCGTACATTCCTAACAGATTTTCTGAATTCAAAGTTGGTTAAGATATAGTCAATCATGGACCTTGTACCCCTACCCTCCCATGTGTAGCAGTGAATAGCCTTAAGCTTGAAGAATGTATTCATAACTGGTAAACCCATACTAGCACAGAAATCCAGCAAACACTTCCCATTCCTATTAGCTTCCATATCTTCCCCACATTTACCAATCACCCTTTCGTATCCTTCAGTTCTATTCCCAACTCTCGAATTGAAATCACCCATTAGCACTATCCTATCCTTGCTGCTGACCCTGACTACGATGTCACTCAATGCTTCATAAAACTTGTCAAATTCATCCTCATCTGGATCCTGACATTGTGAATACACTGAGACATTTCTCGTCCTAATTCCTCCGACTGCCGAATGTACCCACATCACTCGCTCATTTACGTGTCTTAACAGAAATAATGTTGCGTTCAAGAGTATTCCTGATGAACAGCCCTGTCCCACACTCTGCCCTTCCCTTTTTAACACCCGTCAGATACACTTTATAATCTCCTATTTTAACATTTTATTATTATTTTTTTTCATTTTACAACATTTTGACTCATTTCTCACAATGTTTTTTAAAAACCGTTATAACAAACTATATTAAAAATGAACCTTTTTATCACATCTGAATGTAACATTCTGATGTTTAGATAATATGTACATTTCATCTCATATCATCCAATGTAGCTGAAGATGGCCGAAGAAGGCTGAAACTTGTCCTAATTATGTAACGATTTTTTGCAATTTAAAAAATGGTATATAAATGTAGGTGGACAATTACATAACTATATTCTATTCCATTGTCAATTTTCAATATAGAATTATGATCAAGTTGATCATTTGGAAAAGTATGGTAGGATGGAGTGAAATGAAGTAATTCAAGTTTTGAATAAATTAGATGAAAATTAACTAAAATCTGGAAGAATGGGGAAATTACTAATAATACAAAAATCCATCTTGTTGAAACTCATGTATTCTCTGTTTTCTCATATGACTATGAGACCTAGACCATAAAAGCTTTGGACAAAACATGTGTTGATGTCTTTGAAATGTGGTACTGGCTTAGAATCCAATGCCAGAAGCTTAAGATTTTAAAACACCTTTCTTCTCATATCAGTGAAAGAATACTGCAGTTATCTGGACAATTGCGAGAAGACCTGGAGAAAATCTAGAGAAATTAGACATGATATAGGCTTTCGGGCTTATGCCATGTCAAGAAAATAAGGTGAAATTAGGGTGAAATTAAAATAAGAGAAATTATTCGTGGAAAGGAAGGTTGAGGGCAGTAGACTGCAACCGAATGTATAGGACAAGTGAAGACTATCACCGGTTTATCTTTCCAATGTGCCCTTAGTAAAACCAAAAATCGTCTGGGATGGCGAAGCTACGGCAGTAACCAGCAATGTCAGTGTAGTCATGACACCCAGAAATGAATAAATCAGTTCTTTTCTTTTCCTTTTTACAATTCGCTTTTATGTCGCACTGATACAGATAGGTCTTATGGCAGCAAAAATCTGTTTGTGATGATGATGATGAGGAGATGATAATTTCATCACACCAAACTACTACTACCGAGATGGTATTTATCTTCAATAAGTGAAGGGAAATCTGATGTACAGCAGAAGGAATGAGTGTGCACAGTGCATGTGTGACCAAGTACCTCGAAGTACATGGCCTCTTTCTCGTGAACTAATCAGCCCATTAACCTGGGATTTGTGCTAAATGAATCGTTGAACTACCGTCTCCTACTTTTCTAAATAAAATTTCTGAGGCAATGATAACATTAGTTTTTATTCCATCCTAAGACAACCCTTGCAAAAACAAGAATACCATTGTCATTCTGTCTAAAATATGTTTTTTTTTTTTTTTAAAAGAAAGAAGCCATACTTTTAGTGTCGTCTCAGTTAATACAACTTTAAAGCTTTTGTATCTGTTGAAACACTAATTATAACACATATAACATTATAACATACCTGTAAAAAGTATTTATTATTATTAGTGTGTCATTTTTGTTTTAAGTATGAGTAGTCCTAGTGGTGGAGAGTTCACCAATCTGTAATTTATTTGGAAGTGTAAACTTTTTAATCGGTTTGTGAAATACTATAAAGACTTTTGCCCAGTTTACAGGGGAGTTTATTCGTTCTTCCTCTTTGAATGATCAGAGTTCAATCTTTCGGTGTGAATGGTGCTTCTGCTCCAGCAGTCTTCATGAAGACAATTGATTTTGGTCATGGTTTTTTTCCCTAGGTATATTGGCAGTACTAATGGGCTTCCTTGTGATTCTAATGGACTTGCTCTTCCCAGATGAGACAACAATATTCTTTGGAAATGATCCTCTGATAGTTTATAATGAATCGTATAAAAGTAAGTATGGAATAAAAAGTAACTCTCGATGTTCATTGTTTGTTACTTGTCAGCTGTACTACACTTCTGTTGTTTTAATCCGTAGCCTCTGCGGAGATCCAGAATTTGATGGAGAAACAGAAAGATGATATGCCATCCGATGTAATGGAAATGAATCCAGAATACGAGGGTGTTAATTCTAACCGTCAACAAGAAGATACTCAGGTAATATAGCATAGACACATAATTTAGACTTGAACCAGAACTTGGTTAACTTAGGGTGCAGAAACATGCTTAAGGGAACAAAAGAATTCATCATCATTAGTCTTCAGTTCATTTCCCGGATACTGTTGATAAGCCTCTTCCCCTCTCTTTTACTCATGAATGTTGTGTTTCAGTGTCCTTTCCATAGCTGCAATATCAGTCTTGACCCTAGCCATCTAGCTGGCTCCGAGTGCACTTAGGCTATTCTTGTTGGCTTCATCCTCATCACGTGTCTGAACCATTATAGTCTGGATGTGCTGTAATTTTTCTTTTCGTCTTCTCTCCTAGCTGTAAATGCAGGTGAACTTCAACTGTTCCCCTCAGTTCGGGGTCGGTGAATATGGAGAGAGTACTCTCTTCGTTGGTGTACTATCTCTTCTGTAATATTTTGTTTCTTGAACAGCTCTTCACAAAATCTTTTCCACATAGCTCTTGATCTTCCTTCATCAGCTGTTGGTTCAATTCCCAAGACTCGATGAACCAGATGATTTTCATTTCTCCATTGGACATGACCATACTTCATTTGGTCAATCTCGGATTTCTTTAAGATATTAGTGACGTCCATTGACTCTCGAACATGTTTGTTCTTGACCCTATCTTTGACGGTTCCACCCATTGACCAGCAGGCATTGGCTGGTTTTGTCTAGCTAGCCTTGCCCATGTCATTATGGATCTCACCCTTGTCTTGTAGATCTTTCCTTTTAGTTTAGCCAGCATTCTTTTTGCATAAAACATCATTAGTTCTTTTAGATATAAGTAGCCTATCCTCATACAAATAGTTCAACTAATTTTTCAATTCTTTCATCCTCCTTACTGGATTTTTTGAAAACAAAAGAAGACGTGTTTCTTTATTTTTAAAGGAGATTCTAAATACCAATTTTCACATCCGTAACATCTTTAATTTTGACTGTACCTTTTGAAACAAACAGCATTCTTTTGTCGCACGGTACACCCTGATTCAATGTTTCACATCACTGCTGTCACTTGGGTGTTGATTACAGAACCCAGAACCTTTATCAGGGACTCGCCAGCAAGAAAAATTGCACATAGTGGGCCAAACTGCAATGAATTTTGGAAGTGCTGTCTAACTGTTGTTTAATTTTATCACACACACACACATCTGTTAAGAAGACTCCATATTTGCAGGTTCTTCACTGAAGAAAAATTATTATAACTAGTGATATATTTGCAGGTTGTGCTGATCAGACGTTCTACACTTCGTAAAGCTCAGAAGATGCTATTTCGAAAACCGGCTCCTCCAATTCCTCTTCCAGAATACGACTCTGAGTACTCAAAGGTTACTTTACCTGAGTAAGTACTGTTTTCCATAATTAACTAAAGATTATACATTTCCAAAAGAGCTTCATTTATATTCCTGAAGAAACTGAAGATTTTACTTTTATGAAACTAGTGATAATTATGATTATCTTAAGTAAAGGAAATTGAACCAATTTATATGAATGCACCATTGCATAGAAACTAACATGAACACAAGATTTTCCAAGGCTTTTTATACGTAATTGAGACAGAATTGCGTTCCTGCTTTCAACCAAATTACACTGTTGGTGTATGACAGCATTGTTGGTAACTAATTTGGTCAATGGTCGAATGTCTCATAGTGAGATTATTTACGTTTTCAGTATTGTGTTGTGTTAGTTGCCACCTCATAGAAACATTAAAAATTGATCAGTTCTATGACACAAACAAGTGATGTTGGCAATGCTACAGTGAAGTGAATCTGAGAAACTGGGTCCCTTTTATAGCTAAAGGAAAAGAAGAGAAGATACACCAAAAATTGAGATATAAGTTGGACTTACATTACAGCTGTTTGGACCGACCGACCGACTTAGAATTAGTTAAGTCACTATCACAGCCAAGCTGTTAGTTTTATATGTTCTATACCCACAGCTGTTTTCAAACAAAACAAGAATTTGTAAATGAGATTTTATGACTGTAATTATAGAATCCAATAGTACATTTTTGAACATAATCAGGATCCTGATTTGATTTTGAGGTGCAATTGATGGCTGATGATGCCTGACAAACGGGCGAAACATGTTCCAATTAGACAATTGTAATAAGGATTAGGTCCTAACTATAAGTAATTACATGTATTGAACAGGTGGTTTGTTCAAATAAACATTTGCATTTTCAGAATTATAATGAATTTCAATACGGACCCACAATGAAAATGATTACTTGTAATATTAAATCCAACCAGGCTAATATAAAGCAAATAAGTATCTCAACCTCAAAGTTAAAATCAGCAAAATTTTTAAAGACATAAGTTTCCGAAAATATTGTTTAAAAGTTAGATTAGTTCCAAAATTGTTAAAACCAGTTCAAAGAAAAAGCATTCCAACTACCATTCTAATTGGTACCCAAAATAAAGTCAATGAAATCTGGTTAAATAATGAGATCAAGTTGCTTTACAAAAAGAAGTCATTCCGTAATTTACAACTATACCGTTCACATTTATCTATCTCCTATTACTTATCCCCATTAGAATGGAATTCTTTCCAAATGTACGCTAATAATAAGTTGACATATTAAGCAAGAAACAAAAAATGTTAGACAGCAAACTCGCTCACCTTAAAGAAACCAAACCGAAATTATCTGAACAAAACACAGTAATAAAAAAACCCATTTCACCTTTAAATAACATTCCTACCATAGTTAATTTATCAAACATTTGTTTCTTAAAATCTTTTTGGTGTCAATACAGAACAGCATGTATGAGATTGATCAATTTGCTTTACATCGCACCGTTTTTCAGATAAAGAAATGTATCTTCTCAACAAAGGTTTAAAATTCAATTGGCCCAGTTCACGCAAGGAAAATGATGTTATCACTGCAATAGCGGAGGTTGAGTCCAATATAGCAAAACTTCCTTTGAAACAACAGAACGCCACTAGATAAGAAATAAAAAAGAAACTCCCCACCTTGGTCAAGGAAATACACTGACTGACAGAGCAAATGCAACACCAAGAAGGAGTGGTCAGAACTTTATGCCAATTGCAGGGTAGACTGACGTCACTGAGGTATGCTCATGATGTGAAATGCGCCGCTGTGCTGCGCACGTAGCGAGCGATAAATAGGACACGGCGTTGGCGAATGGCCCACTTCGTACCGTGATTTCTCAGCCGACAGTCATTGTAGAACATGTTGTCGTGTGCCACAGGACACGTGTATAGCTAAGAATGCCAGGCCGCCGTCAACAGAGGCATTTCCAGCAGACAGACGACTTTACGAGGGGTATGGTGATCGGGCTGAGAAGGGCAGGTTGGTCGCTTCGTCAAATCGCAGCCGATACCCATAGGGATGTGTCCACGGTGCAGCGCCTGTGGCGAAGATGGTTGGCGCAGGGACATGTGGCACGTGCGAGGGGTCCAGGCGCAGCCCGAGTGACGTCAGCACGCGAGGATCGGTGCATCCGCCGCCAAGCGGTGGCAGCCCCGCACGCCACGTCAACCGCCATTCTTCAGCATGTGCAAGACACCCTGGCTGTTCCAATATCGACCAGAACAATTTCCCGTCGATTGGTTGAAGGAGGCCTGCACTCCCGGCGTCAGCTCAGAAGACTACCATTGACTCCACAGCATAGACGTGCACGCCTGGCATGGTGCCGGGCTAGAGCGACTTGGATGAGGGAATGGCGGAACGTCGTGTTCTCCAATGAGTCACGCTTCTGTTCTGTCAGTGATAGTCACCGCAGACGAGTGTGGCGTCGGCGTGGAGCAAGGTCAAATCCGGCAGTAACTGTGGAGCGCCCTACCGCTAGACAACGCGGCATCATGGTTTGGGGCGCTATTGCGTATGATTCCACGTCACCTCTAGTGCGTATTCAAGGCACGTTAAATGCCCACCGCTACGTGCAGCATGTGCTGCGGCTGGTGGCACTCCCGTACCTTCAGGGGCTGCCCAATGCTCTGTTTCAGCAGGATAATGCCCGCCCACACACTGCTCGCATCTCCCAACAGGCTCTACGAGGTGTACAGATGCTTCTGTGGCCAGCGTACTCTCCGGATCTCTCACCAATCGAACACGTGTGGGATCTCATTGGACGCCGTTTGCAAACTCTGCCCCAGCCTCGTACGGACGACCAACTGTGGCAAATGGTTGACAGAGAATGGAGAACCATCCCTCAGGACACCATCCGCACTCTTATTGACTCTGTACCTCGACGTGTTTCTGCGTGCATCGCCGCTCGCGGTGGTCCTACATCCTACAGAGTCGATGCCGTGCGCATTGTGTAACCTGCATATCGGTTTGAAATAAACATCAATTATTCGTCCGTGCCATCTCTGTTTTTTCCCCAACTTTCATCCCTTTCGAACCACTCCTCCTTGGTGTTGCATTGTCACTGTCAGTCAGTGTAAATACCAACTCTGATCTCACCCTTTTAAAGTTAACCCATGAACTAAACACCAAAATAAACTATAATAATATCATTGTTACTAAAGCGGATAAAGGAGGGACCACCATTTTTATAAACAAGAAAGATTACAGTAGAAAAACTGAAGGATTTTTTTCATGTATGTCTTATTTAATTGTAAATTATAGTTAAAATTCAACAGAATTTAAAAACACTACATAAAAACTCAACGTTTCTGCTTAAGGAACAAGAGTATCAAAAGTTAATTAACATGAATCCAAATTTACCCACAGTAAAAGCATTGCCTAAAATTCATGAAAAAGAAATACCCATTCGACCAATCATCAATAGTAGAAATAGCCCTACATATTACACCCTTCCGGGCTTCGAATAGACGACCCATGCATAAGACTGCCTCTGCGTAACCTGGTACACAACCACAGATGAGACTATAGTGAAGAGCGGCTCGGAATTGCCTAACGAGCTTCGAACCGCTCCCCCTCCTACTTTCTGTGCTGGCCTCGGCAGCTCGAGCACTTGGGAAGTGGTACGTTCGCAAGAAAAAAAAAAAAAAACAACAAATAGTTAAGATGGAGCCTTATGTAATAACTAGCGATGTACCCGTGCTTCGCTACGGTATTCTACATTGTATTCGAATATCGAAGTAAATAGTGTACATGCAGTAAATAAGATTGTTTTAAAATTGCATGTCTCTTAGCATTATCCGAGAAAGAGCATGGGGTGGTCCCCGTACGTTGTTTCCAATGTAAAGTGTTTGTTACGGATTTGTGATATAATGGCAGGCTCACTTGCCTACTGCCATTCACAATCGAGTTGGGAAGTTTACATTATAATTGCAGGCCCCATTGCCTACTACGCGGACAGAATCGATTTGGGGAGTTTTTGTTAAAATGGCAACCCCCCTTTCCTACTTCCAGACAGATTACAGTTGAGGAGTTTCTATTATAATGGCAGGCAATTACCCTACTATCACTCGAAATTTAGTTGTGCAGTTATCATTATAATGCCAGGCCCATTTTCCCACTGCCAGCCAGCTTACTGCCAGTCTCACTAAGTTGGTGAGTTTCTATCAAAATAGCAGGCCACTATGCCTAATGCCAGTCACATTTTAGATGAGGACATTTCTTTATAATGGCGGGCACCCTTGCCTACTGCCAAACACAATCGGGTAGGGGAGTTAAAAAAAACTGCATGCTCACTTGCCTTCTGCAAGTCAAATCGAGAAGTGAACTATTCATTACAATTGTAGGCCTTCTTTACTAATGACAGTTACACAGGAGTTGGGGAAGGAACCCTTTCCTACTGCCAGTCAAAGTCGGTGTGTGGAGTACTGATTACAATAGCAGACCCACTCTTTCTCGATCGCTACAAATCGACATCACTGAATATATATAGATCGACATACGAAAGTATATGCGTGTTTAAAATATTGAAGACCTTCATTTACAGATTAACCGCTACTAAACGTACGTCATATCGACAAAGGATTATACCATAAGACACGCCGGATTTAGTGGCCTAAATGGCTGGTCCTATGATATGTCATCTATTCTTGGGTCAAATTGAGTTAGAAACGTGGAACAGGGTAAAGGTTTTGTAAGGTTATCTCACATTACATTACTTTTCGGATAATTATGTGACAGCTACATACATAGCATTTGGCTCACATATGGCTACTGGGTGGGCCAATTTTCGTGAAGAGTTTGATGATTCTGTATTTGATATAAGTAATTGAAAGTATGAATTATGCATGTGAAAATTCCAAATTGACTTAACATTGATTAATAGAGAAAAATCAAACGTAAAAGGGATACAGATACGGCAAAGGTCATAAGACCAAGGTTGTAGATCATTCCAAATTGAATGGAGATTGTGCAATCCGTTATGTGATAGGAATTTCCGAAGGTCTGCACTATCATTAAAATTGCCTGCATATTTCGATATTCTTCGCGGATAAAAAATGAAAAATTTAATGATCTTGGATGTTTTCCGTTCGTTACAGGCTAAAACGTATAATTTTGTCAAATTTCAATTATCTTCTTTTTCTTTTGGCAGATAATGCAGCAATCTGGATTTTGAGCGAGGCAGGTAAAAATTAGGACTTTCAGGAAACTAAACCAAAAATTATGGAGAATGTCATTATTACCCCTTAAACGGAAAGCTGTACGAAAATTTCGCCAAAATAGTCAGTGTAGAGGCACACAGTCGTTACGATTTAATTTATATAGATAAGGAATCTGCTCCATGTAAAACACCTTTTGGGCTATGTCCCCTGGACTTAACCTGCAAAAGTGACCATTCATGATATCTCCCTTATGAATCCTCCTGACGAAAAAATGCACACGAAAAAAAGGTTTAGAGGTGGAATTCCATCACGTTTGGTCGATTTCCAGTCAGGTTGGTCTTGTTCTGTATATATTGTGGAAGAGTAAAATCACCATTTTGGTTCCCTATAAACCGCCAGTCCATTCCGGAACATGAAATGTTATTTACGTTTAAAACCTACCTTTGGACAGGTGGATGCTAAATTTAAATTTTGGTTCGAATGTCTTCAGTAGTTTTCAAGTTGTAAGGAATACGCTTTACACGCACCCGCTCGTGAGTTAAGTCTGATGGGACTTGTACAGAAAAACGGTCCGTTAATGGTATCTCCCTTATTAATCCTCGTATCGAAATGATGCACATGAGAAAAAAAGGTTTAGAAATTAATTTCTACCAAGGCAGGTAGTTTTAAATTAACGTTGGTTGTGTATATTTTGTGGAAGTGCAAAATCACTGTTTCGGTTTCGTATAAACCCCCAGTCAGTTCACGGATTTAGAAACAATATTTGCCCTAAAACCTATCAAGGACAGGTGTATTCTAGATATGAGTCTTGGTGGAAATACATCCAGTAGTTTATAGCACTCGCGTACATACGGCGTAATTAAGGAAGAAAATAATACAGTTAAGAAAGTTGAAAGTAATAGAAAATGGATTATAACTGAGGACAGCCGGATAACGACAAATATGTAAATGCCAAGTTAATGTATTGGAAAATCAAATGCCCCTCAATAAATTATGCTAGTGTGAGTTATGGATATAATAAAGCGGTAACAGAGGAGAAATTTAGGTCCAGTGATTCCTAGCTAAACAAATAATAAGAAGATGACTAATGGTGTTATTACTTAATCTATTCGAGGGCGGTTATAACATCCAACGATATTCCGCCAATATCCCGCAGATAGGCCGATTGACGCCTCTCTTGCCTTCTACCCAAGGAACAACCACGAATTTAAAAGCATGATGAGGAAAATGGCAATACGTTACTTCCCTGCTGGCATGCAGTCAGAGACGTTGCTATGGTAACCTGTAGGTTCGTTGTCGGTCTGTCGGTCACTCAATGCAGAGCATGATACCAGCGGAAAATTGTAAATTTTCCGTCATTTGAAGAGTAAGGTAAATTATGAACATAACGAAAGTTGTTTATAATGAAGAGACGTTTCACGTACGGTAAACGAAGTTTACAGAAAATCAATAGTATAAGAGAAAATGGAGGAAAACCATTCTGGTTTTCCTATAAACCCCCCATCCATTCAAAGATTTTAAAATGATATGCATATTGAAACCTTCCCTGGGATGAGTATACTCTAAATATGAAGTTTGGTTGAGATCTATCCAGCCGTTTCGTAGTGATGGTGGAAAAACCATTCAGGTTTTCCTATAAACCCCCCGTGTATTCAAAGATTTTAAAATGATATGCATATCGAAACCTTCCCCGGGATGAGTATACTCTGAATATGAAGTTTGGTTGAGATCTATCCAGCCGTTTCGACGTGATGGTGGAACAGACAAACAGACAGACAAACAGACACGAAACGTAAAAACCACCGATTCGGCCTTGAGTTGACCTAAAACGGATAAATATCTGAAAAATCGGCAAAACAAAACAAATTACAGACAGCGGACCCCCTACAATTTTATTTATATAGATATGAAAGTAGGATTCTCTGGGTTCAACTGCCTACTGGATACTGCTTAGCACTGCTACAAATGACAAGAATCATATAATGGGGGTTACGAATACTAATTTATTCAAAAATGACATAATTAAAAAAAATACATCCCTATACAATGAACTCTCCGCATACGGGAGGAAAAGAAAATAACTAACACTTTAAATTCGACTTGCCTGAGGGCAAGAAGTAAGTATAAATAACCACCTAATCGATTAGGTGGTTATTTATACTTACTTCTTGATTAAACATCGATACGGTCATGAAATGGACAACTTGTAATTGCCTGAGGGCGTCGTCTGCACAAAGGTATAATTGAGGTTTTGCGACCACTATCATCTATCTTTCCCTCATTAGTTCATACCGTTGTCATTACATTTTAATATTCTGTTGATCACACTCGCACCGTGATATGAGCTGATGTCCCCCTACTTGATACATACTGTTCTTAGCACGTAATTAACCGGTTCCTGCACTACATGATTACCATATTAAAAGAGATATTTACATAATACATGGACAAAAACACACATCCCATTGAGCTAAACCCCGGACTTCCCTTATCTGCCACCAGGACAAACAACGTTGAACATTGGTTCTGCTTGAACTCAAACAAAGCACACATCATGCATAAATGGGGCCCTTCTTGTAAGAAAAAAACATGGTTATCACTGTCTTCTGCCCCGGCGCAACTTAATGGAAGCTTGCCCAAGGTGGCTCATTCTGACCCGGGGCTCGAACTGGACGACTCCCAACGGAGAGGTACACTCCTGAAATCCCTAAACTAGATATGGTCTCATACTACTGGATGTTGGGGGAGATCCATAATCATTTATTAATTACCTTCAAAATCGCCGTGATATTATCATTGCATAAGTGTTCTTAGCTGAACCATTTAAAACAAACAAACGAGCATGGTGTGGAGGCCTAGAGCCGAGTCTTACGACAATAGCCCGGCAGGGCCACTCTGTCGCGAAGGGAGAGGAGCAAACACGCACAAAAAAAGAAGGTCAGGTCATTCGCTTTCGTACTACCATCACTCATTCATTGGCCACGCCAGATTTTTCTCTCAATTACAATGTCCAGCCCTCCTTTCTCGGGTATGGCCCACTTCATTTGTTTATTCATCTTACCGCAGAATTCCCAAGAGATACTCATTTACTCTCTACCTTCTCATTCTTATCGTTGAGCGCCGAATGTGCGCAACATCACTTCCAAATTATCTCATCGTAACATTATCTGGGCGTTCGGACCTCTCATTACATCTCATATCGCGTATCTTCTTTCCTTGGGCATAGGACTCTCATGATTCCTCAGTTCCATGCTTCTCATCCTCTTCGCTCAGCGCCCAAAGTTATGCACATTTTATATTTTGACCACACATTAAAGACTCTGGCTTCCCTGGGTCTCATGCCGGTTACAGACAAAAACTCCAGACAATTCTGGTTAAATAATCAAGAACCACGGAAAACTTGCAAACACAATTTACACCATGAACCTCACAATTATACCTAAATAACACATTTATGTACCTCACTCGGTCAGGATCTCTTCTCTCTTGCTGCACATGCAATTATTATATGTATAAGCTCGCATGCATCGTCTGACTGACCCATGAGTTTCCCCAGCTTATACGATAGCCATCTTGGACATTAGCTAACAGCCTTCGGACATGGGTTTCCCTGCTCATCAACACTATTGTTCCAACCACCCCTAGGGGAACTCAAATATTCTCCTATCCTTGTTTCCCATACTTGCTAGGATATTCTACATATTACTAACGATAATCCCTCACGATAAACTAATCATTAAGAGAAAAATGGGTTGTCCAGGGAGTTAGCTCCCTTGAATTTACGTTAACATGATCAAGAACAATAAAATTTCCATATTAGGACATGCATTATTTTACAGCATTTAAGTATTACAAAGGAAAAGCTCATCATACGCCCCGGTTATACTATAACGTGCTAAGAAAATTATATTTGACATCAACTCATCTGTTTGGTGGCCGTGGTTTTTCCTTCCATGGGAGACCCATGGTGGAGCTTACTGCTGCATGGCCTCGGCGCTGGAGTCGAGCGTGCTGTCCTTCGATCCTCGTCCACACAAGTCCGTCATCCTGGTTAGCTCGTCCAATGCTGAAATCTTAGAGTAATCCAAAGGGTAACACTCCACAACTCGTCACACGGTCCTCTGTTTACCGTGACACACACACAGAATTCACACCATGAACAAGCAGGTCATTCTAATCACAGCGGGTGCGTTCACAGCATGAATCGGGTGGCTCACGAGACTCGAGAACCCTGATTCAGAGTAGCGATTTGGATGATACCAATTTATTGATATCACGTACTCATCTAGGCCGGCATTGTCCATAGCCAACTCCCGCTACTCCTTTATGAATTATGCTCGCGGCTTAATTAATTGACACGCGGCATAGAGACATTTGCCAAGGCTCGCTTGGCTTCCCATCTACACTTCACAAGGCTTTTGTATTTCACGGCCGCGACGGACACAATAACACTGTCTTAGTATGCAGTCAATAGGTTTCGGACTGTAAAAACTGGAACACAATGTAACACACTGTCCTCTCTCAGCGACCCGCTAGGAACTGTCTCCAGCCAGGGCCAGCCCGGCTTTAATTATCTTTACACCGGAAGACTGGGGGTGTAAACGTTTTACGGTTCATTAAGGATAACAGCTCCTTTCATCCCAGGAATTCAAGACATTTAAATGGTGCGTATTGTAACCCTCTCTTTCATCTCTTATTTGAACCAGGTGTGATCTACTGACGATCGGCAGTTCTTACGTAATTTGGTTCCCGCCTTTTAATTATTCCATTAGCGTCTTCTGGTAGGTAGAGTCATCTTTGAGCGTGATTCTTAGCTTGGGGGACGTTTTACATCCACACGTGTTTGCAATCTGTTAGCACTGGATATCTGGTGACCTCCTTTCATCCCTTGAATAAAGTATTCCATATTTTCAGTCTGGGATACGCAGAAAATTCAGCTCTATTCATTGGTGTGCCTCCCATAATTTTCCCATGTCTAGATCAAAATATCCTATAATTTTTACGTGCCAAAATTCGACGTTGGCACCCGTGAAACGTGCATAAAAAACAGAAATTCCTTCTGTTAGTTTGGAGCCCTGGGAAACTAGGCCACACCTCGGGGCGTGTTTGACTATCGTAGCGTCGCGTCATATCTCCAACTCTGTCTGCGAGTTGAGAGGGCTTTTTCACAAGGGCTTGGCTCCAGCCCAACTTTTGCTTTGTTTTCCAGGCGATCTTTCGCAGGTTCCGTTCTGGCCAGGCGCTGCTCGATCCCCGTCGCCCATCATCCTACCAATGACGCGACTTTTAGAAGTGATTTTAATAGGGTAGAAAGGCACCTATGATTTCAGTGAGCTGTAGAGGACACTGTACGGTTTCATTATAAAACTTCAAAATTCATACACAGTTTTCTTAAAAAGCATTATAAATTCAATAATGATTCCCCAATTAGAAACTCAATAGATTTTTGCAAAAGATTAAATAAATTCAACCTACAGTACAACCCAATCACATCACACGTTCTTTTGACATTACAAACATGTATTCAAATGTTCCAACCAGTGAAACCAAAAATATTATTAAAAGTAATATTTCTAGATACAGCAACCTCAATAAATTTGAAATAGAAGTATTCATTAAATTATTAAATTTTGTGTTAAATAACAATTATTTTACCTTCATCGGTAAGATTTACCATCAAAAAGGTTTAGCTATGGACGATCTCATTTCAGGAATTTTAGCAGATATATACATAGACAGTTTAGAACATAATACAATAGTGACAAAAATAAGAGGGCTCAGTTTATGGCTCTGGTATGTAAATGACACTTTTGTAATAATGAACAAACAACACAGCAATAGTGATGAAATTCTTGACTTTCTAAATTATATAGTTCACAACATAAAATTCACAAAAGAAGATGATAATAATGGCTTCAATTTTCAATATAATGCAGCAATAATAAGTTTGCGTTTCAAATATACAGAAAACCAACCCATGCCCCAATAACAATAAAAAATAACTTTCTACATTCAAATTCCCATAAACAGCCTAGTATACAGAGCATTTAAAATCCCCCTCTCGCCCAAAGATAGGTTTTATGGTGATGATGTTATAGTAAAGGGCTAGGAGTGGGAAGGAAGCAGCCATGGCCTTACTTAACCCCTCAAGCTGGCAGTGTAATCCCCAGCTGCTCACTTCGCAGGCGGTGTTTAGAAGCTCAATAGATGTTTAGAAACCAAGTTAAAGAATTCATAATGTTAAATATACGGGTACAAAACATAATGTAATGAAACTTTTAGGACTACCTACCAGTGTTTTTCAGTAAATATATGATGACAGCAGTTCAGTGTTGTCCGTAACCATTGGCAATATTAGCAATAAATATATAATTGGGATGAGTTTCACATTTGTTACCTAATTCTTTCGGGAATATTCACAAAGCAAGAAATATTTTCGTTGGCAGTCTGAAAATTTTTAAGCATAATTTCCAGGAAAGGATGATTTTTAAAAGCCTTTTGGGCTCCGTACATGTATCCCGTGTAAAAAAAAAAAAACCAAACTTAATATCACAAGATGAGTTCAAAGCTGTCCCATGCCATTGCTTGAAAAAATGCAGGAGCTTCTGAAAATCCACCCCTGGTGAAATGGCTTTTCAGCATGGGTTTCTGCATTATCCCCATCAACATTACAAGCCCTAAAACACATAAATGTCCTCCCCTGTCACTGGCTCACACTTCTTGGTGCACAACCTTCGTTTTAAGAGGGCGCCAAGTATGCATTTTGTCTCTCGAACAATTAGGGCAATCACTTTATTGCCAAAAACCTGCGGAAAAGCATCTAAAACAAACTCAAAAAGCTTTTTGGTAACCGGCACACCCGTGAGGGTGATCTTTTGTGTGCTCGCGACGAAATCTACCTCTTGCTGCAACCAGCGAACAGCGACAAAGTTATTACATTTGAAGCTGTTTCTTCTTCATCAGCGCTGTCTGCCACTTCTGCAGTAACCTCTTGCTTTGCATAGACACTGTCGTATCACTACTGAAAACATTTCTTCCTGTACATCACTTCCACTACCGTCATCTATCAAAGGAATAATCTCTGCGCGCATAAGAGAACGAGACAGCCTCGCCATTCTTCTGCAACTGAGTAGCCTATAGGCTGTGAAGCAAAAAGTGCCTGCTAAGTACTTTCGGTACTTCTCCTTTATAAGTGGCAAGAATTTTCAAGTTTGATATAGTTCACAAAGCATTCTCGAGATGGCAGGAAAGGACATGATATCTTCTAAAGCAATTTCCTTGAAACTGAACAGAGCACATTTCATGTTCTATCCCTGATTGATACGAGTTAAAAGCAACATATATTTATCAATTTTGTATCAGTTCTAACTATGGAACAGAGAAGGCAGGAAAGTACACAACTTCTTAATTCATAAGGTGAAAAAGGATCCCAGAAAGCAACAATGATGTGTGTGTAATAGGCATTCTAAATTCCGCCTCCGCTGGCTGTTTATGGAATGTCGAACTGACTGAATGAGTGTAGTCCACCAGATGTACAATGAACACTGAACCACCTTGAGTGGTTAAGGTACAGCCAAAGCATTTGCCTGGTGTGAAAATGGAAAACCATGGAAAACCATCTTCAGGGCTGCTGACAGTGGGGTTCAAACCCACTATCTGACGGCTACGTGACCCAAACCGAGCAGCCACTCACTCGGTCTAGAAAACAGAACTCAGAGTATAGGTAAAGCATGGGTGTTGAACCTTGCCTATGCTAGCAATACGTGTACACGCGGGCGCAAGGCTCTTCCACTCAGTCGGCTTTTACAACCCTATGTGGGTGACTTATGGCTGTGCACGTCTACAACTGACAGGCTCTACACGTAATGGTTGAAAAATTGAGGAAGCATACAGTAATGATAAATGGAAGACATCTTCCAAATACACTGAGGAATGATTATTCCTTGTCCTAAGCAGCACAGTTCCTTGTATATGGAAAAAATATATCATATAAAAGAAGTTAAATATCTGGAGGCACTATGAAGTGTATCTCGTGACTACAAGAGCATTACAGGAGAGGACAGGAAAGTCTTAAGAGCCGAATTATCAAATGATGTTTAGTCTGTGAGTGTACTGTATTATAGAATAGTTTATAAAAGCATGACGTTTTTCTACAGAAGAGATGTAATAGCAGCATAGTATTCGGTATTATTTTGCTTCACAATTATTCATAGCGGAGTTGAACATGTTGATCCCTGAAAAAAGCCTTTCATTTCGTATTTTGTTGTTTATGTGAACCTGCAAAGTAAAGTATATATTTTCCTGGTACTCGGTGATTACAAAGCATGTTGTTTTGTGCATTCTATGCAAATTTATTAACTTAACCATTGTCGTTTGCAAATGCCATGGTGAACACATTTAATTATGTATGCTGGACATTATCCTTATATACAACTATCTTTACACACTGCTGACTATATACTTCTGCAAGTCCTGATATCTATGCTCCCGTTGTTCATTGATGATCCCCAGAATGTCCTTTCTGGAAACTGTTTCTGCCTTAAAGCACCTGCACATTTCCATTTTTCCCTAAAATTCACATGACTGCTCCAGTGGCAGGGAGGGACTCTCCTCAGAGGCACCCCTACCCAGTGAGTGGTGCCCCTGCCTATTTGAGTCGCAAAGCACACTGACCCAGTGTGTAACATCTGGTAAGGGTCCCAGCTCAGGGTTACGAGTGAAGAACTCAATGGCATCTATGGCGGAGAAGGTGGACTTCAGTACGGTGGAGATAGTGGAAGAGGCAGCCTTGGACTCGGGAATAAATAAATGTACAATTTAGAGAGACCAATGGCTTTGGACAGATGAGGCTCTATAGGCGCGTTGATGTTGTTGTTGTTTGAGTCATCAGCCCATAGTCTGGTTTGATACTGCTCTCCATGCCACCCTATCCTGTGCTAACCTTTTAATTTCTACATAACTACTACACTATATCTGCTCTAATCTGTTTGTCATATTCCATTCTCTTTCTTTCTGACCTAGTTATCGTCCATGTTTCACTTCCATACACTGTCACGCTCCAGACAAAAGCATTCAAAAACATTTTTCTAATTCCTATATTAATGTTCGTGGTCCTACCCAAGTAACAATATTTGTCTCCTTCCTTTAAGACTTCATTTCCTAATCTAATATTGCCTGCATCACCTTACCTTGTTCGACCGCACTCCATTACTTTTGTTTTTAACTTATTAATTTTCATCTTGTATTCCTTCTCCAAGACTCTGTCCATACCATTCAGCAATTTCTCCAGATCTT
Organism: Anabrus simplex; assembly: GCF_040414725.1. Lineage (NCBI taxonomy): Eukaryota > Metazoa > Arthropoda > Insecta > Orthoptera > Tettigoniidae > Anabrus > Anabrus simplex. The sequence continues at coordinate 424,962,087 of NC_090269.1, read as the reverse complement.
TTGCACAATAAGATAAAATAACAATATCATCGGCAAATCTCAGGGTTTTGATTTCCTCTCCTAGAACTTTGATTCCCTTTCCAAATTCCTCTTTGATTTCCTTTATCACCTGTTCTATGTAAACATTGAAAAGGAGCGGGGACAAACTGCAGCCTTGCCTCATTCCTTTCTGGATTGCTGCCTCTTTTGCAGAGCCCTCGATTCTTATCACTGCAGACTGATTTTTGTATATATTGTAGATAATTCTCCTTTCTCGGTATCTGATCCCAATCACCTTCAGAATCTCAAACAGCTCGGTCCAATCAACATTATCGAATGCCTTCTCTAGATCTACGAAAGCCATGTACGTGGGCTTATCTTTCTTAATTCGGTCCTCTAAGATCAGATGTAAAGTCAGAATTGCTTCATGTGTTCCCACATTTCTTCTGAAGCCAAATTGATCTTCTCCCAACTCAGTTTCAACTTGTCTCTCCATTCTTCTGTAAATAATACGTGTTAAAATTATGCAGGGGTGAGATACTAAACTAATGGTACGGTAGTTTTCACACTTGTCAGCAGCAGCTTTCTTGGGAATAGGTATAACAACATTTTGCTGAAAATTGGACGTTACTTTTCCTATATCGTACATCTTACACATTAAACGGAATAGCCTCTCCATGCTGGTTTCTCTTAAGGCAGTCAGTCAGGGTATGTCATCAATACCCGGTGCCTTGTTCCTACTTAGGCCTCTCAAAGCTCTGTCGAATTCTGACCTCAAAATTGGGTCTCCCACGTCATCAGTATCAACCAACAGCCTCTTCTTGTTCCAGAACCCTATCATCGACTTCTTTACCTTCATACAATTGTTGGATATATTCCTGCCATCTTTCTGACTTGTCTTTTTTCCCAAGAAGTGGTTTTCCATCTGACCTTTCAATATTCACATACCTCGTTTTCCTTTCTCCAAAGGTTTCCTTGATTTTCCTGTATGCAGCATCTATTTTTCCTAGGACCATACAACCTTTAACATCCTTGCACTTCTCTTTCAGCCATTCTTCCTTAGCTGTCCTGCACTTTCTATCTACTTCATTCTTTATTTGCCCGTATTCTTTTCTGCCCTCCTCATCTTTTGCATTCTTGTACTTTTGTCGTTTGTCAATCAAGTCTAGTATCTCTTGAGTTATCCACTGTTTCTTAGTTGATCTTTCCTTTCTTCCTAACTTTTCTTCAGCAGCCTTACTGATCTCATTCTTCATGACTGTCCGTTCTTCCACTACTGTGTTTCCTTCAGCCTTTTCATTTTGTCCTTGTGTTACATGTTCCTTGAAACAATTCCTCACACTCTTTCAACTTGTCTAGATCCCAACGCCTTGCATTCCTTCCTTTCTTCAATTACAGATGGCATTTCATGACCAATAGGTTGTGGTCAGAGTCCACATCTGCGTCTGCTCCTGGGAAAGTTTTGCAATCCAACACCTGGTTTCTGAATCTCTGCCTAATCATAATGGAGTGAAAGAGAATCTTTCCGAATTTAAAGAAAGATCTACAGTTCACATGCATGACACAAGATACAAGCATCATCTGGATACACCTTACTCCAGGCTTAGTAAAAGCACAAACAGCCACTGTTATCAACAGCTTAAGATGTACAATAAGCCTCCACTGCCTATTCGAACATTAGACAATAGTGCATTTAACAGGGTACTGTCACAATTTTTAAGGAAAAAGGCATTTTATAGTGTAGAAGAGTATCTAGAATGTGGTATTCCAAAAACTGACCTAATATAGGTAGCTAAAATGATTTTTCTAATGACCTAGGCATTATGACTAAGATATTGTATATAGATTATTTTTATTAATACTGACAGTACCTAGTGTACATTTTCTGTACTTGATGGTGGAAGAATAAAATATCTAAAGTAAATTTGATACCTTCCAGTGTCTCCAGGTCTCGTCCATGTATACAGCCGTCGTTTGTGGTGTTTGAACCAAGTGTTAAAGATGAGCCTTACCCCTTAAATTTCATATTCCTCATGCTTAACTTTGTTGTAGCTTACAAATTCTTCTCTGACCAGTATGAATACTCCCTTTCCTACCATTCTTATCCTGCCTATGATAACCAATCCAGTTCTGTGAGAACATTTCTGCATCCATAATATGACTTCTCAGCTGAACAGTCCTCTTATCACAGCTCTTTAGTCTACCCTCTTTCCCTGAATGTACCTCTCTATTACTCTTCTAAGTACCCACTCTGTAATCATTTAAATCACTGATCACCCTCCAGTCAGTATCCTTCCCACTGATGACCACCTCAGCCCAGCTCCCATACCTGCATCCCCAACTATGTTAGTAACCCTACCTATTCCTGCTTGTCTTAGGTTGTTGGTACCAACATAGAAAATTACCACCTTCCCCTTACCCTCCTCCTTTCGTCTTACAACCCTTTTCCAACTCCCTCCTTCATCCTTTCCTCTACATTTCCCTTCCTTCTTGCCTTACCCCTCTTCTGTAATACTTCCCTGTTTCTACCTGCAGTGACTCATAATGATTCCTCTCCTGAACTCACTCCCTTAGCCCTGATTTTCCTTCCCTGTAAAACATTAGCCCACCTGTCTTCCTCAACTTCTCCCCTTTCTTTCCCTCCCTCTTGCCTGCCAACAATACCTTGTACATGGATTGAGGAAGACCTATCTTCATTCCTGTCCTTTGTTAAAAGCCTAATTATCTCCCTCAAATTCGCCCTCTCTTCCCTCATCATCCTTAATGCCCCCCACACCCACATTCTCTATACCTGCCTTCCTGAGCTATTCTTCTTCATACAAATATGAAATATTATAAAAATATAAACAGAAATAAAATAGGTAGCTTATTCTGTTAATAAAAAAAATATGTACCAGAAGAAAGAAATACTGTATACTAAGAAGATAGATAAGCACCCTGAAGATGTAATCAAGTTGATGGAAATTGGAAATAGTGTGATTTCAAAACAGTCTCAGCACTAGAGCCCCATAATGGAAAAAATTAAAATAAAAGTCTTTAACTCTGTGCACTCTCTTACTGGACCGATTACCTAGATTTTAGGGCCCCTTTAAATAACAAGCATTCACTTCTTTCTATCATCGGCCCAACACCCACATGACGTGTTCTCAGGCATAAAAACACCGTGTGGCTTCATCACAGCCCCTGCTCATTTTTTTTTTTTTCAGTTGAAGCAAACAATATTGGCTTAACAATTACCATCATCTCCCAAAATACAATGCTCCTCCTAACAAACATCCCAACATAATAACCATCTGTACCTTTCTTAATATATGTGTGTGTGTGATATATTTAAATTTCTGTTATTAAGCCTGATTTTGTTTTTCTGTTTAGGTATCCTGATCATTCACATGGCTCACGAACCAGGTTACATATCAACTGAGAGATCACTTTACACTGGTTCAATCAATCAATCAATACTGATCTACATTTAGGGCAGTTGCCCAGGTGGCAGCCATAAAGCCATTCTAATTTATTTGTACAAGATTTTATACATTTCTCAGCTTTATGGTTTGATTGTAAAAAATATCTGAGTAACATACAGTTTGATTCAATACTTGAAACAATACAACAGTATTCATTCTGATCATTTTATTACTGAGAGCAACTGATGTGTTAAAATACCTCCTTCCTGACCTATCTTTTCCTGTTCATAGAAAAGTATTTAAAATGTGCTATTGAAGTTGGGAAATGAAAAAAAAAAAAATACTCACCTATGCAAGACTACAGTTATTGCACACATTGTAGAATAATAATATTGGTTTTACGTCCCACATGTTTCAGAGACATCCAGGTGCTGGAATTTTGTCCCAAGAAGTTCTTTCATGTGCCAATAAATCTACTGACATGAGAGTAACCTATCTGAGCACATTTTGTTAATAAACATGGTCAACCAACAATGTTCTAACATTTTTTACTGTTAGTAAATAAAATAATGTGTTCGTAAACTATTTTGCCATGTTTATAAACACAATATCTTTAACTTTTGTGAATGAAACCTTTCGTGTTTTCACTAATATTTGGATTTGCACATGCACAAAGACGCAATTAGAACATGCAGATGATTCACAATAACTGAAATTGCTACTTTTGATACTCTAGACAAATATGAGGGCTGATCAACAAAGACTGAGACTGATTTCCCCCCCCCCCCCCACAGATTTACTCCATTTCAATGTTTCCATGATCTTTTTCAAAGTAGTCCCCTCCTACTTCAATACACTTTTTATAACGTCTCTGCCAGTCCTTGAACACATGCTGCAGACCATTCTTTGTCAAGTTCTTGAGAATCGCCTCACTTTTCTTGAGCAGTGCTTCAGAGTTCTCAAATCGAATCAAATCGCATCCCCTGCATCAGCAAAGAGACACAGCACCTCATTGCTTGTCTCCATTCGCACAGCCTTTTGTTCGGAGTCAACAGACGTGGCACCCAACGGACATAAACTCGCATCACATGGAGCTGATCGTGCATAATCGTAAAGACACTGCCATATGAAATTCTCAACACTTCACTGAGGTTATGTAATGTTATCCGCTGATCCTCATGGACAATCACAGCAGCTGTGTTGATGTTGACTTCAGTCAGCAGAAGTCGAAACACCAGGCCCACCTTGCTTAACACAGACAAGTCGGGCCTTCTTTGAAGTCCTTGAACCACCCAAACACTGTTGCACCTTCATCGTATGCTTGCTTCAGCTTTACGTAAGTTTCAGTGACTGTATGGTTTAAACGAAAACAGAATTTGATTGCTCCTCTCGCGTCACCTCCATTGTCTGGTATGCAAAATGCACGTAGCATCTACACAATAGAGCATTTCTACTAACCTACTGATACGAGAGTGCTGCTGCCTAGGGACATTATACATAAAAACCCGCTCTTTTCAAATATTTACGTTACAGATAGGGAACTATCACGGAAGCTACAGGAAATATCAGTCTCAGTCTTTGTTGATCAGCCTACGCACATAAGAGAAGTGAAGGAGTCACCAGTTGATAAGAATCTTAAAGTTATACCTAGCCTGTCAGTAATGGAAATGGCTTTGCATTTTTGGGCCCAATTACTTTCAACAAGAATTGAAAGTCGTGTGGGGACATTCTCAGAAAATTTTAAAAGGTTATGAATTTCATAATTTTAAAAGCCTGCTGCATCATGAATTAAAAGTTCTGACATAAGTGTTCCTTTCGACCTGAATTCTAAACGCCTTTCGCAAAGCTGAGCGGCTCAGACTGTTCAGGCACTGGCCTTCTGACCCCAACTTGGCAGGTTCGATCCTGGCTCAGTTTGTCCTCCCTCTTCTCCTCAGGCACACCATCTTCTTATTTTCTTCCTTGATGATGCAACTTCCTCAGCGTTGTTTCTCACTTTGGCTGTTGTGTCATCTGCCTTTTCTCGAAACCATTTCTTCATTTTCTCAAACTCCTTCGTTTACTCTTGTATCAAATTTTTAAGTTGCTCAAATGGGCACACCTCTTCAACTACCTCTTTTATAACTCTTCTGATTAGCTCCACGTCTTCCCAACTCATGCTTCCGCTGGAGTTCGGCCCGGGGTTCAATTCAACTCCTCCAATCCATAGCATTACTATAATCACAGCCGCTGTCAGCATCATCTCTCCCTTCATTCCCAATACCATTCTACTCCCTCCTAATTTCACTTCTTCTTTCTCCCCAGCCATCTTTCTATTACAGCCATGTACTGTTCAACACCAATCATCTTTAAACTCCTCGCTTCTTTCTTGCATTCCCCTCCAGCACTCCCCTCTCTCACTACCGGGACCGTCTACTCAACACGTCCTCGCTTGTTGACCGCTTAGGCTATACTGTGGAGAGGGAGTAAGTTTCAATGTTGATTTGTCTCCCCCTTTATCAGCTAACTTCAAACTGATCAATCTCATATAATGCACAAAAGATATCTTTGATTGTGATATATATTTATATAGAATGAAACCATTCATTATCACTAACATTGAGCCAAGAAAGAAAATAAGAAAGAAGATGGTGTGCCTCAGGAGAAGAGGGAGGACAAACTGTTTACAATTTATAAAGTGGTGGACCTAATTCAGAGGAAAATGAAAATTAATTTTAGTGAAGTAGACATAGACAATGTGGCGAGAATAGGGAAAGTAAAAGGAAATAGGCCGATTAAAGTGCAACTGTTTTCCACGTTGATGGCCGATATAGTGATGGGAAGTGCGGGGAATATACAGAGGGAAAAAATATGGATCAGGAGAGACATGGGAAGTGAAGGGATCAGGAATGCCAAAATTCTTAAGAAACATATGATTCGGGCTAGACACCAAGGTTTGAGAGCTTCTACCAGGGGACAGGAACTAGTAGTGACAAATGGCTGCTGGAAAAAGATTTGGACCGTGACCAAATTACTGGACCTAGAGGAAAAGATGACACAGGAGGAAGATAAGGAGATGAGTATGGGGAAGAGAGTTGAAGAAAGGCAAGTTATACATAGCAATGTTGGAGAAGACAGACAAGGTGATGAGGAGAATACCAAGGAAAACAGGAAGCGAATGAAGAAAGGCAAAGAGTGGAGCTTAGTGAAAGTGTGGTCATAAATAGTGAAAAGGGATGAGCGGTGGACAAGGGGGTGAGAATAGGAAGGTTTAGGAATACAGCTGCGGCCACAGCAAGTGAAGAGGAAAGTCAGAGAAGGGAATGCAGTGAACTAATGGATGTGTAGAGTGAAAAGTACACCAAAGAGGTGCCCAAGCAGAGAATCGAACTGTGTTTGAGCAGAGGAGGCAAGATGGGCTTAGGAAGGAACAAGAGTTTAGGGGAACTGTGGGGAATAAAAAGAAATAATGAGGGTATTGTAACAAGAACAAAAACTCAAATAATGTTAGTAAGTGTAGTTAATATGTTTTGATGAAGAAGGGTTTGGAGTGGTGATTGTGTTTATTTTAATGAGTTGGTAATGGCAAAATTTAATCTGGAGAATGGCTTGATGGAGAGAATATGTTTTGGAGGAGTGGTTATAGTGGATATGATGAAACTGTTGGTGAAATGGTGGTAACTGATCGGTGGTTTATGGTGAAAGTAGGCATGTTCATTGTGAGAGAGAGCGTGAGGATGAGGTGGAGGTATGTATTATTGAGTCGGTAAATGAATGTAGAGATTATGTTAGTGATGTAATGTTATCTGTATGGAGAGAATCCGTTGAAATGTTTAAGTGTGGAGATGGAGAAGTGGTGGAATACAGAATGGCAGAATTTATGTGCTGAGAGGGAGGAGAATTGATAAGTGGTGCTTGTTTATAGAAAGTGTGATTGTGATTATTTTAATGAGTTGGTAATGGCAAAATTGAATGTGGAGAATGGCTGGGTATTTAAATGAGATTAAGCATGGTGAAATATGATGAGTTGTAACAGAGTGTAGTAGTACAAGGATTAAATTGCAACATGAGTAGAATGAGGTGCACAGAAGTGGCTGGTGATGTAAGTCTTGACTCAGCTAGCAAGAGTGAGTCAAGTAGTAGGATGGTATGAGGAATGAAATGTGCAAAGGTGTGCGTGACTAGACGAGGGACAAGAAGGTCGTTGGCATTGGACATGCCATGCAGGAAAGGGACGGAAGACGACTACTGTGGTGACCCTCACTTTGGGGGCCACGTTTCCGGAGTATCCGATGGACCTCAAGGCATATCCAAGGAGGATCTGGTTTCCTTTCCTTTGATTATTATTTTGTTTATTTACTCTGTTTTTGACTGTTTATGCCCATTGCATGCCAAGGTCTATGGATCACTAATATGGGTTAATCATGGCCATATGGCAGTGCATATGCGGAATGATTGCCTTTTATTGTCAGTTTATTTTATTTGGCTGGTTTTTTATTGTTTGTTGTTTAGGCTATACCAAATTTGAACCATGTATTGGGTGGAAACCTGTGAGGTTCAATAAATATAAATAAATACTCCCTCTCCAAGTGTTGACAGGATTTTGCTCACCATTCTCCAGAAAAGATTCCTCAACAACCAATAAAGTGAATGCTATGCATTATTGCGTGAGAAAAGCAACGGGAAACTACCTCACTCCTCATTTCCCTAGTATGTCTCTTCAGTGATGCCTAGGCCATCTCTGACAGCTGATGGCAGAGCTGTTGAGGATCCCATCAGCGGCATCGCTGACGGACTGAACATACATACATGCAAGGTTACATGTAATTAATGCAAGGTTTGCTCAGAGACAGAGGTAAGAAGGAAAGTGGTAAGCGCGTCAGAACAGAGATTAAATGGTGGTGCAAGGAGTGCGAGGTTGGAGTGGGTACAGCCCAATGTTTTCAGGACTACCATATCAAAACAAATTATTATTGAATAGGTACATATTGTATTTCAATTGTAACTGAGTTTATCTGCGGCTTAAGTAGCCACATTAAATTATTCATTTTTATTGTTTGAACAAGCTTACTGGTATAACTTGAATGTAAACGTTATTGCTCAAGCTGGGTCTGAACACAAGAGATTGGATACATTTAACGTATTTGGGTTCTGTTGTATCAATCAATCAATCAATCAATCAATCAATCAATCAATCAATCAATCAATCAATCAATCACTACTGATCTGCATTGAGGGCAGTCACCCAGATGGCAGATTCCTTATCTGTTGTTTTCCTAGCCTTTTCTTGAATGATTTCAAAGAAATTGGAAATTTATTGAACATCTCTTTTGGTAAGTTATTCCAATCTTTAACTCACATTCCTATAAACGGATACTTGCCCTAATTTGTCCTCTTGAATTTCAACTTTATCTTCATATTGTGATCTTTCCTACCTTTAAAGACACCAGGAAATATGTCTAGTCACCTTAACATCTAGTACATGTTTCGAGAATATTATTCCCCAGCTAGTGGATTAAAATTCAGTATACAATAAGACCTGATTAAAATAGGGGGGCCCCCATTAAAAATTCAAAACAATGAGTATTACAATGTAACACTTAAAAATTTTGGATGGAACAAACATAGAATTAAAATCCTATTTTGTCAAGTACAAATTAAAAACACAATATAGTAATGTCTAATTAAATACGTCTTGTGATGATATGAATTCACAGTATCCTTGAAGCTGCCTTGCATAGTTCAAAAAAGTTGAGTTAATGAATGAATGAAATTGCATTAAAACTTGAAGTCCTGCCTATATCCACCGTTGATGGGTGTTAAAATTATTGATGGTTATTATGTCTATTTAAATTAAAATATTGGACACAGCGTCATATAATGATGTGAATTTACGGTGTCCTTGGAATTGTAATACTATCTTGCGAAGTTCAATTGGATTTGTACAAGAATAAATGAAGTTGCATTAAAACTTGGAGTCCAGCCATTATCTTCGGTTAATAGGTGTATTATGCAGCCAGGTTGAAAATAGGTTAAGATGGTCTATAAAAAGGAAAGGAAATAGAAATTAACAAAAAGGCTCCGACATGAACAAATGAGAATACAACGGGGCAGAAATATTAAACCTTACCAGTGTGAAGATGTAAATATTACGTGTGGCGTGCATATGTTGGATAGATGTGAAGGCTCCTGGTGTTGTATGGCAACTGGTTACGGAATTACAATGGGATGAGTGGTGGATGGAAATACACCACTCGGACTTATTCGTCTACTGATGTCATTCCACGCCATCTCTCCACTGGCAGCTCGGAACACACCACTATATTAAATAAAACTAGTATGTTTTTTTTGTTTATCCACCTATTTAATACAATAAAATCTTAAAAATTAGGACTTCGTCCTTATAAAATTTTCAACATAGCAAATTATTTGCTGCAATACAAATCAAACAGCTTTTTTCCAGTTCTCGAATCAAGTATTCCTGAAGAGGATCCTATACACTTGAACCATACTCTATTTAGGGTCTTACCAGAGACTTGCATGCCCTCTCCTTTACATTATTTGCTATGTTGACAATTTGATAAGGACAAAGTCCTAATTTTTAAGATTTTATTGTAGTGAATAGGTGGGTAAACAATAAAAACATACCAGTTTTATTTAATACAAGTACTTTCAATATGGATCCAAGAATGATTTTTATCACACGTAAACACACACCTTAATCGAGCAGCTCATCTACTTTCTCCCAAGTCTTCCCAGCCCAAACTTAGCAACATTTTTTAAACGCTACTCTTTTACAGAAATCACCCAGAACAAATCGAGTTGTTTTTCTTTGGATTTTTTCTAGTTCTTGAATTAAGTAATCCTGGTGAGGGTCCCATATGATTGAACCATACTCTATTAGGGGTCTTACCAGAGACTTGTATGCCCTCTCTTTTACATCCTTACTACAACTCCTTAACACCCTCATAATCATGTGCAGAGATCTGTAGTCTTTATTTACCATCCCATTTATGCGATTACCCCAATGAAGATCTTTACTTGTATTAACACCTAGGCACTTACGGTGATCCCTGTAAGAAACTTTCACCCCATCAATGCAGTAATTAAAACTGAGAGGAGTTTTCCTATTTGTCAAACTCACAACCTAACTTTTAACCCTGTTCATCACCATACCATTGCCTGCTGTCCATCTCACAACATTATCGAGGTCATTTGGCAGTTGCTCACAATTTTGTAAACTTATTTTTCTATACAGAATAACATCATCTGCAAAAAGCCATATCTCTGATTCCACTTCTTTACACGTATCATTGATATATATAAGAAAACATAAAGGTCCAATTATACTGTCTTGAGGAATGCCCCTCTTAATTATTACAGAGTCAGATAAAACTTCGCCTACTCTAATTCTCTAAGATATACTTTCTAGAAATATAGTGACCCATTCAGTCACTCTTTTGTCTGCTATAATTGAACTCATTTCTGCCAGTAGTCTCCCATGATCCACCCTATCAAATGCCAGAGACAGGTCAATCGTGGTACAGTCCATTTGACCTCCTGAATCCAAGATATCTGCTATATATTGCTGGAATCCTACAAGTTTAGCTTCAATGGAATAACCTTTCCTAAACCCGAACTGCCTTCTATCGAACCAGTTATTAATTTTGCAAACATGTCTAATATAATCAGAAAGAATGCTTTCCCAAAGCTTACATGCAATGCATGTCAAACTGACTGGCCTGTAATTATCAGCTTTATGTCAATCACCCTTTCTTTCCTTTGTACAAAGGGGCTACTATAACAACTCTCCATTTATTTGGTAGCTCATTCATGCAAACAATAATCAGATAAGAACTTCAGATATGGTACTATATCCCAACCCATTGTCTTTAGTATATCTCCACAAATCTTGTCAGCTCCAGCTGCTTTTCTAGTTTTCAACTTTTGTATCTTATTGCAAATGTCATTGATATCATAGGCAAATTTTAATACTTCTTTAGCATTAATCACCTCATCTATCTGGACATTACCCTTGTGACCACCAATCTTTACATACTGCTGAGTGAATACTTCTGCCTTTTGAAGATCGCCACATTAAAATCCTCTTGTTCATTAATGATTCCTGGAATGTCCTTCTTGGAACCTGTTTCTGTCTTAAAGCACTGATACATACCCTTCCATTTTTCACTAAAATTTGTACAAATGCCAATTATGCTTGCCATCATGTTATCCTTAGCTGACTTCTTTGCTAGATTCAATTTCCTAGTAAGTTCCTTCAATTTCTCCTTACTTCCACAGCCATTTCTAACTCTATTTCTTTCCAATCTGCACCTCCTTCTTAGTCTCTTTATTTCTCTATTATAATAAGGCGAGTCTTTACCATTCCTCACCACCTTACAGTAGCTCAACAAACAAAATACAGTAGATAATTGCATTAAGGCATGCTGGATAAAAGTTGACAGTCATATGGAAGTACAGTGCAATCAGGCTGCTGAAGACATTAGTTTCCCCAGTTTTTCTTTATAGTGTAGAAACTTGGACAATTAAAGCATATTTAAAAAAAATGGTGCTTTTGAGATGTAGTATATGGGAGATGCTACGAATATTGTAGAGGGAGAAATGAACTAACAAATCATTTCATGTGAAGAATCAGCTATCTGTTATCTGTTACCAGAGAATTCTGTAATGTTTTAGTCATATAGTTCGTCAGCATGAGACAACCCATAGAAAACCACTGTTCGGGAAAAAACTGAAGGACAAATTTCTTGTGGAAGATACCCAATATGATGAACAGATCAGGTGAAGAGAGAACGAATACGGTAGAATGCTGTGTCAATCAAGCAACAAAGCACAAGATAGGGTGCAATGGAGGAAAGTGTTAGATAAGTCACATGATAGGATGCTAACTTAACGTGAAGGAAGCAGCCGTGGCCTTAATTAAGGTACAGCCCCAGCATTTGCCTGGTGTGAAAATGGGAAACAACAGAAAATCATTTTCAGGGCTGCCGACAGTGGGGTTTGAACCCACTATATCCCAGATGCAAGCTAACAGCTGCGTGCCCCTAACCACGCGGCCAACTCACCCAGTAATGATGATAATTTGGGGAACAAAAATATTTCCCATGTGTTAGAATGAAGTACTGTTAAACACAATAGTAATGCAGTGCTTAAAGTGGTAAGAGTGAGTGCAAGTGACACTTGCTAGGAACAAGGCTAAACAGTCTATCAGAGATTCCTACGATTCTTACATCCACAGTCAACACCAACTCCAAGGAGCTCCGGGCTTTTCTCAGAAGTAAAGATTGCAACAGAGCTCCATCTGTATTTAAACATAACGGTACGGCAGTCTCCACACCATAAGAAATTGCAGACACCTTCAACAGGAAATTTAAAAGTAATTTCTCCGTCCCTACTGAGGAAGAGAACATGCTATATTCAAGGACAACATCTACCCCTCTCTTCCCTCTAACCAACCTGTATTTCTCAACAAATGAAGTAAAGAGAGCTTTCTGAAAAACAGTGATGATTTTGTACAATTCCAATCGGATAGTATAGCTCTGTGGTGTGAGTTTAATAAAATGCATATAAATATTAAGAAGTGTAAATATAAGACTAAGCAGAGCTAAACAACTATTCCAGAACCAACCTACTCTAAGTGGAATTCAACTGCCGACTTCTAACTCCATCAGACTGCTCGGTATTCACATTATGGACAATCTGAAATGGAATAAACACGTGGAGGAAGTGAGGTGTAAGGCATAGAGACCGCTAGGTTTCGTCCGCAGATGTTGGTTACAAGGATAATGTCGAGATAGAGGAAGAGACTAAGGCCAAAGAAGTAATAAAATTTACGTATGATAACAATGACATTTACAATAAGATACAAAAGTTGAAAACTAGAAAAACGGCTGGAATTGATCAGATTTCTGGGGATATACTAAAGACAATGGGTTGGGATATAGTACCATATCTGAAGTACTTATTTGATTATTGTTTGGCCGAAGGAGCTATACCAGATGAATGGAGAGTTGCTATAGTAGCCCCTGTGTATAAAGGAAAGGGTGATAGATATAAAGCTGAAAATTACAGGCCAGTAAGTTTGACATGCATTGTATGTAAGCTTTGGGAAGGCATTCTTTCTGATTATATTAGACATGTTTGTGAAATTAATAACTGGTTCGATAGAAGGCAATTCGGTTTTAGGAAAGGTTATTCCACTGAAGCTCAACTTGTAGGATTCCAGCAAGATATAGCAGATATCTTGGATTCTGGAGGTCAAATGGACTGTATCGCGATTGACATGTCTAAAGCATTTGATAGGGTGGATCATGGGAGACTACTGGCAAAAATGAGTGCAATTGGACTAGACAAAAGAGTGACTGAATGGGTTGCTATATTTCTAGAAAATAGATCTCAGAGAGTTAGAGTAGGTGAAGCTTTGTCTGACCCTGTAATAGTTGAGAGGGGAGTTCCTCAGGGCAGTGTTATCGGACCTTTATGTTTTCTTATATATATAAATGATATGAGTAAAGGAGTGGAATCGGAGGTAAGGCTTTTTGCGGATGATGTTATTCTCTATAGAGTGATAAATAAGTTACAAGATTGTGAGCAACTGCAACGTGACCTCGAAAATATTGTGAGATGGACAAAAGGCAATGGTATGTTGATAAACGGGGCTAAAAGTCAGGTTGTGAGTTTTACAAATAGGAAAAGTCCTCTCAGTTTTAATTACTGCGTTGATGGGGTGAAAGTTCCTTTTTTTTTTTTTTTGCTACTTGCTTTACGTCGCACCGACACAGATATGTCTTATGGCTGCCGTGGAGATGGTTTTCCGTGGTTTCCCATTTTCACACCAGGCAAATGCTGGGGCTGTACCTTAATTAAGGCCACGGCCGCTTCCTTCCACTTCCTAGGCCTTTCCTATCCCATCGTCGCCATAAGACATATCTGTGTCGGTGCGACGTAAAGCAAGTAGCAAAAAAAGGAGGAACTTTCACCCCCATTGTAAGTATCTAGGTGTTAATATAAGGAAAGATCTTTCCTCTAAAGCATTACTTTGTCAATTTTATATTTTTCATCTAAACTGTGTTATGTGGCTGAAGATGTTGATAATATACGAAACATGTACCACTTTTGACCAATAAAAATTGCCTTAGGCAATCATTGTATCGACTAGGTGAAAAATAAATAAATACTTCATTGTGAATCTAAGTGGTATGTTCCGAGCTGTCAGCGGAGAGATGGCGTGGAATGACATTAGTAGACGAATAGGTTTGAATGGCGTCTATAAAAGTAGGAAAGATTACAATATGAAGATAAAGTTGGAATTCAAGAGGACAAACTGGGGCAAATATTCATTTATAGGAAGGGGAGTTAGGGATTGGAATAACTTACCAAGGGAGATGTTCAATAAATTTCCAATTTCTTTGAAATCATTTCGGGAAAGGCTAGGAAAGCAACAGATAGGGAATCTGCCACCTGGGCGACTGCCCTAAATGCAGATCAGTATTGATTGATTGATTGTCTCTCGGGAGGAAGAAGAAGTAAAGCCCTATGAACAGCTTATATTTCCCTAGTGCGACCCATACTACTATATGGCCTTCCTTCCTGGCATCCAACGACAACGGAAAATATGAGGAAACTAGAGAGTATCCAGCGACAAGCAGAACATTTAATTAACAAACACATCCCCCTTAAACACAGACAGGTCATTGCCACCAGTGAACTTGTTATGTACACAAATAGACATCGCCTTCCTTAGGAAATCCCTGACAGACAACACATACCTCTCCCCTTTCCACTGCCTGCAGCTCAATTACCGCTCTGCTAAAAGAGGCCAAGGAGTTACTCTTGTCCCTCCCTTCGCTAGAACAACCTCATATTTAAATGGGTTTTACACAAGGGCTGCTCGTACCTAGAACCTTCTACCATCTTAGGTACAGCTGCTTCCTCTTCCTCACTTCCTCCGCGAAGTAAAGAAAATGTATATGTAAATAGAAACCCATATGCGATGTATATAACTGGTATAAAGTAGAATTGCAAGAAGGATGGGTGCAAGTACAGGTGTATGTGGGCGAATGTGTATGCGTGCGCGTGTGGGATTGATTGTGAATGAGTGTGTATACAGGGGTATGAGTGAGAGTATAAATGTCTGGGTCTTCTTATGCTAATATTCTCAGGATAACTCAAGATAATTATTATTCTAAGGGTACAGTGTTTGGAGTGTAAATATGTAAATTTATAAGTTTATATGTAAATATTCAGTAGAGTTTAAGTACACATGTGGAGATGGAGGCACTTCCGTGTATGTGGGGCTTGCCCTTTCTCCATCTACCACCCCTAAATTGTACATGTACAATTTAAGGAAAATAAATAATAATAATAATAATAATAATAATAATGCTAAAATGATTACAAAAGCACACTGCATCAAACTGACAACATTCCTACAATTAATTGAAGTCTTTTAAGGTATGGTGCACCTTGAAACATTCATCCACGTTGAGGGCAATTTTGCATTTGTTGCACTCGAAGCAAGATTCCTTCCAGATTCCACGCTCAAAACAGACATTACATCTCCTTGACGGGGCTTATTTACTTCTATAGGAGCAATCTTCTCAAGAAAATGACCCCAGTGCCTTCCATGTAGTCTCACTGGTGTGCTATCTCAGATGAACATCCTCTGGTGGTACAATCAGGAACGGTGACATCTTCCAGAATTTGCTCTGCAATGTTGACTGGGATTGATGAGAAGCTCATTCTCTTTTTCCTCACGCTCAGCATGCCATGTATGTAGCTAGAATTCTACAGTGTCACATTCAGCAAGTAGAAGTACAATTTCTTGTACCCTTTTACATACCTGCATTGCCTTTCGGAATATTACTGGCCAAATTCCAGTTCCAGTTGTTAGATTTGGTGAGGTTATGTATGGAGTTATCTTCACCCTCACTATCATTTTCATGAGCGGAGTCACAATTCTCAGATGCAGTATCACTGCTAAATAAAACTACTATCAGATAATTCTGAGTTATCTTCATCACCATTATCAAGAAGAAATTTCAGAATACTTTCCTCTACCTCTTCACGATGTTTAGATACACATCTTGCTCAGTAGCATTCATTTCATGAACAAGATGACCAGCTTTAGAAGAAAAATATACATTGACAAAATGGCCTTCAGATAATAACATTGGCATGTAAACATGTTGCACTATCTAGGAATGTAAATGTAAAGTATAACATCACAATCGAAAGAAATCAATGGTCAGACAGATGTATTTCTGACTTGAGTACACGGTGATGGTTGTACCCGTTATTGCCTGTTAATGAATGCAGAACTCTTGATGATTGTACGTGTCACTGTAGCAGAGTCCGCCTCCGTAGCGTAACGGTTAGTGTTATTAGCTGTCGTCCTCGGGGGCCCGGGTTCGATTCCCGGTACTGTCAGAAATTTAAGACTGGCAGGAGGGCTGGTATGTGGTTGAAATGGTACATGCAGCTCACCTCCAATGGGGGTGTGCCTGAAAAGAGCTGCGCCACCTCGGGATGAGGACACGAGTTTACTTTTACTGTAGCAGAAAGTGAAAATGGGAAACCACGGAAAATCATCTTCAGGGCTGCCGACAGCGGGGTTCGAACCCACCACCTCCCAGATGCAAGCTCACAGTTGCGCGCCCCTAACCGCATGGCCAACTCGCCAGGTAATTGCAGAAGTTGTGTCTATATTGGAGATGGTGGTTTGACACAATCACGGGAGTATAAGGAAGTGCCCTCTCGCCTCTTCTATTCATAAAGCAAAAAAATTGAGGTCCTATTCTATTCATAGCAGTTACAGATACCATTCTGAAAGACCTAAAGGGAGCAGGAAATGGAGAAATACACACTTTGGTATTTGCCGATGATGTATCAATATGGGACGACACAGAGGAGGGAGTACAAAGCAAACTTAATTTGTGGAAAACTATATTTGAAGAGTATGGAATAAAAGTGAGCACAACAAAACTATGAAAATGAAAATTAGCAGGATGAATTCTGAATAAAACCTACAACTGCACGACAGACAGGTTGAAGGAGTAAACCAATTCAGATATCTAGGTAACATGATGGCCAGTAATGTCAGGGCAGAGCCAAAAGTACCAAAAAAAGGGGCCAATTTCTACAGATTTGAGCAAAATTTACTATAAGGCAGGAAGATTCCTCAAAGAACAAAAATCACCCTATATGAGTCGTATCTCATTCCCATTTTACACATTCCTTGAAAACATTCACACTAACATCAAAGAACATAAGCAAACTTCAAGGTTATGAGATGAAGTTTCTTAGAACTGCCCTCCAAAAGACATGATCACATACAGAACAAAGAGATCCAAACAAACCTAGAATTAGTTGAATCTATGGAGGAAAGACTAAGGTAATCCAGACTTAAACTGTGTGGCATGTTAAAAGAATAAATAGCACAAGAATACTATATGCTTATATGGAAAGAAGACCAACTGAGGGAAGATGTGGATAGCAAGGATGGAGTTGGGGATTTATCATAAAGAACAAAACGTTTCTGGACAGACAGCACTGGAGAGTGCTGATTTACAACCACCGGACCCAGCATGCTGGAAGGGTTCAACGATGATGATTATGATAATAGTAACAACCTAGAAAGAAATTATACAGCATACACCAAGTTGCTTACTATTATTATTCACTTTATTGCACACGTTGGACCACTTTCTCTTTGATCGTTATACGGTTTGGCTCTTGTGGTCTGCCTAGGGCTTTTTCAGTTGTCCTGATTATAATTTTCTCAATTTGTCTGAAATCGCTATCCCCCTTCCATGTGTCACTCCTTCTGAAAACTTGTGAGTCTTACAAAGGGTGTTAATTTTATTTTTGTTCACTGCATCTGCTATCTGGAATCCAACTGCTTAATGGTCCAGCTGGCCTGGCTGGTAGTACGTTGTGAGGACTGCTTCCCAGAGTTCAAGAAAGATATCAATATACATATTTATTGAAAACAGATGGAAAGTAGTGACTAAGTGTGAATAAAATTTCTATCCTCCACAGATGAAGGCTACTGTCGAAAATTTTGGACCCAGTCTTTCTTTTGCATGTGTACTTACATAATACGTCACTGCTTTCCACCCGTTTCCTATACATATAAATATTTTGCTGCTAATGGTTTTCTTACCTGAGCAATAAAGATGTCAACAGTTAACTCAGAGAAGCACAGTGAGCCAGGAAGAAGGAGCATCTTTTACAAATGCCCACTAGAACAAGTGGATGAGGAACCACTGTCCTCGTTCCGTTCCCAATGGCTTGTAGGCTACTGACAGATTGGATGCAAATATTATTCTAAGTCTGCATCAGTCCACCGTAGATTTGACGCTTGATATCGTATGTCTCATGCTGTACATACAACAGTGAACGGCTCCGAAATCCTAGTTTGTAGGCCACTTCCTGCCAACATTACATCCATTTCAAAGTCACATTTGTGGATTTTCTCCCACTATTCCTCTAAACAGTCCGACGGTAATCGGATAAGGGCAACAGAAACAGGAAGTACCTATCACTATTCAGATTTTATGACTGCATTGTACTCTAAACGAACTCTCAATTTCAGTTCAGAAAGTATGAAATTGGGAAAATGGGATGGGGAGTTCTGCCACACCGTGCCTACAGTTGTAACATAGCATGTCTGGTGGGCCATTTTTGCTTTGTATTTTAAATATCAGAGCTTGGAATATTGCAACATTACCTGACTTGAAAGGCAACAGAAACAGCCATAAAGAAGAACAGCTCCTACTACCCACAAGCTAACTCGACTCAACATAGATACTGCTGTCCGAGCAAAACCAAATTATTGGGAAGAGGGAGAAAAAAAAATACAAGTTCCACATCTTCATATCTTCAGTATCTATTTCTGCTCAGCCTCTAGTGAGCTTGTTCCAGCTTCACTGGGAGAGTGGGCATGAATATTCACTGAAGGGTATCTTGACAATGTCCTGGAAAGATCACTCCTCAACACTATAATATGTACCCTCATTCTGGTCAGTTCAAGATAGATGAAATTAGGAAAATGGAATGGAAAGTTCTGCCGCACCCTGCCTACAGCGTAACATAGCATCCTCTAACATCTTTTTGTTCTTGTGAAGGAATGTATGCAAGGCTAACACTACGAAATGAGAGAAGAGATACAGAAGGCAGTACAACGGTATCTGTTGGCTGCTGGAATGGAGTTCTTCTGCAGGGGTATTTTTAAGCTTGCAAAATGGTAAGAAATACACGTGCAAAGAAATGGAGATTATGATGTAAAGTCGGAATATTAAGATGGTGTACATGGTTTTTCAACCATAACAATCTTGGTTCATGAAGTAGCTCAATAGATTCAGTGTGAATCTTGTATTTTATTTACATGGTGGCCGGTGATCTGCCCTTTTCAAGTTTTTTCCAGGTTTATTTTCCTTGTTATATCCCATACATTTCTATGTTAATTGCCAAAAGACAATAAGATGTATTGTCAGAAAAATCAGCGACACAATCAAAATGACAGAAAAGGGATAAAATCGGCATGATACAGTGTTTTTGTCTCACGCATTCTGGCTTTCCCTTCCCTTGTTGGACGTTACCAATT
The DNA here is from genome assembly GCF_040414725.1 of Anabrus simplex. Lineage (NCBI taxonomy): Eukaryota > Metazoa > Arthropoda > Insecta > Orthoptera > Tettigoniidae > Anabrus > Anabrus simplex. The sequence continues at coordinate 424,942,098 of NC_090269.1, read as the reverse complement.
TTCGAGTATTTTACATTGTTGGAATGCAGAAGAGAAGGACTTCATAATAACATTAAGAATCGAAAAACTCACCTGGGGTTCTGGAATCCAAAAACTAAATTGGTTTTTCAGTGAGAAGTGTTCAGCGGGGATAAACTGGATAGGAATTATTTCTTTCAATTTTCAACCACACGTATGGGCGTGTCTCCCGAAAGGATAAAGTCACAACCTCGGATCTGTGCTCAAAATATCCGTCTCGGAGAGGTCTCAAACTGTGATTGTTTTGGTAAATCCAAAATGTCAATTAAAATTGACGGTATCTAAATTCATCAACCCGGAGCTTTTGCGAAGGTGCAGTATGCGGTAAAAAGTGCTCTGAACATCAAGTTATCTCATATTATGTAAGGTGACAACGGCAACAACTGCGTCAGTTATTTTTATTTATTGTATGGCTTTCAGTGTCGGGAGTATCCAAAGACATGTTTGGTTTGCTTGGAGCAGGTCTTTATGTTTGACACCTACACGATATGCTCAACTTTTAACACCTCCATCTGATGGATCATCAACAGCGTCATATGGCCCTTACCCTATGAGAACACTGCAGAGAGGTTTGAAATAGAATCCTGGACACTAAAAATGACTACAGTATATTCTCTTGTAATTTGGGAACTTGCAAGTCTGGATGTGGGATGATAATGGGATAAGGAGAGGGTGAAACACAGTGTCAGGCAAATAGCCTACTCCAGTCAAATAACACCAAGGGGTCTGCTCAAGGCCTAACATCTCCATTCAATGGATGAATCATCAACAGAGTCATATGCCCTTACTCTATCTGAACACTGCAGAGATGTTTGGAATAGAATCCAGGCTTTTGGCATGCAATAGAGAGATTGGACATTGTATACCACCACCTCTCCTACCCTGTCGGCCAATATTCTGATGGTGTAATTTTTTTCCACAAGCAGGACTTGAACCGTTAAACATGCTTGTCGGATCCTCTTGATTTGACACCTTAACGATCATGGGCACCAAGTGGGCTACTACAACAGTAGAGCATGTGTTCAAAATGTGCACCCTTGCGCATTGTTCATGACGGTCCTGTACATTATCAAACATGCTCTTGAACACAGATTGCCCCAAGGACGCTAAAAATGTCTATATTCTCTTGTAATTTGGGAATATTTGTAGGTGGGTCATCTGACTGGAAAAATGATTCTTTCAAAATACCCATAGGTGGCATCCACAGGTGTTAGATCCGGGGAGTGGGAAGGTTACAGGAATTCCGTTCCACAGAAAATTAAAATCTGCAAAATGTTGTTGCAGAAGGTCAAGTGGAAACAATTTAATAATACAACCTGTGACAATAAAGTTCGATGAATAGTCTGTACTATCAACATAGGTGAACAATGCACGACAGTGACCTTACTGTCCTTCGAAATAGTCCCCTCCCATAACTATGCAGTTGCTGGGATCGGCGATACATGTCCTGGAAACTTTGCAAGAAGGCTTCCTTTGGGATGGTGTTCAAAAGCCTCGTTACGTTTTGTTGGATGTCAGGAATATAATCAAATCTCTTTCCTTTCAAAGGGAGTTTGAGTCATGGGAATAGTAAGAAGTCTGGAGGATTGAGATCTGGCGAGTATGGGGGATATTCAAGTTGCACCACCCCCTCTTTTGCCATGAACTGTTTGACGATACTGGCTGTGTGTTGGCGAGTGTTGTCATGAAAAAAACCCCATGAACCTTGTTGTGTGTACTGACGTTTCATGAAATGGGTCAAAATTTCAATGTACCGTGCAGCATTCAACGTCGTTCCCTCAGGTAGACATTCCTTGTGGATAATGCCTTAACTATCGAAAAAGGTTATGAGCATCTTTTTGATGTGTAACTTTTTGGCTCTGACCTTTTTCCGATGAAGGGATACCGGAGAACGCCATTCCATGCTTTGCTGTTTCGTTTCAGGGTCGTACCTGAGACACCAGGTTTTATCCTCAGTAACAATACAGTACAAGAAATTTAGTGTCACATCTGCCGTTTCGACAAAATCCTGAAGCCTGCAAACGTGCCTGCTTCTGATCGTCAGTCAAGTGATGTGGCACAAGACGAGAACACGTTTTCCTCTTCCCTAACTTCTGGATAACAATTTGTCGCAAGGATTCACGGTTAATCTGCAGTTCATCCGCTATCATGCGCACAGTTAATCGCCGATTGTTCGTGATTAATGCCCTCACCTTCTCAATGTTTTCGTCACTGACGGTGGTCGCTGGTCTTCTGCTACGGGGGTTGTCAGAAATACTTTCCCGGCCTCCTCGAAAACGGGCAAACCACTCGTACACACACTTCAAGGACATCTTCATAAACACGTACCAGCATCGCATGCGTTTCTTTCGGTGTCTTGCCAAGCTTACAACAAAACTGTACATTGATCTTTTGGTCGTTCATGTTCCTGTTCGCAGTTCATAACCAACGCACTAAACATGCACTGTGTCAAACAGGTCTTACACGGCACACACACGATGCTCAACTGAACAACGTTGGGAGCAGGTGGTCAAAACCTGCTGCTACGCAGGTGCAGCGTTGTGTGACGCCAGTGTTGCTGGATCGACCGTTCTGAATTCATTAACCAAACTTTATTGTCACAAGTTGTATTTTAGCAGTGAGCTGTCAGTTTTGATCAGATTACATGTACCATATGCATGTATGTTGTATGTTGGGTATTCAGCCCGAAGGCTGGTTTGATCCTCTGCAGCTCTGCCCACAGCTGTCATAAATAGTCTAGGCGTCACTGAAGAGGCGTACTAGGGAAATGAGAAGTGAGGTAGTTTCCCGTTGCTTTCCTCACCAAGCCAGCCGTTGCTATTACATATTAGTCTGCCAAGCCCACTGAAATGCATGCACCAACCGACCCTATGGGTGATATTTTCACACCATTCATAACAGGGACTGGCTGCATAAGCAATGGTATTACTAGCATCATTCATACCTCAGTCACTTTCATATTGTCAAAGCCAAGGATGAGACTGAGACAGGTCAATGAAAGTAACAAATTTGATGTAGCCCATACCAGAAGACATAGTGCACTGTAAACACTACATCTCGCCAGCAAAGGCATATCGGGTAGTAAAACTCAATTCTCTTTTCTTTAAAATCTGATTAACTTCATATGCATAATACTTGATAATTATTCATAGGATATAAACTTCATGGTTTTGATCTGTATTGAACTCTGATCACAATAATAATTAAACTTACGTTTTAATGGTCCACCTTTTCAATACTATATTATGCTATTCTTACATTTTAATTTTAAATCTTGGAACTAGTTTCGGCCTTGGCTGGCCATCATCAGCCATAATACAAAACTGTACAAACACATCTAATGACTAAAACAAATGTACAAACACAAATGACGTTCAAACGTATTAAAAGGATCTGGGATGAACTATGTGCACAACACATAAAATATGATGAAATTAAAATAAGGCTCTAAAATCCTTGGATGCGTTGCATCATGTTAAAATGTTTCGTTAGTGCTTCTTGTTAAAATATTTTGCAAAATGATGTAGATTGTCACACATGGCACACGAAGATAGGATTAATATCTGGTAGTTCATAGATTATAACTGGTAGAAATTCGCAATTCAATGCGGTGTCCATGAAGTTAACCTTTCCTTTTAAAGATATAAACTTCAGTTTGGTTTCGAATTGAACTGAGATCATAAAAGTTGAAATTTCAGTAAGGGTTCTACCCTTTCAATACAAAAAACAGGGTCTTTTTTATGGCCTACTCCGTGTGTCAGGAAAACAGGCACGGAAGGTGATAGCGCGGCCGGGTGACTCATTTGCCTAGAGATATATTGCTTCATGACCGGCTAAGATGATCTAATGCAGTACGGTAGCGATAACCATTGCTTCACACACAGTAATAGTTCAGTTCATCTGCGGCATTGGTAGCGTGTTCGATGTGTTCGTTTTAAAATAGCATAGATTCTGTAGGAATACTAATCGTGTGTTTAACAAGTAACGTATACAGTAGAACAGCGTGTATTCATTGTGTTGTGCTATGTGAAGCATATTTCTTATGGCCGCTTTCGATTCATTCGCAAATTTCTTGGAATCCTCCCTCCCCATAGGAGTACGGTACGTAGATTAGTAAAGAAGTTCCTCACCACCGGGTTCCTTCTTAACAAGAAATCACGCAGGAGACGAACCGTTTTAACAGAGGAAAAGCTTGACGAAATAGGAGCTCTCTTGGAAAGAACTCCAACAAAATCCCTGTCGCGTCTTGCCGTACAAGCTAATGTGTCATTATCTTCTGCCCATAAAGCAACAAAACTGTTAAAAGCAAAACCGTACAAACCCACTCCTACCCAATATTTAAGAGGACCTGACAGTTTCGCTAGGGTTCGGTTTTGTAACTGGTTGCTTCAGTCAGTTCACGATGGGTAGGTTGACCCTGAACTTTTATTTTATAGTGATGAAGCATGGCTACATTTCATGATGTAAAAATAGGAGTTTGGTGCGCAATAAGTGCTCGCAGAATTATAGGGCCTATATTTTTCTGCGAAATAATAAATGCTGATCGATGTATAGATCTCATTCTCAGACCATTCTTTCAAGAGCTGACGGAAGAAGAAAGGAGTAATGGTTACTTTATGCAAGATAATGCGACGGTACAGACTACTAATCGGTCTATGGAGGTAATACAGGAAGTTTTCGAAGATCGTGTGGTTAATTATCGCCCTAGATCTCCTGATTTAAATCCCTGTGATTATTACCTGAGGGGGATGCTGAAGGGAAAAGTGTATGTGAACAGTCCTCACACAAGGGAAGAACTACAAGAGAACATTACACAAGTTATTTCGAACATCACCCGAGCTGAGATTCGTCGAGTGTCTGCAAACTTATTTACGAAGTGTCAGGCGTGTTTGACAGCTGAGGGACAACATTTTGAACATCAAATGTAATACCAGGTAGGTTTTAGACTAGTAGTTTCACTGGAAATGGATTTCTATAAGTGTGAATTGCCATGAGTAGTGGGGAGGAAAAGTGCGCATTATACCGGCTAGCGACCGAGTGTCATTGCTCCAGCCGTGCCATGCTCTGAGTGGTGCTGCGAGCACGCTAAAGAAAAGACCCTGTATAAGTTGTACAGATTAGTATTTACAACATTTTCTTATTCAAGGGACCGGTTTCAACACATTTCTGAAGCGTTATCATCAGCCTAAGATTACAAAACTGGCAAGTACAGTAGAGTCTCGCTCATCCGACCTTCGCTTATCCGACATTCCGTGTTATCCGACACTGGTAGACTTAATTTGAACTTTTGGTGGAGACTAAATTCAGGCACACCCGGTGTGGAGGGTGCGTCCATGGGACAAGCACTGGCCTGACCCCTGGCGGTAGGACAGTGTTTTTTTTCTCAAGGACAGGTGCAGTGAGTCTTCAGTCATTGTTCATTGTAGTATTGGTTGGGTGCGAATGTTATAATTTTCATATCCTCTGTGAGTATAGCAAGTAAATGGAAGAAAGTGATTGTTTCCAGCGAAGACAAGTTGAGTGCATTAAAGACACTGGACAAAGGGGCAATTCTTCAAAATTTGGCTTCAGATTATGGTGTTGGATGTGTTACAGTGGGAGACTGGAAAAAACAGTGGGAAGAAATTGAAAAGTGGTGCTCTACCAGAGCAGAGAAAAACATTGAAAATATGTGAGTACGAAGAAGTGAAGCACTATTTCTTTGGTTATCTCAACACCGGGAAAAGGGTCTACCATTATCTGGCCCCATTCTGCAGGAAAAGGCAGTGTATTTCCAGAAGGAGTTTAATTAAGGGGACCTTAATTTTCCTGCCAGTGTTGGGTGGCTTGATCGTTGGAAAAAACTGTACGGCATTAGGCAGCTTAATATCTGTGGGCTGAAAGGTTTCTTTTCGTAAGACATCTGGAATGTTTTCGTTCAATACTGCATGTACTGTACAATTGAATTGATAATTCCGTAAAACATGCCATTGTTTTAGTTCATTTTCAAAGTTATTCTGTATTATCCGACATTTTCGGTGATCCGACGTACTCCAGGTCCCGTTTAGGTCGGATAATCGAGACTGTACTGTACATAAAAGGTCATGTCCTCAATGTATAAACATAGTGACACAAAATTTTGACAACAGCTACACATTATAGAACCATCAAAATTTTTCAAATGTGTAGCTGTTGTCAACATAAATACTAATCTGTACAACTTATATTTTGTATTGAAATGCCGTATGGCTTTTAGTGCCGGGAGTGTCCGAGGACAAGTTTGACTCGCCAGATGCAGGTCTTTTGATTTGACTCCCGTAGGTGACCTGCTCGTCGTGATGAGGATGAAATGGTGATAAAGACGACACATACACCCAGCCCCCGTGCCAGCGAAATTAACCAATTATAGTTAAAATTCCCGACCATGCCAGGAATCAAACCCAGGACCCCTGTCACCAAAGGCCAGCACGCTAACCATTTAGCCATGGAGTGAAAAGGTGGAACCCTTACTGAAATTTCAACTTTTGTTAACCTTTTCTTGCGGTCAGGCACACAGCAGGCTACTCAAACAGTGAATGTACTTAGACAAGATTCCATGCATCCAGCAGCACATAAGAGGACCTCTTTTTATAGTATGATTCATACCCATGTCAGAAATGGATCATAAAAATTAAAAGGATACTATTTAATAGCTAAAAGTAATGGGTTCAACAGTCAATTTATGGATAAAATTATTAGCAAAGTTGAGAAGAAATCGTTTTCGACATTAACTAAAGATTCTTTTTAGTATCTTTAGACAGTTTATGCCTTTTTCACCTACAGTCATAGTAAATCTATGAAATTACGAATGTTTTCAAGAAACTTAACACGAAAGTTTCTTTTAAGACAACCAACATCAACGCTCATCTTTTTGTATAATCAGCACACTCTTAATAACGTCAATAACAAATTTCAGAAATCAGGAGTTTACAAATTAAAGTGTCAGCAATGTTCTGCCAATTACATTGGACACACAGGTCACAATTTTAGCATAAAGTATAAGGAACATGTTAATGCGTCGAAATATGGCCAATTCTCGCCAAAGGGTTCTCATATGATTGATACCAATCATACATTCACGGACATAAAAGACTTTCAAATTCTCCAATTAAGTAAGAAAGAGAATCCATTGCATATTCTTGAAAACATTTTTATGAATACAGATCAAAAATGCAACCCGATGTATAATCTGAATGAAATATCGGAAGAAATCAATATTTTTGTGGAGATAAAATGCTTTACACGAAGGCACATAAGTAATGCATTACTACCTCACACCTCTCCCCGTACATCAAACTCCCCACAACCTCCTATCCAAGTCAGTCCTCAGCGGCCTTCGAGGACTGCACTCAGCTTCAACACTGATGGGAGGTGCACGGCACAGAACGGGGAAGGAGGTGAGTGACCAGATGGGCGCACAGTTTACATTTCACATTGAATTTTTCATTAGTTCATTCAGATTTTTCTTTTCCTTTTTAGGCCCATACGGTCAACAACACAACCAAGTTCAACTTACATCATTCAACATAAGCCTACCTTTCTTTAACTCGACACAAGGAACTATTTTAACATGGCATCAATATTACATTATTTTATGTACACATTCAAGAACATGTACAATATGTTCACAATGTCAGGATAATTACATGGTTAATTCAATTCGCATAGTTTCTCATGTTGTATTATATTTGTACGATTCCACACATGTAAGGACATTTTAACCTGTGCAATAACTGGACTTCACTGTTCACATCATGTTCATGTTGTGCTACTTTAAGATTCAAGATTGCCAAGACGCTACAAGACGTCACAAGATTCACAGACTTTTTATTCACTAATTTTAATGTGTCCTTAGCATATTTCCAATGATTCTGTGTGTGAATGAAGATGTCCTATAAGAGGACGAAACATGTATCACCAATATAGTTTAACGTAGTCTTATTAATAAAGACGATTACAGTATTGTAAAGGTGGAATTATAAATTTAAATTTTCACAAGTTGAGAATATGAAGATACTCAGTTATTAGCAAGCAGCGTTGAGCTCCATTAACAACAAGTACAATATGAATAGGCCTTTGCTGGCAGGACCTAGTGTTTACAGTGCACTATGTCTTCTGGTATAGGCTAGAGCAATTTTGTTACTTTCACAGATCTGTGTCTGTCTTATCCTTGGCTTTGACAATATGAAAGTGACTGAGGTATGAGCGATGCTAATAATGCCAATTCCTTATGCAGCCAGTCCCTGCTATGGTGTGAAAATATTGCTCATAGGGTCAGTTGATTCATTTCAGTGGGCTTGGCAGACTGATATGAGATAGCAACTCTGGCTCGGTGAGGAAAGCAACGGGAAACTACCTCACTCCTCATTTCCCTAGTATGCCTCTTCAGCGATGCCTAGGCCATCTATGACAGCTGATGGCAGAGTTGTTGAGGATCCCACCAGCGGAAGCGCTGACGGACTGTACATACATACAATATTAATCCGATAGCCTCTAGTATAAGAACAGAAGCTGAAGAATGTCCTCACATCTGTAAGTCTTGGATTCGTGGTTATATAGGATTTTATGGAATTGAAAGAGCAGATTCTTTAGCAGAATTAGCCTCCACGTCAAACATCGGAATTACATAAATCTGCAAAGTGCTATGTTAAGCGACAAATCAAGAAATATATTATACATCAATGGAACAATAGCTGGACTTCCTAGCTTGAAAGGATCTGTTACAAGAGAACACTTCTTCCCCAAAGTTACAGATCGACTTCAGAGTAAAGTATTAGTGCCTAACTTAGTCCTGACTTCTATCACAACATGGAAAAATTTAAATTTTACCTTGAGCAATTTAAAATCCAAATTACAGATAGATATTTATGCTTTTGTGGTTCTTCTCAGACTCTACTTTTCTCCTGCCCCACGTTTGGAATGAAAAGACTTATAATTGAGTGTCACCTGAACAGTTGTGATCTTGTATTTTCTAAACCATTGCATGATATTTTCAAGAAGCCTTGTTATTATAAGCAATTCTTAACATTCATTCATCACATCTTTAACAAATTGAACTCTTAATCTTTTATTTTTAAATATTTTGTGATTATAAACTACAGCCCTAATGTACCTTTGTGAAATAGGGCTTGATGCTGTACGGAATATTCAACAACAACAATAATAATAATAATAATAATAATAATAATAATAATACTATTCTTAACAATAGATAAAGGATCAAATTCTGCAGTGAGCTAAGGAAGTCAATAAATCCTTTGAAACCAAACTAAATAAGAAACTTTATTTGAAAGTACAATAAATAGTATAACACCAATCCATTTGACCATAATTCACAAAATTAATTGATTCACTGAAGTTTCTCATATGGCATGAGAAGAAAAGTAAAGGTTCCCCTGGCCAGAGTCAAAACCAACAACAAATAAAGATAATACCTCTTAAACATACCACACCTTAGTTTTTTATATTTTTGTGAAAAAACATTAATTGTCCCTAAAATTAAATTCACTTATGCAGCTGCTTAAATAGCATACACTGAAACCTTGCTAGTACGTTCTTTATTAACATGTTTTCTCGTTTAGCACGTCGTAAGTCTGAAGTCCCGACACCCATCGTATTAAATCCGTATAAAAAATACCTCACTTAACATGCCACGATTTTTCGCCTTTACCGCTTAAAACGATCATATATTCCCCAGATCTGAAAATGTCCTGTCATCCCTTGTGTACGGAATGTGATTTCCAATAGAGATAAGAGCCCTCGCTATGGATTGGTCGGAGAAAGTTGCGCAATAAGAGGAAATGACCTTGAATTCTCGAATGCTGAGTATATTGCATCTTCGAGGGGCAAGCTGTTAGCTTCGGTAAAGCTGAGTTTTGCATCATTGATTGGCAGCAAAGACTTTACGCCAGAACAAGACAGGATATGCTAAGTTAACAATGATTATACTTTATAGCAGGGCTGGCCACAACGAGGCTCTTGAGTTAGCCTCGTGCGGCTCTCGACACCAAGCTTAAGAGTAAAATTAATTTTTATAATTAATAATAATATAATTAAACCTTCATTTTCATTCCTGCAAAATCCTTTTGCTGTTGATTTTGTGGGCGATGGCTGTCCTGTTTCATCACCAATAACAAAGGATACAGCAGCTGTAGAGTTGGAGCTACTAGAAATGCAAGAGGACGAAGGAGTAAAAGGACTCAGACGAAGTGGCGTTTCTACCATAGACTTTTGGAAGAATGCTCCAGAAGAAAAATACCCACTAACAAAAGAGTGTGCTAAGATACTTATCTCAATCTTTGGGACTACATGTGTGTGTGTGAATCACTGTACTCAACGCTTAAATTCATTAAATCTAAATATCGATCTTAACTAACTGATGAACATTTAAGTTATCCTGTGCGAACTGGGCTTACCAATTATCAGCCAGATTTCAAAAAACTAACAGCAAAAATGAACACTCAAAAAGGCACTTCTCAAAAGTAAAATTTCATTCCTTGATGTGTACCTGAACAATAACGTTCAGTGTAGTGTATAAAATAAAGGTTCCTTCATTTGTTATAAAACGAAAAACGTCACTTCATTTTATAAACCATTTTCTAAACATGCTCCCAGTTTTGTCTCCTAAGTTTGCGGCTGCCAAAATTAAGGTTAGTGGCCACCTCTGCTTCATAGGGTCCACCTATTCAGTACAAAAATAATGTTGTCTAGATGTAATTACAACATTCTAAATTTATTCAGGACTAGTTTCAACACATTTTTTTTGCGTCTTCCTCAGCTGTACAAAGAACTTGGAAAACAGGCAATTATATAAATCTCATGATAAATATTAACCTATTTACATAAGATAAAAATCCTATGACATCTACATAAAACAACACATGATAAAACCTTTGAATGGTAATGTTTAACTATTCTTTCTTTTCCAGCAAGTTGAAGACTTGCGGGTCAAATATACTGGTACCAGTCTTCAACTTGCTGGAAAAGAAAGAATAGTTAAACATTACAATTCAAAGGTTTTATCATGTGTCGTCGTTTCAATGTAGACATCATAGTGTTTTTATCTTATGTAAATAGATTAATATTTATCATTTGATTTATATAATTGCCTATGTTCCAAGTTCTTTGTACAGGTGAGGATGACACAAAAATGTGTCGAAACTAGTCCTGAATAAATTTAGAATGTTGTAATTACATCTAGACAACATTACTATTGTATTGAATAGGTTGACCCTATAAAGTTTAATCACTGTAATCTCAGTTCAATACGGACAAAAAATGAATTTTTTTACATTAACTAAGTGCTAAGTTAAAGCACCGTAATAGATTCCACTGTGGCTAGGAGCGCTGAATTCAATTTTCACGCGTTTTTTTTTTCAAAGCTGTTCTGTTGACATACATGGCTTATAGCTGGGAGTCATCCGAAATTATGCGTCACGGAAGCTACCGTCACTAAACGTGTAACGGAAGTGTAACTCTAGCAACTGTGCAGCCGCTGGTGGATGGTCATGACCGAGAGGCATATCTATGATTATTTGATTTTCTCGAAGGTAAAAGTGGTTTATTTTTTGTTCTATGTTCTTTGTTCTATGGAAAGGTCTTTGTTGTCAGTGAGACTCAGTGTGCTTGATTGTGCTTGTAGCCTATTTCGCATTCCAATCAGAAGTTAGAAATGTATTTATTCAAAATCATTCTTTCCAACTTCGGAAACTTTCCTTCGTGCACTTGTTTCCCCCCCCCCCCCCCGTTTCTATTTTGCTTATACGCATTTTCAATTTTGTCTCAGTTGCTCACAATAGTGTTCAAAGTAGAAGGTGATAGTTTTAACGTTCGTGCGAACTCTATGCACTTAAGAATTGGATTCCTATCTACTTCTTGAAGGATTTTAATTTTTTCTTCACTAGTGAGTGGTTTCACGACCCTTTTCTTATCCATAGCTTGGCTATCAGAAGACAGATACCGTATGTACCGCGCTACTGAACTTCTCACGATTATCCTATTCGTTCGTAAGTAGGCTGTCACGCGACAAATAATCACTTCACTTCTTTTTTACCACTCAATACAATAAATGGAAAGTAATGACAATAACGGTTCTTGTGATAAGATGATTTAAATCAGTGTGGTATAACTGACATTAAAATAAGTCTACAGTGCAGCAATAGCAGATCTTCGATAGGTCTTTTGCGGGTGCCGTTAAGTAATAAGGATTCCATATACTATAGGCCTATCCCATTAAAAAGTTATGTACAGATGCAGGCAATGGTAAAGCGGCGTATCATTAGTACAAAAATACAAACTGCTAGTTTGACAGTTGGCACGTTTTTATTATTCACAAGCGAGTCTGTCCGAACCAATGCAGAGTACTGCTGAAGTTTCGTGTTCAAGATGGCAGCCGAAGGCACTTAATCGCATATGGCGAGTATAACCTCGCGAGAACTTCATGCTCGAACAAAGTGACCAGAAAACAGTGACCCACTGGTCAGAAACCTACGGCTTCAACTAACAATTCATTATACAATTGTTTTAGGAAGAAAGTGATCTGCTATAATACGTAGGTACTATAGCTACTTCTATGAGCCCACGGGCAAAAGAATGGCATATCTGTTCTTCCATGTTTTTCTCATCTTTTAATAGTCTCTTGCTACTTTAACAGGCTCCAGTAGAGAATTATTGATATTTGTTCTCTCAACTTTTTCATACTTTTTAGTACTCTCCTTAATCTTCTAAAACACTACACACACAATGAACAATGTACTAATGTGTAAAGTGATACCATTTCCCTGTTGGGTAGTTTTTAATGGGATATTCGATAGTACGTTTTCCCGCTTAACATGATTTTTTTCATCGTCCCCTGCAGAAACGTACTAATGAGGTTTCACTGTATTTCATGAGGTATTGTACAAATAGTTACATTTATTTTAGGCAATTTTTACCTACAAGGTTGAATGACAAAAAAAAGTAAAAAATAACACAAATAGTGCTGATAACAATATATCAAGGTACTTAAGAGAATCATTTGTTTACAGCTGTATAGTATTTGATACTACTAAGAATTCGACATGGAGTATTTCACACACAATCTTACTGCAAGTGGTTCAACATCTTTTACTATTTACAAAGTTAATATAAAACAATTCCACAAGAGCAGGAGCATGTTTTCAACAAGGACAAAGGTGAATGTTGGAATGCTACAAGGGTCAGCAGGCACGGAATCTAAATATGAATCAGAGCAGATGTTAAGATGATGTTAACTCTTTGGAGTTCTCTTTCAGACTCAGTATGACACTGCTAAAACACAGTTCAGACCAATGTCTGATTTCACTTCAAAGTTAGATTAGATCTGAAACTGAAAAAAAAACGGCCCGAAGAAGTAAATGCTGAAAACAAGAGCATATAGAGGGTATATGAAGACAAAATATAACCTGAAACATCTAGCAATAAAGGACTTCTCATAGGGTCTCACGGTGTTATTCCAAAATTCTTCGAATCATTATGAAAGAAATTCAGATTATCTCAAACATTACGCAGTAATGGTGAAGAAATTGTGCCAAATTTTAATCCACCACATACAAAAATGAAAAAAATATGTACATTGATTCACTGTAAAAAAAAAATTGAGAATATACTGTGCCCGATGGGACTATGACCAATGGGAGACAGTTTTGAAATAAAATAAAATTTCCCGCAAATGGCGGACATGGTTCACTTGGTATAGTGCTGACATCTAAAATTCACTTGTTTCATGTTATAAATGTTATCTCTGGGAATACATCAACTATAGAAAAACATTTACTTTCTGCATCAAAATGGCAGTATGCATGCTGATGATATTTATCAGCAGTTATGTGATAGTAGTGATTCTGATGCAGATGTTTGATCTCAATGGGAAGCTACACATCACCGATGCCTGAGTGGAAAATAAAATAAAGGATTGTGCCGTAAGTTCAGGCAGCAAAGAGAAGGTGGTAGATTTTCTTTTCAGTGGAATCTATCCAAGGAACCCAGGACTCCACCCTAAGTGCTTCTGAAAGAACCATATGATGAGGAAATCTGGCTACAAGTGTGGTTGACTGAATGAGAATATAAAATTGTGTATATATTTACTCTGAGAGTGTTAATAATATTAAATAAATAGTATCTGTGTATTTTTGTCACATTTAACTGTTCTTAAGTGGACCCCACAGAGGATGAAAGTGGAAATATAGTTGGACTCCAAAGGATTACGGAAAGAGGACTCCTACATGAAAGTTTTGGATCTATGAACATGACCCATCTGACACTTCTTAATAACACTGTACAAGATTTATTTTCTTAATAACATTGTCTCACCTATATCACAGCCTTAGTCCACAGCAAGACAACTGCACTTTATCATTATTATTAATGTGATTGTGAGAAGATATTTCTTGATTTGTGACTCACTGTTAAATGAAATCATTAACTTTTGTTCACACTGATCCTGAAAGTCATTAGCAAACAAAAAAGTAGCTAATCTTATATAGGACGGACAAGACATTAAAACAAGCACCATAAGCCAACATTTTACAGAAAGGTAAATGTAAATAACTACATGAACAAGTGGTTTCCTAAAATAATACAGTCGATGAGACTGCAAACCTTGTCATAAAAAATCATGTAAAACTGGAAACAGGTAACTGTTCTTCATATTCAAAATCTTTTCTTGTAGCTGCTGTTCATGTCTTGTTCGAAAGTGATCATCTGTGTCCTGCAACAGAAAACACATCACTGCCTGAGCAATACATGTCCTTAATAAAAAAAATTGAGTCAGAGAGAGAAAAAACCAATCTGAGAGAACAGACAATAAGAAAATCTGACAAATGAAGAATTACTTAACTGAGTAGTAGTGTTCTAAATCTTTACTGGTCAGAATTTCATTGACTTCCATACATTAAGTATACTTGCAAGTAACAAGGAGAGAGGACATACTACTGGTGCACTTCTCAAATTTTTGCGCACTTAATAAAATATACTTCATTGAGAAGATCTAGCTAAGGGTATAAATTGAATTTAGATATAAACGTTTCTACATTTCTAAACAATTTTCATCAATTTAAAAGAAGTTGGTTTGCGGTTGGGTTACAGTAGTCACGTTCAAGATCGTGAACCATGGACAACGGATGAGTGCCTAGTAAGTGGTCCTGGGAGTTGGGATACCAGCTGGAATGGGAGTTGGCATCTCTGACATATTCTGAGTAATGGCCCTCCTTGTGCTCAGGCGCCTAGGACTATAAAATCCTCCGATGATCCCTGACCCATTTCAGGAGAGATCCTCACTTGGACTATAAGTAAGGCTAACATTCTGCTTCACAGAATTTTCCCTGAGCACACTCAGAAAGTTTTAAGAAAGCCACGGACCTATGGGAGTAAAGGAGTCTCACTCCCATTTAACAAGCGAGAGATTCCTTGGAAACAACTTTGCAAACAAAATGGAATTTGATGGGGAGCTATCAACATTAATGAGGCTTATGGAAGAAAGTAGAACTGGCTCAGTCAGCAAAGAGGATGCATTGGATATGTTAGGAGTAAATGATATTCGGGTAAGCGGAGATAACAAGGAAGAGATAGTAGGAGATTATAAATATACTCGAAGGGTGTTAAACAAGGAAAGGACAGAGTGCGGAGTAAGGCTGTTCATCACGAATACTGTAGTACACAACATAGTTTCTGTTAGGCACATAAATGAGCGAATGATGTGGGCAGGTTTGGCAGTTGGAGGAATTAGGAAGAGAATTGTCTCAGTGAATTTGCCATGTGAGGCTGCAGACGAGAATGAAATTGACAAGTTTTATAAACACTGAATGACATCGTAGTCAGGGTCACTAGCAAGGATAATGCCAATGGGCGATTTCAATGCTAGAGTTGGAAATAGAACTGAAGGATATGAAAGGGTGATTGGTAAATGTGGGGAAGATATGGAAGCTAATAGGAATAGGAAGCATTTGCTGGGCTTTTGTGCTAGTATGGGTTTAGCAGTTATGAATACATACTTCATCAATAAGGCTATTCACTGCCATACATGGGAGGGTAGGGGCACGAGGTCCATAACAGAATATATCTTAACCGACTTTGAATTCAGGAAATCTGTTAGGAATGTGCAGGTTTTCTGAGGATTTTTCGATGATACAGACCACTATATGATGTGTAGTAAACTAAGTATCTCTAGGCCTAGGACAGAGAAAGTGAAATCCATCTGCAGATGAATAAAGGTAGAATATCTCCGGCACGTGAAAATTAGACAGAAGTATGTGGATATGATTAGCGAGATATTCCGAAAAGTGGACCGTAGCATGTTCAGGATATAGAAAGAGAATTGGTGGCATACATGGATGGTACAGGAGAAACAGCAAGGGAATAAACGCCTACGAACAAGGTGTGTTGAGATGAGAAAAAGTGAACATCTTGGTGGAATGATGAAGTGAGAGCAGCATGTAAATGTCAAAAGAAGGCATATCAGAAATGGCTCCAAACAAGGACTGATGCAGACAGGGAATTAACTGTATGCAGATGAAAGAAACAGAGTTAAATAGTTGTTGAATCCAAAAATAAGTTGTGGGAAGATTTTTGTAATAACTTGGAA
Source organism: Anabrus simplex (assembly GCF_040414725.1). NCBI lineage: Eukaryota > Metazoa > Arthropoda > Insecta > Orthoptera > Tettigoniidae > Anabrus > Anabrus simplex. The sequence goes on along the minus strand of NC_090269.1, from coordinate 424,925,465 downwards.
AGGCTAGGTCAAGCAGCAGGGAAACCTTTCTGGACGGTAATAAAGAATCTCAGGAAGGGAGGGAAAAAAGGAAATGAGTAGTGTTTTGGGTAATTCTTGCTAGTGGCTTTACGTCACACCAATACAGACAGGTTTTGGGTAATTCAGGTGAACTCGTAATACATCCCAGGGAATTACTGGACAGGTGGAAAGAATATTTTGAAATTCTCAATATAAAAGGAAATCTTCCTGGTGAAGTCGTGAAGAACCAAGCTCATGGCGAGAAGGCAATCAGGTTGGTGAAATTAAGCTTGATGATGTAGAAAGGATTGTGAATAAATTTCCATTGTCATAAAGCAGTAGGAATAGATGAAATTAGACCTGAAATGGTGAAATATAATGGGAAAGCAGGGTTGAAATGGCTTCATAGAGTAATAAGATTAACATGGAATGTTAGAAAGATACATTCTGATTGGACAAAAGCAATAACTGCACCTATCTATAAGCATGGAAACAGGAAGGATTGCAACAATTATCGAGGTATCTTATTGATCAGTATACCAGGCACCGAGCTCGATAGCTGCAGTCGCTTAAGAGCGGCCAGTATCCAGTATTCGGGAGATAGTAGGTTCGAACCCCACTGTTGGCAGCCCTGAAAATGGTTTTTCCGTGGTTTCCCATTTTCACACCAGGCAAATGCTGGGGCTGTACCTTCATTAAGGCCATGGCCGCTTCCTTCCCACTCCTGGCCTTTCCCTGTCCCATCGTCGTCATAAGACCTATCTGTGTCGGTGTGACGTAAAGCAACTAGCAAAAAAGAGTCTACCAGGCAAAGTATTCACTGACATCTTGGAAGGGAGGGTGCGATTGGTGGTTGAGAGGAAGTTAGATGAAAACCAGTAAGGTTTCAGACTACAGAGGGGCTTTCAGGATCAGATTTTCAGTATGCGCCAGGTAACTGAAAAATGCTGCAAGCGGAATACACAGTTATGTTTATGTTTCGTATATCTAGAGAAAGCATATGACAGAGTACCGAGGTAAAAGATGTTCGGTGTACAGGGGGACTATGGGACTAAGGGTAGATCATTAATTAAAATCAATATAAGGCATTTATGTTGACAATTGGGCTGCAGTGAGAGTTGATGGTAGAGTGAGATAAAATATGTAAGTTTGATAGTGGCTTGTATTATCAGTTCATAAGATGAAACCGTAAGATACAAGGTACTTAAACAAGTGGATCTTGCACAGGCACCGACAGAAGAGTAGTTATATAGCCAAGAAAGTTCTCGATCCAATGCGGAGCCTAAAGTATACAAATGAAATAATAATAATATGAATAATGACTATTTCTCTTATATATATATATATGTATGTATGATATATGTATTATCACAGTCTGCCACACACAATGGCACCACTTACAGGTAACACACACCCATTGTGTTCCTTACATAAGGGTACTACTTACAAGGAACACCTTTGACCTCGAATGCTCGGAACCGCACGAAACCATGCTTAGAATAATAAGCAATCATAAACAAAACAGTGGTGTGCTTCACTTCCATGCAAAACTCCGCACTTGTCTGCTAGTGCACTACACAGTGGCATAGTGTAGCTGCACTAACCAGTGGTCCAGTTGCGTGAGTGGTATAGCTGCAGTACGTATTTGTCTCTTGGAGTGTTCGCAAGCGATTTACTGTGTAAACTGTGCACAGTGCAGTGATATCATGAAGAGAATTAATCCCACGCATGTGGTCCAAATATTAGGGACCAAGTTGCGATGTTCTGAATTTGGAAATGATATGGATATGGAGTTTGCGGATATATTATATAACATAATAATTCAGAAATATAATGGCGATGACACAGTAATACACGAAGTTACGCTGGATAGATATACGGATTTTGAAGGACAGGAGGAACCTGAACCTGAAGGTGGCTCTTCAATCAGTACACGACATTCATCTCCAGAGCAACAGGAACAGTCAAGTCAAAGTGAGTATGAACTCTCTCCACCCAAAAAGACGAGGTCCAGTGTATTAAAAGATATTGATAACAGTGTACTAGAGAACATTTATGAGGACTATTATAATCGTGGCTTTAATTCCTATAGCAATCTAATGAAGTGCTATAAGTGCATCAAAAGTAAATCAAATTGCACATTAATTCTAAATTATGTGTCTAGGAAACGGTGAGCAGGTGCTCATTTCAAAGGAAACAGACCGTCACAATTACAAACTATGAAAGAGTATGTAATATCGCAATTTGATGGTGCAAGGAGGAATGGATCTACAGTTCACTATTGGCATCTGCAGATATGGGCACTAGAAGGGGCTAAAATGGTTGGCTTGGTTAATTTCAAAGCTTCCATTTCCTTTATCGACCATCTCAAGGCTGAATATGGCATTTCATCCACGCATATTAGTACATTTGTCACACGTAAGGACATAGAAGATGATATTGTTATACGTGAGAAGGCACAACAGTTTGTGGAAGAAATGAACATGTTTATAACAGAGGAGGGTGTGGAGAAAGGTAATGTTTAGAACAGTGACCAGAGTCAATTCCAGTATGAAATGTCTTCAGCATCAACACTGTCCTACAGAGGTGAGAAAACTACAAATAGTGTGTTGCAGTCTGTACATAGCTCTACCCACAGCTACACAATTGATGTGGCTTTATCAATGGCAGGCAGACTAGCAAACAAGTTGTACATCTGTTTTCAAGAGACACAAGGCACTTTCGGTCCAAATATTTTAAAGAAACTTGCAACAACCTGTCCACGAAACATTCATGTGGAGGCAAGCAAAAGTGGAAAAATGACTAAAGAACACATGACATGTTTTCTAACTTCAGTCCTTGGCGAACATGTAACAAATGAAAAGAGCCTATTGTTGTGTGATTCTGGGCAGGTCATACAGATCATACCCTTCTAGATGCAAGTTTTCCAAACAAAGATGTTACGCTGAAGATATTGCCACCGAAAACAACAAAATATTGCCAACCCCTTGATGCTTACTTCTTTAGGCAATATAAACTCTATATCAGAAGGATTACTAATTTTGTAAGGCTACAAGGTGCTAAACCACAAGTGAAGGTACATAATCATTATTTCATCGTGAAACTTCACTCTGTGATTTACAATCAATTTGCTGCACCTACGTATAAGCTTATGTTGCAATATGCTTGGCAAAAACCAGGTTAGGACATTGACATACCAACATCATCATTTGAAAATGTAATTAGTGTGGCTTTTGATATTGGACTGCGTGAATGAGAAACTGATTTGGAATGTGATAACGTGGCTTTAGTGAGGTGTGTACTTGTTCTCTCCCACTTTGTTTTAACCACTTCATCGAAATCCAGCATCTGCACTTTGAGGACTAATATAAGCACTTTCAGGTGTGTGGTACTGCTGTATATGTGTGTTTTGCACTATTATAAGTACTTTAAGCAGAGAGTTTTTGGTGCTGCTGATTGAAAATGTAATGATACACTGTTGTTTGTCCAACCCTTGTCCCGTTTCTCTACAGGGTTGGGTATGAGGCGAGATGAATCTGTTGTGGTGGGTTTTTATGACCGGATGCCCTTCCGTACGCCAGCCTCATGAGAGGAGTTAATGAGATAAAATGAATGACATGATATATGAGAGTAGGGAGAGGGTGAAACTCGGTGCCGGCACATAGCCTACTCCTGTTGAATAGCACCAAGGGGTCTGCTCAAGGCTTACGTCCCCATCCGACGGATGAATCACCATCAACATCATCATATGCCCTCACTCCATATGAGCACTGCGGAGAGGTTTGGAATTTAATCCAGGCTTTTGGCACGCAATCTAGTGATTAGAAATTGTATACCACCACCTCCCCTACCCTGCCGGTCAACATTCTGATGGTGAAATTTTTTTCGACCACCGGGACTCGAACCAGCTAACCACGGTGTCAGACCGTTTAGACTTCAGCGCCTTAACGATCATGGCCACCAGGCGGGCTAAAATGTAATGATACACTGACGCCATTAAATTACATATAATTTCCTTCCTATGGTATTGTCCCCATCAAATTAGGTAATAATAAGCTAAAAGTTACAGGCAAGCATTGAAAAGTTTTATTATTTGCCAAGGGTGGAATCTGCTGTCAGCGAGCTGTGTTCTGTGTGTATAAGCTGGATTTTACCAGTTCTGAACGGTGCAAGTATTGATCCATTCTTCGATCGAGAAAGGGGGAAGACATGTGACGAACAGGTTTCCCGAGGCTAGCACGCGTGCTCAGCGAGCAAGCAAGCATAATCTATGAATTTCCAGAAAATTCATAGCCAATTAAAGGAGATACTGGTGAACCAATAGTCGTCATGTAAAACAACACACCCCAGAGCCAAAAGGTATAAAACTTCGTGCGCTCATTAATAAATCACTCTCTAATATTATCTTACCTGCTGCTTATGGTTTAATTCTTTGCTCGTTGCATGGATAGCTGAATACATCGTGAACAACATTGTACTTGTTTCAGTTCTACAGACGGCAGCCTACTCTGCTACCCGAGACTTTAGTTATTTAAAATAGAACTTCACCGTGTGGTAATGCGAGCTTAAGGATTCAAGTTAAGTTTAATACTCCACGTGATTACTGGAAATTTTAACTGGTTCGTGCATATTTTAATGCCTGTTGTGTTAGTTACAGCTAAATTCTACCTGCACGTGGCGAAGACCCATGTATGTAATAACGGATATCGTCGACAACTACAAGATGGATCCTGTGTTTTCAAGAATTACATCAATCTCACCGAGGGACGTTAACTGTTGTGTCTCTATGAGCTACTAAATACGGTAAGGCAATTCTGGCATGGGGAAGGTGAACGAAAGGGAACTGTCGGAATGGTGAAGACCTCAGCCAGGAGTTGAACATCATATAACATTTAAGTACCCATTTATTGTACAATATCTTTCTCATCTATGTAACAACTAGATGATCTTTCTTCCCTAGATTGTAGTTCTGTTAGCATTTGCTGTAGTTAGATTTATTTCCATTTTCCATTCTTAAAGGTGGCGAGGTAGACGAGTTACCTGTGTGGCTGAAGTTTGTGAACTCTATTAGAGTAGTTTGCTGTAGTTGTTCTTTTGAATGGATTCTCAATTGCAGGTTTTATATATGTAAAAATAATTGACCTCGCGCTAAAACTTAACCTAATTTACATGTAATATTTAAAATATTGTGAGATGGAATCGTACGTGATTTTGAGAAGTAGAGTCAAATTGAATGTCATCCATGCCTTACCTACAATTCTTTAGGATCGTGTCATCCATTTTCATGACAATTTCAAGAGGGCTGATAGATTTAATAATCACTGATAATAATAATAATTTTCAAGTATGAGACTGGGTTAAACAGTAATTTAATGGTCATGAGCCATAAACAGTGTTATACTATTCTCGAATATGATTTCTGATGTGCTCTGTTAGTAAATGCGCCTGGAATTTTGGTGATCCTGAGGGATATAATTAGAATGATTTGTACAAGTGTCTTTGAAAATAAATTTTGAACACGTGTTGAATGCATATCATATGCGTAGGGATTAATAATAATTGACTGAGGCTTATGGGCTCTGTGTTTGCAACTTGATAACCCACGTGGTGGTGATGATTATTTATTTCTATTTGAATCTTCGAATAATATTCTGAAATTAGGATGGATCGTTGTTGTTCTTAAATGACTGATTCAATGAACGTGATAACTCCAATTTGATCACTGATCACTGGCTAAGTCGAGTGTGTTATTAGACTTAGGTTCCTCTACTTGACCTTACTGACCCGACCATGTGTAAAAGTAATGAACTTATAAAACTAAGTCAGGATTCGATTGTAAAATAATGTATATAAAATTTGTGTTACCCTTGTGTGAATGAGATGAGTGAATGAAGTAGTTAGAAATATTTTCAAGTGTTCATTTTCACATTGTGCTTTAATCTAGTCATGTGTTCACCGCGATAACTTAGATTATTCTTGCGTTGTTTTGTCAAAATGTCGATTTAATGGAAGCATAAGACTAAAGTTAAATTTATTTTTCTTTTGAAAGTTGATTTAGACTAAAGATCATGTAGTTAAAAAAAATCAGCAGAGGCAATAGACTTCAAATGGATTTCCAATCCTGTGCAGATAGGAATTAGTTTGCACTAGATAGCATATCTAACTTGTAAATCAAGGAGGTAACAATTAATAATAATAATTAAATAATTAATTCATTTACCAAGTGAGTCATGATTAAACTGAGAATTTAACAACCGGAATACGTTGCTTTTGTGAACACTATCGTGTGATTATCAGATGTAACAAAATAATTTGATGGCAATTAACAGTAATAATAATTAATTAATTGTGACATTAGAAATCGATTCATGATCGACGGTAGGATCTCAACAGATTTCATAACCTAGCGTTATCTTCCTTGAAATAGTGTAAATAATTATTAATTAAAATTTCAATTAAAGATTTACCACATGGACAAGTGAGATTTTAAGTTAAATTTTGCTTTTGTAACGATAAAATAAGTTAAATGCCAGCTGATTTGCAAATGTTATTGTGAATTAAGAGAGGCTCAGTCACATTTATTTTTTAATTCAATTTTTAAAGGCAATGAAGGCCTAATTTATGATTATTATTTTCCAGAGAATAACCGTTGTCTGCAGTGACGAAGATTATTTTAATTGTGTAAATTCACTGCTGGAAGAAACCCGACACAATTAAATTATAACTGAAATTATGTTACAGCAAGAATATTTTTGTTTTTCTGAAAATGCTTATGTTGAATAAATGTCAGAAATGTTGTTTTAAATTTATTCTTTGTGCTTGGTTGTCAATCCTTTTCCCTTAAATGCCTCTAGAAATTTGGACAGCCATAAACGAACATTCCCCCTTGGGATCTCTCCTCAGTGGCTGAGTTAGCCGGGTAATAAAGGGGCAGTATTGATATCTTGTTACTTTGTTTCTCTCTATTAAAATGTTACTTGAGGTAGAATGCAATGTTTTGCATGGAAATGACGCACATCACTGTTTTGTTTATGATTGCTTGTTATTCTAAGCATGGTTGCGTGTGGTTCTGAGCGTTTAGGTCAAAGGTGTCCCTTGTTAGAAGCAACACAGACCCATGGCGTTCCTCATATAGGGATACTACTATAAACCCGTTTTGAACACAGTGGAACCATCACATTTGAGTGCAGCATATTTGAACACAGTGGAACCATCACATTTGAGTGCAGTGCTCAGCACATTCTCTTACTAAACACTAGTCTGTGCAGCAAAGTACCCACTCCCCTGCCTCGGTGGGATGCACATGATGGTATTAATCACAGGCAATGCCCAGGCCTGTGATGTTTCTCACAGAATGGTACTACTCATAGGTAACATAGATCCATGTTGTTCCTCACAGGGTGGTACTATTCGCAAGTGACATCCACCCATGGTGTTCCTCACATAATAGTACAACTCACAAGCAGTCTCATTGGTGTAATTATTATTATTTTTTTTTTTTTTTTGCAAGTTGCTTTATATCGCACGAACACAGTTAGGTCTTATGGCAACGATGGGACAGGAAAGGGCTAGATGTGGGAAGGAAGCGGCCGTGGCCTTATTTAAGGTACAACCCCAGCATTTGCCTGGTGTGAAAATGGGAAACTACGGAAAACCATCTTCAGGGCTGCCGACAGTAGAACTCGAACCCACTATCTCCCGAATACAGGATACTGGCCGCACTTACGTGACTGCAGCTATCGAGCTCGGTGGGTCTAATTCCATCATCCCTTCATTGCCCCTTTTAGTCAGCTCTTATGACAGGCATGGGATACCATGGGTGTATTCTTCGTCTGCGTCCCCCATCCACAGGGAGTAATGGACTCTTATGAAGGGTAAGAGAAGTAGAGGGAGACCAAGATGACGGTGGTTAGATTCAGTTTCTAACGATTTAAAGAGGTATATAACTAAACGAGGCCACAGAACTAGTGGCATTTAGTAAATTCACAGAGGCTTGCAAACTGAGTGCTGAAAAGCATAACGGTCTATAATGAAGATGTATGTATGTTTAAAAAAAGTGTGATTTGATACAATCTGATTACTGTATGTTCTTTCAAGAACAAAACATATCATTCTTTGTTTAATATTGCTTTTTTTATAGGTAGGCCTATGTTATAGTTTTATAGGTGTTTAGTGTTCGACAGACTGAAAAGTTTTAAAAGTTACACTGACTGAGTCGACACTTAAAAGTATTTAAACATAAGAGTTTCATTTTGGTCCGTATTGAACTGAGAATGGAAGATAGGAAAAAACTAGAAAGGGTCCACCTTTTCAATACAAAAATGTTATAGATTTATTTATAACATGTATTAGCACTTGGGACTAGTTTCGACGCTGTGTTGGCGTCATCATCAGCCAAAAAATGGGAAAATAGGCCAGTGTGTAGGCATTCATATTACACAAGGTGTTACATTAAACAATACAAATCTTGCAAGGAGATAAAAACATGGATGAATATAGAAACAAATGAATCGTTGAGAAAGCAAAAGTTATACATGTTAAAAAATAACCTTAACCACACATCTTGCAGTGCGAAAATATTCTTCTTGAATGATTCCTGAGTATAAAACACACGCGCACACATTTCTGAAGAGCCAGCAGGCAGGGCAAAGTAAAGTGAAACCTTAAGAGTTCTTCTGAGAAGAGTTCATCATTTTTTCTATGTTCCGATTAAATAATGAAGTCTCCCTTGAGTTCCTGATAAACATACACAACAGGAAATTCTCCTTCACTCTCAACAATAGCAAGGCAAATATTTTCGCACTGCAAGTTGTGTGGTTTAGCTCATTTTTAATATGCATAACGATGCATTTGTTTCTACATTCGGCCCTGTTTTCATCTCCTCGTAAGATGTATATTGTGTAATGTAACACCTTGTGTAAAAATTGGGTTAAATGAAGGAGTTATATCATGTTCATAATCATGCTTTCACGTCTCTGCACAATATTTAAAATGAAAATTTACCGTTGGTCTTTATAGCTATTGTTGAAAGTGAAGGAGAACTTCCTGTTGTATATGTTTATCAGGAACTCAAGGGAAACTTCATTAGCTAGTCGGAACACAGAAAAAATGATGAACTCTTCTCAGAAGAACTCTTAAGGTTTCACTTTACTTTTTCCTGCCTGCTGGCTCTTCGGAATTGTATGCGCGTGTGTTTTGTATTCAGGAATCATTCAAGACGAATATTTTCACACTGCAAGATGTGTGGTTAAGACTATTTTTAATATGTATAACTTTCCCTGTTTTTATCTCCTTGTAAGATGTGTATTGTTTAATCTCCTGTTGTGTATGTTTATCAGGAACTCAAACGAGACTTCATTAGTTAGTCGGAACATTGAAAGTATGATGAACTCTTCTCAGAAGAACTCTTAAGGTTTCACCTTACTTTTTCCTGCCTGCTGGCTCTTTAGAAGTGTGTGCGCGTGCGTCTTTTATTCAAGAATCTTTCAAATTCAAATATTTTCGCACTGCAAGTTATGTGGTTAAGCTAATTTTTAATATGTACAACTTTTGCTCTCTCAACGATGCATGTGTTTCTACATTCGTCCCTGTTTTTATCTCCACGTGAGATGTATTATTTAATGTAACACCTTATGTAAAAAATGGGTTAAATGAAAGGAGTTACATCACGTTCAAGATCATGCTTTCACGTCTTTGAAAAATGAAATTTACCGTTGGTCTTTATAGCTATTGTTGAGAGTGAAGGAGAATTTCCTGTTGTGTATGTTTATCAGGAACTCAAGGGAGACTTCATTATTTAATCGGAACATAGAAAAAATGATGAACTCTTCTCAGAAGAACTCTTAAGGTTTCACTTTACTTTGCCCTGCCTGCTGGCTCTTCAGAAATGTGTGCGCGTGTGTTTTATACTCAGGAATCATTCAAGAAGAATATTTTTGCACTGCAAGATGTGTGGTTAAGGTTATTTTTTAACATGTATAACTTTTACTTAAAAGTATGGCTTCACACAACCAAAAGCTGAAGTAGAATGCAGGGATGTAGTTAAAAATAATAAACATCACTATCACTGATTACACTTAACAGAAATACAATAACACTTGAAATATAGGTAGAAATTCAGTATGTGCAGCATAAGTTTTATAGCATCATAACGGATTTGAAATTTTACTTATCTTTTCTGGAATACCTTGTAGAGGAGAGATGTGTTCACTACAACAGCCAAGGATCCACCCACAATCCCCCAGAAGTACATTTACTTTTATAACCTAATATAATTTATCACATGCCATTATTCATTGCTCAAGCACACTGTAGCATTTTCCACTGGCTGAGATACAATCGGATATGTCATCATTCCCAGCAATCAAGTGAAATGCATTCCGTTACCAACCTGCACACAATAAGAACACAACTAAATGCAATCTGTAACGAAACAATGTACAATACAGACCAATAGCTTTGTCACTAGCAGGCATAATAAATTACTTCAGCTTTCTGAATGCGCTGCTCTCACCATACGGAATGCTAGAGGCCTAAGAGCTGCTTTGCAGCCCTAACCTGGGGGTATATGCCCCCAGACCCACTTTTCTTGATCCCAGTCCAATGGTTCTGTCACTAATGTAACCAATCCTAACCAATGGGTTTGTCACTAGCCGGACCTAACAAATCCAGACCAATCATTTTGTCATTAGCCGGACCTGACCAATCCAGACCAATGGTTTTGTCACTAGCCAGACCTAACCAATCCAGACTAATGGCTTTGTCACTAGCCATCACAAGTTTGTAAGTTCAAAAGTTGGCAGCTTTGTGCACCGCTCGATCATGTCCACAGTGAGAAGTCAGTGAGAAAGAAACAAATGACAGAGCAATCGCGCGTAGATGCCTGCGCTGAAAAGTGCTGCAGTAACTGAAATTTTGCCAAAGTATAATACACAATAATGTACAATTTATTGAGTCGTCTATTTGCAAAACCGGCCATTTCCCAAAACAATTGAAATCCACTTTTTGTGCTGAATGTGTTCTCTGTCCACTTTTACACTAGGTCGCAAACTATTAGCTGCAAGCTCAGCCTCCGACCTGCTTATTTACTTCATCAAAAATTGGAGTTAGTTGCAAACACGGCCGCCCGCGTATGGTTACGAGTTGCAATACCGGTCATCTCCTCTAACGCTAGAGGGCAGAAGAATCGCAGCAACTGTCTGGGAAAGAACAGCTTATTCATGGTGACTATTGTAGGTGTGTTATAGTTCTGTTGTAAGGAAAGTTGTGGTTTTTATCACAGAACTGTGTAGCTATTATAATTATATTGGGAAAAATGGACACTAAGGTTGATGAAGTGACACCCGAAAGGGCCAGAAAAAGGCAACGAAATAGCATCAGCGCTTTATCATAAGGTAAATACTACCCATATGTCCAATGTTTCATTTTATAAGGTGTTTTGCTGATGGATGTGGGGGGCAGAACAAAAAATCTGTTATGATATCAATGCTCTCCTTTTGGTTTGTCACAAAGGCACCTAAAAGCATTATGGAAATTGAGTTAAGTTTCCCTGTGACAGGCCATTCATTTTTACCATCTGATAAAATTTTCGGTCCCATTGAAAAACAAACAAAGAAAATAGAAACTTTAATACAACCTGAAGAATTTCATAATGTTCTTTCTCAATATGGAAAATGATTTCATCTAGAAAAAGATGACAATGTTCCCGACTTTGACTGGAAAACAGAATGTACTTCTATTTTCAAGCCTACAGGGAAATGGCACTTCAAATTTTCTGCTGCGAAAAGGGTTATTTTGACCAAATCAAAAGGAGGCAATTGAGTATTAAATCAAGGTGAACCCAACTACAGAATAAACGTTGGAACAAAATTAGGCATTTGTAAGAAAGGCAAAAATGTTTTGATGATGAATCCAAAAGTTATACATACTGATAAAATAGTAAAGAATTTAAAGGTAAAACATGTTGAATCTCTATTGACTAAACATTTTGGGACTCTGGAGAAATGTTGAAGTGCTTAAGTTTTACAAAGAACCCACTGATAACAACAACTTTCTACAAAACAACACAGGAGACGAGGGAGATGCATGTAAGCACAGCGTAGACAATGGCATTAATGTTTAATTTAATGTTTAATATTTCTTAACGTTTAATTTTTAAAAATTTAGTTCTGGTTCATTTTGTGTAAATACATTGGCTTTTTATACTGCATTGATTTTTTTAAGTTAACTTTTAAATAAAGTATTTTTTGTACATTTTCATTCCTTCAGTTTCTTTAGTTTGGTGCAAACCCGGCCATCTCCAAATTTGTTTAAATATTTCAAATAATTATACGAACAAAACATTGACATTCTGTAACATTCATTACAATGCTATTTATAAGTGATATAGCAAATACAAATAATCCTAAATCTCTTCATTTAGATTTTATACGTTTTTTTGGTCTCCTGAAAAATTTAACCATTTGGAGATGGCCGGTTTTGCAAATTGACGACTCAATTGATCTGCGAAGCAGTATCAATACAACTGATCTACTGTAGCTCACTACATCAACACTGACTGCTGATCTGCACTACCACCACGGTATCAAAAACAGCTGACCTACAATTTCACCAACTCACTTGCATCTCTGCATAACTCATCTTGACCCAAACAACTGACTACCAATCCGCACTACTGTCGCAGTATCAAAACAGCTTGCCTACGATAACAACACCAACTCAATCTCTGTCCAACGCAACTCAACTGACTGCCAATCCACACTACTGTCGCAGTATCAAAACAGTTCAGCTCTGCTAACACCACCAACTTAATCTCTGTCCAACTCGACTCCTCTTCTGTAAGCACTCTTCACATATATTCTGGCTAGAATTGTAGATATTTCTCTTTTCTTGCAATATAGTATTTCTACAAGATGTCTGGAAGTTTCTGAAATAACATCGGAAGATCTTCATAGGTACCTGTTCTCATTGTCTTGAAACAACCTTGTCCCAATGGCACATAACCTAAAGATATCTACAAACATCTCGAACAACAAGTAATTAACATGATGTAACCTTCACCTAACTTCCCTCGAGTAACATACATACGAGTGGCGTTCAGTACATAATGCAACACATTTTACTTTTTGGCCAATTTCGTTTTTAAAATATTGCAATTTTGTTTGGGATATCTAATATTCTCGCTTTGTCTCGTAGAGTTATATTAATTTCTGACAGGTGGCAGCGCTATAACTAGCCTTCAAAAAAGCGTCTGTAATGGAGGAGTGTACCAAACAGAGAGCAGTTATTGAGTTTCTTTCGGCGGAAAACCAGGGCATTACAGATATTCATAGGCGCTTCCAGAGCCTCTACGGAGACCTGGTAGTGGACAAAAGCATGGAGAATCATTGGGCGAGCCGTGTTTCATCACCACAATAAGGGCGAGCAAACCTGTTTGATCTCCCACGTGTCAGACGGCCGCACACAGCTGTGACGCCTGCAAAGTTGGAACATGCGGACACCCATATTAAAGGTGATCGACGGATCACAATCAAACACCTCGCTGCTGAACTTTACATCTCTGCTGGTAGTGCTGACACAATTATCCACCAGTTGGAGTATTCAAAGCTTTGTTCCCACTGGGTTCCTCGACACCCATCGGAAGGCCAAAACGAGCAAAGAAGAAACATATGTACGGAATTGCTTGCTCGTTATGAGGCTGAAGGTGACAATTTTTTGTCAAACATTGTCACAGACGATGAAACTTGGATTCATCACTTCGAACCGGCAACAAAACGGCAATCCAAGGAGAATAGTTACATGTAATCCATGGAGTGGCCACACACCAATTCTCCCATGAAGAAAAAGTTCAAAACCGTACCCTCAGCTGGTAAAGTCAAGGCTATGGTCTTCTGGGACCCTGCGAAGGGATTATTCTGTTCGATACTCTCCCTCGTGGTGAAACAATCAACTCTGAAGTGTATTGTGCTACTCTAAGGAAATTGAAGAAATGGAAAATAGTTGAAATGTAAGGGAGCACAAGTGGTTACCCTCATAAATCTTCCTCTAAATTAATGTGGGGTGACTAATTTTTCTAACCATCTAAATTTATGACTCATCTTTCAGCTTTAAGTGTTTCTCTTAGTCCCCCAGCAACATGGGCTTAGCCTCTGTGCCACCAGGCATGTTAATATAACCTTTGTAAGACATACCCTAACATTTTGACACTGTTATCCTTCACAACTGGTAATTTACAGCCAACGGCTGATATGTTGGCATCCATATTATCACTGAACATTGTTTTTCTCATTGACTACCCCTACTGTAATATGTCAATATTATTTCTTAGTAATTATAATTTAAATACATATCAGGTACCTGATTTATGCCTTGAGGTAGTACCGTGACTGATGATGCCTTCAATGAAAGGCGAAACATGTCTCATTTGGAAATAAAGATAAATTCCTAATTGTTTAAAATTTTAATGTATTGAATAGGTGATATTATAAACTAATTAGCATCCTACACATAGTATCTTCAATACGGATCCATAATGATATTTATCACTTGCAATGCTCAAGTGGTATCAAAGCGATCTCTGATGTTTTCTTCCTTTGTTTTTAATTTCCAGTATTTTAATGGTTCATTGTGATTTCATCATCATCATCATCATCATCAATGACCCACTCCAGTCGCCCGGGTGTGGTTAACAAGCCTCCTCCACTCCTTTCTGTGCTTCCACTTTTCCTACTCCATTACTTCTGCCACATCCAATCCAGCTTCTCTAATGTCCTTCCAAATCTGATCTATCCACCTTCTTCTCGGTCTTCCAACTGGTCTCCTTCTCTTAACTTCTCTTTCCAATTCCCTTCTTGCTACCCATTCCTCTCCCATTCGTTTTACATGTCCGAACCATCTCAGTCTTGCTTTTTGTATCTTCTGTACTAACGGTTCTATATTTACCGTATTTCACGGCATAATCGTCGCACTTTTTATACCAAAATTTTCGAAAAAATTGTAGGGTGCGACCATTATACGATGAATATTTAATACCAGTATTTGTATTACTCAAAAAATGTATTTATAACTAAATTGTATTTGATACAAATTTAAGATGCACGTAATACTCGCGTTTATACATCAAAATAATTAAAATAGTCTAAAACAAAATTCATAATGTTTCGCAACAATTCGGCGAACGTTTTTCCAACCTGAAAATAAAAATGAACGTATTAAGTTAATTGTCATTAATTTGAGTATTAAAGTTAAAATATTACACTTGCAAAAAATTATCGCTTTGTTGTGAAATGCGGACTTACCCGTACGCAATTTATTCCAAATCTTCGGTGTCGCTATCGCAGGTTTCGCTAACTGATGCGCCGTCCTCGCCTCTGTTAATACCAGTATCAGATTCTTCGTCTCCCTGCCACACTGCGTCATCTTCGGAACCGTCTAGTGCATTTGAAATCCCAGTCCTTTTGAAGCTCTTGGAGAGTAGTTCAGGTGGTATAAGATCCCAACTCTTCTTCACCCACGAGCATAACAAGTCCAAGGGTGGACGCCTGATATTTCCGGCGGGCGTCAATTGCTGATCGCCGCTCATCATCCACTCGTTGTAAAATCGACGTAAGTGGTCTTTAAAGGGTTTATTAACACATACGTCTAGTGGCTGCAAAGCAGATGTTAGGCCACCAGGAATGATTATCTGTCGTGTCTTATTTGTAGTGAGAATTTGCTTCACTTCGTTCACGAGGTGACCTCGGAAACTATCTAAAACAAGCAGAGCTGGTTGGTTTAGTAGTGCACCAGGTCTTCTATTCCACACAGTTTTAACCCAGTCCAGCATGAGTTCTACGTCCATCCAACCCTTTGGTTGCACTCGTACATGAATTCCACGGGGAAACTGTATATTCTTAGGCATCGTTTTCCTCTTGAAAATGACGTAAGGCGGCAACTTTCTCCCGTCAGCTGTAATGGTTAGCATTGCCGTGCATCGCAACTTCTCACTACCGCTGGTTTTCATTAATACACTCCGTGATCCTTTTAGCGCAATAGTGCTGTTGCGAGGCATATCAAAAAAGATTGGAGTCAGATCGGCATTACCGATTTGAGAAAGCAAGTACGAAGTTTCCTTGCGCAAATGTATGACAAATCGGTGAAAATTTACAATCTTGTCCGTGTAATCAGCAGGCAACTTTTGGCTTAGTGTTGTTCTCCTTCGCACTGACAGATTGTGTCGTCGCATGAACCCCTTAATCCACCCACGAGTCGCCTTAAACTGAGTTACCGGTATGTTGTGTTTGCGCGCTACCTCCTGTCCCTTAATTTGTAACATTTCATATGATACACTGCAGCCATTGTTACGTATTTCACTGACGTACCTAAACACTTCTTCGTCAATTATAGGAAACTTCCCTGTTTTAGGACCTCTAAACGCGCGTCTAGAAGGGTTTGTGCTTTTTAGCTTGTTTTTTACTTTCCGCCAGTCACGCACCAACTTTTCACTCACTGAAAATTTTCTTTCTGCAGCTCTGTTCCCGTGCTGTTCAGCGAAGGCAATTACGCTTAGCTTGAAGCCCGCAGAATAGTTTCTATATTTACCCATAACCGCTTATAAATGCTTCACACGTTAATGTTTTGCGATATACGGTAAATGACTTTCTGTAATTGTTCACTATTAAAACAAATTATTTCTGCAAACACCCCAAACACAAATTAAAAACTTAAATTCTCACGCACACATGTCTACAGTAATCACGTAAATCTGAAATAAATAAATGCATCTGTGATCTGTCCATTCCAGAGCAGCCAATACTGTTAGGCAGCAAGGAAGCATGCAGCAATTTATCAGTTTAGCTCGTTGGTTGCGACACACTACTGCGCTTGCGCAAAGCTCGCAAACCGGAGCTCTAGCTAGCGCGGTGTAGATCTACTGTATAGTTGACTGTATTTCGAGACGTCAGTAACAAACATTCATTTTTTTCAATTTCTTTTAAACATACGGTAATTAGGTTAATATTTCTTCCCAGTTATTGATGATTTTACATTACATTACTGACGAGTTTATAAAATAAAACTTTAATAGCATTGGATAATAATTATCTTGACTGCTTGGATAAAAGTTTTCATCCCATGCCCGGACACTTATGACGTAGTAGTAAGATAAGAGTCTAGCGATGACAACTGAGACATCGTAAATAATTCGGCTGACCGTGAGCTGAATAATTCCGTGGAAATCTGCGTTATCGTCTTGGATTTCACTTCGTGCGCAATAACACAGGAGCCGGCCCCATGGTGTAGGGGTAGCGTGCTTGCCTCTTACACGGAGGCCTCGGGTTCAATTCACGGCCGGGTCAGGGAATTTTACCTGTATCTGAGGGCTGGTTCGAGGTCCACTCAACCTACCTACCCGGTATTTCCTGGCGACGTTGCCGATAAGCGATAACTTACAGCCTTATGTATTTCAAATGTGAACTCATAATACGTAGGTGGTGAATAAATAGTACACTGTCTCGCGACCACGTCGTCAAACTGCCGATAGCCTACCGGTAAGCCATCCGTCGTACATATACCGGTATTATTTATTTATACGTTGTGCAACACGTCGCAAACGTGACTGTGTTGCCAAATTGCCCATAAACCAATACACGTATTTAAATTGCGCATTCATGTGCAACTTACGTTGCAGTTCCATTTACCTTTTAACCAGATTAGTGAACAAAATTTGGACGTG
Organism: Anabrus simplex; assembly: GCF_040414725.1. NCBI lineage: Eukaryota > Metazoa > Arthropoda > Insecta > Orthoptera > Tettigoniidae > Anabrus > Anabrus simplex. The sequence goes on along the minus strand of NC_090269.1, from coordinate 424,907,755 downwards.
CGACGATTATGTAATTAAAGGTTTAAAGTCCGATTTTTGTATTGAAAATAAAGGATGCGACGATTATGCCGTGAAATACGGTAGCTCTTCTCTGATTTTAATCTTTTAATGACTTCTTGTCGTTTTAACTGATGTTCTTAAAAATTTAATTTCTACTGCTTGGATCTATCTTGTCTCTTATTAGTTACCAGCGTTTCTAGTCTGTATGTTACAACTGGTATGAAACAGTATATATAATGTTAATTTTGTTCTCTTGGGTACATTGTCATCCCATAAAAACTCTCTGATTTGATGATAAAATGTTGTACCTTTACTTAGTCTGTTATTAATTTCAGGGTTGATTTCATTACTTCCATTAATAATGCTACCCAGATATGTAAAATGTTCTACATTCTCTAACCGTTCTCCATCTATGTTTACTTGGCTTCCTAGGTTACAATAGACAAGCCCACTATCTCCAGTTCACTTGTAGGCGCCGTCATATGCTATTAGATACGTTCATTAGGGTACAAGGAAGGAGCAGAGGTGCGAAAATACTAGGTTTTTCTACTATTACCTGCCATATAGAACACTGAAGAAGACACTATATAGGACTGGTAGAGCACATGGTGACCATGTTCACTTGGTAACGGAGGGGTGATGACGTCATATCTGACGTCACAGGGTGTGTGAGAGAGAGACAGGGAATTAATATCCGAAAACTAAGTCCGAATTTTTGCTACTGCGCATGCGCCACCAATGTAATTATTTAACATTTCACCATGGACAAGAAAAATGATCGTGACTTCATAAGTATGATGTCACACCACCCCCTGTTCCTCTGTAGATAACTCATGTGGAACACCTGCGATAATGTGACGTCAGCCAAGCCCGCCAACCCTTCCTCGCGTAGGGAAGGGGGTGTAACACCCGCAGTCCCGATGAGCGTGAGTTCATCCAAATATGTACATACCCATGGCACATAATGGAATATTGAAACTAATGCATACCCATGGTGTATAAAACTTGTGAATGGTTTAAGTAAAGATATTTGGGAAACAATAATCATATCATGTACTCTCTTTGCCTATAAATAGGTAAGTAGTGTTGTTAGGGGTTTTGCGCCACATCGCAGAGCGGTACCCTCAACAAGGTGAGTAAGCTGCTTATCATAGTGTGTGAATTTATTGCATTCAGCATTCATGCTATTGTAGCAGGCCATCCATCATCCGTGACATCATGTCCTCTATTGCCAAGAGTTACGTTCGTTAGGTTGGTACTTCACGTATGCATGTGTAAATCGAAGAAGGAGGGGCAGTGATTAGATGAAGCTCCAATCACCATTACCACGTGTTCGTGTATGTGCCATTACTGTCAATTCACGCTTCAGATATTGATTTAATTAATGATTTGTATATAAACATTGTGCAGTATTGTGTGCTTAATTCCGTAACGAATGATTCCTACATTCTGCGTGTATTTATGTGCGTTGTTCAAAATGCGATGGAACTAACCTCATGAGTGCTTTCAAATTTAACACATTCACGCCCGTATCCGAGTTATTGCCTATAGTGCGTGACCATGCTGTGGACCGTATCCGAGTTAGTTTGGATAAGCGCAACCTTGAACTGGAGCAGTTCCTACGCAGCTGGAATCTATTTTGGTCACAAATATGTGCGAGAAAGATGAAGGTAATACCCTTATGAATGCTTCTCCTCACCAGAAACCACATGGCCACGGCGATTTTCCCTCCCAATGCACTTCTTTTGTTTTGTTTCTGAAGGTAGCCTAGCGCTGGCCCAACTAGCTGCGTAGATGGTTTGTGATTGCACAAGCGTGTATAATCGCGTTCTGAAGTGTAACGATGGCGTGTAGGGACAATATAAATGATGTAAGTGGTGCGAATTTACAAAGCACAGTTTTTCAGCTGCTTGAAAATTATCTTGGCCAGCGGTATACAGTCTATGTGGACAATTATTACAATAGCGTTGAACTCGCGAAACATTACGGGAACAGAACACTGCTGTATGTGGAACAACATAAAATAATTTAGAAGCCTCCACCTTATCAATACAATATTTATTTACTATAAAGCAGTAAATTCAGTCAGTACCGGTTTCGACCCCTATGTGTGTCAGCTGTTCTAATTATTTTATGTTGTAGTAGCAATCAATAAGGAAATGAAGCTAATAGATTATGGTATGTGGAACAATACGGTCAAATAGGGGTGTACCAAAAGATCTAAAGGAACATCAGGGAATTCTCGAACGGGGGGGGGGGGGGTGGGGAGGACTGAACCCGACATACAAGTACAGTCACCTCTCTCCGACATCTCAGCTCCATCTACTTCATCAGCTCCAAGTCAACGTCCTGCGATTTTGCCGCCAAAAAGGGCAACGGCCAAGGATCACCATGTAGGTTAGATGGGAAGAGAAAAGAGCATATTCTCTTGAAGTTTCCACCATCAACTAAAGTCAAGTTCCCCTCAAGAAGGTGCAAAGTGTGCTTCAAAAATAAAATTATTAGTGAAACATGCTATTTTTGTGGAAATTGTGGTGTTCCATTCACCCAGGAAAGTGTGACATTACCTACTACACCCTACAGAGATACTAGAGGACTTCATTAAGGTATGTGGAAAATTATGTTTCCATATCTTGGTTAGTTTAGAACTTATTGTGAAAAGAATTTGTTGTTGTTTGCTCTGCCACTAACAGCTGGAATAGCTGGGCCAGCCCTTTAAATAACCTGCTCAGATGATGGGCGTGAATGTGTTAAGTATGCCGGCAGTACGTGCAATGGATACCAAAATAACCTTCTATATTACCCTGTGAGGACCATTTGAAGATACCACCGGGTACTTCCTATTCTTGTTACTGTGTGCATTTGTAATGTAATGTTATCTCCGTTTTCCTTTTGCTGTGTGAGTAATAAGTTTTATGGGTGGGTCGGTAGGTCACTGGATAGCATAAAGGTAGAATCGCTCCTCATTGCTGCTTCACGTATCATTTCATATCATTTGTACATGCTTTTCTGATACCTAAACATTCGCAAATTGGATACCGTAAATTGTTCCATAGGATCGGGCGCTCAGGCTGTATCGAAGCGATCTCTGATATTGTCTTCCTGTGTTTTTAATTTCCAGTATTTTAATGGTTCATTGTGATTTCTATGGTGAATTTATACCATCGGTATGCTTTATGTGATGTGAAGCAATCATTTTCTGCTGTACCCCATGGTGTGCTTCGTTTGTGTTTTTATGTAAATTTAAATGCCACATGTTGGTTTGTGACGTCATAGTTTTATCATGGCTGCCCTTCAATGGTGAACTATGACATCATAAACATGGCTACCATGGCAAGAGAGTCGTGGCGCTTGGCAAATATTTGCAATTAATAATTACTTAGAAACTGCGAAAAATCATAATTTTCGCATCTAAGTTCCTTTTTGGACATGGCGGAATTCGTCCTTTTGGTTAAAAAATTTCTGAGACCCGAACTAGAGATAGCGGGATTGTATATCGGACCTATTTTCTTTTTTACTTATTACCATTCCAAACTCCTTCAGATTTTCATTCCAAATGTCCAGTCTCCTTTGTAATTCCTTTTTTCCCTTTCACCAAATCACCACATCATCTGCAAATACCAAAGGCATAACACCATATGTAACCTGTTGAGACAGAAAGGGACCCAAAGTCAGCAATGGAAATTTTACAGCAGAGCTGAATTAAAGTTTTGGGGGGTAGGGTGTAAACATTGCATTTCTATGTTTTGACGTTTTGCATTATCTATGGGTCTTCTAAACAAAGTCAGCAGTTTGAGTCACTGCCACTCGATGTCATGAAAATCTACTATAATTGGTAAGAAAATTAATGAAAGATGTAACAGCGTTATTCTCAAAATACAGTTTTCTTAACAGCAACAGTCAATTTTTAATTACTTCCGAAGTATTGCACCTAGAAGCATGAATGCTGTTTTTAAAATGCTCAGTAGGCCTATATAATGCTAATTTTAGAACCACAAAATTTCACAAATTCAAGATCCGACTTAAGGTGCCTTTCCCCTCAACAGGTCACATATAATAACAATGAGATTGGATATACGTTACCTAGTTTATTACTCTAACCTCCAGAGACATTCTCACTGGGTGGCTTTTGTGTTTAACTTCTTTCGCAACTTTTTCAGTCCATCAAGATTTCCTTTAAGCACACTACTGAATGCTAACTGAAATTTGTTTATATCCTTTCCATGAACCACAGTGCTAATTGTCTTCTTCTTCAAGGTTGCGCGCATTAAACACGTGTATTCTGTCGGTTCTGGCAAAGGTTTTCTGCCTGGCCGAGGATGTGGTTTTGTTCGACCATCGTATCTCTTCATTGTGATTGAAACTGATCCACTCGTTTTGGCACGTTGAAACTTTTTTATAAGTTCGGTTAAAAACACATCATTTTCTAACAACACCATTTTACCACCAAAAAACTACAGAATATGTCAGAATCTTCCCCACTTTTATCACACGTACAAGACTTCGTTCCAGATGTAAACAACATCTGAGCATCGAATCATTGCTACCAACATTACATTTCTACATTTTCCTTCTTGTAATCGCGGCTGATTTGATGCATCGCTGTATCTAGGGATCAAATCGGCCGTGCTGTAATCTGTTTCCCTCTGCGCCCTCTCGGTAGGTTCTCTGTTAGCAGTCCTGTCGTTCTTAAATAAATACGGTTCTTAATAAATATTATTTAAATGTTTATTGATCGTTTTTCTTAGAAGTGTAAACAACACAGACAAATTTTTGTTTTATCAAATACAGTAGAGGTTTTGTCTACCGGATCCATGTGGCCATCCGGAAGTGTAGTCGGGCACCTCTATATTTGCCTCTATTAAAGAAATAAAAATGTCCATGTCATGGTCTGATGATCACTGATGATGACTTGATATGTATACAACAACGATATACAGTATCTGCAAATATAATTAGCGTTCGTACAAAAGAAAGGTTCTATCCACAACAGATTTTTATAACAATTCTATCATCTGTGTACGATCACACCACGAAAACAAAGGATCACATAGGCTGAATGAAAACAAATACAGTAGAGATAATACGCGACACTTCGGATTTCGCCTTGCTGGGAGACAATTTCGACGGTGGCGCTCCTAGTGACTTGACCTGAACAAATCGCGCTAAATTCAAATATCAATGGAAATGTATATACGGAAATGGATAAATAAATTACGTCTAGAAAGAAAGTGTTATTGAGATATTAACTTCGAAGTTGCTAAAGCAATTCTGGATAAATGAATGAAGAATTATTGAAAAGGTTATTATTCAAAGACTGAAATTAGACACATAAACAAGATATGAAATGGGCTGCTGTGATATGGCTTGATCTTTCAATAATAATGTTATTTGCTTTACGTCCCACTAACTACTCTTTTACGGTTTTTCGGAGATGCCGAGGTGCCGGAATTTAGTCCCGCAGGAGTTCTTTTACGTGCCAGTAAATCTACCGACATGAGGCTGACGTATTTGAGCACCTTCAAATACCATCGGACTGAGCCAGGATCGAACCTGCCAAGTTGGGGTCAGAAGGCCAGCGCCTTAACCGTCTGAGCCACTCAGCCCGGTGCTTGATCTTTCATTTATGCATTACGTTTTTAGCTTTAGCATTCCTGCCTGAACTTTTACGGTTGGATTTGTCTTTTCTCTCATTTAAAAAACATTTTATCATCACATTAAGACACTTGTCAATAAAAATATCAGCACATTCCTTACACACATGATGCAATGAATTAACAATTAAAATCTGGACAATTTTCCTTTTAATATGAAGCCTACTAACAGAAAGAAAATCTATAAAATCCCGGCTTTAATCTGTGAAGAGGGATAAAATAAAGAAAAGTATGAAAATGTTGTCGATAGTGATGCTTTAAGGAATACTTATGTACAATTAGAGCAAAAATGTAACATACCCTTGGCTGTATTGTCGAGGATTTCTAAAGTCGCTGGCCTGGAAATGATCTGAACAGATCTTATAATTCTTATATAAGCGTAATGTCCCTTCTTTCTTGTACACCTTATCCAAATCGTTTCTGTGACATTTCAAAACCCACAGATCACACCTACAACAACACATCGGTATTGAAGGTTAACTGCTGCACTATAGAATCAAATATGCATATTACATTTTATGCCAGTTAAAATATGGGTCGAGCAGGTCAGAAGATTATGAAGTACTATAAAAATCTCTGTCACTGGAAGAATATACATGCAAACACAATATTACTTACATGTTCTTGTCACGAGGGGACCTGAAGAACGACCGTGCATTTTTCTCTACTTCGTAATTACTGCAGTCAAACACAGCACATTAACGCAGTTGAAATTAATTGATTGAAAGTTTATACACCAATGCAAAACACTTGGCACTTTAATATTCTTGACCGAGCTCAATAGCTGCAGTCGCTTAAGTGCGGCCAGTATCCAGTATTCGGGAGATAGTGGGCTCGAACCCCACTGTCGGCAGCCCTGAAGATGGTTTTCCGTGGTTTCCCATTTTCACACCAGGCGAATGCCGGGGCTGTACCTTAATTAAGGCCACGGCCGCTTCCTTCTCACTCCTAGCCCTTCCCTGTCCCATCGTCGCCATAAGATCTGTCTGTGTCGGTGCGACGTAAAGCAAAAAAAAAAACATATTCTTGGATCTGAGTAAAATATCGTTGTATGTTTACACAACTTGGCATAGATTTGTCGAGCGATCTTGTCACAATCAACCAGAATATGCGAACCTTTTAAAAAATATATAAAAACAGAAAACAAAGACTTGTTGACTATTACCACCACACATGAACTTAATAGTAGAATTAAGCTGGTTGAAGAGCTGGGGGAACATCCTTCAGTATGGAATACTTGCTATTGTAGTGTAACTGTCGTCGCTATTGTGGTTGTAGTATGGTGAAGGTATGGCCTTGGCTTATGGAGACGTGCATTGAAGGTGTTCCGTATCCGCTCGTGCTGACCAGCCGTTTGAAGAGTGGGTTGCAATCTGTTCAACTGTGCTTTAATGCATTAGTTTCCAGCAGACAGAAGCAGGACCAGCAGTTCTAATCTGTGTTCCACGAACACATGACAATTTTTGTAACCAAAAACCAGAACTTTAAATACCAAATAGTTTATCTTTAACATTCAATTTATATTTATTTCACTAGTTTAGTCAGGGAAAGCAGGACAGCCAAACCCATAAACATTCTAGTAACACCAATATTTCTTATGGTTGTAAGTGTTTTCATTTGAACGAGTGTGTTATCAAACAATACTATCCCAGACAATATATACCTCCGTTCTTTTATTTCTTGCAAATAAGTTATTTTTATTTTCATTTTTTCCATAAGAATGGCTCAGGAGCGCGAGTGTACGAACTGTGGGTCTGTCGAGGCATTGAGGGGTATGAGGGAGGAGTCAGAGAGTTTCAGGGAGATAATTAGGATTCTCACAGAAGATAGAAAGGAAGATAGGACTCCCTCAAACAATGTACAGGTTACAGTAGGTGTACAAGAGGGAGGGGAAGAAAAGGGGGGAGTTGTAGAAGACAGGTGGTCTAATGTTCTAAGGGGAAGGAGATTGCAGGCTAAGGGCTCTATTCAGGATCAGAATTCAGGACAGGTGTCTGTGCGAAATCAGTACGAGTCAGAACAACAGAGGGAAGATGAGGGACAGGGAACTGTTGCTGAGATGTGTGGTGGAAGTAGGGGGAAGGGAAAAGGTAGGAAAGGGAAATGTAGAGTAGAAGTTAGGAAAAGACAGGTGGAACAGGGTCATGGAAAGGAAAAAAGGGAGGAGGAAGTAGCTTCTGCAGCTATCAGAAAGATAGGGCTGACCAGGAGGGGAAGGGATCATTTTTTTTTTTTTTTTTTTTTTTGCTAGGGGCTTTACGTCGCACCGACACAGATAGGTCTTATGGCGATGATGGGATAGGAAAGGCCTAGGAGTTGGAAGGAAGCGGCCATGGTCTTAATTAAGGTACAGCCCCAGCATTTGCCTGGTGTGAAAATGGGAAACCACGGAAAACCATCTTCAGGGCTGCCGATAGTGGAATTCGAACCTACTATCTCCCGGATGCAAGCTCACGGGAGGGGATCAAATGAGGTGGGTAGGGTTGAGGCTCTGGTCATGGGGGATTCCATCGTTAGACACGTTGGGAAAGTGTGTGGAGGAAAGGGAACCAGGGTAGAATGTTATCCAGAAATTAGGTTGAGGCAGATGTTGAGGAAAGTAGAAGAGAGGGAGGAGGGGAAGGAGAAGGTGGTAGTGTTTCACATTGGTACCAACAACGTAAGGCAAGCTCATATAAGTACCAACATAGTTGGAGATATGTGGGATCTGGTAAATGCAGCACGGGTGAAGTTTAAGAAAGCGGAGATTGTTATTAGTGGAATACTGTGTAGGATGGATACTGACTGGAGGGTGATTGGGGATTTAAATGAGACTATGGAGTGGGTATGTGGAAAACTGGGAGTGAAATTTCTAGATCCTAATGGGTGGGTAGGAGATAGGGATCTGCACTCTGATGGCCTTCACTTAAACCGCAGTGGTACGTATAAATTAGGAAATTTGTTTGGAAGGGTAATAGGGAGGTACATTCAGGGAAACAGGGTGGCCTAGGGAGCGGTGATAAGGGAACAGGGAACTGGAAATCAAGTGGGGATGACATGAAATTGTTAGTGTTGAGCTGTAGAAGTATTGTAAAGAAAGGCATAGAATTAAGTAATTTAATAGATATATATTTACCAGATATTGTAATAGGAGTTGAATCATGGCTGAGAAATGATATAATGGATGCAGAAATTTTCTCAAGGCACTGGAGTGTGTATCGTAGAGATAGGATAGGAATGGTGGGAGGGGGAGTATTCATTCTGGTGAAAGAAGAATTTGTAAGCTACGAAAAAGTTAAAGATGAGACACATGAAATTCTAGGTGTAAGGCTCATTCTAAAGATAATAGGCAACTTGATATATTTGGAGTGTACAGACCGGGAAAGGGTAGCACTGACGCGGATTCGGAATTATTTGATAGGATAGTCAGCTATGTGGGAAACGATATGGAAAGAAATGTGATTGTAGCGGGAGATCTGAATTTGCCAGATGTCAATTGGGAAGGAAATGCGAACGACAGGAAGCATGACCAACAAATGGCAAATAAGTTAATATGGGAAGGACAGCTGATTCAGAAAGTGATGGAACCAACCAGAGGGAAAAATATCCTGGATGTTGTGCTGATAAAACCAGATGAGCTCTATAGGGAAACTGAAGTAATAGATGGTATTAGTGATCATGAAGCTGTTTTTGTGGTAGTCAAAAATAAATGTGATAGAAAGGAAGGTCTTAAAAGTAGGACTATTAGGCAGTGCCATATGGCTGATAAAGCAGGCATGAGGCAGTTTCTAAAAAGTAACTATGATTGGTGGAAAACGGTAAATAAAAATGTAAACAGACTCTGGGATGGGTTTAAAGAAATTGTTGAGGAATGCAACAACAGGTTTGTACCTTTAAGGGAGGTAAGGAATGGTAAAGACCCACCTTATTATAATAGAGAAATAAAGAGACTAAGAAGGAGGTGCAGACTGGAAAGAAATAGAGTTAGAAATGGCTGTGGAAGTAAGGAGAAATTGAAGGAACTTACTAGAAAATTGAATCTAGCAAAGAAGGCAGCTAAGGATAACATGATGGCAAGCATAATTGGCAGTCATACAAATTTTAGTGAAAAATGGAAGGGTATGTATAGGTATTTTAAGGCAGAAACAGGTTCCAAAAAGGACATTCCAGGAATAATTAATGAACAAGGGTAGTGTGTATGTGAGGATCTTCAAAAGGCAGAAGTATTTAGTCAGCAGTATGTAAAGCTTGTTGGTTACAAGGAAAATGTCGAGATAGAGGAGGAGACTAAGGCCAATGAAGTATTAAAATTTACATATGATAACAATGACATTTACAATAAGATACAAAAGTTGAAAACTAGAAAAGCAGCTGGAATTGATCAGATTTCTGGGGATATACTAAAGACAATGGGTTGGGATATAGTACCATATCTGAAGTACTTATTTGATTATTGTTTGGCCGAAGGAGCTATACCAGATGAATGGAGAGTTGCTATAGTAGCCCCTGTGTATAAAGGAAAGGGTGATAGACATAAAGCTGAAAATTACAGGCCAGTAAGTTTGACATGCATTGTATGTAAGCTTTGGGAAGGCATTCTTTCTGATTATATTAGACATGTTTGTGAAATTAATAACTGGTTCGATAGAAGGCAGTTCGGTTTTAGGAAAGATTATTCCACTGAAGCTCAACTTGTAGGTTTCCAGCAAGATATAGCAGATATCATGGATTCTGGAGGTCAAATGGACTGTATCGCGATTGACCTCTCTAAAGCATTTGATAGGGTGGATCATGGGAGACTACTGGCAAAAAGAGTGCAATTGGCCTAGACAAAAGAGTGACTGAATGGGTTGCTATATTTCTAGAAAATAGATCTCAGAGAATTAGAGCAGGTGGAGCTTTATCTGACCCTGTAATAATTAAGAGGGGAATTCCTCAAGGCAGTATTGTCGGACCTTTATGTTTTCTTATATATATAAATGATATGAGTAAAGGAGTGGAATCGGATGTAAGGCTTTTTGCGGATGATGTTATTCTGTATAGAGTAATAAATAATTTACAAGATTCTGAGCAACTGCAACGTGACCTCGATATTGTTGTGAGATGGACAGCAGGCAATGGTATGTTGATAAATGGGGTTAAAAGTCAGGTTGTGAGTTATACAAATAGAAAAAGTCCTCTCAGTTTTAATTACTGCATTGATGGGGTGAAAGTTCCTGTTGGGGATCATTGTAAGTATCTAGGTGTTAATATAAGGAAAGACCTTCATTGGGATAATCATATAAATGGGATTGCAAATAAAGGGTACAGATCTCTGCACATGGTTACGAGGGTGTTTAGGGGTTGTAGTAAAGATGTAAAGGAGAGGGCATATAAGTCTCTGGTAAGACCCCAACTAGAGTATGGTTCCGGTGTATGGGACCCTCACTAGGATTACCTGATTCAAGGATTGGAAAAAATCCAAAGAAAAGCAGCTCGATTTGTTCTGGGCGATTTCCGACAAAAGAGTAGCGTTACAAAAATGTTGCAATGTTTGGGTTGGGAAGAATTGAGAGAAAGAAGGAGAGCTGCTTGACTAAGTGGTTCTGAGCTGTCAGCAGAGAGATGGCGTGGAATGACATTATTAGACGAATAAGTTTGTGTGGCGTTTATAAAAGTAGGAAAGATCACAATACGAAGATGAAGTTGGAATTCAAGAGGACAAACTGGGGCAAATATTCATTTATAGGAAGGGGAGTTAGGGATTGGAATAAAGAATGCTCTTAGAGAGCCAAGTTTTCCACACCATTATAAGTGTCCTTATCATGTTTTGTAATTACTTTCAATCCAGTATATGTAAGTTCAGTGTTCCGAGTTCTATGAACACAAGACTGTTAGAGCCAGAACTGGGAACTTTCTAAGCTCCAAGTTCTCCTTCCCAAGTGTATGTTGCATTTCAAGGTTATATCTATCAACTCAATGATGTATTTCCATGCAACCCCCTATAGGTGCAAGGATTTTTCATTATGATGATTGTTATCAGATTTTCCCTTAATTTAATTTTTTCCAAGAACTGATGATGACTCCATGGGAGTCGAAATCGGTCTTCTTATAATTTAATAAATTGTTGCAATGTGTTGTATGGTGGAACATCCCTCAAACTCTACATTATTGGTTAAACATCAACACGGAAATGAAGATCGTAACTTATGATGTCATACAGGTTTAATTGTGATAAATGAACACTAAAAATTATTTTGGTGCCTGGATTGTTCATCAAAAGGGTGACCGGCATTAAGAAATCCAAAATAATGCATGGTCCATGAAATCTCGGGGCAGGCTTGCCTGCAGGTACGAAATTTTTCACCATGACTTGATTTCCCACCTATTAATTGGTGGGGCCCTTCCGCGATCATATCTTTCTTTAACTTTCCCATGAAAAGCCTTCAAGTTACATTTGGCCTTATTCCACAGATCCCTAGTATTCTCGGGATCTATTGTCTCTGGCAATATCTCATTGATAGACCACAGATTAGACAATGGTGTGTTAGGGACAAACTTAAATATAAGAGAAGCAGGAGTAAACTTGTGTGACTCATGAACAACTGAATTTAACGCGAAAGATAACCAATGCAGAGAAGGATCCCACCTGAAATGGTCTTCACGATGAAAAGCTAGCAAAGCAGATCGAAGGTTATGGTTAACCCACTCAGCAAGGGGTGGTTGTGGGTAATAAGCAGATGTTGTGATGTGTGAAATAGATAAGTCCAAACAAAATTCTCAAAATAACTTAGAGGTAAATGCCTTGGCAACAGATGTTGACAAGGGCCAAAAGAAGCAAAAATATTATTAAGACAAGAAATTGTAGACTGAGCAGTAGCCAGCTTAGTCAGAAATAGCCATGAAAACCTGGTGAAACCATCTACACACACGAGGATGAATTTCTTCCCGTTCCCCTTAGACTGAGTAGAACACCAGGAGTAGAAATGGTGACAAGACAGGCGCTGCCGGAACAGACAGATCCATCTAGTATTAACTGAACAAATATTCTTAAGATCCCTCCCAAAGACCAAGCAACACATCAACGGGAACAATTTTCACACAAGACTGTATCAAGTGTCTAGGATGTCTCTTCCCAATTAAGCAGCAGCCTAAAACTATGAAACAGCTAAATATTGTACTCTTGTCAATTCCTTGACGTTACATGAGACCCAAAGTCAAGACGCTAACAGTTTCATTCACAACGTTTTTGACCAGTCTACCTACAACAATCGGCTTTTGAATCTCCACTTGTACACGACAACACATGTAAATATTAGTTACGTCAAGAACATGAAAATGAAAATCGTGGGTCAAACAAGCTCCAGTTTTAATATCACCCCTCCTCAAGAAGAAAAAAGAAGACCCGTTTCATTTTATTTTTAGTTTTGAACATTTTAAGTTAACCAGAACTGCCAAGTTAAAACACATTCAATTTAAATTTATATTTTCAATCTTGACCAACCTACAATCAGTTCAAATCTCCTCTTATTGTTGACGACACATCCTGTCACCAGACACGATACGTCAAGTACTTAATATGATATAGGGGTCACATAAACCCCGATTTGCAATCCTCTTCACCGAAAAGAAGATCCATTTTAGTTTTGGACATTTTCCATATTAAATAGATTAGGACCAAAAAACTTTACTGTATTGACTTATGTTTGTATATATTGTATGTAATGTATATGTTGTATATAGTGTATATATTAGTATGTTTATATTAGTTAAAAAGGTCCCAAACCTTGACCTAAAGGTTGTTTACAGGCTGAAGATGCCCAAAATAATGGGTGAAACATGTACCTGACCAAATGAGTCTACATAAAATCATGTAGATAATAACCACATTAAACGTGGAAAGTATTGAATAGGTGGTTTTTTATTTAATTATCCTTGATATCTATGCCTAACGTCATCTTCAATACGGAACAATAATGAGAGTTGTTACTTGTAATCTATATAACCACAATAGTAAAAGTGAATTCAAAGGTTCCACTTTTTCAATACAATATATGTTGTACAAGATTATTATTTTACAACATGGTTTATTTACGGTACCAGTTTTGACTATTTTTTGGAGTCATCATCAGCCTATATTACAAACTGAGCAAGATAACGAAAACAAAATATGTAAGTACGTGACAGTATACATGCAATGATACATACTATGTGACAAATGTTCACACTTAAAAGTAAGAGTTGTGGTTAAAATAGGTAGCGATGTTTACAACTCTTTAGAGGCGTTATAGTCTTGTGTAAATTTGATGCAGTTGTTGATATCACGAATTCTAATGTTGAGATTATGGTTATATGTTAGTTAAAAACTTGATAAACATATTAAGATCTATCTCCTCTGATGGAAACATCTTTCTGACATGGCGAAATTAGTCTCGAAAGCAATATTTGTACAAAGTTGTTCGACAAAATCTTTGTTTTGCCGACATGTCACACGGTGAAGAATTATGTACATGTAGGTCCTTTGTTAAAGTGCTGGACCATGATTTTCACAGTTCAATGTGGATTATGAAGCCTAAAGGAAAAAAGGGAAACTAGTTGAGTATGTAGAAGGCTTAAAAGGGGGCAAGACAAATTATTATCGAATATAGTATGAATTTTTATGAGGCTCACCTTGTTTAGCATTATGTGTAGCTTAACTTGTAGAGAGGAGATAAGAGACTGAAGCATATGGGGTGCGAGGACAAAGCAGTGGTATGGGTGGGAAGAAGAGAAGGGAGGGGATTAGGGAATGTGGGGGTAAGAGGGAAGTGTTTAAGGCTGGTTGGGAGGGCAATACAGTGGGGGGTATGTGGCGTAGGGGGGTGTTGTGTATTGCATAAAATATTGGACGCCTGTTTGAAAACTTGATGCTTTTAAAGACTTTGATGAGAAAGTCGAAGAGGATATTTGAGTTTTTCAAAATTTCATTTAGATTTAATTTGGGATTCAAAAACTGGTCAAGGTGGATAAAACAGTTTTCGGTGGTATCAAGAAGAGGTCCTTTGCTTAAGGTACTAAAAATTTCTATATCCTGGTCTATAGTAGTAAAACTGTGGACTGTAAGACTATGGAGTGGGTATGTGGGAAACTGGGAGTGAAATTTCTAGATCCTAATGGGTGGGTAGGAGATAGGGATCTGCGCTCGGATGGCCTTCATTTAAACCGCAGTGGTACGTATAAGTTAGGAAATTTGTTTGGAAGGGTAATAGGGAGGTACATTCAGGGAAACGGGATGGCCTAGGGAGCGGTGATAAGGGAACAGGGAACTGGAAATCAAGTAGGGATGACATAAAATTGTTAGTGTTGAACTGTAGAAGTATTGTAAAGAAAGGAATAGAATTAAGTAATTTAATAGATATATATTTACCAGATATTGTAATAGGAGTTAGCCCGCCTGGTGGCCATGATCGTTAAGGCGCTGAAGTCTAAAAACGGTCTAACACCGAGGTTAGCCGGTTCGAGTCCCGTTGGTCGAAAAAATTTTCACCATCAGAATGTTGGCCGGCAGGGTAGGGGAGGTGGTGGTATACAATTTCTAATCACTAGATTGCGTGCCAAAAGCCTGGATTAAATTCCAAACCTCTCCGCAGTGCTCATATGGAGTGAGGGCATATGACGCTGTTGATGGTGATTCGTCCGTCGGATGGGGACGTTAAGCCTTGAGCAGACCCCTTGGTGCTATTCGACAGGAGTAGGCTATGTGCCGGCACCGGGTTTCACCCTCTCCCTACTATCATATATCACGTCATTCATTTCATCTCTCATTAACTCCTCTGATGAGGTTGACGTCAGGAAGGGCATCCGGTCATAAAAAACCGCCACGACAAATTCATCTCACCTCATACCCGACCCCGTAGGGAAACGGGACAAGGGTTGGACAAACAAACATTGTAATAGGAGTTGAATCATGGCTGAGAAATGATATAATGGATGCAGAAATTTTCTCACGGCACTGGAGTGTATATCGTAGAGATAGGATAGGAAAGGTGGGAGGGGGAGTTTTCATTCTGGTGAAAGAAGAATTTGTAAGCTACGAAAAAGTTAAAGATGAGACACATGAAATTCTAGGTGTAAGGCTCATTTCTAAAGATAATAGGCAACTTGATATATTTGGAGTGTACAGATCGGGAAAGGGTAGCACTGATGCGGATTCGGAATTATTTGATAGGATAGTCAGCTATGTGGGAAACGACATGGAAAGAAATGTGATTGTAGCGGGAGATCTGAATTTGCCAGATGTCAATTGGGAAGGAAATGCGAACGACAGGAAGCATGACCAACAAATGGCAAATAAGTTAATATGGGAAGGACAGCTGATTCAGAAAGTGATGGAACCAACCAGAGGGAAAAATATTTTGGATGTGGTGCTGATAAAACCAGATGAGCTCTATAGGGAAACTGAAGTAATAGATGGTATTAGTGATCATGAAGCTGTTTTTGTGGTAGTTAAAAATAAATGTGATAGAAAGGAAGGTCTTAAAAGTAGGACTGTTAGGCAGTACCATATGGCTGATAAAGCAGGTATGAGGCAGTTTCTAAAAAGTAACTATGATCGGTGGAAAACGGTAAATAAAAATGTAAACAGACTCTGGGATGGGTTTAAAGAAATTGTTGAGGAAATCGAAAACAGGTTTGTACCTTTAAGGGTGGTAAGGAATGGTAAAGACCCACCTTATTATAATAGAGAAATAAAGAGACTAAGAAGGAGGTGCAGACTGGAAAGAAATAGAGTTAGAAATGGCTGTGGAAGTAAGGAGAAATTGAAGGAACTTACTAGAAAATTGAATCTAGCAAAGAAGGCAGCTAAGGATAACATGATGGCAAGCATAATTGGCAGTCATACAAATTTTAGTGAAAAATGGAAGGGTATGTATAGGTATTTTAAGGCAGAAACAGGTTCCAAGAAGGACATTCCAGGAATAATTAATGAACAAGGGGAGTGTGTATATGAGGATCTTCAAAAGGCAGAAGTATTCAGTCAGCAGTATGTAAAGATTGTTGGTTACAAGGATAATGTTGAGATAGAGGAAGAGACTAAGGCCAAAGAAGTAATAAAATTTACATATGATAACAATGACATTTACAATAAGATACAAAAGTTGAAAACTAGAAAAGTGGCTGGAATTGATCAGATTTCTGGGGATATACTAAAGACAATGGGTTGGGATATAGTACCATATCTGAAGTACTTATTTGAATATTGTTTGGCCGAAGGAGCTATACCAGATGAATGGAGAGTTGCTATAGTAGCCCCTGTGTATAAAGGAAAGGGTGATAGACATAAAGCTGAAAATTACAGGCCAGTAAGTTTGACATGCATTGTATGTAAGCTTTGGGAAGGCATTCTTTCTGATTGTATTAGACATGTTTGTGAAATTAATAACTGGTTCGATAGAAGGCAATTCGGTTTTAGGAAAGGTTATTCCACTGAAGCTCAACTTGTAGGATTCCAGCAAGATATAGCAGATATCTTGGATTCTGGAGGTCAAATGGACTGTATCGCGATTGACATGTCTAAAGCATTTGATAGGGTGGATCATGGGAGACTACTGGCAAAAACTAGTGCAATTGGACTAGACAAAAGAGTGACTGAATGGGTTGCTATATTTCTAGAAAATAGATCTCAGAGAGTTAGAGTAGGTGAAGCTTTGTCTGACCCTGTAATAGTTGAGAGGGGAGTTCCTCAGGGCAGTGTTATCGGACCTTTATGTATTCTTATATATATAAATGATATGAGTAAAGGAGTGGAATCGGATGTAAGGCTTTTTGCGGATGATGTTATTCTCTATAGAGTGATAAATAAGTTACAAGATTGTGAGCAACTGCAACGTGACCTCGAAAATATTGTGAGATGGACAGCAGACAATGGTATGTTGATAAACGGGGCTAAAAGTCAGGTTGTGAGTTTCACAAATAGGAAAAGTCCTCTCAGTTTTAATTACTGCGTTGATGGGGTGAAAGTTCCTTTCGGGGATCATTGTAAGTATCTAGGTGTTAATATAAGGAAAGATCTTCACTGGGGTAATCACATAAATGGGATTGTAAATAAAGGGTACCGATCTCTGCACATGGTTATGAGGGTGTTTAGGGGTTGTAGTAAGGATGTAAAGGAGAGTGCATATAAGTCTCTGGTAAGACCCCAACTAGAGTATGGTTCCAGTGTATGGGACCCTCACCAGGATTACCTGATTCAAGAACTGGAAAAAATCCAAAGAAAAGCAGCTCGATTTGTTCTGGGTGATTTCCGACAAAAGAGTAGCGTTACAAAAATGTTGCAATGTTTGGGTTGGGAAGAATTGAGAGAAAGAAGACGAGCTGCTCGACTAAGTGGTATGTTCCGAGCTGTCAGCGGAGAGATGGCGTGGAATGATATTAGTAGACGAATAGGTTTGAATGGCGTCTATAAAAGTAGGAAAGATCACAATATGAAGATAAAGTTGGAATTCAAGAGGACAAACTGGGGCAAATATTCATTTATAGGAAGGGGAGTTAGGGATTGGAATAACTTACCAAGGGAGATGTTCAATAAATTTCCAATTTCTTTGAAATCATTTCGGAAAAGGCTAGGAAAGCAACAGACAGGGAATCTGCCACCTGGGCGACTGCCCTAAATGCAGATCAGTATTGATTGATTGAACTGTGTTTTTTGTCATGAATATGTTACCATATTGCTGAAAATCTGTTGTATTTGATCACGTTGACATGTTCCATATGTATGTATGTATGTATGTATGTATGTATGTATGTATGTATGTATGTATGTATGTATGTATGTATGTATGTATGTATGTATGTATGTATGTATGTATGTATGTATGTATGTATGTATGTATGTATGTATGTATGTATGTATGTATGTTCAGTCCGTCAGGGCTTCCGCTGGTGGGATCCTCAACAGCTCTGCCATCAGCTGTTATAGATGGCCTAGGCATCACTGAAGAGGCGTACTAGGAAAATGAGGAGTGAGGTAGTTTCCCGTTGCATTCCTCACTGAGCCAGAGTTGCTATTACATATCAGTCTGCCAAGCCCATTGAAATGCATCAACTGACCCTATGAGCAACATTTTCACACCATTCATAGCAGGGACTGGCTGCATAAGGAATTGGCATTACTAGCATTGCTCATACCTCAGTCACTTTCATATTGTCAAAGCCAAGGATAAGACAGAGACAGATCTATGAAAGTATTAAAATTGCTCTAGCCTATACCAGAAGATATAGTGCACTGTAAACACTAGGTCCTGCCAGCAAAGGCATATGTTCCATATACCTAGTTTTAAAATTGTGTCCGGTCTACCCAATGTCTGAAGAATTGCAGTTATTGCATTTGAAACGGTAGACGCCTGACCTTGAAAAGATGTTAGTTTTGTTTACTGACTTAGAGTTATGTACTGTTTCCATATTCCTGTTATTGGTTCGAAAAGATATCTTGATATTGTGTTTCTTGAAAATATTCACGATGCTATATACGTACATCATCACTGAAAGTAGAAGCAGAATAAACGGCAGGGTTGGATCTTTCTTTTATTAGTGTTGTATTTGGTCGGTGTTTAAATTTATTAATTACTAGCTGATGTACCCGTGCTTCACTACGGAATTCTACATTGTATACAGAGTTCTAGGTTAGGTAGTGTACACGTTGTGAGTAAGATTGTATTAAATTGCAAGCTCTTAACTTTACCCTAGAAACGCGATAGGGAAGTCACCAAACGTCTTCTCATGAGGAATGGGTTAAGGAATTTTCATTGTAATGGTAGGCCCCGCTTGCCTACCAACAGTCACAATCATGTTGGAGAGTTTTCATTATAATGGCAAGCACTCACTCTCCACCTGCATTTTTACATCCTCAGAAACACTGTTTTAGTGGTTTTCCCAACTGAAATGAACATAGGTCATTACAATGATGTCAGTAGGAATGACATGATTAAAAGCAATGCTTTCATATAAAATACTTGATCAAATGAAAAAACTCACATTTTCTCACCTTTAACAAACAGTACTACGCTGCTGATCTAACAGTCCAAAGTTCCAGGGCTGGAATGACCAAGCCGCAGACAGCTGTGGTCCGTGAACCCTCTTCATCTTTTTTTTCGCGGCGAGGTTGGGGGAAGGGGGGTCGAATCGTGAAGAGTCCCAGAGCAACAACTATTCCCTTCTACTAATGTTTCCTAGGAATACCCGATGAGTCGGTAGATCTCAATTCACTACACTGGTGGCGGAAAAATCTATCTGAACTTGGGGGCAAATTTTTCCTCCAACCCAGAGGAGAAACCCCCTCTTCACTGCTAACTTTGTTAATACTAAGTCAGCCTCTGCTCATTCAAAATAGCGCGTCAGAGTAGGGATCGAATAGCTGGAATACTATGATGAACCGGTGTGTCACATACCAGCAGTATCAGAAAATGTATGAAACAGAGGAATGGCATGCTAAAGAAGAAAGTTTTTCTAACTTCCCAGCTATTTCCTGCCAATATTCAGTCACGCTGTTATACTCGGTACGGTATGCAGCAGTAATCCCATCTATTGGAGTTAAGTGGCAGCATAAGAGAGAAAGAACATCACAACAAACAGTTGTCAATGTAATGTTATTGTTGATCAATGTTATGCGCTTTCGATATTGTAGGCTTTCACATTTAGTTTTCTTCCGACTCTGAAATACCACTCTTACCATATTCAGTATGGTAAAACAGAATAAATCATAAATGATCTGAAATTGTATTCTCTATAACTTTTGTTATGCAGTTCTTTTTGATAGGACCAATAACATGGGTACATAATTTTTAGGCACCTTCACCTAAACTACAATTTACCCAGGGTGAATAAAATTGTTTGTAGCTTAGACTGTAGTTTCTTATTCCCGGACATTATATATCGATTTTCATTAAAATCTGTTAACCAATTTTCTCATGGCTCGACGTTGATATGGACTTCGCAACAAAAAATACAAATTCATGAATATCTTTGTTAGCATAGCTGGTATGGTAAACATGTATAAGACATAAATTATCAGAAGTTTAATTCTATATAACTTAGTTATGTAGTATTTATTGATAGGATGACTAATAATATAAATATTTGAGATTTAAATTTTAGGCCTTCCCCATAACTACCATTTTACTAAGCGTGAATAAAATGATTTATAGCCTAGATTGTAGTGGCTCATCCCCCGACTTTACATACCAATTTTCATTAAATTCTCTTCAGCCGTTTTCTCGTGATGCATGTGATACATACAGACAAATAGAAATTATGGGAAAGTAAAAAGTGCATTTCCTTGTTACTGTGGACATAACTGATACAAAAATACCATTCTTTTCAAATTCTGATCAATGTACAGACAAAACTCTTATTTTATATATATATATATATATAGATTCTTTCTATAAAAGCGTTGTTGTATCTGTTGAATCTGGCAATAAAACAGATGATATTCAATTCTCTATTTAAATTTTCTTTATATAATGGTATTTTAAAGGCACGGTCAACCAAGCTATTATAAGTGGCGCACTTATGTGTGTGTGGGTGTGAAGAAACTTGTTTAATGGTTTTAGCTGTTTGTGTGGGCTTTCTGTATATTTTGTACTAGCTGATGTACCCGTGCTTCGCTACGGGATTGGATTCTCAGAGAGACTGACCTTGTGGTTTTCCTAACTGAAGTCAACATAGGTCATTACAAAAATGTCGGTAGGAAAGTAGCGATTAAAAGCAATGATATCATATAAAATATTCAATCAAATGAAAAACCGCACATTTTCTCACTTTTAACGAACAGGACTACACTGCCGATCTAACAGTCCAAAGTTCCAGAGCTGGAATGATCAAAGCCGCAGATAGCCATGATCCGTGAACACCCTTCGTCTTTTTTCGGCAGGGAGGGGGTTGAATAGTGGAGACTCCAACGGCATAAACTATGCCCTTCTACTAATCTGTTTCCTAGAAGTACCCGATGAGTCGGAAAATCTTAATTCAATACACTGGTGGCGGAAAAATCTATCTGACTTGGAGACAAATTTTTCCTCCAAGCAAGGGGAGAAACCCACTCTTCACTGCTAATTTGGAATAAAATGAATGTAGAATTTAATAAAAGTAAAGAGAAAGAGGCCTTAATTAAGAAACGGCTTTTTTCAGGGTTGAATTTGGAGTTATTTAGTGAATTGTGATGCTATTATATGGAATAGGCCTAAATTGTTATTCTATACCAGGCCATACTACTACTACTACTAAGTGAGCCTCTGCCTTAAGTATGCACACTGCTCATTCAAAGCAGTGTGTCAGATTAGGGATCGCATAGCTGGAATACTATGATGAACTTGTGTGTTACATACCAGCTGTATCAGAAAATATATGAACCAGAGGAATGACATGCTAAAGAAGAAAGTTTTCTAACTCCCCAGCTATTTCCCGCTAATATTCAGTCAGGCTGTTATACTCGGTATGCAGCAGTAATCCCATCTATCGGAGTTGAGAGGCAGCATAAGAGACAAAGAACATCACATCAAACAATGGTCAATGTAATGTTACTGTTGATCAATGCTATGCACTTTTGATATTGTAGGTCTTCACATTTAGTTTTCTTCCGACTCTGAAATACCAATCTTACCATAGTTGGTACGGTAAAACTGATTAAAACATAAATGATCGGAAATTGTATTCCCTATAACTTTTCGATAGCACCAATAACATAGATATTTAAAAATTACATTTTAGGCGCCTTCCCCTAAACTACAATTCCATCCAGGGTGAAAAAATTTGTTTATAGCTTAGACTGTTTTTTCTCATTCCCCTACTCTATATAACGAATTTCATTAAATTATGTTAACCCATTTTCTCGTGGCTCGGCGTTGATATAGACTTAGCAACAAAATTACAAATTAGTGAATATCTGTGTTATCACAGTCGGTACGGTAAAAATGTATAAGACATAAATGGTCAGAAATTTAATTCTATATAACTTTGGTTATGTAGTATTTATCGATACGACCACTATTAATTTAAATATTTGAGAATTAAATTTTAGGCCTTCCCCTAAACTACCATTTCACTCAGTGTGAATAGAATGATTCATAGCCTAGATTTTAATGGCCCATTCTCCGACTACGCATGCTAATTTTCATTGAGATAGGACCACTCATAACATAAATATTTAAGAATTACACTTTTGATCTTTCCCTAAACTACCATTTCACTCAGCGTGAATAAAATTATTTATAGTCTAGATGGTAGCGACTCATTCCTCAGCTTTGAATACCAATTTTCATTACAATTGGACCACTAATAACATAAATATTTGAAAATTAAATTTTAAGCCTTCCCCTAAACTACCATTTCTATCAGCGTAAATAAAATGATTTACGGCCTAGATTGTAGTGACTTACTCCCCAGCTTTGCATACCGATTTTCATTAAATTCTCTTCAGCCGTTTTCTAGTGATGTGTGTACAGACAGACAGACAGACAGACAGACAGACAGACAGAAATTACAGAAAATAAAAAGTGCATTTCCTTGTTACTGTGGACATGACCGATACAGAAATACCATTCTTTTCAAATTCTGAGTAATGTACAGACAAAACTCTTATTTTATATATATAGATGATAAAGAGGTTGGGAGCCTGCTTATTCTAATATCTAGAAAATGTATTGATTTTTTGCATTCAGATTCTAAGGTGAATTTGATATAGGGATCGATATTTTTTGCTATTTGCTTTACGTCGCACCGACACAGATAGGTCTTGTGGTGACAATAGGAGAGGAAAGGCCTAGGAATGGGAAGGAAAACCATCTTCAGGGCTGCCGACAGTGGGATTCGAACCCACTATCTCCCGAATACTGGATACTGGCCGCACTTAAGCGACTGCAGCTACTGAGCCCAGTGGGATCGATATTATTAAGGTTAATAAGAGTGGAGGGTGCATTAATGGTTCTGTCATCTAGGATTACCAAAGTATCATCAACATACCTGGCCCAAAAAAGTATGTTCAAATCAAAATCTCTTTATTTGCAAATGAGGTGTCTACCTCGGTGGCAAATGGTACACTAAAATACATTATTGTCAAGCACTAAATATTAAATTAACAAGAGAAGAAAATTTATCCTATAATACATTATTATACAATTTACGCTAACAATGTTTTCTATTAAACACACAGCTCATCCTTAATAAATTTATATTGTTTACAAAATTCTACTTATAATATCTCCTGTACTACTTACAAATATAATCAACTGATATACAGTATGTGGAATTACTTCAAATGATACTATACAACTGGTATAACATTAATATTTACATTGCATTTATTTATTTACTTTTTTTTTTTTACCCGTTCTGGATCCTAAGTAGCATAACGACCTGCTGCGTCTTAACCAGAGCCCCTTTTGCCACCACTTTTCAGAGTTCCTGAAGGGCCTTCACAGCTACCGTAGCGGTCCCAGGGCCCTCGAAGTCCCCACTGTACTTCACCCCTACAGGCAGTCCCCTACTTTGGCTGTCCAAACTCCTTAGACTAGGGGATGGAATTAATTTATTCACACACATTTTTTTATTTACAATAACCTGCACTGGTCGAATGCCCTCTAACACTTCATTTATTTTCTCTGTTGCTGTTTATTCTCTTCTTGAATATCTGTACAGATTTTGGAAAAGGATCAAACACTACCAATATAAATGGTCCGTTATTGGACATTATAAATTTTCCAGCTAGCTCATTCTTGGTTGCCAGCGTTTCGCCCTCGTGTGCTAGGGTGGGCTCGTCAGTTGGTACCTAGGACACCTACCAATACGCTGGCCAGTGCATACCGTGGAGGCCACTGCGTAGGCTAACTGGAGCCACCGGCAGTGCCAATGCACTAAGAGACTTTGTCTCATCACTAAAAATTGATGCCTGCTTGGCCATCAGATGATATAGATGTTGATCATCATCTATATCATCTGATGGCCAAGCAGGCATCAATTTTTAGTGATGAGACAAAGTCTCTTAGTGCATTGGCACTGCCGGTGGCTCCAGTTAGCCTACGCAGTGGCCTCCACGGTATGCACTGGCCAGCGTATTGGTAGGTGTCCTAGGTACCAACTGACGAGCCCACCCTAGCACACGAGGGCGAAACGCTGGCAACCAAGAATGAGCTAGCTGGAAAATTTATAATGTCCAATAACGGACCATTTATATTGGTATTATAAATTTGCTCATTCAGGACAAATATTTCAGATTCCCTATGGGAATCAACATCTATATCATCAAACACTACCCCTGGTAAACTGTTCCACTCCTTCACACCCTTCCCAATGAATGAAAATTTACCCCAATCGCTTCTGCTAAAATTCCTTCTAATTTTATATTTGTGGTCAGTCCTGCCGATATAATTATTTTCCAACTGAAGCCTCTCACGGATATCTCCCCATGCTTCTTCTCCTGTATAGGCTCTATATAATCCTGTAAGTCTAGTTTTCTCCCTTCTCTTACTTAAAGTTTCCCACCCAAGTTCCTTTAACATTTCTGATACACTACTCTTTCTCCTGAAATCCCCTGTTACAAATCTTGCTGCTTTCCTCTGCACACTATCTATTTCTTTTATTAGGTATTCTTGGTGAGGATCCCAAACACTGTTTGCATATTCCAATAATGGACGAACCATACTCAAGTAACTTTTTTCTTTTAATTCTTTGTTGCATCCTTTAAGTAGCCTCATTATGACATGTAATGATCTGTATGCTTTCCCAACAATGTCATCAATATGACCCTTCCAGTGCAAATTACTTTCAAATCTCACACCTAAGTATTTGCACTTGCCATCTTTTGGGATAACTACCTCATCCAAAGTATATTCAAATTCAGTTTTAAAGCTCCTGTTTGTAAAAGTTGTAACAGTTGATTTGCCTCCATTAACCTTCATATTATTTTCTTCAACCCATTGTTGGATACTATCAAGGTCCCTTTGTAATTCTGAACAATCCTCAATGTTGTTTATTTCTCTATAAACAATTATGTCATCTGCATACAATCTTATTTTTGATGTTATATTGTTCCCTAAATCATTTGCGTATATTAAGAAAAGTAACGGACCGATTATACTACCCTGTGCAATTCCCTTCCAAACTTTCTCTTCCTGAGATACATTATTTCCTACTTTGACTTTCTGAACCCTTGAATTTAGAAATGCTTTTATCCAACGTGTAACCCTTACGTCCAATCCTATTCCCTCCAATTTCTTTAATAATATTCCATGTTCCACTCTATCAAAGGCTTTGGAAAGATCTATGGCTATGCAATCTAACTGACCTCCTGAATCCAACTGATCTGCTATGTCCTGCTGAAATCCTACCAGTTGTGCCTCACAAGAAAATTTCTTTCTAAATCCATACTGGCTCCTCATGAACCAATTTTTATCATCACATATCCCTCTGATGTACTTTGATATTAAACTCTCCAGAATTTTACAAACTATACTGGTCAGGCTGATTGGTCTGTAGTTCTCTGGTTTCCTTTTATCACCCTTTGCTTTATAAATGGGTATTATTATAGATTCCTTCCATTCCTTTGGTATTACACTATTATTTATGACATAGTCAAAGAGAAATTTTAAATAAGGCACTATGTACCACCCCATTGTCTTTAATACCTCCCCAGTAATTTGATCACTTCCTGCTGCTTTTCCTTGCTGAAGCAGTTGGATTTCTCTGAAAATATCTTCGTTTGTGAATGAGAAGCTTCTTGTTTCCCTCTGTCTCTCTCCCTCTTTATCTTCTGTTTCGGTTTCCAACTCTTGACAATCATCTACTGAATCTCTAAATTCCCTACTAAATAGGTTTGCTTTCTCAGTATCTGTTAAATAGTGTTCACCCCCTTCTCCCACCATTGTAGGAATTTGGATTCCTTTTCCTTTTTGATTCCTGATATATGAATACAGCTTTTTCCATTTTCCTTTGTGGTCATTACCCTCTTGAAGTATGCCATTCATATAATTCTCTTTTGCTTCCTTTTTCACTCTATTCAGTTCCCTCATTAGCTGTTTTCTAGTTTCTCTACTCTCCCTACCCTCTTTGATTTTCCTGTTTACTATTCTACATTTTCTTTTTAATTTTCTTATTTCCCTTGTATAATAAACAGGGTCTGAGGTCATTTTACCCTTCTTAACAGGTACAAATCTCTTCTCTCCTTCCCAAATAATTCCTTTAAATTTAGCCCAAAGTGTATCCACGTTACTTCCTTCACTTATCCAACAACTGAATTGTGATTTAAGGTAAGTCCCAAATTCATCAACTTTAGTTTTTCTGTACAATTTCTTGTCTTGTGTAGCCCTCTTATTAAGCCTTTTTGGTACGAGTCCTACATCCATTATTACAGCCTTATGGTCTCCTATTCCTTCAATTACCTCAGTTTTATCAACAATTTCCCATGGTTTAACCAAGAATACATCTAGTAAGTTATTGAGTTAGCAAAGGTATCGTTATTGTCAATTGCAGAGTGTTCTAAAACGTCGAGGTATACATCCGCTAAAATCCCTGCTAAGCCATCTTGTTTTGGAGTTTACAAATTCTTCCTTCATCCATATGAATACTTCCCCTCCAACCGTTCCTATCGTGTATCTACGATAAACACTCCAGTTCTGAGAGAATATTTCTCAGGCAGTATTCAACTCCTACTGCAATATCTGGCCCATTAGGATCTACAAATCTCACTAGTAATTTCCAACATCCCCCCTCCATAGTCTCATTTAAACCTTTGATCACCCTCCAATCACTATCCCTCCTAAACAGTATCATATTGATGTCAATCTCTGCTCCATTAAACTTCTCCCATGCTGTCATAATGGGATCCCACACATCCCCAACTATGTTACTACCTATTCCTTATGTTGTTGGTACCAGTATGAAAAGTTACCAGCTTCTTACCCTCTTCCTCCCCTTTTGATATCCTTAAAATCTGCCTTAACCCAATTCCTGGATAACACTGTACCCCACTTCCCTTTCCTCCAGACACTTTCCCCACATGCCTACCAATTGAGTTGTTCATGACCAGAGCCTCAGCCTCACCCTCACCCACCTCATTAGATCCCCTCCTCTCCTGGTCTTCCTTAACTTCCCAGACGGCTGTAGTACGTACATCCATCTTCTTTCTCTCCCTCTCACTACCTTTTTCCACCTCCCTTTTCCTATCCTTTACTCTATTGTGTTCCCCATTTTTCCTCTGCTGTTCTTCCTGTAGTGACTCATACTGTTTCTTGATAGATACCTCTCCTGAACTCACTTAAGAGAGAAAACCTTTAGGCCTCATTTTGCTTCATAAAGCATTTGCCTACCTGTCTTCCATAACTTATCCCCTTCTTTCCCCTCCACCTTGTGTACCTACCATTCCCTGTACATAAATCTCTTGCCTTAGATAACTTTATTTACCTGTTCTTAAAGTTTTGACTCTTTGTCTCCTTACTACTGTCATTAATCGTATAACTTTTCAAAAAATTTAACGCAAAATAAAATAACTACAATGTAAAATTTAAACTCTGAATGTATTCAATTGCTTTAGGTGTTCACAAGGTACTTGATCAATGTCCTTTACATCAATTCACTTACTTCCTGTAGGCATACAAAATGGGTCCATAGAACATAAAACCGTAATAAAATGGTATTGTGTCTAGAAACATGAAGGAACTTGAAATCAATTCCTCGAGTATGCTGATATCATTTGCCAAGCCACTCTGTTCTATCCAGCTATGGCGAGGCCTTCAGGATAGGCCTGATCTCCCAGTAATATCTCCCTGTATGTGCGGGCGATAGAATAACTTCCACGGTATCCCCTGCCTATCATAAGAGCCGAATTAAGAGGACCCAGGGGCTCTTAACTTGGGAGAGCATGGGTTGGCAACAATGAGGCAATTAGTTGAGTTCTTGGCATTTGTTCCACTTATTCGTGTCAGGCTACTCCTTTTTATCTGTTCTATCTGACCTACCTTGGTCAACTCTTGTTCTTTTCTGACATCCACCATATTAGGTTCATGAGGCCTAAGGGGTCTTTCATTTTCATGCCTTTCATTGTCCTTGTCTTTCTTTAGCCAATACCTTCACTTTTTGAAGCGTCAGACCCCTTCCATTATTTCCCCTCTGATTAGTGTTAATACAGGATGGTTGTCAAGTTGTACTTCCTCTTAAAACAATAATCACCACCACCACCTACCAATAATAATAATAATAATAATAATAATAATAATAATAATAATAATAATAATAATAATATGGCCTCAGCTACCGTGTGCAGACATTTCAATTTGACGCCATCTGGCTGTCTGCTCGTCAATTTCGATGTTCCGTTTCACTCTAGGCCCACTAGATGGCAGACTGAGTAAACCAAAACTCTCTTGGGCATCTATGGCTGAGATTTGATTAATTTTGTCGGGTAACACCAAATGTGTCACCAGAGATCTTTTACATGCTGACATCGTACGACATGGAGTGTCGAATGGACTTTTTTCCGCCCTTCAAAAATCTGACTACCTCTGCCGGGTTTGAACCCGCTGTCTTGGGATCCGGAGGCCGACACTCGACCACTGATCCACAGAGGAAGCTCCAGTAACAATAATGAACACACATTCAGTGTCAAGAGATGGGAGGCGTGCTTAGTGTTCATAGAAGACAACTTTAGAAAATACAGAATTCAATGAAATTGTGACAAATACCTACATTAATTTAGACAGAAAGCAAAAAGGCATATGCCACGAATCTGCTATGCTGGTGTAGCAGGGGGAGAGGTGATACGCCCATGTGGCGTGTCCCGGGTGGCGGATAAGGGGGTCCTAACTGGCTTGCTGGCGGACTTGAGCAAAATAAAATAGCTCTCGCGGACCAAACACACATTCTCCTGTGGGTGGAGGACGCAGGTGAAGAATGCACCCACGGTATCCCCTGCCTGTTGTAAGAGGCAACTAAAAGGGGTGACAAAGGGATGATTGAATGAGAACTATGAGACTACTTTAATTAGTACCACCACGCGGAAAACACCATGGGTCGCTTTTACTTGCACGTATTACCACTATGTTAGGTACTCAATAGGTTTGTGATTAGTAGCGAAAGTATGTGAATTAGGGTGAGTTTTAGAGTACCTGTAATTAGTACCACTATATGAGCGACACCATGGGTGAGTGACACCATGGGTCTGCCTTGCCTATGATAAGTACCCACTATGTGAGGAACACCACAGGATAGTACAAGTCTCTGTGCTTGGTACACCTATGTGAGGAACACCATAGGTTTGCATTGCCTGTTAGCACCGCAATGTGAGAAACACCACAGGTCTGTGTTACATGTGCGCATTACAATACCTATGAGTAGTACCATAATGTGTGGACTACCGCGAGTCTACACTACTTTTGATTAGTACTGCAACATGACAAATACCATAGTTCTACTTTCCTAGCAATAAGTACTATTATGATGGGCTGATGACCGGATTTTGGACCCTTTTTAGACTACAAGCATCATTAATTCAGGATTGTGCTTTAGAAGCAGTCCCTTGCATGGGCGCCCATATGACAGTTTGTAGGGGGGCCCAGACCTGGGGGTACGTAGTATTTTTAATATTTTGGAAGATAAATGGCGACTTCTATTCTGCGGTAGAATAATCCACGATATCCCTTGCCTGTTGGTGGGAGACGGTACTACAGCTTCTACGCAATACTGACTTTTAAATCATTTTCTTGAAAGGAAAACACTTGACTACACTAGATTTTTGACTTTCCCTGAGAGCTGGGGGGGGGGGGGGGGCTGCGGCCCCAACTTGCCCCCGGGTAAGGGCGCCCTTGGTCCCTTGGTCAGGAATACTATTGTATAACGCTAACCCGTGGGGCATTACGGGTCAGATCCACTGATTGTTTTAAATTCATATTCATCCAATCATTCTTCGTCATCATGTTTATGGGGGTTAATACCCGAAAACAAAGTTATTTCTTTCTCTGAAACCGTTTGACATACGAGGTTGAAATTTAATATGAAGGCTAATTTCTATAGATAACAGGCAACTTGATATCTTTGGAGTGTATAGACTAGGAAAGGGTAGCACTGATGCTGATTCAGAATTATTTGAAAAGCTAATCAGGTATGTGGGAAATGACATGGAAAGAATGTGATTGTAGCGGGAGATCTGAATTTAAAAAAAAGGCAGTTGGGAAGGTAATGTGAAAGACAGGAAGCATGACCAACAAATGGCAAATAAGCTAATATGGGAAGGACAGCTGATTCAGAAAGTGACGGAACCAACTAGAGGGAAAAATATCCTGGACGTGGTGCTGATAAAACCAGATGAGCTCTGTAAAGAAAACAAAGTAATAGATGGTATTAGTTATCATGAAGCTGTTTTTGTCGTAGTTAAAAATAAATGTGATAGAAAGGAAGGTCGTAAAAGGCGGACTATTAAGCAGTACCATATGGCTGATAAAGCAGGCATGAAGGACTTTTTAAAAAGTAACTATAATCGGTGGAAAACGGTAAATAAAAATGTAAACAGACTCTGGGATGGGTTTAAAGCAATTGTTGAGGAATGTGATAATAGGTTTGTACCTTTAAAGGTGGTCAGGAATGGTAAGGATCCACTATATTATAACAGAGAAGAGACTAAGAAGGAGGTGCGGACTGGAAAGAAATAGATTTAGAAATGACTGTGGAAGTAAGGAGAAATTGAAGGAACTTACTAGGAAATTGAATCTAGCAAAGAAGGCAGCTAAGGATAACATGATGGTAAGCATAATTGGCAGTCATACAAATTTTAGTGAAAAATGGAAGGGTATGTATAGGTACTTTAAGGCAGAAAAAGGATTCCAAGAAAGACATTCCAAGGAATAATTAATGAACAAGGGGAGTGTGTATGTGAGGTTCTTCAAAAGGAAGAAGTATTTAGTCAGCAGTATGTAAGGATTGTTGTTTACAAGGATAATGTCCAGATAGAGGATGTGACTATTGCTAAAGAAGTATTAAAATTTACATATGATAACAATGACATTTACAATAAGATACAAAACTTGAAAAGTGGGAAATCAGCTGGAGGTGATAAGATTTCTGGGGATATACTAAAGACAATGGGTTGGGATATAGTACCATATCTGAAGTACTTATTTGATTATTGTTTGCATTAAGGAGCTATACCAAGTGAATGGAGAGTTGCTATAGTAGCCCCTGTGTATAAAGGAGAGGATGATAGACATAAAGCTGAAAATTACAGGCCAGTAAGTTTGATATGCGTTGCATGTAAGCTTTGGGAAGACATTCTTTCTGATTATAGTAGACATGTTTGCGAAATTAATAACGGGTTCGATAGAAGGCAGTTCAGGTTTAGGAAAGGTTATTCCATTGAAGCTCAACTTGTAGGATTCCAACAAGATATAGCAGATGTCTTGGATTCAGGAGGTCAAATGGACTGTATTGCAATTGACCTGTCTAAAGCATTGGACAGGGTGGATCATGGGAGACCGCTGGCAAAAAAGAGTGCAATTGGACTAGGAAAAGAGTGATTGAATGGGTTGCTATATTTCTAGAAAATAGCTCTCAGAGAATTAGAATAGGCAAGGCTTTATCTGACCCTGTAATAACTAAGAGGGGATTTCATCAAGGCAGTATGATTGGACCTTTATATTTTCTCATATACTGTCTATACATATATGAGTAAAGTAGTGGAATCAGAGATAAGGCTTTTTATGGATGATATTATTCTGTATAGAGTAATAAATAAGATACCAAATTGTGTGCAATTGCAAAATGACCTCAATAATGTTGTGAGATGGACAGCAGGCAATGGTATGATGATAAACGGGGTTAAAAGTCAGGTTGTGAGTTTCACAAATAGGAAAAGTTATCTCATTTTTAATTACTGCGTTGATGGGGTGGAAGTTCCTGTTGGGGATCATTGTAAGTATCTAGATGTTAATATAAGGAAAGATCTTCGCATTGATGGGGTGGAAGTTCATTTTGGGGATCATAGCAAGTATCTAGATGTTAATATAAGGAAAGATCTTCATTGCGGTAATCACATAAATGGGATTGTTAATAAAGGGTACAGAACTATTTAAATCTAAGAATTTCAATTTTGTCCGTATTGAACTGAGAATGGAAGATAGGAAACTTAAAAGGGTCCACCCTTTCAATACAAAAATGTTATAGTTTATTTACAACATATATTTACACTTGGAACTAGTTTTGACGCTGTTTGGCGTCATCTTCAGCCAAAATGTGGGAAATAGGCTAGCATGTAGACATTGATATTACACAAGGCGTTACATTAAACAATACACCACAAATACTGGCACAGTCAACCTCCAAACTCTCAGAAAACGTATTCCTTAATACCAATTTTATATTCTTGTCGAGCTGAATACCGGACCTGTGAAGATTACAAGATTATTTTGTGCATCTACAGAATGGTGGTGTTAATGAAGCTATGTAATATAGAGAGAGACTTTCAAAAGGTGGTTAAATGAAGAAGTTATATCATGTTCAAGATCATGCTTTCATGTCTCTGCACAGTATTTAAAATACAATTTACCGTTGGTCTTTATAGCTATTGTTGAGAGTGAAGGAGAATTTCCTGTTGTGTATGTTTATCAGGAACTCAAGGGAGACTTCATTAGTTAGTCAGAACATAGAAAAAATGATGAACTCTTCTCAGAAGAACTCTTAAGGTTTCACCTTACTTTTCCTGCCTGCTGGCTCTTCAGAAGTGTGTGCGCGTGCGTTTTGTATTCAGGAATCATTCAAGGCAAATATTTTCGCACTGCAAGATGTGTGGTTAAGGTTATTTTTTAATATGTATAACTTTTGCTTTCTCAACGATTCATTTGTTTCTATATTCGTCCCTGTTTTTATCTCCTCGTAATATGTGTATTGTTTAATGTAACACCTTGTGTAAAAAATTGGGTTAAATGAAGAAGTTATATCATGTTCAAGATCATGCTTTCACGTCTCTGCACAATATTTAAAATGCAATTTACCGTTGGTCTTTATAGCTATTGTTGAGAGTGAAAGAGAATTTCCTGTTGTGTATGTTTATCAGGAACTCAAGGGAGACTTCATTAGTTAGTCGGAACATAGAAAAAATGATGAACTCTTCTCAGAAGAACTCTTAAGGTTTCACTTTACTTTTCCTACCTGCTGGCTCTTCAGAAATGTGTGCGCATGCGTTTTGTATTCAGGAATCATTCAAGGCGAATATTTTCGCACTGCAAGATGTGTGGTTAAGGTTATTTTTAATATTTATAACTTTTGCTTTCTCAACGATTCATTTGTTTCTATATTCGTCCCTGTTTTTATCTCCTCGTAAGATGTGTATTGTTTAATGTAATGCCTTGTGTAATATAAATGTCTACATGCTAGCCTATTTCCCACATTTTGGCTGAAGATGACGCCAAACAGCGTCGAAACTAGTTCCAAGTGTAAATATATGTTGTAAATAAACTATAACATTTTTGTATTGAAAGGGTGGACCCTTTTAAGTTTCCTATCTTCCATTCGGGTACAGAACTATGCGCATTTTTGTGAGGGTGTTTAGGGGTTGTAGTAAGGATGTAAAGGAGAGGGCATATAAGTCTCTGGTAAGACCCCAACTAGAATATGGTTCCAGTGTATGGGACCCTCACCAGGATTACTTCAATCATGAACTGGAAAAAATCCAAAGAAGAGCAGCTTGATTTGTTCTGTGTGATTTCGACAAAAGAGTAGCATTACAAAAATGTTGCAAAGTTTACAATGGGAAGAATTAGGAGAAAGAAAATGAGCTGCTCAGCTAAGTGGTATGTACCAATATAAATGGTCTGTTATTGAACATAATGAATTTTCCAGCTAACTCTATCCTGGTTGCCAGCATTTGGCCCCAGTGTGCTAAATTGGGCTCATCAGTTGGTAAATAGCACATCCACCAAGACGCATGGCTAGTACATACTGTGGAGGCCACTGGGTAGGCTACTTGGAGCCACCAGCAGTGCCAATGCACAATGAGAGATTTTGTCTCATTACAAAAAATTGATGCCTGCCAGGCCATCAGATGATATAGATGTTGATTCTGATAGGGAACCTGAAATATTTGCACTGAATGAGTAAATTTAAGTTTGAGTGGTGTGTTTAAAAATAGGAAAGATCACAAAATGAAGATAAAGTTGGAATTCAAGAGAACAAATTGGGGCAAATATTCATTTATAGGAAGGTGAGTTAGGGAGTGGAATAATTTGCTAAGGATGATGTACAATAAATTTCCAATTTCTTTGAAATTATTTAAGAAAAGGCTAGGAAACAACAGATAGAGAATCTGCCTCCTGGGTGACTGCCCTAAATGCAGATCAGTATTGATTGATTGATTGATTGATTGATTGATTTGAATTCTGGTCAGTGGATGATTTTGGACTTTTAAATTGTCATTACATTTTGTCTCGTTTCATACCATTAGGGGCCAATGACCTAGATGTTAGGTCCCTTTAAACAACAAGCATCATCATCATCATCATCATCATCAGAAGGCCTACATTTTCATTCTAACGTTAATGGTTTTAAACAGACTAGATTTCCAAAGTCTTATTGCATTTTTTAAAAGTTCTGTGCACTGAATTTCTGTTCTATTGAATAAAGAAAGACAACTTAATAGTTAGACTATGTGGATTCATTAGTACCATTTTAAATGCTGTATATGAAGTGCATTTCTCTATATTATGCAACTCGCTCAGCTCCTTGGCTGAATGGTCAGTGTACTGTCCTTTGGTTCAGAGGGCCTTGGATTCAATTCCACGCTGGGCCAAGAATTGTAGTTGGGGATAGTTAATTCCTCTAACTCGGGGACTGAGTGTGTTTGTCTTAATACACATACCAGCACAGAAACAGGCACTAGTTAGTACAAATACATTCCTCCACATAGGGTCGACGTCAGGAAGGGCATCCGGCTCAAAAACTGAGCCTAATGCTCATCAAGTGCCAACCCCAATAAACTGGGAAGAAAACACCGGTGGGGGGGGGGGGGGAGAGAAGAAGAAGAAGAAGAAGAAGAAGAAGAAGAAGAAGAAGAAACTGTGTTATGTGCCCAGGATACTTCCACTGTGCCAGTGTGCTGCAGAAGAAGAAGAAGATAATATGTTATTGTTTTTACGTTGCACTAACTAATTTTGACGGTTTTCGAAGGCACTGGGGTGAGGGAACTTTGTCCCTCAGGAGTTCTTTTACATGCCAGTAAATCTACCAACATGAGGCTGACGTATTTGAGCACCTTCAAATACCACCGGACTGAGCCCGGATTGAACCTGCCAAGTTGGGGTCTGAAGGTGAGCACCTCAACCGTCTGATTCAACATGAAAAACTTCATATCTGGTCCGTATTGAAATAAGATAACATACAATAGAGGGAAATTTGATTGATCCACCTTTTGTCAATACATAATATGTTGTTAATATGATCACAACATTTTTTATTCAGTACAGGTTTCGGTGTCTATGGACACCATCATCAGCTGAAACAGGTCATATGAACAAAGATATACAAGTATGTAGTACATATAATAGACCCTTAGTAATAGGTGACATTAATAGGATGAAGTAAAAGTACAATGCTTAAAAGAATATAAACTAGTTATGTGCTTGTTGGTCAAAGTATAAAATGAAAGTGAAGATATTAACAAATGTTTAAAGACTTGATCACTTTGGAATAGTTAAAAAGTCTCAAATGTAGCACTGCTAAACACTAGGTGAAAATAAAACATAGACATCCAAAAACTGACGTAGTATGCAGTCCTTCCATAGAGTATTGATAATAAAGTAACATAAGTAGGTTTGATGGTGGCTTGTAACATCAACTCATAAAAAGAAGCCGTCATTTATGAGGTACCGGCACTCAATGAGGTGGATCATATTGCAGGCAAAGAGAAAGTGGATATATGGCCAAAAAGTTCTCGATCCAATTCGGAACCTGAAGTATGAAAAGAAAGTTAAGAGTTAAAATGAGATATTGGAAATAGGGCTAAACACTGTAAAATTAAGTAGGAGACTCACCTTGAACGGCCTGATGTATGCGTGGAGAGTGGCAAGGAGCAAGTGCGAGAGTTTTCTAGAAGCATAGAACATCGTTAGGGGGGGCAAAGGGGTGGGCCAGGAAGGGGGCGAGGAGGGGTGATGGAGGGGGTGGAGTCAGGTGGGAGTGGTAGGGAAGGATAACGTGATAACGTGTGACATATAATCTGAAAAACAAGCTATTTTTAGGGAGTTTAACACTGTTGAGAACTGAAATAAGAGAATCAAATAAAATTTTGGGCTTTTCGGAAATGTCGTTCAAGTTGAGATTAGGATTGAAGTATTGGTCTAAATGTATGTAACAGGCTTCTGTGATATCAAGTAGGGGGCCTTTGCTCAACGTGTCTAATATTGTTAAATCTTGATCTAATCCATTAAATTTGTGTTCATAATCTTGTACGTGCTGACCAACTGCTGAAAACCTATTGTATTTAATTACATTGAGATGTTTGGCATATCTAATCTTGAAGCTCCTGCCAGTTTGTCCTATATATAAACTGTTACAGTCGCTGCACTGAAACCTGTAAACTCCTGACTTAGTAAAAGGGTCTGATTTGTTGACCAGGTTGGAATTGTGGAGATTATCCATATTTCTGTTGTTGGTGCAGAAAGCAATATTGACATTATGTTTCTTGAATAGGTTGGTAACGCTGTAGATATTTTGATTGAATGTAAAAGTTGAAAATAACTTAGGCCTGGGATTATCTTTTATTAAGTTAGATTTAGAGTGATGTCTGAATTTGTTCATAATATGTTTGATGAAACTTTTATTATAACAATTAAACCTGGCTATCGCATGTATAGTATTAAGTTCTTCATTTAGAATAACGGCCGACAGGATTCGTTGTGCTGACCACACGACATCTTGTAATCTGCAGGCCTTTGTGCTGAGCAGCGGTCGCTTGGCAGGACAAGGCCCTTCAAAGGCTGTAGTGCCATGCGGTTCGGTTTGGTTCTTCATTTAGGTCTGCTTTCGACATTGAAATTTTGAACGCGCGATCAACTAAGCTATTGAATATTGAATTTTCACGACCGCATTGTAATCGAAACCGACTTTCAACCTATTAGGTCGTGTTATGTACATTTAGTACGTGTTGAAGAGATGTTAAGTACAGAACAAAAATGGCCAACCAGACACCAGTGGGATCCGAACCCACAACCTCCCGATTTCGCGTCGGTTGCTCTACCAATTGAGCTATGGTGGCCTAGGCCATCTTTGTTCTGTTGGAAAGGATCTGAGTTACAGGTCTGGTACTACTACGATCACACTGTAGAGTGAGTTTAAGTTGCCCGTTGAGGGCCAAGTCAATGAATATTGAATTTTCACGACCGCATTGTAATCGAAACCGACTTTCAACCTATTAGGTCGTGTTACGTACATTTAGAACTGTTGAAGAGATGTTAAGTAGAGAAGATCCGAACCCACAACCTCCCGATTTCGCGTCGGTTGCTCTACCAATTGAGCTATGGTGGCCTAGGCCATCTTTGTTCTGTTGGAAAGGATCTGAGCTACAGGTCTGGTACTACTACCATCATACTGTAGAGTGTAGACCTAAGGTCGTGTTTCGATTACAATGCGGTCGTGAAAATTCAATATTCATTGACTTGGCCCTCAACGGGCAACTTAAACTCACTCTACAGTGTGATGGTAGTAGTACCAGACCTGTAGCTCAGATCCTTTCCAACAGAACAAAGATGGCCTAGGCCACCATAGCTCAATTGGTAGAGCAACCGACGCGAAATCGGGAGGTTGTGGGTTCGGATTCCACTGGTGTCTGGTTGGCCATTTTTGTTCCGTACTTAACATCTCTTCAACACGTACTAAACGTACGTAACACGACCTAATAGGTTGAAAGTCGGTTTCGATAACTAAGCTATTGTAAGTAGCATATTTCTGGCATTAGGAATGCATGGAATCTTGTTTTATTGTTGAGGCTTTATGGGTAGGTTTTCTGTATGTTTTATAAGAGAATGAAAAAGGGAGTCTGGTGATCATTATATCTAAGAAGTTGATAGAAGCATTAGTTTTTGAATCCAGTGTGAATTTGATATCAGGATCTATGTTGTTGAAGTTTGATAGGGCATTCAGTGCATCGACACAACGCTCATCGATGATGACAATCATGTCATCTACAAATCTGGCCCAGAACTTAATATTGCTAAACTTATCATTCCTTTCAATGGCATTGTGTTCCATAAATTCTAAGTATATTTCTGCTAAGATGCCAGAGGCCGGTGATCGCATAGCCAAGCTGATTTGCTTATAAATAACCGTGTCAAATATAAAATAATTATTATCCAGTAATAATTTTACAACAGATATAAAATCAGAGATTTCAAGTTTACTCAATTGAGGATTAGAATTCAGATTATTCTCAATGATGGAAAAAAGTTTGCTCTTTTCTATGCTTGGATACATGTTAATGATATCAAAAGAATGCAGTGTGTGGTGCGGTTGCAAGTTAAATTTATCTAGTTTCTTAATAAGTTCTGCAGTATTTTTAATGGATTTTTGAGCAGCAAAAGTGAAATGTTTTTTAAGAAACTGTTGAATAAACTGAGCAGATTTGTATAAAGTTTATTATAGTTTATTATAGGGCATGCGTATGGGAACACCGGCCTTGTGGATCTTCGGTAGTGCTTTCACGGTTGGTAAGCTAGGGTTCATGTTGATGAGCTTCAACTTTTCTTTTTCATTTAAAAGAAATGATGCATTCTTGAGCGTTTGTTTAAGTTTCCTTTGAATTATCAGTGTGGGATCTTTTTTGGCAACCAAAAAAGAGCTCTTTTAAAAAGTTTTTTGTTTTTCAATATAATCTGATCTTTCCATAATAACAGTGGCATTTCCTTTATTCGCCTTAGTGACAATGAGTTGATTCTCTTTAATTTTCTTCTTAAGTTCAATGATGCTAGTCCTTTCTGGAAAATCTGCGTAAGTTCTATTGGATTCGGGAGATGTGAAAATTTTATTGAAATGTCTTTTAGCGTCTAGTCTTAATTCGTCTTGTAAATCTTTCAGCATTTTGGTAATGGCGACTTCGATTTCAATATCTAGTTTTGAAGCGATGTTAGGTGTACTTACATTCGGCCAATTATGTTTTGGGCCTTTAGAAAGTATTGTACTTTCTTTCTTATTAATCACTGTGTTCGATAAATTGACGAGTGGGGGTGAAACTGAGAAATAAGATTCTCGTAAGAAGTCTTTTTCGGAAAGTTATTAAGTGATTTAGATTTGTTCAAAAGTGCTTCAAACTTATTCTCCAAGGTCATTTGTTTGCAAGATAAAACATTAAAAAGCCTATTGTAAACCTGTTCTTGGAAAATGTTCCATTGGGTGTTCGTAAGTTTGTGAGTGATCTCGGGGTGAGTCTCATACAAACGGGTATTTAAAAAGACCTTTTTCTTATTAAAAAAAATTTGTTCGTGAAAATGAAAGGCTTCCTAAGTCTCGCATACCTAACACCGCCGTGTTCTGAAAAGAACAGAGGTTCTGAAAAGAACAGGAGTTGATCAAGGGAGGTCGGATAGGAAAGACGACGGCGAGGAGCTTGTCACAAGTAAGTAGAAGCCATGTTCTTTTTCTTAACGTCGCAGCAAATCATCACAGATTTTCGATGACGTAAGGATGGAAAAGGGCTAGGATTGGGAAGGTAGCAATCGTAGCCTTAATTAAGTATTTGTCTGATGTAAAAATGGGAAACGGTGCAAAAACATCTTAGGGCTGCTGACGGTGGGATTCGAACCCACCATCTCCCAAATGCAAGGTCACAGCTTTGAAGCAATGCCAGACTCTGCTAGGTGACCCGTGATTGCCAATCCACGCTTCCTTGTGTCCCCTTTTGGTCACCTTTTATGACAGCACGGGATACGGTGGATACATTCTTCCGCCTCCACCCAGAGGGGGACCTTGGGTGAGGAGGTGCATCGTAAAATGTTTCGGCAGCTTCAGCTATTTATTTCAAGAGACTTCTGCGTCAGTCATTGCAGCCAACTAGTGAGATGATGCCTCTTCCATCCATAGTCCTAGAAAAAAAGACATGCCCCACTCTGCGACGGGATATAGTGATTGAACTGTATTGGTCTCTCCACCCATCGCTCGGTATGCAGACAGGTTTTGTAGTTCTGCCTGCGCATAGAAAGAGTTTTGTCTATCTTGTAGTTAGCTAATGGAGCTTTCTCCAATTATATCCTTACCGAGTAAGAAGTAACCCAGCTTCCTTTATCTACGAGCCCGGCTGAGTGGGTCAGACGGTTGAGGTGCTGGCCTTGGCATGTTCGATCCTGGCTCAGGTGCTGAAATACGTTAGCCTCGTGTCGGTAGATTCACTGACACGTAAAAGAACTCCTGTGGGACAA
This sequence comes from Anabrus simplex, assembly GCF_040414725.1. NCBI lineage: Eukaryota > Metazoa > Arthropoda > Insecta > Orthoptera > Tettigoniidae > Anabrus > Anabrus simplex. The sequence goes on along the minus strand of NC_090269.1, from coordinate 424,866,732 downwards.
AATTCGGGCATCTCGGCTTCTCCGGAAGTAGACTTTCCAACATACAGTGATCTTGAGCAGTATTTTGCCATTTTATTCCGGCGATCTTTTGGATGTCCTTATCCAAACGGTCTGATGGTCTGTCTCTTGGTCTCCATTCAAGAACAACCTTGGTCCATCTATCGTTCTTTCTTCGGGCTACATGCCCTGCTCACTGCCATTTCAAGGAGCCTGAGCCTCTGAGCCTCGCGGAGCTGTGGTAGCTGTGGTAGAAGTTTGAATTTCCTGACTTATTCTGTCTCACATTTCAGTTTATTGTGGGGCTCTTGGAGCATTGAATTTTGGTATTGTTTGGTAGTTGGGAAGATTGTATTGTTATTGGAATGACCTATTGTTGAGGTATGTTTAGCGGATTTTTGTTAGGAACCAATGAAATTGATTTGATTTATGGATAGTATAAGCCATTCGTGACGAGTTTCGAAGTCAGGTCCTTGGGTTTAGAAGGTTTATTTGGCAGGTCCTAGGTTTTAGAAGGCGAGGAGCTTGGTGTTGCCGTGTAGGGGCTTGCAGCATTTAAAAAGGAGGGGTTGGGGGCGGAACTTGGCTTGTGGAAAGGGGGTTATTCTTGATTGCCAGGCACTCAGCTACTCAATCCACCGACTGGTTCCGGCTACTCGGCTGTTGTTGGTTTCGAGATGGTTTGTCGGTGAGGAGAAGTGGGGGTGATTGGGTAAGTATGTACCTTGGTTGGCGATGGGGGTAAACATGGCTGGTAGTGCTACTAAAATAGCTTGTATGTTATGGTCTTGTAGGTTTGCAACATTTGTGACTGCTCCTACATCTTCAGCCCTCTTTCTATCCTATCTTGTATATTTGAGCATAGACCTTTCTATGCCTCTCTGGGCTGTTGTTAATTTCCGTTTGATAATGGATACAGTACTTTTGCATCCATCTCTTGGCACAGGCCAGAGCAAAATGTAACCTCTACTGAAGATCCAGTCTCATCCATGGCTGTGACAATATGGAAGCTGTTGGGGTATGGGTGGTGCTGAGTAATGACATTAGAGCACAACCAGTGCGTCTGCATGTTATGAAAGGTATAGCTCATAGCGTCATTTGTGCTCCAATAGTACTCTCTCGTCCAGTGAGGAAAGCAATGGCACTCCTCATCTTGCTTAGAACGTCTCATTTGGGCTGTGCCATTGGTTTTGTGGTTTTCCTGTAACTGCATAGCCTTTGGTGGTGCTATCTCAGGTTCCAACCAGCCTCTGGGCTGATGACCTGACAGACAGACACACAAATTCATTCACTGTCTAGGTCTCACAGCCATCGGTCATTCATTACAGGGAGGATGCACTGAAATGTTCTTCACATTCACTGGTATGTTGGAGTCCGTGGATTTGAAGATGGTGGAATATCTCCCAAATGTCTGCCATCCTGATTTAATGCTTCGGAAATTGTTGGGTCTTACATCTGCTGTCATATTAATCAATAGACCAAGGTAAATGTATTTCACTGACATTTTTAATGAAAATCAATAGCATGTTTCCAGTCATTCGACTGGGCCAGGAATGGAATGAATGAAGCCCCCTTCTAGCGGCGAGGATAGGAATTGTGCCGGCTGCCGAAGCCTGTCACACTCCTCTGCTCTGGGGCAATGATTAATGAATGAATGGTTCATGTTTGTGGGTTACTGTAGTCACGTCCTAGTTCGTGAACCATGGGCAACAGCTGAGTGGCCTAGTAAGTGGTCCTGAGAGTCGGGATACCAGTTGCTATGGAATGGGAGTGGGCATCTCAGACATATTCTGAGTCATGGCCCTCCTTGTGTTCAGGCGGCTAGGACTATACAATTCACCGGTGGTCCATAACCCGTTAGAGGAGAGATCCTCAGCTGGACTATGTGCAAGTAGGGTAGCATCCTGCTTCATGAATTTACCGAGCTCAGAACATTTTAAGCAAGCCTCGGACCTATGGGAGTAATGGAGTCCCACTCCCATTCGACAGGCGAGGGACTCCTTGGAACCAACTTGGCGAACAAAATGGAATTCGATGGGGAGCTATCAATATTAATGGGGCTTATGGAAGAAAGAAGGTAAAACTGGTTGAGTCAGCAAAGAGGATGCATCTGGATGTGCTAGGAGTAAGTGATATTTGGGTAAGGGGAGATAACCAGGAAGAGATAGGAGATTATAAAGTGTACTTGACGGGTGTTAGAAAGGGAAGGGCAGAGTCTGGGATAGGGCTCTTTATCAGAAATAACATTGCACACAACATAGTTTCTGTTAGGCACATAAATGAGCAAATGATGTGGGTAGATTTGTCAGTTGGAGGAATTAGGACAAGAATTGTGTCCGTGTATTCACCTTTTGAGGGTGCAGATGAGGATGATGTTGACAAGTTTTATGAAGCATTGAGTGACATCGTGGTCAGGGTCAACAGCAAGGATAGAATTGTGCTAATGGTGGATTTCAATGCGAGAGTTGGGAATAGAACTGAAGGATATGAAAGGGTGATTGGTAAATGTGGGGAAGATATGGAAGCTAATGGGAATGGGAAGCGTTTGCTGGACTTCTGTGCTAGTATGAGTTTAGCAGTTACGAGTACATTCTTCAAGCATAAGGCTATTCACCGCTGCACATGGGAGGCTAGGGGAACCAGATCCATAATAGACTATATCTTAACAGACTTTGAATTCAGGAAATCTATTAGGAATGTACGAGTTTTTCGCAGATTTTTCGATGATACAGACCACTATCTGATCTGTAGTGAACTAAGTATCTCTAGACCTAGGGTAGAGAAAGTGAAATCTGTCTGCAAACGAATAAGGGTAGAAAATCTCCAGGACGAGGAAATTAGACAGAAGTACATGGATATGATTAGTGAGAAGTTTCGAACAGTAGACAGTAAGCAGGTTCAGGATATAGAAAGTGAATGGGTGGCATACAGGGATGCTGTAGGAGAAACAGCAAGGGAATGCCTAGGAAGAACTGTGTGTAAAGATGGGAAAAGGCGAACATCTTGGTGGAATGATGAAATGAGAGCAGCCTGTAAACGTAAAATGAAGGCTTATCAGAAATGGCTCCAAACAAGGGCCGAGGCAGACAGGGATTTATATGTAGATGAAAGAAACAGAGCGAAACAAATAGTTGTTGAATCCAAAAATAAGTCACGGGAAGAATTTGTTAATAACCTGGAAAGGCTAGGTCAAGCAGCAGGAAAACCTTTCTGGACAGTAATAAAGAATCTTAGGAAGGGAGGGAAAAGGAAATGAACAGTGTTTTGAGTAATTCAGGTGAACTCATAACAGATTCCAGGGAATCACTGGAGAGGTGGAGGGAATATTTTGAACATCTTCTCAATGTAAAAGGAAATCAACCTGTTGTGTTGCAAACAGCCAAGCTCATAGGGAGGAGGAAAATGATGTTGGTGAAATTATGCTTGAGGAAGTGGAAAGGATGGTAAATAAATTCCATTGTCATAAAGCAGCAGGAATAGATGAAATTAGACCTGAAATGGTGAAGTATAGTGGGAAGGCAGGGATGAAATGGCTTCATAGAGTAGTAAAATTAGCATGGAGTGTTGGTAAGGTACCTTCAGATTGGACAAAAGCAGTAATTGCACCTATCTATAAGCAAGGGAACAGGAAGGATTGCAACAACTATAGAGGTATCTCATTGATTAGTATACCAGGCAAAGTATTCACTGGCATCTTGGAAGGGAGGGTGCGATCAGTTGTTGAGAGTAAGCTGGATGAAAACCAGTGTGGTTTCAGACCACAGAGAGGCTGTCAGGATCAGATTTGCAGTATGCGCCAGGTAATTGAAAAATGCTACGAGAAGAATAGGCAGTTGTGTTTATGTTTCATAGATCTAGAGAAAGCATATGACAGGGCACCGAAGGAAATGATGTTCAGTATACTGGGGGACTATGGAATTAAAGGTTGATTATTAAAATCAATCAAAGGCATGTATGTTGACAATTGGGCTTCAGTGAGAATTGATGGTAGAATGAGTTCTTGGTTCAGGGTACTTACAGGAGTTAGACAAGGCTGTAATCTTTCACCTTTGCTGTTTGTAGTTTACATGGATCATCTGCTGAAAGGTATAAAATGGCAGGGAGGGATTCAGTTAGGTGGAAATGTAGAAAGCAGTTTGGCCTATGCTGACGACTTGGTCTTAATGGCAGACTGTGCCAAAAGCCTGCAGTCTAATATCTTGGAACTTGAAAATAGGTGCCTTGAGTATGGTATGAAAATTAGCCTCTCGAAGACTAAATTGATGTCAGTAGGTAAGAAATTCAACAGAATTGAATGTCAGATTGGTGATACAAAGCTAGAACAGGTCGATAATTTCAAGTATTTAGGTTGTGTGTTCTCCCAGGATGGTAATATAGTAAGTGAGATCGAATCAAGGTGTAGTAAAGCAAATGCAGTGAGCTCGCAGCTGCGATCAACAGTATTCTGTAAGAAGGAAGTCAGCTCCCAGACGAAACTATCTTTACATTGGTCTGTTTTCAGACCAACTTGCTTTACGGGGGCGAAAGCTGGGTGGACTCAGGATATCTTATTCATAAGTTAGAAGTAACAGACATGAAAGTAGCAAGAATGATTACTGGTACAAACAGGTGGGAACAATGGCAGGAGGGTTCTCGGAATGAGGAGATAAAGGCTAATTTGGGAATGAACTCTATGGATGAAGCTGTACGCATAAACTGGCTTCGGTGGTGGGGTCATGTGAGGGGAATGGAGGAGGACAGGTTACCTAGGAGAATAATTGACTCTGCTATGGAGGGTAAGAGAAGTAGAGGGAGACCAAGACGACGATGGTTAGACTCGATTTCTAATGATTTAAAGATAAGAGGTATAGAACTAAATGAGGCCACAACACTAGTTGCAAATCGAGGATTGTGGCGACACTTAGTAAATTCACAGAGGCTTGCAGACTGAACGCTGAGAGGCATAACAGTCTATAATGATAATGTATGTATGTATGTAGATGAAATGAAATGATATTGGACAGTGTTGCTGGAATCAAATATGTCAGGGAAAACCGGAGTACCTGGAGAAAAACCTGTCCCGCCCCCGCTTTGTCCAGCACAAATGTCACATGGAGCGACCGGGATTTGAACCACGGTAATCAGAGGTGAGAGCCCGACGCCACGGAGGCTTCTGGTTAACTATACAAAGGTTTAATTAATTAACATCATTGGTTTCACGTACCAGTACCACTAACCACTTTTACGGTTTTCAGCCACGGAGATATGTTGCGATTTTCTCCTAACTTACTAGAGTTCAACCGAGTCGTGGCTGGCATATTTTAGTACCTATAAATAGGTAGCATTATTAAAAATGTCATCTTTCATTCCAGCAACACTCTCCATTAACATTTCACGAGGATTTCGTAATTTGATAAAAAATAATTGTTCTTTGGTACTTCACTACGACATTATCTGAAAATCCCTAAAGTATAAAAACTCACCGAAAAATTTCATTTCATTTAGCCCAGAACACTTTTGTAAACCACGCTTGTGGCATTGCCTTTAGGGGCTAAGATGACCAGGCTACTGGGAGAGCTAAGTCTGGAACATGCGACATGGAACTCTACATGGGAGAAGGAGTCCTCTTTTAAGTCGAAAAAAGGAAGTTTTCTTTATTTCTAAATAAGATTTCAAATACCAATTTTCACGTCTGTGACATCTTAGTTTTTGAGATATAAGTATCCTCGTAAAGAGAATTCAACTCCTTCTTCACTTATTTTCGATCTCCAGCTTAAGTTGATTTTCCAAAAACAAAACGTACGTGTTTCCTTATTTTTAAAGGAGATAAGAAATCCCAATTTGTATGTCTGTAACATGTTAGGTTTATGAGATTTACTCAATTTAAAAACTAAGGAGTGGTTAGCGTTGAGGCCTTCGGTTCACAGGGTTTCGGGTTCGATTCCGGGATGGGTCGGAAGTTTTAATCACGTGTGATTAATTCATCTGGCTCGGAGACCGGTTGTTTGTGTTTTTGCCAACACTCTCCTCTTCATATTCACTTAACACACCACATTACCAGTTACAACGTGCTGGTAGAACACAACGAAGGTGCATGCATGACTTGTCATTATAAAGACTATGATACAAGTGAGTCACAGATTTGTTGGTTCTACAATATTATGTCTCTGAATGTTTGTTTAGTTTATTGTCGGTTTCTGTTTATTTTCTTGTAAAAAAATCCATAGTGACGGGGTTTCAACCCCCCAGTAACCCCCATCCCCCTGGCTACGTCCCTGCAGATAGGTCTTATGGTTACGATGGGATAGACAAGTGCTAGGAGTGGGAAGAAAGCGAAAGTGGCTTTAATTAAGGTACGTTTCCAGCATTTTCCTGGTGTAAAAATGGAAAACCACGAAAACTATATTCAGGACTGCCGACGGTGGGGTTCGAACCCACTATTTCCTGAATGCAAGCTGAAAGCTACTTCAGCCAAATCGGGCAGCCACTTCCTCGGTAACTTATTCAAATAGGGGAATGGAAATTCCTTAATCTTTTAGCCGTCAATGTTTATTCCGGCTCCATTATAGAACACGTACAAACTCGCTATTATCTGAATCGCAACCAGTACTGTAACCATACAAACCTGCTAGTGCGCGTCGTATCTTTGGCTTTATACCAGTGTTTCCAGCAAGCAGGAATTAAATTACCAAAATTTTACTCTAAATTATCTTTATATAAAAATACATGAAGAAAAAACGCATAATATCCAATTATTTCACACCTATTGTCGAGGTTTTCAGTCGAAACATTCTCTCTGTGTGTGTAATATAAACCAAGTGTTACATGCCTGAATTTCTGTATCCTTATTTCGTTAAGAATATGCATTATCTTTCGTGATTCATATTTCCATCTTTAGAAATACCGTAAGTTATAATTAAAATTTAATACATTTGTCAACTTTAAGATTAAACATATTTAATCATTTTGTCGGTGTTTGTGAATCTTAATTTTACACAATAAAAGCATTTCTCAAATCAACAGAAGCGATAAATGCCGTTATATATACTGAACCCTTAAGGTCCTTATTGAGGGATACCTACCTTCCTTACCTATCAGCAAAGTTCATGAGATCTGTCTCTTGGGTCGTTTCGGGTTCTTCGTCACTTGCTGAGGTAAAGGTAGGGTTCATTAATTCTAATCTATCTACTGGAATGAAAGGTCTATTTATAAGATTCCTATTTATTCAGGGAAATGAAGTAATTTACTTTGTCAACGATGTCATAGTCAATTGTGTCCACTGGGCACCACAATCATTTTTACATAAATGTCAGAACACTGGTGTGAGACTTTAACGTAACTGCCTGATGGGCAATCTTACTAGAAACCATTATCTCAATTATTAATCATTTAAGAAAGGAAAGTCTGGAAATCCTTAAATTCGGCTTCCATGTGAGACCACATGTACCATCATAGTGATTCGTTATGGTCCAGCCCTCGTAACACGAACTCTGGACTCTGGGTATAATTAAGGCCGTCCAATCGGTGTGTGCCACACAGTGGTTCTACGGCATGGACCCTTAATTGAATCGATGTGACCTGCGTCTATGTCATGGACCGACATCTAATCTTCTAAGTTACTTTAAAGTCATTGTGGATGATGACCGCAAGGAAAGGATGCTACAATGGCATATGGCCCTAATCTAAGTCACTGAGGTTGATGACCCCCTGACCATCCAAGTTTCTAAGCTGAAGGCTAAACACAATTAAGTTACATCGGTTGATGACCAAAGTTTCCACTTTACTATCCCCAGCACATTCACTGCTCAATCAATCAAAGTTCAATAATTACAACAATAGCAATGCTCACAAACTTTGTGGCAGTAAAATCCATTTCCTTCGGATATGTCCCTTTAATCTTTACTTTATTTTTAATATTCCCCAGACAACAAACTAAAATTTCCAGAATGCATCTCCAAGTTATTCGCTTGATTAAAGTTATTTCAAAATGCGGTTTCACTGAATTTAATAATTTAATAAATTTAAATGATTTATCGAAATGTTAAAGAACAGTAAATTTTATCTCCGCGGACTCTGGTTTCTTCACAACTTTCTACGCAGCTGTGATGTGAATTCAATATTGCGATGTTTATCTGGCTGGAAAAGAATTTGTTACATCATTCATGTCCAGCTATATATCTCGTATCGTGATATCACACTTTAAAAATCTAATCTAATCCTAACCGTTATTAACACTTGGATATCCTAATAATCCACGTACAAACCAAACAACTCGCCATATAATTACGATGTCATATCTCGTCATTACCATTATGAAATTTTGCACACCCCTCACAGACAAATCGATCATCACGACCATCGCTCTATATTTTGGACAACCCTGAAATTGGGTTACTCTGTTCCTTATACTCAAAGTTCATGGTTTCAAATGTTCATTACGTCCCCAATTACAGTATTTCACAATACTTAGATCATTACCGGCTATGAAATTTCAACTAAATCCAGCATTTTAACGTTTCCCTGGCCGAGAATACAGTCTCAATACCAAGCCTGTCCCGTTAGATAGCTGAGGTGTCTCACCCCCCTCGCTCGCTTGGCAGTTACAGGAACCACCTGGTTTATTCACAGTTGACTGACTTCTCAAATGTTCCCTTTAAACTCTGCCGACATAATTAAACAAATACGATATTCTAACCAACAAAATGCACAGATATGCTTCAAGATGCCCACACTAATTATACGCGTCGCCAATTATACCGCTATGGATTTCTATGAATTCCTTTCCATTCTCAACATTATAAAATATTCCTCGGGCTATCATATCCCGGCTTCAATGACAGGACTCTAACCTGATTCGCACATCTCATCTCAACTCATATACAACACTCCTCGGGCTTCAGTGTCCCGGCTTCAATGACAGGTCCAACCTGATTCACAAACTAACCTCTGTTTCCCAGCTCCACAATTATCATCGACAAAGAACTGGAATAAAATCCTCACTAGAAATACCGACGTCTAATATCGCACAATGCATTAATCATGAATAACTTCGCATAAATGATATCGTATTTAATAACTTGATTTTTACGAGAAATGACTGAAACATTCTACTAGATCTTTTATTTGTCAGTCAGACACAGTTTAAAATGGGCATTAAAAAGAACGTTTCTCTCCGTGACCAAATTCATCCCCTAGGTTCTCGCCGGACAGCGCGCTTCCACTCGATTGAAAATGAGTAACCATGGATTATTATTATTAACGTCAAATTGCAGACAGAAGAATTTTACGTCGAATGAACATCTTAATTTGACATCACCAAATATAGGCAGTACACTCACACGGATGACGATCTACATTGGACGTGATATCACTTCAGAACCTTATTCAATAACTTTTTACAACATTATACGGCCCTCGCAAAACTTCAAAAATTTTATCCAAGTGGAAAATAAAACAAATGACTCTTTTAGTCGTACTCTCACATTTACAAAACTTAGTAGGGCGACCACTGCGTCGTATATCCCCATGCAAATACACTTTAAGAAATCACGAGACGAGATATAAGAGGCAGTAAGATGGAAAGTCACATTACCTTATGTAGTCACACCATTGTTCGTCATAGGGCTCACCTGCGACCCTGGCATTTTATTTAGCCATTTTTACATTCATGGCTGTACATCTCATTATGTTTCTTCAGGTTTCCTGGAATAAAGCATAAAAAAAAAGAAATACCCTTCACTTGTTTGCGGAGCGCACACGATGGATTGTAATTATTCCCGCACACGAATTACTTAATCACATTAGAATATTTCAGTACTTTGACCGTCCTATCTGGTACAGTTATTTCTCTCAAGAAAACTATCTCCCCATGGAGTCAAGACTTAGCCGCAATGGCTAAAATCTGCAGCCGAACTCAGTCTACTTTTGTTGATTTGATTTCGCAGAGCAGCTCAACAATTTCGTCCGCTTTGTATCACAAATGCCGGAGAAGGAACCTTCGTCATGGCGTCCCTTCATATTTATAGCAGTTACCCCCTCTCTTCAGGTCTCTCCCTTTGCCGCCAAGAAAAATTTTATAAATTTTCTGACTTACCTAAACTGTAATTTCAAGAGTTTTGAAAGTGACTACATGCTTGCTACATTTCTGATGGTAGTGTTCATGGACATTTAAAAATTTTACGGGTTCGATTTGTGAGATGATTGACCTCCTTTGATAGGCACTATTTTTTTGACTTGGCGTGGTCACGCCGTGTACACGCGCTTTGAAATAGTTCATAAAAATGACTTGAGATTCTTCCGCCATCGACACGTGTGGTTGACGTCACGTACCCCAGAGCGTGGGACCGAAGGTAATCACCCCCTCGTCACGTGTCAACTCCATGCTATCAAGAATCCAACTTTAAGTTTAATTGTCATATTATGCATAATGTTCTTAGGGCACAAAGGTCATGGGTTCAATACGAAACTTGGTATTCAGTACTGTGTTAATTTTTAACACTCGAGAATACTTTATCTATATTTATTGAACGAATCAACGACTTCCCGCAATTACGGGTTGCCACAATCGACAAAGTAAAGCATATCAGAATACAGATTGTTTTAACATAAAAAAAAATTATAGAAGTAATGTGGATTTTTAAAATTATGGAGGCGCGAACAAATGAGATTTCAGAATGTGTACAGATCCACGTATCTTTCAATGCTGTTCATAGGCAGGTCGAACTTCTTGCGGAATTCTATGAACAAGGCACGTATTGTGCCACGAGCACCAACCGATAATCTCTACTTCATTCAGCTGGTATTTATTTTTGTAGAACGGTATGGTGGGTGCGTAAATATTTTGCTTTTCAAGGTGAGCTTTAGTAGACTGGCCGACATGGTGCTCGAATCGGATTGTCGGATCGATAATGAAGCCTTTCTTGTCGTTATCTTAAAAGGCAATTATGTTAAAACGTCTTGTACTCCCTGTCATAGACAAACCATGGACTTCTTCATGTACACGGAAGTTTTTCTTCTGCAATCAGTGATCTTATCTTGTGGTGACGTGAGTTTCTCAGTACTTCGCCGTAGAGGCAAGAACCCAGAACGTGTGCCAGTGTTTCTTTCTCTCTGACGCATCTCCGACAGAGGTTTCCGTCCTGAGTTCTGCCCGGAATAGTTCGTACTGCAGAAACATTTGATGTCATCTTGATTGCCTCTCGCCATTCGCTACAAGAAAGTCCCTGATGATTCCTAATCCAATTATTGGACGGAGTGTAGTACTCTTCATACAACTCTACACCGATCCCCTTCTGA